>NC_045638.1:19795858-21064512 GCF_009829145.1 Chiroxiphia lanceolata | reverse complement strand
TATCAGAGATCAAATGCTACCTACTGAGCAGGGGAAATGAAAGCAATTACAATTCTGATGTTTGTAGGAAGAACACAGACTTTCTCTCAAACCATCTTTCTTGGGGACTGGTAGTAATCAGATCTCTTTGACTTCTGAACTTCCACTTCACATTTCCTACAACTCTTTAAAGCAGCTCAGTGCATATATACTTCAAACAGTAGTCCTTTCCAAGAATGCTAGAAACACAAGGATGGTTACAGTGTGGGACAAAAATTATGCTGAAGGCATTGATGAACAATTATTTAATCATATGATTATTTTTCTTTTCAGTATATATTTCAGGTCTTTGAAATAAGCTAGTAGGTTCAGCATCAGAATTTGCTAGTATGAATTATTCTGAAAGTTGATTAGATATTGAAAGAAGGGAATATTTTTCTACTTTGCAGGGATCTGAAATAAACAAAACAAAAGAAAAGCATAAAACATCCAGGACAATTTCCTTCCATTCATGACAAAATAACAGCAATAGCTGACCATAGATAAATTACTATAAACATTATTTTCACTTTGTCATGGAAGGAGGAGGCCTGAATACCTTTCCCAGTTCAATTGGAAATATTGTATCATCCTGGCAAGCTAAAGAAGTATAGAGACAGTATTATTTTTAGTGTTCCCTTTTTCTTTTTCCCCAAATTTCTCTAACTGACAAATGTTCATACTTGTTCTTAATGTATCTAGAAAAATAATACTCCTTTTCTTTATGTCTTTTCAAATTTACTAAGTTCATATACTTTTCCAGAGCAAATCTGCAGAAAGCTTTCATAAATACATATGCTTTAAGAATACTGAGATGAGATTGGGGAGACAGCTCTTCAATGAAATAGCAAACTGTTACCTTAGTAACCTGCCATCATAAGCCTGAATTTTGTAATATTTCCAAAGAGGTATGATTTTGGGACAGGACACAGAAAATAAAAAAAGGGTCAGTAAACAGAAAGTACTGTAATTAATTTTTTCATATCATGTTATTGATATTGTCAGTATATCATCCCTTTTTTTTGTAAGCAAAACATTTTACCTGCCATGTGGGTCACTTCTCCAGCTGGAGAGTACTTGCACAACAAAATACACATCAAACACACTTAGGAACCACTTAGATCCTATAATGGAAGCTAATAGTTATGATCTTTGTCATTGGTAGCAAATTCTATATTTATTTGTGTAAGGCTTCTTATTACAATTTTCAGTCACTTGTAAATTTGACAGGTCTTAATCACTGAGGCTGTGTTCTTGTGTTTAAATTGCCTGAAAAGAGTTTACTGATAATTCTCTGAACTCTCTTAACACTTGTATGATGATTTCCTTGTTTGGAAAAATCCAAGATTCAGAAGTTCCTCAAAGAACAAAGGTCTCTCAAAGAACAATTTTTTTTCTTGAGGAGCAAAGGAGGTGAGGTGATGGAACTGCTTCAACCTTTCTTTAATATTTTTCCCCTAAGTGGATTTGCATGGTACGTTAAACTAAAAGCTATTGACTTGATGTTCAGTCTAGTTCTTTGAGGTATGGTGGATGCTGTTCAATATTAAGCATTTATGTTGTATCAGATGCTTTGTTTTTGATGCAGCTCTGAGTTGGGCAATGTGCCATGAACAGTGAAGAAGTGAACCTAGCAAAAATAATTGTGTGGAAGTTCCTGGGGATGGGAGACAAGGGACCAGTCTCATTACCACAAATTTAGAGCTATACTTTAACATACTTCAGAACTCTCCTTATCATCTATGGCCTTATAACAGTGTCCTAGGAAGCACTCAGACTTTGTTCTTCCTGTTTTCAGGAAGAGCTGGCTAGAGAGCTGAGTTAAAGGTGCAAGGGGTCAGTATGGCAGCCCAAAGCCTGCCAAAAGCTCCCTCCAGCCAGTCCTGTCCTCATCTACCCTCTGGCTCCCTTCATGTTGCCTAAGCCGTCATCCTTGATCTCTCCTCATTAGGTGCATGTGAACCACATCTCCTCTTTCTTAGCCCTTTATTCTGCCTCTTAGGCATTACTTTATATCTCACGTCTGCAGAGAGTTCCCTTGTAACATGTCCCCTGCACTTTTACCATTGACAGGAGACATTTTCTTCTCAGAGCTCCCTCACTATTTCCCATTTATCATCCAGTTAAATTACCTAAAAATCTATCAGTCAAGAAACAGCAGATAATAAACACCAAATGACCCATACAGTGTTTGCTGTCACATTTGTGCTTATTGCTGAAGAGATGATGCTTGAAAAGGGAGAGTAGAATTAGGTGCAAAATACAGACAGTGGTATAAAAATTTTGCAGGCACCTTCTGGTGCAGAAGAAAGTACAATGCCCCTAACTAGCTTCTTAGATCAATTACAATGGAAATTTTAATGTATGTAACCTTCAAAAAAAAAAAGGCACAAAAAAAAGGGCACCAAAAAACCCTCAACAAACAAACAAACAAACAAACAAACAAAAAACTAAACCAGTTGCAAACTCAGTATTCCAAATCAAAACTATTTATATTATGTAATATCTAGAAGGGACAGCATACCTGAGATGTGTTTGAAATTATGTGGTACCTGTACTGTAATTTAAAAGCCATTAATAAGGTTTAACTAAAGAATAATTCCATAAAAGATAGAGAAATACCCTGGATTCCTGTTGAGCAAATAACTCCACTGTATGCATTTGGTGACTCATCACTGCAAGCAGTAACAACCTCTAAGTGGAAACCCAGGGAAATCGGATTGCACCATCCAGCATACTGAAAAAATTTACTGTTACTAGAGAACACCAAATAATCAAATAAAAAATAATGTTATTATATAACTATCGCAGGATCATGTTCTTTCATTTCCATGCCAAAAAAATAAAAGGAGATTAAATGTATTCGTGAAAGGGTATCTGACAGATGTCCCAGAAGTTATCTGAACACTCAGGTAGCATCTGCAGCAAGCGGTATGCAGAGAGAAAAAAATTTGTGTTAATATTGGCTCTTGTTATTTTTCCTGATTTCAAAATACATGGAGATTGCAAAAATTCTTCCAATTTCCTTAGTGCATTTTTAAACCATATCAACTTAGATGAACCTAACACATCCTCACTGAAGCTTAAGTTAGAGGTTTAGAACCACTGTCTACATGAAACAAACAAACAAATACCTTATCGTATGTTTGTAATGTTCCAGATTTAGATTATCTGAATCCACGGCTTTCATTTTCCTAAAAGCATATTTGTAATATGGATAAACCACTTATGAGGCAACAACCATCAGTTGAACCTACCTTTTTTGCAAGAGTATCTCTAATTATACTCTTGAAATGAAAGGCAGAGTCACTGCAGATCCTTATCATTTGGCTGCTAGGAAGCCTTTGGTCATGCTCTGGGACAGCTTTCAGTTACACCTGGAAAAATCTTGTCTTGGCTTGTGTCAGGCACAAGGCTCCAGCCTGGAAAGCTTCACCACTCCTGGCCATATCTTCAGCAGTACTGCACAAACAACACTCAGCACACCTTGCTTTCACTCTGAATTTGTCCACTTTCCATTTCCAACACCTGTATCTGTTTATTATGCACTGTTGAGTGTCCTATTATCAAAATGTCATTCCCCATACAACCACAGATCAGCTTAACTGCTTGTTTCCCTTGAACAGTAGAGGAACAACAATCTTTTATCCAAGATTTTGTTTAAATTCATGACACCAAATTGAAGAAAAATGATTTTTGGAATTCAGTTTATTATACTGATGTTGATAAAAGTCATATGCTCAAGAATATATTGAATTAGTTAATGTTAATTTTATTGCGATTATAAATTGTCCTCCTTTGTTGTTTATTAAGAGGCATTTATGTTGTCCACTCCCCAGTTGGTCTGATATAGCCAAAAGGTTTACATCTGCCTTGCAATCATATTTATTCCCTGAAATTCAGGTAAAAATATTAACTTTTTTTTTCCAAAGGTATTTTAAAATTAACATTAAAGACTAGAAGATCCCCTATACAGCTCTTTCAGTATTTTAAGCAGAAAGCATAACTACCTAATTAAAGAATTTAAGAAACCAAATTATAAAAGACAGACAATAAGCAAGTTTTGATGGATAAACTTGGTTTTTTTCAAAGATGTATTTTCAGGAAAAAAACCCAAACACTTCCTCCTAAATCATTTATGTTGGTACATCATAATATCATTTCATGAGAAAATCCAGGAGAAAGGAAAAGCAGAAGAAATACATGAAAGGTTTTACCCTTGAGATATTTCCATAATTATTTTATGGCAAAAAGCTGTATGGGAGTGAGGTGATGTGCTTTGGAGCTGCTCTTTGAAGCTTTCAACAGCAAGTGGCTTCCTCCTCAGCATGTGTTTTAAATGTTGTGCTGGATTACAGTCCACCTGCACAGAACTGTTCTGACCTTTTTACCCTTCCAATATTTTAAACATTTGACCTGCTTTCCTTTCTGCAGTTTTGCTTCCGAGAATACTCTTGAAATAATTATGTAAATGCCATCTTAATGCATTTTCACTGCCATGTGCATTTTCAGCTCCCTTATGATGTTATCTTTTCAGAATGCCAGAAAAACGTGAACCAGATGTGCTGAACACAAAATACCACAGCAGGGATTTCCCTCACAGCAATCATGGTATGCAAGTTCTTAGAGGCTTGCCATTAAGCAATAGGGCTATTTTTAGTGCAAGAACATAACACAGGTAATAGAGTTTGAAGTATATGAAGGATATATACACATATTTAGTGTGCTGAATAATACTGGTGTGCAAGCAAACACTTCAATGATGAAAGAAAATCTAACACAAAATTTCCTTGATGTTCTAAAATTTGCCACTAGTATAGGTTTCTTTAATATTCATAGTAGCTCATTTTCTGCAATCATTTATGAGTACGGTAAAAAGGTGAATAGCAGAAGCTGAGCTGTAGACTGTTAGCATCCCACATAATTGTATACTGACATTCATTAGTCAGTCGACTCTTGAAATTGCACTAACAGACTAAACACTAGTTCTATATTTGATTGCTGAAGACCTTTGGTTTAGACCTCCTGGGTGAAAGCAGAACCAAGTCTTTTAGTCAAAGTGTCTGTTGCTTGTGACAATTTGTTTATGTGTGTTGGACTTGTTCCTAAATAACATCATCTTTTTGCAATCCCACTCCATAGTCAAAACTGAGAATAGTACTGGCTCATTTCTATTACTTCTCAGCAAAGAAGCTTGTTTCTATCACTCTCCTTTATTATTTTGCAGCTTGCTTGCTCATTATTTTGCAGCACTGCAACAGCACCAGTTCTGTGGACCCTCCCGTGGGACCTTAAGACCTGGCTTGCATCTTGCCTGCAACCTTTGAGGCAAACTGGTAACATGGTTGTTGGGACAACTTGTTTAAATTGCTTAAATCAACGGTTTGGTTAGATTGCTTCCTAGCTTTATTATAATACAATTGCCTTGTCAATGTTCACATATACATGAGCATGCTTTTATCCATGGAGGCAAGAGGTAGCTGCACTATCACTCCATGAGGTAAAGATGATCGACTGCAGTCTGGGCAGGCTGTGGCAAGATGGTTTGTCCCCTGATAAGGCCTGGAATCCGTCCAGAGAGTACAAACTCTCTGTGATGAGCTACTGGCGCTGCCAGAGTGCTGTTTGGTGCTGCATCCAGATGCAGCCTGCTGCTGGTGAGCTCCTAACTGGTGTATAGATCTGTGACTGGCAGTTAATCAGTTTATGTGATAAAAGCTTGAGTTCCTCTCACACAGTCAAAATGCAAGAATTGCAAGATTTGCGGTTCCTTCGAGGTTGTCATCAGATAGAGAGTCGCACTTCATCGACTCACAAAACACAAATAAACAGGGTTTGTCAAGAAACATCTGTGATGTGGGTTCAGGCCTTGCCTATGGCCATATTAAAGATCCACATACAATCCAAGGCGGAAAACAATATGATCCCTATTCACAGGTTTATGTTTAATGGTTTAAGCTCTACTTTGCAGGAACTGCAGAGATTCATCATATCATCTAGATCTATAGGACTGGACACCCCTGGCTGTTCCAGCCCAGAAACTGAGCCTATGCCAAACAGCAGGACTGAAACCCCTGCAAACCAAATGTAAGGAACTGTTTCAAACTCAGCTGACCATCTCCATCGTGGTCAGAAGTTGTTAGGAAAGACCCTGAATCCACAACCCAGAAGGAAAAAGCCTCTGTTCCTGAGACAAGTGAAACAACAGAGACTATTACACAGTTAGATGTTAAAATTATATTTAAACGATTTTTCTATGTGTATTCCTTAATACCACCATATGCATTGGGTTTAGAAGCAAAATTTACATTTGGCTTTAGTAAAATGCACCCAATATTCTTCATGAAAGTGAGTGTTAGATTTGCACTATGAATTCGGCTGAAATTTGGCAACAAGTTCTACGTTGGGCAACTCCTGAGGATGTCTCATTAGGTTTACAGAGATACCTTCTATAAACTTACTTCACAGTTACCAAATCTGAACCTGGATAAAACAGCTATTCATTAGTTGTATATAGTGTTAGATCCCCATAATAGCTTGTTGTATGATTAGTGTTGCAAGTATTAGTAATCTTACCAGTATGATGTTAATTATAAGTGGCAGAGGCTAGAAAAGATTGAGGTCTTGTCAAACCTCTAAAAGGGGGGACTGATGCCTATGGATTTTTAGCTTTTTGTAGATTTTAGATGTAGCTGTATTATATCCCTTACCCTTAGCACAGTAGTTCACACATTTACCCATCACGGTCACTCCATTGTTGCAGCTGCTTGCTTAATGCAGTGACCAGTGCTGAAGAATCAGACTGGAACTGAGGCCCTTAACCAACCCTGAAGTTCATGGGATGGAGCAGGGCTCTGCAGACAGCCATGTATCCAAGTCTTTTGCCCAGTAATGTTAATGGCAACTGAAATGCCCCATTTTTTCTTCTGCATTAAATTCACATCCAGACATAAAAAACAGTAAGAATATCAATAACAGCTGCAGAGTGACTACAGTTCCTACTGTGATTTGACCCAATGAATTATAAGGTGAGGCAGCGGTGGCACCTATGCTTCCAAGTAAATCTTCTCAGTCACTCATCATTTGTGAAGAGGTATTTATCATTATTGCCTCTCAGACTTTGGGGTTTTTTTAAATGGTATGAATAGCGTGAACACAAAGAGTACAAAAAATATCAAAATTTGTAGGGGATTGCCAGCAAAAGTCATAGTTTGACTCAATGCATTAAACTCTTAAACATATAAAGTTAAAGCATTATTTTACAGATTTTTGCAGAGACATTGAGAGCTTCTGCTTAGTGGCTTCATTCTACATTTTTTTACTTTCACTTCTTAATTATGTTTATCCTGGGCCTGAGCCTTGCCCCATAAAACCTGCCACAGACTTGGATGGTTATTCTATCTTTTGACAAAATATTGGACTTGGCTGCGAGCTCCCATGCATCTGCCATTTGACCTCTGTGAATTATAGCTGGATTAGATATGCCAGGTCTTATTAGCTTAATGGTAGCTGCATTAGAAAAGTCTGCACTCTAGTACACAGATTTCTTTTATTGTTCATGGCTTAAATTCTGTTGAAACTTCTCAGGGTTGCTCTTAGCACCAAGACTAAACTTTAAGCAAAACTGGTGAAAAGACGCTGAGATGGACTAGTCAGTCTGTAGTAGAGTGTCCTCAGATCACAGTTTTCATATCTTCAATAGGATGAAATTTTCTAAGGCTGAAAGAACAATTTTTAGCACTTTTTAGAAATCTGCTATAACCCTATGCATTTGTATCATACAAATTTCTAAACTTAGTTCTGGTTATATCACTATAATAAAGCCTAAACACGTTTCTGAACTGGTGTTGAACATATCTGATTTAGACTAATGTAATTGCTGTGGGCAATGCTTGTTTATGAAGAAAAGAGAAAAAGCATTGCTGTGGACTGAATCAGCGACTAATCAATGCTGAGAGGTTTCATAGGGGTTTGACATGGCTCTGATAGACCGGCAAGAGTAATTCAGATAGACAATGTAGCAGTGTAGTCTTGCAGCATGGAATGGATGGGAATACATCAAATTCTGATTCTCTGAAATCACCAGCAAAATTTCCACTGAATTAAATAGAACCAGAACTTCAGCCTACATATTAACGTGTACACTTATGGGGGGGGGGGGGGGGGAAGATGTGTTAAATTTACAATTCTAGCTCACAGAATTTGGGCAAATCAAAAGTTATAATCCCATGCAACTTTTGTTCTGTTTTTTTATGCAAACACCTTCTGACACAGTCTCTGCTAACACTGCTACATAATATTATTTCCGTGGTATCTCTATCTGGCTTGAAGGGAAGAGATTCACAGGTACAGGCTATAATAATAACTACAAGGTTTAAAAAATATTTGTAGTAGAAACAGTCAGCTTAGAACCAAATTATAAGGATTGCTGGATAACATATGATTCTCCAAGTCACAAAAACATCTTTCAGTTGTCTTCAGAAAACACCTCTGAAACCAAATCCACATTCCAACAAGTCTGGCTTGATTTCAAGCCTTAAAGCAACCCTTCTAGTGCCTCTCTCGTGTCCCTTTTATCCAATCCCTGACTTCACAGATAACCTATAAGGGACCCTTAAGCAGAAACTGAGAGTAGGCTAAGAGGAGCCTGGGGGAAACAGAGAAGAGCATGGTCTGAGAGGGCAGACTATGCAGAAAGGAAATGAGACATTTCTTAAGCTGGTCTGGTTCTCCAAGCACTTTCCTCACTGCCAGGGGACACCGGCTGTGGCAGCCTCCACAGCCCTCACCTTGTGCTGCTCAAAAGTCAAGATAAGATGTGTTTTGGTGGACCACTAGGGCTGGAAATAGCTTTTTCCTTTGTAGGCAAACAAGCCATGCTTGCTTTTCCTTCTTTGATTTGAAATAAATAGCATTTTAATGTTGCATACTAATAAAACTTAATATAGAAAAAAACATGCTTGCAGATGCTGAGATGTGCCGACCATTCTATTAACTTTTTTGCACTTTTCCTGCAGAAGTTGTTTCTGTCAATTTATTTTCATTTCAGCTCAGCAAAATGGGAAGGAAAAAGCAGGTTGACACAGATGGTTGTCAGCCAAGTGATGACTGCAGCCGAGAATGATTGTACAAAAATATACAGTTTGCTAAACTGTGTATTGTTTAGCTTCCATGTGTATCAAATGTCAAAAGAAATAGAATTTGCAGAATATATTTAGTATCCTTTTTTTAAGACTTGTTAAAATTATTGTTGTAAATGGAAGGGTGGTCATATGTAAAGGAATTGCATTGCAGAAAACAGAAAATGGAATAAATCCTGCATCCAAAACTTCTAAAAACAGAACTAAGAATAGCCTCTTAAATGCAAAGCTAAGTACCTAAATAAGCGATCTGGTTTGAGAGTTACTTGGGTCTTCTACAAGTGCAAGGCACCCCCAATCCTACTGAGGTCACCCAGGGAACGGTCATTGCATTTGAAACTCAGACCACCAAGCTGAAAGTCTGGATGAAGATTTTTGAACCTTATTTTTAGAGTTTTGTTCTCAAAGGATCTCTTGGATCACACAACTGACCACATCATTGTACTTTAATAGACCAAACAAACTTAGTGAGGAGAAAATATTAAAAAACTAAAATAGTCTTCCTCAAGTTTGTTAGAGCGCTGCCAACTTCAAGGTGGGGGGCACGCTTTGTTCACACTGAAGATCTGCTGGATTTTAAATACAATTGATCTTATTTTAACTTAGATCTATCTTAAACTAAGGCTAAGCCTAATGTAGGCACACTCAAATCGATTGTAATGTTGCCTGTGTCAATTTAGCTGATTTAAATGTACATGCATTAGCAGATTGCATCAGTTCAACTAGATTGATCTTTAAATTGCTTTGTCTAAAGCTGTGCCATTTCTAGGGAGCCAAAGATTGTCTTTGGAAGAGAGAGCTGCCACAACTACTTACCTTTTCTCCTACCTGTCAGCTCTGTCAGTACTACCCAAATCAGTCAATAGACATCTAAGTTATCAGTATAACCACTCATCAACAAGTATTAATCAATACACCAACTAATGCTCATAAAACTGTACTAGAGTATTCTCAGGAGAAAAGCCATTGAGTTATACACTTTACTACTGTACTTCTACTGAGGTTAGTTAAATTTTACAAGGCATAAATTTGGACCACAGTAGACGTAAACCATTGCTAACGTATCTTATAGTGAGAATTTAGACAAATAAGTCAGTGATGACTTTTGAATATATGAAACTCTCTCTGTTCTTGAAATGCTGCCTCTGTAAGCTCCAAAGAAGATTGACAACCAAGCATAATTTTAAATTGCATGTCCTTTCCCTACCAGCTTTCAGAGCAATGTAATCTCACCTTCATTCTAGTGGGTAAAAATCAGGTACAGAAAATAAGTGTGAGATAATGAATTTCTCTTACTTTGCCTGATAATTAATAAATGAGATTGTTTACCTCCTTGACTCCTGGAATTAGACGTGATACAACACCTTAACACAATCAGTTTGTTCTGAAAACCTGATAATAAGAACCCATCTGCTTAGAGACATAAAGAAGAATTTATTATATGCCCAGTAATTACTTTCAATGCAACAGCTTCTTAAACATGCTGTCAGAAGGAATACTTTGATGTGTAGGAATAAGAGGAGTTCAAAAAGGTGATAGCTAATAATGACATTTAAAGATTTTAACAGGAAACATTTATATTGTGCCTTATTGTCCTTCTCCCTGGCTGCAGAGAAACCAGCATCTTTGTTCAGGATTTCCAGAAAGCTATTCCTGAGTGCCTCCACTGCAGACAACTCTTCGCTATCTACCTGTATTATGACAAACAATGACTTGTATAAACATTGACATTTTCCTATAAAAGAAGAAAGGACAAAATGTCAGGTTTGATGCCTAATCCTTGTGACTTTCCCCAAAGCTGGCGAAGCCTCCAAGTGCTGTGTCAGGATTTTGTACATGATTGAACACCAAATGTTAAGGCCACATAAAGAATAGTATTTTCAGGCTCTGGAGCAAACTTTTTCTGGTTTTTTACTCAAAGAACAGGACCAAAGCCTTGAAAGATGAAGTGAAATGGGTTAGGTTAAGTGGTGAGAAGCAGGTGACTAAAGCCTAATCTGTGAGGAGACAGAAAAAGAGAAAATAACAATCCTTTGGTCTTCCTGACATGCTATCCAGATGGTCCTCACTAATTATATTTTCTCTTGTGGTTTTAGTTATCAAACATGTACAAATATTTACAGTGGACAAAAGTATATCTCTGTTTAAATGTCATTTTTAATTGTGTTTAATCCTTTGAATAGTACAGGTCCAGTAGTTTCTTGATCATATTTTCCCTTTATGAGGTGAAGTCCTCTAATTTCATTTTCCCACTTCCATTCCATTTCTTTGTATCTTTCATTCTAATGAAACATGGTATGCTAAGAAGCCATTTTTTTTGGAAAGCAGGATGGTTTTTAAACTGCATAAATATTCCTTTCAACCAGGAATGAAGTTGCTAAGACAATTAGCATACTTGAGGTTAAAAATACACTTAAGTGGTTTGTCAGATCAGGCTTTAAATACGATCTATGCCAATAAATTTAGGATATTCTTATTTGACTTGGCTCTTTACATCTAAGACTTTCATGCTCAGTAAAAACAAAAGTATTCTGGATACAGTGCTGAATGGATTTGCCGTAGGATTCTGTAGCAGCTAGATTTTCCAATAGATAATATCTTCTAAACATTATTAAATATCATTCTCCACAAGGATTTACCTCTTAAGCACATGTTGAATATAACTGTTCAGCCTTGACAGAATTCTCAATCCAATGATATTTTTCCTTCTTTTTTAATCATACAATAAAAGCTCTCACACCTGATGCAACTAAATATCCAATGACACTTTAAAAACAATAACATTAGTAATAGAATCTTGACAAAACTACAGGTATAATCCTGTCTCCACTGAGATCAATGGCAAAGCTTCCACTGTCTTCCTCGAGGCCAGGATTTTGCTCACATC
Source organism: Chiroxiphia lanceolata (assembly GCF_009829145.1). NCBI lineage: Eukaryota > Metazoa > Chordata > Aves > Passeriformes > Pipridae > Chiroxiphia > Chiroxiphia lanceolata. The sequence continues at coordinate 21,052,467 of NC_045638.1, read as the reverse complement.
TAAGGTCATTACGTTCTGCGTATATAAATTCCTCTTACATTTGCAATTTTCTTGTCAAAGAGATGATCAAACCTGCACTAGGATTGGTAGAAAGCCAATTTCTGTGTAAATTTACCATAAGCAAATGTATTACTTTTTCCCAGAGCTTCTCTAAGAACTGCGTGCTTTCTGCCCAGCCTTTCTTGTACATGCCTAGGTCTAGAAAAAACACACTGACAAAGTTCCCTTGAACTGGAGGAGAAAAGTGTCCCCAGGATGCTGCATCTGTGACAGGGGTAAAATCGGGGAAGGAACCTCTATGAGAAAGCTTTACTGGCATAATTTTGGTTTCCACTGGTCCTACAGTTATGTCCTACCAGGTTCCCCAGGATGGGTGATCACCCTGGTCACAGGGACCTCAGGGACTATAAGAGTGGTAAGACACTGGAACAGAGAAGTTGTGGATGCCCCGCCATTGGAAGTGTTCAAGGTCAGGCTGGATGATATTTTGTGCAACCTGATCTGGTGAAAGATGTCTCTGCAACAGCAGAGGGAATGGAGTAGATTATCTTTAAGGGTCCTTTCCAACCTAAATCATTCTCTGCTTCTATGCATCTATGACTTGTGAAGCGGATCCCTTCTGTGTTGCTTCTGTGTGTTGCTCCCATCCCTGTCCCCATCGGACTGCTTCCACCCTTGCTGCCTCCTTCACCTGATCCACAGCTAACCTCCAAATTCCCCTTGTCTGGAGGATAAGTGCAGATGCCTACATGCTCCAGAAGAGGAGATATATTACAGGTAGCATGAAAAGTGCAGATCTAGCCTGTGCCAGAGGGGCTGACTTTACCCCAGTGTTCAGCTGAAATTTTTGCTTAGCATTAAATGTGTTATAAATAGATTATTTATAACTAGTAACACTGAACTCAGTAATGTTTTCAAACCCTTTAAAGAAATTCAGAAAGACGTGGTTGAAAACAACTTTCTACATTAATTGCTGCATTTTAATGCTGTTTGTTTTAAAATAAGCCTGTGAGTTTGTACACTGTCTTTCAGTGTAATCTGTTCTGCTATTAAATACAATCAGGAAAACTTTTTAATAAATGAATCAGATTCTAATATTAGCTGATATCAACTGTCTTGTTTGTCAGTCAGAAAGAATGACGGATGGCCACAGGGAGGTATTGAAGATATTGAATATGCAAGCTGTGCTGCAATCTACTATGATTAAGTTTTATCTTACATGTTTCAGAAAAAAATCAACCTTAGTAGCTTCCCTATGTCAAATAAAAACGCTTGAAGTATCACCTATATCTCTAGGGCTTTTTTTGCCTCTCTATCAAAGACAGTGAATAGGGTCCATCCAAACACTTTTAAAATACTACAGTCTGAACAACAATAGCTAGCTAAATCTAATAGCTTGGCAACTGTTCTGCTTTTGAGCAAGGACTGCTAAAATAACAATAGAAAACAAACAGCTAGATATGGCCATGTGTATGTTGTTTGAAGGATGTCATAAGTATTAGATGTTTCACTTTCATTGAACCTCTAGTGTAATTGTTTTATTTCTTCTGTCATGGGTGCCACTATGAGTGAAAGAAGAGAAGAAGAACATCAAACCTGGAAATCATTCAGAGTATTAATAGCTTGTATAAGATCTCCAACTGAGAGAAAATTTCCAGTTCCAAAAAATTCAATAGAAAGAAAAATCCTAGGGGGATATTTGCAGTTCACTGTCTAGGGAATTTAACCTCACAATTCAACTAGAAGGAATCAATAATCTAAATCCATCTGTGCTGTTCAGAATATTTACCTCCTGAAGTTGGCTAGCAGAGATAAAACAAAACCATGTGCAGGTTTCATCTTTAAAAAGAAATAAATAAAGAACTTTCCAACACCCAAAGGGCAAAATCCAGGCATACTTTAATAGCTTAGGAGCAGAGCCAGGTTCATACTAATATGACTGTGAGTTCCCTGTGTTCTGTTTCAAAAGCCTTTCACGCCAATTTATGAGCTAAAAAAAATCTCAACATAACTTTAAGAAATTAATTTGAGAATAAAATAACATCTGTGTTTGCAGGAGTTTATTCATCTAATTATTCGGGTCAAAACCATGTATATTTACTGGTGTAGAAGAAATATGAATGCAGATTACAGTCTGTCTCCCAGAGGCAATAAAGGAAAGCTTTTCCTACATCTGGAATGGAGGGGTTTTTACCTTTTTCAACAAACAAATCAGATCCACTGGGAATCCAGAGCAGTGGATATGGTGTTTTATTGTAAGCTCATATGTCCTTGACAGATAATCACAAGAAAGATGGCATTTCCAACCCAAAGTGCCTGCCAATGAAGAATCTGCCTTATGGGGAGTTCTTCAAATTCCCACCAACAGAGCATATATTTGGAGAATAGACAGTCTTTCGGCTTGTAAGATGTCATGAGGTGTCCCTCCAAGGTTCTGCCAGGTTTTTTTGTGTTCAATTTTAATGTCTCAAGCAATTGACCCCATTCAGGAACAGACCCATCAAATACTTTTAAATGATCATTATCTTCAGCTGTCACAGGAGGCCACAATGTGCATCACAGAATTAGATTTTATTTTGTCTCATGTTGTCTCATAACCTAACTATCAACATGAATTCATTTAACTTGATTTATCTTTCACTGGTTTGAAATGGATATTAGCAAGAAGTCAATACATATTTTCTTATTATTGTCGTTAAGGTCTTTAGTTCTGTGGTTCTGGTTCTGCCAGTCTGGAAATATACAGCCCCTCAGCAAACTTACTCTTCTCAATTTTTTATCAGTTTCTAAAACCTTTCTTGATCCTTGATAAAGAAGTGTGAAATTTTGGACTTCGGTTCATAAAATTTCATCAAATATTGTTTTTGAAGCTGGAATTAGTTTTTCGTCCTATTGAAAATGTCTCATGTGCAGCTGTAATGCTTCTATCAACATGTATCAGGAGCAATCTGAGAAAAATCAGTCTTTCATTTTATTTTTAGTAATGCAGTTATCTAAGACGGTAACTTTACAACAGTCCTTAAGATTCCCTTAATCCTTAAAAAATAATTTCCAAATGTATCCATCAGACAAATTATGAAATAAAACTTTGAGCCTGACATTGCTCTGACTATAGATATGCACCTCTCTCTTACGCTCAAGAGTTAGGTCCATTTGCATCAGGTCCTCTTTCATACTTTTTCCCCACAAAAAAAAAAAGAAGAGAATATTGGCAGAACTGGCTTTGTCAGTGAATGATCGTTAATTTTCAAAGGGATCAGTCCTTTTTCATCTCTATATAGAGAAACATATGGATTTTTTTCAGGTACATGCTCTGCGGTCAGTAGTGCCATAGGAATAATTTCGGTATTATTCAGTTTATAATTCTGTTGATTTTATAAAGTTAAATAAGGGATAATTTTAAATACCAAGCAATTGCAAGCTAACCCTGAGAGATATCCAAAGTTTAGAGAACTGTCTCATAGACCATCAGCAGTATTGGTGGTAGTTTTGCTTTTTAGGGAGAGGAAGGGAAATACAAAAAGTTCAAAGACTAAATCACGGGTTGCAGAGGGAGGTCAGTAGGGTCACAAGGATTTGCTGCTTTCACAAAGGACGCTGCAATCAGTAATCTGCTGTCAGGCTGCATGTACTGCTCTTTAAGCACACTTGACAGTGATGCATGGGAAGAGATTTGAGTAGGGAGCTAAAAAGGCAGTTACTACAAATATATGGATATTTCACTGGGACTGTGATAATGTTAAAATAGTTTTAAGACCAAAACCCTACAAACAACCAAAAAATTAGAAAAGAAGAAAATAGTATTTACCACTATAGATAGCAACCCACTTATATGAACGATGTTAGAGAAAATTCACCTAAATTATAAAATTAGTGTCACTAATATCACCAAAATTTGAATGAAAAGTTGGAAAATCAAGGACCATCACACATGACTAGCATCAGACTTTGCCTACCTGAATGGGCAGCCGCCCATTTAATTTCATTCTTTAATCTAAAGAGTTTTTCTCCTGCAAGCCACATCAACCCTAACAAAATTAGATATATTATTAGCAATTATGTTTGAATAAGTAAATGAGAATGAGTAGAAGAGCTAAAATTTAGATATAATCTGTAGAACTGAAAAATACTGATTTTCTGGGTTGATTTTCAAACGGACATTAGGTCAGTCCCAAGAGCTTGGGCTACCCCATCTCCCCAGCCCAGCGCCAGTTGCAACCCTGCCATTTGGGTTTTAATTGAATATCTGTGATGGAGGAGTCAAGGCTTCCAGGAGTAGCATGAGCCTGGCTCATTCTTCAAGTCCCTATACAAATGGGCTTTTTTCCTAATCATGCCACTTACTTCTTACATCACAGACATAACCACTGCATTAAGAACTGCCTGGAGGGCCAGGCCCAGAGAGTGGTGATGAACGGAGCTGCATCCAGTTGGCGACTGGTCACTAGTGGTGTCCCCCAGGGATCAGTGTTGGGCCCAGTTGTGTCTAATATTTTTAATGATGATCTGGATGAGGGGATTGAGTGTATCATTAGCAAATTTGCAGATGACACCAAGTTAGGGGGGGTGTCAATCTGCTGGAGGATAGGAGGGCTCTGAAGAGAGACTTGGATCGGCTGGATAGGGCCGAATCCAATGGGATGAGGTTCAACAAGGCCAAGTGCCAGGTCCTGCATTTTGGCCACAACAACCCCATGCAGCACTACAGGCTGGGACAGAGTGGCTGGAGAGCAGCCAGGCAGAAAGGGACCTGGGAGTTTGGATTGACAGGAAGCTGAACAGGAGCCAGCAGTGTGCCCAGATGGCCAAGAAGGCCAATGGCATCCTGGCCTGGATCAGGAACAGTGTGGTCAGCAGGACCAGGGAAGTGATTCTTTCCCTGTACTCAGCACTGGTGAGGCCTCACCTGGAGTACTGTGTCCAGTTCTGGGTGTCTCAGTTCAGGAAGGATATTGAGGTGCTGGAGCAGGTCCAGAGAAGAGCAACAAGGCTGGTGAAGGGTCTGGAGCACAAGTCCTACGAGGAGCAGCTGAGGGATCTGGGATTGTTCAGTCTGGAGAAGAGGAGGCTCAGAGGAGACCTCATCACTCTCTACAACTACCTGACAGAAGACTGCAGTCAGGTGGGGGTCGGCCTCTTCTCTAAGGCAACCAGCAGTAGGACAAGAGGACACAGTCTTAAACTGCACCAGGGGAGGTTTAGGTTGGACATTAGGAAGAAGCTCTTTACAGAGAGTGAATGGGCACTGGAATGGGCTGCCCAGCAAGATGGTGGAGTTACAATCCCTGGAGGTGTTTAAGAAAAGACTGGATGTGGCACTTATGCCATGGTCTAGTTGACCAGGTGATGTTAGGTCAGAGGTTTGACTTGATGATCTCAGAGGTCTTTTCCAATTTAGTTGATTCTGTAATTCTGTGATAAATACTAGTGAGCTGAATTCATCTACCCAGATGAAGACCATTGCTTAAACAACAATCTATCTGGACATAAATGAGTTACATCCTTCTCTTTTTTGTACCTCTGTGAAGCACAAAATATTTCTACAGGCACTTGCTCAGACTCCCCTGTTGACACATTGCTCTACCGTGTGTCGCACCAGTATCAGCCAGTTCTGACTGTTGTCAGAAGTATGACATGCATATACAGCTGAGAGGCGACAGTTGATCTGAAGAGATTTAGATTTTCATCCTTTGAGAGGGGAGTCTGAGAGCATTTTCATTTCATTTATAAAAATGAAAAAAAAAAGAACTTAAAAAATGTACACAGCATTCTCTGCTCATATATGAAAATGCTAAGTGGTTTTCTTCAATAGAGTATTTATGGGGGTTTTTTGTTCCCTTTTGAGATCAGTGAACATGCCTGAAGCCCAGAGAACAGACTCAGACTGCTCAAGTTGTCCAAAGGTGAGTGCCTGGGAAAGGCCCTGGAGAACTGACCCTGGGCGTGTTTCCCATGAGGAGTGTGAAGGACTGAAGGCCTGACTCCCCAGGAGTCATTGGTTTTATCAGGGCTAAGGTTTTCTCTCAGATCTCTGCAATCAAAGTCACCTAGGGTTTTTTTAAGAACCTTTTCTCTTTCTTGATTGTTGTAAATTTCCAAACTTTCCAAGTCCCTACAGGTATTTACTACTATATGCTAGGCTGCAAGCTTTAAAGTCAGCCAAACCGGATCCCTGTTTTAAGTTTCCAGAAGCATGGATGCCTTGTTTTTCAAGACAGATACTTTCATGATTTTATGGTCCCAGTCAAAAGCAACACATATCACTCTTTCAGCCACACAAACATATAAAAAGAAAACCTCAAAATTGCATCAGAGATTTTGGAGGGGGATATTCACACTCTCCACCTTGTTGTTTCAGCAAAAAGGATATTTGTATTGATTCTGCCCTTAAGAGTAATTAAATTAAAATAATTTCACTCATCTCTATTCCTTCTTTTGTGAGCCCTATCAGATGCTCTCAGACATTTAATGCCGAGAAATGCACATTGCCCTGTTACTCAGCAGCACTCAAAATCCCTAACAATGCCAGACGGTAGATTGGTGAAATCTGAAGCTGAATGCTTCAAGGGACCATTATTACTAATGGGCTTTTTTATTAGAAATCAAATAAAAATGGTAGGAATTTAAAGTGCAAGGAAGAGAGGCATTGAAGTTTGTGAGTATCATTAAAGAATAATATTACAGTTTTATGAGATACTTTGGTCAGGTTGCAGCTCATCACAGAAAAGGCACTGAGATTTTCAAAAACATCCAACTATCTCAGAAACACAATGTAGACTTTCAAGCTGAAATATGGCTTTAGCAGTCTAATTTAAACCATCTAGTTAATATACACTGCCTCCCATGCTGTAGACTTGCTGCTAAGCGACAGAAGAAAATGTAAAAGGTTGGGAAGAGAATCCAGCTAGGCTGCAGTACCCCTTGAAAATATTTCTCTGTCAATACATGCATTAACCCTATGCTAAGAGATCACACCTCAGGGTATAGCCTCAGCATCTCAGACACTGCACAAACACCCAGGAGGAAACAGCTCCTCTGGAGGGAGGCTGAAACAGAGGCTGCATCTGAATGTGTACTGTTCACTTCTGAGAGCCTAAAGAGTTTCAGATATATTATGTGCTTGTAGTCCAAAATAAAGCTAAATCACTCAATACATTTTAAAATTTCATAAAAAAAGGCAGAGGTGTTTCAATGCAGTACAAAAACCAGAGCTGAAAGGCTGTTACAGCTTCACACTGCTGCTACTCATGGAGTTGTTAAGAACTAAATTATACAGAAACCACTCTAAACCTCCCTAGTATAGATGAGTAAAATAATGCTTTCTTCAGTACAGTTGCTTGTATATTTCAACAATACCAAGAAAAACAAGTTCTTTCCTGTCATTTGGGAAAATTTGTAGTGAACTCAGGCAGAAATTCACATTACACAGCAGGAGTATGTTTACCAGTATGCTGTCACTTCTGCTTGGACAATATATGCAAAAAATATTTCCAAAGAATTTACAAGCTGTATGACATCCTGCTGTCTATTTCTCTTTGAAAACAAGATGGAAAGCTCTACTCTGTTATTACAACTTCTATTTCATAGGTGCAGGTATAATTATTGGAAGCAAAGTTGGATTTGCGTAGTGACTCTGTAAATGCACATCATCTTGTCATTGTGAACACACATGAAATTTATCAAGCTGTATTTATATCCTTCTTCCTGAAATTTAAGATATCTAAAAAAACACCCTACTGCGAGGATGTGAAGAATTTGTGAAAGTACATGAATCAGGCAATCCTGGCTGTTAAGAGACCCATGAGCCATGCTGGTACCTGGAGGAAACCCAGTAAGGGAAGGAACAACGTGATCTTCTGTAATGTATTCTTATTCTCAAGAGAAGGAACATTCACCCCTATCTCTTAATTGGTAATCTCCATCATATAATCTAGACATCTTCAGGTCTATGACTGCCTCAATAGCCTTATCAACCCCAGGGCTATTAAAATCAGGATGTACTTCATTTACATAGTCTTTAACTGGGGGTACTATGTACTCTCTTGATAGAGCCATGAAGGTGAAAGACTATATAGCACACAGTCAATCTCATTACAGTGCTCGTTCAATCTTTTCATCCCTTTCCTGTTAGTTCATTCTGCCTACAATATATAAATTTTGAAAGAAATTAGAAACTGTACCAAGCTTAGAAATTTTAAGATGCAACAATAGCAATAGAACGTCTAGTAACAGGAACATAGGAACATGATGTGATCACTACGTGTTACCAAACAATCTCACAATTTAGACAGTGCCATATCAATCATAAGGCTTTCTTTTATCATTTTTTACTGGGAAGTGAATCTAACAATTCAGTGCCAAATACAAAAAGACAAAAATAGATACTGACCAAACATCTGAAAATATAAAGGGCAAAATAGATTTTTACATTACTTGTCACTTTCAACATTTGCATGGATATGTTCCCACATAAACGTCAACTCTGCTACTAAGTTTATTATCCAGAAAAATCAGTTTCTTTCATTGCAAAGGTGAAAGATAAAGTATTCCTGAATCTATTCATTTTTTCAGATGTTCAGGTTTGTTTGCTTCCTCAGGCAGTGCTGCATTCGCCTTCAGTAACTTGGATAATCAGATTGGTAAATCTGACACAAGTTACAATAATAAATGTTGAAGAGTGATGACATGCATCTGGTGTATTGCAGCAGGATTGCTTGGAATGGTTCAGGGAAGTTGCATGCTAGCTCTGGCTGTATTGCCATACAGAGCACAAGAATGGCTGTAGTGGATGAGTCACAGTTTTATTACCCAGACTGGTGGCCTGTCTCTGGCAGTAAAGCAGCAGTGACTAACTAGGAAAAGTGTGCATCACACAAGGACGGTCAGGATGTAGCCCCTCAGCTTGTAGCAGTCAGTGTTTAAAGGACTGTGTTGTACATGTTATATTCAATAACTGCTGTAACCTGTTAGTCCTCCTGGCCTTCACAGATCCCGTGAAAGAGTTACATGGCTTCATTAGATTTTCTCAGCAAAAAAAGGGTGTTTTCTTTAGTTCTGTCTCAAGACACATCATAATTCTTCTTTGAAAAAGAGTGAATTGTTGCTGCTCACTAACCCTCTTCCTGCCCTATCATATTGCCCTTGCAGTTGTCTTTTCCCAAGCCTTGAAGTCCTTCTCCTAGGACTCCCCCCACTTAGGCACAGACAAGGCCTATTTCTTAGTTTACTCAACAGTTGCCTTTTCTTTTACACATGCAGACATTAAATTTTATCTGTCACTGCATTGATCAGTAGAATACATGTATGTGCACTTCATTGCACGCCATTATCCTTCTGTTACTCTCTGAATCATCGTTACATTTGACTGGCCAAGTATCTTGCAACTGTGGTGACACTTTTGTATTAATAGCAATTTTTATCATCTCACTGTTCATCCCCTCTTACGGAAAACAGGAAAATATGTGGAGACAATCCTCCTTCCATTTACAAGACTGGTTGTGTGATTTCAAGCCAATCATATAATCTCTTAATTTGACTACTCCTTCACACTGAAATTTTTGGCAATAAAACCAGCATAGAAATCAAATGTGAAGATCTGTCACCCTTATGTTTCTTGTAACTATTCACTAGACAACTGGGAGGCTTTTTGCTTCTCCAAGAAAGGACTGCAGAAAGTCAAGGTTCTTTGGTTAGCTTCTTGCCAGTGTAGGGACCTTCTATTTCCAGCCATATTGAATGAGAACAGAAGATGCTCCTCAGTATCTAGAATATTTGATATCACAGTTATGTTACCTAAAGTCAGCTGCCAAGCCCAAACCAGTCATTTAGATGTCCTCTATGATCAGGAGGAGAACGGTTTCTTCAGAAGGCAATTCATTTCACCCATGGAAAGACATCACAACTGATCCCATGGAAGGACCTTCACTGAAATAAAAGCATCCAGATAACTTGATTAGAAGACTAAACTTCAGATGAGTAGTGAAATGAATCTCACCATATATGCTTCAGTGGAAGAAATACCACTGGAGATAGATATAACAGCAACACCTGAAAGCATAATTACAGGTGTGTGCTGCTCTGTGCTCTCACACATCTTCCTCCAGTGCCCTCTTAACTGCTCCCTCCCACCACTCTTCCTGTCTCTTTTTCCCTGACTGAATGGCAGCCCATGACACATCCTATATAATGATCCATACATACCAATTGGAGGGCCAGTACGAGCATGGTGTTAGGTGACTGGCACAGTGGACAGAAAGCACCGCTCTAGAACCTGATGTCTATCCTCCTTGAAATTCAATCCTTTTCCTCTCCTCCATTGCAAATTTATATATGTATATTAAATGAGTAGGATCCTCTTGCTCTGATTTTAGATGCAACCAAAGTTATCTAATGGGTTTCAATTGCATAAGCCTTATTTCATTGGAAAGTCAACCCAAAAAAGGCACATCTCAAATGTAGTAAACAATATACTTCTAACACTACCTGCCATATACTCTCCTTCCATCATTGTCCTATGGTTCCCTCTTTTCAGAAAGCCAAAAGGGGTGATTGGCAAACAAGCCTGTAGAGAGTCCATGAAATGCATCTCTAACCTGAGAAATAGAGTCAGGTTTGATCTTGAGTTCTTCTGATAGAGACTGAATTATTAAAAGGCTTTAGAGTGACATTCTGTCTGAACATATTGTACTTTTTGCTGTTCATAAAGATAATCAAATGTAATATAATTTAAATAAAAATAGCCCCATCTTTAAAGATACTAACCCTCTTCATTTGACAACATTTTATCCATATTTCACTTTACTGCCTTCACTAAGTAATTAGTCAGTCAGTTCCCCAGGCTGTGTTTGGGGGTATTTCATGCTGCAGCAGGGAATAGAAAAGATCAAATGTATATTTAAAAAAAAAGTTAATGACATTCAGTTGCAGTTACGTAAATTGTGTTTTCTAAAAACAATTAGTTTTCAAAAAGAAGATGTCTTAAAGTGGTTTCCTCCTTTTTCCAACTTTTAAAAAGCTCCTCAAAACACAATTAGCCAGCATTATTCTCATAACTGCAAACTATAAAATCTGTCCCTGTCCAAGTAACCCCAGTATCACAAGGAATTATTAGATCATACGTCAATATCACCATTCTCACATATGCATTATTGGAACAGGTTGCCAAGGGAAGTTGTGGATGTCCCATCCCTGGAAGTGTTTAAGGCCAGGTTGGATGGGGCCCTGAAGTAACCTGGTCTAGTGGCAGGTTCCCTGCCTATGGCAGGGGGTTTGGAACTGGATGATCTTAAATGTCCCTTCCAGTTCAAACCATTCTATGATTCTTTGAGTATTAAAAGGCACTGACCAGAATTTAGTCTCACAACAGTAAGGAGAAACAGACATAGCTTCAGTCCCCAAAGCTGGTGGCAGTTTAGGACCTCTACAAGCAGAAATAAAGCAATGCAAGAAGCAAGGCAGATGCAGGACTGGTGGGAAGACAAGACACAGTCGTATACACCCAGTGCCTGGACAGCATGGGCATCCAGTCCTGTAGATACCAGCCCCAGCAGTTTTCAGACGAGTGTATGAAGTGGAGAACCGCTCATCTGAACTCTGTTCATTAGAGTCATGGTGCTTATTAAAAAAAAAAAGGTACTGTCTGTTGCAGCATTTACTCAGCTTTATTTATTTTTTAATGCACATAAGGTATCATTGCATCTGAGGAGCTGCCATTTCTGAGGTTCATGCCTGCTCCCATCTAGCAAAAATAATGACCAGAGTGGGCGACTTTGCCCCAAATCAGGTTCTGTGTGTTTGAACACACTCAGCCATTCACCAGAAATTCTGACAGCCCCCCAGCCCGACTTGCAGTCCTTCCCTTTGAGCTCAGCCCCGTGACTCCCTCAACCTTTGCACACACATCCACATTTGAAAACCTTATCATGGAAACATGTCTGTGTTGGTTCATGAGAGAAGAATCCTAAATATGATGAAGGCCAGATACAGCTTGAATGGCTGCTATCTGTCTCATAGTTTTGCCTTTTTTGGACACTACAGATTTCATGTAATTTTAATTAACTACTTTAACTGCCTTTAAAAGCATTCCACCTTCACATACATGGTATATTTTACAGTTGCCCTTTAAAGTACTCAGCACAGGATTTCCATGCTATTTTAATTCACTTTTATGTATACAGAAGCTGGTTGAATGCTATTAGGAAATAAATAGTTTGTATCACATCAGTCACAAATACGGTCAGCCTTTAAAGTTGTGAACTTTGTACATGTCTGCAGGGATAAAAGAAAATAGAATTTGAGCTAAAAGTACCCCATGGGGGTGCTACCTCTTCAGCACAGAGCTACCATACCACCTATGCTTCATATGGACCCCTCAATGAAAGGTAAAGGGAAGTGGGGAGCACTAACCCAGTGTGTCTCATGGGACTCATAGAATTTTGTCACACCATTCAAACCAATAACCCTCAGCAAGACACTGCAGCAGTACACAGAGGGACAGTGCATCATGGTGTCAAGAAGCACATGAAGCAACATAAAAAAACATTTATCATCTTCATGGGTCCTCAGTGGTCTTAAGAATGGCAGCTTGGAATTAGAGTGGAGAGAGCAGGGCACGAAGAAGAGAAATGGAGAACCGGGGAAAAAAAATAACTTTACTTGTGCTGCTGTGACTTCAGTGTTGCAGGCACAGTTCCTTCCACTGGAAATCAAAAACAGTTTCTGAGATCCCCTCTTTGAGCAATATTGCTCCAGCTGGGTTGCTGTCTCACTCCTATACAACTCAAGCTTTTTAAAGGATAATTAGACTTAAATTTTTAAAAATCATATAGTTGTAAGCTTTAAGGTAGAAAATTAACTGTATTTTTAATAAACTAATTTAAAGCACAAGAATAACAGCACAGGAGTTTGAAATTATAATTTCAAATTATTTCACAGTTGTCTCAATTTTCCTTTAGACTTAATGTTGCTTTAAACATCTTCTTATGTGCAATTCATGATACTACTGAACTTGAACTTCTGTTAAAAAAATAGCTTTACCCAGGGGAAACATTTTTTTTCAAGTTTCCAAAGATAAGGTTGACATAGTGAGAGACTTCAGGGCTTCAGAACTTCAGAAAAAGACTTTAACGATTTTTAAGCTTTGGTATTTTTAGTAAGAAACAATACCACTTGTAACATTGCCTTTGTCCTTAAAATTCATCAAGAAAAGTTGTATTAAGACTAAAAAGTATAATACGCTCCATGAGGAGACACATCATATGTATAAATGATTACAAGAAATATTTCATTAAATTTTCAGTTAAAAATGCATGACAAGCTACACAAAACATAAAACACACAATGCACATAATGTTATAATAAATATTTAAAAATTATGTCCTGTCACCCCATTAGAAGGCATCTCTTATATAGCAGCCTTTCTGGAGTGAATGTTCTTACAGCAGTGAAAAGGAACCTTTCCCACTCCTCCTCTAAGCTCGCTTCCATCTTTCTCATATTCTCTAACCTGGCTCTTGAGGGTCTACAGCCCGGAAGCCTCCATGGAGTCTCATTGGCACACATCTAACAAATACCTTACTTATCACTGGCTGTCCTCAGGACCCTAAAAGACCCATTTGCCAGTCCACTGGGAGACCCTCTCTATTTCTTTGGCAGATGGTGTGCCGTGCACACTATGCATTTATGATCTGAGGGTGACTCTACTCAGCAATCTCTATCTTGTCAGAGAACTTCACCGTCTGCTCTTTGATCTCCCCAAAGCACCACTGTTTCTGCATCTGCTCTGTCATTAGTTAAAGAGTTCATTTCTTTGTATCCAACTGTTCAATGAAAGACTTCACCAGTCAAGAAAATTATTTTTTTCTGGAATACTGTGATTTTTATTTTTTTTTTAGTTCCCTTAATGTTCACAGGATCAGAGAATCTGCCAAGTTGGAAGGGACACACAAGGATCATCCACTCCAACTCTTAGCCCTGCACAGGACCATCCCCAAGAGTCACATCATGTGCCCAAGAGTATCATCCAAACACTTCTTGAACTCTGTCAGGCTTGGTACTGTGACCACTTCCCTGGGGAGCCTGTTCCAGTCCCCAACCACCCTCTGGGTGAAGAACCTTTTTCTAATATCCAAAATAAACCTCCCCTCACACAACTTCGGGCCATTCCTTTGGGTCCTGTCATTGGTCACCTCAGAGAAGAGATCAGTGCCTGCCCCTCCACTTGTCCTCACAAGGAAGTTGTAACTGCAACGAGGTCTCCCCTCAGTCTCCTCTTCTCCAGGTTGAACACACCAAGTGACCTCAGATGCTCCTCATAGGGCTTCCTCTCAAGGCTCTTCATCATCTTCCTTGTCTTCCTTTGGATACTCTTTTAATACCTTTCTGATATTGTGGTGCCCAAAACTGCACACAATATTCAAGGTGAGGCTGCCCCAGTGCAGAGCAGAGCGGGACAATCCCCTCCCTCGACCAGCTGGTGATGCTTTGCCTGATGCCCCCCAGGACACAGTTGGCCCTTCTGGCTGCCAGGGCACTGCTGACTCATTTAACTTGCCAGAAAAGTGGCTTCACAGTCCTTCACATCCTCTTCATCTCTGTCGCTGTTCTCCCAATAGGTTTGCTGCAGAGAGACTGCTGGCACTGCTGTATCAAAAACTGCCTGACAATGGTGTTGGCGTTATTTCCTTGCAAATACATGAACCATAAGTGATGAAAACTGAATTCTGGAATCAGCTCAGATCCTGATACCGTCACTGCTTCAATTTGACTTCTGCACATGCTCTCAAGTGTATCAAGTGTATTGAATCAAAACCAAGCACACAACACTGAGGCTGTTCTTGCTGACAAGTTACTGTAGAGCAGACATCATCTATACTCCACCAGTGTCAGCAGCCTAGCAGAAAGGGGGCATGCAGTCCTCAGCATTTAATGGAAGAAAACATTTTGTTTTCTGTCCACATAACACTCAAAGCTGTGACAGCAAAAGAAATACAGGGAATACTTTCCTGACTTAGCCATGGGCCAGGTACAGTCATAAAAAGAATAATCTCCTTCCTATCATCACTAGGAGTGGATCATTAAGCCATTTTTAATTTTCTTGGCAGAGGTAAAGGTTGAGTCCTCTGACATTATATACTATATACTTTGGTACTGATCAATTTACAACATCTTAAGAGAAAGTATTTGACCAAGTCAATAAACCATATGACTGTCAAAGATGTAAACTGGGAATTCATGGAGCCAGCACTGCTGTCAGGGAAGGTAGAGAATACGGGAATTACCTGGCTGACCAGCTTTTGGTTTCCACACATAATGAGTTCTGCCATCAGTGTTGCCCTAACAATAAATAATGGTGTTTGTCGACACACATGAGTAGATCCTAAAAGAAGTATGAAACCTGAAGTCATTAAGTCTTACCATGTTACTGAGCACAGCAGAATGCATATGCTTCTGTATTTATATTCCTGTCTACAGCCAATAAATCAGAATCTGTCATACCTGCATTATCCAAGCCATCTGCTTTACCACGTTAAAAAAAAAATGAGTAGGTGGGAAAAAACTTATGATAGATTCTTTTTTTTTTTTCTGTTCCTGTTGCTAGAGAAACCAATTCTTTAAAGTATTTTCTGATGTCTGAAAAGGAAGTTGACATGTTCCCCCTCCCCCGCAAAAAGCCTGAAATGGTCTGTTTTTTGTGATAGTCCAATAGTTGGTGGAAGAAGGGGAGAGGAAATCAAAAGTACTGATTTTTCCACCTCTTCAACTGACTTGTTGACTGACCTTGGGCAAATTGTTAAGGGCTCCTGTGAGTATAAGCTATATTAGGGAATCACAACAAGTGCAGACCATAACATTAGAAACAATGATGCCCTTCAGAGGACAATTGAAATTGTAAAATACAACATTTGTATGTTGCTATAGTACCCATGCTGTCTTCAGCTGTAGAGCTAGGTGTTGTTGTCATTATTGGGACTGGTTAATGTCTGTTAAAATATTTTGCTACAAATAAAATAAAACTAATGAGTGTTGGAGAAAAACAAACAAATCCAAAATTAAAAACAAACCCATACTTTCTTTGCTTCCTTCCCAGCCCATCAAAGTGACAGATAAGATTATTTTTTCCCTCTATCTGTTTTTACACAGACAAATAGAGCTAATAGGTGTACTACTGCTGCAGCGATAGAAGTTTGTTATTATTGGCAAGTCTTTGGAGCTCCTTCCATAAATTTGTATAATTACAAAATAATATAATTGATAGTGTTTTCTTCACATTTTTTTCCAGCTCCTCCATTAATTTGTAATGATTTTGTATAAGATGGCAGGATACACTGCTCAATGACCTGCAAAAGTGATCACAGAAACCGAATTAATATTCCCAACTACTGACTACTGTTGCTTTTAAAACTTGCCATTCTTAAGTTTATGCCACTGTTTATCCCTCCTCCTATAACTGCAAAGACCATTTTTCAGATGATTAATCAAATATTATCTGATCCTGTCATTAATCTAATATATGGTTCCAAAGGAAAGGACATCAGTTCTGTGAAAACCTCTTTTTTATTGTCTTCTTTTCTCCTTTGAATTTCAAATTAAAGGAATAAACCAGAAAAGACACTAGCCAAACAGACCATATTCAGCCTTTTCTTGTACAAAAATTTATTCACTTATTTCAGGACCATCTGCAGAAAAGTTTCGTATTTAAATTTGTTCTGTGTTTTGGGAGACAAGATTAGAAACTGCATCACATTAATCTCCCAACCTAAATTGGTGTCATATAGAGAAGTGATTTTACCTTGTTACTGTACATGTGACATTAGTTTTCACCATGAAAGACTTCAGGATTTTTTGATGAATTCTCAGAAGCATTCTTCACAAGCTTAACATGACTCTTGATTTTCTTCTGGAAGTTGGGTTAGATGGGATTTTTGTTTCTAGTCCAGATAGGTCTTGGCCATATAACATTTTTGCAGAGTTTCTAGTTGGACAAAAGGGAAAGATAATTCATTTGATAATTATGTTGTAGTCTTGTAGTTATAGTCTGCTATAAAACACATGCACATGAAGCAAGGTTCTTAAAGAAAGGCCAAGATCTGCATCATCACTTAAGGCTTTCTCTTAAGATACATGAATCACAAAGGTAAACAAATTATTCACTCTGTTCTGTTGCAAGGAACCACAGATCCATGCCTACACCCCAGATGTCACAGAGTCACAGGATCACAGAATCTGCAAAGTTGGAAAGGACACACAAGGATCATCCATTCCAACCCTTAACCCTGCACAGGACCATCCCCAAGAGTATCATCCAAACACTTCTTGAACTCTATCAGGCTTGGTGCTGTGACCACTTCCCTGGGGAGCCTGTTCCAGTCCCCAACCACCCTCTGGGTGAAGAACCTTTTTCTAATATCCAAAATAAACCTCCCCTCACACAACTTCAGGCCATTCCTTTGGGTCCTGTCATTGGTCACCTCAGAGAAGAGATCAGTGCCTGCCCCTCCACTTGTCCTCACAAGGAAGTTGTAACTGCAACGAGGTCTCCCCTCAGTCTCCTCTTTTCCAGGTTGAACACACCAAGTGACCTCAGATGCTCCTCATATGGCTTCCTCTCAAGGCTCTTCATCATCTTCCTTGCCCTCCTTTGAATACTCTCTAATACAGCTTAATATCTTTCTGATATTGTGGTGCCCAAAACTGCACACAATATTCAAGGTGAGGCTGCCTCAGTGCACAGCAGAGCTGGACAATCTCCTTCCTAGACTGGTGGGTGATGCTTTGCCTGATGGACATCGTCGGCCCTCCTGGCTGCCAGGGCACTGCTGACTCATATTCAACTTGCCAGCAACCAGGACCCCCAGGTCCCTTTCCACAGCACTGCTTTCCAGCATCTCAGTCCCCAGTCTGTATGAATATCCAGGGATGCCCCATCCAAAGTGCTGAATCCGGCACTTCCCCTTGTTAAACTTCATGGTGAAAACATTCACAGACAAAATCATAATGTGTCAAACTCTCAACTATAGGATTTCTATAGGATAAGCTTAAGCACTTCATTTTGCTCTATACCATGCACAGGAGCCTTGTGGGTATTGAGTTTTAGTGTCACAAGTGTTATAGAACTTCATATCTTTTTAAACAGCAAGCACACTTTCTCAAATAATTTTTCCAGCAGGAAGAAGCAAAAATACACTTTTCCAGAAAAGGGCATTTTCCTTCATGTCTCAGTCTGACATTTTACAGTATTTTTAATGCTAATAACAAAGAATATATTGTGTCATGTGGAAGCTGGAGGGCCTAAATGGCAGTTAATGAAAAATAAGGAGGATTCATTGCATGGAAAAAAATTATTATTGAACAACTGAACCAATATTTATTACACCTTGGTCTTCCAGTCCTAATGTGAGGCAAATGCTACATCTCAATCTGAAAAGCATGTAGTGTTTTACAGATGTCTAAGGAAATAATTTTTTGTGTACATCAATTTTGCTGTGACATTTGCTCCTTATGATAATTGATCTGAAACCAAACACATGTTCCAGCAATTAAGCTAGCAGAAACAATGTAAAAATCTGGTGCTTTCAGATATTCCCACTCTTCCAATGTGGAGTAGTGTAATACAGCAAATTCCAGCTTTCCAAATGCTGCTTACTGAGCATATGTAGTTTGCTTGACAGCATTGGAGGCTTCAAATTTTAACAAACACATGAAGAAATATTCCATCTCTATTTTAATGAATAGCTATTCCATACATTAAGATAGGGACAATCTTGCTAACATTATTATTTATTAATGTAAAGGAACACAAAGAAAGGAAGGTGAACACAGTGGCATATAGTACCCATTGGGTGATCAGCAGGTTGTCAGGTGAGTTGTACGGTGTGATTTGATGGGCTTCTATGCACTTTTCAACTGGTGATTAGAGAGAAAAGGAACACAAAACAACAGGTTAACTCTCAGTCTTCCAACAAATGTATTAGTCAAACTTGCTGCCACAGAAATAAAATATTTTTGAATACACACAAAATTTATCTGGAGAACAAAAAAAGACCAGAATTTATTGAAGGGTCATCGCAAGCAATGGGAGTATTTTTTCCCCTATCCATGAACCAGGACCAAAATTTTCATCCAGCATTCTGTTTGCAGCATGAAAAAGATGAAGGAAGTCAGGAATTTCCAAAGAGGTATGAAAGGAATGATGTAGTCCACATTGCTGTTCCTGCATTTAAATGTTTACCTTACTATGCTATTGCCAGTTTTCCCAGCTCAGCTACCAACAGCTTTTGGCCTCAGTTCTGTAAACACTCCACTCTCAGCCCTAAATTGCTACATGTGAGGAATCCCTACTGAAGTCACCATAATTATTCGTGTGCATAGTTATACTTGCAGATAAATGAGTGGAGGCTCAGGATCTTGAAATGAAAGATGACATGAATAAATGAAATATGAATTTAAAAGCGAAGCAGTCATGCCTACCATGATTGCAGCTGAGCAACTGCTATTTCGCTCATGTATAATGGATGCTGCGCTGTAAAAACACATGGTGCTCTGTCTCTGTCTTGCCATCTCCTTCAGCCTCTTTTTTACCCCTGAGAAATTTTAAGATGATATCAGACAACAAGAAAATATCAGAATCACAGAATTTTCTGCATTATAAGGGACCCACAGGGATCATCGAGTCCAACTCTTAAGTGAACGGCCCAACCCACAATCTTGGCTTTATTAGCACCATGTTCTGACCTACTGAGCTAATCTCAGGGTCATAGTATGTTCAATAGCATATAATTGCATCACCTAAATATGGTTTTAAAGAAAATTGTACTTAGCCAGGGATTACTTAGACAACCTACTACATTTCTTTTTTTAGTTTCACCTCCCAGATGGTGCAAAGAGTCACTTTAGCATGTCAAGCTGTACACTCGAAACACCTGTAAACCCCCACATGTTGTGCTGTCAGAAGTTAATCTATTTGCCCTATGGATATCATACATGAAGCAAAGTCAGAAATTATTTTCCTAGAACAAAAAAATCCCCAATATTGTTATTTTCAGACTGTCATTTAGTAGCAGCATTAGTGGTTTAGCCAGCATTCTCTCGGAGATCAATTTATCTAATTTTACCTTTAAAGCAGACATACGTGAAAAGTGTGTCTTTTGTGGCATCGGACCCAGTGACCCCAAAGGTAGCTTCAAAATTTTTGAATTTGCAGTGAAAGATAGCAAATTAACATCAGTCAAAGCACCACGGGATCTTCATTATGTACCTCCCCTAGATGTAAAAGCACTGATTTTTATTTGGTCTTCTATATGAACTAACTTTGCCATTTATACTAGATTTTCCGTTTACAGTTGCTAGATATGCTGATGGGATTTTCTGATATTGAGCTGAAAATGATCAGGATTTCACCTTGCATCCTGTTTGAGGGGAATATTGTGACAAGAGAGACAGCCTTCAGATGGAAGAGAGAAGGTTGTCACTAAAGAATCTATTGGAATGGTCACATGTAAAGCTTTGTTGTAAGTGCATTTGGAAATTTGTTTCTTGTTAAAATAATAAAACAGTTTTAAACATTGGAAAATGCAAAAGGTCATAAAAATGACTAGAATATATTCATAATTCTAGTCAGCTGTGAAACAATAAAAATGTTTTCATTGTTCTGAAATATGTGTTTTTCAAGACTTTCTAATGGTATTCATTTTCCACTGTTGGCTCCTGAAATTCTAGGTCAAACCTATTAACTTCTGTAAGGTTCTGTGAGGCTTAGAGATGGTTTCAGGGAATGCAAAATCAGTACCTCAGATTGACAGTATTTTTAGAACAGAGCAGATAGCTGTACAGTTACATGTAACGAAGCTGTTCTGAAATAATTTGCCATGGTATAAAAAGAAAAGCTGGAAAGATTTCATCAAAAATCTAATGCTTCTTAGAGAAGTAAATTATAAGTCAGTCAGTGATGAAAGGAACTAGGAAAATGTCTCACTAAGGACTGACACCAGCTTTTTCCAACTGTTTTTAAAGAAAAGCCATCTTCGTTTCTATTGTGCTTGAAACTGGCACAACATCAGCTTTTATTTCCAAAGGACTATTTATCTGCTTTCACAATAAATTATAGTTTTTATTCCTTTACAGATGTTACACATGTAACACATTCATTTTCATAAATTACAATAAATTGTCAAGAGAAAAGCATTGCTAGGCAAGTGTTATACTGAAAGACTGAGTATGCATACATGCAAGTGTGTGTGCATACACTTAAGGTTCTTTTACCACACAAGACATATTACCTAACATTACACCAATTATTCAATAACTTAAGTAAGACAAAATGATATAGTAAGATTATATGAAAAATCAGAACTCCTTTGAAATTTATTTCCCTTGAGAAAAAAGATAATAACAGTTGCTTAACAGAAATTTTCTATCCCAACTATAGAATCTTGCTTCCATGCTGGATTCCATCAAAATTAAACCATTATGGCACAGGCATAAAGGTCCCACAGAAATTCAGATGCAAGATCGGTCCTGTAGTTCTCTCTTCAGTTCTTTAGGATAACTAAATTATTATCAATTCCACTTGTACTCGATGTTAAAGTATTTACCACAAGGAAAAGAAATTATTATACAAAAACTGGTGGTTTGGTGGTGTTGTATGTTTTTTTATTTATCTAAGTGCAAGTACTAAAACTGGTCACCATCTATTACAAAGAATAAAATACAAGCTGGAACAGAAGGGCCACGCACCAGCTGGCATTTTATTCCATGCTCACAGGGGGTTGACTTGATTCACATTTGATTAGGTCTCTAGAGATTCAATATTCCCCAATTTGTCAACTATTAAGTGTTCTATTCGTCACTGAAGAGAATAAAATCCATCTTTCCTCCTCCATCCTTACTATTGCTAGATATGCTCATGTATGACATGGTAAGGGGTAAGCAAAGACTACAGCAGCAGTGAGGAAGGTCACTTTTATTTACCAAGTTTCCTATGTGGGTGATTAAGGGATTTTCTGTGGGTGTTGTTATTGTTCCAACTCAGCAGATCCACCTTTTTCAAGGCTAAGCTATGTTTTATTTACAACTTCTGTTGTTCAAAAATAGACACAACCACAAGCTGTTAAACAAGCTTCTCACAGAAGAAGGTGGCTACTTTCACAAACCCTTCCATTGGTCACCCACCTTTCCATTCATGTTGACACTCCCACACAACCTCATAAAAAGTGAAGGAGCTCCTTACCAAAACACTTTCTCCAAAAGGGGTGTGCAGAAAAGGCTGCTGAGGCCCAGTGGTCAGCAAAGTCCATGCTCCCATTTACATACTGAAAATTCATTGCTTTTCTGAGGTACATGAACACAGGTGATTGCAGTTGAACCCTAACGCTGTGCAGTGCAGCCACTGCCGCTAAACCTGCACACATCAGCTGGCAAGGTGCCAAATGATTCTCACCCCATGTCAAGGGGCACTGGAAAGAGTGGTGTTGGTAAACATGACCTTACAGACAGACACAGATTTATTATTTTTCAAAAAATTAGAACTACTTGATTTATACAACTATTCTAAAACATTACATGTTGAAAAGTTTTTAATAATTAGTCTAAGTCTAGTGGTTCCTTCGACAAAGAATGGCTAAGACAAATTCCCTTTTACCTGGATCTTTTCAATACTTTTTCTCTTGTAGGACAACAGATATGTACTTGATATTTAATTCAAAGCCTGCTGGAGCTGCAACCACTCTTGCAAAGGTGTGTGAGAAAAGCATGAAAGAAATTCTAATAACATACCCAATAGGCCATTGCTTCTCTTCTGAAGCCTAGGAATAGGCAGCATTCTATGTCTAAACCACAGTCACACCAAACCCTAAGGAGCACCTCCAGACTATTCAGAGGGTTTGCTAGGCCTCCAGCCTGTCTAGAGACAGTGGCCACTTCAACTTTGACTTTTCATTTCCATCCCTTTACCTAAGGTAGAATTTGTAAAAGCTGCATTCTCTGTGCACCAAGTAGCTTTGCTGTAATAATCCTAACTCCACAGAAGACCAAATACTAAGAGAGCAAACGACACAATTTGTCAGCATGATATAATGCTTTTTTTTTTTCCCAAGACAATTTGTGAAGGATATTTTAGGGAAGCTAATGTGGGGGAAAGGAAATTTTATGTTGCTGTGGTAACTCGAGCGAAAAAAAGAGATTCATGCTGCAACACCTATGTTCAGCACAGTTTACTTTTAAAATATCATTGATTTCCTCAGCAAAGGAAAACAAACAGTCAATTTTATAGATGACTTCTGCTTCCCAACTCCAGGATGTCAGAAGTTCAAACTAAAACAAAGCTCTTCTCCAGTACAATTACTTGAAGTTTTCAAAAGAGGAATCAATGTACACCTGGCGAATGCACACAGTCTTGGGTAAATTATACTTACTTCAAACATTTAACTCTTGGTCCAACCAGTTGCCCATGAAAAATGCTGTGAAATTCCACCACTTTGTTTATACTTGGGTGCAGTCTGATCCTTTTTTCTCCCAATGCCTGAACTTCAGCCTGCCAAAGACCTCCCCTATGTAGGTTGCAGCCAAATCAGTACTAAATCCAGAAATGGAAGAAAAGCCAGTTCTTTCCCCAAAGAGTTGCATTTGATAAGGAGCCCACAATACAAACAACTGTAACCGGAGAAGCATAGAAAACTCTCAGTCAGCTACACAAGAGACCAATTAAAGGAGAGACTTTAAGGGGAAAAGCCAGTGTCCCACTGATCAGTACAAAAAAGGTGGATTTTGATGAGAAAGAAAATCTGAAACTAGAAGTGGAAAACACAGATGCAAGGAGCAGAGTGAAAGTATGAGGATTGAAATGGAAAGTCAAAAATTGAATTTTCAAGCAAATTAAAGGAGAGATCATATTACAGATAGCCTAGACAATGTGAAGACAGGCTTTTGAATTCAATGAAAAGATTGAAAAACTACTAAAGGGATTTGGTGAATTGAGAGGTAAAAAGGTTAGGGCAGGAAACACAGAGGTCCTTGTCAGCAGCTCTTTCACTGAAAGGAAGGTAACTAGGAAGCAAACAGGATGTATGGAAAGGACCACAACCACAGTAATTCAAAGAAAGGTAGTGAAAATGGAGATTTGCATGCTTTGATAATTTCTTGTTTATAGCATCAGACTTTGCAGGCATGCTTGGTATCTGGCCTGGAGACTCATCCTCCAGGCACTGAGGATAAGAGCTTCAGAGAGATATGAGCAGGAGCTGCAGACCTCCAATCTCCAAAAGTGGGAGCTCCCCATGCCAAATACAGCTTGCTTGGAAAAGTCCTGGACAAGTTTTGGTACACTTGAAACATTCAGAGGCACAATTGCATATTTAACAGATGCTGTAAAAGATACAGACACACCTACCATAAAACACGAGCAGTCCTAAACCTGAGAATGGCAACAACAAAAATCACATGTGCACAGTCTGTGGCTAGGAACAAATGTGTCATGGAGAGAAACTCATTGTTTCACTTTCCAAGAGTACCTAGGAGTTCAGGGTTGCTTTTTGCTTTGTTTTTTGTTTTCTGAGAACCTAAAAGGTTGTTCGATAGAAAGAGTGGGCAGCAGGCAGGCCTCATTCTTCACTGATGCTTGAACATGCTGTTCCTGAAGCAGCAAGTGCTTTCCAGAGAGGAAATATTCTAGCAGTGCTCTGAGTCTTGCTTTTTCCTCTAATGCCATGCAGCATGTTTCATGGTATTTGGCTTTTTCTTCTCTGTTTTAAAAACTCATTTGGAATACTCCATTACATATAGCTTTATTCCTAAACAATATTAGTTCAAAGCTACTTACCTAAGAAATACTTGGCATTTATTATAGGGAAAACCCTTTTCTCATGGAATTTCCTTTTTTCTCTTGGCCAAAATGGGTACTGGCAAATAACATGGCCTTTTCTGATGAAGATCAGCTGGTTTTTGCTGAACAATAAGCCATTTCCAGTCAGCATAGTTATTGTCTGAATTTCTTCTACTGTTTTGATGATGTTGTTGGTTGCACTTAATTATATCCCTGTGGAAACAAAGAGATAACATCCTCCTTTCTCAATATATCTCTCTCACACACACACTAGGAACCATCTTCCTAATTACCAGGCAAGGCTACTGATAATGACAACATAATCAAAATGTAGGAATTCATATTTCAAATGCATGAAAAAACACCATCTGCATGCATCTTTTAAGTGAGACATTAAAAACCTGACTCCGTCTGTTCTGTGGACATTAAAATGTGTAAAAATGAGGATTTTCCCTGGTATCTTTGGCCAAAATCTCTTTTTTTACCCACAATTGCTCAGTCTGTTCAGTTGAAATTATTCATAATACTACATCTAATTTTTCTTTCTCTAATTTCATGTGATTACATCTCCTCACATTCTTTCTCAGCATGTAACCCTTTCTAATACAGATTATGATGAAACTCATTTAATTATGATTCAGTTAAGCCTGGTATACTCCATTATCATTGTTCAGTTTTTTGCTGCTTTTCTTTATTTCTCTTCTGATCATAGTCCAATAACATATTTTTGGTAACAAGATGCTCAGAATATTATGAAATAGTTTCTACCTTGTCACACAGGGGGAGAGACTCTCACTTCTCCCTCATATCTTCAGATAGCCTAAAGGTTGTTCTCATCCCTTTTATTGCCATACCACATAATTTATAAATGAGAGGTAAAGTCCTGTCTCATTTGCTGTTCAGTGTCACCTCTAGATCTCTCTGTTACCTCCAGTTCTTTTCAAGGCAGTATCTTGGGCTTTCCCTTCATCCAAATTTTACTACCTGAACTGTTTCCTTCTTTGCCTATGTACTTATTTTTCAAGTTAAATCCTTGATCTCTTTTTTTTCTGTATGTTTTCCCCTGAGGTCTTTATTTTTAGCAATTTTCTCTGTGAGCCAGTTGTATTTTAACATTTTTTTTCTCTCACTAGTATTTCTGTTTATCAGAGATTGGTATAATCTGCAAATTACATTAATAAATTTATAAAACTGCTCCTAATTGCCTGTGCATCTGCCCTTATTCCCTGCTGATTATTTGTGCTATTGCTTTAGTAAGCATTTAGCACATATGAACACATCTCAGTGAAGACAACTTTGGGGTAGATGCTTTCCTGGATATTTAGAATCTGCTTCTATATCCACTGAATTCGGCTGAAATATTTCAGGAGACACTGACGGTTTCCAAGTCAAAAGAAACAGCATGACTTTTAGATTATCACATTTGGGCAATACATCTTGGTATTAAAGCTCTGAGCAGATGAACAGGAAGAGACAGATCATAGAATCATAGAATCATAGAATTATAGAATGGTTTGGGTTGAAAGGGTCACACAGTTCCAACCGCCCCACCACGGGCAGGGACACCTCCCACTAGAAGGAAGATCTGTGGTATGGACTAGAGAAGTGTTTGGCAGAGTAGCATCTCTGAGACAAGAGTTCCCTGGAAACGAAAGGGATTCAACATGTGTATATTTTATTAACAGAAATAACTAAAGGAATAATACTCCAGCTATCAGAAGTTTGACAGGCCTTTTCAATGTTTCTCTTTGAATGAAGCTTCATTTCTCTCTCATTAGAATATTCTCCAGCCCCTTTAGACTACAAATTGATTTCAAGAATCACCAAAAATTTGGCACAATACACTCCTAAGAAAATTCTGTATCCAGTGGTGAACACTTCATAACCAAGAGGAAAAACAAATGCATGGTGGTTTTTGTTCATATACAAAAAATACTTCTTTTCATGTCTTCTCACCAGTATACCAATGACTTTTGATATTCTGTGATTCAATTACATTTATAAATATGTCAAATTCCAGAAAAGACAGATAGTCTAAAATTAGGTAATTAATATGTGACTGTATCCTTATTAATAAATTTTTTTTCATAGCAGCAATTAATTATTCTCACAGCAACAGATTTGGTCCTTCCGTAAATTAGGAAATTTCTTAATTGTTTGGAAATGTCAGTAGGAGATTAGCAGTACTGAACTTCCTGCAGGCTGTAATTCCTGCCACAAAAGAGTTGAAAATGGCAAGGAAAAACAACTGCTTCTCTACATGGATTCACTGAACCAGGAGGCACAGAATCAATTCCAAAAAAAGAACAGAGTTTTCTATATTTTTTGACACTTCAGCATCAGCAGGCATGCCTCTTACCTCCCTCAGGGAAAAATTACTGGTCTCTCTATGTGGAGATACAGCAAAAATAATAACTCACTGAACTTTGAAGAATCAATTATGGCAGGGATTAAATGGCACTATTGGTCAATAAGTGCTGCTGTTAGGAGTTTGTAACATTTTTTAGATCTACTGAGATGCAATTTTGTAGGGCACCATCTATTTTAAATAAAGCAGATTGCTTGTGCTTGTGAACAGAGGTCACGAACTGTGAGCCTGGCTTCCCCAGGTTTATCTGAGATCTGCAAGTTCAACAGCAGAATCCAACAGATTTGCCAACAGCACCAAAAAAGAGACTTGAGATGAACACAAAGCCCACTGGGATCCATTGCTCTCTGCTGCAAGTGTGGAGTAATTTTCTTCTAGGTGATTTATTTACGTTGAAAGATAAGGGACAGAGGGCAAAAGGGAATATCATGCTGTCTGTTTAGTTAAGGGACAGATTCTTTAGACAAACATGTCAAAAGGTCACCCAGAAGAAAAAAAAAAGGAAAAAAAGGAAAAAAAAAAAAAAGGAAAAAATAAGAAAGAAAAAGGGTGAAACTGTAAGCCTAACCCTGCATCTAAATATTATTTAAGGCATTAAAAATGTGATGTCATTTGAGGAACTTATGTCCAACCAAAATGAATGATCTGTTTAGATTTTCAGAGTAATCTTGGGTAAAAGTTATGGTAACATTTATTCCGCTCATCTAAAGAAGCCACTTAAGAACTAGAAAAGCTATTGTATTGAGAAGCAGTTGTGAGAAACCAACGAGAGCTGCCTTCCCACGGGTTTGTGTCAGGTAGCTGAGGACAAGCCTCAACTGCAGCTTCTCCTCAAGAGGTGGCATTCAGAAATCACCTTTCCAGCAGAAACCTCTGATACCTTGTAAAAACTCACACTGCAGCTTTTGTATCAAATACGAGAGGAGCTCTCTATCCAGCCACAAATCTTCCAATAGTTTGCAAGGTCTTTGGCCTTACATCTACTCTTAATACACGGGACCCACAGACACAGTGAAATCAAACCAGCTACAGACAGTTGTTTCAACCAGGCTACAAGCACAGGCTTTCCATCGTGGTTTTTCTTAGGTAAACAACAGGTGATACAGTAGGCTGGAGTTTTTTGAGGGACTGGAAGATGTTTTCAGAACTTTTTTTCCTTCCCCAACTCCAGAACAAATGGTAGATAAAAAGGGGGGGGGGAGTGGAACAGAAATTAACATCATGCTTGTTTCCATACAGTAAATCACTCTTCTATCCCACCAGCACTGTCATATATCTAAAGTAATAAGTTTTTATATATCTGTACATTGTGAGTTGGATTTTGCCTATGAATGAATGTAGATAATTAACAGATTTAAGATTTTAGGGTTTTAAATACTAAGGCTTTCACATCAGGCTTCATTCGTTGTTGCCCTATGTAGCAATGATCTCTGGATCAGCAGTGGCCTCAGACTCAGTCATGGGCAACCTCGATTTAACAGAGGATGACATGGTTACTTCTTTTCCTTGTTTTTTCAACCAACCCTGTGAAAAGTATGTGTCAAAACCATGTACCATAAATGAAGGATGTTTTTGACTCTTCTACCCTTGAGTCATATTCTACAAGTCTGGTTTTTTAGTTTGTTTAAGCCAATCCACAGTCGACCACCCACCAGAATAAAATGTTTCTTACTCTTCTTCTAAACCCAAACGATAGACTTGATGCTTTGTGTCAGCATCATCATTCATCCACTAAGCTGCAGCAACTCAGATCTAGATGAGAATCAAGACTTAACCCATTCTCCCACAAAAACTTCTCAGACAGATCAGATCTGATCCCTGATCTGCATCTTCGTGCAATCATGTAATTGCTCTTGTTCAAACAAGGGCAGGCATGGGAATTATTATATTAAAGACTTCGTCTCCCTAACTGTTGCTATAGTACAATCTTTGCTTATATGATTTTCCATTCAAAAGTCTTTTTTCATCTTAATTCAGTATGTACTACTTTGACCTATTGCAATAAAGAGATTAAACTGTAACATATTAGTTTTAAAATGTTATTGTTTAAGTAACTCGAATGAAGGGTGAGTGGAATGAAAAGTGGTGCAGAGAGAAAGCACATATATGGTTTCTTTTCACACCTGTGCCTAGCTGGCTAGGAAGTTGCAGCATCCTTCTGGAGTGCCAGGTAGTACGAGGGAGGGGTCAGGCACCCTCCTGCTTCAGCTGAGTGCTCTGATGGGCTCTGCATTTCCTAAGAGGAAGGCCATGTTCCCACCTAGGTAAAACAGCCTCCTACAGCCATCAGCAGCTTTTCATCAGCATGCTGAGAACCCTGCAACACCACCAGCACATCACAACATCCAAATACATTTGGTCCGATAGCTCCATTTCAGTATGTCAGTAATAGTACACATGGAACTTTCACTGCTCTTGAACGAGTCCAAAGCCTTGCTACATCCCACTCCCATTGTTTCTGAGAGGCTACAAAACACAGTGAAGGTTTCATATTTTGAAGATTAATTGCCAGAAAGGCAGCTAAAAGAATAGTCTTTAACGGATGGTCATTATGTGCTGTTGGACAGTTTTGCTTATTGCTTATTTGCTTATTGCTTTGCCAAGAACTGGGAGAAATACACAGGCAGATATTTAACCAGCTTGTGATAATCAGAAGCTAACAGAAGAGTTCCTGAATGGAGCAGGTAGAAATTTGAATTTTTATATGCACATTTACTGCTTATAAAACTGCAAGAAAGGGAGATAAGAAGAAACTTTTGCTAAAATGGTGTAAATTTCAAATTTTCCAGAAACTTTTCAAAAAGATCTCACCAAAAAAAAGGTGATTTTGCATGACTAAATAACTGTTTATAACACCTATATCTAGGCTAAGAGATGTTGTCCATATAATCCGTCACAGATTAGATGCCTTTTATCTCATTTCTGTAGCAGCCACCTACAATCGGTCAGATTAATCACTCCGTTGACCATGTTAACTAAATTTCCCCTAACAGAGAGTCGGATAATTAGCTCAGATGTAGACATTGGCATGATTAAAGTTTGCAAAACGGATACCCATTTTTTCATTTTCAAGCTTGAACTGCCAAAGGATTTTTTTACCTTTTAGTTTTTTTCCTACTGAACCACTGCTCTATCCAAGAGGACCAGCTAACACGCACCCTCACTATTGCATTCCTAGTTCAGCATTATACTCATCTGCCCATTCAAGACAGCAAATGGGAAAGGTTACACAGGAGCTCAGTAACTTACTCCTAACATCAAGGTCAAATATCCCTTCAATCCAAAATAAACTTCTATTATTGCTTTGGGAAAGATCATAAAGAGAACATGAAATGCAAAACATACAGTTCAAAGAGAGCACAGTTCTGTTCCATTACAAATTATACTCTTCTTCAGATTTTGTCCTGCAAAACAGGCTACTTCTTACAATCCACCTGTAATGCCTATCTTCACTTGTTGAAACTAAAATCTACATTCATGCTCAGTCAAGGAGATGCTCCTACAGTCTAAAGACATAAATTCAAGAACGATAGAAGAGAGAATGGGAAAGAAACCAATTTGTGCAAATAAGTAGGAATACTGTAACAGCAGATAGCTAGAAAATGAAAATCCAGAATTTTGATCAGTTGATTTTACTAAATACTTCAAGGGTGTCACAGTTTTTAATTACTCATTATAAAATCTTCATCAGTCTTACAGTCTCACTTTGGAGCAGGGGAATAATTTACAAACTATTTGTGGAGTATCTAGCACCTGGGAGTAATTAACATGAGGCTTTTAACTTTTGGTCCTACTACAGTGTGAACATTAAATAAGGAAAGCTCAAAACACGACATTTAGCATCCCAATTCTGATACAACCCATGGGAGAATTCCAGGATACAGGAATGGCCCACACACAGCTCATCCCTCCCGCTCACCGTTTTGGTTCTTTGGGTGACTCTATTAAACAACATGTGATGGACCATTAAGTGACTTTTCAGTAATTTAATAGTTCTGCTCAGCAAGGTTCCTTACAGAGGCTGATTCACTTCATATATTTTATAGGTAGATTAAGTATTTTCTTTTTATTTTCACTGGGAGACTTGATCAAACCACAGGGTTTGATCACTTTAAAATTTTGTTCTTGCATGCTTTAAATGCTCCTCTGCAATGTTGCCCCAGAGTATTCCAGACACTCCCATATCCTGGGAGAAGCAATTCTGGCTGATATTTTATTTTCCTGAGTTAGTTTTATTGACTGGATCATTTGTTTCTCTTAAAGCATTCTTATACAGTTTGACAGTTGCAAGATCAAGAAATACACATGATAAATGGAAGCTGGTCCATCAGAAACTGAGCCCTTTAATCTACAAGACAAATGGTTAAACTTAAATCAAAAGAAAAGGATCTGGGATAATTTCAAACCCTCTTGAAAGCTGTTCAGACTAATTGCAGGCAGAGAGGGTTAGCTGGAAATAAAATTGCCTGGACTGAAATTTAGCTTCCAGAATTTGGCTGAACAGAAAAACATGGACTTTTTTATTCATAGTAGAGTTAGAATTTACTTGACTGTTTTTCTTTTTGATTTATGCTGTCTGAAACTGAATGGCTGTGCATTATAAAAATAATTTCTGGGGTAATAGCTTTATAGCTTCCAAACGTTGCCAGTGTCATAAACAGTGACATTTGTAAGCCACTGAAGGAAAACCTCAAGAACAGAAAGCTCTGAATTTCTCAGACTGGTCTTATTCAGACAGATCTGAAGCCAGAGCCAAATTCAGAATTATACCCTCAGTAAATTCAGGCCACTGTTTCTCAATAGCTACTGCCTACCTAATTAGGACTCTTTCAAATGAGGATGAAGCCAGAAATGAGTCTCCATTAAATGGCTCAGACTAGTAACGTGTTTAAAGTTAGGAATGTGTGGTGTATATCTGCTTTATCCTTATTACCAGTAGCTTGAAAGTAAGCCAATTATCATTTTAAATAACTTACTGTCTTATCCACCTCTTGTCAGCTTCTAAGATGTTAAGAGAAGAGAAAAAGCAAGGGCTGGGGGAGAGAGAGCAATAGAGCAACTGTTCCCTCTGATTCAGAAAAAAGCTGTAAGAGATATCTTTCATCTATGAGATGAAGCAGGAGGAACTTTCACCTAAGAGTCAAAGGTTTGGGTGAGGGTTTTCCCATCTACTGCTGACAGCAAAAGCCACAAGAGGAGTAACTTTTCTCTGAAATTGAAAAAGGAACATACAGAAGAGAGAAAATGCACTGTATTCACATATGCATAAAACCTCTCCATTTCATGCCCGAGTGTGGCTTCTTTCCAGAACTGCCTTAGATCATTGCTTTAGAGAAACTGCACCCACCCCCCACAAAGCTACGTGCATTCTGACCACGAACACTGAATAGCTAAAAGCTGCTCCACACCATATTACAGTGAACATTTCTTTAAAAACATGAATATGATCAATCTTCTTTCCTTGTCAGCTTTGCTTCCTCTCACCCTCCCCATAGGTACACTTCTGAACACCATGTTTTACGCAGCTGATGGTTTCTCTCACTTCTCTAAACACTGAGTCTATTTGGAACACTCTGCTGGTAGTCCTGCTTCAAAAACACCACCACTAATCACCTGGACATGAGAAAACAAAGCACCAATTTATCTGCTTCTGTGCATATCCTGCACCTACCCATGGTTTCCAGCTGGTAGGAGGGGAGAGGAAGAGAGGGAAGAAATGCCGAAGTACAGACTGGGCTACAAAACACATGTGGCAGCACTGCTGTCACACCCATTTCATGTACCGAGAGGAACTGGGTTTGTTTTGGGAAGAACACTTTAGGAGAAGCCAAACCACTGTATACATACCAACCTATAAATCTAGGCAAAGAATTTTTCACAGTTCCAGGAACACATGTAAATAAATGCAGCTGTACAGTAAAACCAGGAGGGAAAAAGTTTATCCACACAGGGAAAACCCAAAATATGTAACTCTATCTTAGAGTATAGTACCTGCTTTATACAAAAACTTCAGCAGAAATGTGGTTCTGGTACTCACCAAGGGACTGCAGTAGCTTTGCTTCTGGGAAAAGGAAAGGCGACTGCTGCTTCTGTTATACCTACATTCTGATTGTTCTGTGTGTGAATTTTTACATCATATTAGTGATGCCCATTTCCCACCTCCCACCTCTGCCCAGCTCCATTCTGTCCACAGAGCTTGGGAGAGTATCCTAAAATAACCATCCCAAATGAAACTTCCAGGCCTTTGTGTATGCTCTAAAATTCCATCCTTCAAAACAGAGGGGAAAAACAAACAAACAAACAAACAGGTTTCATGTAATACCTCTGCTTTCTATCTTGGAAAAAAATCTGATTCCTTAAGCTCCCTGACTGCACCAAGAGAGCCCATTGCATCTGTTAATCCCATTGACTATGACTACCGCCTTCATATGAAGCAAAATTTCAGCTTTATGAGCTTTAGCTTGTGTGAAGCCCAGCAATAACGTCATCAGAGCCCTCTGGGTATGGCAGGGAGGACTGACAAGGACAACATGCTGTAGAGTTTGTGGGAGCAGGTCCAATAGGGCTATGCACTTCAGCTGGAACATTGCTGAGCCTCAGCATGATCCAAAATACCATTCGTGTTACAATATTTTGAGCTGCCAACCACCGGTAAATTTATTGACTGTCAGGCTAAAAAAAACACAGAGAAGTCAGCCATTTATTTTATTACACTTTTAGATGTCCATTATGATGGCAAAATATAGTAGGAGAAAAAAATACCTTTCCTCTTCTCTTGAGATATATTTCCAGATTACTAGAATGGCTTCACTGCTCTTATTTGGATAATTTTCATAGTGTACATGGAGCCATACAGTATGTCATATATGAAAACACAGCAGGGATTTATGGATTTTTGAACAGGAGGTCTGCTTCAGAAATTTCCCTTGGCCTTCACACAAAAATACAGAGAGAATAAATAAATTCTGCTGTGCTTTTACTGCCCCAAGCACAAGAGATAACCAGTTAACGCATAAGTACAGAACCCTACTAGGAAAAAAGATCATCCTCTGAGAGTCCAATTTTAATCATGCTCCAGCCAATTACTGTTTTCAGCACTGACCTCAAGTGGAGAAGGCACACAACTTGCAGACTGCATTACCCATACTGGTTACCCAAGATGGGACCTGGAGTGTAGTTAAAGTTCTATCCTTTATTCTTCCAATTAGTTCACAGTTGTAAATACTAACCTGAGAGGACATTGGATAGGTTCTTTCTAAATGGCATTTGGGATTTTCACTATTTCCAGGAATGAAATTCCAGCAGTGATTATCACCTTAAAATTTTTGTGGAGAGAATGCATTGTTTGGCACATGAAATTGTAAAATCTCTAATTATATGTCGCAGTAAGCAGCCAAATGCTGCTGTAGCAATACACCACCAAATACAGTATCCTTTTTGAAAGGTGTAAATATAAACAACAGACTTTTGCCACAGCTGTACATGCCGATCATAAGTAACCAAGGCTTTTTTTTTTTTTTCTCTAAATCTGTTCACCCAGAGGGCCCAGTTCTCCAGTAATTGACACCACCACAATTTAACTGACTTCAACAGTTCAGGTCTCCTTATCCACAAATGAGAGCACAGTCCAATCACAGGAGGGGGTACAGGTTTCCACACAGAAGAACATATATCTCCCTCAGCATACAAGGAGCTGTTTCAGCAGATTTCTTTCCACCACACTCCAAATAAGCTTGATCTGCTTCTGATGTACTTTTTCAGCTTGATCAGAAAGCTGTCCAGTTTACCAAGGTCAATGAGGTCAATGAAAGCCATTGCTTTTTTGTGGGCTGGAAGCAGGAAATCAGAACCTTAAGCTTTAAAAAATATATATTCAGGGAAGAATAAATTTCATAGATGAGTAAATTCACACTCCTCCTGTCACTGTTTTTAGATGAGGAAAACCTGAGGCACATTTTAGGCTCACAGACTTGTTATTTCCCAAAATAACTTCAATTAAAAAATTCCAAGGAGTCTTATGCTCAGGAAAATTGTAGAAAACACCTCCTATCTTGGGACCAGCCAAAAAAATTATCTATAAGGCTACTTTCCTTCAGGGTTGGGCTACACAGAGCCAAAGTTTCTGAAGATTTCTCTTTCCTTTTCAACATCATAAGAACTGAATTTTCAAGAGTTTAGCAAACCATGTGTTATCGTTCTGATTGCTCAACTTTCCAGACACAGCATTTAAAAATGCCCTTCAGAATTTCCCATGAAGCCCTGGGCCCTTTAACTATGTTTCTTGCGTTTGCTTTTCCTCTCCTCGTTCAGTGTTCCACATAGTTTCACATTTGTGACATCTGGGCTTCTCTGGGTAGCCTCTTCATGGCTAGGCTTCGCGAACGAAGATTTGGGAAGGCACTATCCCCATTTGCTGCAGGCACGCTGGTGGCTTATGAGGCCAATACGTGACAGACATATCCGATTGCAAAAGGCGCAGCAGAAAGACTCCTTAGATGGTGTATTTTGCAAGACACGGTTCTTTCTGCGTTGCCTTTTTTCCTCGAGAGTGATCCTGCGTGTGTTCTCGAAGGAGACAGCTGCGTTATAGATGGTGTGTCTCCAGGCCTCCCGATTGGAGGCCAGAGTAGACCAGTTATGGTGATCAATATGGCCAAGGCTGAGAGGTTGTTTCAGGGAGTCCTTGAATCTTTTCTTCGGGGCTCCTCTCATGCGGCAGCCAGTGGCAAGTTCACCATAGAGCAGGATCTTAGGGAGGCGGTGGTCCTTCATCCTTGAGACGTGCCCTGCCCATCGCAGCTGTGTTCTCAGTAACATGGCCTCAATACTAGTGACAGCTGCTTGCTCTAGTACAGATGTATTGGTCACATAATCAGACCAGCAGATGTTAAGGATTGTACGGAGGCAGCGCTGATGGAAGCGTTCTAGGAGACGCAGGTGGTGGCGGTAGATGACCCATGATTCGGAGCCGTATAGGAGAGTAGACAACACTATGGCTTTGTAAACACTGATCTTGGTGCTTTTCTTTAAGTATTTATTATGCCATACTCTCTTGTGGAGTTTTCCAAAAGCATTATATGCCTTAGCTAACCTGTTGTCTATCTCTCTGTCGATCTTACCATCTGAGGAGATGAGGTTACTAAGCCTCTTAATCATATCCATATTGTGCAAATAAAGAGAGGTTACCTGTGAGGAAAACAGATAGTGCATTGGGTTTGCCTGGACAGGTTTTGGTAGGGGAGGGGTTACAGGGGTGTCTTCTGTGAGAAGCTGCCAGAAGCTTCCTCCATGTCCAACAGAGCCAATGCCAGCCAGCTCCAAGACGGACCTGCTGCTGGCCAAGGCCAAGTCAATCACATAAGGTAGTAATGCCTCTGGGATAACATATTTAAGATAGGAAAGAAAAGTTATTGCACAGATGTAGTTGGGCTCAGAGAAGAGCAGAGCGAGAACATGTGAACAACTCTGCAGACACCAAGATCAGTGGAGAAGGAGGGGCAGGAGGTGCTCCAGGCACCACAGCAGAGATTCCCCTGCAGCCTACGGAGCTGACCATGGTGAGGCAGCTGTGCCTCTGCAGCCCATGGAGGACCATGGGGGTGCAGAGATCCACCTGCAGCCTGTGGAGGAGACCCAGGCCGGCGTGGGTGGATGCCTGAAGGAGGCTGTGACTCCAAGGGAAGCCCACGCTGGAACAGGCTCCTGTCAAGACCTCTGGAGCTGTGGAGTGAGAAACCCATGCTGGAGCAGGTTTGCTAGTAGGATTTGTGACCCTATGGGGGACCCATGCTGGAGCAGCCTGTGCCTGAAGGACTGCACTGTGTGGTAAGGGATCCATGCTGGAGCAGTTTATGAAGAACTGCAGCCCATGGAAGGACTCATGTTGAAGAAATTCATGGAGGACTGTCTCCCACACTGGAGCAGGAGAAGGACTCCTCTCCCCAGGCAATGGCAGAAACAACCTGTGATAAACTGACCATAAGCCCCACTCTCCATATCCCTGCACCACTGGGGGGGGAAGGAGGTAGAGCCTGAGAAGGAGGGAGGGGTGGAGGGAAGTATTTTTTAAGATTTGGTTTACTTTCCATTATCCTGTTCTGGTTTTGGTTGGTAATGAATTTAATTAATATCCCGAAGTCAAGTCTGTTTTGCCCACGGCAGTAATCAGTAAGTGATCTGACCCTGTCCTTATTTCAACTCATGAAGTTTTATTATATTTTCCCTCCACTTGAGAGAGTGTGACAGAGTGGCTTTGGTGGGCACCTGGCAACCTACCATAGACAGGAATATCTGTACAAAGCCTGCAAGGTTTTCAGAGAATCAGGATGAATATTTGATTCCATGACTCTCTTGACTGTGCTCACAGTTGAAGTCTCCTGGAACTGAAAATCAAGTAGCAGAGGGGTGCTGACTATATGACATTGACTAATACATGGTTCTCAGACTCAAACAACATTATCTGCATATCTTATTGATTAATATTTTTTAAATCACAGATGCTTAAATACTGACTATTGAATTTTAAGATATTTAGACATATTTCTCAAGCTTGTGGTTAGGACAGGTTTTAGTCTGTTTTAATGTGAAAAACTAGAACTACATCTCTGTAAAATGCAAACGTCTGTTTTCTTTATAACAGTTACATTCTCTAGTCTTAATTGTAAAATTCAAAGCAAGGAAAATATATTGCTTAAGCAGACAAATGCATGTATTCTTAGCTCTCAGCCTGCAGAAATCCAGCTCTTGACTTGGGCTGTAGAGACATAAAGTACTAAATGTATGCCTAGAAATTGTATTTATCTATTGGCTTGTTTAAGTGAATGTTCTAAGTTGTTTTTCAGGCAAGTTTCTGCATTTTATATGTGTCATTATGTTACTGGATTTGGTACACTTCATGCAGTATCACTAAGGATCACTGCAGTTTTTGGCAGTAGTTAAGGTAATGCTGCAGTTGCAGAGATCATGAAAGATGTGGTAAGTAACAGTGGAACATGGATTTCTTGACCTGTCACAAGAAGAGGAAGACATCAGTAGGGTCTCTACCTCAGAATATGGTCTGAAACATTCATCTTTGAGAACAAAAATGTGATTTCGTTGGTTTCCACTGGTTCCAAAGACTCAGCACTCTGAAAACTCATTTCTTATGGAGCAACCGGTATGTCCTACAGCAGCTACACATTGACTGAAAAAATGGAACTGAAAT
Organism: Chiroxiphia lanceolata; assembly: GCF_009829145.1. Lineage (NCBI taxonomy): Eukaryota > Metazoa > Chordata > Aves > Passeriformes > Pipridae > Chiroxiphia > Chiroxiphia lanceolata. Next base: position 21,014,082 of record NC_045638.1, on the reverse strand, counting down.
TGATGCCTAACAAGGGAAGCCTCAAAACGTAACCAAGACCTGTACAAGGAAGCATGCTGCTGCAGAGAAAAAGAATCAGCAATTTCTAAACTTGGTACAACTCAGTTCATTAGTCTTCTTCTGCCCTTGTACTTTCTCATTCCCACTCACTGCAGAGAACTCAACCATTTCTCTTGTCAGAAGAAAGAAATAATACTACATGCATTTCAAAGTTTTTAGAAGACATGCTAGAGTAAAATATCAATCAGAAAGTTTGGAGGAAAAGCTCATATCTCTTGAGCAAGGAAGGCATGGAAATTAACTCCATTACCATAAACTGAGGTTGTCAGACAGTCTGTAAGGCCATTTAGATACCCAATTCTCTGCAATTACTTTGGTAAAGGGTGAAAGTTAAATAGTTCAGAATTGAAAAGTTCAATATCCTATTATCAACACCCTCAGACAGCCAACACCCTATGACATGGGATTATCCTAAATTCATCAGCAAATAAATTGCTGCCTTTGTCTGAAAATACTAAAAAAGCAAGAGACACAACAGATCATTTGTATTTAGAACAACAAAATCAGCTGACAAATCTCAAATATGACTGGCTCAGTAGCATTATGTTAAGAACCTGAAAATCTTTCATTCCCTTTTAAAGTAAACCCCATTTGAATACACATATCAGTTAAACTGCCTAACAAGATTTATGATCAAAGCAAATGTGAAGTAATTGCTAGTGGTTTGTGCAGCAAAGTGTCTCATACAAATAAAGGCAACAATATCAATAGAAACTAATTTGGTTCAAAGTGTAAGGAAACAGACCTCACAGGAGGGAAATAAAAAATGTATACATTCATGTTATCAGTTCAGTTATTTTTAAACTTCTACTGTGAAGTGACAGTACCAGCAGAAATGGGTTTTCCTCAACATAAATGTGATCTGAGTAATAAGGATTTCAGATTCTCTTGGACATTTCCACCTATAGATGAGTCCTTAGTAAAGAATTCCTGGGGAGGGGTGAGCTTGGGGGCCAGGCACGAACAACCAAAACCAAAACAGGGAAGTTCATCTCTGGAAGTTGATGTCTAAATTAAAATAAATCACATAACTCACCTTGATTTAAGTAGCATCACCATTTCTACAAATTTCTACTATTGCGATGACAACGTCTGTCTGTTCAAGAAGAAGGTATGGCAGGGATTGAATCACCTTATGGTCATGGTCCTTCCCTGTCTAGAATAACAGCTTCAACATAAATGGCATTTTAGTTTTTTGCAATGCCCTAAACAATGCAAATAATTTCACAATAATGAGAGCAACATTAGTTTTCAAAAGGTTCATGATATTTCACTGACCACTGAACACTCACTGTTTGGCTAATAAAAAGGTAGTTCCTCATTACTGACCACATAGTTTTCGGTTCTCTGATACTCAATGCAGGAAGAAGGATGACCACAGAAATACTGACAGTATTTGAAACATTCAATACGAACTGTCCTAGTTATAGCAGCTGGGACCAGTTCATCACTGTGTGGGTGTAACCCAAACTGTGTATTCTACATCCTCCATGTCATTTCCCAGGAACTGTTAACAACAGACCATTTGCAGGAGCTGCCCAGAGCACACCTCACCCCTCAGGCTATAAGGTGAGTGTTAAGAAGCCTGTAAGATAGGATGATGTTCCTATCCTCACACCAATGACTCGGGTGTGATAACTCCCCTCCGGGGAGTGATTAGCACCTCCACACCCAGTCTGAGGGGTCATGTCTGCTAATGGGCCATCAAGGATTCCAAAAATATCTCACGACTCACAATCACCCATTGTGGAACTCCCCGCCCTGGGGGAGGTACTGGGCATTCCCACTCGAACCTGAGGGTATATAATCTTGGGGTTTTGGGACTTCTGGGCCCGTTCATTGGATCCAGAGGAGGACCAGAACCTCGACTGGACTGCGACTGCCACTCTTGACCAGACTGCAACCAGCACTCTCACTAACAAGTCTTTCTTCTCTTTTACTTTGGACTCAGGGGGACCATGTGGGGCTCAGCATGGGGGCCAACAAACACCGTTCTGTTCATGCCCCAGGGTGCTGGGTTATACATCTGGGTTTTGTGGGTTAAACCAATTGTTTGTCCGTATACTTGTATTTACTGTATTATTTTTATTAAATTGTAACTCTGACTTATAATCTCTTTTGAGTTGGGTTCATTTCTCCTGCTGGTTTACATTTAAACCAGTACACAGACAAAAAGAAGCATAACAGATTTTTAAAACCCTATTTCATACCCAAAGAGAACAGCCGTGTTAACTTTGCTGCACTGAAAACTTCATACTTACTAACAAATGATAGCCATTCTCTACACTTCCACTGAAATTTACGGTATTACTAAATTTCACAGCACTAATTCACCATAAGAAGGTCTACCTATAAGATTTAACTCAAACTATGCATTTCCTAACCTGTGAAAGGTAGCTTGGAATAACTCCAAATCAGATACTTGAGAAACCAGTTCTGGACACCAGTTGTCTCCCCTCCAACCTGCCATACCATTCCTGAGTAAACTTCTAGAGTAACTAAACAAAGGCCAACTACAGCCTCATCTCACTGATGCTCGTAACCTAAACTTGGAACAGCCTGAAATCATGCCAGAACACAGAATGGAGCCTTTTTAGCAGCACAGATGATCCTCTATCTGCAGAGGGAACACAGAAGATGGTTTCTCATCTGGGACATATCTGCAGCATTTGACTGTGAGTTACATGGTCTTATGGAGATTATGAGACATTTGCTAAAAGAGATGACAGGAGCAAAAGGTAATTTAGTGAAATGTTTTGAGTCTTTCTGGAACATATCCACCAAAACCTGATGGGAAAACCTCACTTTCATCTGGCACCTATTACTCTGGTGTACCATATGATGGGTTTTCTTCACTACCTATTATATGGATTATTTAAATGATAATAATGTAAATGCCAATAATCTATAATGACACAGAGAGATATCTTTCACACATACAGCCATGCCCTTTTGTATAGCATAAGGTGAAGTGCTTCAAGGGCAAAGCCTGTAGCTGAGGATGAGCCTCAGCACAGAAGAAAGTGGTAGTGAACAAAAAATAAAAGAACATTCTGAAGATTTTTTTGGTCTTCATTAGACAGTCAGTAAACGAATATAAGTGGGATTCATCTGTCCTAGTGGCAGGCACAGGGATGACAGATGTTTAAGGATGAGAGGGTCACTCTAGATTCCCTTTATATAATCAATAGGGAGAGGTTGTCACCTCCCGAAAGCAATTAATTTCATTTACAGGTCAGATAAATCAGTGTGTGGAAGTGTGTATCTCTCTTCACAGATTACATAAAAAGAACCTAAATTATTAGCTCTGGCTATGACTTATAACATTTAGACATCTGTAATTCAGCAATTTGGGATTTCTCACTGATACTGAAGAGTATGGTGATGCTATGCTCAAACAAGACTGTTGGTATCAAGTTGGCAAGAAAATTCTAGATCTTTCTGATGGATGAGACAATTGCAGTAACTCAGCAATACACAACAGATCTCAGCACAAAACACCAGTGCCCACGGGAATCCACCTAAAATAAAGTGCTGGAACATTTTTAACCATTTATGCCACCATAAAATTTAGCTCCTCTCTCCTATTTCAGCTTCCCAGAATATTTGAAATCACAGCTATCTTTGTTATTGTAAGGATTCTCCAGGTTGCAGACAATGAGAAAAAAAGTCACCTAAAGTTTCAGGATAATTATTTAATATTTACTTCTTTGCCATGGGAGAATTATCTGTAGCAGAGGCATACAAGTCCAGATCTGTGCCACTGGTTAAGTTTTCAGCAGATTTTACAGCTCTATGTTCCTGTAGCAGACACTGTATTGCTCACCATTCTCCTGATCACTCACAAGAACTAATCCCTTGCTTCCAGAGAAAAGTACTGTCTGTAAAAGTGAAAGAAACCCTCTAGCTTCGGCTCTGTGGCTCTCATGAAAATTACTAAGCAGACCTCAATAAAAGCCAGTGAACCTCAGAAAGTAACCAATTATTTACAAAAGTCAATTTAGTAGCTGTGCTCTATAAGGAGGGCAAAGGCTATTTCAGGAGCTGATCTACAGTTGTGGATTTCTAAGAAATCATGAACATTTGCAGCCCCTAGTGCCTCATGAACACAAGGCACATTTCTTTGACCTAGACCTCACTGACAGCAATGCGTAACATATGTGTTAAAAAAACATAAGAAATTTTACCACAAGAGCTTCTCAGCCCCACCCAAGCAGCAAATGAGTGTGCAACAGATGTAAGTCATGTTCTTAAAATGCTACTGGGAAGCAGTCACATACTATAGTAATGAGTATGGTACAAGTCTTACTCAGAATAATAAAGCTACAGCAATTTTAATGCATGTTTTCCACAGGAAAAAAAAGCTTTCTACTTCTTATTTCTCTTGTCTTGAAAGGGGAGTAATAGTTAAGAAAGGTTCTCAAGGTATCTTCGGGTATGGGGACCAACGGCTAAAGTAGAAGGAGCAAGGTTCTTAAAGAAAGGCCAAGATCTGCATCATCACTTAAGGCTTTCTCTTAAGATACATGAATCACAAAGGTAAATAAATTACTCACTCTGTTCTTGCAAGGACCCACAGATCCATGCCTACACCCCAGATGTCATAGAGTCACAGAATCTGCCAAGTTGGAAAGGACACATAAGGATCATCCAGTCCAACTCTTAACCCTGTCCAGGACCATCCCCAAGAGTATCATCCAAACACTTCTTGAACTCTATCAGGCTTGGTGCTGTGACCACTTCCCTGGGGAGCCTGTTCCAGTCCCCAACCACCCTCTGGGTGAAGAACCTTTTTCTAATATCCAAAATAAACCTCCCCTCACACAACTTCAGGCCATTCCCTTAGGTCCTGTCATTGGTCACCACAGAAAAGAGATCAGTGCCTGCCCCTCCTCTTCCCATCACAAGAAAGTCGTAACTGCAATGAGCCCTCCCCTCAGTCTCCTCTTCTCCAGGCTGCACAGACCAAGTGACCTCAGATGCTCCTCATACGGTTTCCCCTCAAGGCCCTTCACCATCTTCCTTGCCCCCTTTGGATACTCTCTAGCAGCTTAGTATCTTTCTGATATTGTGGTGACCAAACCTGCACACAATATTCAAGGTGAGGCTGCCCCAGTGAAGAGTAGAGCGGGACAATCCCCTCCCTTGACCGGATGGTGATACTTTGCCTGATGCCCCCCAGGACACGGTTGGCCCTCCTGGCTGCCAGGGCACTGCTGATTCATATTCAACTTGCCAGTGACCAGGACCCCTTGGTCCCTTTCCATGGCACTGCTTTCCATCTCATTCCCCAGTCTGCCTGTACATCCAGGGTTGCCCCACACCAGGTGCTGAATCTGGCACGTTCACTTGTTGAACTTCATCTGGTTGATGATTGTGATTCTGAAAAACTCGGTCTGAAAAACTGCTCAGAGACTTTTTTTTTATCTTTAAGCAGCAAGGTAGTTGTTTATTCAACATTGGGAGCAAGCCAGCTCGCGCTGGACAAACTTGCTCAATTTGAAAGTGCAAAAGCAAGCTATTTTATACCCTTCAGATACATGGTTACATCATTTAACATACATATTAATAAGTAGGCTAGTGTCTGGGCAGCATCTTTCCAGACATGCGCAGTCTTCTACTGCGGGGGTCTTCTCCTCAAGCCTTCATCCCTCTGGTGGTGGTCATGGATATCTTCCTCAATTTGACCTGCTTGATTAGGTGAGCTGAATTCTTCAAGCTTGCAAAATCCTGGCTCTGGGCCTTCTAGATCTTATTCAAATGTCTAGTTTACCTAATTTATTACTGTGTGTGTACTACTTCTATTCTTTCTATAATGAGGCCTTTGGTCCAGTGAGCAGAACAGAACATGATATTAACTGGTGCTCCTAAAATGTTCTTCTAGCAAAACAGGTTCTGGGATTTCTTAGCAGGCCAAGATATCTCAGTTAACTCTTTTAGGCCTGGCTCCTGTTTCAATTGCCCAGCCCTCTAATTTGTCAAGGTCCCTCTGCAGGGCCTCCCTGCCTTCGAGGGAGTCAACAGATCCTCCCAGTTTTGTGTCATCTGCAAACTTGCTTAGTATCCCTTCCAGTCCTGCCCTCAAGTCATTTATGAAGACGTCCTTCTTAGAAAAGAATTAATTTGGAGTAAGAATATACAATGAGAAAACTACAAGGTTTTTCTTATCTTCTACTTTCAGACCACACAAAAGGGTCCACGTTTAGAGAGCAGGAAAAAAAATATAAGGCTAAGCTGAGGAACAGCACATAGAAAATGGAGAGACTATTTACTAGGATACGTAGTGACAGGACAAGGGGAACAGCTTCAAACTAAAAGAGAGTAGGTTTAGATTGGATATTAGGAAGAATGTCTTTACTCTGAGAATGGTGAGGCATTGGAACAGAGAACCTGTGGATGTCCCGTACCTGGAAGTGTTCAAGCCCAAGTGGGATGGAGCTCTGAGTAACCTGGTCTCGTGAAAGGTATCCCTGCTCATACCAGGGTGGTTGGAACTAGATGACCTCTAAGGTCCCTTTCAACCCAAGCCATTCTGCAATTCTGTGATGAAATTCTGTCATTTAAAGTACTACATGCTAGGTGGAAAAAAGTAGCAGAAATAAAGTTTTAAGGCTGCTAGGATTGACTTTGAGAATAGTAACACTGAGCTATCCTGTTCTATAAGGAAAAAGACAATATCGATATCCCTCTGAAGAGGGACTGGGACCAGATGACCTCCAGAGATTACTTCCAACATGAACGATTCCACGATTCTACATGAAAAACTACAAGACAGTCCTAAAAAAAGTGAAGTTTATTTTCTTGGTGGCAAGGGACTTTTGGAAACCCACACACAAATCTGTAACTTCACTTTTGTCAGGATAAGTTTTTATTTTTTTTAAGGAGAGCATACATTTCCCCAAATTTATAATAGCCTGGATATTTATTTGAGTTATCAGCCAATGTACACCTCTGTACAGTGTGCATATGTGTTTCTGTATTAAGGCACTCTGAGTTGTTTTACCATCCTTGAATTCTGCATGTTTAAATGTTTGGATTTTCACAATGATCAAAACACAGCATCATATAACGTAATGGAACATAAGATTTTGTTTTCCTTCCATCATGATAGAAAGCCCACATACTAGTGCTGTAGAACCCAAAGGGAGTAAGACAGTCTTTCTATCAAAGCCAACCTATCCTGAAAAGCAGGGTGCCTGTTGGTTAAAAGCTTTGTTAAACTGACCTGATGCCTATCCTACATTATAGATTTGATGGCACTTATGTGTAATTTTTAGAAGCATTTCCTGATTTTAGGGTTTTGTTGTTTTCCTCTCCACTCAATACTAGTGTAAAAACATGGTAGCAAAGTGTTGCTTTTTACATTGCCATAATGGAATTTCTTTTTTGGTTGGTTTTTTTTTTGTTTTGTTTTTTTTGTTTGTTTGGTTTTTTATCTCTAAACTACTATGCTGAGGAAAGGTGCTAAAGTCTTGTGAAAAATGGATGCAACAGCTTAAAAAAAATCTGACATACAAACTTGTAGTGTCAGCTTCTAGTGAATAGATAAGATTTCTCTTCATTTTTGACTCCAAAGCTTAGAAATATTTACCTTTGGACCTACTGGCCTTAATGTTCAAATTTGGACAATGGGACTGGAATGGTCTAAAATTGCTGTGACTTAGATCATTGCATTTTCTCAGCTTTCTACTGCAAATAACATTCTATCCTCTTGCTGAAAGGACTTCAGCATAGCTGTGTTATATGCACATAGATTTCCCCTGGCTGGATCTCTGTAAAAGCATTATCAGTAATAATAGACTCTTCCCTATTCAGAGGACTCATTTAAGGTACAGTTAATTTCAGATTTTTGCCTTCTCTTCCTTGTCTGTCTCTAGTAATGAAATTTTTTCCAAACAAAGCAGGCTGCAGTCTCAAAGACATTAGTAAAAAAAAAGTAGTTATCTATGTTTTATAAGACTTGATGTGACCAAACTCAAATTCCATATGGTGATTATTTTTCATACCCAGAGGTTATTGATCCACACCAACTCAAGCCTCAGGAACAGTGTGTGCTCATGGCTGCACTGCAGAATGACAAACCAGTCATCTTCAGTTTAGGTTTCTATGTCTTGAATCCTAAGCAGCCCCAAATCTGTGAGGGTTTTTTACGTAACCAGCACTTGCCACAGATTCAACAGCTGTATAACAGCACCTCTCCTGTCGTGCAGAATTTTTATGATGCTGTGTCTCAGCTCACAGACCTGTTAATGAATCCAGAAAAAAATAAACATAGTAATAAGCCAAGACCTCTGTAAATGTTTCTGAATCAGCACACAGAGAGCTATCTCTGTGAAGTCTGTCACGTTATACACATCACTCCAGACTGATCAAAGAAAAACATTTTGGCCTGTAGATTTTAAAGTGCTGCAAAATGTTTAAAACTGAGATAATGCTTAGCACTTTGCAGCGAGTGTTACACAAGATGGCAATGCTTTGAGTCCTTTCACATTGCAATTTGCAGAACTTTTCAGAAGCCAGAATTTGACACCAGCCATAATTTAGGTGTTTCCTTCTATTCCATACAAACAGTAGAGTGGTTATGTATCTGGAAAAGGGTTGGTTTGAAAAGCATCCATTTGTTTGCAAAGATGTTTTTTTCACTCACATCTCTCTGACATGAAGCCTCTGGTTATTTGGCTCTCTGTGATTGCTGGAAAGCACATTTACTGTTATGTTTTCCCCTTTCTTTGACATAGTCTTTACATTTACTCAGCTTTTAGTTTTCTTTGAAGCAGACTGGTGGGAGTTTTTATTCCCTAATACAAGAAGGTGCTTAGGTGTTCCCCAGGTATTTCCAGTTTTTCTTTAATTAACCATGTTACGGAATACATGGTTTTTTATCTGGAAACAAGCACAATTATTTGTTCAGACAGTAATTTTATCTCCTTTTTGATCATAGAATTAAAAAGTTATCCTTTTTTTCTACTCCTTAGGTAGAGATCTCCATGATTGTGTCAGTCAGGAGAATTTCAGAGGACCTAACACAGCAGAAGGAGAAGCTTGCAAACAGCAGAGATGCCATGCTGTGAGATACACACACAGTCTCACTGTTTCACCCCCAACCCAGCACCTGGGCATTTATATATAAGCATACATCTACCTATATGTATGCACATGTGTGTATGTGTGTGTTTATGCATATTAGCACATAGTCTGCTTAAATGTCCTGGGGACAATTTTAGTACAGGCGTATCCGATTGTGAGGCACTAATCTTCCAGCACATTAGCTATAGAAGTACATGTTTTAGCTGAAGAGATGTGGTCATTTGCAGTGAAACTTCTGGAATTTAGCTGTCTCTCTCCCAAGCCCCTGAGGAATAGAAATGCTGTGACAATTTTTTGATCTGAAGAACAGAGGCAGCCTTCATGTCACCCATCACCAGTGACATCTGCTGATCACTCGGAAGCACAATAACAGAAGGGAGACATGCAACTAAACATTCTGTGCAATTGCCATCCTCATCCACATCATTGCAAGCAAATCTGTGCTTTCATCTCTATTTAATTCCTCTTTACTCTCATGTAAATTTATTCCAGAAGCAGCTTCAATGTATTTTCCACCAAATGACACTGTAAGACTGCCAGATTTCTTCCTGCTGTCATAGTGCCTAATATAGATCTCTAGCCCTGCCATTAACATCTAGAAGAGCTCTAGAGAAGGAGGTCAGCATTGCAGAGAGCCATTTGTTCATGATTACAATTATGGCTTCACCAGGATTTCCTAAAAACCTCTGTTTTGGGGGTGGGCAATTCAATAGGAAATCTAAACCAGTACATGAGCTGTTTTTAGACACTTTTCTGAGCTGAAATTTTTCACCAAATCTTTCACCATGGCTAAGGACCATCTAATGTAGCTCATGATAAAGATATGCCAAATTTTACACAGTTGGATTCTGCATAAAAAAAATGTTGGACCACACTTCCTTACACAGACAGCATGGGGGAGGAGGTAATAGGATGTGCCATGGTTGGCTGCTTTGTGCTGGCCATTTGATGCAGAGTCATTTGCCCTGCAGCATAGGATTGGGCTCTGTTATTATGAATGGTTTTGAAACGCTTATATGTCCCAGGAGACCAGAATTATTTAGTCAATAATGCATGGCTCAGCCCTGTCTACACTTGGAAATAGCCCCAGTTCAGCAACTGGCTTAGCTGAACTGAAAGGAGGAAGGCATAAGGGGTTGCATTATACAAATGTATAAGGTATATTTATATACAGGTATATAAATATAGGTATAATATATGTATATGTATAATATATATAACATATATAATTATTATATTTTTATATATAAATATATGTATAATATACAGGTATATTTATATACATAGGTGTAACTTATTCTATATATATATCAATTTGCTCTGTACTTTCCACTGAGACTGTGCAAGGTGGATTTTTCCCCCACATTTCTGAAGCCAAGCCTGTACAACACTTTTGTATTGCCACTGACTAGGTCTTTTCTGCCATTATAAAGCACACTGAACCTTTGTCAGACATTTACTTAATTAGGGGTAACTGTTATGGGTAATAGGGGTTAACTCTGGTAGGAATGGCCAGTGGAATTTTTATCAGCATTTAAAAATAAACTATTGTCAGCATCAGCCTGTATCTTTCATTACAGTGGCTGGAGTGATGGAACTTTAAATCGTGTCTTGTACAGGCCATTTGAAAACAAACGAAAAAGTGTTTAAACTTCTCCTCAAGTAGGTACACAACTCAAATTAAAATTTTAAAAGAGAATTGCTTATTTTGTCTTCATTTGCATTTTCACCTCATCACATTTGCACCACACATGCATTAAGGCAAGAGCTGTCACTTACAATTTCCCAAACAGGACTAATTATTTCCCAAAATGTGTTTAATTATTTAAATACACAGTAGTTCTTCTTTCTACTGAATTCATCCACTGTCTCACAGAAATTTAGGAGCACAAATTCTGCCAATGAGTCGCCTTCAATGTGTGCAGACTGTTGATAGATGAACTCCAGCACTGACGACTCAACTCTGCTGCCCCAGCACTTCCTGCTGAGGGCGTGACAGTATCACAGAAAATGACCTTGTCTTTTTTTCTGTTGCATACATGGCTCATATTGTTACCTTCCATCACATCACAGTAAGTCAACATGACATAATTTAAGCATTTACTTATCAGACAGCATGTCAACAGTTTAAAGGAAACATTTCTCTACACTTGCCAATCCACTATCTGAACCAAATTGTGGTAGGCTAGTGGTTGATCATGCATATCTACACAAGCAAGTAATTGAAATGATCCATGGGTCAATACCCAGACATCTGTAATTTGAAATAGCAGTGGCTTGTGCCACACATGTTTTATAGATCAACCTTTTTTTTTCACCTTTGCATGATAAGATTATCATCAAGATGCAGCAGCAGTGTCAACATAGTTAAGGATATCCCTGGAGCTTTTTATTTCAGATTGAAAGTAGCTTTTGAAGTTTATTAATATCTCAAGTGGAAGATAGAAAGACCACATTTTGAAGATAACACAATGTCAGTGCTAATGTTAAGCCCCATTCTTGTCTAGTGCTATACCACTAAGTCAGACAGTCTGTGAAAGTCTGTGTGCAGGAGGTGTTAGGAGAAATGTGAGAGAATACTCTCTCATAAAACCCTACATACAGAATGAACAAAAAAGGGAGCTGCAAGTTTAGATGGGTGAATGCAACAGCTGAACTCCAGTCAAGATAACTCTCTCTTCCTAAATATAGAAATTGTTCTGCTTCTGCAGTTACAAGAAATAACGAAAGAACACTCTACCTCTATTCGTTTTGTTTACAACTCTGCTAGGGAGCAACAGCTCTGTAAATAATACCCATACACAAAGAAAAACTTCTGTCTTTTCTTTTGTTTCCCTGACTGCATTGTGTCATTCAGGAGAAGGGATCCAAGAGAGATTCAGTCGTCTATGTTACACATATTTCCAAGTGTGTACATACATTTGATTTATACTTTCGAAGAATTCCAGGAAACTGTAAATTTTGGCCATAAGCCTGCAAGCAAATCCTAGCATTTTGTCTGTCCAAACTGCTGTCACTGAAATGCTTGCAGACATACTCTAACCTAATTTTAAATTAAGTCTTTAAGGTTTTTTCGTAAAACAGAGATGACCTTTTAGTTACTCAACAATTCACCCAGTTTCACAGATAGATTTGCACCCAAGATATATCCCATAGAACAAGTCTAATAACATTTGCCCAGCTTACTGGGAAAGGACCACTGTAAAAAGAAAATGGTTAGATGAGTATCCCATGCATTAAGCCATAGTTTGGTGCTTTGCCTGAGACTTATAAGTTACATAAAGCCAACCAAGAAAACCCATCTTGTTTGCAATTCACTTCCACATACACACTTGCCCAGGCTGCCATTGGGAAATGAATGGCAATCCCTTTCCCAGTGTTCTACAACTCTCCCCATCATACTTTCACTGATGATCCTCCTCTGCTCCTAAGGAAAAGAATAGCAAAGAAAAAGCTCAATTCACTGTTCTCATGACAACCACTCTGCCTTTCCTTCCCCTTTCCCAGACACCAAACATGAACCTGGAGACATATACACTGGTCTGGTTATATAGAGGGGAAGAAGCTGCTCATAAAGCTGAAGCCACCATTGCAGTGAACTGTGTGATGTAAAGGTAACAGCTTGAAAGTATCCCTGTTTTTTCCAGTCACTAGGGTCAGCAAAGAGTTGACCTTGGCATTTGGAGACACCTGGAAAGGATGTAATCATAATGCTTGAATGGAAAGGATATTTCTAGCCAAGGGGAGCTACAGTCTATGTAGACCTCTCCTGCTACACCTACACATCTCAGTTTCTAAACTTGTCTACTCCATTTCTAAACTCTGGCTTCTGGCTTGCAGGAGCATGAGAACTTGCATGCCAAGAGCATTTCCCCACAGGACAATTACAGCCAGGTACAACCCATTTTGTGCCAACTAAGCTCTTCTCCAGACTCTCTCAGGTATTCTGAATTTGTTGCAATGTGTTGTGATTTAGCTGTCATACCATCAATTAATCCTCGCTGTGTATCTGTGGTTTAATTTCATCTTCTTAAACAGGGCACTGTACCAAATTCCATTGCAATGATTTAAGCCATCTCTCCTTTTACCAGACACGGTTTGAAATCTGATCTTTCCTATTAACTTATAATTTAACCTAAGAAGTTTACAGTTTTTAAATATATGAATTCTTCCATCATTATTGTTATTAATGAACTTCTTTTTAAAAGAACATAGTCCAGAGCAAACTCTGGCAAGACCTCATTCCTAGCATTGATCCATATTTGGGATGGAATTTTGAGAATACTGCAGTAAGGCTTTTCCAGCCTATGCTGTCTCTTCAAGACCAAATTTCATGAAATAACCTACAAAAAAATTTCAGGCTGGATAGTATTGATAATCTTCCTGGTGACATTTATCAAACAGACCTATCACATGAATGAAACCAGATTCAACACAAATGTTCAGAATAATATCCTGAACACATTAAAAATCAGTTCTACATGATGACATTAAATTGCCCCGACAAAATAGTAATCTTTACCTTGCCTCAGTTCCTGTCTCATTCATAACACACTATCTAATACTCCTAATAAATGGGCACTAGCCCAATAGCCAAAAGACTAACTCCTCCCCACTCCTGTTCAGATCTCTCAGTCTCTTCTCCATTCTCTCACTGTTCCTCACACCTCTGCCTTCATTACAGGCTACTTGGGTATCCTTACCTAATTTTATTTCATAAATTGTCTATAATAGCAACCAACAGGATGACACCAAAAGGCTTTGTCCTTATCAGGGCTGAAGGGAAGCACTTTTTTTTTTCTAATTCATTCAGTTTTAGTGTGTGCCAAAGTCAGGATCTTACACTGAATGGATCATTAATCCACCTAATGCTGCACGGGGGATCTGTTGTTTCCCAGCTGTCTCCAACTATGCCCATTTCTCCACTCTGTTCTTTCAAATAAATGAACTGCACTGAGCAAGACAAGAACTGGCACTGCAAGCCCTGTATCAATATACTGAGATAAATATAAATACTAAATAAAGTATGGACAAGTACAATGGAAATTGCCTACAGTAAACCAAAAACAATATGAAACTTTGAGGATGTTGTGGCAGAAAAAGAACTAACCTTGTTTACCATTGGGCAATGTGGAAATTACAATACTGATTTACATGAACCCCTAATTATAAATTATGTTTGCTTTGTAAGAATGACAAATACAGACACCCATATAAAGGCACACAAACACATACACATACAGGTTTCCTAAAGCCATTCTGAAGGCTGAAAAATCAACCGTTGAAAAAAGAAGACAAATACATGGAAAGAAGTTAGCCCAAATATATACATAATGTATTTGCTATACTCTGAGGGAAAAAACCTTCCCAAATCAGTTTTGAAAGCCAAGTCTAAACAATATGAAAGCCTCCAGCAAAGGGGCATTCATCCAAAATCAATCAAAACACACTCAGTTTAAAAAAGCAAGTTAAGATTTTGTCTATCCAAAGATTATCTTATTGTGTGGTTCCTTAAAGTAAATTCATGACTTAATCCATCAAAAGAACACTTAGGATTTCATTGTGTTTCCCTCTCTCCCCACACATTTCCTTGTTACAAAGTAAATTTCTTCTCACAACAAAATCTCCAAGGTACAAAGCAACCTCACAACTCAATTTACAGATGAGTCAGTTCAGACAGAAACAATCTATGTTAAAAACAAACAATCCAACACAGGGAAAAAAAAGGTGTTAGGACTCAAAACTCTCCAGTTGCTGAAAGAGATTTTTTTTTCCAAAGCAATAAACAATCTCAGCTCCAAGAAACCATTAATTCATAGAGCTATTTAATGCTCTCCAGTGTCAGAAGATTAATCAGTCTCTGCACACTTATTCTGAAGCTAGTTCTCCAAGTTTGAATATCTTCCAAAACAGTTCCTTACTTGAGCCGTACTTGCAATAAACATTTCCCCTTAGACGGTGCACTTCCAACAGATAACAAGGAAATAATCATCAATGTTATTCCAGCAGCTTTGCCACACTGGAGGCCAAATGGATCTCGTACAAACTTGTCAATCCACTGGTATGAAGCCCTAAGTAATTCAGAAGGGTGAAGCCCTAGGTAATTCAGAAGCAGTGTAACGGTCCCCACATAGCACGTGAGGTAAACTGCTGGAGCTCAGATTCCTGCATGGAATAAGCATGGACACATTGCTGTCAGGCCGGCAAAGCCTTTACCTACTTGGCAGGTAAGAGCTGATCAGAGTGGTGATGTCCATTCAGATGAAAACCAGCTCACGATTTAGAAAATATGTCATGTCTCCTAAGACTTCTTAACTGTTCCCTGATCTAGGAATTACCTCCATGTGAATGGATAAACAGTGAATATTTTAAGGTACCCTTCTTTTTGTTTCTGTAGAAAGCACTTCTATGTAACAACAGAACTCTACCCCACCATATTCTCAGGCATAATAGTTTTGTATATCTTCTAAAACTTAAATAAGCTGAAATTACTATTATAGTTAATATCAATATACCTTTCTAGTATACATAATAGAGACACACCAAAAAATTGAGCTTCAACAGTTAAAGTCTAAGCAGCCTAGCTAGCCAGCTGGCAAATTGTTAATGATTCTGCCCATTTGTAAACATCTTTATGCTTTGACAAGGTGATCTGAAATGGTAGCCAGTATGTGCTTTTCAGAAGGAATCATATCAGATTAAATTAATTCATTTCCTTAGGACCGAAGATAGATTTTTGCCCTCTTCCTCCTCTCACAGTAATTCACTCCCACTCATTTAGTAGTATGATGGAAATCAAATGAATACTTAGGTGAATCTGCAGTGGAATCAGAAAGCAATGAGACTATTTTCTCCATGAACTCTGTACACCAGGAATCAGGCTTACGGGAATGGATCTTTATGAAGGACTAGGACTATGAGGAATTTAATGGGTCAGAGTGGACAGACTCCTCTTTGCTAACCACACAGCACATTGTTATATGGTTACACACAAAGGCTTTTCCTATGACAGCAGTGATCACAGCTCTGCACAGCTGGGGTAGTCACAGGAAACTCACTGGCAAGTGTCATCCCTTGTTTTCTGCATTGCACAGAATTATCCAGCTCTGCCACAACACAGGAACATGGACTGCTTGGCTCAGGAAGAAGCTTTTTCAAACCAGATGATTCTCTGATTATTTCTAAAAATAACTCAAGCAGTTGTCAAAACATTTCAAGGAATTCCATCATGACATTTCATGTAATACTCCTTTTCCCTTGAGGAATTCTGAATTTTTCTATACCAAAAAACCATTCAGTGAGCAATACTCCAGTGAGCAAATAATAAAAATCTTGAGCTAGAATAACCAAAATAAATGTTTTGTAAAGAAAATAAATGTCATTATCCTTGTTAGAATATAAATATACTTCAGAAATGCTTCAATACTGTGAAGTTTTCAACCTCAGGAAATGAAAATGGGCTTATTTTCCTAAACCATTTCCTATCACTGCATGTAGAATAAATCATGGAAAAAAATCACTATCAGGTCTGGATTTCAGAGTCCAGGTCCACATCTTGATTTTAACCCTCTGTTAAGAAACCTAAATTTTTGGGTGATGTTTAAATAAAAGATAGGGTTCCACTTTCCTCTCTATTGACAGAACTATTAAAATAAGAAATAATGCTGTATAAAACAGAATTTTTGTTGAGCTATATCATAAGTAGCTCTAAAATATCCTGAATGCATATTTGGCTGATTTGTGTTGGTAAATCTACCTGTTTATTGTTACTGATCTCTGACATACTGCCCCTACCTGAGGGCAAGTCCAATAGTGCACAAACAAGACTAAACAAGAAGAAACATACTGTAAAACAATGCACGACAGCCAAATATACAAGATGAAAAAAGGAAATTGAATTTTTATATTATCAAAATCAACCCCCATGAGCACCCAGAGAATACATCCACCTGATAGGGAAAACTGTACCTAAGTCAGCATATAGGAAAGACAGTGCAGATGTTCCTTTCATCCTCCTGCAGCAAAATGAAGCAACAAAACAAACCTGTAAAACTATGGCCATGTATGAACAGGTTGTACATTTCATAAACCATATTCATGCTCAGTATAACATTTTCAAAAATCCATAAAACTTTTAAGATACCACACTGTAACTAAAATGTAACAACATAGAAAACTGTAATATCCAGATTTTCTTCGTAATTTTTAAGTATTTTTCTTAGCTTGCCTTGAAGAAAGTGTTGCTAAGTCTTCCTGAACATCTTTTAATTGCAGTTACATATTTTTCACTACTCAGGAAATGTACTTTCACATCTTCATGTGTATTTGGTCCTTGGCTGAGAAATGAAAGGCAGCATATTATTCACGTTGCAATAAATCCTCCGGCCTATACAACTGGCAGAGCTGATGTGCACAAGTACATAGGATTGCCACTGCTTCTAAAACTCTGGGAAACCAGACGTTGTGACACAGCTAAAGAAAATTAGGCCATGGCACATGAGATCCGTTTTAAGGGTTTGCACACGTGTGACACGAAGGGCTCTAACTCTGCAAGACAGAACTGTAGACTCATGCCGGTTGGAGACCATCTCGTCCAAGCCCCTGCTCCAACCAGAGCCAGCTACAGCAGCTGATCCAGTTCCCTGTCCACCTGGGCACCCTTCACTGGGCTCACTCATGTACAAAGTCAGTGTCTTTCTCGTCCTGGCAAGCCCAAACAGGAACACTGCTCTCCAAGGGCAGTTTCAAAAGTGCTGAATAGAGGAAAAATGTCACTTGACCCACTGTCTAAGCTTCTTCAGCCCAGGGTGAGGCTGGTCACCTTCTTTTGCAAAGTGAACTTGTCCAGTTCTAGTTCAAATGAACTTGAATCCAGCAGGTCATTTTTGCAAAGTGGCTTTCACCCATTCAGTCCCCAGCCACTACTAGTGCATGGTATTACTCCATCCCAGATGCAAGATTTTCCACTCAGCTTTGTGGAACTTCATTCAGTTCCTCTCAGATCACTTTTCCAGCCTGATAAGATGTTCCTGAATGGCATCTCCCACCCTCCAGTGTACCAGCCACTCACTCCAGTTTGAAATCATCTGCAAATCAGTTTTCACCATGCAGTTCACTAACAGAGACATTAACAATAGTGCCTGTGAGACACTGCTAGGAACCAACACCATCCTAGCACTATCTCTACGCTTTTGGTCTAACAGTATTACCAATCTTCCCCCCACCTTCTTGTTCACTTAGTCAGTTCTTCTCTCATCAGTTTGTCTGGGAGGATGCTATGGTAGACAATGTCATAGGTTTTGCTAAAGTCAAAGTTCATATTTGTTCAGTTTGGTTTGAATGTATTTTCTTTTTTTTAATATTTTTTTCCTGTCAGATTAATGATGGATCAGATGTTTTCTGCCTTCCCTGAGTCAGAATAAAGCCTAATGTACACAGAGATGTGATCTAAATTAAATGTGCATACTCCCCAGCTCTGCAGACTCCTAACTCTCCAAGAAGCAAACTGATCTATTATTGTGAATAAAAACATGGGGTTTCAGAGAAAAATGTTTGACTATAAAGCTGTAAAATTTATTTACCCATCTTTTTTCTTATAATAAAATGGTCTCAATATTTTAGTGAGATAATAAATAGGATATGATCTGCCAATATGTTTAATTAAGAAGTGATAAATGGACCACTGCAAAAGGAAAGTTTCATGTAAAATAATGGTGTTAGAAAGCGTTTTCATTCCATCATATGAAGAAAAGGAGGCTTATAATTTTTTGTTCAGAAGAAAGGCACAATATGGCACCAGAATAATGAGAAGTGAAGAAACATAAGTTTTCATATAAGTGCTATAGCCTTCAAGCTATCAGCTATTCCAGTTGATTTTGTTATGGCCAGCTATCCATCCTCCAAAAAAATAAACCAACTTTTTCACAAAGACCAATATATTTCCACAAAACCATGGATTTTCTGCCAATTGCATTATTGGATGAAACATCATTCACAGCTGATGATATCTGATTCTTCAGTGATTATTTAAATGTAAAGTCCTGGGAACCATGATATCCCAGAAATACCTCTTCCTCTGTGTCCTTCTGTAGTATTGTGTGTGCCAATCCCAGTCTTTATAGTGACTGGGTTAAACACAACGTATCAATTTTGTCTCTAATGTAACACAGCCTCCTTTACCTCAGGCTCTGTTCTGTAAAATTGAATGGGTCTGAGGTCAGAATTCCTATATAAGTCTTCTCATTTATTTAAATTACTTTTTTTCTCCCCAATAAACAGAGGAAGAGTTTGCAGCACAATTTATTAACAACACACAAAATCCTTTCTTAATGCCAGCCTCATCCACAGGGCTTTCTCTGACATGACTTGATGCACTGGCAGATTCTTTTGGATATCATTTTTTCTCAGTTTTTCCTTTGTTGTGGCATGTCTAAATCTATTTCAGTAAGTTTTATCACTTTCTGATTTTTTTTCATTTTCAATAGAGCATATTACTAATTTTTTTTTATTTGTTGTTTTTTTTTTTCCTTTGGACTCAATAGACAGTATTTTTTTTCAGTTTCACAAGTAATTTTATTGTGCTTTTGGCTTAAAAATTAAATCAGAGAGACAGAGAAAAAATATCTCATCTCTTTTTAGCTGGCATGCCCAAGAAACTGAAGTTTCCCAGACTGCCAGTAGCACTAACATCATAAAAGTATTTCATTGTTTATTAATAATTCATCATATTCTGCCTTAAAAGAGTTCAAAAATTCACCAAGTCACAGTTCAGTGAGCTTGTTCCCAAAGCTTCTGGGCAGATAAAAATTTTTATCATAATTATATGAATATAATGTGCAAAAAGGCTGCATAAAGTTGCACAAAATGTTAAATGTGTTAATATCTTTACACTAAGACATTAACATCTGCATGTTCATAGGTTGGCATATTGCTTTGTGTCAAATGATGCAAAGTTTGCAAAGTCTCAGACTTCAGCCTAGATCTTGCAGCAGGGTCTTGTGGATCTTCTTTAAGTACCACTTTAAAATATGTCATATTCTGTTTCTGGAACCAGACTGGATAGCCCATTACAGAGTAAGAGTAATGACAATGTATTTTTATTTGCATTTTCATATCCATTTTCCTAACATATACATTCGAACAATTTGCTTTGATCTATTTTTCTGTCATTCTAACAGAGGATTACACTGCTGCTCACCCTCTCCTCAGGCAGGTGAGGAAGCGTTTTGGATGTGTCACTGCTGAGGAAGACCACGCTACAAATCCCACGGCTTGCAACTGCAAGAATTCTATCATAACAAAAACCGCCGTCTTCAACCCTCCGTGCACACTTTTCCTGCCTCTTCCAGGCTGTAGGCTGTCTGGGGCTTTCTCCAGCAGCAGGCCTGCAGACAGAGCTGGCTGTGTGGCAGGAATGACCTCATCCACACACCACACAGCTGCAGAAGCAAGCTGTGTGCCCTTCGTTCCAAACAACAGATTTCTGGGGAATTTATTTGTTCACACATGACCAATAAATCAGCGTTCCACACTTCTGAGTTGCAGAGGGGTTTTGCTTTGTGGGAAATGCCTGAGTGTGAGGTTTGTATTTCATTATTAGGAACGAGAAATAAAATGCATAATCCATCTAACAAAGATATGTCAGAAGCAGCTTAGAGAAACCTACAAAACCCTGGAATATAAACAGCTCTGCTTGTGGAGTCAGATACTGCACAGTGGATCATGTACTAGACCTACCCATTACAGTTAAAGGGCCAAACTTCAGTTCACATAAATAAAAGATTTAACTAAAATGACTAAATAAGCCATTATATATTAAAAGCCTTCTGAGACATGCTATTTGCTCTGTCTGCTACCTTAAGCCTATCACTAAATCACTTACAGAATACAACCAACAACATCTGCCCACTTGCCTCCTTTCTGTCATGTCCCTGGGGGCATCACCAGTCCCCCAGGGCTCACTCCACTCTGCCCATGGTCCAAGACCCTACATCAGCCCCCATGGCCATCAGCCCCTGCTCCAGCTCCCCACGGCAGGTGATGGCAGGGACTGGTAGTCAGGGCCTGTGCCAGCCCAGCCAGGAGCAGGGCAGCCCCAGTCCCAGCACCAGACACCTCCCTGGGGACAGGGATGGGCCAAAGATGGGCTGGGATGTGGGCCTGTGGGTGGGCTAAAATTTTTCCTAGGATTAAAGGCAGTCACATCTTCTAGGGGCTGTCTAGTCCTCCCAGACAGTCTAGAGATTGATCACCCAGGTCTCCATGGCACCTTGGGCTTTGAGATGAGTGCCAGAGCTGATTGTGGGGACAGGGCACAGGAGGTGTGCCTGCAATGGGAGCCCTCACAGACACTGGCCCTCTGGTCTGACATGGAAGCTTCAGTGTGCCCAGGCAGCATGGGCAGCTTCAGAACATCCTTTTTCAGAAGGAACCTCCAAACACATCAGGAGTGACACAGCT
Source organism: Chiroxiphia lanceolata (assembly GCF_009829145.1). Classification (NCBI taxonomy): domain Eukaryota; kingdom Metazoa; phylum Chordata; class Aves; order Passeriformes; family Pipridae; genus Chiroxiphia; species Chiroxiphia lanceolata. The sequence continues at coordinate 20,992,476 of NC_045638.1, read as the reverse complement.
GTTTCTTGGTTCTCTGCATAAGGGACGTCTGAGAGGAAAAAGCTGCTGTAACCTGGCTTTTGTTGATGTAAAAAGCCAATTTTCCAATTCAGAGAATGGCCACACGTCAGAATTGCAGCACATGAGAGTGAACAAACTACAGTTATGCCCCCATCCCAAGCCAGTCTGCCCCCCCACTGCATGTTAGCCTTTACAGTATTTTATCTACCCCATTTATATTGAGATTTGTTCTCTCAGGAGTGTAAGGTTTGGGATCTAGACTGCCAATTCAAGTCTTTGCTAGTGATGAAATTCTAGAGAGGTGAAAATAAGCATTTTCCTGCTGAAATCAGTGAACTTACACCGCTTTACACTGAGCAGGTCCTGGGCCTTTAACATCATGAAGCTGTAATGAATCACCTATTGTGGAGCTTAATGTGTGTACAAAGGACCCCTTTTCTGCATTTTTTCATTGTCTCCCCTCCAATCTAAAGCAATTAGAGGTCAACTGAGGCCATTCTGCTTAAGTACAATGTACTGTTCAATCAGGGCATCCTACCGACACAAGAGATGGACAGTGAAATAACACCTGCAGCAGACAGTGACAGGTAGGTCCCAGTCACACCACAGATTTGCTGCTGGCTCTGACCCCTGCACTGTTTAAACTGCTTTTGACTGCAAAATGGCTCTGCTGTGTGGCACAGTCATGCAGGAGACCTGCAGCAGACCCGTGCTCCCTCTGACAAGTCATTTAGCTGCAATATTTATACCTGCTGTGTAGAAAGGGAGAGCAGGGCTATGGCACCTCTATCCTTTGACACTGCCCCCCACCTCTGTAACAGCCCTCCACAAACCCCACGTTGGGGGATGGAAAGAAGGAAAATAGTCATTGCATTATGAAGTAAGTTTCCTGTGTTTCGAACACCGACTGGAAGGAGACCTCTGATGTTCTGGAGACACCATCTGAGCTTTGCTGTTATGATGAAATGCACTGAAATTTGCCAAGAAACACCACAGTTCACAGTGGGCAGTATCTAAAACCCAAAGCCATGAGAAGGTTGAGAAAAACCTGACCTGATAGAAATAAGTTTCTCCAACAGAGTGTTCTCCACCTCTGTCACTTGATAAGCTATGGAGTAAAGGTAACTCAGTGTGATGGAGGTGAGACAGATGACTGGCAATCATGAAAATTTTGAAAATCAATGTTTGAGAAGGGTGGGAGCTGTGGAAGTGACACAGTGCAAAGGCAAAGAGCTGTGAAGTAGAGTAGTCAGACACAGACCTACAAATATGATGGATATTTTTAGTTGATAGCAAATTCGCTGGGGGAGGAAAAGGGAACAAGGACAGAAAAAGCAGTTGTCACTGAACTGAAAATCCTGTCACTGTTGCACACATCATTTCAATTTTGAGTGGGTTTTTTTTTCACCGAAAGCAGAGTTCTAGGCAAGAAATCCATTTGAAATAAAAAAAAAGAAAGTTTCATTTTGAAAGTTGATGCAAAGTATTCAGATTACTTTGGCATGTGTTGGATTTTCTGCAACATGGAATTCAACAAAGTCTCGCAAGTCCATATACTATTTTCATGCCACTGAATCTACATTTTTCCGTGGAAGATGTTTCAGTTTTAAATACTTATCCAACCTCATCAGGAAGTGAGATGTTTTGTCATGACAGGAATTACAGTAGAAAATGTTTGATATTCTTAGCATCCACCCTTCACAACATATTTTGCATAACACTGATTTTCTTCTATATACCACTACAGTACCATGTGTCTGCACCACAGCATAATGAATTTCAAAACAAAGATTACTTGCTGGATCTAACACAGCATTATATTATTTTTTGCCATTCCAGATAAATCAATAGAGAGAAATTAAAATATTGTGTAGAAAGCATTTTAAAATAAAAGGTTATGTTCCCTCTGGAGAATGCAACTCCAGCTGCATTGCAATAGCAACACTGCATTTTTAAACAAAGGCAAGTATTAACTCATTTTATTTTAACTTCATACTTCCTAACTCTGCATACTGTTACAGTAATTGCTAAACATGCTGTATATTTGACAATATCTAAAGTAGCAATGTGAGCAATGTGAATACAATAAATTTCACTGTAATGGATTTTTCCAGCTTCACCTGTTCTAAATAAACACTCTCTTACAGGAGAGTAGAAAAGCAGGGATGCAGTGCAGCCAGAGCAGCCAGTGAGAGGCTTTTGATCTCGTTCTCACAAGGACGGGGGGCAAGAGAAAACTGTCACACTCAGTCATCGAAAAATAACATTCCAGTGTGCCCTGGGATTCTTAGATGCCTAGCATGGCATTGACAAAAGAGAATCATGGCCTGTCCTTTAACATGCTGAAATGGGGTCCTGCGACTGGGAGTACAGCTCATGGGCTCCCTCAGACCTACATTAAGACCCTTTCACAGGCAAGCAGCAAAAGGTGCCTGTCTAACACAGCCTCACATGGACATCCAACAAAATTCCAAGCGCACCACTACAGATAGCAGTGTGCCCTACACTGCACCTCACTACACATGTATAGGCCTTCCAGCCCTCACTGCAAATCAAGTTAAAAGCAGATAGATGGACAGAACAGAGAGGAGCCTGCCTCTGGTGAGAAATATAGTATTGAGGAACACAGCTCCTATGGAGCATGTACATGCTCGCACACATATTCTTGGTTCCTAGAAGAAATTTCCAAAAGCCAAGCTCATGGGCCTGCTCAGGTCTGACCCTCCTAATTTTGAAAGGGTCCAAAGCAGGTTGAAGAAGCATCTTTCCAAAAGACTTTTGAATTTAATGAACAATCATCCCAGTCTCCCGCAAATTCCCAACCCAAAGGAGGGGGAAGCAAGAATCTGTCTGACAGGTATGTCTTTCTACCAAAGTATGCACCCACATAAGCACATGTGCAGACATAATCCTTATCTTCAACATGTCTTATTAATTATTTTAACATGCCGTTATATAGATGATCGTAGCCCAGCATTCACTGGGCTGAGCCCAGTGACTCAACATTGCAAAATTCATTGACTATAATTCACTGCACCGTTGCCTTTTCTGCCAATTGCCAGCTGTCACCCAACTTGCAGGACAAAGTGCCTAACTGGGATCAAGCCCTGGAGGACTCCACTTTAGCCCACAGCACCTCTAAGACCTGAAGGGAAGCTGATCTGTGCTAAATATGAGAGAGGCCACCAGAGCCACCACCATTTGGATCAACCTCCAGATCTGTGGGCATGATGATCAAGAGGCAGCAATGGGTCAGTGAGGGCTGATCTGCTCCTGACAACACAAGAGCAGCACAGTGTGTTGCTCTACTTCTATCTCTGTTCACTTATATGTCCCCTTTATGGACTTATCCTGAGATCTGTCAGTGGAACCATGTTTAGCCAATCTTGTGCCTGAGCTGTCGACACTTTGCAAAAAAACAGGCAACTGCTGTGTCTTCCCTCAAAACCAGCCTTGCATCATGCTGAGTGCTGGATGACTACAGGAAAAAAATCCTCCTTCTGTCAACTTCATCTCATGAGCACTAAACATAAAGAAGAAAAAACATAACGTCATTCAAAATGCTGCCTCTTTACAAGCATAACAAATCCTCTGTGGAGCAAAATTACCAAATTGGTTCATTCTTTCAGAGGGCCATTATGCACACAGAAATGTAAAAAATGTGTGTGTGTGCGCTATTTTCTGCATTTTTTTCTCAAAGCTGCTGATTGTTTGCGTGCGTGTGTGTGTGTAAATAAAGTTTTCACATTCATAATCAACCACCTCCTTTTCCCTCCCTCCCCTCATGCCTTATTCTTTTCATACTGCTTCAATCCTTTGTTAGCAGCAGTAATCACACAATGACATTTGCCTGAGAAATTTCAGGAGACTCAAAATTATAAAAAAAATTCTTTTCTTCACATTTTTATGAAAGTATAACATTTCAGACTCTTTTCCCTCCATGACTGAACACAAATTCACTCATTTGAAAAATATACCCTTAAAATTTTGGGGCAAAGGCAACTGGGATGTTTTCTCCAACAATGCGAAAATGATAGCGATATTGCAAAGAACAGGCTGTAAAAACCTTCAGAAGAGACAGTATAGCAACAAAACACTTCCTTTTTATCTCAGAAAGATCTGGGTAATGAACAACTGGAATACATAAAACAGTCAATCATTTTAAAACATGCATAGCTGTTAAAATCTCACATGCCTTTTTTTTTCCCTCAGGAAAGGTGGTTTAAGAATGGAAAGAGTTCCCAGCTCACTCAGTTCTCAGCCAGTGGAGTTCACTGCAGGACTGGCTTGACTCTGCTCCTTCCTCTTGTCTATTCACCCTCCATCTACTCATACTATATTGTATCCACTTATATTACAGAAACTAACTCAGACAATCTTTTACTGCTCTTGATTGAGGTCAGAGAAGAAGAAGAACAGACTTCTTTTTACATAAAAAGCATCTTTTTTCACTTTTGGTGAAGAAAAACAGAAATGGGAAACAGGAAAGTGAAATGAGAAAGGGAAGGGAAGAAGGAAGAACAAATGGAAGGAAGAGACAGAAAATGGAGAGTTCTTTTTTTTTTTTTTGATTCAGTGATACTTCAAATTGGCTTTAAAGATGATGGAAGATAAGGCAGAGCTATCTTATAAAATATAAGTCTTTCCATCAGGCTTTTGCAATGTCTTTCAAACTCTAAACCATACTGTAGCCTGCATAACTCATAGCAATTTATACTCATAAGGTCATAAGGCATTTTTCAGGAGATGTGTAACTTTAACCTAGCTTGAGACTCAACAGACTGCAAGTACATAATTGTTCTTTAGTTACTCATCAAAGCTGATGTCGAATCAACAATTTTTTATGCTAACTTGATCTGTTTTCACAAGCTGTCTAATAAACTTTCAGTTAAACCATGGCATGTAATACAATAAGCATCCCTAGATCTAGAAAATTCTCTATGACAAACTTTTTAAATATAATCAGTGCACTATTAGAAATAATTCAGCTTGATTTTAACTAAAGACTAAAACAATGAATAACATGGCATTCGTAAACAAAAGAAAAACATGGCACATTTTCTCCCAAATCATGCAAAGCTCTTTAGATTCATCAATCCCAAATTCATGAGGAATTCTAGAAACTGTGGTTTGGGCAAAAACAGTTTGAATTTTTGAGAACGGTGACTGGATTACATAACATTTGTAACACAAAAGAATCCAGATGTCATTGACCTGGACAACTCATTACTAGCACTGCACATAACTGAAGTACCTTTGTCAAGCCTTCCTGGTTAGAATAGTGTGCTTATGTTTATTCTTAGGACACCTTCTCATCATTATCTGTTAGGCATTTTCATCCACGTATTTCCCAAACAGTGTTATAACATGAAAAATAAACCCCAAACCTTTCCCTTGTAATGGTTTCATAAGTACTGCAAGATTTATACGTTACCTTAACTTCAAAGTGCAACAGACAGATTGCTAGCAGGAAACCATGAAATTGTCAGGAAGACAGTAAGAAAAGGAGAAAATGCAAACATTCCAAGGCTTTCTATACATAGCCTTTGAGCTACTACACTGCTCTTGTGTCATCCTTCCAAATGCTTATTATCCTGCAAAGGTATATTCTTATCCTAGCAGGAAAGTCTAAGGGCCCACAGGGCATCCTTCCCAAACTATGAATAAAGGACCCGCGGCAATGTACAGACTGTGATGTGCACTAATTTTTATTATAGTGCATTAACATTAACTGAAGTACCTCATTATGACCATAGTAAAAGTCAAGGTAATATTTTTGCAATTTTTTTTATTTCCTATTTTTCCATCTTTAGATACGCAGGAAAATGTCTGCATTGTGCCATGACACAAGTATTTAGCATCTTTCCCACAGTATATCCAAGGATTTCTCATCAACTTCTCAGACTCAGATTTATTCTTTTCATACAATTTAGCTAAATCATTTAGTAGATGGGACTTATTCTGTGGGAAAAGCCATACTGCCTAAAATTTTTTTTAAACCCTTCAGGCCTATACTGCTACAAAATAGTAAGAAGTTATTATTCTAATCAAGCATCAATACCACTCATTAAGAAAAAGTTCAGACATATAGGAAATCCCTAAAAGGGTAAAATGAGTAGCTGAAAGATGAATCATTAAAAATAAAATCGAAAAACTAGAGAGAGCTGACAGGAAAAATTACAGAAAGAAAACAGGCTACTTTTTAGAAACTTATTCACAGGTAGAGACAGAGAAGTTATTTTTAATTGCTAGACATGTAAGAGGATTTCTTTTTAAAGAATGAATGATTTGCATATTTGATACTGATGACAAAATATTTTTGTGCACTGTAAAAATCTTTAAACCATTCTGGAGGCCTAGTGTCCCCATCAGCAATACTAGAGGCTTATATATCAGGTTATAAACAGTTTTTTCTCTCCTGGCATTAAGCACTTGGATGCTTTGCAAGAATAAAAACACATGGTACCTATGACAGCAGCTACCACAATGGGGCAATTAGGGAAAAATCTCCTCCAGGGCTCCTCACCCTCCCTGGCCACACTCAGGAACGAAGCTGAGGGGGAGCAGAAGCCTGGGAGACAGAGCAAGGAAAGGTCGGAAGCACACCAACACCATGATTGTGTCGAGTGAGAGCTGAACAAGTTGCAGAAAGTCAAGGATGATGTGCACTGGCTGCGACAGGAGCCGCAGGAGAAAGCCGCAAGCCTGAACGGTGCTTTAGGAAACACACAAATGACAAAATCTCTGCTCCAAAGAGCTCGATCTCCTCATTTCTACCGAACCAGCCAACCCCAGCTCCTGGAACCAGATCAGACACCGCCCCACATCTCTCTGCACCACCTTGGTGTGCCGTTTTTCAAGAGGTAATCTATTTGCCAACTTCTATTTTTGTCAGATCAACCTGTTCCCCGAAGCATAATGAAAACTCCTTGCCAGATCAATTTGTTTCTGAAGTTTCCTGGTTGCCAGCTCCACTATGAGTTATTTCATTTTGTCTGCATGTCAGAACTATTAGGCTGGTGACTGCTTAAATCTTTCCTTATTGTCACAGGTTGGGGGGTGGTGCTGGATAATCACAACGCGAAGCAAAATGTCTGCCCTGCGGAGACAGCGCTCCAAGTGATGTGGCAGCACAAAAAAGAACTAGCAGTGGGCGCCGCCACCACACAGCGGGAGAGGTGAAGGGGCTTTCGGCTTTTTTCTGCAGCTGTGCAGGTGGCACAATGCCGAAGGAAACGGGACTGAGCTTTCAGGACGGGCTGAAGCGCCGTTCAGCAAGCAGCCCTCCTGCAGGGCCCTGGGGGACACGGCCGGGAGGTACCAGCTCATGGTGTGGCTGAAACCTTCTGCTGAGTTGGCCTTGCAATTAGCTGAGTAATCCTACAGCATTCATGCCCTTGAATGATTTTTTTTTTTTTTTTTAACCCAGTCTGATACTTTGTTCTGTCAGGAAGTGACTGGCAAAGGCCAGTGTCCAAGAAGAGATGAGTCAGGTTATATGGACAGACAAAGGAATCAGATCTGCAGCCCTGCACGAGGAGTGTGAGGCTGTCAGCGTGTTAGAGAGAGGCACAGGGGTTTTATGAAAGGCGGTGCTGAGTCATGAATGACAGAAAGGAGACAAAGGGAGATTGAAGGTGAAACAGAGTATACACAGAGAGGATTAACAGGAAAAAGCCTGCGTTTCATATTATCCTTTCCATTCTTCAGGGCTTCACAGGAAATTATGTGCCTTGGTTTTTGAAAACAGCTTGTTGCAGAAGCTGTGTGTGCTCTGCTCTTGGTTCATTCTGCATGCTTTGCTGTGAACTAGGGCAGTGCTGATTAGAGTTAGACAGCTCATAACCCTATTCAAGATTTTTCCCCTTAGGAAGGAAAGGGAAAAAAAAAAAGCTGATGTAATTCCCCAGGGCTCCTTCTTTGGCTTTGCTATTGCATAGCTACACAGTCTCCCAGAGTAATTGTCTTTCATAACATCCCAGCCCCCCTCTAGACTGAGGGACCTTCTGGCTGCTTTTCCTTGCCTGTTTTTTCTGCTTTATGTAAGGAATGAAACAGGGAGAGTGAAATCAGAAGAATAAAAAAGGTGATGAAATTTTCAGTTCAGACACAGAAGGTACATTCAGTACTAGATGTCAGAGGGAAATCTGAGAAAGCAGCTTCTGCGTTCCAGACTCTGACTTCTTTACGGATGGGGTGAAACTGAAGTGGGAGGCAGAGAATGACAGGCTGCTGATCCTCTGCAGCACAGACAGACCCTTTCCAAACAGTATCAGCCATGACTCCGTTCAGATCTCTGCCTCCCTTTCCAGCACACCACGCCATCGTTTAATTGATTCTGAAAACTTGCTCCTCAATCACACCCACAGGTCTCATAAATGCACCACGGTTAAAATCGTCTCGGCCTGAGGGCTGAAGGATCACATATATATCCAAGTCCTTGTCTGAAACTCCCAAAATACGAGTCTAGAGAAACAACAAAAAATCTGCATTCAAATAAGAAGGAAAAAACAGACATGCTGAAGGTCTGTTTTTAAGAAGCAAATGCTACATTTCCCTAAATCTGTGACCACTCACTTTAAAAATCAACATCTGAGGAATCAAAGGAGATAGTCAGATTTGGAAGGCCAGTCACAGTTGAATGTAAATAAGTGTTTATGTACTTGTGGAGAGAAATGATTTTACAGTATATTGCAAGCCAGCTGCTCCCTCCATATCTCTTCTTCCCACCTGAAAAGTAGGTCAACAATCCTTATGGCTTTGAAAAGCAGAAATGAGGAATGCTTGATAAAAACAAGATGGGTTTGAATTGTAAACAGAAAGAAATATTTGGTTTACCTTTTGTATGCGAGACTTCAGTATACAGATAGAAGTCAGGCACCACTGCATATTATCTGGTGTTCACACCAAGAGCCAGCTGTACACCAACTTCTCCAAACTCTGCTTCAGTGTCCATACAAGTGGATGAGTTGCAATATACTGCCTGCAGCAACATAAAATCAACACCTCTCTCACCAGGACCAAGGGCAAAAAGGGAGAGATGGACTAGGACAGCTTTAAAAACAGGGAGCTATTTAGGAAAAGGAAAATGGCAAGGTAGCCAAAGAATCAGATGATTCAGCATATCCCACTGTAACTACCGAGAACATTACAGAATAAATGGGATATTAAACTATTTACAGATGCTCACATCATCACAACAAAACCCAAACGGAAAACAGTAATTACATTTCTAGCCTTCACTTGGAATAAACATCCACCAAGGGCACTATGGATTTTATGGCCCCAAACCCAGCAAATCTAAGAGAACTTGTATTTCCCCCGTGACAAAAACATTTCTCATTTAAAAAAATGATTAGGAATTGACATATTTTTAAAAGCAATGATCGACTGCTGGCAAGGCTTCTTGTTTTCTGTTCACCATCAGGGAACTTCCAGCACCAAATGTGAAGCACTTGCTGTTACAGTGTAGCAGGAAAATTCTTTACAGAACTAAACATGCTGACACATGCCAGTATATGCTCACATACACATGCATACAAACACAGTTTCATCAGTAATGATGACTAGTGCAGTTGCATATTTTTCTTTTTAGTTTTCCTGACAGCCTATGAAGAGCACTTTATTTTACTTAAACAGGAAGAGAACGCCTGGGACCCTGTGGTTCTGGCTGCCCCACTTCATTCCATTACACAGTAACTGCTCAGAAAAAAAAATGGGCTAAAGCTTAAGCTTATTGATATTCTAGCTTAGATAAACATGACTGCATATGCATTAGTGAGGCAAACTGAATAATAAAATCCCAAACAATGCAGGATGGAATAAATGCATTTTGTTTAGCTAGACAATGAATTTTCAATAGCCCTTTTAAAAAAAAAAAAAAAAAAAAAAAAAGAAAGAAGTATTTTATGACTTTGGTTGAGATTGCAAGCATTAGTGGTGTTTGTAATGTGTCCAGTAATTCTGGTGGATCCTCATCAAATTGCAGCAGGCTTTCCATTTGGATTTTCTCCATCATTAGGTCTTATTTTCCTGTCAGTTTGCCCATTTTGTCACGGGTTTCTTTCAGACAACAGACTGGGCAACATACCTTCAGCAGCAAAAGAAGTCAAACAATCTATGAAAATAAAAATATGTTTTAATAATTATTTCCACAAAAGATGGTTTATCCGAATGTATAATATAAATGGTAGTCATTTCATTTTTCTCAAGCACACAAAAAAAGCTTTGTTTTTCCTTATTTTCTTCTAAGACGGAGTGGATACACTTGGATTCTATTTAGACTCTTGACATGTGTTAAAACAGCCCAACAAAAGCTAACTGGCCAAACTCAGCTGTGATGAGAGTTGGGGTTTAAGCTGCATAGCAAATTAGTAAAAAGGGGATAGATGTTAATGTTTTTCATTAGTACTGGTACTGCTCTAACACTCAAAGCTAATTCCAAAAGCTTTTAAATCACGCTGGGAATTTCTCATGAGCAGAACTGATCCTATGTTTAGTATGGACACTGTCGTTGATTTAGGTAAACATCAGTTTACACCAAGACTGAACTCTACCATTCCCTTTACTTGCTTTTGCTGAAACCCTGCTTTCATCATTCCAGGATCCGAGTCACTTCTTGTATTAATCAGTGCAATTTTCTGAGATTACTGGAATGGCATTAGATTAAGTCAGCAGAGAAACTGGCTCTCTGCATGTATCCTAATTTTACATCCCCATGAAATACCACATCACTCACATCAGTCTGGCTTTCACCCTTGGAATGAGTTTCACAGCGCTGTCTCACAGTGCAGTCTCATACCATCGCTGACTTGGCTATTTGTTCTGTCCCAGGATCCCCAGAGAGACCTCCTTGAGTCTGTTTTCTTTAGGCAGCATTTGACTTGGGCTTTTTCATCTTTATTCTTAGTTTGGTGGACATTCAGGAACATTTCAGGAAAGACAAGAGGCAAGGCATTGTTATCACAAAGAAATGAAATCCCTTTTATGGTTGTTTTAACTGAGGCTGTAGAGGAGGCTGCAGGAGGTCCCGTGAATGGGCAGCTCAGCACACTGCTTCTTCTGCCAGCTCCTTCTGGGCTGACATAGAAGATCATGGTGCAGGCAAGCTGAGGAGGAGTTCATGGATTTTGGTACTGCAGAGGGCAACCAGCACAGGGACAGTAGGTTTTGGTTTGCTGTTGCACAGCTCTGCACCAGGAATCACCTCAGAGGGCAACGAGCTACAGTCCTTGCCATGACCTGATGAGGGAAGGATGGAAACACAAGTCCAAATGCTTTCAAGTTCCCACTTCCTAAAATCTGCAAAATAACCCAGGTAAAAGTGTTCTGTGAAGGATCTTCCCTGTTATCAGTGCACAAGGGCAGTAGCTACGCACCATCACCATCTGAGCTAGAGGAGCATTTGTGGGTTAAGGCCTCTACACCTTAAGCCAAGATTTCCTGAGCACCTGTCCCTTCCCTCCCTCCTTATTCTGCTTGAAAATGCAGATGGAAATACTCTAAAATGAGCAGCATTTCGTGAAGGTAAATGACCCATTGAATGCATGGCTTTCCTTGCTCCAGAACACACAACGTGGATGATTTTGGCAGTACCCACAGCATAAGCCATAAGTTATTGGGAGCAGAAAGAGCTGCTAGATACACAAACACCCACTTCTGTTTTGTTTTGGGTTTGAACCAAAGGAAGAGATTTCAAACAGGACAAGAGGACACAGTCTTAAGCTGCACCAGGAGAGGTTTAGGTTGGACATGAGGAAGAATTTCTTCACAGAAGGACTGACTGGACATTGTAATGGGCTGCCCAGGGAGGTGGTGGAGACACCGTTCCTGGAGGTGTTTAAGGGAAGGCTGGATGTGGCACTTGGTGCCATGGTCTGGTTGACACGGTGGTGTTCGGTCATAGGTTGGACTCGATGACCTCAGAAGTCTTTTCAAACCTAATTGATTCTGTGACTCTGTGATTTACAGCGATGCTCTGTACGGGAACGACCCTTTAGAGCCCACACAGGCCACCCCTGTGCCCTTTATTGCTGTAAAACCACGCCGGACGCCCACCAGTCGGGCTGCCCGCGGGGTGCGGAGGTCGCCAGGGCACCGGGAAGATGGCGGCGGCCGCCGCCCCCCGCCAACTCCTTCTGGAGTGCTTGAGGTGTGGGTTCCATTCCTTGCCGGGCGGGGCGGCCCAAGGCCGAGCCCGCAGAACTCCCGAAGCTCCCCGAGCCGCCCGGGCTGACCGGGCACCTCCGCCCCCCTGAGGCGACGGGGAAGGGGGGGCGTCCGCCCGCGGGGTCACGTGGTCCCGGCGGAGGGAACCCGAACCCGCGCTTTGTGCGGGGTCAGCGCCGGCCCCCGGGCGGTACCGACAACCCTCGAAGAGAGGGGCACTGACCCCCCGGCCGGGCCGTAGCGGGGCGGCCACACCCGGTGCCGCTCTCTGCCCCCCGGGGAGGTGCGGGCGGGGCCCCGCGTCCGCCGATGGGCGGCACAGGAGCTGCAGGGGCTCGGCCTCACCCCTGCGAGGGCTCGGTGGGAGGAGTGTGACGGCTGCCTTAGCAGAAAGCCTTGGCTCTCGACCCTGCGGGCATTGCCCCCTTCACAGAGCAGCCTTCCTCCTCTTCTTCCTCCTCTGCAGCCCCCTCGGGAGCTGAAACTGAGGGGGCTTCAAAGTATAAGCAGAGCGCAACATAATTTATGGCTTCTGAAGGGGAATGCGGATGTGGTGAAATCCCCTCGCAGAGGCTTCTCCACCCTCATCTTCCTGGAGAGCAGCCCCAGTCAGATGGGATCTCCGGAGGCATTGGGAAGATCTGGCCCACTGGAACTAGTGGAGAAAAAATGCTGTTATGTCGATACACCAAGTGCCCTAATCCCCATTACTTTCTTTGCCTGCAGGAAAACTTTCTTCGATTTTTCTCTCCAGACTTAATGATCAATTAAATAAATACCAGTTTCAAACCACCTTTCCTACGCTTCCTTTCCCTTCCTGCCCCCAGCTCTCACGTTGTGGACATCTGTTTCTGGCTGCCCGGGCTAAATAAACCCTTGCCTTGGAGCCTCCGTGTGCTAGAGGCCGGGAAGGGAGAGGCAGGGGGATGGGAGCCGGGTTCTTGTCCTTTGACCTCTGTTGGGATAAGAAAAGCAGGTTAAAAGGTCAAGGAAAACAATTGCAAGGCTCCTATTGCTTGAATAGCGTGCCAAATAAACTTATCCCGGGGATTTGGAATGATCCCTTCATGGGAATTTTTACCTCCCTCGGGATTGTGCAGGCTGACTTTATGGAAGCTGCGGGCATGCTCCATTATTTTGGGGGGAGGGGACGGCAGTGCTGGAGCTCCTCTCAGCACCCTTGTTTAAGGAGGAAGAAGTACAAGGGAGGAGGAGGAGGAGGAGGGCTCTGCAGCCTGGTTTAATTCTTGTGAGCTTCCCTGAAATTTGTCAGCCGATACATTGACTTCTTCCTTTTAAAATTATTTCTAATCTATAACATCAACCCTTAAAATCGAATAGAAAATACGGATCTGCTGTGCTTTTTACGCCAAGTGCACCACCATGGCTCCATTTACCAGTGAAATTGATGCTGTATATAAGAGCAAACCTTTCCCTAACTGTATAAAAGAATACTTTATTATCAATAGCTGCCTGGTAGTTGTAGGTGCAAGAACTTTCTTTGAATGGCTTCTCTGTAAGCACATTTTGGTTGGTCCTACACTGTTCAAATTTTAGCTGTGTAAACTGGCAAGCCAGCACCTTCATTGAGAAATGAGTCTCCTGAAATAAAATCTTTCACATGCTTGGAAATTCTTCAGAGCTTTTTAAAGAAAAGGAAAAATATATTTAAAAAAAAAAAGCTCCACAAAGTAAGCTCCACAAAGTATTTCCCATGTTTAATTTTTTAGAATTTTATAGGAAAAGACATGTTTCAAAAGTCTACAATTTCTGAAGGCAGAAAGTCGCTGGTTTTTATCTAGTCAGTTTTTCATCTGTGACTTTATTCTTTTTTCCTTGTTGGCAAGAAATTCCAGATAAACTCCCAAAACCACACTAAGGAAACCTCTTGGCATTGTGAGGTGGTTTCAAGAGACACCACCAGGCTTTGATGGCCAACAACAGGGGGAGTGCTGGTGAAAGGGAAACCCCAAAGCACAGCCTCTCTCCTTACTGTGCCATCGCCTTTGCATTTGGGTCAGGGCCCGATCTACCAGTTGTACCGGTTCACTTGGTGGAAAAAATCCAGCCTGTGTGGGCAAGGCTTTGTGTAGGCACGGTTACAGCCCGTAGTGAAAACAGGCAAGTATACACCGGTCTGGCACATGGAATGTACCCTGCACTTACTGGGACCAAGGATTTCCTGCATTTGCATGTGTAAGAAGTCATACTGGGGTTGTGGGCACAGTTCTGAAGAGCTGGTAGCCCTAACGAAAAAGTTCTTTGATGTAGGGAATTGGTTGGAAGTATCGGATGAGGAAAAAGCTACCAAAAGCGATATATCAAGTAGAAACTGTGCTTAGTTAATCAAAAGTTTATTAAATCAATGATCTTTTTGGATAACAGAGAAAATTAAGCAGAAAATATTTCGCTGTGTTAGAGTGATGAAGACACCTCTATAGATGCAGTATAGATGCAGTGCATAGAGGTTACGTAAATTGTAATATGTACATTGGTATTTTTTAGTAAATTTTCCTCCTAAAAGGAGGAGATCTTAAAATAATAGAGGCTGGTATTCACTTCCTTGAAGTATGAGTCCATGAATTGCTGGTTCCCTGTTTTTTGCTGTTAACAATACATATGTGTTATAAAGTGCACAAAAGCCTGTTGTAAGTAAAACTTTCATGATAGAGAAGTGTGCTACCTCAGGGCTGTTCTGATGACTTTTGAATGTCTGTGGTTAGCCATCACATTCCTGAGGGCAACTCCCAGGATGAGGTAGATGAGGTAGGCTCATCTTAAACTAAGGAGGTACAAATGAGCCATTTCCCTTCACTTCATAGCCTGGCCCATCATCGTTTCTGTATAAAAGCCCACATACCACGAATCCCCAGGGAAGCTGCACTCTGTTGACCACGGCAGCAACACGAGGGCTGTGGGGTACCCTTGAGTCCCTGAAGAGACACAAAAAGCCCTGGGAATATTCCAGTGGCTAGGAGCAAAACTGGGGCTAGTCCAAAACTGGACACGCACCAATTAGACATGGATTTGGGGGAGTTTCCATAAGGAGGTGGTCACCAAGCCTCATTGCTGGCCCTTTTGCTTGCCCTATTTGCGGTCTAGGATGTGCATGCATGCAGGCTGTTGTTTCACCATAGTTGTTCCTGAGGATAAAAAAAGCTTCTTTGTCTTCCTAAGATGGAAAATAATGTAATAATTTTAACAGAAAAGGCAGTCATCTCTTTTGGAGGGCAATAAAAATACTGACCTTCTGTGTGAAATTGCAAAACAGGGTAGGTCTGCTCAGCACAGGAAGGAATACCTACCACAATTATGTGTCATTGCTGTTCATCCAGGGCTGGGAAAAAGATAGTCCCATCTCTCTGCTGTTGCTATGGGAACTTTTTCGGAGTTCTCTCAACTCTTCTTTCAGGGCTGTTGGAACAATGAAGAATATTGAGCAAAGAGTATCAATGATCATCCAAGGCATTTTAACAAATACCAAGTTTTATTTAAAATTCCACTACCATCAGCTCTTACCAGCTCTTGTCTAATTACTGTTGCAGCAAATACGGTGGTTTTCCAAGAATTCTGCTGAAGCTCCCCACAGCTCTGTTGCTCATCCATTTGGGTCACCTACCGAGTTACCCTCTGCCTTGCGGTAAAGCAAATTCCATGTGCATTTCCTCATGATGGTGCAATTAATTTATTTACTCAAGCAGTTCACTGAAACATTAGAATAGAAAGGCATATGGTGTGTCCTACTTGCGCAAGTCAGAGTCAATTTGTTATTTTCAGCACGGGTAACTTACTACGTTTGATACTTCTCAATTGATTCGCTTGTGTGCCCAGCTCTGATCTTTAATGCATTAACCTTAAGAAACCTGGATTTTAAGCCTACACATGTATTCTGTAACGGCACAATTGATTTCTTGATGCAGTTATTCCTTTACCTTAATTCCCTATACTGTGTGGGTCACATTTTCAACAGCCTACATCCAGGAGCCTGTAGCACCCCAAAAGTCATGACATCCCTGTAGACAAAACTTGCTTATTTTCCAAATATGAATCAGTCACACGTTTAAATCAGGGCATTTTTTGGTTTTCCCTCGAGGGTAAATTTAAACATTTTTACATTATTTTTCCAGGATCTACCCTGTATGATAAGTCTGTGGCAATTTTATAACTGTTTCTTCTTAAGGTTAGAATTGGTAATTTTGTCTAATTTTATGCAACACCGTGAACATGCCTATTGATATCAGGTCAGTATTAACCTGCTGCGCTGAAACAGAATAAATTTTCTCTGTTAGATTTTGGGAGTAGGAAAAAGGAAGGGTGTTTTTTGTTTTAATTTTAACCTTTCCTTAAGGATGCTTTCTTCTCTTAGAAAACGGAGGGAAAAGTACTAATTCATGATACAGATGGCAAAAAGAAAACCATAAGAGAGAAGTATTGAATGTGAAATCACACTGCTGCTAACCACAGTTTCAGACATGCAGGTGAGAAAGAATTCATGTTACCAGAATCAAAATGTGTTGAATTCTTCTTTAAAAAAAATTAGTAAAAATGGAAAGCTCTGTATTAGTAAAATTTCTGTGAGTTTGAGCTTAAATGTAAAGTGTGGGGTTTTATGGCAGTGAGTGAGAAAATACAGTTACCAGCTGCTGGGCTATGCTCTCCCAGGCTCGTGTGAAGGGCTGCTGTGAAGATTAGAAAATTACATCCCTCAGCTGCAGTTTCCATAGGTGTGCACACCGTGTGCTATTCCTTGGCTTTCTGCCATTCTTAAATCCAGACATGGAGTGAAAAACCTGAGACTCTTCCCTCCCATTTTTTCAGAGGAAAAGAGCCCTTACCCTCACCACATCTGTCTGCTCTGGAGCAGGGAGCTGAATGCCTGCTTGTATCCCGGTGGCATAATCCTGCTCTGAGGGAAATTAAAGCTGAAGTTCATGAGATCTTCTAGAGTTGAATGGACCAAGTGCTGTTGTGTGGGGAGAAAGGCCAGATGACATTTGGCTTTAGAGAGCTCCCCCAGTCTGGGAAACAGTGTGTCTGTTGCCACAGCTGTTCAAGGTGTCCAGGTGACTCCCCTGCCACCCCATGCAGCTGATGCACATTTCAATCAAGCCCTTCTACAGTGTACAGTGACATAGTCAAGGATTTCATTCAGTGCTTCTGCTTCTCATGAGTCCAAATCTCTGGCACCCCCCAGTTCTTTTCCCACACTGAGGGGTGTGCTGAATGGTAACTACACACACTAATAATTATACTGGGGATACAATGAGGTGAGCAGTCTGATCACTCTTGGTTTGGAGAGGAAGGCTTGGTGGGAGGGTCAAAATCCTAATAGTGCCCATGCCCACCAAAAAAAAAAAAAAAGTTATATGTTTGTAAACATGCCCACAGCCCAGCTAGCATGCCTCCCTCAACAGCCCAACTCTCCTCCCTTCTACTGGGACACCAGATGTCTCAAGTAACTGGTAAGCAGCAGATTTTGCCAAAGAGACCACCACATGGCCGAGGAGAGGAGAAAGCAGAGACTGCCTGGCACCCTGAGGGGATGGGGACAGGTCAGAACTAGCTTAGGGGGCAGAGCAAAGAGAAAATGAAACTTGATTCACAATTTCGGCTCGGCTGCATGCATTTTGTGCTGTCAAAGGGGAACAACGCTGCTCAGGTCCAGAGTCTCAGCCCGACGGGCTCTGCTCACAGGATTTGGCTGAAACAAAGTTAAATGCATCTGCTGGAGGGTCACAGAGGGAATGACCTGTGAGGGCGAGTTCTAAAAAATACCCCACTCTTGTATCAGTGCAGTTGCTGCTGCAAGGCCACACAGCAAAGGAACTTTTTCTGTCTTGAAGTTTTTATTGTAAAGATGATGTGGATATTTTCCGGGATCAAGGAGCAGGAGAGGTAGAGGTGATTTCAGAGCACTGTTTTCACAGCAACATGGCTTCAGTTAGTCTCACCAGCAAAAGTCCCATCCACTGCAACAGAAAGTAAATTAAACCAGTGACGAGTGCCTTTGTAAATCCCACTTAGACTGGCATTTTATGTCTATCAGTGTTGATAGCAGCTGCCTGCACATTGATTTTTATTGCAAAATCATCCTTTGGTCTCTTTGCATACTGCTTTTTTTACCAGCAGTCAGTGCTCCCTACCATCTAATCCTGTTTCTCACCCTAACTTTCTCAGCAGTGGATTCTACTTATACAAGCTCAGTGTATTTTTCAGAGTTCATTTATATTTATAATTACTGGATATTTTTCATGTCTGTTAAAAAGAAATTTTGAAATATATTCAAAATTCAATTGGAAAACATCTTGGGAAGTGTAGGCACACTCTCAGAATGGCATTTAAAAATGCAGCAACTTACAAAAATATTTTTGCAAGTAAATATTTCTGTAAATGTGAAAATGAAAAAGTACAGATTTTACAGGAATTTCTCACTAACCACATTGTGATCTCCAGTTGTTGAATGTGTTACATCCTTGCAGGACATTATTTTTCGTATTGTAACTCTGTTTCCAGCAGTAGTGGACAACAAATTCAAAGTCCACATATTTTCCAAGCTGACTAAACTTCTTGCTTTAAGGCTCTGGAGTCCCAGAATAGCTCAAATTACTTGTCTGTCTTTTTCTACTCTGTTAGTATTTCAAGTCAGCAAAACAGGAAACGTCAAGGGATTGTTGAGGTATGCTCCAGGTATAATAAATGGGTAGAAATATATTGTCATCTGTTCCGCGCATTAAGAACTCTCTATTGGATTCAGGATGCTGCTAAAACTGAAGGATATTTCAGATGTTGTCCAGATAAAAGAGAGGTTACAGTTCAGAGACTGAACTAACTCAAGGGCAGACAGATGGGTTCCCTGCATTCACAGAAAGACAGATTCGAGGAGTGCCTCTGCCACTCATTGCCTGTGAGACCTGTAAAGAATTTAAGCTCAGCTTCCAGAACTTGTTAGGTATCTACATTTCACTTCTTTCAGAGCATGTGTTAATACAGAAGTACAGAATAGAAATTCTTTCCCAAAGGGACATTTAGACACCAAAGCACAGGCTAGGAATGCTGATGCTAACCTGGCATCCAGTACCTACCCTGGCCTATACAGAGATGCTTAGAGGCATCAGTGTGTCCTATTGGACAGCTTAAGCATCTCCATACCTACCACATTGTCTGAGTAACTCTTGCTCCCAGGCCCACAGCCGTTCAGAAGGACTGTGAAATTTTGGCTTTTTATTTACGTTCTAGGAGTCACCTGAGACTTGTTATTACTAAATCCCTTTGAGAACTGAGTTGAAGCATCTATAGGATGCACCTAAACTCTAGAGCAGATTCATGCTGTATGATACGACTCAAAGTCCTGCCCTGCAAAGCTTCCAGACCTGTGGATTTGTTGGAGTACTCCATGGCTATCTCCCTAACTATGCACTCAGGATTCTTTCCAGTAGGTTGTCTGGTTGGGAGAAGGGAGAATAATGTGCATTCAGGTCTCATAGCAATATGCTTTTGGGAGGCATTTGAATGTGAGAACTGAGAAGCTGTTTTAAATATTTAGTTATGCATCCTATCTATTACCTGAATGAAGAAAATAGCAACTTTCAGTGTATTCAAACAAAAATTTATCTTATTTGTGACATGAGGATAATTCCAATGAGTACTGCAAGGAATTCACATACTATGAACTCGGCATCTATGACTTAGCCTTGAGTGCCATATCAAGCTGTGACAGCTTAAATGTGAAAGTAAGACCTCTTGTCCTGCTTTTCTCCAACCTGCTTGATCTAAGATAAAACTATCAAAGGACCCCGGAAAGTACTATATGCAAAGGCAAAGGAAAAACATATAAATCCAGTTCTTTCTTTCAGATCTTATATCTCCTTATTTGGGAATTACTCTAGCTGATAAGTTAAACTTGTTTTTACCATCCATGTGTAACATTCACTACAGGAGTGGAATAGACATTCTTTATTGGTGGAATTATGACTTTGTTCATCATTATATCTTTTGATTCAGATTTACTGTCAAGATATTGTCTACTCAAGGGTCAGGAAGGTCTGTGTCCCAGTTTAGGTCCATGGGATCCCACTTGCAGCGTCAGCTGTGGCTTGGCCCCAAGAATCAAGCCAGTCTGCAAAGAGACACCTAAACTGCACCACAGGTACTTTCTACTGTGTATCTGCAGTCCCATGTCATGCCATGTGGAGAACGTGTTGGAGCATGGACAAATGATTTTAAACACAAAAGGAGAGAACTGGGAAGCAGAATGGGATGATGCTGGCATACCTGAGCAGTTGGGATGTTTTTCTAAGTTCCATAGTTCAAATGTAGCCTAAATGTCTCAGAACAAGGGGTTTCTTGTCAAGATCTTCAGTCTGATATTCTCATTCCTTCTCCTGTAAGTTAATGTATCCTATTTGAAGCAATAAAGGCCAGGAATGGGACATATGAGAAGGGACATATGTGAGGCAATGAAGAACTCCACATCCCTAGAAGTACTCACTGTCTTGTCTCGCCTTTGATGGTCCTCTTATCTTCTGTTTCCATTCTCATAGGAGGGAGTTGCTTTCTGCCATTGTCACTGTCCAACTGCGTGAACATCTAGCACAGATATGTCTGCCTCTGCATGATAATACCATTGTGAATCTTCCTGGAGTTCTCCAGCCCAAGTGTGGGATTGAGATTTCCTAGTACATGCATAGAGAAATACAACTGAAGGGGTGAAATTCACTCACCTACAGCAATTTAACTCAAAACGAAAATTTCAAATATGCTTGTTCAAAAGACTGTCACTTGAAGACCTAATAAGTTAAAAGCTCACTTTCTTCTTCAAAAAAATCTGTATTTGCAGCAGTTTTCTTCAAACAGCTCAAATCAGTCTGATTTTCATTATTCCATCTCAACAAAATGCCACAGGTTGATTACAGCATTTCTTTAGGAAAGAAAGAGCAGTCATTCTGCAGAATATCTACCTTAATTACGTGGTTTCTGAGCTGCAACACTATGGCTTATAGTTCAGTGGTTGCATAAACTCCCTGGTGGGAAATCTGAACAATATTTAATTAGCCTGGTCCTGCTGTGTGATATTCCAAACACCCTGTTTACCCAATTAAGACAAAGGTTGTGTGATCTTACAGTTAGTAAGAGTCTCTGTATAATTGCAGCTGGAAACTGGAAATGTAGAACATCTCTCTTTGTAACTCTTAATTGTACTATGTCTAAATAACACAAAGCAGATACAGAATAAGGAATCCTTTCCAAAGCACCTGGTTAAAACATCTGTGTGATGCAAAGGAAGCTCAGTTAGCAACAAGATTCTAGTTCATGGCATTGTTCTGTTGCAGTAAAATACGACAAAGGACATTTCTGATGGCAATTTAGATATCTAAGAAAATGCTCAAGAAAGGGATATTCAAAATCAATATGCTCTGTACCAAAATGCACAAGTACTGCTGTATATGAAATGTACCCAAGAGGTACATGGTACTAGGAGATGGAAAGAAAGGAACATGCTTAGTATTCATGTAACTCTTCTCTGCTTGTTCCAATAAAATGTTTTTGTCCAGAATTGAACAATAGCAGAGAGAATATTCAAACAACATGATGCAGCTTTTGCAAAAATTTTCATTTTATTAATGGTGAAATAATTACCTGACTCATCCACAAGATAGTCTTGAAAATGTCTCCTTCACCATGGGGATCTTCTCGTCCAGAAGGGAGACTGCAGAATGTTGCATTGCATCAAGGAGGACTACAAGCTACTACTTCCCTTCTCTATGCCAAGGGAGGGTTTTGACTTCAGCCTCCATCTTGATATTATTCTAACTGTTAGCTCCTGATGCCCTCACAAAAATCAAGTAGTAATCTTCTCTAATTGTTTTTTTTAAAGTATGAGATC
This sequence comes from Chiroxiphia lanceolata, assembly GCF_009829145.1. Taxonomy (NCBI): domain Eukaryota; kingdom Metazoa; phylum Chordata; class Aves; order Passeriformes; family Pipridae; genus Chiroxiphia; species Chiroxiphia lanceolata. The sequence goes on along the minus strand of NC_045638.1, from coordinate 20,970,425 downwards.
TTTGAGGCCTATTTCAGTGTTTAGCTATATAATGAATTACAGTCTTCATTTTCTTACATTGCTCTGAAAATAAGTTGAAAGCAGAAAATCTGGGTCCATTTCATTTTCCAATGAAAAATCAAATTTAAAAACATCACTAAATGGTAAGATTCCACTTTCCATCAAAAAGCTATTTCCAAGCAACTCTGGTCATAATATCCATACTAGAAATCAACAGTGTGAGCTTTTCTTCAGATCACACTGAATCATGCTGCATCAACATTTACATGGAAAAAATCTTGAAGGAAAATCCTGCTCCTTTCAATAAAATCCTAGAGATTTTATCCCTGCATATTTAATAGGGAAATATGTAGAAAGTTTTCAAAATAATGTTACAACTAAAGAATATTTTGAAAGCTGTATACTTGATACTTATTCATGCCAGAATATACCTATGATATTAGTCTTTACATTCCAAGAGTTTTCTTAATGTAGATGTGTATTGTTAGTTGTGTTTCGTCCCAGAAGTCACTCTTTTCCAGTGATGGGGAACGGATGGCTTTATGTGTGTATGTGCATGTGTATATGGGTGTGAATTGTAGTCGTTGGTGTCAGTCACACTAGCTGAAGTCATTTGTAGGAGGTGGCAAGACAGCTAAAACTTAGGTGTTGCCATGGCCATAAGCAACAACATGTATTGCTCCAGTCCTTCCTGTGTTGTAAGTTTCTTTGATCCTACCGATGTCTGTCTTTGGAATTACTCTTACATGAGTAACACTTCTTCCAGAGAAACACTCTGGAAGCATTGAAAAGGTTGAGAGTAAGAGCTGAGGCAGGGAGGGGGCTCATTGTCACCAGCATTTGTAGTCTGCAAAAATTGTTTGGCTGGTATTTACATTTTTATAAGAGACACTTAAAACTGTCCCTACTAGGTGGGTGTAACACTAGTGATGTATATAAAGATTGATGACTAACGGTAGGAGGATGCAGTAATCCCTAATTTTCAGCGAGTCCCTGAAGTGAAGAAGAGCTAACCAGGTTATAAAATCTTGTCCCTTATAGGAATCCAAATGTAAGTACTTTTTAAAGATTTCATTATGCTTTGCTTTCTGTAATTGTGTACCTATCCCTTAACTGTATAATAAATATGGAAGAGTATGTATTTAAAAGATGATTGAAAGATAGTCATTAATGTTAGAGGTGAAATGATTGGCAGATCTCAGGTAGTAGAAGGCAAACCAAAATCACACTGGCAATAACTTTTACAACCTCTCACGCAAACCTACCCAAAAAACTTGTAGGACTGATATCTGCTACTCAGCCATTTGGAGTTAAATTTGAGAGGTGCTGTTAAGTAACTGGTTTCCCTTTAAGACATTTAAGGCTGATATTTAGGCAAAGCTAACAGTGACGAACTCCAGACTCAGCTGCTGTCTAAAGCACCTTGACACATATGGCCACATCCATAATAATAACTTCAGCTGTGCCAGGGAAAGTTTACAGGCATTGGAACTCAAATCTTTGTTCTTTTACGTGGTGAGTGGTCTTTGGCTTCTTCTGGGTTTGGATCCACCATCATTATCCCAAACATTTCCCTAGATTAGTTCAGGACTTTACACAAACCAGAGACTGTCTCCACAGGACAGCATTAATGTAGATGCCCCACTTGAAAGCTAAAAGAGTTTATTGGTGAGATTTGGGTATGGTTGCATTGTCAAAGGAGGGTTCAGGGAACATTTAACTTCCTTTTAAGGACATATGCCAGGTATATAGGAGGGAAATTCCAATGGGAATATCCCATCAGTTTCTGCTTTTAGGCATGCATAAATTTGCACCTAGTTCCTAGCCATGTTCAGAAACTGGTGAATTGATCTGAAGAAAATCATCTCCCAACCCTAGGTCAAATATTTTTCCAGAAAGGGAAGAGATTTGAGTCTTCATGCCCGGTAATGCACATAGTGTGTTCCAAAGGTTCTGGCCGTCTCAAAGAACTGATTGTTACTTGAAGGGGTATCGGGCCTCAGACTAGGTGGCTTGTTATCACAGCACAAAGCATGGAAGTGAAAAATAAGACCTGAATATATGTTTTCAATTAAATTTCACTTTCCAGACTCAAAATTTATACCAATTGGCACTCAAAAATAATTTTTGCTCTGTTATGATCTTGGTATGTATAGTCAAGGCAAAGGAAAGATGTGTCTCAGACAGCTCAGAGGATTCACACACACAGAGCATTTCTGTTCTTTTTTTAAAAAAATGGTCTTTTGTTTGCATTTTGGCTTCTGAGACCACATTTAGTTACAAAAATAAATTGTCTTCCTTTCAAAAATGTTGAGTGCACTTGAATCCTTCTGCAGTCATGTTCCCACATATTAAAAATGCTAGGCTGGAAGAATTTCTAAGCACTGTTTAGTAGACAAAAGCCTAAAGGTTTTGTTTACAGACTCTTTCACAGAAGAATAATCAAACTCTGTAGAGAGCTGCTACTCCACTTACTTGCTAGCCTTATTTTGACAGCCTTTGCTGGTCTGCCCTACTTTGTAAAGGGGGGGTTGATGTGGAAGCCAAAAAAGTGAAATCATATTTACTGTCAAAAAAATACGTGTGTTTTAAGCTTTTATTGGCCACTAGCAAGCAATCAAAGATGGCAGTGGTAGCAGCCCTTGTAGTTAACCCTGTGCGTGTTCATTAAACGGCAGGGGGTACCCAGAGTGTTTATTTCAGTAAAAACAATTAAGCATATATATATTTATTTTTCAGTGTTAATGATTCCCTGTTGACAGAGCTGAAAAGCGAGTGCTTCTTGAGTCTCCAAGAGTGATTATTAAAGAGAAATGACTGTCAGTCTTCTAATTTGGGTGAATGCCAAGCAGACCAAAGGTGACAAAATAGGGGGGAAAAGAAAAGAAAGAATATTCAAGGCTCATTATCAACATGCTCTGTCTTTTTTATTTTTTTACATTGTCACAAATGAGCTTCACAGCTTTCCCTTCATTATCAAACCACCAACCATAATACAGTCCCATTTTCGATTGCATCACGATGTGGTTCCACATAAGCCTGAGATGATTTCGGCTTCGTAATTTCATTCTTGGAATCATTCATCATTTTCTTTATAAAATATTACCTCTCCTACTGCTGTTTGTCAAACTTGTCCCCCATCTGTGGAGGATTTTGCTTGCACTCCAATGAGCCATTTCAGGAAAAAAAAAAAAAAAAAGGGAATTTTCAGGCTCTTCAAGGCTGGAGAGGAAAAAAACCCAAACCTGTCATGCTGCCAGCACAACATATTCTCTGGAAACTGTGGTTGTTAGGACCCGGGCTACAAATTGGGTGCACAAAAGATTAGAAGAAAAAGGTCATGTTCTTAGCATTGTTTTATAAAGTAAAAATATGGAATGAATACATTCATGGCCCTGCAAAGGTGTGGTGTTTTTAACAGGTTGGCTCATCCTGTTATTGAGTTACTAAATGTTCAGACTCTGAGTCTTTCATATTGCTGCAGACTAAGTTCTGCTGGCTCATCATGATTGTTATCTCTACTGGAAAGCAAGCAAACCTCTCATCTGTATGAGATTTGATGTGACATTCTGCATTTTAGCCAATTCCAGCTGGCTGCTCCAAAAAAGCAGGCAATGTTTCATAGGTACCACAGCTATTTCTTTCTTCAATCCCCTGAAGCAGTAGCTGTGGGGCTGTACTTTAAGCTGTGAGGTAAGGAACTGTAAATTCATATTCTATTATATGTAGATTTTTTTACCACCTCTTTTACCAGCTTTGTAGTAATCCAGCTGCATTACATGATGTGACTAAATGACTCCTCTCGTGTCTTTTGACAGTCTCCCCTCTTTGATACATCCCTGACTGTGTTGTATGTGTATCTCTGGACTTCATAACATATATTAGAACTTAAATTACAAATTCCAGACATACAAACGTTCAGTGTCTTATTAATTTCTACCTCAAAAACAAGTTGAAGAAAGTTTGCATGTGATCATTTTAGGCAGAAAAAGGAAAGCAAAGTAAAATAAAAATCCTCTGCTAGCATAAATTCCAACTGCAACCTGTTTATTTCAGTAGAATTATGACTGAGGATCAGCTTCCTGTTTGATCATGTTCATTCAGCCTTTCAAGCAGATGTGTAAGACATATATCTTCCATGATCACCCTATCATGGAGTAACTATAATATAACCTTTACTAGAAGCCAAAATAGACTCAGGAGTATACTCTTCACTGACACCTGTCCAAAAGAAAAGGTTGTGTAAATTGGAAGACAAATAGACATAAGCAGCTATCTTGTGAAGGAACAATATCAAAATAGATATAGTTTCTATAGTTTGGTTACATGCAGTCATGAGGTAAAAATTAGAAGATTTAGGGTTTGAAATGAGTTACTAACCTTTTTCATGGTAGATGAAAACTTCGGACTGGTGTGTAACATGGGTTGTCTCTGTAAATTAAAAAAGGTGGTTTATTTAATTTGTACAGTAGAAAGTGTATTTTGTAATGTAAAATTTTATAACTCCTGCATTAATTTGCTTTCTTTGTTCATAAAAATTATTCCAGTTGCCATTGCCACATGTTTTCTCTGTCGGTGGTGGTGTTGGCAAATTAGTTCAAGGGTGTGTTTTGGTCATAGCAGTATGTGTGAGATCCCATGGAAACGGGGTCTGCCCTGTCCTTCAAAACACACAGTTTCGTAAAATGGTTCTAGCTGGAAATTTGGCTGTTAACTGAGTCACCAAGGGCTCAAAAGGTTCAGTTTGGTGTTTTTGGAACCAGGACGGACACATTCAGCTGTTACACAGCCATTCTTCGCTGAGGATCATCAGAGAAATAAGTAATTCTGCCTCAGTATGTCCTCCTGAAGAGCAAGAAGGCCCTTCAAGGTTGCTGCAGAAACCTGTTAGAGTAGTGCAAATAGATGAGCCAGGTATCTGGGGATGTTTCTTCATCACCATTTCCTGGCATTCCCCTCGTTACCTGGCATACCTCCTCCTAAGCAAGAGTTGTGTTACCATATGGTTTTGTTTTGCTGAAAGGAAATCCGTCAAACCTACCCACCTTAAGATAACAATTTCCTCGCTGCTAGTCATCACCTCAAGGCTGACACAACAGAGATGTGGAAAGCCATCACCCTGCTGGTGAAAACAGCCTCATTGTGTGCAAATCCCCAGCCGAGCTGCAACTGAGCCATAAAAAAGGTGAAGGTTGTTCTGTGACTTGGCTGAGAAAAGAACCTGCTACTGCCTGGAACATGTTAATAAGGTTTTTAGTGTCCTAATATGGTTATAATTCTTTCCAGTCTTTTCAGTCTGGAAATTGGAATCTGGGCTTTTACAATGTATTGATTCTTTGAATGCTTGCATTATAGAGTAAAGCTCCACACACATACGCATTGGGCCAAATCCCAACGCCACGCTGACATATTTCGTAGTAAATCTCTTTATGTCAGTAGTGACTTGAGAGTTTATCAGCTTTGTAAAAGCTTCTGGATTCCGTAGTGATATTTTGATTTAAAAAAAATCTTTCTGATGTTTTTGCATGGATAGGTAGCGATGGGAGAAGGAGGAAGAGTTTTAAACTGAAGGGGGAGAGGTTTAGATTAGATATCAGGAAGAAATTCTTTACTCAGAGGGTGGTGAAGCACTGAAACAGTTTACCCAGAGAGGTTGTGGATGCCCTATCCCTGGAAGTAAGTGTTCAAGGCTGGGCTGGATGGCATTGAGCAACTTGGTGTAGTGGAAGATGTCCTTGCCCATGGCAGGGGGGTTGGAACTAGATGATCTTTAAAGTCTCTTCCAAACCAAAAAAACATTCTATGGTTCTATGACAAGGTCAGAAAAAAGCAAAACCAAACAGAACTGACCCTCACTTTTCCTTTTAATTTTTGATTTAACATTCTGCATGCAGTGAAAAACTTCAAAGTGTTTCCTTGAAAGCAGTAGTTACATATTAACAGATTCCATCCCTTTGTATTTTGTCTACTATGCCGCCTTTTCAGTATGGTTTACAAGTGCATGAACCAAATTTAGTGAATAATGCACTAGTAAAAAATAATTATTAATAAAGAATGGCCTTTAGCTGAAGCTGGAATTCTTTGCACTGAAACATGTTAAATGCTGTAGATGAGGCAAGCTGCTTTATTATTATTATTATTATTATTATTATTATTATTATTATTATTATTATTATTTACCTAGGGCTTGGAATGAAATTTAATATACCCTGAAGGCAATGAGAGATTTTCTCTTCACTGTGATAATGCTACTATTGGATGTTTGGTTTCCAGTCTAGGATATGGGCAGTTACCCTTATATCATGATTCAGCCTGTTGCTTGATGAATAAAATTTTGTCTTCTGTATTTTACGCTTTCCTGAACTGCCCTGCTGTGCTCCCCAGGGCAGGTTCAGATGCCGCAACTTTGGACCAGTCTGCACCATGGCAAAATATTACCATATTTTGGCCGTTCGTATATTCTTCCTAGGCACCTGCTGTCACTGGACACAGTGAATTTTCCATCTGATCTGGTCTGCCTCTTCCTATCTTCTCTTGCACCTTCTGTTTTTAAACAAGAGAGATTATCTGGCAATCCACCCTAGAGTGAGCACTGTGATGCCTCTGCAGGGATCCTCATTCTTTGTGCTTACAAGGGGTGGATTGCTTTTGTAGGGAAGCACTCTTTATTTAGTCCAAGTTTGCCTTAGAATTCATTCACAACTTGTCAGACTATGCACTGGTCAAAATGGTAATAAAGGGACTCTCTGTCACCAAGAAATGGAGAAGATTTTGAATTTATGAAATTTTTCACATCCTCCTCAGAGAGTCACAATTGAGGGAGAGGCATTTGCAGTAATATAACTATATTCATTAAATTAGTATTGTGGTAACAAACTTTCAGAACAATAGTTTACACTGACTGTGTGATTTTGTCTTCCAACTGTATTCTTTATCTTTTATGGAGAGCAATGTTTTCTCACATTGCACAGGCCCTGCAATTAGGATTGATTTTAATAATAGAATCATAGAATGGGTTGGGTTGGAAGGGACCTTAAAGATCCTCTAGTTCCAACCCCTCTACCACGAGGAGGGACACTTTCCACCAGACCAGGTTGCTCAAAGTTCCATCCAACCTGGCCTTCAGATCATTAATGAGATCATTTCTTAGCTCCCAGCTGAGCCATGACATTTGGTTATTAGAATACTCCAGATACTGCTTTTCTGGTCTAAGACAAAACTTTTGCACCAGTCCTTAAATCACCTGAGTTGCTCTACTTCTTAGACAGTTTGATTTACTAAGTCTCACACTTTCCTAGGGGTTTTTTCCTCCTTGTCTTGTTTGGGCTTTTTTTCTTTTATATCATGTCAGTCAAAGCACAGTGCCAAAACCTGACCTGAAGATTAAACAGAGAAACTTCAAAACATGTTGTGCCTGACTGTGGAACATCTCCTGTGCAGGGACAGGCTGCAGCAAAGTGTGTTCTGTTTTGACTCTTCTCTAGTGCTGTCTTAAACATTTCTTTTTTCTCTTTTTTTTCCCCCTTTCACTGTGCTGTGTCATTAGTGCCACCTTCGTTTGATGCATGAGGAGAGCAAATTTCCTGCTTCTGCCTACAGTGCACTTGAGAACCTTTTCAGTAGAGCCAGTAAGAATGTTCTTGCACTAAGAAGGAAAAAGAAAAGCCAGAGTACGAATGCAATTTGTTTCTACATAGCACTTTCATATATAAAATACAGCAAGCCAAAGCTGCGTACACTCCAAGAGGTGTCACGACAGGCCCCTCCCACTGAGTTTCCCGAGAGGCCACAGCTCGGAATTGAGGGCTGTGCAGAACCAAATTCTAAAATTCTGCTGCTGCTCTGTGTGTGCTGGTCTTGCAGACTGGTCCCTCTGTGATGGTGATGTGAAGGATAGTTTGTCTTTTCTATCTGTTAAGAAGTGTTGTGGGTTTCACACAAAGAAGAGAGGACACTGGCATTGCGGATGTGCCCTTTGATTTCAGGATATAAGTCTTCATTCTTCAGTATTCTGGGCTAGTCACCATGACCTTCCTTTAAGGTCAATTAAAAAATAGAGGCAATTCTAGACTGTAATGTTGATATCTACAGTAGGATGAGATGAGTCACACTGTAGAAATGATATTTCTCACTAACCATAAAGGAAATCCGAACAGCAGCTCGATCATAAATATGTGCATTTGGTCAAATAAATCTACCTGCAGTGTCCTGCCTCTATACTGCATCATTTTTACACAGAAAAAATTTATAGTTGAGCAAAAGCTTTTTGTGCTAACTCATGAAATCAGGAAGCAAGGAGTGTAAGTCCAGGCAGTTCTGCTTCTGCAACCAAAACCTAGTCTGAGCTATCTCAACTTATATCACTGCACTGGACAGCACCAGCATCCCTTTTGTTGCATAACATGAACAGAAGTAATGCACCATTTCACATGTCAAGATTTGATTTTCACTTGTTAAAATTTTTGCAAAGACATTAGTTGAACTGTATTTCAGTTGAATTTTCTTGGTAAGTTTCACCTAATACAACTTCTTTCCCAAGAATGAAATATGAAGTCATCTCTTTATTTTTTTTTCAAATTAAATATGTTCTTCTCTCTGTTTCATTGAAAACTGTTGCATTTCTATGCTGTGAAGTAACTTAAAAATGTGTCATGGACACAGATGCCTGGGACATTCCAACAGAAATGTTTATCCAGCTGGACTTCATGAAAAATGACAAACCTTCACTGTAGAATATGTGTGTTACAGAGGAGTGTAGCATAAGTACCTTCCCATAAACTAATTTTTTAGCTGTCAACAGCTACTACCACTGTGATTCTTAAAGTTGAAACTACAAGTTGTCTGTTGTTCTTATCACACCTATTTGCTTCCAGCAAGTGACTCAGTGGAGGGAAGTGGTAACTTGATCGGAGAGTGAGAAATACAAATAGCTAAGAACAATGAAAGAGAACAATGTGGAGCAATAAGAAAAAAAACTCTGAGGTGGCATCAGGAACAGAAATGGGCAGATAACAAGAGGAGAGTTAACAGAAGGAGAGGTAGTTGGGTGCACAAACCATATCAAAGTTGGGGGGGGGGAGGGAAGTGGAAAATGAAGGGCAGGTCTATGTAGTAGGCTGAGGCAGGAGGCAGAAAAGAAAGCAGGAGTGGCAGGTCCTAAGGAGAAGATATGGAAGCCCCTCAGATTTTTAGAGCCCCAGAACCTGGGCATGTCTCTGACCACCAAGCATTTAAGCACAATCCCAGCTTTTTTCTAAGGGGTGATTCAGATTCTTAAAAAAGATCTCATCAATAAATACCATTCATTTAAACTTTGTTATCTTAGGTTAACATTTCAGTATCAAGTTATTTTTTACTAAGTATTTCCCATATAAATCTCTCAGATTTCATTTTCCTGGTATGTCATTTGATATAGGAGAATGCAGCCACCAAAACCCTCGCTGGCACACAGAACAAGAGCAAACAGGTTTTGTGTGTGCACATAAAGGCACAGAACTGAGACAAATTCACATATATTAGGTGGAAAGGGGGTATAGAAACATGCAAATGGCAATTGAAATTACATTAAAAGTGTGAAACTATAGTTTATTTTCTATATTAAAAAGAAATAGAGGAGGTATGAAAGTTTTATCTTTCATTCTCTTTGTAAAGTTCCAGTGCTGTCCTTCACAAGTCTCACTTGAACATTTCATTCAAGTGAAAGCAAATTCAACTTTACTTCACCTGGCTATGATGTCTTTGAAAACTGTCTCAATCTTTCCATCCAAAGTGTACACCACCAACAGAGCCAAAGTTTTAATAATATATTGCGTGACTCCAGACAAAGCATAGACCTTTGATCCAAAAAATAATTTATAATGGTACTGGCTGAGCTCTTTACTCAAAAATAGAAAATAGTATTTTCTTTATTCTTGTGTAGTTTAATGTTATCTTGAATGTTTTCTTGTTTCAATACAGCTTCTTTCTTCTGTTTACTAGAATAAAATACGAAAAAAAAATAGCAAGCTGCGCTTTCACCTTTCTCCAGCATTCAAACAGAAACACTACAAAGCTCTTACCCAGATGAAAGCTTAGCCACCTACATTAGCACCTATATTTCCATTTCCTTCTCCCACCATGAAAGGCATCCCTCTTGCCTTCTTCCTTTACACACCTTGCAGCTGAGTTGCAATGAGCTCCAGATGCATGAGCTCAGTAACTTGTTTTTCCTAACCTGAAGGCTTGCTAGGAAAAATTGATTATGTTTTCTAACTGAGCATCACTGTAACCATTGTCTGGAGAGTTTCCTATGGCTAGAACAACTGCTATAGAACTGCTCTGTTTTTACAGAAATCTGTAACCGTGTATCTGTGCCTTGCACACCACCACCACGTGTACAGCCTGCAGACACTCCTAAGGGGTCTGAACTGTGCAGGGTGTGTTTTGCAGAAGGGGAGAATACATGACATGTCTGGAATTTTGGCAGGGTCTAAAGAAACTGTTTAGAATCTGGATACAGATTGGTCTTTCCTAATTTAAGAGTAGTCATGCGACTGCATGTGCTAGCTGGTAGGGTTGATGCTGAGCAGTCCACTATAGTATCTCAATAGTGTTTTGAAATGTGTTGCTAGAGAGATACCAGGAGTATGATTTAGTAGGCCATTCTTCCATTTCAGTTACTATCCATCTTCAGTTCAGTTCTTCTGTGGGTTGACATGAAGGGACTGTTATGTGTGTCCAGATTCTGGAGTTAAGGATATCATATGTTTAAATTAGTGCCTTTCTCCTTGAAAGTGCCTAGTGTGGAAATGACCCCACCAACATGTCAAAACCATCGGTCAGACTGGGGTGGGACACGGCCTTTGTGCGCATCTTCATCGTGCTGAGGGATGGATACCTCAGGATGCTCACAAGTGAAGCTGAAACAAGGCCTGTTTAAGTGGGAGCTGGGGCTGGAGGATGTCACCTCTTGACCCCTCAGCCTCCTGCCTGCCTGCCAGGGCCACCAGCTGACACATCTGTGATGGCAGTGGGGTGTCCCAGCCATCTGGAAAACCCTGAGCCTGCGGTGTCAGCCCATGGAAGGTGCCCAGGAATTCATATGCAGGAGGAGCTTTATACCCTGGCATCTGCAAGGAAAACATCCATTACGAGAGGGTCGTGAAGGAGGGTTGGAAAGGGGGAAAAAGGTCTTTATTCAAAAACATTCAGTACTTGTTTTCCTTCATTACCTGTTCCTCCTCAATTGTTCAATTGCTTTTTAAGGGAAATTTATTGCACAAATATGTATTTTCGTCACGATCCTTCTCAGGTTGCCAAGGCAGAGGAGATAAACACCACAAGTTGTCCATGTTATTCATGGGATAACTCAACTAAAATGTCACATCTACCACAGGTATTTGTAAATGTATGTTCAGTAGTAAAAATGAAAGCATGTCTACTTTGGTCTGAGTGAGCCCAGCTTCAGGAGTAAAATATTTGTCAAGCAAAGGAGTAGTACACAAATCAAGTGAACTTTTAAACAAAGTTTAAAGGGGCTGAAGAGGTAGATGTAGGAAACCTCTGTCCTTCAGCAGGACTTAGGTGTGACCTTTCAGCAGATGAGCTGAGGAAAGCCAGTGTATGGCCAGATAGACATGTATTCGTGTTTTTAACTCTTGAGGCTTACAGCTTCCCCTGCTTTCCTTGCAAGTTTTCCCTATATCTTAGTCGTCACAGAGGTGACAAAAGCTCTGCTTAATACCACTTTTGACTGAAATATATTAAGGGAAATGTATTTGGTCCCAGTTCACCTCTGGTCTACTGCAAGTCTTTATTTATTACTGTGCTGTTTCCAAGCTAATAAGTCTTATAAAATAAATTTGATTTTTCTAAATAACCTATGAATCTTAAGATTCAATTGAAAGCTTTTGAAGCTTTACAGCATATAACTGGAGCTGATCTCTTATTCTTTATTCTTTAACCCCCAGGTCAAGCAATTATTACTTTCTGTCTCTAATTTTGTGCCAGCCTATTTTAGCTTGCCAACTGTTGTGTTGGTGGATTGAGCTTTTCTGTAGAAATAATACATTTCTAGCTCGAAGTGTAAAACGTTTTTAAATTAAAATCTTTGATTTCCTAAGAAAAGTGTTAATACAAATATCAGTATTTTCCAAACAGATGTAGTAAAGCTATAGTCCTATCTGATGCTGGTTTCCACCAGTCCAGCTAGACCTAAAATTAAGGACAATTTTCTATTAGCTTTAAATCGAAGATCCAGAAATTATATCCATTTTCTCTATAAACAGGTTCCTAAATTTTTTTTTCAGTACCAGAATAAATCATTATCTTTTCATGATTAAATTATGTGATGGTTGTAAATGTGGTCACTTGCATGAAAATGTGTGATTTAATATGTCTGGAAGCCAAAGAAGTAGGTTTCTGTGCTGAAGCTGCATGGACTTTTAGTAGGGGAAGGACAGGATTAGCAGGGATAAATTATGTTTATTGTTTTGCAATCTGCTTTTGTTGTCTGATTTTTTTGGATAACAGCTGGATAAGAAAGTGGTGAGAAGTAACTGGTGAAGGTTGTCTGACCCACCTTTTTTGCATTATGGCTCCCTCCTTTTACCGAGTAGGTGCTTTGTTGTGCTGGATAGGTGTCCCACATGCTGTGGACTGAAGCAGCGTGGGTGGCTGTGTCTCTTTGTGTCAAGTGCCTGACAGGCACCAACCTTTCAGTTTTGTGCCATCCATTCTTCTTTCCTGTGTGTGTCTTCACATACATATACATATGTGTGTATAAAACACGCTTGTGTACACTGAATTTGTGTAGGGCTTGGAAAGCATCATTTTACATTGCAAGAACAGAACACTGAGAGGTTTTGTGACCATTATTAGCTAGAAAAGTACCCACACAGCAGAAGAGCCTCTGCTATGCATAGCAGAGAGAAAAGTTTAGCAAAAATTAATAGGCTACTGGTGACAAGAGAAAGATTATATAATCACTAAGTGGGAATGGAAGGCAACATGGCATTACTTTTCAGCTTGCTCTCATTTATATTGATCTGTAAATTACACAGTCCCTGAAGCTATGCCTCTGTAAACACTTTCTGCAAAGAGTATACAAAATATATAGACATTGCATAACCAATAGGATTTGCACTAAAGGAATGGTGAAGTAAAAATAATAACAGTGAGACCAGGAGCATTGCTGTGATCATGGCTCAAGGTTTTTGCTTAAGGCAAAATCTCTTCAGAGACAGTGCATGAAATACAGATGTTGAAGAGAAAAATGACTGTAAAAGAGGAAGCAGAGTAGAAGTAAGAGATGAACATAAGTGTCCAGGGCATAGAAATGGAGATAATGAATAGACAGAAAACCGGAATTATATGAAAATATATTCGACAAATTTTGGTGAAATTCAAACTGACAAAAAGAAAAATTTGTAAGCAAGCTAGAAGTAAACAAAGAATGGTGGTGGGATGGACCATGAGGCAGAGGACTTTTTCACAGTGGGGCTATATTGTTTCTCACAGAAGTTACTACACCAAATTAAGGGACTGCCTTATTTTAGCTAGACAAGTTGACTAAGCCAAATCATGGAGTTTTACTTATTTTTAAGACAAAGGAGAACATAGTGACTGTGGAATGTGAGGCTAGTCATAGAGAACTGAAAAAAAGGTAGGAATGAAGTAGCTAAAATTAAGAAATAAGTGGTAATTAATTTTAAGTGGTGAAATAGGCAGTGTATGGTCTAAATGGAAGTATATGGGAGAAGTTTTTAAAAAAGGTTGTGGGTTCACTGGTGAGGTTTTTATATGTACTGTAATGCATGCAGTGCATGCATTACAGTACATATAAATGCATGCAGTGCATGCATATAAATGCATGCAGTGCATTTCTCCTACAGAAAGTAGGAGAAATAAAAATATATGAGTCCAGAAAGAATCTGAACATCACATTACAATAGATCAGATTTGACCCAACCATACTGAAGACAAAAAACTTAGCAGCTAACTGTGAAGGCTGACTTTCAATAAGTCATAAGTAGATGGAAAGGGGGAGGGAGAAATGAACTTGCTTCTAAAGGGAATTCTGTAAATCTCCGTGGTACAAACTGTATGTTGCTCAGACTGTTTTAAAATATATTAACCAGATGCATATGGAATTTCACACTCTTTACATCATCCCTGCTAAATAAAAGGATAAGAAGGCAAACAGATCTTCTTAACAAAAGATTTCCCATCCTAATGAGGCCCCTGTATTTACACAAAGCCAGTTATCCCATATTCACTAGCCTGTTGCAGATGAAGATGCTCATGAATAGGTACAGCCAAAGCACATGGTATTTGATCTACTCAGAGCCATCTGATTTTCCCCCAGGGCCAATTTCAGTTCAGGTGCAAATTAGAGTTTCCAGAAAACAGGGGAGTCCCAGAAGAGCAGGTGGGCTTTATGTGTCCAGAAGGGCAAAAAAGGCTGTTAAAATAACACGTCTGTGTTTCTGTCAAGTAGAAGACAATGAAGAAAGCCTTAATCTGTCTTTCAAAGGCAATCAGGATCAAGCCTTGGTAAAAGATCTAAGCAACTCCAGATATTCAAGTGCAGAAAGTAAACAGAGAAAGATGATATTTATCTGATAATTTGGAGGAAATTAAGCTCAAGATACTGATGAGATGTTTTCAGTTTTAGGCTAATTTTACTTCCACTTGAATTACTGGGAAGATTTTATTGCCTGAAAGGGGATTTAGAATATTAAAAACCAACAGTTAAGTCATGAAGGAATAAAAGTCAGAAGCACAATTTTTCAAACATAATTGAAATGTTAATCCTGGCAATATGGGAGAAGTTTCTCTGACTTGGTTCCAGAAAGCTGTTGGGGAACCGATCCTGAAGTGGTATTTGTCCAAATACTTTATTTTCTAATTTTTCTGTACTCATTAGTCTCCTCAGAACTGAAGTAAAAGTCTTTTGCTAGAGCTTCCAGGACTGTTCTTAAATCTTTGTACCTACTAGATCTCAACTGTGCTTTCTAAAACCACATAGCAAGTTTTCCTGGCCTTTTTTCTTGTCATGCACGCTCTTTGCAGTACCAGCTCAACAGAAACGTGAGGCAGATGCTATTTCCAATATTACAGTGCAAAACCATCAGCTCCAGGGTACAGCACTTCTGTAAGAGAAGATAAAACTGGAATAAATTTTAGCACATTAGAAAATATTGTAGCCTTGGATTTTGCTATCGCACTACTTCTTGGGGGTAAGCAAGGGCAGCCAGTCTCTACTTATTTCTTTTACCTAATCTGCTCTGAGTACTGTCTAACTGATAGCTACATATTATTATAAAGTCCTTGAAAACAGATGAATGTTAAGTATTGTTAGAGGAAACAAGTAGCTGTTGTATTTAGCTTTGGCAGAAACACAAATGCATTTTTAATATCTTTTTGTTTCATCTAAATCCATTAAGGGAGCTTTTCCTTTTCTGTCTACTAAAAGTGCAGTCTGCATTTTGCATTACGATAATACAAATTCTACAGAAGATTTAGAATTTAGTGTACTTTAGCATTGCTGCAAAATCCTACAGGAGCTAATGATCCTCTTGCTTTGTGTTGATGGATGGCTAAGCAATTCAAAACAGAATGGCTCTAAAAATGAAACCTGCAATCAGCCTAAAACAAGGTTAGTTCTTAAACATAAAATGCAGTTAAACCTTTAACCTTTTCCCAATTTTTTTCATGATTTTGTGATATAGCAAGGGGCTGCCACCTGGCAGAAGAAGGCTGCAGAAGTCACCATTCTCACTTCACATTCCAGGTGCACAAGCTGCAGAAAGCTCCCTTTGTTCCTTCCTCAAATGTGAATTAACAGTAGCAGCTTTTATAGCTCTGACACTGAGTGTGAGCCATATAAGAGAACAACATGAAACGCCAGTGCACTGTGAGGCAAAATCATGCCTTGCAAGGAGATATACATTTAAAAAATATACATGTAATTTCAAAATACAGCACAGAGATTTAAAAAAAAAAAAAAAAAACACCAACAAATGAAGTGCCTGAAAACAGAGATTTGCCAGATAAAGGGAAAGAAGTTTACAGATTGGGAAAGAGTGAAGACAAGAGTGGATTAAAAAATAAAAGAATCCCCTTTCTTTTTAAAAAATTGTACAGATACACTTTCTAAACACCTGCATCATTAAAGATGTTCAGCTTCTCAATTCAGATGGTCATCAGCTCCTATCTCATAGTCCAAACCAATTATACGTATTAAAAATGCAAGGCCAAATCCCATGCTCCTCTCATTGGCACTGCTCTACTGGCTCCAGTGGCACCGGGCCAGCGACACCATCTGAAGATCTATCCGAAAGGGAGAGTGAAAGTTCATCAGCTCAAGGTTGGCACTGTGCTCATGCAGCCACACAGCTTCTCTTCCCCTCAGAGCCAGTGCCGAGGGGGGGAACCTTGTTCTGTGAAGGAGGGTGTAAGTCAAAGATGGGGAAGCAGCAGTCTCAGATTTCTTGTACTCTTTGTCCATCACAAGTTTGTGGGTGTGTACTCTTGTTGTGAATGCTGGATAACGCTATGTGTTTGTGGCATGCCAAGGTCTATGTATCTCTTACCAAATAATTTCTGCACACTTGCCAACCTCCTTTAAAGGATAGACCAAATTATACCACAATGCCTTTTTTTCTGCTTTCCCTGATCATTACTAAGTTTTAATAATTTGTACTATTATATTGAACAACTGTAGAAAGGCAAATATAAAAAAAATCATCACATGCCAAAGACTCCACAACCAAACCTTCCTTTCAGGCAGTGCTGCAGGTGCATGTGCATATTGAATGAGGCAGTAGGACTTCTGATGCAAAGCAAAATGAGAGTGTCACAGCCTACCCTCTCCTTCCGTCCTCTCTCCTTCCCTTCCTTTCCTTTCCCTTTCTTTCCCTTCCTTGCCCATATCATAATTCTGTATACTGCTTCAAATATCACTTTTCAGTTACAGAACCATCTAGAGCAGATTATATTTCATCATAGAAATGTTTAAAGAAACATTTACAACAATTTCTTTTTTAGATTTTCCTTTTCATTTGAAGTATAAGTGGTAGTGGATTTTTTCAATCTTTTTTTTCTTTTTTTCATCAGAAACCAAATAAGCAAGTGACAATGCAGAACTCCTACACTGAGAGAAGAGAGGGGGAGTGAGAGGGGGAAACCATGGAGAAAAAAAAAATTAGGAAAAGAATGAATGTACTCTCCAGAGCTTGAAGCTCTGGCAAATAGTTTGTTGCAATTTTAATTTCATCCAATCTGATTCAAATTACATGTTTTTCATTACATGGTTGCTTCGCAATCAAGCATTTATCTCTGTATCCCCATGTGTTTTGTATACACACTGAAGATGAAGCTTTGTGCCATGCTTAGCCATCATTGGATTAAGAGCTGGGGGAAGGCAGGGTGAAGATGCTTACATTCAGTGTGTTTTGATGACTCATTTTACATGAAAAGCTGCCAGATATGCATCATTTCCATTTGCTGGGAAATGCTGTTTCAGTCAACTGAAATTGTTTTTGATCTAGGGTGGGGGTCTTCAACCTACAAGCAAATGGAGACCACATGGTAATTATTCTCAGCTTGATGCCAAAGCCAAAAATGCTGCTGTTTTGAAAAAGCAGCACCAAAGAAGAGAAACTGTGCAGTTAGAATCTGTTTACCTCTGGAATATAATGAAAGAGATGTCAAAGACCACAAAGTAGATGGGATGCAACAAGAAAACAAGTAACAAAAACCAAGTAATATGCATCTTCTTCAACTGATTAAAAACAAAGTCAATGGCACTGAAGCACCTGAATATCAGTACTGTCTTGACTACAGTAATACTAAATACAGTTCTGCAAAGGTAATTTAGGTAGCTGGGAAACAGGAGTGCTTTCTGTTTTGGAGGGAATAGATGGATTTTACATAACCTCTGTTCTTCCCACTATCTTAAAGATGATGATTAGATAGTTGTCAGAGATCTGATTTCAAAGAATTTCTGAGGCATTTTTATCACACTACTTTTAAAAGAGGCAGAGTTGCTAGTGGTTTTATAATGGAAACATTTGCTATTTACGGGCTTTAATGTAATTGCTTAATTGCTGCTTCAGAATGCAACAGGCTGGACTTGAGCCAAGAGTAATTTTTCCAAAAGAAAATATTTATTGAAAATAAAAGCAAACTTTATCCATATCATGCAAGCTGGAAATTGAAGCAGTGGGGGTAGGAATAATTCTCAACCATTTTCTAACTCTTCAGGAATGTCCATTAATATAGACTGTAATTCCTTAGGGAAAACATACTTTCTCTTAATGGTTATGAACAGACCAGGGAAAAGATTTGCAGTGTTGCCTAAGCTACATATATGCTTAGTGAAATTCATAAGAAATCTAAATGGCTGCTGTGCCTAACTTCTTTTGACAAGTTACCTTGCCTATAAAAAATACATACCCGAATACACAGGTGATTTCAGCGTGCAATTGCAGTGCTATTCTGATGGTCATCAGCTAACAAAAAACCTCATATAAATCAGGTTCTCAATGCAGGATAATAATTTCTAAGACACAAATAGCATTGTCTAAATAAAGTGTCCTCTGTTCAGATTCCTAGTTTGACAGTATACATCTGCCTCTACATATTAGAGATAACAGGAGATAAAAATAGATGTATGGAAATCAGACATGTTATGGAGTTAGAGCTATCTTATTTCACAGGGCTTCCTCGCTAGATGATCCTTTCTTGGCTCACATCTTGTATGACACATATCCAGCCATAAAGAACTTGATTTTGAATTCCTGGCATCATCAGCTGGCATTGAGCTGAAAAATACAGGTGATTCCAAATAGGTCATTCATTGCTTCTCTCCTTTGGAGAGCTTGATTTTCAAAAACTTATGAAAGGTTTATCTTCAAGCATGGGAAGCAGAGGTAGTGTGTTAACAAAGCGTTCAACACACCAATACAAAGTTTTTTGATAATATATTAAGAACTATGCTGGACACCTTTGTTATAATAGATTCTAGGAATGAACAAATGGACATTTGAAGAGCCTAGTGGGTCATTGAACCCATCTGTGGAATATGCAGAATTAATAACTGTGAGCCCTTGGATATTATCTTTACAATAAGCTCAAGAACAATAAATAATTTATAGTCCATTTGTAGTTGCAAGTCTTTCATTCTTACAGATACATTTGAAACTGGAGCAGAATTTAATAGTGCAAGAAGCACAATAAGAACAGTGATAAAAAGCTCCTCCTCAGTGTTATCTTTGGACAGAATTGTCTGTGCCGAGCTCTGCATAACTCAGCCATTTCTCCCTCTTGCACATTCAGGCATGAAGCTTAAATTCTCAATAGACCATTATAAGCTCTCACTCAAGCTCGTGTAAATCCAGAATAGCTCCTATGATGTCAGTGAATAAAGTTACTCTGAATTTACTGCTGTGTAACTGGAAGTGGATTCTGATCTCATCCACTTTATTTTTTCTGTAAATTACTATGCCAAATCCAGATGGCCTCACATAGGCAAGAACTCCTGTTTGTCATCAGCACAAATTCTGACTGAGCCAACATTAGTAGGATGCCCTTTAATCTCTTCTTATTTTCATAGCCTAGCCATGCAGTCCTAACAACTCCCTGAATCAGCTAGTCACTCCTTTGGCAACAAGGAGTGAGGATGCAGACACTGGAGAAAATTATTAAAGTAATTTTCAAGCTGTGTTTCCACCAAAACAACAGGGGTGCCTGATAGGTCAGTGCCTGCTATGTCTCCATTCCACACCTCCCCTGAAGAGCTGGGAAATCCCCACCTGAGAGAAAAAAAATCACCCTTCATTTCTGCTTTTCCATTATTCTTCATCTCTCAAAATGTTATCCACATAGTACTACTGCTGTGGCAGAGCCAAGCAAAGATTGGCAACCTAAAATTCATTTTTTTCCAACAGAGCTTTTCTGCAGCAAGCTGACAGACTACTGAGCTCCAGCATGCAACCTGAAACCTGGCATCAGTAACAGGTCCCCTGGCTGCATCCCTCCAAAGCCTTTTTCTCTGGGAAGTAAGCTCTAAATTGCAGTGCATCTGAAATGAAAGAATAAACTCATTGGGATTGTACTCTGAAGTGCTATGCCAAGTGTAGGTGCTGCAAAATACATGTTTGGTATATTAAAATAATTCTTTTCATGAGAGTTTATCATGATGTCTTCCACTTGGTTGCTATATGAAGAAGGATCTCTTTTCATTAATTTTATAACAATAGCCTTATTGCTCTGTTTTTATTAGATCTAAAATGAGAATAAAATGAAAGATGTTTACAGTTTCACCATCCAGAAAATGCAAAGAAAGTCTTGAAATTAATACAAAGAAATATGGAATCTAGCTAATTACTGTCTGTAAAGCATGTTGGCTTGGAACAAGAAAGTAGTGCAGGAAAACAGTGAATCATAAAGGGGAAGAACAGCTAGATATAATGCAGGTAGCATTATAACTATCTGAAAAACAATCAAACTAAGGACACTAACAATTTGTCCCAATAATGTGTCTTTCAAAAGCACCGAACCCAAAATTTAACTTAAAGAAACAAAAAAACTCCCCAAAGATGGACCTGCCACTCTGATCAGGTTCTCACGTCATGCTTAGATTAATTGACTGGCCATAACTCAAACCACTGTGACTGGAGATTTATGGAAACATGGCATAGTCACTCTTTTTCCTTGCCTGAATTGTGATAATTTGGTGTTGAAAAAACGCCTCTCACTGTGTCTAGAAGTCCATTGCTACAATGATTGATGATTGCAAAATTGTTGATTGCAACATCTTGAGTGTTTTATGTTTAGTTTTAAATGTCTCTGAATTAAAGGGCAAAAGAAAGTTTTCTATGATCTCATGCACTTATGTCTTAGGTCTGTGGCAAGATGGTCCCAAAGTCTTACACAAACGAACTTGCACAATGCTGAAGACAGGACAGACCAGAGGGGCAATCCCATGTGTCAGGGGGCACCCAGGCCATCAGAAGCATGAGGCCCTTGCCAATGGGACTGTCACCAAAACGTATGGAATGATGCTGTTTCTGTATAGACATCTGTGATTGCAGTAGGATCATGAGGTGTTATACACAGAGGTTGGTTACATCATGACTGTGGCCACCCCTATGCTTTTGCAGCTGTACCTGGGGGCGTAGCAGCCTAACTCGGAGCCTAATGCTGCTGAGTTCTGAGCAAGCAAAGTGCCTTCAGGCAGACCTGCCTGCAAAGACCCTAAAGAATCATGGTTTGTCATAAGGACAATTCCTCTGATGCTGTTTAAGCATTGCTTAATCAAGAAGAAGCTATCCCTTAGTTTAAAGAAACTTTTGTCATTTTTTTCTTTGCTCTTGAAGACTTGGCTGGAGATGATTTTGTTCAACTATCTTCATCAATTATTCAGTGAGGCAGAGGGCAAACACTTCTAGAAGGGACTTGCTGAATTATTGCTTTGTCTTCCTACTGAGGAAAACCCTTTCCCACGCAGTACAGAGAGGATTGCTGTGCTAGTTTAGATTGTTTTGCAATGTCAGGCCTAAGCTGGTATCAACAGCAGATGACAACAGCCATCCAAAAAACCCCTTTTATTTCCTTTACAAACTCCTCACTTCTGGAAAAATATTTAAGATTTGTAATTCAGCTACAATGTTACTTAACCTAGCTAAGTTACTTATGTGAAGTCAGAGGTGCCGCATTTACAATTGCAGCTTCAATACAGTTTAGTTTTGCAAAGCAGAGATAGAGAAGCTGATGCTTGTCACATTTTGATGTTTTGGATATTTGTTATTATTTTGCTTATGAATCTAATAATTTTTTATAAACTCTGGATGACAGAAAATATATAGCTGGCTTTTTAATAACAACACTGAAAGATTACACTTCAGGATTATAGTCTAATTTTATTTCTTGACATCCATTTTATTTAGAGAATGATATATATCTAGCCCACTCAGCACCTGCTGTCTTCAGACATACCAGCCATTTATGTCAATTATTTAGGGTTCCCCTTTAGGCTCTAGAGAGCAGTTCTTCCACTTCAGAATCCCCTTCTGCCCTCATTCAATTTTTATCAGATTCTCACCTCCAGCTCCTACCGCAGCCAGTTGTGCTGGAGAGGTCAAGAAACGAGGCACAGGCTGCTTTCTGTGCTGATGAGATACTTCAGGGAGCTTGAGCTCTGGAATTTGGTCTTTGGAAATGCATCATTCATTTCATCACATGTTGCTGTTTGTTTGATGAAGTGTTCAAAATTCAGTGGCACCAGCACACTAACTGGCTTTGCTGTAATATAGTGTTTGTGAAGATCTACATAAGCCTGTAACAGAAACTTTGGAAGTCAAGTTCAAAACAAAACAAGGACCATATCTTTTTTCTTTATGGAACTTTAGGGGGAACATCTTCCAATTTTAAACTCAAAAGTACTTTATGCAAAATGTTTCAACTTAACAAACCAATAACCATTCATAGCAACTATGATAATTAAATAAGAATAGCTTTTGCAAAGGACTCAGGTGACACTAGTTGATTTGTTAAGAGCCACAGGAGTCAAGATTGTTTCCTGCCATTCCTGCTCCTCTGCCATGATGCTGTCAGCTCCCAACTCTACAAACTCACTGTGTGCTGTTGTTGTGGTACCACAGCTGTGGGCTTGGTTCATATACTCCTCCTGTGGGATCACACTTCAGACGTGCAACTTAGGGGATGAGAGCTCCTGGTGGCCTCAGTTTCTGGTTTTACTTTAGAGGGTCTTTAGTAAGTGATACATGCCTGGGGTCAAGGGACAACAGCAGCAATACGAGCACGCTTTAGGGCACAGATTGTTATCCTGAAACACGGTAATAACACAAAATATTGGTGTTATGACTACATGTAATTTAAGAACATAATTTTGGGGTTTTCACAGAACTGTAAATACTGGTAATTGCTTTCAAAATAATTCCTAAAGGAGATACGGCACTTCTCTAAAAATGGTTACTTTATCACTATTATTGTACTTGTAGGGAAAAAAATGGCTGTGATCTGCATCAGAGCAGTGCTAAGAGCAGATCTGCATCAGCTCCCTCTGACTGTTGTGCTCTACAGGCATGTACAGCTGCTGGTCTTCAACCAGCTCTGGGTTCTTCTAGCATATTTTTGGATGAGCAGGATGAATAACTTTAAAAAGAAAACATTTGCCAGACCACACATCATTTCATTTTTGCAGCCCTTATTTTTAATAAACTATTACTTCTTCCACAACACTGTAATATTTTCCACAGCACTTCACTTTTCCAAAGCATTGTCCAAGCCTCCTCTGGGCTCTGCAGCAGCCAGCACTGAAATTCTCACATGATTTATTTTCCCAGGCACCTTCAGTTCTCTTGTGGGTATTAAAAGAGCGAGAGTTTTAAATATACATATATAAAAAGAAAGTTTTTTTTGACAATTACATAAAAGTCTTACTATTTGTATTTCTTTCTGAGATATGATTCATCATCTTTATTTTAGTGTGGAGATAACATAGTAGCCTCTGTGTTTCCGCATGCAAGAATATGTCCTGTTTGGCCTTTGATTTCCTACTGAATCCATTCTATAACTAATGGGTTTTTTAACAATGTTGATACAAAACCCTGAATTTATTTGTGCTTCTGGGAAGATCTGCCCATCGAAGAATGACCACATTTTGTTGGTTTTTTTTTTCTTTCTACTCTGTGAGTATAAGGATACACAAAGCAAAAATGGAAATACAGATGCTAAAAGTACTATGCTGGGCCAGGTATTTTGTCTGTAAAATTTAAATATTCTTATATCTGTATTTATAGGCATGAAAAGTTAGTTCTTGTTTTCAAAAAAAAACCATTAAAAATAACTTTAATAATAAAAACTTAAAATCAGTGTCAAGTATGGCACTTCAAATTAAAATTTTTAGTAAGTTTAATGTCCAGAATTAGACTTTTTTATTATTATTGTCGTTATTTTAAATATCCATTTCCAGGGTTTATAACGACTTTTATCCACCATTCAATTCAGATATGTCTGAAATTTCCCAATACTGCATAAGGAAACCCAACGTAAGTGTGGACAAAATTGCCAAACTTTTGTCATCAAAGTCTGAATTATCTTAGGAATGTTGTGTAAAGTGATAATTATGTAAGACTAACGTCTACTCATGGAGGTTATAAGTAACAAAAACGTACTTCAGTGACTGTACTCAGATTTAGTGACTGAGCAAGCAAACTCACAGATGCATAAAAATGTGTGTTGTAAGGAATCTCTGGAGGTCATCAAGTCCTCCCTCCCATTCAGAGCCAGCAAGTTGCTTCCTTACCCATGACTGTGTTTGATGAAGATAATACAGCTCTTCCTCTTAGAAAAGACATGAACATCTGAAGTTTTGGTTGAGGTGCTTCTCCATGTCACGGGATGACATGAGCTCCTTCGTGTGAGTTCAACAAGGCATCACAAACAAGGACATGAGATGAGGTTCCACCAAGCTAGACTTGTGGAATAGACTGATTGCAGTGCTCAGACACTGGCCATGGTCCATATGTTTGTCAGTGTCATTTCAAAGAAATATTTGTATATTTTTAAAACCAAAAGATCATCCCATAGAAAGATCAGACTCTCGACATAGCTCTGGATTATGAGCTTATGGCAAGAATCTAAGATAAATATTTAAGGTAGATATATTAAAGAATACTTCAAGTTCTGAAGATTCAACTGCACTTTTGTAAGTAGCTTCAGTGGTTACTTAACTTCACAACACAAACTGTCCATTTTATTTTTATTCTAAATTCTTCTGCCTCAAGCTGTCCAACTTTTTTTGCTAAAAATGTGTTTGCAGGAGCAGTTCACCATAAGAATTTCATGTTTCTGCCCTGATAGTACCAGTTAGCAAGATAGCTTTTTATCTGCCTTATCTTATGGTCACAGTCTTATTTAAAGCAGAGATTTGTCTGATTGTGGGTTTTTAGGTAAATGCCCCTCTATCAGAAATGTTAGCACACAGGTCAACTACAGTTACATGAGCACACACACATGCCTACACTCATGCACACAGGGGTTTTAGTTTCTCTTTAACCACTTTACTCAGCTAAATTCATGCAATGATTTATAACTTTCAAGGACAGATTTTTATCATTTTGCTATATCAAATTTCATATTTTATCATTCACAAAAATACAGACAATCAAATCAAAATAATGGCACACCCAAAAATCACACAGGAGCATTTTTATTTGAAAAATTATCTTTTACTTTTTTTGGCCCCACGCACAATTATAGAACAGTTGTCATAGTGTTAACGTGAGTAATTTTCATCTTAGAAGTCAAATTAATACCCAAATAATCTGAGTTCGTATTTTGCTGAAGGAAAACTCAACCAACTTGTCCAGCTCTCACTGAAGGTGTGGAGTGGTGGTGATAATTTTAAAACTAGAAATTTTAGGTCTATTTGTATTCTACATCTCCCATCTGGAGCAGATATAATAAGGACACAGGGGAACTGAGTGACAAATGGGAATGTAACCCACATACTGGTATTGCCAGTAAAGCCTATTCTGTATGTCATTACTGCTGAATCTACTTCCTTCGACAGTTTCTGGCCTGTATCAAAAATAGAGTGACCACCAGGACCAGGGCAGTGATTGTCCCTCTGTACTCAGCACCGGTGAGTCTGGACCTCAAATCTTGTGTTCAGTTCTGGGCCCTTCACTGCAAGGAAGACATTGAGGTGCTGGAGTGAGTCCAGAGAAGGGCAACAGAACTGGTGAAGGGTCTAGAGAGTAAGTCATATGAGGAGGGGCTGAAGGAGCTGGGGTTGTTTAGCCTGGAGAAAATGAGGCTTGGAGAAGACACTATCACTGTCTGCAACTACCTGAAAGGAGGTTGTAGCCACGTGGGGGTTGGCCTCTTGTCTCAGGCAACTAGTGACAGGACAAGAGGAAATGACCACAAGCTGTCTCAGGGGAAGTTCAGGTTGGACATCAGGAGGAATTTCATCACTGAAAGGGTTGTTAAGCATCGGAACAGACTGCCCAGGGAGGTGGTGAAGTCATCGTCCCTGGAGGTGTTTAAGAAATGAGTGGACATGGAACTTTGTGCCATGGTCTAGTTGGCAAGATGGTGATTGGGCAACAGTTGGACTCAATGATCTTGGAGATCTTTTCCAACCTTAATGATTCTATGATTCTATTCTATGATGTCTCCCAGATATGAATGAAATATCATACCTCTTATTTCGATGTATGCAGATGCTAAAGACTAAGTTGGATACTGTGATATACATCTTAACAACATAACTGATATCTCCTCTGTTGGTTCAACCTTTTTTGTAATGATTGCTCAGCTAAAAGGATAACTGGTCTACTAGCTGGGTCATACTTTATAGAGAAATTCTCATACAATTGTATAAAATTTATATTACAAAGGTGAACCCACCCTTATTATATTTCGGGGGGGGGGGATGATTAGGAATTTTAACCTAAATTAAAGGTCTAAACCCAAGATCTATTTCAACAGCAGAAACAAAGACTCCTAACAATGTGGAAAGTTTTATCTTCAGTAGTGCATGTGGTGTTGATGAAACTCTATTTCCTTAAAATGTAAAAGACAATCAGATTTTATAGGTAATAAAAAAAACCAGTGGACATAATAAGCCTGGCATTCTGAGGTAAACAGTTGATGGATTAGGTTGAGGTGTGAAATATGCTCTAACACAAAGAAAGCCAAAATACATCCAAACAGTTCATGTGGTTAGAAATTCCTGTCCATTAAATCGGTATTTTAGTTTGGGTGAGTAATGGATTTGTAACAAGATATTATTGTAGGCTCCATTTATATTTACTTTTAGGCTTTTTTATTGCTTAAAGAGTAATGCTTTGATTCTTGCAATTGTGTGATCCTTTGCATTAACTTCTTGGCATGAGCATTAGCATAAAATCAACTAGTAGATAAGGACCAAGCCAATTTAAATAGTACAGAGGTAGTTCTTAGCTAGTTTTCTTGGCTTCTTTGTCTTTGTTTAATCAGGTCATGCAGATTTTCTTCCATAAATTAAAGTCAAATTTGAAACTGTAGCTGGACATAAATTTTTCATTATTTCTTGAGGCTCAAAACCATGATGGCAGAATGGAGCATCCAGTAGAAGGATGATACCAGGAGTTAATCATCCTAATTACATTTTATTCTGATTTTTCATTTCTCAAACTCCACTTCCTGGTGGTTAGATTTTATTATGTCTTTATGAAAAGGTCAAAAAGCTCACAGGCCCAAATAGTTGTTCAGTATTTAAATCTCTATCCACAGTAATCTTCTCTTCCAAACTTCTAAGTTTAATTCCTTGCATATAATGGGACTTGCCTGGTAGTATTTACTGCATTGTATTGTATTTTTATCTTTTTCTCAGATTTCTAATTTCCTCCTGAAATGCAACTTTTTGCCTTGGACATAATGTTTTACATTCAGCATTACATGTGTAGGCACAGCCACTTCTCTGCCATGTTTTTTTGCCTCCAAGATATTTGTAGATGCCTGTGGGACATTTGCTTTCTTGTCTGTGGAGCTTCCCTGAGCCTTCCACGGATTACTAAATATGTCTCTGCGTGACTGCTTGCCAAGACAGTCTCCCATCCTCAAAGGAGAACTTGAAATTTTCTTCCATGTGTATTATTTCCTATTTAGTTTTATTAAAATACATTGTGCTCGTCATGACAACCTAATTAAGCCATTCAGCTTGCACGGCACAAGCAACTTTGCTCCGTATTCACTGCCCTGGCCAATTTCTCTGTCACCTACACACATGATTAGCACAGATGCAATGTCAGTGTCTAGAATGGTTTTTCATTCTGTAGTGAGTCCACCAAAAAAGGCCAGCCTTTTTTTATATGTTTCTAATAATAACTCCATTTTGTATCTATAAGTGACACAGGTTTCAGTCCTTTCCGTGTTAATTCCCTGTAGTACAAGCTTTTTAATTAAATCATGATGTGGTTCTAAGTTAGTATTGCAATCTCAGATAAAACCCTGCCTTCTGGGAAATAAACTTTCCTATAAATGGTGGGTAAGTGGGAACTAATGGGGATTGATATCACCTTATTCAGCTTCCTCCTTTGCTTCATGCTAGGGAGGTCCAGGAGGAGTGTCCAGGCTCAACAGCAGGTCAAGAGTTTGTCATATTCATTCCTTCATGCCACAGTCTGTGCTCTGTCTGTAGTGACCAACAGAGAATTAATGAGTTCGGAGAGTTGTCAGTACCCCCTTCCTCAATTGTTCTGTTCTGGCAGTTCCAGCAATTTACTAGAACTTAGTTTTATGTCCTAATTAGATATTGCTTTAAAATGTGACAAGAAATATCAGATGTGCATATGTGTTGTATTATATTATTTCAGTGGTGAAAACTGATAAATATGCAGCTGCAGAGCCGGGCCTAAGCACAGGAGGTGTTAAACAAACACAAATAGAAGTAGTAGTCTTTGTCCAAAGGGATTTATGTAGACCTAAAACATAGGTATCTGTCTTGTTGTCATATGCTTTCTAGTACTTTCACCTCATCATAATATTTCTTATTAGTAATCTTACACTTTAATGCATCAGGGTCATACATGTGAAAATCCAAGACATTGACTTCATTTAAGATGAACACGAAGGGTCTGGTCTTACAATGCAAAGCATGCTCTGGCCAATTCTGAAAGCCTCTGAGGTACATTGTTTCCAATGTCTATTCAGGACTTTCAGCATCTCTGAAGAAGTCCTTGAACCCTGCCAGGTGGGGTTCAATAAATAGCTAGAAGTATATTAATTAAATCACCCTGAGAGTGCGAAAGGCTTGGCACAACCTGAGCGAGAAACAGCCAAGTACTCACCTAAGGTAAATGGCTACATTCCCATCAAATACAGCTATGCCAATTTATGCCATTTCCTGAATGTATGCATTTTCCATTGGGCTTAAAGCAGCCCATGGTATTCACACCTTTCATAAGACTGCATTTAACTTCATCAAGTATCTTTTCCTGTTTCCATTACGTGTCTGAGTAAACTGCAGCCAAACCAGGAAATGCCTACAGTCACTGCAAGGATGTCTGCAAATGGAAGTTGTCCTAGATAATTCTGCCAACTAATAGTCTCCCAGCCTTCTTGCAATTATTGTTTTTACCTGTGACACATCTCCTTTATCCTCATAATTTTTTGTCAGCTCATTTTTGGAAAGAGCTCTTATGTTCTGGATTTCACCTTATTTTTTAAAGCCATTCATATCCTGACTACTAACCTGACTCCTGTCTCTTCATGCATCTTAAACCATTCTAATTGGAAAGCTAGCCATGCTAAACCTTCTGCTTAGGTTTTCTTCACTTCCAAAAGACCAGCTTCAAAATGCACACTGAAAATCCTGAGTTTTATATTATTCTTTTCATTAAAAAAAGAATAAATCTCCATTGTGGTCATTCCTGGACTCTTTTTGATACACTTAATCTACGGTAATTTCAGGCCAAGCCAAAGGAAGACTAATAAATATTTTAAAAACTTTTATAATGGTCAGGCTTCCAACCTTTTCCCTCAAACTTGTCCTACATTTGTTAGCCTGAAGTTAAAATTTTCTTTCTGATTTAAACGGGCAATGTACACAAAGTGCCTGCCTGCCAAGAAAACATGGAGATTTATCCATTAATGTGTCTGCATCTGTAGAGATGTATAGAAGTATCTACCCTGCACAGTGCAGAGTCAGACAAAGATCTCAAAAGCAGTTTGACTGCTGGCAGTAGCAGCTGACAGCGTCCCGCCCTGCAGCAGTTGCTGTCTCTGGCTCTGGGAGAGGTTCTGCTCTGGGAGGGCACCCCACCACGGTGTGCAGACACAAAACTCTTAGCTGCTTTCAGGTACACCACTGTGATTTCCAAGCATTTTCAGGCAGATTTGGGAAATAGAGTTTAAATGGCCACTGGTAATGTTTTTTTCTAAATTGCGTGACCAGATTTATGCTGTCATTAAATAGTTAGAAGGTCTGCCAACCTTACGGAAACAATCCAGCTGAAGTACCTGAGTGCTGCCTTCCTCTTGGCCCAGTACAGCTATAAATACTTAATATTCATGGTGTGAGAAAGATCTTAATAAAAATATTTGGCTTGAAGTCTTAAATGTCAAGAGTTTCTCCTGAGGTCCTTACCTCCTTAAATGCAGTCAAACCTCATAGAGTAGTTGGGGAAAAATGCAGTGGAGCAGATAGGGTTATCTTAAAGCAATACCAGAACAGGGAAATTAAAGATCTATGCTAGCTGTTACCTCTGACTTGGAGAACAAATTAGGTGACCTAAGCTACTAGAACAGCTTTC
The DNA here is from genome assembly GCF_009829145.1 of Chiroxiphia lanceolata. NCBI lineage: Eukaryota > Metazoa > Chordata > Aves > Passeriformes > Pipridae > Chiroxiphia > Chiroxiphia lanceolata. The sequence goes on along the minus strand of NC_045638.1, from coordinate 20,940,114 downwards.
AAAGGTAATTGTCAAATGATCTTTTAAACTACACACCTGTCTTGTTAAATAAAGAAATCTTTCATGTTGTGGGTAATATGGCTCAGCTATGTAGCTAACAAAGGGACACTGACACCTTTAAAATTGTGCTGCCCTCTGGCTCTTTTAATGTATTTTTACACTGACTGCTCAGGCAGTAGAGGTGGCGTGAGTACGGACCTGAACATCAGCGGAGTCTGCTGCAGGGGCTAATGAGGCTGGTGGAGAATCCAGGCTTTGGGCTGATGTTCTAGAAATAAATGTAGCACAATGGCACATCTAATGTAATCTAAGGCTTTGGTGGGTAGGGGAAATATGATCCATGATAGGTCTGCCCTCCATTTACCTTGTTGAATCAAGCTCCTCACTCAGCGTGGGTTATAACCAGCCCTGCTGTCTGTGGCTCTTTGCTAACCCTGCGCTGTGTGTGTTTAGTCAGCTGTGAAAAGGGACCGAGAGAATAGTTTCTTCAGTGCAAGGTGTTAATGTCAGTCTCCCACACACATCCACTTAGAGACAGAACCAAATTTCCTTTTAAAGGCTCTTCAAGGTGAATGATCTGAATCACTGTTTCACCCAAAGTAGGTGTAATTTCTTTTTGCTTGACTTAGATGACACAACCAAACTCATTTATCATTAATACCTTCTTACTCTTCTTCCTAGTCAAGTTCAAAAGTTTTATAAAGGCTTTGCTATAATTTTGAAGCAAGAAACTGATCTGTGAAAGCATTTTGTTAGTTCCCGTCAAGTGCTGTAGCTAGCAAACCCCAAATATAGAAGACGTCGCTCAAGCAAAACACGTCTTTCATCAGCATATCTTGGTTTGGGGAGATAGTTTAAATCTACTAGAAAGAGAACTCTTTCTGTGGCACAGGAAAAAACCTCCAGCAACAGGGTTTGTGATTTTAATTTTGGAGGCGTGTTCCTTCAGGTACAGACTTAGTTCTTAAGCCATTAAGCCAGTCATTAAGGTTTAATGATAAGTTTAATAAATCCTATATATGAATACATCTGTGTTCAAACTTTATTAGAGGCTGTCAGTGTAAGCAGTAATTGAAATGCTATTGAAAAATTAATTTTATGGTGTTTCAGTAGTCAGCTAAAAAGGGAAAAGCACTAATACAGATAGACAGAGGTAAGAGTTTAAAAGGTCAAGGTTCCAACTACTATAAGAACCATTACTCCATGTACTGCAGGGGACTGATAGAAACACATACTTGTTGGAAATCTGGCTTTATTTTAAAATTACAGAATGCATTCAATGGGCACATCATTAGGTTGGACATCAGGAAGAATTTCTTCACTGAAAGGGTTGTTAAGCATTGGAATAGACTGCCCAGAGAGGTGGTGAAGTCGCCATTCCTGGAGGTGTTCAAGAAATGACTGGATGTGGCACTTGGTGCCATGGACCAATTGACAAGGTGGAGAGTAGTCAAAGGTTGGACTTGATGATCTTGGAGATCTTTTCCAACCTAAATGATTCAGTGATTCTGTGATCATGAGACTCAAGATGCAGTGGTGTACAGGATGAGTCAACAGACAGATCTTTTTTCCTCTGTGTCTTATCTACCCTAGATCCCACCACTCCCAACAAGAGAAGGTTATTTTGTTTTCATTATAACTAAAGACATTTTTTTTCTTTCCCTCCCCCCACAGGTAAAACCCTCAAGTAAACAAATCTTTCTTGGTCTTCTCCTAAACTACTTGGATGAAGTCACCTCCTGCTGTAAAGTTCAGTACTGGCCTAACTGAGGTACAGTGCAGTAAAAACTGTATCTGATGCTACTGGGATTTTGAAGCAGGACAGTAATGCACACTGGTTCCCTGCTTTAAAGCAGACATCTTTCTGGTAATAAAGACATACCACAGTCTGTGTCCCAGCTGAGAGCAGATCCCGCAGCAAATGGGACCATTTGTTATGGCTTGTGGAAATGTGTAGCGCTTCCTATTGTGGGAAAAAAAGTAATAAAAAGTTGGATAAATGCCCATCCGATCTGTATTTGTTAAAAATTCTAGATAAGAATGTTTCAAAGATAAACTCTTAATTGGCATGTTTCTCAATAATTTAAGAAGAAGGTTAAATGCGTGATAAAATGTGTAAGAGGATGGGATTTTCTTCTGGGTTTTTTTTTCCCTTTAAGCTACCAGGAAGGCTAATTCTCTCATAACTGTGCTCGAGGAGTCACTGGAGACCTCACATGTTCACTTTGAACCTTTTCTGCCCTGAAGAAAGATGGGGAGATAAATTTTCTCCTGAGTGTTTTTCAGTACTTGAGTTAAAAGTCAAAATCAAACAGTGCAAAACTCACCTTCCCTCTCATTACTGAGGATTTATTTGCATAGACTTTTCTTCTGTCATAATTTTTTCCTCTTCTTTTCCAGAAATCTGGAGACACTGAGGAGTCACCTAGGAAAGGGTGATAAGAGCTGAATTTTCACTATGACACAAATGTATAGATCCAGGGATAAATGTGTCGTATTTTCTTTACACTTAAGAAAAGGAAAAAGAACATGAACCAAACCTTTCCCTCCCCTCTTCATAATCCGTTATTAGTAACAGTGTAGGGTTCTTACATGTGCCCTTCATTATCCTGAAAGAATAGCACAAGATTAGCTTGATTTATCACTGACATTGTTCCCTGACCTTAAAAAAATGCTGTCTTTTAATCCACTACACTGAGAAAAAAAATGTTGAATGAATTTCTGAAAGGTGGGTGAAATAGTTGCCATAGCCTCAAGGCAGCAACAATGTAAATGCTAACGAGTTATTCTGGTTTTACGTGTCTGTTCACCTTTATATAGATTCTACCACCTCTGTGTCTCATGCTGCATGTGTTAATGCTGGGGAAGTTCTTTTGGGCCCTATAAACAATCCCATAGTATACTTGAATGTAAACTGAAATAGTTTCCTCTAATCCTCTGGTGCCTATTTAATAAGCATATTCTTGCTCTACACATTTATGTAGCGCCCAGTTTTGTCACTCATACAGTCTCCCATTTCATAGCCTTTTTTTTTTTAATTCAGCACAATAGCTTGGATTGTGACAATTGCTTATTCAGTTTTAGAGAAAGTAAAAAACACAATATCCTTGTGTAAGTCCAGCCCACATCTTGAATCCATATGTTTGAGTATGGAAGAAAACTGGATCTGATAATGAACAAATTAAGGCAGGAAAGAGTGACAGTAGTGATAGGAAGAGCAAGGAGGAATCCAATCTATAACTCTACACTTAAGAGTGGCTGAATCAATGCAAACTCAGGCAAAAGATGTTATATTTCATTATGACCCACTGTATAGTACATAACCCTCTTGTCCAAGTTGGGAATTTCAAGTCAGAATATTCTTACTTAGGGCAAGAAATAGATTTACAACCCAGGCCATTTACTTCCCAACCTGTTGGAGTAAGACACCTCCCAAAAGTAAGAAAAGCTTTCTGTGAGCTGAAGTCCATTTTTACCAAATCCTCTGGATCCAGACCGGCTCCTACTGAAGTAAGAGCCACGACATCTGCTGCTGTCATGAGCCAAAGGTTTTGCCCAGAAGTGAGAAGCCCAGTACCAACTGCTTGCCACAGCCCAAACTCTTTGTGCCCGATACCAGGGCACTTCAAGGGCTTGCATCAGAGCCAGCCAGCACCTGGCAGGCTCCTGGTGTCTGGGGCACCTGAGGCAGCACTACCAACTCTTACAGATGCAACACAATCTAAGAAAATTCTAAGTGATTCCAAGAACAATATGACATGTAATCGGTTTTTTTTTAATGGGGACATGCTGGGACAATTTAGGGAATAAATATGCAAATGCCAAGGCACCTTTGGAAGAACACAGGAGGAGAAAATATTGTATTAGCAGTAGCAGAGAGAGACAAGAGGAAAAGGCAAGCTGGAGGATGGATAGGAAAGGATAAGTAGGCAGCAGAGCTCACATCATGCCTGACAAATTTTCTTTAACAGATAGCATCTAAAACTCAGTGAAAAAACTTCCAGAAGTAAAAAAGAAAAATATTTTCCATTTTCTTCTGAAGCTGATTAAGTAACAAGCAGGCTACAAATTCCTCTGGTGTGAAGGGTTGCAGAGAACAGCAACATCAGTGCCTTCCTGCCAGACAGGGTAGCTCTCTGCAAGCTACCAGGGGATCTGAGCTGTTGCAGCTTGTGCACAGGCTGAAAAAGGGGCACTTAAAAGTTTAATCAAATGACATATTTATCCAGACAGCTGCAGCCATGCTAGACCCAAATATCTCCACAGGAACCACCTGCTAATGATCCCACAATAGATTTTAGCATGGGAAGGGACAAATTGCAATTAAAAACATAGAGCCTGTTCTTGATCTATCTCATGCAAACCAAGTGAGCAGTTTCAGGGCTGTAATGGTTGGAGAGGGAAGAGCTGGCAGTAGGAGAGAGGTGGCTGGTCCCAACCAAGGTTTCATAGGCTCAGGAATGAAAAATAAAAGAACAGGTTTCATATTAACAAAGCAGTTGGAATTTGAGCCTGAAAAATGTCAAGGGTTATTTTTCTTTCTATTTATACAAAATTTATAATGCAAATACAACTGTATTTTTGTATGCCATGCCTTTCAGCTCTATTTATAATTGGCCTTCTTTTTCAAACCTGGCTGATTAATATTAGGCCATTAAAATCATGCTCAGATTTCTAAACAAACATTCTCCTTCTTTACTGTTGTTGGAAGTGCTGAACTCTTGCCTTCCCCTATGGCATGTGTAGGATGGTTTTGCCTTTCAGCAGACTCTTAAGGCAAAGTAAAACACTTTCCCATCACATAAGACTCTCAGAAATTAGGCTCTTGAGGATATCCTGTTGGAATAGAGGCGTTCTTGCCTTCTTTCAGTGCTCCAGCAGAGTCAGCTTGTGAACTTGGAATCATGGACTCACACCAGTTTGGGTGGAAAGGGGATTCTCTGTCCCGGCTCTTACCCAGAACAGGGCCGAGTGCAAAGCTGGGACACTGCTTTCTCCTTCCTCTCCCACCAGGAATTTGCAGAGTCACAGGGTCTCCCCTTCTCCAGGCTGAACTAATGCCATGCCCCCATCCTCTCCTCAAACAGGGTGGGCTCCAGCCCCCTGAGTGCCCCTGCAGACCTGCTCCCATCTGCTACTCTCTCCTACCCATCTGGATTGTGCTGCAGGGGCTTACTTCAGCCCTGGGACAGGGCTTTACCTTGGTCTCTGCTGAACTTCGTATTGCTGCAGCCTTGAACAGCAGCTGCCTGCTGGCATACTGACCATCACTCCCTTCCTACCCACTTCATCCCACAGCAGCTCAATTTGCTTGCCTGTTCTACATGCAGGTAGATAGGAAGTGCCACTAAATCGTCCAAATCATCCTTGCTGAGGAATAAGAGATCCATCCATGAGTGAGCCTGCTAGAGTTCAAGAAGTATCTGGATGATAGTCTCAGGCACATGTTGTGACTCTTGGGGGTGGTCCCATACAGGGCTAAGGGTTGGACTCGATGATCCTTGTGGGTCTCTTCCAACTCAGCATATTCTATGATTCTGTGGTTCTGTGACAACTTGATAACTTGTTCCCAATTGTTGGCTCATACTGTCTGCATCCACAGTAACTGCCTCACCACCACACATACCTTGCTTTAAACTGTGTGATTCACCATCAAAATGTCTTGACCAAGATTGTGCTGTAACTATGGTCAGAAAAACCTATTGTTCTATTCATTTGTCACTTTCTCTGTAAGATAATACCCTCACCTTAGTTCAGCTGCATCAGGAGGATGAATGATTTATTAATCTGTGAAGGTCTGGGGGGGGGGAGAAGCACCAACATTTATGAATTATCTTATGAATACAATATAAATTATTCAGCAACTGTATGTCCTTCTCACAAAGAAAATCAAATGTTTTGGTCCCACTAAGCTTATAGATTCCTAATCAGGGAGGGAAAGAAAAATAAATCCTAAAACATAAATGTAAACAAAAAATGTAATTAACGGTGAAAATACTTTTAAATACTTTATTGGCAAAGTTTGCCCACATGTCTCATTTTACTTTAATTGTGCCTTTGTCCACCATTTTAGGAAAAAAAAGTGCTCATTTCTTAAGATATACATGCATGCAGCTCTAGTTTTACTTTGGTAAATTCATTTATTAATCAATTTTTTTTGTTTGTTGCTTTCTTTTTTTTTTTTTTAAATGAAATCTCGTGCATTCCATAACGTGCCAACTTTCATTAACTAAAACAAAACACCTTTAACACTCCAATTGTACTCTTATGCCTATGGTAATATTACCATGAATTTTAACAAAGCCAGAACTCCACCCTAAAATTTTCAGAAGTTGGGTGAATATCAATACAGAGAATTTTGAGTCCATATTGTTTTCTTTTTTGAGTTCACGCTCTTTCAAAGCTGTAGAGGCTTGTGGTTTAAAAGAGAAAGGCAACTTGTGTGAGTAAGGTGAGATCTTTTTGAACTTGGAATTGAAGATGTTTTTTCTTTCTTTACAGATCCTAGGGGGGAAAAAATCCACAAACATTTCTTTCTACTTCACTTTGTTAGCTGCAGTGTCTCCCACTCATTGGTGTACTTCTGCAAGGAAATTGTTCTGCCAAATTCAAGTAAAATGTACTGAAAGTACTTAATTGATCTGTTGATGGATCATGTAAATACACTCTTTAAAGGGGTACTAATTGTAGAGACAATTATAAGCATTTTAAGTGATTCCTTTTTTTGTTGACAGCATCTCTTGAGTATTAGCAACCCATTTTTGGAGCAATACAATCATGGCAATGAGATGCTTAGGTTCACTGAAAAAAAAATGTTCAAAATTCAGTTTAGAGGGTGAAAAAGCAAATTAGATATTTGCTTACAAGATGTCCTTTTCTCCCTCGGTCATTCTTTTGTACTCTGGGACCATCTCCAGGCAGTACATCAAGCCTGAAAGCTGCCCACTGCTTCATAATAAAAATCTGAAATCTGTTTTGCATATTCTTCTGGGGAAAGAAAATAGGAACGAGCTCCTTGGTTGCTGTAAACGGAAATAATTCCATTGGCTTTAACAGCGCTCTCCTGCATTTTGAACCATTTCTGATGCAGAGGAAAAGGGAGGGGAGAGCCTGGAACACCATTTGGGTACCTCTTCTCTTTGCTATCTGTCAGCAGTCACTTCAGATTGATCCACATTAGGAAAAATACATTGCTTTAATTACATTCATTAGGATTGTGGTATTTTAACCTATATTATACCATCATAAATTCTTGTCCCTTACCCAAACCCAGTTTATTTTATTCCTTGTTGAAGGGAAAGCATACTGCTGCAACTACCCCTACACCATAGCAGTTTCACTTAAAATTATATTTAATAATAAAACTAAACCTGCAACCATCCCGGTTAACCATTCTAGTTAGCTCTAGGCAAGCCCCTTGTTTACCTTTGCATTACCTTTGAGGGGTGAGTAGGACAGCGTTTTGTCTGAGAGGGATGTTGTGCTGTGGCATGAGCTCAGGTCCTCGACAGCTGTTCACAAACACCTCCATGGGACCTCACCTGACCCACAGAGCAGGGCAGGGGTGCAATGTGGGGACACAGCTTTCCACAGCAGCAGTCTAGGCCTCCAGAAAACTTGCCCTGGCTTATTCACTCCAGCACACCCACCTAGCTGGAGTATTTGTTCTGCTGTTTGATTTCCTGTGACAGAATCCTTGTGGAAGCACGTCTCTCTCTCGGGCAAAAGTGTCTGCACACACATACACACCAGCCCTCTATGGCCTTCTCCAGGTTCAGCAATGCTAAGGTACAGATTGTAGTGTGTAGCTACATTTCAACTTCTTGTTTTGGTTATCAGTTTGGTTGAGTTTTTGTTGTTTTGTTTTAATAAAGTAAGCTGATGACAGTGTTAGGGTTTTAGTTTTAGAATTATAGAATCATTTGAATCAATAAGGTTGTAAAAGACCTGCAAGGTCATCAAGTCCAACTTTTGACCAATCACCACGTTGTCAACTAGACCACAGCACTAAGCTCCACATCCAGTCATTACTTGAATTTTTCCAGGGATGGTGACTCCATCACTTCCCTGGGCAGCCCATTCCAGTATTAACCACCCTTCCACTAAAGAAATACTTCCCGATGTCCAACCTGAACTTCTCCTGGTACCACTTAAGGACACTTCCTTCTTTCCTGTTGCTAGTGTCTTTATTTTAGAAATAAAAAGGGGAAATTGCTTCTCTACAATTCTGTCACTACAATATCTTCTGAGAAAAAAAGAAACCTCAAAATAAAACTACTCTCAAAAAGAAGGAAAAGCATCAAGAAATGACTGTTGCTCTGTTCCTAGGTTTGGGTAGACCAGGGACTGAACACAGATTAATCCCAGTCTTTGAGCTCTGATTACTACTGAGGAGTAGAGCATACATGGTTGCAATTGGATGGATGTTAATAAGGGTCCTAGTATAGCACTAAACAAAGAAGCCTTGCAATGCATCTGGAACAGGAAAGCTGTTGTCTTTGAATTGATAGGATGGAGTAAAGGACTGGTGGCACCTTGGTCCCAATGAATTCAGTGGGATCTTTGTGAGGGTAAAGGCTAACGTGAAATTCAACATGCGAGGTTTTAAATGAAGCATGTTTGTATATTGTGTCTGTGTGTTTCTTGACTTGTACAAATACATATACATAAAAATATGTTTATGGTTGTGAGCTCTCAAACAATACTGAAAAATAAGTAATTTAATGGCTTTGTTTTGGTTGATAAATGTGATGATTGCTTTGTTGGTTTACAGCAATTCATAGTCTTAGTAAAAGAAGATAACACCGGAGTTAACAATCATCCTACCAGAAAGATTCAGGCAATCTGTGCCTTTGCAAGCCATTGGGAAGCTTCCACATTGGGAAGCTCATCCTTATGGAAGGCAAGCTGGTTATCTTCTCCTGGCACTGGGCAAAGGAAAGAGATAAAAAGTAATTATATTCTTTTCAGTGACCACACTCCAGTTACAAATGCTCACATGGCTCTGGCTTGCAGATAAATCTTTCTAGCTGGACTACTCATTACTCTTACAATAGTAAACATAAACACTGATGAGTGCAAATATAGACTGTTAGGGAAATTGTGTGATATCTGAAAATCTTGCAGCTGCTCTTACTCGCAATTAAGTCCAAGTTCATCTGGAGGAACTGGAATTTGTAGAACCAAGAGTTTAAAAGACTTAAACTCCTCCACAAACCGGTGTTTTCTGTATGTGGAAAGTGACATCTTGAGCAATTACAGGGTCTCACCTAATCTTGAAGTTGCTTCTATGAATACTGAAATTAGATGCCATTTTAGTTGATATCCGTTTAACCTGATAGTATCCCTGTGTTGTAAAAATCCTCTGCATGTTGGTTTAAATATTTTTGCCTCAGGGTAATTTCAGTATCTTGCCCCTTTGAGTTATAATAGGCAAGCAAGTGAATAAATGTACAAATATGCCATGATAAGCATGTAAAGACATTGCCTCTACTCTTACCACAGAGGGATTGATCTAAATTTGTTTCCATATAGACACGGAAAACTTTGCAATTAGCATTACACTAGAACTCATATAAAAATGTTGATTTTCCACTTAAGCTTTCTTTCAAAAGCATTTAATTTTTGATAATGTATACAAGGGTTATATTCAATTCAAAGTTTTTCTTACCAAAAAAAAAAAGAAGAAACACAGTAAGTTTATTCACTACAAACCCAAGAGTACTTTCAGTTCCACTTTTTTTATATTTATGAAATGCTGGGCTTAGCTTGAATATCTCAGTTATGTTTTCTCCAGTCTTTCATGGCTTACAGAGTTAGAGATATATCTGAGATAGGTTAGTTAGCTTTAGATGGTTAGCATCCTTAAAAAAAAAATCCAAAAAAACACCCCGAAACAAGTACTTTTTATAGGGGTGACACACTAGTGCTATTCTAAGGGTAAGTAAAGAAATAATTTTATAATGAGGAATTTTATGTAAATGATTCAAAATATTTTGAGTCACAGTTTTGCATCCTTCATTACAAAATTTTCATTTAACTAAAATGAATTATTTAGAATCCTGAAAATTAAAGAACAAAAGATCTTAGTACAGAAAATACAAAACAATGTAATCAGTTACATCTTCTTAATATTTCCCCTCTCTATCAAGATAAAAAAAGAAAAAAAGCCAGCAGTCTACACAGAGCCAATTACACAGAAAAATCATAAGCAACTGCATTCTGTGAAATATTACCAGTCGCAAATTTACCATGACACAATGCAGAGGAAGCTATAGTTTGAAGCCTAAGCTGTCAAATATGATTTTGGAAGTCTCAAAATGCATAGTTAAACTTAGTGACATTAGGAAGATATTCAAGGGAGATGGTCAAGGGGCAGACAGGAACTACCTCATTCCTATTGTCTTCCCTAACTTGTGTTTCTAATACAAACATTAAAGGAAATGCTGAAATCAGCAAGAAAAAAATCAATACTGTTGGAGTCAATGGAAAGTAGGAACCATGGCATCTGTGGTGTGTGAGGAAGGAAAGAGGGAAGGGAAGGTTCTGGAAGGGAAGGTTCTGGAAGGGAAGGGAAGGTTCTGGAAGGGAAGGTTCTGGAAGGTTCTGGAAGGTTCTGGAAGGTTCTGGAAGGTTCTGGAAGGTTCTGGAAGGGAAGGGAAGGGAAGGGAAGGGAAGGGAAGGGAAGGGAAGTTGCTACTTAGCAGAATTGATAGATGAGGTAGGAATACTTGAATTGAGAGTAAGGACAGTTGTCCTGGTAAAGAATGAAAGAATCATTTCAGTTGTAATGGAGATTTGTACTGATTTATTGAACTTATTTCTCCCTCGCTGCTTAGTCTTTCAAATCACTGAAGTAGTAGCAAAACCACTGTTGGTTTCAAGGAGAATAAGACAGAGACTAAAAATAGATCTGGCACCTGAATGTCTTAACTTAAGTATCCAGTTGTTAAATACAGCTGGCCAAAGCACAGAATTAGGAATTATATTTTAAATTTTTAAATATTAATTTTTATTGCATTTTGAATACCATAATACTATCTTTTAAACATTTACTGGTACTTTATTTTTAATTTAATCATCAAAAATTAACTGAGTTTCTTCTCCCTCTTGTGCATTTTTATTCATGCCCATGTAAAGCACTGGAACCAATGAACAGAGGCTCTAAACTGTACCAGGTCAACTACAGCCATATAGAAATTAAGACTGAAAAGCAGGCCTCAATCATTACATTTGTAATAGTTTGGTTTACTGCTAGAGCAAAAGGTTTGGCGTTCATCCTTAGTTTCTTCTCTTTTTTGGATAAGGTCCTAGGGAAAACTTTTGGAATACGAAAAAACCATAATCCTAAAACTTCAGGGAAAGTGTTTATTTTATACAAAGCTATTCCTGTTAAAAATAGAAAGATAGTCCACTTCGCACACACCTGCAGAAATAATGCATGTGCAAATTGTAAAACTTCTCTGTTGTCAGAATATTAACAACATGTTTAATGAAAATTTATATTAAATAAACCAATAGGTAAATAGCCAGTCAACTACACTTTGGCTTCTCAAAAATACCACATCCCAGAGGTCTGTGCTTGAAGATTTTAAGGCTAGAAAGCACCATTGCAGTAGTTTGCTCTAAGCATACAACGTTGTAACATGGGCCATAGGACTTCTTGGTGTCTTTTGAGGCTCAGTAGAAATGCTTGGTTTAAGATTCCAGTCAGAGGATATCCACACCAGCTGTTTCAATTTTCTTAAAATCCTGCTAGTTGCCTGTAACGTGGAGTTGTAGATCTCTCTGCATTTGTGTGATAGATTGAAGAGTCCTCTGCTAGCTCTTTTCCCACACATTCATTCTTCCAGAGAGTTGAGTTTCTTCACTGATAAGTTAAATGGATCACTGTTTTTAAAAATAAGCCTTTTTCCAATCCTTTTGTCATTATCAGTGCTCTTCTCTGTAGTTCCTCCATCACCCTTCTTGAAATGCAGATAATTGAACGGAATTGCTTTAGCAGACATCACACCACCAGTGCCAAGCAGAAAGATTGTATATCCTCTGTTCTCCTTCCTGATATGTCCATTTCTGAGTACCCAGTATTGCAGCAGCTCTTTTGGCCATGGCACCACACAAGGTTAATTTTCTGCCAGCACTAGCATCATATATATGAGTTTCTTCAGAATCCTCCCCTCTATTCATTGTTCCCAAATATGGCAGCTTGCATCTAGAAATGATACAGCATACCTTGTGTGCTTCAGTAGCCATAGAGACTGTGTAAAAAAAAACTATTTTAGAATTCTTGAACCAAAAATTTTGCATTTGGCAAGGGAAGCAATCCATATGTCTTGCATTTTACAACAGTGAATCATGCTTTAAATCCTGAGTAATCCCACTGAATTAAGTGAAACCTTTTAAAGTGTAAAATATTATACAATGCAATGTCAGTATAAACAGGGAACTGTCACAGACTGCATCTACACCACTCGCAGTTTAAGTCAGGAGTGCGCTTCTGAAACTAATCTCCTCACTCCCCTTGCTGAGCTTTGGTACTCAGAGCAGAGCGGTTTCTGAGCATGAAAACTGTTTTCCCTTTGGGTGAACTAACACAGCCAGTGAACCTCAGGAGCGTGTTCAAGGTGCTCTAGCTGACTGACCACTGTCAGGCAGCCTGCAGGACCAGCCTGGGGCTGGACACCCGGAGGCCCAAGAGGCATCCAGATGCTGACTTTGGCACAATGCAGATGCTTGGTCCTTAAAATCCCTGTTTCATCCTGCCCATCTGTACTGAGCTACTTGCTTATCTAGACGTAAACATGTCTATGACATTTGTTTGCTTCTCTGCACACACACTCTTCAACAGGAACTGGGATCTCCTTGGGGCTTTTCCTGACAAAGTCCTCACCGGGCCCCAAGGACCAGTATTAACAAGAATTCTTCAGGAAGATCTTCGGGAAGGCCTTCTCCGGGGGTAGGCTCCTGGTTCGCACCTCACTTTAGCCACTTTGAGAAGAGTGCAAGCAGGGCTGCTCCTACTGCTGGTCTCAGAGGGTAAGATTATCCTCACAGGACCAGGGGAGACATCTGACAGCACCATCATAATGCTCAGGATTCATACACCTCCAGAATACCTGAGCAACTAAGGGTCATGACACATGGTTAACCTCTCTCACATCCATGCACAACCTCGGTGTAAGTCTGGCTTCTCTGCAGGAGAACTGATCCTGTTCACTCTCTAGGTGCTTCACTCTCTGCAGCCAGCTCCTAGGTAGAACTATTTTCTCTTCTAAAAATCTTTCATGGGAGGAAAAAAGATTTGAAACGATAAACTGTCCAAGACAGCACAGCTGGGACCATGCAACACTGCATGGATGAGGGAAGACAAGGAAAGAGAAGATCACCCCTCTCTTCTTTCTATTCCAGACTGGCAGGAGGCCAAACTGTCTCTAAGAGTAAATGAGAGCAACATAAAAAATCTCAGTTCCATCTGAGGATCCTAAGGGACTCATACTGCTAACTCAGCCCTTCGTGTCAGCCTACTAAATAGATCAGAGGAGTATAGATTACATACATCAAAGTTTCTGATTTATTTTACCTTAAGTAATAACAATTACACGTTCCACATACCAAACAATATCTTCCATATAGTAGATAGGAGTGTTGCCCTAACTTAGGTAGATTTTTGAAACTGCACTTTGGAAGAATCATCAAATACGTTATCATCTTATACAAAGACAAAAAAATATATTTGCTGTGATGCTTACCTAATACTCAGTATCCCTGAGCAGCAGATGGGCATTGATTGTATAATGGCATATGGGGAAGGAACTATGAATAGTGCATCCCTGCTTGCAATCTCTGCAACAGCGTAATAGCATCAAAATTCTTATCAGAGATTATTAGATTAGATTGAATTCCTTTTAAAGCCTGAGGAATCTAGATCTTTACATCTCAAAAGGGTGGATGAAAAATTATCACTACAAAGTGCAGGTATTACAGCCCACATGAAGCAAACTATGGAGAGAAATAGGATAGAAAAAGGATCAGACCATGCTTGCTTTGCAAAAACAAAAAAAACCCTGATGGTTCCTCATTCCAAAAACTTTGAAACAAGGTCTTCCACTTTGCTTTTTTATTTCTAATAATGTCATTTTACTTAGGGGGTACTTGCACAAGTGTTCGTGAGTTAAGCAAAAGCTTTCAGTCTAGTTCAAAGATATCAATGAAGTAATATGTGAAGAAAAAAAATACCAGTATGGTCTTGATTCCTGAAAATATCTTAGTCAATCTGAATTTCCTTTTAAAATGGAAACTCTTGGTATTAATAAGTGGGTAAATGAGAAACCGGTTTTTGATGCTGCAAAGCAGTTGCTCGCATGAGTGAATCCATGAGAACATTTACCTGAAGAATATCAAATACTGTAAAGATGCTCGCAAAATAGAAGTCAAAGCTTGCTGCCACAGATGTGCTAAATAGTAATAATAATAATGTGCTAAAAGTCTTTACTTTCCCACCACAAGTAGTCTGGCAGGACATCTCATAATAGGAAAGCTAGGTATTTATCTTTAACATATTTGTAAGCGTGGCAGAACCAGTTCCTACCATGTCACATTTCCATTCATAGGATATCTACACATTGCAACAGAAGAATGGCATACCGCTCCTCTATCCCAACACTGTTGGGGCATCTCTTCAAGTTAAAACACCAGTTCAGTTTTCACTATTGTATCAAAAGTTCGTATATGAAATGTCTTAAAAACTTAATTGGCAGGTCCGCATTCTTTACAGTTCATAACAGGAGCAAATAATTAGTTTGCATTTCAGGCACTTTTTTTTTGTCTTTTTTTTTTGTCAGAAGAACTATTTAATTTTTGAGTTATTCATTTATTCAAGAGAAGTTACTTTTAGTTAGAGAATAGAAAAACATGGTGTGGGGGGAAAACATAGGAACAGTTACCAACACAATACCAACACAATACAAGATGACGAAGCACTAGAAAAATAACAATGGCTTTTATCTTGTAAAATGCAAAATATTTTGTCTTGTGATCCCATTATCTCCCCAGTAGGCCAACCCTGCTGGCCCTTGACTTTGATTGTTTCAGGTTAGGGTTTCCATTTTAATGAGGGTAAGAAACCACAGCTCTGTCTCCCTTCGTTTTGAGCTGCAGGGCCGAAGCACTGCCACTGATCACCGTTGCGGCATCACTAGTTATGAAACTGAAAAAACAAGGCTTTTTAAAAAAATGGTGATTTCTTTCATATGTGGTCACTTTGGGGTCTTTTGTTACACAAAGGCCAAAATTATTGCAATGGCCAGAGTAGCGATTCACTCTTCTGCATTTTACTCGACTATCACTTTATAGTTGGGGGTTTTTTTCATTTTAATCGGAAAAAAACATATTTTTTGATGGGTCTCTGCAGCTCCTCTTAGCCAAGCATAGCTTGAAAAAAGTGCCTGCCCTGATAGACTTAATTTTAAGTTCTCGGCAAGCATTACATCAATATTTAACCTCTTCTCCCTTGGGGATAGCTGAACCTACCTGGCTTCCTGGTGTAGCAAACACCGGCTGCTGCCACTGCTCAGACACAGCTGTATGCAGAGGGTTCCTGGCCACAGGAACCAGTTCAGAAAGTGAGACAGATGCAGCCCTTCAGACTCGCCATCTCCTGCTTGTCCTGCTTCCTGTAGGACTGACTTAGGCTCTGCTGATAATAGACAGTGAGGGCTGTGCCCAGTTAGTAAAAGTCGCTTCCTTGTATCCCTATGAGGTTGCAATTTCATTTCCTTGCCATCACAGTACCTTCAGTTCCCCACCACCCCAGCCTTCCTTGCCTGTCTCCCTGCCCGCTCAGCAGACCAGGAGGTGTGGTTGGGCCCTGGCCAGCCTGGGACCAGCTGTCCGGGTGCCTGGCTGGGACACGGTTGCTTTCTGAGCCGGAGGTTTGGACACTGTGGTAGGTACATGGCCAGAGCACGCAGGCAGTGTAGGATGAGCATGTGCTGCTCCTCAGCAGTGAAAAACTCAATATATGGCTCAGAAGGCTGTGCCAGGCCCTGTAGTGCTACCTCTTAGCAGAGCTTGCTTCCTTAGCACGCAGCCCTCCTGTGCTGCTGCCACAGTGCTGGCCGTGCTGAGCCAGCCTTGTCAGGCTGAGCAGCAAGGACTGGGCCTCATGGAGGGGTGAGAGCTCAGTCGCCCCCCACAGAGTGCAGGAGTGGGAATGGTCTCAACTTCCTTGCTGGGCGACTGCCCCGTGGAAGCTCTGCAAGTCTTGACTTATGACCACTTTCTGATGAGTTAATCTCATTTGTAAGCCCATAGCACTTTAAAAGGAAGCAAACAAAATAAAAAGCACAAGAGCCAAAAATTCTGGGCCACCTCACTATAAATCTGGAGAGGGTTTTTTGTTTGTTTACATTGTCAAGTAATAAAATGTAATGTAGATTTTGTTTTGGAAAAAGGTAACGCAAATGGGAGCTCGCTTAGAAGGAGAGACGTGTTTGTATATGTGTCTGTCTGAGTGCTGATGGCCTTGTGCTACAGTCCCGAGGTTCTGAATATGAAAATGAATCACATCAGCCTGCAGTAACATTTCCCAGTGAATCAAGAGTTCTGGTTTCAACACATACGTGAATATATGTAGCAACGATCTTTGTTGTCCTGCCTTGGATGACGTCGTATTTTTCCATAAGAACACTGGGTGACAGTACATTCGAAGGCTTTAGGCTAAATGTGTAACAAGCATGAAATTCCTTTTAATGTGAAAATAAGACCAAAAGAGAACAAAGAGTGGAGAGGTCATGTAGGGGGGATGGGGGGGGTGGGGGGGGGAAACAAACAACAAACCACAATAATAAATATGACTTTTGGGGCGGCGTGAGTTTGGCTGTCACCGAGACGAGCCCACCGAGGCAGACACCCCGGCAACATCCAGATAATCTTATTATTTGCATGACATTAGCCATGAGGCCGGGGGGGGGGGGGGGGGAGGGTTGAAGGTGGGGGGAGGGGAAGAAGAAGAAGACCGCCAAAACCAGCCGGGCGGCCCCTGCCCCGGCCAGGCCCCTCTCGGGCGTGTCGGGGGTGCGGTCCCCCCCGGGGCGGGGCAGGGGGGGGAGCAGCGGCCCGGCCGCGCGGTGTGCGGGGGGCTGGGCGCGGCGCGGTTTGGCGTGCGCAGCTACTCGCGGCGGTGCGGTAGCGGCGGGGCCCTGCGGAGCTCGGTAATGATGTCAACTTGTTATTTACTTTCCAGCGCCGAGTGACCGGGCAGCGCGAAAGGAGAATCAATCAGCCGCCGGGTGACCCGCCAGGCGGAAAAAAACCGGGAGCCGGGCGGGGGAGGGGAAGCACATGGAGCCGCGTTGCATCATCCGCCCGGGGGCGGTGGGGGGGGACACGGACGGGACACGGGGACACGCGTGGGAGGCGGGCGCGCTGGAGGCTGAAGAGCCGCAGCGTTGGTGCCCCGCGGGTGTTGCGCTCCGGTGATAAAGCAGTAAAGCCCGTTTGTGCTGATTCACAGCCCGCCCGCCCCCCGGGGCGCTGACCGGGACAGGGCACCGGGGAGCATCGCTGTGCGGTGCGGGGAGCGCTCCCGCGGCGCTGCCCGTTCCTCCCCGCCGGGCACCGCGCCCGTGACGAGCTGCCGCGTCCCAGGGCCGGAGCGCGCCCCGCGGTGACCTGCGGGCAGCGCCGCCCCACCGGCCTCAACCGCCCCCGCGGCCCGAGCGGGTCCCGCGGGGGCCGAACGTGCGCGGGGGCGAGAGGGCACCGCGTGTGCCCCCGCGCCGGGCCGGCACCGGCGGGGGAGGGGAGGGCAGGGTTGCCCTCCGTGTGTGCGTGATGTGTCACAGTTGTTTCAGTTGCGGGGGGTGTCGAAGCACAACACAACCGCAGGCAGAGCGGGGGCGAGGGCTCAGCGGCCACCCCGGGGCACCCCCGGGGGCGTTGGCAGCGGCGCCTCCTCGAGCCGCCCGTCCCGGCGTGCGGGACCCACCCGGGTGGGGGAGGGCGCAGCTGGTTCGCCCCCCACCCACCCCGGCCCTCGGAGCCCTCCCGGTGCGCCCCCTCCCCCGCCGTCACCTCCCTCGCTCCCGCCCGGTGGCGGCGGCCCCGGGCGCGGCTGTGGCTCCCCCTCGGCGCTGCTCCTGCCGCCGCCGCGCGCCCGCACCGGCCCCGCCAACCCCCCCCCCCCTCACCGCCATTCCGCCCCAAAACTTTCCGTTTCCCCCTTCCCACTCTCCGGGACTTCCTTGTGCCGCCTGTGCGCGGAGGGGAGGGGGGGGAGGAGGCGTGTGCGGCGGCGGCGGTGGCGAGGGGGGATTCGCAGCCTCCTGGCAGGCTGGCCGGGACCCCGGGGGAAGAGGAGTTGCACCATGCGCGGCAAGTGAGGAAAAGTCTCCGCCAGCAGCAGCGCCGCCGCCCCCCGCAGAAGTTGGGGCTCTCCCCACCCGCGGGAGCGGGAGCTGTGCCTTTAACGCCCGCTGCGCTGCGAGGTGAGTTCCCGAGGCGGATTATTCATCCCGGAGACCCTGTTGTGTTTTTTTTTCTCCCCCCCTCCCTTTTTTCTCCCCCCCCCATCCTCTTTCCTCACGCCAATGCTTCCCCGGCGCAGCCCCCCGAGCCCAGCCCAGTCCGGGCCCCGCTGCCCCCGGCGCCCCCTCTGCAGCCTGACCCGCCCGGGGGGGAGGGGGTCGCTCAGCCACTGCTTGTTATGACGAAGTTTTTTTGAACCTGGAGGTTTTGGGGTCTGTTCGAGGATTTTAGGGGTGTTTTCTTTGGGCCGAGGCGATGTGTGTGCGTGGGACTGCCGTGCCCGTGGCGGCTGTTTTGCATCTGCCCCCGGGCAGAGCGACCCCAGGGCGTGGGGAGGGAGGGGGTGGGGCAGTTTCTCCCTACTTCTGAGGTAGTATTGTGGTTTTTTTAATTAAAAAAAATAAATGCTCAGGGGAGGGGGGTTGGGGGGAATGCGAGGTATTCACGCTCCAGTGTGGAGTTTGCAGAGCCTGGGTGGGGGAGGGGATCCCATTCATCGCCAGGGCTTGAATCAGCAGCGGGCGGAGGGGCCGGTCGCTCCCCTACATCGAAGTTTACTTCCAAGTAGGTAAACAAGTTCCCCCTTCTCGCCCCCCAGCCCCCATTCCCACCCCCTGGAGACGCGGGCTCTGCCGGCCCCGCTCCCAGCCCGCGGCCGCCGGCGGGGCAGGGGGTGCGGGGGAGCCCCTCGGGGGCTGCGGGGCTGCGACCTGTTGCACGTCCCGGGCCGGCGTGCCCAGCCCCGGAGCGGCGGGGCCCGTGGGCACCCTGCCTCCGGCTTCTGTCACCGGGCTGAGCCGGGTCCCCTTTTATCGTGCGGGTTCAATCTCGGCGGTGGGGCTGATAGATGGGTTCGGTGCGCGGCTGAATATTGGTGTGGTGTGATGTAAAGCGAGTGACCCTTGACCTATTTAATGATATGTTGTTGGGCTCTCGGGCAGGCATCCTGCACAGCGCAACAAGGGGGGAAAACACCAAGCCACACCCTAAAAGTTCGGCTTGTATATTAATTTCTCAAAGTCGGCGTTTACACGGAATAAAGGCTTCCCTTTATGTGTTGTCTTAACATGCTTCTCGCTGTTCTCCACGAGGATTCGTACGGCGTTTCTCTTTTCCTGACAAACGAGCCTTGGAGTGTGGATGTGGATGTGTGCGGTGGGGGAGGGGAGGCGGGATGTTCGGCTGGGCTCATCACCGCCTCTCCCCCAAAAAAAAGAGAATACTGCAGAAACCTAAAATATCCCTTTGAAAAGAGTGATGTTTTCAAATAAAATAAAGTGTAAAATTAAAATCTCAAGACTGATGTTTTAGGCTAATAGTATGAAAATAAATATATTGTGCCAGGGGGGATCTGGTTGTAGGCAATAAATACAAGGGCTTTAGTGGTGATAAATATAACGTCATATCTTTCTTCCTTATTCGATTTATTAGCAGTCCTTTAACTGAGACTGTTCCTGTGGCATATATAAGGTTTAACGTCATATACTTTGCTTACCATATGACTGCACATGCTGGGCTTAGGCCTCTCCCTGTCCTGCAGTCAGTGTTCTGTCATGTACAGAGACACCGGGCAGGTTTTGAACTAAATATATTTATTCCATGATAGCAGATGTTGTTGGCAAGAGAGCAGGATTTGTCCTAGTGTGTGTTTTGGCGTTGGTTTTTTTTCTTAAACAATTACAGATAATAATTGCAACATCTCAAAGACAGCAATAGTAAAACAGGGAAGCTTTTCCACAGAAGATTTGTAGAGGGGGTGGGAGGAAAAGGGAAAGCAAGAGGGGGAGGATGCTATCACATTAAAAATGCGTTAAAGCTCTCTTGGGCTATGTGTAATAATGGCAAAAACAGTGGAGATTTGAGCAAAGCTACTGTAGTCGTTTCAGTTTTTAACACCTTCAGTGAGCTATGCAACAATCTAGGATAGGACAACCCTCAATGTACAGACAGGCTGAGGAACAAGATGCTGGAGAGCAGCGCTGCGGGAAGGGACCTGGGGGTCCTGGTTGACAGCAAGCTGAATATGAATCAGCAGTGCCTTGGCAGCCAAGAGGGCCAGACATGACCTGGGGTGCATCGAGCAAAACATCGCCAGCTGGTCGAGGGAGGTGATTGTCCTGTTCTGCTCTGCACTGATGCGGTCTCATCTTGAATATTGTGTGCAGTTTTGGGTGCCACAGTATAAGAAGGATCTAAGGTTACTAGAGAGCATCTAAAAGGTGAAGAGTCTAGAGGGGAGGCTGTATGAGGAGCAGCTGAGATCACTTGGCGTGTTCAGATTAGAGGAGACTGAGGGGAGACCTCATTGCAGCCTACAGCTTCCTCTTGAGGGGAAGCGGAGGAGCAGGCACTGATCTCTTCTTTGTGGTGACCAGCGACAGGACCTGGGGGAATGGCATGACGCTGTGGCAGGGTGGATTTAGGTTGAATGTTAGGAAAAGGTTCTTCACCCAGAAGGTGACTGGGCACTGGAATAGGCTCCCCAGGGAAGTGGTCACAGCACCAAGGCTGACAATGCTCAAGAAGCATTTGGACAACGCTCTCAGGCACATGGTGTGATTTTTGGGGCTGACCTGTGCAGGGCCAGGAGTTGGACTCAGTGATCCTTGTGGGACCCTTCCAACTCAGGATATTCTATGATTCTGAGGTTGTTTTTTTCTCTCAAAAGATGAAAAAGTGTGTTTCAGAAGCATAAAGGATTAAAAATTATGCATACGTGTAAACACTGGCAACTGCACAACTGTCCAGGTCTCCTAGGACGTAAAAAACTTATCTCTGCAGATAAGTTGTCCTCTGAATACATCTTCTGCCCTTCCCCCACCCGATTAAGTAGCTCCAGTGTCCTCTGCTATGCCACTGCTGAGAGTTATGCTATGGTTCTTCTTTTCAGCCGATTTCAAGTATTCTCCACAAAAAGAGTATTGAAGGAGCAAAGATAGATTAAATCCTTGATAAGGATGGGGAACTTGTCTGCACCTGGAATTGCCAGGCTTCTGCTCTACCAGTTTGCCCAGTTTTCATAGAATCATAGAATGTCCTGAGTTGGAAGAGACCCACAAGGATCATGGCGTCCAACTCCTGGCCCTGCATGGGACCGCCCCAAGAGTCACACCATGTGCCTGAGAGCGTTGTCCAAACGCTTCTTGAGCTTTATCAGCTTTGGTGCTGTGACCACTTCCTGGGGAGCCTGTTCCAGTGCTCAGCCACCCTCTGGGTGAAAAACCTTTGCTTGATGTCCATCCTAAACCTCCCTGGACTCAACTTCATGTTGGTGTGGTACTGTCATTGATTTACAGATGGGCTTTTCCCATTTTTGTGATGACAGGGGCCGGAAGCAGACCTTTTGTCCACTTGATAAGTCTAATGTGCCATGTCTCCTGGGAGAGCTTCCTGAACAGAGGCTTCTCCTCTGTCAGCAGCAGCTGTTAAAGGCCTGTCATCCCTGAGCTTGGAAGGAGTAGAGGAGAACGTCCCTCAGTGCAGATGGGATCTTGTTTCTCAGTGTCCGAGATAAGTCAGCGATGCGATACACTTAGGATTGAGCAACATGTTCAATGAATTTGGTTCATTGTGGGGATGAGGCTGGAAAACCCATCCCGGGGTTTAGCCTGGCCTTTGCCACAGATAGTGCAAATGTGCTTTGGTGCTGTTAGCTCTTGCTGTTTGCTGCTGTAAAGAGTTCAGTGTTAAAATTTATGCTGTATAAAACCAATGTTGTTTATGTTTTAGTAGTGCCAAGGGGCCCCCATTCAAATCAGGACCATTTTGGGAATATTGTAGACGACGGTTCTCGCCCTAAACAGGTTGTAATGCGAGTAAGTGAGGGAGACAAAAAGCCAGGAGGGTAAATGATGGAAAAAACTGACTCAGGGGAACAGCAGCCGACTGTAGTGCCTTATCTGCACAGCCATGGCCACCGTGTGATCTCAGCTGGTAGGAGAGAGGAGAGTTGTTAACACTTGGCAGCACTGTCGCTGGTAAATCTGTCTGCTCTGTGTGAAGAGGAGTGGGCATCATAACATGCGATCCATATCCTGGATTCTCTTTACTATTGCTCTTTTAATTCCTGGTATTTTAGGTTATGTACGCCAGCCTGCCTATAAAATGATGCAGGTTTTGTAACTCTTGGGACAGCTTCTTTTTTTCATAATCTTCATTATGAGGCAAGATGGAAGTAATTTTGTAAACTCTTTTTTCATCTGCTAAATTAAAACTCCACTCCCTCTTCCCCTCCCTCATCTTGCCTATTTTTAGTTAGGAGGAAATAGCTGGCCTCTTTACAGCAAGAACCCATACCCCCTGGGTACCATTTATAGGTTTCTACCAAATGGCCTACTTGGACAAGTTGGTTGAAATTAAACAAAAACATTGGGACTACAGCTCTACGTAGGAATAGCAGCCTTCCTGTCAGGACAAAACCTTGGCATTTTGATGATACTGAAACAAACATCCAAAGGTGAAAAATGGCGTTTAGGTTATTTTTCTTTTCTTTGGTAGACAAGAGAATATTTTAAAGGCTTTCTTTTTTGTTGTTGTTGTTTTTGTCGTTGTTTTTGTTTTGTTGTTGTTGTTGTTGCTTTCTGGTCATTATTATAATGGAATTTCATTTAAGGATGACTAACAGTATTTGATTTTACAATGACAAGAAGCCTCCCAAAGCTAGTGCTGTGTAAAAGCTAGGAGCAATCGAAGAAGGGTGTTCAGTAAGAAAAGGTCATAGTTTCTTACCAGTTTTCTTCTTGTGTAGAGATTTTGTCCTAGATGGAGATTTATAAATTATAATTACTAATGTTTAATGATTCCATAGAGGTATAAAATTGCTTTTGTTAGCTTAATTGAAAGCAAGTTTAACTCCATAGTGGGTATGTGACCGTTTTTGAAGGTGGAGCTGCACAGGCCTTTTGTGCTACTTTTCTTGCACTGCTTTTCCTGTGCATATTTGTATTTACTTTAAGAGATACTAAAAATACTGGACTGTAGCAACAGGTATTGTATTTCTTCATTTGTTGTTTGACAAGAGAAGAATATATTGCCTTTGATATCTTCTGTTTGGATCCCAGCTATTAGTCCCCTTCTTTACTTTGGGTTATGAGCATGATTGCATCAGGAAAAGAGGCTTGGGCGTAGGAACATTTGATGATATGCCTTCCATCTTTATAATCCTGTTGACTTAATGCAAAAAAAGGGGCATCACGATGTTTAACCCCATTTCTTGACTTTCTCTGTAGTGTGGACAATTAATATATGTCTGCTTGACCTATTTAAACTGGAGTCTATGTAAGGAGTGATAATTTATGTGAAGTTACAACAGAAATTTATGCGAAGAACCCTGTGGTATTCATGCAGTTCAAAATCATGATGATAGTATTGTGGTATGAAGAAACAGTTATTTTAATATTTTAGCGAAGTGCATTGCATAACTACAGTTTGGCTTGGGTGTTGAATGTTACTCATTTACTGTGAGAAGTTAACACAGCACACTGAACACATGGACAAAAACAGTGCCTTGATGCTTCGATGATATGACTTGTGGCCTATTTCTGAGCAGACAAGTAGACTTATAATGTCTAATAACTGTGTATATATATACTCATCAAAATACTTTTGTCTAATTAAATGGTAAATTTTATTGACCCTTTGCTTTTGAAAGGTGGAACAAGGCATTTAAAGAGCATTGTTCTCCATTAGTATGTAGCGGTCGCTCTGTACATCACTCCACTGCCATTCGAAATGAGATTGCATTTACTGACCTAAATTTCATTTAAGCTGCTAATTCTTAGTTACAGTTTAACCTCTTACTGCTATGTAGTGGCTTTATATATGCGTTTTGTTATATAAAATCATAATTTTATTAGATGAAAAGATGTAACATCAAATATGAATTTTTTTTCTGTCAAAACAGAACTTTCCCACACCTGCAATAAGTTATTGATAGAGCAAAAAAAGCAACATTTTTTCCCTTAGGCATTAAAAATACTTGTAAAATATTCCTTTGTCATTATTGTCAAGAAAACAAAGAGGATTTTACTCTGGTGGATAGATTCCCTTTGTCATTCTGCAGAATAATATATTTGTTGTGCTCCTTTTTGACGGCAGTAAACTGCACTGGATGTACAACTTTGCCTTCTGCTACAGTTTGCTGTGTAGCACTATTAGCTCTTCATTAACCCTCTGCGATTGAATGGAGACTCTGCAGAATATTCTCTTGTTCAAGAGTGAAGCCAACTATCTATGATTTATATTTCTGAACAGAATAATCATGTTATAGAGGCACTGCTGAAAGGGAGCTGTTTCAGTGTTATAAGTAACATGTATACAGCTGTTGTTATGTTTCATGCTTAGAAGTGTCCAGTGATGAGTGTGTCAATTTGAACACCGCCCTGTAGCCTACAGCAAAATAATCGGAAGGATGTTCTTCCAAAACAATTGACTTTCACAGGGCCCAGTTAATGAATACATGATATTTTTATAAAGTGAAGTAAAAATATGGATTTTTTTTTTTTGCAAATCCATGCATGTTGGTAACAGAATTAGGAATTGTTATAACTACACAATAGTTTCAGTGTCGTTTAGCAACTACAAGTAGCTTGTTCACTGTACCAGTGGGTTTAGTCTGATTGCTACTGGCAGAGGATATGTGTGTGTCCAGAGACTTATTAGTATCAAGACTTGTGTTAGCACATAGTCTCAGCTGGGATTGTAGAATAAGAAGCAGTTTTGCAAGTATTAATTGTTTAAAATGAACTACACTAATTGCCGTATGTGATTGTGTGCATGTGCATGTAGGTATATGTACACGGATAGCCTTAAAGGTAGTCCAAAAATTAGTTTTGGAGAAAAAAGGAGTCTCCCTGAGGTTGGAGAGCGGTGCTGGAGTGCGGTGGCTAGGCTCTCACACCCCGAACTAGGATGTGCTCAGGTTTCAAGCTCCAGTCAGCAGCACCTGGGGTGGTGCAAACCCAGTGAAATGACTGTAGGACTGGGCCAGGCTGGATGTCAGGTTTTGGGAGAAGACAGAGGTGCATTATGTACTTGTTGAAATGTGGCAAGGTCAGAAGTGCACACTGTGCTTGTACATCTGACTGAGCATAGTGAGCCCAGGAGGTGACAACTGGGCTACTGTATATGGCTGAGAAATGCATTCAAACTTCAAAATTATGATATCTTTTTTTTTTTTTTGGTTGCTCCTAGAAGTAAAATTTAAACCATTATCTTGATAGAGAGACTGAGGGAAAATTACCCTCCACTGGAATGTTGTCCACAGATAGGGTCGAGTTTTGCTGATGGATTAGGACAGGGAATCCAAGCACAAACAGTGCCCATTCATGTTGTGGGGGTTAGTTTCCAAGGATATCTGTCTTTTGCTTTTTACAGTCACAAAACAAACTTAACTCTTTTCATTCCTGTTTACATGCTCACACATGGACCTCTAGGAATTTGGTTACAGAATTGACTGAAACACACCAAATATTTTCTAAATTTCTCAGAAGGTATTGGTAATGCTGCTAATTATATGGATTCAACTCTCTCATTATATGGATTCAGCTCATAATTGCAGCTGAACTTTGCTGTTTGGGGTTTTTTTTCTTTTTGGCTTTAGTTTAGTCCTTTTTTAATGTAAGAGCTTCTGTAGTTTTATGTAGTTAATAAAGTTTACGTTTTCAATTTTTTACTTTTAAACTAAAATACTATGATCTGAGGAAGGTACAGATAAAAGGTAGGCCTGAGGATTATTCTGATGAGGGAAACATCTTCCTTCCTATATCAGTTCTCAAAAATGACAGTAAGGAAGAGAAGCAAGTTCATTTTTAGTAACTTTACATGGTGTTCACAAGACAGATTTTATGTCATTCTGTGAAAACTATTCAAGATTTCTTTATTTTCATTTTGACTATTACTGGGTTTGTTTGGGTTGGTGGTGTTGTAACTCAATAACAATGCTTGTTTGTATTTGGAGGAATCTGGTTTTGTATTAAAAAACCCAAGCACTCTCAACTCTGATACTTCTGGTTGTATCAATAGGTATCTTACATAACTTCTTAATTTAAACAAACCAGTTAGTGTAAAATTAGTGCATGACAGTGTATAATAAAAATTTATCCAGTTGTATTCTCACAGGATTTTATGTGCTTGGGAAAAAAAACATAAGGGAAGCTGTAAAGGTGGCCCTAAACACAATATCGGAGTGGAAGTAAAGAACTTATTTGTTACGTACAGCTCAAATTTGCTAAAGCATTAATGTAATGATTCACCTCACTGCTGATGAATGAAACCAGCTATTCTGGGAGGCCACCATCATGTCTTTACTACATAGTCTGGTAGTGCTGGGTAGAGGTTAGGTAAAAACCAGAATGTAGCTTAAGCTCTGATGGGCAGTTTACAAGGAGGAAGAAGAAGAGTGGGAGTAAGCTACCTGAAAAGCTGGGCTCGGCTATTTTTAACCTGCGGACTGTCAAGTAGCCAAAGAAATTTTTAAATGAATTTTCTGAACTGTATTTTTTTTTTTTCTTGGCTAAGGTCATGTATCTTCAAAACACTTATTCCTGTGCATTTTTCAGTGTTAGGAGGGTAGTATATATGGTATGTGGATACTTTATAATACGTTATTTTGTGGTTACAGATACTACTTTTTGTGTGTGTTTGGTTTTTCTAATGTTTAATGTATTTGTGTGTGAATTAAATTTTTTATTTTAAATTTTACTTAGACCAAACAAGAAATTCTTCGTGGTATCTGCCATGTTACCAACAGCATTTATTTTCAGTTTAAAAACCACCTGAAATATGGAAGAGTTATGTGTTCTCTAATGGCAACATGCAGTTAAATGCAGTTATGCATTCTCAATTAGATCATATGCACTGAATGGTGGGTTTGTAGATAAGGTTTGTTGTGCATAGCAGGTGTTTATGTACATGGAGTCCAAAATGAAAGAAAGAAATTTAATTTCCTCTTACTATAAGTAATACCATGACCTATATCCTGTACGTATTTAAAGATTGCTCAGATAATTGCATTGAATGATTTTGTAGTTGTTTGCTCCCGTATTCGTTTTGCCATGAGATTTTGAAGTACAACATTTTTCCTTTTTTTAAAAGTAAATTTGAATGTATGTCTATGAAAAGAAAAAAAAAAATCTGTTCCTTAATATCTTTACAAGGCAGTTGATAGGGCACTCCTTTCCACAGCTGGGTAAATAATTTACATTCCACTTATGGAATGGTGGAATGTTACCTGCTTACTGTCCTACAGAACTGCTATGAAGGTTTTAGTAGTGACTGCTTTTGAAGAATTTTAAAGATCAAAATACATTATTTATTTTGTTGCTAGTTTATTAAAATGTGAATGTAAAGTTCTGCTTACTAAAGTATAATCCTATTTTTCATCAGTTTATCAATTAGGGTAGCAGGGTATAAAAGGAAAACTATGAAAAAAAAAGTTTTATCTCCCTTTCAGTGTTCAGTTTAGAATTAGAAGTAATGATTGCTTTAATATGTTAATCTTCTCTTAATCTGTAAGTTAGTTTCCTGGCTAACAGAGTTGGGTTTAGGGTATTAGATTGCCTCAGAACAAGACTTTATGGTTTTTCTCAACCTTTTTGTAATTACTTTTAAACTTTTTTTTCATTACCTCCCTCATCCAGTAAAAAATCAGTTAGGGTTTCCAGTGAACTTTTAGAGGTTTAATTTTAATGGATATTTTCTGTGTGCTTTGGTTGTTTTTTCTGACAGCTCCACGATACCTGTGTAACTTCAGCAAGGACGGAGTTGATGATCCGTTTGTGTTCTGAACATTCAACAAATCCTGTTATAGCTGTGGCCTGATGTTGCAAAAATATATTTGGCTTGTGCAGGAGACTTCTAGGATCAGGCCTTATATGATGGCAGCACAGATTCTTGACTGATTAAGCAAACATTTCTGAGCCATTTTTAAATCAATGGATGATGTACTTTTAGGTTTAGTCTGTCAGTCAATGTTCTTGTAGTAAAACAGAGATCATGGTGTCCTTCTCATTTCCCCTACCCGCATAAGTAGTATATTTTGTATGGCATAACTTCCAAAGTCTATCTTGAATACCATTCTTATGTGAATCCTCACAGTGTTTTTGGAAGTTTCTGTAGCTGAGAAACATTTAGTTGAGATTTAGAGCTGGGTTTCTTTACAGCGTGCAAGGAGCTGTGTCGGCTATGTTGAAATTTACTGGGCTTACTATTTTGCAGTACAAAGTGTAAGGCTTAGCAATTTTAAGGTTGCAAACACATACATTAAAAAGCGACCAGCTTAGTTGGATGGTTGGAACCTGTGACCTTTTTCAGTCAAGTGTCCTTAGTTTTTCGGGGAAGGCCACATTAGAAGGTCTAACAAACACTAGCAGCAAGCACCCGTAAGGGACTGGCAGGCAGCGGTGAGATGATCTCAGTGTTGCCTGTCTAGATCATGGATAGTCTCAAAACTGTTCTGCCAACTGTGACGTACCACATAAGAAGCCCAGCATCTCAGATGTGGCACCTGATGGTTGTCTTTTGTGTCGGGGTTACAAAGGCCGTACCCTCTGCTGAGAGTGTGCACCAGTGCTCCCACACAGCAACAGGTGTCCCCGGCCCAGGTACACCGACTGCGCCTTGTGCTGGCCGCAGGCTGGAGCTGTGCTTCCTCTAGTCTGTTCTGCCACGGATCTCAGCAGTCTGGCTCTCGTTATTTTGCACAGACAGCAGCGCCAAACCTTCCTCAGCCAACTGGTTAATGCCAGCTGAGCAAAGCCTTCTGTGGGTAGGGGTCTTGCAGCTGCCTTGGTTGACACCAGGGAGGCTTTGCTGGAAAGCAGAAGCCTGACAGTGCATAGTGTAACACTTCATCCTTCACAGCAGATGCTGACTGAAGAAAAAAATATGAAGATTACCCTGCTCCTAAATGCAAAAAAACCCTAGAATGGGTATGTCTGTGTACTGGTGATGCGGTGTGTATTTTATTTTAATGTACCGTTTTTCTCTGGGATGCTTGCTCTGTTTGTCTGCAGTAGATAAGGAAAACTACGCAGAAGGATCATTGCATTTATTTTTCTAACCTTAAAAATAAATTTTCTAACTTTTTTTCATTTGATGACTCAAACATCCTACAGATAGTTGTCTTAAATATATAACTGTTTATGCTATTAGCATTGTCTTAATTGTTATTTTTGTCTCTGGAAATACATATGGTTATTTTTCTGGTGTCTCAAGTGGAGCAAATATCTTACCAGCCTGTTTAACGTGCTAACGTATGTGAGAAAGTATACCCTGTGGCCTGAAACATCATTTATGTATTTGCCAGTTGCCTCAGTGTTTTAACTTCTGTTAGTATGCATTGCATTTGGTTAGGTTGAATTTATTATTGATTTCAACTGTTTGCAGATAGTCTGCTGACAGACCATTTGCTTGTGTCTCCTTTGAGCCATCATTTTACCCTCATTAGTCTATGGATGTGTTCTTTTGAATGTTAGCTAAACGCGTTCATAGAACCGGTAAAATTAATAGAAGGGAAAGTAGGAGAGCTGCGTGACCTGTTATTTGTAAACAACATTATGAAACTTCCTTTCAGTGTTTGACTCTATACTAGACTACATTTATTTTTTTTTCTGCAAGTTTTCCCTTTTTATTCTCTGGGGTTTTATGAGCTTCCCATCATATACAGCCATTTGCTCAGCTCTTTTAATTGCCCCTCCCCCCTTTTTTTTTGGGTACACTTTTGTTTGATTTGGTTTTGAAGACTAAAGCTACTAGGTAAATAACAACAATAATATTCACCAGTTCTCTAATTCTGTAGTTTCAAACCATGGTTTGCAAGCAGCTAGGTCTGTTTTTATAGAGATCTGGGGGTTAAAAAAAACAGGAAGCCTGTTGTAATTCAGTTCAAATTCGCTGTACAAGATATCTTTATTGGCCCACAAATTTAAAGAATTAAAAGATCCCTGGTCTAACTCTATTGTAAACTTCTTAAGGATGTGATGATATCTATTTTTATGACTTACTGCTTTGTGGGTGTGAATATCATTATGCAAGTAATAATCTGTGTTTTCACAGAAGGTAATTTATACCAACATTAAATTTTGGCATTTTGTAGATATTTATGAAAATATCCCTTCTCTTACGTAGGGCTGTGAAGGGTATTTTCTCTGACATAACACAGATTTGGCTGATCTTTAATTGCACAAAGAATAATCTATAGAGGAGCATTTGGATTCCCTTAGTTTGTGTTTATCAGGTCTGTCACATAGGAAGCCTGCTCAACTGATTTTTCTTTTCTTTTTTTTGAGGGGTCTTGTGCAGTACTGGTTTTGCTTTTAGAGTCTAACAATTTATATGGCAGTATCACATTTCAGTAAATCCAAATTCTTGCGTCTTAAAATGTCAAGAATTTTGTTATTTGATGTTACTACACTTCTGTTTTCTCCTCTGCTTGAGAGCAGCACTGCTTGCTAATGTTAGGAGGGGTTAGGTAGAGGAGGTGTGTATGGTGAGAGTGGGGGTGGGAAGTAAAACAGGCTCTGGCTGTTTACACATTCCAAGCAACCATAGATCTGCTTGCTTTGAGGCCAGAAATATTTTCCTTTTCACTATCAGTCTTGCAGATCTGGGGTATTTGGGCACACTGCCAATAAAAATAAATGGCAATGTGTTAATCTCTTAGATTGAAATGTAATAAACCATATTTTAGCGTTTTGTGTGTATGCATAAGAATAATAGATTAACAGCACTTTGTAATTAGAATATGACATTTTTAGAAATACTGAAAGTTATGAATAGTGCTATACTTTCTTCAAGAATTGCCTATAAAAGGCAATCTAAAAGAAAATTTGACTCCTTGCTGTCTTATTCCAAAGGGAAAGTTGCATAATCAAAATATTTTTGCTAACTAGATTTTCTGTTTTCAGCATGATAACCTTTGGCTCAAGGAGCTTATGATGAGTCTCTCTAATTTCCATGTAATGTGTGTATATACGTGCATTTTTTTTCATTGATTTTGTAGTGGGTTTAATCTGTTTTGTAGTCCTTCATTTATCATTCTGGTTTCCAGCACTTGTGTTTCAGAGTTCTGATGAAATCAGATACACAAAGCCATCCACCTCCATGTCTTTTTTTCTTTTTTTTTTTTTTTTGTCAGTATTGGAAATTATTTCCTGCAGCCTGCACTAAAATACAGACTGAGCAGGCAGGCAGATGAATAATGATTTCTTCTAGGTTCTGCCTAATGTAATGAACAGACCTTCTGCTAATTGTTATTTGTTATCAATATTTGTGTACATGCGATTTCCTTCCCTGAAGCTTGCTTTCTTGGATTTCTTAAAGCTGTATGCTAGATATGACATTATTAGTTTATTCCAAGTGGTGCAGTAATTCCACTTTGTCACTCCAGCAACTTTGTCACTGGGACTTGACGTGGCTCAGCTTCTTGTTGTTTCTCCTTTCTGACCAAAATTTGTTGTGCTCCAGAAATATTACCATATAATTATGGCACACACAAAAAAAGACAGTCCCACTGAGATAACAGCTGTTACCCTCAGTCTTAAGACCATCCTAGCACATGCAATGCAAAAGGTAATTCAGACTATACAGTTGGGTTTTTTCCCAAGGGCAGCTAATTGCTTAAAACTTTCCTGCATAGCTGTGGCTGCCATCCAATCTGCATTTAGAGGCATTAAACTGCTTTTGGAAGAGCTGTAGGCTTCTTCGGCTAGACCACCAGCAACCTGGACAAACATGGTAATACCTCTCTTGACTACATTTTTAGGAAAAAAGTACTGCACTTCTCCTGTAGTGACCTGGATCTAAAGCCAGAGGTTGTTTGGGGCTGCTGTCAGGCGAGATCAGACTGTTGAGTTTAACCTAAATGGAAGTAAACACGAACGTTACCTGCACCTCATTATCCCTGTGCTTTTATGACACACACTCAAGACTGTTTGTATACTGGCTATGGCTCATGCTGATTATGTTGTTAATAATTTGTGTCTCTAGAGTGTGTACTAGCTGGGTGCTTTCGAAGCCAACATTTTTGAATACAGATAGCTAAATAAGAGGCTTGTTTTTCAGAAGCCTTGGGTAGGTACAGCCACAGTTGAAATCAGAGGAACTGGTGGCTGCTTAGTGCCTGGATAAGTAATTAGCATTAATACAGGAGTGCATCATAAGATTCTGACAACAGAAGGTCACCTCCCTCTTTTTTCCCCAAAGATAAATATAAAGTGCTGTTTAAAAAAAAATCATAGAATCAACCAGGTTGGAAAAGACCTCCGAGATCATCAAGTCCAACCCTTGATCCAACACCACCCTGGTTACTAGACCATGACACTAAGTGCCTCATCCAGTCTCATCTTAAAAACCTCCAGGGATGGTGAATCCACCACTTCCCTGGGCAGCCTATTCCAATATCTGATTACTCTCTCTGTAAAGAATTTCTTCCTAATATCCAACCTAAACCTCCCCTGGCACAGCTTAAGACCATGCCCTCTTGTCCTACTGCTGGTTGCCTGGGAGAAGAGACCAACCCCCACCTGGCTAAAACCTCCTTTCAGGTGGTTGTAGAGAGTGATGAGGTCTCCCCTGAGCCTTAAAGAAAAAGATCCTACCAAGTGACTACTACAAGTCTGCATATAGATGTGTGGGTTTTTTTCCCTATCTCTGTATGTTTCTTGAAAGGGCAAAATTTGGCCCTGATCCTCAGCAGCAGCTTCTCACATTTAATATATGAGTGTCTGTCCAGGTGTGTATGGTTTATATTGAGGTTAGAGGGTCTGTATTGTAAATTGGTAGCAAGTTTTTCTGCCATACGTGCTTAGTTTTATTTAATGTAATATTTGGTGTAGTGGGAAGATGTATTATTATTGCAGTAGTGATTTAGTTTACTATTTATTACAAATATTTCCTAACTTAAAAAACATGAAAACTTGTTTTTTGGTTGAAATAGTAGGAACTGGGAATCTTGTTCTTCTTTAAACAAGCAGAAACACTAAAGAAACAAGGATATGAGGTATAGTGGCCTAATGCAAAAAAACCCAAACCTCAAATGCTTCTTTAAATTAGACAGATTTACATATTAATTATATGTATAAATATCTAGAAATTAGTAGTATCACATGATAAACCGTATTATATAAGAATTACATGCAAATTGCACTCGCTTGGAGGTTTGTTTTTTTTCTTTGTAGCTTAGAAATGTTGTCAAGTTGGTTGAGAGCTTAGTAGAAGATATTTATTAAAAGAAATTTGATGAGAAGAACAAACTGGGATGTACTGTTCCTGTCCACAGGAAAGTTTAGGATCTGTAAAATAGTAGCTTGGACTTCTCATTTCTTTCTCTTTTTGTTTAGGTTTAGAATGTTGGCCTGCATGGACCATACTGTAGACTGGTTAAATATTATCAATTAATTTCAAGCCACAGAAACTATGAAATGAAAATTCAGACATACTTTTGAAATTGTGGTTGTCATCTTTTTTTTGCTAGTAACAAGTCTTTGACAGCCAAAATCAATATAAGAAAATGGCATTGTTGACTTAGCAAAACAGTTGGGTTAATTGTTCAACACTACAGATGCTACTTAATAACTTTCTTTAGAATTATTATTTAGTACTTATTTTTTGATTCACAAAATTTCTTAGAAATCTTAGCTATGAGTCTGGCTGATGCAGTAAAAAGTCCCAGTGAACAGTGTCACAGAGGCATATGCAGCTTGGGATGGAAAGAGGCCAGTTTAGTAGTTAATTTGTTTCTTCAACCTCAGCTGATCAGTGAGTAACACCTGCATTTTGCTTAGTTGTACCAGCATCTAACTGTATTCAAATAAGGAGAAACCCCACCTTCCCAGAATATGTGAAAGATACTTCATGGTAAGCTACTGTTTCAAGAGACCTCTCATAAGTAGAGGATAATAACCTAGAGAAAAGGAGCATGAGCTGATCCTTGCAGGAGGAGCCCTCACCTAGCTGGCCTCGTTGGTCTTTTGCAATTATTGTTTCAAAAAGGTTTCTCTCACCATTGGTTTCACAGTTTTTGAACCTGATAGTTTCAAAGCCTGTTCTCGGCTAGCCTGCTTCCTGTGAAAAGTGGTGTTGGGTGAGGTGCTCGTGTGTGCCTCATCACGCCGGTGAGAAATAAATTGTGTTTTGATCTGCAAGTCTTGCTTTGCATATTAGATTTTATGTTCCCTTTGGAGGGGGGGGAGCAAGAGAGAGAGAGAAGCAAACAACAGTGCTGATATGGTGCAGTTTTGTTGGAGAGAGGCACTCATGCCAGCTTTCCACCAGGTTTGATCTTTTCCCTGATACTTACTGGTGGTAGGTCTGGTTGAATCTGGTAGCAGAACAGCTTTAAAAAGGCTATGATCCCTTGGAAGGTAAGCATTTACACAGCACCAGTTGTCAGCCTTTAACTAAGCATTGGCCTTTCTGAAAGAGGAAATTGGTTCTGCAAGTGTTATAAATTGCTACAAATTGTTGTGTTGATGAATCTGTAAAAAAAAGCCCTATGAAAGTAAACCAGAAGAGCACAAAACAAAACAAACAAAAAAACAACCCCCAGCATCCCTCACCAAACCAAAATTAAGCAGATGACAGATTTGTTAACTGAGCACTGAGGGTTATCTTAGGACATAGGTGCTTACATTTTGAATTGATTCTCAATTGTCAACTTGACGTGTGTGGGAGGTAAAGTGAACTTTTCATGAAAAACATTCTCATAGGAACAGTTGCTATTTGTGGTTCTTCTGGTACACTTAGGTGTATGTTTGGGGAGAAGGGAAATGACATATTAGTGTTTTCAAGTCTTTTAAATCAAAGAATTGTCTCACTTTTCTTAAGCAATGCAATTTTTAGATCATATCCATTTTTTTGGCTGCTAGAAAGATATGCTTTATTTTCCAGTAAATAAATTTTTCTTATTTTAAAAAACTGTAATTTTGTCGTTATAATTGTAAGCATTTTAATTAAAATGCTGATAATAAAAAGAGTTTTTATATAAAGGAACTGATTACACTTGGTGATGTAAGATCAAAATTAGGCCAAAATTTTGATGTTGTCTATCAGGCTCCCTGATGTAGACATGTATGCCATTATTCCAGTTGTTTCTGTAATAGTTTGCAGACCATTTTAGCTGTTTTATGATTACCAGTACTGTACAGGTTGACACTGATTTAAAAAGGAGCTGTGTTTAGAGCCAAGAACTAATCTTTTTGCTAGTTACAGATATGTCTTTTTCCTCCTTGAACTTACTTCAGTGT
Organism: Chiroxiphia lanceolata; assembly: GCF_009829145.1. Classification (NCBI taxonomy): domain Eukaryota; kingdom Metazoa; phylum Chordata; class Aves; order Passeriformes; family Pipridae; genus Chiroxiphia; species Chiroxiphia lanceolata. Next base: position 20,904,346 of record NC_045638.1, on the reverse strand, counting down.
AAAAGGTAACTTAATAAAGCCATTTCTCCCGTAACATTGAAACCAAAGTGCTGTTAGCTGCATTTTGATGAATCGAAGTGTTCAAGGCGGGGTTGGATGGGGCTCTGAGCAACCTTTTTTAGTGGAAGGTGTCCCTGCCCATGGCAGGGAGGTTGGAAGTAGATGATCTTTAAGGTGTCTTCCAACCCAAACCATTCTATGGTTCTATGAATATGTCTGAGTTTCAAAGAGTGTGACTAAAAAAAAACCCCAAAAGCAAGACATCTTACAAATGTATTTATATACTTAATATTTCTGTGAAAAATGTGTCTTTATTGTAGACCAGACATTTCCTTCATATAGGATGTGGCTGTAGGTATTCAATATTTATGTCTGTGCTTAGCTTTGTACACAATAGTTTCACAGGAGTAAACAGCAGCACTTGTGTGGGGAAAGCCTAATGTGTGTATGTTTAGGACTTGACCCTAATTACTAGTTTATAATTTCTAAGAATTTCCTGTCTGGACTAGAAATGTTTTAAAATCCATCTCACTTCTACTTTGTAGATTTTAAAAACAGTACCCAGAAACTAAGAGCTTTCAATGGGCAGTGAACACCTACTTGCTGGGCCTTCTGATTCATCTTTGTGGTAATCTTTGTGTACCTCCAGCTCCCTCTCAGCAAAGACTGGGCAGAGGAATATTTGACTGCTGCCCTCAGTGCTCTTAAGGAAGAACAAGTCTGTGAGGCTTCTATGTAAATAACACAGCATTTAGTAATGAGAAAGTTAGCAACTCTGATAATTGCTCATGAGGCATACCTATGTAGAATTGTACTTTGAAAATTTCTTTCAAGTTATCTCCATATCTCCTATCTGAATTTTATATCCACCAGCAATGCAGACTCATTCTGCAACTAAAAGCAAGAAGTGTATATTTCAAACATTGTCTAGTCATGGTTAGTTTCCTCCTGTTAAAATCCTTAGAGAAGTTAATACTCTCTTCTGAGATGAAGGAGGCCTGTCACCAAAGGAACTGAATAAATTATAGTGGTATTCAAAGGGTAGAATGAAAAGACAGGTGTGGGAATCGCAGCTGAAGGTTAAGTCAGATGAAGGAAACAGTTGTAAATGTGCAGTCTGGTTCATAATGTAGGTAAAAGGGAACTCATAGAGTTCCCAGACAGTGTATAGGCAGAGTTTGAGTGGTTTATAAATATTTGGGGTGCTTTTTTCCTCTTGCATTAAACACACTATTTTTCAAAGACTTTCTGTCTAAAGTAGGCACTAGGCTTCGTTTACCCAGCCATTTTGAGAAGCAGTGTGGATGTTTTTCGTAAAATGCATGGTTCACCATATTTTCCAGAGCTGTGGGGCTGTGTGTGCCGTGTGTGGCAGTGCCAGAGGCTGCCAGGCATTGCAGACGCTGCCATGGCCAGCTCCTCGTGTGTGTTGCTGCACACAAGTCTCCCCTGCTCAGGGTAAAGCATCTTCTGGGACAGTGTGACACATTTGAGGGAGCCACTGTTCCTCTCCGAGGAGATCATGCATCTGTCAGATGTTCTGGGAAGCCAGGGAGGGGGAGGAGGTTAGCAGCAACAGTATGAAGCAGTAAGGCCAAATTTGCCTGGCATGGCCATATGGCTGTTAAAGTATTGCTGTCAGATTGCTTCTTGTTGGTGGGCGAAGAGGGCTGGGGTGCTCCCTGTGGGAGGGTAGGGTTGGAGGAGGCAGGAGCTGGGGAAGAGGGATGCATGACAGCTTTTCCTGGGTGGTAGGGGCTGCAGGACATGCCCTCTTCCTCCTCCTCCTCCATCTACTCCTCCTCCTCTTCCTCTTCTGCACACTGGCAGGGGCTGTCCATCGGCTGTGGCTATTGTTTGATTTAATTAGATTTTATTGACTAAGACAACCTTAATAGATTTCATTTATGTACCTTGGTTTTATTGCAGTTTAGCCCTCTAAATACCCATGAGGCTCCTAAAATAACAAAGATACTATTAATTAGAAGCTAAAGGGAGCATAAGCTTTAAAACAATCATACTTTGCTCATTCTTTATTGCGTGTACATATTTAAAAATATACTTTCAGTCTTTGAGTCAAAAATAATTTTAAAAAATCATTTTCAAATCCATAAAAGCAAGCATAAGAATTACAGTTGATTTAACCTGTGACACTGTTGTACCCCACTTGTTTGAAATTGAGAAGATCTCACACTAATGGTATGTCTTAAAATGGGGGGAAAGGGAGAGAAGAAACAGCAATAGCTAAATAAGAGACTTTCGAGCTAAAAGCCTAATTTGTAATAGAGTATTTCTTTGCCACTTGTGCAATCAGCAACAAAATAAAGACAGTACATTGGACTGGAAGCTGAAGTCTTCTGCTGTGAAATGGAAATTTATCTGGTATATTGTACTTTTAAAAATATATTGTTTGTTTTTCTGCTAATGAGTGCATGCCAGATTATTGTTTACTAGTGATCATTCTAGTCCAAATCAGAATTGAAGTTGGCAGAACATAAAGGAAATTTCAAGACAGCTAAATATCATCATCCGGAGCTTCATTTACTGTATATTTTTGTAACTTCAAAGTTAAGATAGATCGAGGAACAGGCATATTAGTCACCAGCACAGTTCGGTTCAAATAACTAATATTTTTATGGATTCATCCTATTTAAGAATTGATTAAGATCTCAGTATTACTGCCTTTAAAAATCCAGTTGTCTATTAAAAATAGAGCTGTTCAGAGTGGAATATGAGCATGGACTTTTGTGTAACTAGGAAGTGCATGTAAAGCACTATGCTTTTCCCTTGTGAAGTGGCTGGACTGGCTGCGGTGCTGTGCAGTGTTATGTTCCGTAGCTGTTTTGCTCTGCTGACAAGTGTAACCATTTCAGTGCACTGCCTGAATGTAAGAGTATGAAAAGGTTGAGAAGAAAAAGAAACCAAAATAATCAGTTTGTATACCCTGGACACATTGACAGCTACACCAAGAGTGAGTTCTATCTGATTTAAGCACTTGCCAGCAGAAGCCAGAGTTTGTATGGTGAAAACTAAATGGCAGGTCAGTCCAGAAGCTTGCCTTGGGTAGCACGAATGAGCTTGAGGATCTTGAGTTGGTGAGCATCATATGTCTAAAGATTATTGAGGTTTTCTTAAGAAACAAAATCTTTGGTTTGCATTCATAAAGTCACAGAATATCTCAAGTTGGAAGGAGCCCATAAGGATCATCAAGTCTAACTCCCTGCTCCTCACAGGACTACCTAAAACTAAACCATAGGACCAAGGGCATTGTCCACATGCCTCCTCTGCCAGGCTTAGTGCTGTGACCATTTCCTTTGGGGAGCCTGTTCCAGTGCCCAGCCATGCTCTGGGTGAAGAACCTTATCCTGCTGTGCAATGTGGCATTGTCTGTCTCCCAGAATAGAACACCCAGCTGTGTTAAACAACAGCAGCCACATATGGCAGTGTTAATGTGCTCAAAGATAGGGGATTCCTACAGGTGTTACAAGGATTAGTGGCTATGGGGGTGAAGGAGACAAAAGTCATGCCAGACCCTCACAAAATGAGAAGAGCGTAACTTCCTTCATTCCATGGGGCAGCAACCAGCTTCCCAGTCAGGTATGGAAACACTGACCGGCTGGGCGGGACGTGCTGTATTCGTCTGGGTAACAGCAGAAGTTTGTGAGGCTCTTCAGAAGACATGGAGTATGAAAGTGTCAAAACCCAGATTCCTTTAGTTCTGCTGCTTATAGAAGAACATATTTATTCATTATGTGGGCTGCAGTCTGGTATGAACTTAATTCAAATGCCTATTTGCAGAAGGGGCATGAACTCACTCTTTTTAAAATATGCTTTTGAGTGTAATTGTGAAATGCAGATAAAGTTATAAATCCATCAGCGAACTGACTATTTTAAACCCAACTAGTCATGTTTCCAGAGATTAGATTTTTACAAATGTGATATTTTTAGATGGTTGAAAATGAGCATGTACCACATGCTGGAGGTATTGAGCAGCTTTGTAAGCTGTAAGTTTAAAGCCTTCTGTTTACAATATAATGTTTTGAAATCTATTTATCAAGTGGGTTTATTGTTACAGAAGCTTAACATGGTTCTGAATATCTACAGAATTGCAGAATCATTGTAGAAATTTAGTGTTTATCAAGCAACGAGAGAATTTATGCTGATAAGACTTCTTATATAGTTAACTTCTGTAACTCTTGCATGAGGACTTTCTGTTACTAAGCTATGTACAAAAGCATGTATAAATTCTTTGAGGTATTGGGGTGTGATGTGCAATACATAAAAGACTGCTTTATTTTTAGACCACATTTTCATGCTAGCTTGCAATAGGAATATGGATTTTCTTTACATTTTAATTTTGATTATTTTCAATTGTGGCCCAGCTGGCATTCCAAAATACAGTTTATATATAACAGAATACCTACCTATTGTCAATAGGTACATTTTTTTGAAATTAGTTGTGGTATGGTTCTCATCCAGGTTGGTCCTAAGAGGGAAAGCTGCATCCAGTAGCGCATCAAAGAGCACCACCAGCTGCTCAAAGAGGTGATTATCCTGCTGTATTCAGTCTTGGTGCAGCCTCACCTTGAGCACTGTATGCAAGGATGTGAAGGTCCTTGAATGTGTCCAGAGGAGGAAAACAAATGTGGTGAAAAGGGCTAGAAAGCATGTCCTGTGAGGAGTGACTGAGGACTTTGGGCTTGTCTGCTCCTTGGAGAGAAGGAGGCTGCTGGGTGACCTCATTCTTCTACACCTTCCTGAGGAGAGGAAGTGGAGAGGGTGGTGCTGATCTCTTCTCTTGGGAATTCAGTGGCAGGACACATGGGAATGTCTCAGAGCTGCACCAGAGAAGATTTATACTGGACATTAGGAAGCATTTCTTTACCAAGAGGGTGGTCAAACACTGGAACAGGCTTCCTGGAGTGGTGGCTGACACACTAAGCCTGACAGTGTTAAAGAGGCATTCGAACGGGGCCCTCACAGTATGCTTTAACTTTTGGTCGGCCCTATATTGGTGAGGTAGTTGGACTAGTCAGTTGTAGGTCCCTTCTGACTGAAATTATCCTATCCTATCCTATCCTATCCTGTTCTTTAGCTATGGAACTCCTGTTATTTTTGTTACTAGACCTGTAGAGCGTAGTATCTCACAGATTAGGCTGAACATATATCCTGTAACAATGTAAACCTGAAGAAAATAAAGAAGTACCTAGGTATTCCTTTACATGGGACTTGATAGTAAGCCTGCTTTGAGTGCGGGTTCAGGCATTTTGAAATGTCCACTCTCAGCAGTCAAGTCAGTGTTTGTTACGATCTGTTCTTGATATTGTTTTCCAGGCATAAAGAAGCTTATTCTCCAGTGGTGATTACAGTGTAAAAAAACTGTGGTAACCTAATACCACCTGTGTAGGTGGAGCTATTGTGCTTGAGGTGCTGCCATTTTTGATTTTTTTTTTTTTATTCGGTTGTAACCTGTTTAAAACTTAGTCCATTTACCTATCCCCTTGCAGTAAGTCAGCAAGTATCAAGTTGTTTGAACCACGTTACCTTAGATTATAAAACACTTCTGTAGTAATGAGTTCCTTATTCTTAGCAGTGGTTACAGAAAATCTAATAGACATGAATATGACTTTATGGAAAACAGGGAGAAAGGACTTGTGAAATGACTGTAGAGTGGACGGCTGAGCCACTGTTTTTGTTCCATTTCAGGTATACCAAGCATTCTGAAAGCATGCAGAATTTCTGTCAAAAAAATTTGCCAAGCTTTTATTCTGAAGGCAAGAGATTATATTGGTAACTGGAAGAGTGCTCAAGAGAAAAATTAGCTGTTCAGGATTAAGCTCACTGTCTACGATGATCATCTTTCCTGGACTGACATGTCCACAGTGTGACCAGTGCTTGCTTTTGTTTTCTCACTGTGCTCAGATTTACTTACATGTATTTAGAATGAAATCCCATAAAATTGAAAAAGTATTTACATTACTTTGCACCCACAGCAAGTCATTTCCTCTTGCTGGGAATAGCTGTAAAGAAGTGGTGCTTTAAGGGAGGGACTGCACTGTGTGGTTGGATGGGATGAGATATATGGATGGAGTGGTTAAAACTTGAAAGCCTCCCTTCACCTACTTTTGCTCTATCCTTTCTACTGAGAAATTATTAACAGGTGCTGAAGGCATGACTGCTGCATGGCCCTGAACTCTCAATGCACAAAGAAAAGATCAAACATACCCTTTTTTTTAAAAAAATGAAAGGAAACCACAGGAGTTGGAATTTGTTGTGAGTGAGGACTAATCTGACAATACTTACTGGATTTTAAGTGAAAGTGAAATATAACTGTTAACGATCACATCAACGGTTGTTTTTCAATCTGTTTTTCATGTCCTACCACAGAGAGGACACTAGCAGACTGAGGAGGGGTTAAGAAACTATTTTAATCAAATGTTAAACACTGTTGAGGGAGGTATGGCTGGGAGTGCGGTGCTCAGGAAGAGATACAGACACTCTTCTAAAATAAGTAAGATGATTTTGCCCTCCTTTTTATTTTGTATCAGTGCTCGTTCCATCCTCCACATCATGTTTGTTAGGCTGAAGATTTTGAAAAGATAACATTTGCTTTCTCTCCATATCAAGATCTCAATCCCATTTGCATTGACATTTTAGCCTTATGAGCGAGAATGCATTATGTAAAGTTTCCATTAGCCTGCAAAATATTAAATTAAGTGTTGAAAACATGAGTTGTTTGTGGTGAGTGAAGCAGAGCAAGCCACAGAGATGATTTGTACTCGTCAAAATTAGATAAAGTTGTTGGTTGTTCTTTTTTTTCTAAAGTTAGACAGAGTATGTAGCCTACCACTCACTTTTTTTCCATTCTCTTTACCTTTGTTCAGAAAATCAAATACATTGAACAGAGGCCAAGTTCTTAATAACACAAGTGAAAGCATAACTATAATTTGTAGTTGGAAATACTGTGAGTAGCATATGTGGCTGTATGTTCCTTTGGCAAGATGTTATTCACATTCTCCTTGAACATATAATTATGTATCATTGCTTAATAAGGAGAGAACTTCTTTGTCAAACATTTCTCTGTAGCATTAAGCTTTCAAACTGCATGTTGTAAGAGAATGCTTTGAAAGATATCAAAAGGTTCAACTGCATTTTTTTTTCTGATAGGAGATAACATGGATGCAACATTAATAGGTAAAAGTGTAATATGCAGTAGTGTATTTGTGCATAAGTAGTACAGGATATAAATGAAATCTGTCTTGACATGCATTCATGGTAACATTCTTGCAGCTTGTTTACAAAATGAAAGAATATCTGTCTTTGGTAGAAAATTCTATGTTTAAAGCAGTGTCCCACTATCCTTTGAAGTGTTAAATGCTCCTGGGTTTCATTTTTTTTGGCACAAGGATAGTGGATGTTGAAGAAGCCAACAGCATTAGCTTGCACAGGAGCATTCCTGTCTTATTTTTGTTTCTAGGTCTGTTTCCTGTGTTGGGGGAAGGGGAATGAGAGCACAGCTGCTCTCTAAGTTCAAGATGAAGCTGCTTCTTTAGTGTGTTTTAAGCCTCGGTCACAGTTTCTTACTGGAAGCCTTTAAATGAGCTTTAGTCAGATATTCAATTGCGCTTTTATAGGCATGAAATCTCCCTCCTTCCCCCTTCTCTTCCCTGACTCTCCATTCTAGTCCCCAGCAACAAAACCCACTCACTAATGAAACAGAACTCCTGATTATCTGCAATATAAATATCCCAGAGGACCCTCAGAAGCAGAGAATTTTGATGTACATGTTTCTGAGTTCAGCATCGGCTGGACAGAGCGATTGATCAATATTTGATCTGAGATTTATTTGTTTTTCCTCACTTTTAAACTGTTGATGCAAACCAGCACAAAAGATTGGCAACTTTGGGTACCAAAGCTGATACATTTGAACCTTTATTTCTCAGAGAAGCTGAAGCATCACAGAGAAGGGGAGGTGAATTTTCTGCCTGGTTATTTATGGTACCTCCAGTTATTCAGACAGAAAGAATAACAGCCTATTCTTCTATTTCCTTATAGATATTTTAAACGAAGTCTTCTATCTGAATTTTGCCATTCATATTCCTTGAGCAGAAACACTTCTAGTTTTTCATAGTTGTACAAACAAATTAAAGCACCTCTTTCTTCTGTTTGTCCAGTTCACATTTTATTGGCCTGTGTTGCAATCAGATATGTATAAAAGAAATAAAACAAGCCTGCATTGGGAAGAATGTCAGTGTTGCAGTTATTCTCTTTCATGCAGTGATAGGACTTTATATTGAGGTACCTTTGCTTACATAGACTAAAATGTTTCGGTGGGAAGGAAAACCATGTATTGTTGGTTGTATTTTATTTTCCTGCGAGAGAGCAGGTTGGTGGTTGGATAGGAAGGGTACATTTTGTTTAAAATGCAGAATAATGTGGGAAAAAAAACTTGTTGCCTCCCAGTGGCATACAGTCTGGGGCAGCAGATGCATAGATGGAAGTCCAGTTTTCAGCATGGCTGTTTCAAAGTCTGAAGATAGTTTAATCCAAACAGAGCTGACAAAGGAGTTAATGTTGGGCACTCACTGTTGATTTACAAGTCTTGGCATACCATGAAGGCACTAGAAACCTGACTGAGCACCAGCATTGAAGACTAGATAACCAAGGTAGTTATAAGCTTGGATTCCTATCCAGCTAAAACGATGGAATAACTCATGTAAGGCATGGTAAATAAAGGTCAGAGGAGAATCACAGGATGTTGCTAATGCTTGTCAGCATGAGTTAGTTAAAAGTAGGCCTTGTAAGACTGCTACCCTTGCGATGTTTTTCAGCTGCTTATACAGTGGGCTGTTGACGAAATAGTGTGAAAATACACATTTAGACTTGGGTAAGGTTACTCCCTTGGTGCTATTCAGCATTTTTGTGAAGAATCAAGAATGACGCACAGTGAGAAGGACACACAGTGAGAAGGACACACAGTAGCTGAATCAGACCTAAAGGAGGGTTAATACACTTACATTTGAGGTCCCTGTGTGTCTGTGTGTACCAGTGGGTTGCCAGTCCTCCACACTTGAACATTTTCTTTTTTGTCTCTGCTCATGTAAAAATAATCACTTAAAAAGTTTATAGAGTATTCAAAGATTGAGAAAATAATAATGAATAGAGCAAATTGCTGAGTGATTATGCTTGTAGAACTGGGAAAAAGAAGACTGTTGCTTTAACATAGCAAATGTAGCATTCTGCAGAAAGGGACTAAGACATGGGCCTTCTTCTAGAGCAATAGACTCCATCCTGTATAAAACATCTATGGCTGACAGGCTGACATGGTCTCTGGGTACATAAGCTAGAAAGTGTGGGAATGGGAAGGGAGATGACACTCTGAGAGGTTTACGGCTGGGTTGTTTTCTCTGGTTCTCATGTCCACAACTAAAGAAGAAAATAGCTGAAGGTTCAAAGAAGAGTTGCGGGATTAAAGGGTGGAAACAGGCCTTAAGTAGAAAGGTTCTTTGAGTTTAAGATATTGAAGTCAACAGAAAGCTAAAATGTATTCTCTTGAGCCTTCGTAATGTATAAATCCCTGAACTTCGGTGTTTAATTCTAACTGGGAGAATGATGGAGCCCCTCTATTCTGATCCCAGTTCTGTCATGTCTTGACAATTTTAAAAGCTTCACGAATTTTATATATAATAATGGCTTAAGAGTTTTCAGTGAAGTAGTTAAATATAATCACCTGATTTTATAGATGGAGAAAGTGGAATAAAGTCACATGCTTTAGTTCTGCTTCTGGATTTTTTGTGGAGTACATTTACAGAAATCTCAAGGTAGGGCTATTTTCTAATTGTGTTGTCCATTGAAATGGTTCTGTGAACTTTCCAAATTCATTATAATGAAATTGTTTTAAAAGAGAATTTATATTTGTTATATGGGCTATGATCTTGAGGAATTGTTTTAGTAACTGCAATCCTAAAACTGAAAATCAGTGGAAACTAAGATGGAAAGTTAATGGTTTCGTAATTGTCTAATAACTGCAAAAAGTGAACAGTAACATAATGAAAAATATATTAAATAGTTTATTTAATTATCCAGTGACACACATGCATATTGGTGTATGGGCTACTCGAAAAATCAAACGGGTGAGACTGGTGTGAACTGTAGCATATTAGAGAGAAAGACCGTGAAGTCAAGAAATGTGTGATAGAGGAAAACGTTGGGAATATACTTCTAAAAATGCATCAACTTATTTATCAGGGAATCATACCCTATGCATATATGTGTATATATATATATGTGTGTATATATATATGTGTGGATATTTATATATCCTATTTCTGTGGAAATTAAAATTTTTTTTTCTGTCTTAAGAAGTGCCATATGCTGGTGCTGGAGAAAAGTTTTAGTGCCATTTCTTACCATAAAAATATATACTAAAGAAGAAGTAATACAACCGCTAAATTATTATTGCACGTTTTGCATAAATGTTCATTATGCACTGTCTTTTCCTATATTAGTAGCAGGAGGCAAATAGTGACCTGAATAATGAATACACAATATAGTGTTTTCAAGCAAAGCGCTTATGGTTATGTAGAGCAGGAAAAACATAAGTGCAATACAAAAATGTGGAGGAGATAAAAAAAGACTGAAAACAAAGGAACAAGGCATGGAAATAGGATCTAAAAGTTCATATTTAAGCAGTTTTCATATTAATACATAAATATATTTATATATATTTGGCTAAACAGAGTTTGGCTAATCGTTCTCAATTTGAATTTTCTCAAGGATAGCTGCATACTTGCTATCCTATGTCAAATTAATTATTTCTCAGGTATAAACTTGTCAGCAGATGTTCCAAGGTTCTAGTCTGCTTCCACCCTCCTGATATGATGGGGTGTGGTGCTTCAGAACTTGGCTACTCTATACCTGGGAAGAGTGATTCAACTTTAATTAGGTCAGTCTTTTAATGTCAAAACCCTCAAGCCTTCCACTGTCCCAGCAGATGCATGGCAAAAAATTAAACCCACAAATCTCAGTGCTGTGTGTGTATACATGAACTCTTGGAACTTCAGTGCTGTGAGCTGTAAAACCAGAGTTGTTTATGCTACCAACAAACAAATAACACCAGGTCCTGCCTTCAGCCTTTTCTGAACTCTTAGCAACCGAGCAGAAATGTTCCGAAGTGAATTACAGATGTAGCAGTCTTGCAAATTATAAGAATATTGAGATCACATGTTTATAGAAAGTGTTCAGCAGATGATCTGGGTCAGTGCTGAAGGGTTCAGCCCTGCAGCCTGACACAGAAGTTGTGGCTGATTAAACCGGAACTAACTTAGCTACTGTGTCAGAATTGTGTCATTGCTCAGAGCCTTCCTAACTCATTCCGGGGGAAACAAGGCCTCCTTTTTTCTTCTCTAGCCATTGTTGCTTTAAAAAACAAATCCAAAATATTAACTGTACAGTAATGTTGTTGTTTGATGTGATCAACAGGGAGAATTTTCCTCAAATGTGTATTCGTGTATAGATGGTGGATGATTGTGTTTGTTCTTGAGGACTTGACTGAACTTTTCTCTCCATGTTGTGTACTTGTCACAACAGTCAGTGTTCGTTAGTGTTACAGGTGATAGAGGTGAAATGTGTAAATACATTTGTGGCTGTGTGTTCTGAAGTCTGTTCTAAAGTGACATATTCAGTTGTGTAATACTGTTCTTTCCTCAGTAGTATTTTTTTACATCTGAACAATGTAAGCAAAAACACACAGATTTTTAAATTGGATGATACCAGGGAGGTTCAGGAAGGAAGTCTGTATCATTTGAAGGGAAGGGAAAAAAAAGGCAGAAAGGAATCAGTTTTTTCTCCCTCCCCCTTTTTTTTTTTTTGGTGTTCTCAGACTACAGCAGAGTTTTGGGTGTAAATAATATGTATGGTATTGTATGTATTTTGAAACAAAACATTTCACATGCAAGTATATTTTAATGTTGGAAGTTAAGCTCTGTGCTATGTCTGTTCAGCACTAACCTGTCTCTTTCAGTCTGGATCCTTCTGTGAGATGAGTGCCTGGGGGAAGGGAGAGCGACGTGCCTTCTTCCCAACTCTCCTGTGATTTATAGCAGTATGTGACGAAAATGGCAGGACCCAATGATACTGCATCATATGTAATTATTGTCGTCCTTCCTCTTGGTGTACTTTCTCTTCCATTTTTACTCTTGGTGTTTTCTGCGTCAGAATTTAGGTGTTAGTCTAATTCTCCCTCTGTCAGCTGTCTGTCCTCATAGATTAGAGGAATCCCATTTTTAACTACATTGTTTTCTTGAAGACCTCTATCCTAAATTTTAAGTTGCTTAGATTAAATTATGATTTTTACAAGAGCATGTAGTGACAGGACAAGGGGGAAGGGGTTCAAAATGAGAGAGTAGGTTTAGATTAGATATTAAGAAAAAATTCTTTACTGTGAGGGTGGTGAGGCACTGGAACAGGTTGCCCAGAGAAGGTGTGGATGCCCCATCCCTGGAAGTGTTTAGGGCTAGGCTGGGTGGAGCCCTTAGCAACCTGGTCCAATGGACGGTGTCCCTGCCTTCCTGGGACCTGCCCCTGGAAGTGGCAGAGGGGTTGGAAGTGAATGATCTTCAAGGTCCCCTTCCAACCCAAACCATTCTATGATTCATTATACAGAATGTTATCCAGTGACTTCCTTCCCATCCTTACTTTTTTGGAGGAGCAGGGATGAGGCAAGGGACTGTAATACCCTGCTCCCAGCCTTTATTTTAAAATGCATGTGTGGGTTTTTTTAAACCAAGTTTAGTCAGACACCAACCATGCGGAATGCTAATCTTTTATCTTGTTTGTTATTTTTTTAATTATTATTAATTGAAATGTAAAGCTGGTATTTTAAAATTCAATACTAAAAATGGGACAACCAAAATACTTGATTTTAAATCAAGTTAACAGTCTCAGTTTTATTGTGTTGATTACTTTGCTTGGACCATTTCTGCAATATTAAGCATGTATGATATTAATTTAAAGGAAATTTTTAAAAATACAATTTTCTTTTTAACAAATATTTCAAGTTGATTTGCATTGTATGTCTTTGTAATTATTTTTGCATTTCTTCCATCCAATTTCTGCAAGATATGTTCAAAAATCCGTTAATTTTCCTATGTATTGATGGAAAATGTTTTTCCATCAAATTTTCTAATCAGATGTACTTAAAATTGTTTTGCAAGCAAAATGATTTTTCATGTTATGGACATTGAACAACTACTTTGCATTTATACCAGAAATAATAGTAATAAAAAGGTAGTCCTGGCAGAAAAAGGTATCACACATCATCCGTCTTTACACCTTTTCCTAAAACCTGCCTGTTTCCATTATGGAAACATATGAGATGCCATGAGTCTCTTGGTATGTTTATGAGTGATATAGATAAGTGTTCACGAGAAAATAAAGCTGCCCTGTGATTTCCATGGGTCCCACATGTTAAAATGTGTTACAGAGGAAAATAGTTTTGTGTTACATGCTTCCCTTTCATAGAACTATGGATCTCATTGCCATGGGCAGCACTTAAAAAAAAATATGATTTCTAATTTTGTTTGTGTTGTCTCATGAATGCTGTTCTCTGTGCCCAGTGGATTGAAGAGTGAACAGTATGAATTCTGGAAGTGGCTTTAGGTCACTCATCCTTGCTGGTTATATAGATGTTTTTCAGATATCAGGAATCACTAGGAGAATTATTCCTGCTTGTTTACAATTGTGTCAGCTCCTCGCAGCATGTGTTCCTGTTGAAGCACACAGAGCTAATAAGAGAACTTGCTAAAAAATGTGTGACAATGGCAAAGCATTGTAAGCTTCTGATAGCTCGTTTTGTGTCTCTTAAGTCCAAAATAAGGTCTCAAATGTATCCTTACTCCAGAATATATCAGTGCTTTGCAATGGAATATAAAGTAATGTATTGGTTGATTCCTTAAAAAGTCATTTGACTTAATATCATAAAAATCTGTATGATCATAGCCACATGTAAAAGTTTCGTAGTTACGCCATGCAAACCTAATTTTTAAATTTGAAAGTATTATTGTTGCCTAACAGAGGCTATCAGAGCCTGGCTATTACAGAAGCCTGAAGCTTTCTGTACTCTAGATTCATTCATCCCAAAATGGGGAATAACATGCCTTACATTCATCCTTGCATAGCAATAATAATAAGGGCTGAACTGAAGTGCTTTCAGCACTGTGGCATCCTCTGAGTGCTGAGGGAAAGTGTCACTGGCAGAACAGTTTTAAGTGCTCATGAAGAACTTGATCTTTCCAATCTTTCAATTTACCTGTAAAAAGGCTACAGCATGTGGTCATGTGCACAGTATCTGGGAGATCTTTTTGCCATCTTACTGCAGCCTTTTCACAAATGGATTTTTGAATGAAGTTGTACTACAAAGCCAGAAAATATGCTTACATCAAGTTGTTTTCCACCAATGAATACAGAAATGAGTTGACTAGAATGCTAGGCACACTGAAATGTTGTGCATAGAAATCAGTGTTACCGTCTTGGCAAACTGTCAGGTGTTGCTTCTTTGCAGAAGCCAGCAGTATTGCCATAATAGAAGATGCTCCAGGCTCCCATGAATTCCAGCCATCCCTATTGATGGAGCAAGAAGGATGAATGTGCCACTCTGCTTTAGCTATTATGTCGCATTTGTTCACGGACTAGAAGGAGAGCAGCTGGTCTAAGCTACTTCAGAAAATGGAGTTCTTACTCTTTCTCTTTTATGAAAAAACAAGTATCTTCTTTCTGCTCCGTTCTCCTCTCCCCACCCAATCCTTACCTACTCAGGCCTGATTGCAGGTGTAGGAGGATAGATAAACAAGCCCTGGGACCTGTGTTATGCCTCACCTCCATCTTTCAGATCTAGAAAGGAGGAGAAGTTGACCTTACTTCATCTGTCCTTGATCTGAAAAAAAGGAGATTGGGTAGACTTTGCCATAACAGGAGGAACAGAAATTGTTTGAGGGGCCTGAGGTGCATGTGGGTGCAGTTGGCAGGTGATCTGAGCTACAGGCAACTGTAAGGCTGGCAAAACAGATAGCTAGTGAGAAATTTGAGGAGTAAGAGGGAGCTCTGCTGCAATTCTGAGTAGCCAGAGTACAGCTGCAACAGGAAGCAAGGTTACTGCACTCTGTAAAGTGGCAGCCCCATAGCTGCTCTGTGTGTTATAGATGCATAGGAAGACTTCGAAAATCAAAGAGGATTAGAATAAAATTGAAATGCATTCATACAAAAACAGAGGCTAGTTTTTAATTAAGTTGTTTCTGGTCTTCAAATAGAGTTAGTACTACAAGGGAAAAGCTTGTGATATGCTTAATGGTAAGCACATCTTTTAGTGTTTTAACGAATAATTTTTTTACATATGGTTGGTTTGTTCACTGCTGATGAGAACTAGGGGTAGGGGTAAAAAAGATACTTGATCTCTTTAGGTAACGTTATGTTGTTATGATCTGCTCCTTCTACCTTTGGAATGATCAGTCAGTTACATTTTTGATTAAGATAGGTATGCATCACAGTTACAGTAGGGTTTTCAGTTCTGGGCAAATCAAAATAAAAACAGGTAATGACTTAAAAAAACCTGGAGAAAAACGAGCTCATAATATTTGTGTCTTGATCTTTGAAAGTTTTATATATATGTTTATTTTTAAATAAAAGCCTTTCAGCAGCCTGATACTCAGAACTTTCATTGGAAATGTTATAGACATTTTCCAAAATTAGCACCCTATATCAGTGCTACCTAAATTTTCTAGGCATTTCAGTCGGTGTTGACTATTTTAGCCAAATACATTTAAATTCATATAAGCTGATGAAATTTAGAAAACTTCTGAGTCTAATAGAGACCCCTCATTCATCTTACCCATTGGACCAAAAATAAGATCATTTGATAAAACAAGTCTCGTTTCTACTCCAAACTGATCTAACAAAATTTTGAGGCCCACCAGCTTCTCCCAATTAGTTCTTCATTGTGAAAGATAAATTTAATTTTGTGAGAGACCAGGTGTGCAAAAGTCAATGGAAAAAGGAAATATTTAGGGCCTAAATGATAACAACAAAGACCTGTATAGCGATGGAAAGAATTTTTGCAGTAGTAACAATGCAGCAGCAGTATTATCTTAATACGTGTCAAGGTATAAGTGGTTCACAAACCACTTAAAAATATCTGTGTGAGAATATGTTTTGCAACTACCAGTGCAATTCTGTAATCTCAACAGTTATGCAAATAATTGTGTGAAAAATAAACCCAAAAATTACCGCAGGTTTTTTTTTTTTCCCCATGTAGAACGAGTGAGACTCATGTCATCAGTGCTGCTTGTGGGCACTCTGCCCTCTGCGGCCCGAGCCCTGTGGGTGTGTAACATGTGCCCGGTTCCGCCGGGGCTATCGGTGTGTGGAGAGAGGTGTTGCCAGAGGCCAGACTGTCACAACACATGCCATAGCTTTCATACAGGGTGTGAGTTGGCTGTTGGGAAACTCGCATGTGTGCCTGGAATGGCAAGAACTGTGTCGGTGACCTTGGAAGTTACAGGGCTTCATTAGAATATTCTGCAGTGTGCTTTGTAAGTCCTGTTTAAACCTCTACAGAAGTGAGTCTACAAGTTGTATGGCACAATATTACCACAACTAAATGATAAATATCTTTAAAAAAAAAACCAAACCCACAACTTTTAACTGTCTTTACTGGATCTGTGTTTCACTAGGGAGGCAATATTGAGCTTCCCAGTTCCAGTAATATTGTAGGCAATACACCTTCTTCCTACCTCTAGAATAGATATAGATTGCATTTTAATTTAAAAAAAAAATAACAGGATGATTCACATAAATTTTTTTCCCTGCATCTTTGGGAGACCATTTACTGATGCTAAGTTCTAGTTATATGCCAGTTTTGTCAGCTGTTTAACTTCATTTTCCCTTCTTTTTTTTTTTTTTTTGATGGATAATTTAGCAACAAGCTATCCCAGTGAAAATAGGACTAAAAAATCTCAGTGACAATAAGAATGAAGACACTTCACAGTTACTACAATGGTCTTGACTATTGTTAACACCACGAAGAGTTTGTGGTTTTGAAGGCTCTCCTCTGGTAGGAAGGGCTCTATGAGGCCAGGTGGTTTTGGTAATGTAGTTTTGTTTCAGAGCTCTACTCATTCTCTAAAGTTTCTCTCATGCTGTTAATAGAACAGATTTACAGGTGTGGAGGAATAAATAGACAGTATAATTTTAACCCCTTGTTACTCTAAAAGTTAATACCTATCACTTCCATAGTTAGGAACTTTTTATCTAGAAAAAAAAATGCTCTTGTGAGCTTCCCAGAAGACAAAACAGAAATAGGCCCAATTGCAATTCTCTCAAGTGAATCCAAGAAACTTTCTGGTACAAGTCTCTAATAATAGACATCTTGGAAAAATTTAGGAATAATACTTTTATTGACTAATGGTAAATAAATCTCAGAGGAAACCTCCTGTAGCACAAACTGCCTGACCAAGCTCAGCAATTAATTGTTCTGTACCTAATGTAAAGAATTAATTAAATTTTGATATAATTATGTTGTCAAGGGATATCAAATCAGTGATCAAAGGTGGGCAAGTGATTTTTTAAAATTAAACAGTAGTCCGCCTTTTTTCAAAGATAAAGTTCAGAGTATAATTTGTTCACTTGTACTGTTTTATTCCAATTAGAAGGTTAATTAGAACATTTTCTTCTATTCAGATAATATAGCCAGCTCCTTTTACTTGTAGACATTATACCACCTAAAAATTTAGTTGCTTGTTCCTCACGAATTTGCCCAACATGCTTCATGTACGTGACAAGACTGTTTTGCTGTTGTGAGGAAGCATTATTGTCTCCAAATAGTGATCCATGAAAAGCTCACCTATTGTGGAAGAAGCCACCAAGGATGAGCCCATGAGGGTCACTAAACTACATCAGGTTTGGTCTCTGGTCTTAGATGGAAGGTGCACTAACCTCCCCAGCCCTATCAGTGCAAATTTAGGCATGCCTGGTAAGTGCAGGCAGAATTCATAGGTGGAAGAGGAAGACATACCTGAGATTAAGTACTTGCAGTTTGGGTAGTCCAGATTGCTTTTTTTTTTGGGCTGAGGGTTGGGTAGCTATAATCCAGTTTGATCCAATTTAACGTGTCACTTGGGTCTTCTCCTGTGCGTTTAAGGAGAGAAATGGAACCCCAGCTAACCTGGGACAGGGGTAGTGAACAGAGGATCAAGGTGCTACCAGATTTTAGAAATTTGACTAGTTACTCTAAAAGGCTAGGAAGTGGTGTGCAAGTGCCTCCCTCCTTTGGTTGGGACTGTGAGACAATTGCCAGCCTTTCCAGGTCAGAAGGGGAATAACTGGAGTCTGTTCTGGAGTTGCCAATTCCCAGTTAGCTATACAGTCCTTAGCACTTTGACTTGGCTATAGGGGAGAGGCGAGAGGTGGTGTGTTCCCAGTTTGTGATTTCGCATTACCTGATGTCTCTGTAGACTGATACCAAAAAGGGATATCCTTGTAGCTGTCTTTTGGTTGACTTTAGCACATAGGCCCTGGGAATCACGTGGCATGAGGGAGAGTCCAATTAGAAGAGTTGTTACACCAGAAAGTTAGTCAAGGTGTGTGTAGGAGGGAGTAATTTTTGCTTGGACTGGCTGATCTGCCTTGCACTTCTCTCTTCCCCACTCCCCTGCACTGTAGCCATGGGACCATGGGCTCTGAGACACATGAAGAAGAGCAAAGCAACCAGGAGAGCAACTGTGACTGTCAGTGGTGGCAATCTCCAGTTAACCAAATTAGATGCAGAGTGAAAATTTTCTTTTCAGTTCTTAAATCCCATATCTGCATCTTTTCTCCATGTGCTCTGTATTTTCCTTTGTGTTTGAGGTGGTCAGTTAACTTACTTGAAACACTGTTCTGTGCTACACAGAACAGTTTGGATTTTAGACCATTTGTTCAGTTTCAGTCTTGGGATTTTGTAATATTTTGTGTTTGGGCTGCTAGCCGGAAGCACTCTCCAGTGTATTTCCCCAGGTTTTAACCTGAGTGAGCAATTTTAGATTGGGCAGCCTTCCTCTTCTACTCCTCTTCTTTCGTCTCCATTGTACACTGTGGACTTCCCCCGGGAACTGTAGGGTGGTGGTGTAGGCGTTTGCCCACAGCTCTCTGGGTGACCTTGCCAGCAGCTCCTCTGACTCCCTTGGTAGATCCTTTTCCCCTGCAAAAAGCCATGAGAGGAAACAATAGAAAGGGCCATCAGCCTTCTGCTGAGCTCCTAAGGTGAAAGGCTGGGCTGTGTGTCTAATACCTCTCACTAATAATGATGCTTCAGATCTATTATTTCTTTTTCTTGGATCTTTTAAGTAAAGTCTGATGTATTTGCTGTACTGTGTTAGCCCGAGTTTTGTCTAATATTGAATGTGTTGTGAAAACTTTGTTTTTTCCTTCTACCTTTTTAGTGTGTTTGGGAAGACACAAACTCATACTTTCCTATGTTTCTGAGCAGCCTTTATTTCTTGTTCTTTGAAGTATGTACTGGAGCGAATGGAAGCTTTTTCTTGCTGTAAGCTGTTATAAATGATTAGTCAGTGGTCTTTCTGTACACACACAAATGCACACGTATGTATGTGCGTGCACACACACACACATAGAAACAAACATGTATAATCACCCTAGACTGAATTCTTTAAGAAACTAGTTTTCTTCTATATTCTCTTCCTGCTTCACTTTCTAAAAGGTAGTAGCTTCAAAGGTTTTAACCCATTTTCTGCATTCTCATCAAATACAGCATTTGGCTTAGTGTTAAGGTGTCAGCCTGCCCTATTTCCCCTTCACAGGAGCATTCTTCACACCTGCAGCTTTCTTCTGTTTTTCATAGCAGAAGTATTTGCATCAGTCTTAAATCTTTGCCAAATCACTGGTGACACGTATTTCTGTAGCGCTTTATTTACAGTGTGGATCTCTTTTTTGATATGAAATGTCAACATCTGCACTGGACAAGTTAATTTATTTGGAGGAGGTCATGACATCACTTAAAGAAATGCTGGGCCATCAGCTGAGAGTATGGTTTAACATAATCCTTACCTCTTATGATTATGCTGGAAGTAAGCTTGTTGTAATGAAAACAGTACATCGAACTGAATTAAAGATTATCTGTGGTACAGGCAGGAATTTCACCACATAAAAAACTTGGCACATGATGGGGTTTTTTTTCTCTTCTGAGACTGAATTAAATATTGCAATAATCAGAAGACTACTACTTCAAATAATAAATTGAGATAGTTGATTAGGAGTGCATTAACTCTCTATATGACACATTTATGTTTCAGTAGATCTGCTAATGCTATTGCACAGTCTTTGGCCTTTTAAATATTTGATAAATAATACTTATGTTTAATGCTGTTTTACGTCACCTGATCATACTGCAGTCATTTGTGGGCAAAGACACTCATAAATGAGTCCTGCACCTGAAGGATAGTTGAAGAAACTGTCCAATACAGAGGTGCTTGTTTTGGTCTAGCAAAGCACACGGATTACACAGTGCTGTCTTAATTAGTCCCTCTGGTGTGCTGAAATGCTGAGCTTGTAATACCTCATTGCATGTGACAAAACTGTGGTGCTTAGGAGGAGGTAGAGAGTGCTAAATGTATAACCTTCATTTTTAATCACGTCAGGCGTATCAACATAAAACATTCAGGTTTTCACTCTTTTTTGCATGCCTTGGTGGTTTTCCCCTTTTGCTGAATAATTGTTAATGAGCCTTTCTTAAGTTCCCTTCATCCCCTTGATCATCAGGCTGTATTGACAGAAACTGTTTTAGATGTTTAATCTTTTAGTTTTTCTTTCCTTAGGCATTATAGGGTGACAAAATGAGATAGTAAATATGGTAGCCACTGCGTTCTACTCCTTGTGATGGTTAAGTGTTTAAGAAAAACCTTTTGAAATTTCTGTAATTTTTTGGTAACTTCCTTGCTTTGTTAGGTTCTGTCCTCTTGCTCTCTGAGTCATAGAGGGATACTTATTTACACTTCATGTGTGAGAGTGAGTGAGGACTGTCTGATACGAGCACTACCACCTGTGCAGGCTCAGTGGGAAAAAGGGTGGCTGGAGGATGGTTCATTGTGGTGGTCTTCAGGCAATGGAAAAACACCTCTCTGGCAATCTCTAGCAGCAGCAGCTGTCCAAGACTTTCTGACCTTGTTGGTCTCCCAAGAAGAAAAAAAAAGTGCATCAGGCTCACAAATACTTTCATTAACAATTAATTTCTGTATTACTCCTGATTTGCATAGCACTTCTGAGACATAAAATATTATCCTTTTTTGATTAGGCCGGAATACCTTATTTTGAGCTCCAAGGAAAGTATACTATTATCCCTTGCCAGAAATGAATTTTGTGTTCACAGCAAGTTATGCATTTGCTTATTGTATGTTATGTAAGATGTCCTTTGAACTTGCTGTGTGTGATATTTCACAGGAGCACTGGAATAGTGTTATTTTTCAGAATGCACTGTCAGACAATGCAAATAATATCAGTTCTCAAAATCCCAGTTTATGGGAACATAGTATTTTCTGAAGTATGTTATTGTAAAAATTATGATGAAGTGGTGACACAAATCAATAAAGCTAGGGGATTTTTAGAGTAGAGACAAGTCTGAAACATCTCTGCTTCATTCTTCCTGTTGTGCAGTGGTACTAGCTTCTGCTCAAACTTCAGTGTCAGTTCTAATTCTGAATTTATCTGACAGATTTATCTCTGTCAACCACAGGATTTGTATGCCATCTCATACTGTAGTTTCTGGTGCCTGTACTTAACTGATTTGTTTCCTATCTGCCTCATCCATCTTTTCATTTTTGGCAAACTGGATTTATCTTGTTTTTATGATTAAATGGAAGGAGTTGCTAAGGAATGAGATTGGGATCCTTTATTACATTTTAGCATTGTTCCTTGAAAACCTGATTATATCTTGCAAATTAGAGTAACATCGCAAAGGTAATAAATCCTGCATAGCTTGTTAAATACCTCATTTTTTACTTCTAGATTCTTACTGAAGCAGAATAATATTATTCCAAACTACACTGAGTGTGAAGTGTTTTACTTTTGCTCTGTATGTTCACTAGTAACTAAGCATTTGCCATCCTAGGACAGAATTATTTTGTCTCAAAGATTTTACATTCAGAGTATGATTTCATAACTGTCAGTTAAATAATGGTTTTTTGTTAATGATATTTAAATATTTATCACCTCTCAAACAGTTGGGATAAAGCGAGGGAAGTACTTTTCTAGACAAATTCAAATCCATGTCTGTTAAGCCTCTGTTTATCTTCCATTTTCCAGTATGAGGCTGATACCTGGGTTTTGTTATTTGATGGGCTATAAAATTTGCTTTTGTGTCTCATGCATTGAAAATGTGCAGCATATACGTATATTTTTTTACTGCTGATAATTGGATTAGAGTTTTGCCAGTCATATTTGCTTCTAAGAGTTTATGATATAGATCCATTGCATTTATGAAATAATTTTAATTGGTTTCTCTGACTGGGAAGTGTTCAGAGTATGTATATGCGTTTCTCCTCCTGTCCTGGCATCTGAATACCTTACAACTTCACTCGTGAGCAGCCTTCATTCATAAAGGATTCTTTTGACAGTCTCTACTCTAAGATGTTTCTTGCCATTTCTCAGTATTTTTGTCTGATGAATGTCTTGTTGCTCTTGACAATAAGACACTAAAATGGAGACGCTGCAGAGAGCTAATTGACCTAGTAGCAGATTGTAGGCAGTAGCCTTTGGACGCAATGCATTTTCAGTCATCTCCAGATGAAAACTTTAAAAGCAAGTGTGTTGGGTTTTTTTATTTTAAAAAATTCTTCCCCTTGCAGATTTTGGCTTCTTACCATTGGTAATGATGCAACTCATCACTTTAGGAAAGTAAATATATGATGTGATTGCCTCTGACAGAATTTTCAGTGACTGAAAACGACCGTTTCTTCAGCAAATCAAATGTCCTTCCATGATGCTTACTTGAAATTTGCACTTATGATGGAAATTAGAAACAGTGGGCAGGAATAATCATAGCTGCAGGCAAGGAACAGGAAATCAAGGTGATGGACTAAAAGACACAATTAAGAAGTTAGATCAAGAAAAAGAACTGTATTTAGGGAGAAAACAGGAGTGAATCTGTGAGTAAACAGCACACAAGCCTGGACTGTAAAGGAAATTCCTGCAATGAGGAAACAGACCCAGGAGTATTTCCAAGCCATGAAGCAGTAGTCATGGTTCATATACCTCCTGACCTGTATTAGGTGGGAACTAAACAAGCACCAACTCTGTCACCTTGATTTCCACAGCAGGGACACTCTAGTGAAAGGGCTGGAGCTTTTGTGAGTGCAGAAAACAGATTTGACAGCAGCATTTTTACAGCCAAATCCGAACTTCGCAGTGTCATGTAGTGGAACTGAAAATTAAAATTGGAGACATGCTATTTCTTCACTTGTTGACTTTCTAAAAAGAAGTGTGGCTTTATTATCTCTATTTTTTAATGTAGTATTCACTAGTTTGAATACCGATTTTTCAAATTAGTAGTAGTTGATAATTATCAAGCATAATTTTTTCAAGTATTTTAAAATCAGTGTGATTGATGTAAAGCACTTTCCTGCCACTGAGGCGTACCTAACTGGAGCAGTGGATGTACCATGTGGTTAGTCAGCATTCCAGGCAGCAAACTCCTGTTGTGCCTTTAATGTCTTTAGTAATCATAACTCATAGCAGCCTAAGGTTTACTCTAATTTATAGACCTAGGATATGTTTCCTAGATAGTGCCATGTAGTGAAGGATTGGTGGTGCAGGAGCTCTCTGCTCTGGCTTCCACATATTTCCATCCCCACTGGACTATGGTGGGGACAGGAGAAGGCTGCCTTGTCAGTTTGTTAAAGGTGAGCCTTCCTGGGCTTTAGCAGGGTCGTCTTGCAGGTGGAAGAGTTTCCAGCTACCTTCTTGCCTTAGAAATCTATCCATTGTGTGTTATTTGAACTCAGGATGAGGTCTTATTTTAGTTTCAGCCCTGGAGGGCTGGCCGTTTTGGTATCCTTCCTTCATTTCAGGGGATCATACGTATGTACTGTAGGCTCTCACTGTTCTGAAATTGTGTGCTGTTGGTCCATTTAGAATTGCTAATTAGAGAAGATAGGTGGAAAAACTTCATGTATGTGTTTCAGTTTCCAAAATTCCCTGAACTCTTGGCATATATATACTTCATTACCAAAACAATTGAGAGCATGCACTCAAAATGATGGGACAGTATTATACTACCTTTGTCAAGCCTTGTACTAGAGAAAAAGGAAACAAAGGATTAAATGACTGGAAGAGGAAAACTCATCTCCTCCACTGTGGCTTATTTGGCTTATTTTTATGCTAAGGTCAAGAGAAATACTCTTTTACAGACAATATCTAGCTGCTTCTTTTAATCTGTTGTGCATGAGATGGCTAAATATAGGAATGCACATGCAGTATTTATGTTGCTGTGAGACAAAGATACGCCCTTAACTTGGCCTGATCTGAAAATAAAAGCTCTTTTGGTCAGAATCACTATTGCTTTTATGAAGTCTATAATCATTATGCTGCAGCCTGTAGTATTAATGATGTTTACAAGTACCTCACAGTTCCCTTTCCGTTTGTGATTAAACTGGTTCCATGTCTTGATAAATAGTGTCGCTGAAATATGTAAAGCAGAGCTCATTTCATGTACAGTGTTCAAAATCTCACTCCTTTTTCTGTGAGGTTGCCTTTCTTATTAAACTGTTGATTCCTAATTCATGACCATTCTCATTGAATCTGCGTTTTCTCTCCAAATACTTCCCTAGGCTGTACTTCTGTTGTTCTGAAGAGCTGATAGGTAATGAATGGCAAACAATGTTTTCCAGGGATTAATCGCCTGCTGTCAGAGTAGGTCACTGGAGAAACTGTGGCTCTTTGCAAGAGTGTCCTCCTTAACTGGTGGCCACAGTTGGAAAAGGTGAAACCTGAGGACAGTGGAGTTCTGCAGCAGCTCTAGAGAGGAATTTAGCTGACACAGACTTTGTGCAATAATGACAAAAATGTGTGGAAAGCTGAGTACAAGAGATCACGGGGAATTCTCCATTTCTTCTTGCCCAGTAAGATCTTAACTGCGATACAAGCACTCTTACAGGTGAAGAAGATCTCCTTGTTATTTCGAAACTGGTTATAGTTTCCTTTCTTTGGTTTGCTTTTTGCAGGCGTAGTTAGTGTGTTGACTTTTGTGTTGCACGTAAGTCAACTCACCCCTTATTTCCTTCAAATTGGACAGGGTCAACATGACTGTTAGATTGCAACTATTTTGATGAGGGCTGTTTTGACAACATGCAAAAATACTTGCTGCAAAAGAGAAAATAGCAGAAGATAGAAAAAAAATAAGTCTAATTTCCTTGAATTTAACACAGTAGACATTTTAAACCCTACATTAAAATTTCCATCTTATCCTTTTTCTCTGCATTTTCCTTACTTTCTTTGTCTTTGAGAGGAGGATACTTAAAAGATGGAAGTCCAAAGCTGAAAAAAAAAATCTATTAAAAATAGTACTCTAAGATATTCAAAGGTTCTAAAAGAAGTCATTTCATTGGAAAAACCATCATATCATTGGTGACTGCTTTTACTTCAGTGAGTTTCCCTTGAAAAATTACAGTGTTCTGGATGTGTTTAAATACGTGGGTATCCTGCCGTGTAGTAATGTGGAGTGGAGTCGCTCTGCTCCCCTTTTTTCACATTTGCTTTTCCCAATCTCAACAGAATGTACCTGAAAACAATACATTGACTAATTTTCTACTGTCTTTTGCTACTATAATGTACTAACCTTGACGTAGTATCGGATTGGGTAGAACTGTCTTAGAGCAAGTGTCTAGCTAGTAGTCATTAGCTAAGGCGATGTTTGAGGGAAATTGGAAAGCTCTCCTAAAGCTCCCTGTGTTTTAGTATCTTATTTGCCAACATTTTCAGTGAACATAATACCTGTAAGAAATGATTTGCTGTTAATTGCATGGAGTCATAGCTCTTTCAGATAGCATGGGTTGTTTTATTGTTATATTGATGTTTAGGATAATGGGGATGTAAATTTCCATTAGCATGCTTGGTCACCAGGAAGGCATAGAGGTCCTGAAGTAAATATTACTATCTTGCATCCTTTTTCTGTTGCTCTGAGTAGACAAAAAATGGCCGAAAAAGGTTATATTTTCTTTTTTTTTTCTTTAAATAGATATTTGACCCATATGTCAGATAACTGCTAATCCAGCAAACACCAAAGCATGCATGAAACTTGCTCAGATAAGCATTTTTGCTGACATGGAGGTTGCTGAGGTGAATAGTGACTCATTTGCATGTAGTAAGAAATCTTTGAGTAAAATCAGTGGCTCTTGTAAGTGTGAAGGTGTCTGACAATTAGCTTTAAGTATGTTTTATCTTGATATAAAAGAATTACTTGAGTGAAAGCACTCCCATGTGCCTTATCAGAAAAAAATAAGAACTCTCCAAAGTGTTTCTTTTAAAAGCCTTTCTCAGAAGTCTTACTGTGCAGAGTATGCTGCTGCTTTTCGCAGGTCTTGACTGGGCAGTTTAGTCTGACATGCACAATAGAAGTCTATTAAATAAAATATGCATAGATTAAAATTCCTATGATATTACCTTTTTCTAAAAAATATTTCTTCATCAGTAGGTTCTACAGGAATAATACAAAATTGTATTGTAAAAATGTTTTTTCTTCCACTGATACTGTCTGGTTTTCATGAAATTAGCTTAGTTTACTACTCTGCATCATTTGGCTTAGTAACTGTATCAGGTATTTAGGTCCAACCAACTTATTTAGGAGTTACTGAGTTTCTAAGTAATGCAAGTATTTCTGTCAATCTTGAGACAAAGCCATAACTTTGTATCTCAACATTCACCTTTGTGTTAAATGTCGGGTACTCTGCTCTATGGAAAGTTCTCTGTACTTTCAGTGTATTTCCTTATACTCAGCTGTAATGTGTTCCTAAGAGACTAGATCTGCATGGTGTAGAGGTTCAGTGTGTTTTGGTTTCAAACACTGTGTGGGCAACCTTGCCAAATGTCACCTGTGATAACATGTAACTAGTAGTATCTCCCTGTAATTAGCAGTGTCCCACAAGGTTCAATATTGTATAACTTACTCATTAATGAGTTGGATGAAGGAGCAGATGCCTCCTCAGCAAGTTTGCTGATGAAACAAAGCTGGGAGGAGTGACCGATACCCCAGAGGGCTGTGCAGCCCTTCAGAAGGACCTTGGCAGGTTGGAGAGGTGGGCGGAGAAGAACCTTCTGAAACTCATCAAAGGCAAATGCAGGGTCCTGTACCTGGGGAAGAATAACCCCCTGCACCAGTACAGTCTGGGAGCGACCTGCTGGAAAGCACCTGTGCAGAGAAGGACGTGGGGGTTCTGGTGGACAACAAGCTGTCCGTGAGGCAGCAGTGCCCTTGTGGCCAAGAAGGCCAATGGCATCCTGTGCTGCACTAGGAAGAGCACTGCCCGCAGGTTGAGGGACGTGATCCTGCCGCTCTATTCAGCCCTGGTGAGGCCACATCTGGAGTTCTGTGTCCAGTTCTGGGCTCCTCAGTACAAGAGAGACATAGAGTTCCTGGAGTGGGTCCAGCAGAGAGCTACAAATATGATGAGGATATTGGAGCATCTCTCTTATGAGGAAAGGGTGAGGGAGTTGGGCCTGTTCAGTCTCGAGAAGACCGAGGGGAAACCTCATCAGTGTATATAAATATCTGAAGGGAGGCTGTCAAGAGGATGGAGCCAGGCCTTTCTTGATGGTGCCAAGCAATAGGACGAGGCAACAGGCAGAAACTGATGCTCAGGAAGTTCAACCTGAACATGAGGAAGAAGTTTTTTATTGTGCAGGTGACTGAGCTCTGGAGCAGATCGCCCGGCAAGGTTGTGGAGTCTCCCTCACTGGAGATGTTCAAGAACCTGTTCAAGATGTCTGGACACAATCCTGTTGGACCAGATGTCCCCACCAGTGGTCCCTTCCAACATTACCCATTCTTTGATTAATTTTCTTGGTAACCCTGAATAATTTTACTAGGATGTCATGAATGTTGTTAAAGTGAAGGGACACCTAGTTTATAGTCCCGTGCTCAGTGTCTTAGTGGCCAGCTAGTTACTCTGTATGGAGAATTTCAGTGGGGCTTTGTGGCATGAGTAGTATTTGGAAATCTTAATTGCCTATGCTGTTACTCTGTTACTTCGATGCAAAATACAAGACAGTAAACTGAAGGAAGTAATTTTGATCTTGTGTGTTATGCTTTTGATCTTCTGAATAAATTTAAATTTACTGTAAATTGATCAAAGGTAGAAAACTCAAGCCAAAGGCATCACTGGAGTCATGCCCCTAGCAAACCTGGTAAATACCACTCATGAAATTTTTGAGTGCTCCTCCTGTACTTTCTTGCCTCCTTTTTATGGCCATTAACTGCTCTCTGTTGTTTCTGGTTTGCAGGTTATTATCCCACTTGACATCTGCATTTGCTCAGACCTTATCCTCTGTCATATCTGTACTTTCACATCATATATGTACACCACATTCACAAAATACATTAATCGCAAGATACTCTTCGCTGTTAGAAAAAAGTGTGCTGCAGATAAACATACATTTAGGAGCTTTAGATTCCCTGGTTTTGAAGGGCATTAGGCTTCTTAGCATAGGCGCAGGCTCTGTGTTGGCCTTATGTTTTATTTTTTCTTATTCTGATAGTTTTGATATAAAGATTAAAAAGTAAAGTGGCAAGGTCAGTTAGAAGGAATGAGTGGCACTTAGTGACTAGAAATGGAAGTAATGATGATAATTGAATCTGTTCAAGTGTGTTGTGGTTTGAAAAACCTTGCCTTCATGCTAACATCAAAAACAAACAGTGCTCAAATACTGATAATTCAGTATTCTTGAGGCATTAATTGAAAGATCAAGCACCATAAGGCAGCAATGCAAACTTCCTTAATTTAGTCTCATAACTGTGTATCATCCCTGGCCAGTACGAGTAATTTACTGTAAATCACTGTAATTCTTGTCCTTCCTGATAACACCATATCACACTGTCAGTTTGAAACACGACCTGCTCATTTTTGCTTGTAAACTGTGATGTTTCTTTTGCCATGTATACATACAAAGATTTCAGTATCTGTTTGTATACACGCAAACTATATACCTTATTTGCAGATGTATCTTGGCAAAGGTATTTTCCAGCTAGGAATATGAATGGATTTTGCTGGCAGGATTTTATGAGAGGTACATACATTTGTATTCAAATAAAGTAGATTTTGAATTCTTCTGGAGATGCTGCTTGTTTTCTGCATCGAGGTACCATATTGGAAGTAAAAAATACACCTCTGTTGTATGGACACTGAAATTTTAATATATAAATAGAATGTACACAGATCCCAACTACTAACACCAGGAGATAGTTGTCCTGGTTTTCAGTTTACTTACTTTTTGTTGGTATGAGTCAAGCATGCACTCAGTCAACACTGCGTGTATTTTGTATTCCACGTGTCATAGACCGAGAACCTAACCAGAATTGTGCCTGATATTTATCTGCAATTTTAGCGAAGCATAACCTTTTCTATTATCAAAGACCAAAGGACCAAATTGATGTATTCTCATCTAGCTCGTGAGCATGTGTGAAACACAGGACAGAAAACCATCTTTACAGCCTTGGGCAAATTGGACTACCTTTTAATAAAATGCTAGGTGTTACTGCAGCTTTGTATGAGATGAGTCATCATCAGGCTTGGCAAAACTGGCTTTTCATCCCTTCAGTTTTAAAGTAAAAGACATACTTAAGCCACCTTGGGCAGGTTTTCCCTCTCCCACTGCTGGGCAGTTGCCTAGATGTGAAGAATGTCTACCTCTTCTGTAGCTGACTCAGCTCAGCTGGCCAGCAGTAAGGTGCTAGGTCATGTCAGTTCAGTTGTTTCTGATCCATACCTACCTTCAGTGATGCATGAAAGTGCTCTGAAAACATAAATATCTAGAAATATCTATTTTATCTATAGAGGTGATGTAGTGAGTTGTCTGCAATTTCTGTGAGGTAGTGCTTGAGGCTTTGCACAGCTGCACGGTTTCACTTCAGTGCAGCATTGTTGTTAACATTGACTTCTACACCACAGGGTACTAGCAAAAGTCATCCCATCTGTCTTTGCTATTTGTGAGCTTTTTCCAATACCAATAATGGGTTAATCTGTGTAAGACAGATCTAAATGGAAAATGGTTAAGGTAAGTATGTGATAACGAGTAAAAAAGAGAAACCAAGTTCAAATACAGCTAGGATATTTATTTTCTGACTAGAATACTTGCTTTATTTACAGAAAAATCCTCCCATGCGCTTAGCTCAGAGGACAGTGTTGGCTCTGCTTGTTACTTGGAAGAAAAAGTATTTTTTGGAATGCGGCTGCAAATTGCGTATGGCATTTCTGGGCAGTTAAGAGATCCTGAGCTTTAGGGGAAAGTCCTTGTTTTGTCTGGTTCTAGTAATGTTCATGTTTTGAACAAACTTTCCACGAAAGTACGTTTTTATTAGGAGTATTTGATTGTAATAGTGAAATTAACACTATGATGTGAATAGCTACAACAAACTGACTTGTATAGGAACCACCAAGGTGTTTGCTTCTTAACAGTCGGCTCCTTTGTCCATCTTTGTTCTTTGAATTTGTGCTCCTGCATTTTTAGATTTTTTGTGTCTTTTTCTTGGGAAACCAGGAGGCTGTCACTTTCAGTATGATCTAAATTCTTAAACAAAAAGAGCATTCAAATTGTAAATTCAGAATCCTGAAAACATTTTTCAGGAGAATTATATCAGCGTAGATGTGAGCTTCGGTAGAAGAGGTTATCACTCAACAGCTCTTACTCTGACAACTAAGAGCAAGTAGGTGTGAGGGGAAGTGGCCTAATACCTAGGGACTTGTGTGGATGTAATCCTCACAGAAAGGCACTTTTAGTGCTAGTTGAGGACAGGAAGATGAGAGCAGGCAGTGGGGACACCACGCCCAAGTCAGGGTGGGTGGAGGTTTGGCCTTTCTGGGTATCTTCTGTGTGGCTCCTCAGCAGGCTAATGCAATTATTACATGGCAGAGAAGTGGCTGTCTAGAACCATCCATTTAGAAATTACTTTTGAGTGCAGGTATGTGCATTTGGTGTGTAGTAACAGGAGTACCCTTGTGCGCTGTGTAGGTCATCTGTTTGCTCCTAGGGTTTGGAGGTGTATATTTAGGATTAAGAATCAGAAAGTCTCAGTTGCTAATTCAGTTCTGCAAGCCCCCCCCAGTGCCTAGTCTCAGAGAGGTCGCACTAATCTTTATCTCAATGTTTAAAATTAGGAGAAGATCTGTTAACATCATAGGATGTTCTGTAGATGATTTAATGGTTGTAGCAGTCTAAATTAGGTAAAGTACTGTCATGATGCCACTTAAATGGCTCTGAGCCACCAGTATGATGCAGCTGTGAAAAAGTCTAATGTGCTTCTGTGATACATTAGATATAATATTTTTGTAGAGAGAAGGAGAAATGCTAATAGCAATTTCATGAAGCCTTCCTGAGATCTCATTTGGAATATTGTGTCCAATGCTCTTCCTTTGCAGTGAACAGAAAGATGGACTTAAATTGGAACAGGTGCAAAGACATATTACTAGGCTGATCAGAATTAGGGAGTATTTATCTTTCAAAGAGCAAATTAGAAAGCTTTTATTGTTTAGCTTAGTCAAGTGAAGGTTGAGAATCACAGAATCACTGAATCTGCTGATTGGAAGAGACGCACAAGGATCAAGTCCAGCTCTTAGCCCTGCACAGGACCATCCCCAAGAATCACACCATGTGATTGGGAGCATTGCTTCTTGAACTCTTATCAGGCTTGGTCCTGTGACCACTTCCCTGGGGAGCCTGTTCCACTGCCTAAGCATCCTCTGGGTGAAGAACGTTTCTCTAATATCCAACCTAAACCTCCCCTCACACAACTTCAGGCCATTCCCTTGGGTCCTATCACTGGTCACCACAGAGAAGAGATCAGTGCCCGCCCCTCCTCTTCCTCTCACAAGGAAGTTGTAGACTGTGATGAGTAGACTGTTCAGCCTCCTCCAGGCTGAACACACCAAGTGACCTCAGCTGCTCCTCATACCCCTCATTCCCCTCAAGACCCTTCACCATCTTCCTTGTCCTCCTTTGGACACTTTTTAATAGATTAATATCTTTCTGTATATAGTGGTGCACACAGTATTCAAGGTGAGGCTGCCCCAGTGAAGAGCAGAGTGGGACAATCCCTTCCCTTGACTGGCTGGCGATGCTTTGCCTGATGCCCCCCCGGACACGTTTGGCCCTCCTGGCTGCCAGGGCACTGCTGACTCATATTCAACCTGCCATTGACCAGGACCCCTTGGTCCCTTTCCATGGCACTGCTTTCCAGCATCTCATTCCCCGGTCTGTACAGACCTCCAGGGATACCCCATCCCAGGTGCAGAATCCAGCACTTTCCCTTGTTGAACTTCATGTGGTTGGTTATTGCCCAGTCCTGTAGTTTGTCAAGGTCTCTCTGCAGGGCCTCCCTGCCTTTGAGGGAGTCAACAGCTCCTCACAGTTTTGTGTCATCTGCAGACTTGCTCAGTATCCCTTAAAGTCCTTTGTCCAAGTAATTTTTGAAGATGTTGAAGAGCACAGGGCCTAAGATGGAGCCATATGGAACCCCACTAGTGACAGGTCACCAGTCCGATGTTCCCCCATTCACTGTTACCTCTGTGCTCGACCCGTGAGCCAATTGCTCACCCACCACATGATGTGTTTATTCAGCTACGTGCTGGACATTTTGTCCAGAAGGATCCTGTGAGAGACGGCATCAAAAACATTACTGAAATCCAAGAAGATTACATCAGCTGGCTTCCCTTGATCACCTAGGTGGGTTACCTTGTCATAAAAGGAAATCAAGTTTGATAAGCAGGACTTTCCTCTCATGAAGCCGTGCTGGCTATGACTGATGACTCTGTTGTGTTTCAGGTCATTTTTTTAATATATCCCAGAAAAATCTTTTCCATGCTTTTACCAGGCACTGAAGTGAGACTGACAGGCCTGTACTTTCCAGGTTCTCCTTCTTACCCTTCTTGAAAATCAGGTAAATGTTTGCCAGGTTCCAGTCAACTGGGACCTTTTCAGATTCCCAAGACCACTCAAAAATCATCAAGAGAGGTTTTGAGATGAAATCAGCCAGCTCTTTGAGGATTCTGGGATGAATCCCATCAGGCCCCATAGATTCGTAGGGATCCAGCTGGAGCATCAGATCCCGCACAATTTTCGGGTCTACTGGGAGTTGATCATTCTCGCAGTCATGGTCCTCCATCTCAGGGCTCTGACAGGATGAAGTTATTCTTTGTAAAATATTTATGAGTAAACGTCAGCAACCAAGACCTCTTTCAGCTGAAGTATATTCAATTTTTTTTGGTATTAGTATTATCAATTGGTCCTGAATGAACTTAGACAAGAAATTACAAGACCTTCCCCCACCATTTCTTCTGAACAGAGCAGTGGGGCAAAGAACCTGAACAGTTTTAAGCCCAAGTTTAGTAAGCTGCACAGGAGATTTCATTCTGGAATGACAATAGAAAGTTAAGTTATGAGACAAGTCTTTAGGTTTGAAGTATTGAGGTCTCCAAGGGGTCGGAAGGGAGACTGAAACTGCTTGTTTTCATTGTATTTGTTTGGCACTAACAACATACTTCAGCATTTCCAGTGGCTGCTAGTGGATAAGAAGCATGTTTTTTCTGCTCTTCTTCCAAACCATTTTACTAACAACTTATTTTACTTGTTCCCTGTTCTAGCCCCCATCTTCTCGCATTCGCCATGGAACCAATTACTAGATCTGGGATCAGGAATGAATGAGTCCCCCTCGGGAAATTAAACATAATATAGATATTTTTATCCCTTTTTTGTTGTGTGAAGCATGGCCCACTTCCTGTGATCATGTAGAAGTTGTTACTTAGCAATTATTAAAAACATATGCAACTATTGCAAAGACATAGAATATAACCAGTGCCCTCAAGCTGTATTCTATAATTACAGCTTTTTCTATAGCTATTTTGCCTTTTGTAGGGTATTGAGAAGCTTTTTTGGGGTTTAGGGCACATGGAGCAGATATGCAATGGAAACTTCAGAACTGAACATTCATCGTGTGGTTGCCTGCAGTTGCACATCAGTCCTGAAAGGACCATCCTGTGTCTCTGAACTGTGCTGACGCACACACTGAATTGCCTGTTGGGGGTCCAGAGGAGGTGTTGCATTATTTCTGCTGCTCAGACTTTACTGTTTGGTGCAGACAAGTTTCTTGGTCATGTTGTCTGGAGAATATATGTATTTGTCACCTCCTGTACCCCAGAAGAATTGTTCTCAGTAAGTGACGTCTTGTAGATGGGTTATCACTTGCCTTTGCATTTTTGGCATTTCTGTGAGAAAGTAGATTTGCTGGGAATTCAGCCAAGACCTCAGATTGAGGAGGGGGAACTACAGAAGGAAAATGAGATGTGAAATTCTTTCATAGGCTCTAACTTTGGTATTGAATTAAGTAACCAGAATGTGGGCAGGAAGTAGAGGATGGTAAAGAGCAGTGCTTCCATTAGTTTGTCTTGTTTTTGCAGAAAGCTGTGCAGCTTGAGAGGAGTGTAGTGTTTATAATACATTCATGACATGGCTGTTTCCTGGTAAGTGTGCCACAGGAGGAAGTGTTGTTCTTAAATTAGTAAATGAAAAAGCAGCTGATAAAGGATGGGGGCTACTGATTTCTAGATTTTGTTCAGGACAGGATTTAAAGGGAAAAGTTTCTTTTCAGTGTTTCATTGGAGGGTCAGATTATAAAGTAAATTATAATTTACTGAGCTTGATAGGTCAGGCTATATTGTACCACCAAACACTCAGCTGTCTGTGAAAAGGGCTCTAGGCTTTAGGTGTCTTATTGTCGTAATAAAAAATAATAAAAAAATTATTCAGAGGATGGCTATAATGTAAACCTGAATATTTGTAAAATACATTGTTAAGCAGCTGAGAATTCCTAAGAAAATAAACTAGTTAAATAAGATATTGTTCCTGCTTCCACCAGTAACTTGTGTGCTTTTATACATATTATTTGAAAAGGAGACAAATAATTTTGAGAAGCTCATTAACGTTATAATTGAGGCCAGTTCAATGTCACTTTTGGTTTTTACCATAAAAAGATGGTACCTCCCATTCAGGATGAATTCTGTTTCAAAAATTAATTGAGTTCAGAAGAGTGTATTTGCTGACTAAATGTAATAGCCAGTCTTTTGAAAATTTTGGCCATAACATTTATATTATATTAGACTCTTAAAATGAATCTGATTTATAAATTACTTTGAGATCAAATATGTTAGGAAATACATTTTAATGGAAGGGGCTTATACTGTGGTAAATTTCTTTCCTGTTTAACACCTTATAGATCATCAGTCTGGGGGAAAAAATGCACTGAAACCTTGTCTTTCATGAACAACTGTGTGACACCAACTGCACTGTTTATATTTAAACCATTGGATTATCTCTACTACTTTCTAGCAATGCCCTTCATGATGAGATCCTGTAATTAATGGTTCCTGAAAGTACCGGCACCTCTTCTCTCCTTCAGCTCTCTGAAGCATGAAACTCAAGGATCAAAGAAATGTTAACTATATTGGCTTTAGGCTGTATAAAGTATAATCCCAGGTCACTTGTTTGCTGGAAAGTTCTAGGACTTTTCTGTGTGAGCAAGTTAACTGGCATCAGACAGACGATAACAGCTATAGTGGTGATCCTAAAATCTTCTTACTCTAGGAGAGATATTTTGAGGTGAGCTGGGCTTCTTTTGGATGAAGGTTGTTAGGCAAAAAACCTTTTTATTGCCAAACCCTCCCCCTCCAGACCCTTACATGGAATATTTAAACTAGTTCAGTGTATGATTCTGTCGTTATTAACTGGTAAATTTTCCATGCCAGGAAACCATTAGATGGTAGGAATCATTACTTTCCTTCTGTCTTGCAGGTTTTGGGAGGCACAGGCACGTGTTAATGTGACCAGGTGGGGAAGGGGGCAATTCTTATCTTATATGTGTGATTTGTGGCGGAAAATGATGGACCTTCAGTTGTAAATGATTTTCTTGACTTTTCTGGCAAGGACATATGTGTGGGTAAATGAAGTGTCTTTTTCATGTCACTGGTGATGGAAACTAGAACATAAACATTGCAATACAAGGGATGCCAGGAACCTGTGGGCAGGAAGAGAAAATAAACAAAGCAGAAAGTTTTTCTAAAGTGAGTGGAGGCAAATACTGACATTCTTTTTAAGAGTTTTTTGTTGTTGTATTTTTGGGGGGGAGGGGTTGTATGTGTGTGGGTTTTGTGGGTTTTTTTTAATTCAGGATCAATCTACTACTAATAGTTGTGTTACTAATTTCTTGTTACCCTAAGTAGCAAATATGTGAATATAGGGATTAATAGGAGACTCAGAATGCCAGCTTTTGAGAAATGCCTCCGATCACCTGTGATGATTGGCTTGTGTATGAGTTGCAGTCATTGCATGAGTTATGTCCTGA
This sequence comes from Chiroxiphia lanceolata, assembly GCF_009829145.1. Lineage (NCBI taxonomy): Eukaryota > Metazoa > Chordata > Aves > Passeriformes > Pipridae > Chiroxiphia > Chiroxiphia lanceolata. The sequence goes on along the minus strand of NC_045638.1, from coordinate 20,867,709 downwards.
AGCCTAGTTCCAAGAGCATAATTCATATTGACAGTCCTCCTTCCTACATGGGATGTGACAATAGTGGATTTGGAGGGTCAGGCCATGCTGGGGATGGGAGCCAGGATAACTGAATCTGCTTCTGCCTTGGACACTAGCAAGACAGTGTACGAAGTGGAAGAACAAGCAGTTGTACAGAATTAAGTATATTCTTGTGACTGTTTGAACCTCTTCAGAAGAAATAAGAATAAATAGCATCTTACATTATCCTGGCACATACCTTTCCATGCTGAGTACTTATCAGCAAGATCTAAGTATTTTGAACATTTTTATTTCCCTGTTGCATTTGGGATCAAATAAAGATAATTAGATGCCACCTGCAGCATTAAAATGTACTTAACACAGTGTGGCTCAGCAGAGGAATGAGTGATTTATTTGTAAATACTGTGTTCATTAATAATACTGCATTTATACTTAACTTTTATGTCGGCCACACAAAAAGGCTGTTGAAAGGTTACATCCTTGTAGTGTACCTAAATATTTTTGATAATTCATTATTTTAATATAAAAAGTATTTTATTGACCTTTTTCAGTTAAATCAGAGAGTTATTTTTTCTTTTTTGTTTCAATATGGCAAGAATCAAGATGTAATAGAAATTCCTCTCTAGCAGACAGCTTCTATCACGGAATCATTCATCTGTACTCATTAAGTAAATTATGCTGTTACTAAATGGACACAGTAGCAGCAATACAGTAGCAGCATAGGAGAGATCTATCCATAATCCAGGACTGCAGCACAGGCTGGTATCTATCCACCAGGGGAGCAGATCTGTGGAAAGGGACATGGGTCTTCTGGTGGACAGTAAGCTCAATATGAGTGAACAGTGTGCTGCTGTGGCAAGGAAAGCCAACAGGATGCTGGGCTGCATCAATAAGAGAATCACCAGCAGAGATAAAAAAGTCATTATTCCACTCTACTCAGTGCTTGCCAGGCCACACCTAGAATGGTGTGTTCAGCTTTGGTCCCTGCTTTGCAAAAAAGATGTGGTGGAGAGGGTCTAGAGAAGGGTCACAAAGATGATCAAAGGACTGGGAAGCCTGTCATGTAAGGAAAAGCTGAGAGAACTGGGCTTGTTCAGCCTTGGGAAAAGAAGGCTATGGGGACACCTTATGACCATGTTCCGGTACTTGAAGGGTGTCTACAAAGATGATGGAGACTCCCTTTTTACAAAGAGTCCCATGGAAAAGATGAAGGGTGCAAGTTACTCCTGGGGAGATTCCAGTTGGACACAAGAGAAAACTTTTTCACATTCAGAACAATCAGCAATTGGAATAGCCTCCCCAGGGAGTGGTGGATTGCCTAGCACTAGACACTTTACAGATTTGGCTGAAGAGGATGCTGGGCCATCTTGCCTAGATGGTGCTTTTGCCATGGAAGGTTGAACCAGATGATCCTTGAGGACCCTTTCAACCTGGTATTCTATGATTCTGTGATTGTATAAAATCATCTTAAATTCAGCCTTAACCCTCTTAGCCTCCCCACACAAATGACAGGCATGTTTGAGACAGGATAGGGAGATATTTTTGTTTAGTTCGTTCTTTTTGGGAGAAATAGGTGAAGGTATGCTATAATCTACTTTCTTCCAGTACAGTAAAAATAAGAACACTTCTTCTTGGTAAACAGTGCCAAGAGAACTCTGTTCTTAATTAAAACCCATTCCTCCCTCCCCCACAGTGCCTAATATATTTGACTGAATCAAGGACTGTTTTGTCTTCAGAAAGAACGGTTTGAAGAAGTGTAAGGAACACCTTGTTAACTGAAATGTAGATTGAGTTTAGATTGAGATTTAGACTCTAAGTAACTTTATTTGGATCCTTTGTAGAATGATAGAATGATTTTACTTTTTTTTTAATTTAAAAGGCTGAATGGTGTTAATCTACCATCAAAACTGAAGTACCTACAGTTCAAAAAGCCTTCATTACAGCTGCATTGACATCTAAATGTGTAGGTGTCTGTAGTGAGGGATTTAAGTGCCTGAAATTCTGTGTCTGCTCAGACAGCACTGCTGGTTTAGCTTCTCTCCTGCCCCAGTTCTTTTGGGATCTTGACATTAAGCGTTCCTGCTCATTAGCCCTTGTACAGATCTCTTTAACACCCATCCTTGGAAGTGAGTTCAGCACAAATGGCTATGGCACGCTAATCACAGACAGTGTAGGAACCAGGAAAAGATATGGAGTTGGTTGTTGAGAAGAAATCTGAAAACTGCCAGGGCAAGAGGCAAGCATGAGAAGTGAGTGGGAGAGTAAAGCAATGGGAAAAACATTGGGAGGTGAAAAGCGGTGAGGAAGAGCTAACAGAGCTGTGAAGGGTACAGAAAGCTGAGAGAAGATGTTGAGATTAAAAGGAAAGCTAGTATAGGAGAGCTGGAAGCTAATGGGAAATGGGATTCTGGTTGTGGGGAAGGAGCAATATATTGTATAATGAAGTTGATGAGAATGAAGCAGTTGCTGAAAAGAGGCAGAGGGGCAGGACTGGGATCACAACTAGGAAACTGAGCCTGATGACAAAGAGTGTGATGGGGGTGGTGGCACATGTCCACAGGATTGGCAGTGATAGAGCTTGGATGAGAGAGTTTTGAGGGAGACTTAAGTGTCTGCATTGAACAAGGTGGAGCTTCTCCTTTTGAATAGTTACCATTTTAAAAGAGCTGGAAGTTAAACCAAGCTCAGAAAGTTGCCTTGAGTAAAGTTGTTAAGAGTTGCAAAGAACAAGTGCTGCAAAGCTGGGATGGTGAAGAATTAAGATTTTCTAAAATATGTTAACTGGGCTCCCTTGGACATATGCATTATGATATAGTTTTAAATTATATGATTGCAGATTTGCATGGTCTTTTTAAGTGGAACAGAGGTGTATGAAGACTGCAGCAAAGTAGACAGGTCTTTGAAAACTTGCTTTTATTTGTTGTAGAAGACAGGGGCAGTGCACAACAAGCCAGGAAAGATGTGCGTCACCTTAATAGGCAGCCAGATGAGTACAGCTTCCCCAGGAAATTAGTTTGAGGCTAAGTAGTCTGATAAATGAACTTTAGGAATCTGGTTGAACACTGAAGTTTGTAATGCTTCTGATTCAAAAGTTTCAGTCTTGTCTATGGGGATCATATAACCTACCTTGCAGGGGGCTGTAATGCAATCTGTTGTTATCCTGACAGCACCAGAGAGGAGCTCTGTCTGGAAACTGGCGTTTCTGTGCTCAGAGTGCTCTTCTGGAACAGCACAGAATGACCTGGGGCAGGTAACATACAGAGCCGTGCTGTGACCACGTGTAATGCAGTCAGTGTGTAGATTTCCAGTACTCTCTTCTAGCTACTGTATTCACTGAATCAGGTCCTGTAAAAAAAAAAAAAATTCACGTCATCACCTAGTAAAAAGCCAGTCAGACTACATTTGAACAAGGGGGCCCAATTGACTCCAAATCTTTAAAAAAAATTAAAACCAAAAAAAGAACTTCTGAAGTGCTTACTTTAAAAATGTGTTAGTTTCCACCTCATTGGACATCTGTCCTATATTAAGATTTTAGGGTTGTTGAGAATGTTGATGTTTGTATATAGCTTGATGACTTCTGTTTCTTTAAATGGCATGCTTTCCATACATTTTTCCTGGGAAAATCTGGATGCACAATGTGCAAAGAAAACATAAAAACTAGGAAGTATGGTTACAGTCAGGTTTTTTAATTTCCCTTGACTTCTGGTAATATCTTCTTTGAAAGATTGTACCTTGGTTTATTTTCCAATTATATATACTTGCATGATGGAAAAGATGAAAAATAATTTTCTTTTAATCTGATGTAATTACGGCTGTATTTTAGGGGAACTAATTCCATTTTATCTGATTATATTCTGACCATGGTCAAAAGTAAGGCTGCAATTACTATTTAAAGAGACTAGTTTCAGTGGTTGTCATATCAAATGCATTGCTTTTCTACTCTGTTATTGTTAGATGGAGTGCTCTAAATTAGATGGTCTAATTCTGGAAGATTTGAAGACATGCAGGTGGACTTTTGTGTCAGCAAAGCCACACTTGTTTAATTGGAGCTCCATATGTCTGCAAAAATTGATTCCAAATGGTCAAATAGCACATTTTGAAAATGTTTCTTTAATTCATACTACTGCCAGAAGAAAGTAGAATAACTTTATTTTTTAAGCTCCTACTTAACTAAGTGACAGTACACCTGTACATGAACCTTCTTTCGAGTTTTAAAGTGTTAATTGAATATGTAGGATTTTCCTGTCACGTGTTAACATTTTTGAGGTATCTTAAATCTGTGGCTGACAAAGGCTTAACTGTGTGCTCTCTGTTTGTACTCCTAAAAACAAGTGATGAAATATACTTAAATCATGCAATCCCACCTACTACTGGGTTGAATTTACATTTCATTTAAGGTCGTGCTGAGTCTAAAAAAAATATATATAGAACTGGCCAAATAAAACCCAGTCTTTTTACATGGGAGAAAAAAGCTTTGAGTTTGCTTCTGGTTAAGCAAATTGATGGGGAATAATCCTGTTAGAAAAGCTGGATATCTGAATTTTTAAATTGGGGCCATAAAATTTGATATAATCAAGAGATGAACTAATAAGAAGTTATGCAGATTAATTTTTTCTTTGTTTTTTACTGTACACAGGTACCTAAGGATAAAACTGGCCTGAAGGGAAAATCTGGGGGAAACTGGGGAGCCTGACTGTTCTTACACCTGAGTAAGTGAATGCTTAGCTGAAAATCAGCTTTACAAAGTGTTAGAACCGTTAAATATTCTTCAGCATCTCCATACCTAATCTATAATTTGAGACAATACTTTGGCTTTTGAATTGAGACTGGAAGAACTAGGACTAGCTACAGGGAGGGAATGTTGTATAGAGCCTCTAGTGCTTTGCAGTAGGTTTTCCTTTTATTCTTGCCCTTAAAGCCTCCATAAAGTGAAACACAGATTATAAGCAGGATTTCTTGGTATTTTGGTGGTTTGCCTTTTTAGTTTTTTATCTATAGGCTAATTCCTGAGTTTCATAAGATTAAACTTGATCTTGCTGGTTTGTAATCAATAGTAAGGCACGGCGACTCAGCAGAACTGAAGTCCTGGGAATGGGCCAGGTTAAGTATGAGGTCATCAGAGGGTGAAGGCTGAGAGTGACCTCGTGGTAGCCTAATACAGTTGTCTTGCAAAGGCTGAATGCTCATTCCATGGTTTGTTTTTTTGAGACAGAAACTATTACCTGGGTTGAGTTTGCTCCCACTAAAATAGGATAGGGACAGCTTTTCTTCATCAGTTGGACATGGCACATGGCAGACATTCCTAGGGATCTGAAAGACTCCAGTTCCAAACTCAGCCTACAAAATTTTCTGAAATGACAGAAAAAATATTTTCCAGTTATCCACCTAGGTTTTTTTCCTGGCAATCCAACGATTATTCTGTTTACAAAAAATAATTTTACATGTCAAAAAGGTACTTTGATGTATTACTTATTATTTAATGTATTTATTTAGTCATACATATTCATATAGGGCATACATGTAATATTAATGAGTAGATAAATATTGTATGGCATGAAACTTCTTTCTACTGGTAACGTATTTTTAAAAATGGACAAGTTAATTGAGTTTTCTGAAACAATCGCTAGAGCTGGAGCCTTTCTTCCTGCTGGCATTTATCACACTAAAAGAATTATCTTTGGTTTTGGAAGGCTTCAGTAAGTTGAATATCCTTATTGGTATCTGCATTAAATTTTACAAACAATACTTACCAGTTGAGAGTCTCTCAATTTAATCTGGTCTAAACTTGTTACCAATGCTGTTTATTCCAAATGTGCTGTGGTTTAATAATATAATAATTATAATAATTATATTCTTGTACGGAATACGTGAACTTAGAAATTGATATGTCTACCTAAAAAATATATTTCATTTTGCTAGAGTATTTACTGTATTTATCTTTGCAGTAGAGTAGTACACAAAAAGGTCTCTTGTTGCTTTTGATATTAAAGAGAGTTAAATATACAAGTTAAAAATATGCCAGGCTTTGTGAGCTATACATGCATAAGACTTCAAATTCATTTAGAAATGCACCATAGCAGCATTTAGCATTATCATTCTTTGATTTGTAAATTAGGTACTGAATCACAAATAATACCTGAGACTCTATTATAAGTAATTGGTTGCCTTCCTGTGCATTAGTAGTTCTCACTGAAATTCTAGTTCCTTGTCTTGCACTCATTTTGTATGGTTTTAGGAATTAGCCTCTGGAATAGCGAACTACTACGTGTAAGGTTTATTAAAGAAAAGAAGTTCAGTGTTCTTAAATAATAATGGCATATTTTGAAATCACAATTGACTCGACAGCTCTGTTTTAAATCCAGCAGGACCTTTGAGAGAGGGGTTTGCCTTGTTTCTTTTAACTTCTCTACTAACATGCAGCAAATGTTTTCATTTATTTCCTGTGTTATCAGTCCTACTCTGCATATTTTAGTCTATTGCTTTTGACAGTGATGAAAGGCAGGTATTTTCTGACCTTTTGTATTTTGGGTGCTTCATAAGCTCAGCTGTTCATTTTGGGAATATTTTCTCTTTTGGAATATTTTTCTTCTCTTTTGTTCCCGTTTCCTTGTTTGAAAGGCAGCACTAGAAATTCCAGGTGCAATGGTAATGTTTCTGAAATTATAGTTTAGATTTTGTGCTTGCGTACATGGGACAGGAACTTGGCCATACAAAAGAAAGGCAGTCATCTGCTGGCTTTGAGGATCTGTAGTGACTTCTGCATTGACAGAGATATCATGTCAGTGTTATGTTGCTTTTTACTTGAAAATTGTCCTTAATTGTTGTTTAATAAAGCAGAAGTCAAGAATTACTGAACTAAGAGATGGGGATAATCCAATTGAATTGTGTAGTCTGTTCCTTTATGAATGTAGGATTGATCTCTAATTTAGGTGTTTTATCCAGTTTATTTTTTGCCAGTTACTGTAGTTACTGCATCACCTACGGATTTTCTCATTCAGACTTGAAATTGAGTGCCTTGGGGCAAGATTTTCTCAGTTAAGCATGAAAATGAACTTGCCTTGGTTTTGAGAGCATCCTGTGCGTAGCAGTTCTTGTGCCTGGTGTTCTGGAAAGATCAACGGGTTTGTGCAAATCTGCATCTGGGTTTGAAGCAAGATAAACATATCTGTGCTGCAGCCCTCTGTGTGCTGCATTGTGCTCTTTTTCAGGGATTGGTAGGTATTAGTCCATCCTGAATTTAGAGGCTGAAGTGAAGCCAACTGATACTGTTGCTGGAGCCTGTTGATACTGTAGGATGAAGCTCTTCAGCTTCTTTTAGCAGTTAATTGTAAATTGCAGTGTATGGTTTCTGACAGTTTTTAAAGATGTCATATGCTCTGCTGTTCATAGTCTGGAAATCTCTGGGGATTTAAAATTCTCTACAGTATCTCTCTCACAGAGATCAATTAAGTTTCTAATTAAAGCTGTATCAGCCTAGCATCTACTGAAATCTTAAAAGAGTTGATGTTAAAATAAATATAGTAGGTTTTTTAATCTCATGAAAAAAAATTTTTGAGGATTATTGGGGGTTTTTTTATATTTTTGAGAGGGTTTCTTTGTTATTCACAAAGTGGTGTTTGAGTAATGGAAAGCTTCAGTAGCTGAAATTTTTAATGAAAAGGAGCCAAACAAATTTATTTAAACAATTTTATTTATTAAAATAGCTTATTCTCAGGCAGCTAACAGAACTGTAGTTGCAACCCTCCCTCATGCTTTCTGCCTTTGAAAGACTACTTATTTTGATCAGACCTAAAATATTGATGAAATTATATCTCTCTGTTTTGCCTGAAGTCAAGTGTCACACCCTTTCATTGATGTTTGGAAAGTTGTATATCACTACATTTGAAAGGTACCAAAGTCCTGTGGTTGGCCTCAGCATTAAAACACATAGACACTTCTGCTTTATGGGGCCGTAAACCATATAATTCATCACTGCTGACGATCTGGAGGTAGATGTGGGCTTTTAAAGAACAATATATTACAAATTCCTTTGGAGGGGGAGTGTTTGTTTTTAGGGATTCCTGGAGAGTGGAAGCCTATTACGGTGGTATTGTGCATGTAATAAATCATGTACTTTGCCTAGGTTGGGGTTTTTTCCTTTTTTTTTTTTTTTTAAGGTCTAAGACCATTCAAACATTCTGTCATAATAAGAATAACAAGTAGTGTCCTCTCTGCAAACACCGAAGAGAGGGGAAAACATTTTTTTTATTTTCACAGTGTAATATTGTCACTATCTATATAAATAAATGATAGTGTGTCACACAATTCACATGAACAGCAGTGCAGCTGTATTGCTGTTGTCTGCCCAAATAACAAGAAGTGAGAAGGAAAGAGGGGGTGGCAAGGGGGATATGTATCGGAGATGGGCACTGCAGTGTGAATAAATTGACACTGTGGTTTTATGGGGGGGGACACTCATTACAGGAGGCTTCATCTGTTTGCTGCTTCCCATATTTAGAAAGCATCTTTAGTGATCCTTTTTGCAAACCAACTCATGCAGTAACTGGCAAAACAGAAGCAATTAGTGGTGTAATCTCAAAGGGAATCTCAAGCTTCACTCTAAGTGCAATGATTAAATCCACTAAAATGATAACCATTGCTGCCAAGAACTCCTGTAATTGGTCACTAATGTATTTTGTTGTAGCAGTCGATAACTACTGCATTTCATGCACGTAATTAGTAATGCATACACGTTTGGTCAGTAAAATTGAAAATCCTGATAACCGAGGGTTGAGGGGGTGGGAAGGAACATAGAGCTGCAGAACTGAAATACTGCTCTGTTGATAGTACCTAACTAGAACTGTGTGCTTCAACAAAACAAGTGTCCTACTGTGCTGGAATACAAATGGGCTGTCTGTGGCAGGATATAGCAAAGACATTTGGCAGAGAGGGATTTGAAAGCTTCTGGCATAATGTAATTGAATTGGCCATTTCTTTAAAGATACAGCAAATTGTTTGCTGCAGCATTCATCATCATAAGGAAGGTCAGACAGCTTGCCAAACATATGATATTCATAATAAAAAGTAAAACGGTGACGCTTATATTTAAACACAAATCATGTTATCATGTTTGTAAAAGCTGGGGAAACGAATGGAAATATTTTTGGTGGCGCTGAGGCGTTAGTAATCTAAGTAAGACTGTAATTCAAGAGGGGGAAAGCATATAGGAAAGGACCCACAGGGGAATTCAGCTACTGAGCAACATGGGATCACCCTGATTTGAGAGGGTATTAGGTGTTTTGGTAGGATTATTGCTGACTTTCTCTTCTGATCACTTAAGGGAATATTAGCTTGTATGATCCTATTTTTCCCTTTTAAGAAAACAAAGGGAAAAATAACAAAGAAGGACTTAAGTCTTCAAAAAGAGACAAAATTTGAACTGAAGCGTTGCTGGGGGTTTTTTGTTAGTCAGTTTTGCTGTGACAAAATAAGCTGATGCAACAACCTGTAGCATATCTGAAATGTGATATGAAATGCTCAGTATTGGTACTCTGGGAAACCCCTCTCGAGTCACATCCAGAACACTGAACGTAAATTGCATGGTGACGGGGGCTTTGGGCCATGCAGTGATGCCTCTGCAAATGAGTAGCTGTTAGCTTTTAGGTTCTAACACATTCAGGAGACTGGCATTTTGATTTCTTGCACCACTGCACCACTGATAGGGTTGGAAATGGGAATCAAAATAATTAGATTGGATATATAGATCCCAGCAAACCAGCCAAGAAAGAGGTTGGGCTGCTCTGAATTCTAAAATGTGCCAGTGCTTTTTTTATGAGAGTGCAAGGATGAAAGGAATAAACTAGAGTGCAGATGCTCACCATTTATATTCAAAGCATGTAATAAAATAATTGAATATATGCTTCCTCCTATTAAAGCCTGTTAAAATCAGTAATAAAGTACATTAGTGTTATATTAAAAAGGGAGCACAAATTTTCAGGTAATATATCTTAGTTGTATGCATGGTGTACAGATAAGCAGACTGGGAGATGGTCTTTTACATTATCCAGCGTATTCCTTGCTTATACAGGACTGTTCCTGTCAGTGCATTTTCTGTTATTTTGCCCAGCAGTAGCTTTGCAGTATTCCCTCTGGCAGTTTTTTTACAGGCCAACAGTCGTTCCCCTCCAAAAAGCCTTTCCTGCTAGTCACTCAATATTTTCCATGTAAAAAACCTAACAAAAACAAACCACCAAAAAAACCCTCACTTTCCATGTACTCCTTCTTGAGTTTCTATAGCTGACAGAAAATATGTTCCTTTTTCTGCTATGCAGATTCCTCCTTTAGATATTTGTGAACTAATACCCCACTTTCTCTTTGCTCCACCTTACCATTTTTCACCTGTACAAAATCCATCTCTCAGTCTTTACTCAAATTTCAGTTCGTTACATATTTACTCTTCATTTAACCAAGAGATTCAGGAGTCCAGTTCCTCCTAAATTTATAGAGAATATGTTTTTTGCTGTTAGCATGATTTCTGATGCTTTTCTTTTTTAAATTCTACTCCATGGCTTGACTGCCCATATCATCTCCTACTTCATTTATGTCTCAGTGCACTATCTCCCGTCCTTCTCTACCTTCCCTATTACTGATTTTTTCATAACCAACTTGTTATATCTTGCATTTTCCCAGGTAATATCTCTGTTGCTTTCCATTTATATTTCTGTGTTTCCTTTTATTGCATTAAATCCAAGTCCCTCTTGTCTCTGTAACTTCTAATCTATCTAGTCAATGTTCAGCATCAGTCCAAACCAGCCTATTGGTTTGTGTGAACATCTGTGACGAGGAAGGCAGTGGATGCAGTATCTCCTGTGCTTTGAAGCCAGATGTTCTGGTAATACTGTGTGATAATTACGCATGCTGAAGGACTTGCCTACTTTTGCAGAAGCCTGTCCTGCGTGCTGTCCCTAAAACACTGACTGAATTTGTAAGCGAATACAGCAGTTAATGCAGTAGTCACTGTGCACTATGCACTAATGCAAAAAGCTATGTTGAGCTGTTTCTGAACTAAATATCAGCATTTTTCCCATTTCCCTACTTCAGATCTACAAGAAGTTTGCCCTACTCAGTTGTAAAGACAGTGATGAGGAATAGCAAAGTGATGTCTTCTTGTTTTGATCTGTGCAAGCCCATAACATCTGAAGCTCCTTCACAAGTTGTCATTTGTGTATCTTGAAGGTGCATTGTGGCCGTATTGTACAGCTTGCACATAGGTCTCCTGTTCAGTGTGATGTTTTTATGTAAGATTGCAATAGTAAAAAATGAAAACTGTATTTACTATCCATATGGAATGCATGATAAATAGCTAGTATGGAGGTGCAGTGTTGAGGAGCAGTACTCCTACCAGAAGCTCAGAGAATTTGGATTTATTAGGGAGATGGTTTGGGAGTTCTGCAGGAGCTAATCTTTCTGGTAGAAAACTGACAAAATCCAATGTGTTTTGTTAAAAGGAAATTGAAATTGTGAGTTGATCATCATCTAGTAATAAACATGTGAAGACTTATGATGTGAGAAGGCTCTTTTGTTTGGATGCTATGGAAATAAAAAGATGCATTGGAAATAAGATAAAGACAGAAGAATTCAAAGAGGAAACCGAGTTTGTTATTTCCCCAATATTCACAGATATTTTAAAGCTGGCAAAACTATTGAAGTTGAGACGAGGAATTGTCCATTAGCTGAAATTTTTACATCCTGCTTGGATGAATTTCTAGAATACAGACTTCTTTCATTGTTTCAAAGTTATGTTTAATGCAAGAATTGCATGTTTGAGTTTCAAAACTTGTGTTATTGAGGACACTCAGTTAGGTAACCTGTGTGTTTCTTGTTGGATTCATGCCTATTAAGGCCTTCAGTTAAGGTTCAGGCATTCATACACTCAGATTATTTAGTTCAGATGATGGTCGTAGGTTTCTGGAGGACAGTTGCAACACAGTAGTTGCTGTGCAAGAAACTGAAGTAGTACAGTAATTTGTTCTGCTCCAAAGGTTAGCTCTTAAAATGAACACAGCTCACTTAAGAACCCAGTAAGGATTGACTGGTGTTGAGAGTTTATTTGAATGCTTGGTACTGTTGGGAGTTTGGAAAAGAAATGTTATTTTGGTTTTTAATCAATTTTTCCTTGACCTTTATCTGCAGCAAAATTGGCTGGCAGTATCACAACAGGTCTAAATGCAACATTTTATTTATGGCATTAATTTTATAGAAGAGCAAATGGAGTTTGGAGAAAAGAAGAAATGAATGACTCCTTAGCTTTTTTAGATTAATAACTTGCTGAATGTGAATGAGTGCAAATGCCAGTGACTTGAACAAAGGGGTCAAAATAAATACCTTGAGCAAGTTCCACAATGTTTGTCTAAGAGGACTGCAACATTTGATCCCCCATATTTTGACTACTGCCATTCAGACAACAGTATAGCAGTGTATTACACAGGTAACATTTTCTGTACCTTTTAGGGTGTTAACTGCCATTAAATATTTCCTGTTCCAATGTATAAATAACCCTCTGTGATATGAATTCTAGGTAATGGAAACACCTTACATATTGCAGCACCACAGTATAGCATTTGTTTTATTTAAGAGACCTGCACATGTATTTAATCCTCTATTATAAGTTATTAAAATCATATGATACAAACATCAGGACTTGCCACATAGCTAATTGTGCTGGAACTCAGAACAGCTGAGCTGTTTCTTCCTTGTGAGGAAGACTTTTCTATGCTCATTGTTGTCTTATTCTTGGTTATTGAAACCAAGTTTATGTCCCTTTACAATAATCTTCAGAACTAATTAGGTTCAGTGAATATCTTTTCACTGCCAGTGCACATTATATGGGATGATTTCTTTTGCTGTGTAACTAATGAACTCAGCTTGTTATTCTGTGTTGACTTTGCTTTTGAAGGCCATCTGAAAAATAGGTAAAAGAATATTCAAACTATTTTCACATTTCTGATCTCTTTGGCCAACACTTAGAAACATGGTGAGTGGCTGCCTCTTTGTGAGAGACTATACAATCAAGGAAAGTTTTAGGTTCTTCCTGAGCTGGTGGTGAAGTTACATTTACACAGAAACTTAGCTGTAAAGAATTAGTTATTTTAAAAAATAAACATTGTGACTGTGTACGACTCAGTTTTACCAAAGGATGTGGAAAATATTTTTGTAATTTTGAAAATAAAACCCCATTGTTTTTATATGTTCTTAGAGGAATGTTTTTTTGAAACTTGCTTTGTTACTGTAGCAAGTTTTGTAGATTTTTCAAAGCATTAGTCCTTAAATGAATAATACCCTTCTGCCACCCATGTATTGTTTGGGGAAATTAGGCTTGTTTAGGAAATGATAAGTGACAGCACTGATATCTTAGCTCCTTATCTTGGGAAGTGCTCCCCTTATTTTCCTTTTCCGTGCCCCTCTCCAGGAACAAAAGCAATTCAAAAATGCAGATGTTGAAAGGCACGAAATTGTACTTAAAATATTTTCCTTTTCTCTTGGAACAATGGTTGCTGACAGCAGAAAGCTTGCTTGCTTGTTAAAATTAGATTTGAATCATCAGTGTAATAGCAGTAGGAAATTGTAGGATGGAAAGGTGCCAGGAAGCCTATCTATATCTGCCTTTTCAGAACGTGTAAGGTGGGCCCTGAATGACTTTAGCTGTCTCCTCAGTTGAGTGAGCTTGCTCTACATAACAAGTACTAGTTAAGCATCTTTAAAACAAAATATTTTGCCCTTGGGCAGGGGCCATTGAGGTGACATCCCAAGAACAGACAGAGGCACAGCTATGCAAGACAACTGTTTCAACTTAGGCTTCCAAAGACTGTTTTTCTTATTTGTTCCTTGCATCATATTTAATTGGGCCCACTCTCATTACCTCTCACCATTTTCCTGGACTGGGATTAAAAGAAAAAGTCTGTGTTTTGGGGCTTGGTTTATTGGATTTTATGATTGTAAAAACACTGGAAAGTTTTCATAAGCTAGCTGTGAATAAATCAGAGGATGATGCTTGCTCTGAAGCTGCATCATTCTATTTTTCCTCAGCTGTTTTAAGGCAGTCCAGTGCCTTAAAACAGTGCCCAGTTGCTTCCTTTATGTAGTCATTATCTGTTGGCTTTGCAGTAACCCAAGCTATGGAAGTGACCCAAGCAGTGACCTCTCTATGCACCTTAAAACCATTCACAGAAATGGTTGTAATTCTGCTGATGCAAAATGCAGCTGCCCATTTAAATCTCTTTTTTCTTACAGGGGGGCTGGTTATGTCTCTGCTGTGTACCAGCTTCTGTTTAATTTCTAGTGAGGTTTTTGCACTATTTCCATAAGCAGCTTAGTTCCTAATTACTTCAGGGAGTGCTTTGCCTGATATAATGGTAATTGATATCAGCTGAAGTGCTAAAGCTACCAGTCCTCTAATTTAAATTAGTGCCAGTCGGACGTGGGAGAGCCAAAAGCAGGATTGTGCATGGGAGAGGACTCTCCTTCTGAAAATTGTTTAGTTTGCTCTCATAACAGAGGAGGAATTTTCTGACCTTCAGGTCATGTGGTTATTCTTGTCCTGGGTGGCAAAGTAAAGTCAAAGTGGTTGTGAAGGGACGATCAAGGAGGAATTTTAGTTTAAGTGTTTAATGGTATTTAGTACATTACTATTCTCTTCATCAGTGCTATGAATGTAATCAGACATATTTTAAAATAAATCTACATAAATAACTGGGTTATAATAATGCAGCATTGGTTTATATCTTTTTATATAATTTGTTTATATCTACTCCATTTAACACTCTCTCTATTGTATGTATGTATGTATCCATCTATCTGTGTATATCTGGAGTTTATATATGTAATGTTTATTTTATGGAGAAATAAGCAGTTCTACAGCTGGACTGTATTGTTTATGGATATTATTTAACTGTTGGCAAATATTTGGAAGGCATGGGACCACCATAGTTCCGTGAGACTGCTGTAGCAAATTTGATGGTACCTAAAAGAACATTGAAAGCATTGCCTGAGCATGAGTGGCCATCTTGACTTGACCTGCTTGTGTTTACATCTTTTAGACCACAATTCCTCCTCCTGCTCATGTACCAGCTGGAAGAACAGTGGGTTATGTGAAAGATTTTGCTGGAAGTTGCTGGTGTATCTGTGATTGAAAAAGTGGATAGGGTTTGATCTGCTTTTTTCCCCAAGAGTCCTTATAGGCCTGGTGGAATGATATACTGTCAGGTAGACTTCAGGTCACTCAGATGATGGTGGTTTGTACTTGTTCTTTTCTGTATATTGACTCGATTATTTATTGTTATATCTTTGCTGATTAATTTAATTGCTTGTCCTGTGTCATATTTGTAGACAGTTATTTGCCACATTTCTCAAGACAGGGACAGGAGCCTTCCCCTAAGTAGCCCAGATACTTGTGTTATATAGATCCTTCTTGTAAGCGTTCTTCGTATTTGTCTTGAAGGTGTCTATAAAAGTATGTAAATCTAACCTAGAATATTAAGGGGTTTATGGCCTTAATACTTACATTTTAGTTCAATGCAGTGCACTGTGATATTGCATGTACTCTTAATCATACTGTTAGCCAGTATCATCTTTAAACATATTCCATGTCCCTTAGGTCTCTACCTACCATCTGTTACTTTATCCCATTAGATTTCCACCAGATTTCCCATTTTTTCTCCAGCATACTGTGCTGAAAAAAACCCTCCTTATAGTTTCCCTCATTGATCTCCCAGTTTAGTCTTTATTACACAGCTAATCAGATTATGGGGACTTTTTCTATTTTTCACCTCCTTGCACTTTCCAGTATGACCAAAAGCCATGCACTGGGGTACGATACTCTTCATTTCTGCACACAGGTATTTTACATGAGCGTACAAGATTCTTCTAAACACTGTTTTGTGTTCCATTGCATGGCGGGTATAAAGACTTACATGGGGCCCAATTCTTCACAACTTCATCAGCCTCTCAGCTTCCACTTCCTCCTGTGGACCAAGGGAATCCAACTCTTCGCAGCTGACCCCAGCCGATTCAAAAGCAGTGGCTCCGAAGGGCCTGTCCTGCCCTCCTTCCCCTTCTGCTTGACCTGTGCTTCTGCTCCCAGAGTACTGGCAGCTCTGTTGTCATGTTGAAAAATGTGAGGGGAGCGTCCAGTTAGCTCAATAGTCTGATCCAGCCTCTGTCCCTGACACATGGCAACAGTAGGCTCTTAAATAAGCTTAGGCTGGCTGTTAATACACAGGGCTGAGTCACTGCTGAAATGCTTTACTTTGCTGTGCACCTTTTTAAAGCCAACCATTGCTAGAGCTGATCTGCCTAGGATGGCTGTAAATTGCTGTCCCAGGCCATTGAATGATGAGCAACTCAGCTGTTTGTGGGGAGAGCTGAGGGTGGCATCTGTGGAGAACTACCTCCGTGGGGTTCTGCAGCCACCCTGCCTCTGCTCCAGCATCACTGCCCAAACAAAAACCTAGGAAAATACTCTACAGGCAGAAGAAGCAGCTTTCTGTTTTCTTTAAAATCTGTGATATATAAAGTATTCTGGGAAGATGTATGAGAATTACTTACAAACTGGTGACAATTCCAAACATCTGAGAGACCATGTTTACTGATAACTAACATCAACTGACATTCCTGCATGAGAGACCATTGTTTTATAGGGTGGGAAGGGCTTCATCCATTCACTGCTCATTTTTTGTACTGCTGGACAAAAGCTTGCCTTATGAAATAGCATGTTTTCATGGCTAATGAGCTCAGCCAGCCCTTGGTTTCTGTCCATGTACTACAGGAAATAAACCATATGGAATATTACTGTGGAATACTTAGGTTCATTTATAAATACAAAGATTCATGTGTACAAATTGGCTTCAGTCTTAATTGATTTAGAATACTTGATTAGACAACACAGCTGAGCCAACGTAACTCTTGCTGCTGCTGTGAGAGGTGGTTCAGCCCTCACTTTTGTCTTCCTGTCCCTTCTAGCCATATGGTGCTTGTCTGACTCTTCAGTCCGCTGCTGAACTCCTTCCTTCCTGGAAGAGATCAAGCCATTTTATCTAGTTTGATGGTATGAAAATGACGTTTCAGCTTGAGGGTCACAGGTCTAGTGAGAAAACCTCCAGTACCAAGAGGCATGAGCTAGATCAGCATGGGTTCATTTGTCCTTACTATCTTGATCAAGAAAATGAGTAGTCTGGTTTTACATGTATCTTCTGTGATATATTTTTAGATGTTACCACCTGCAAATGATATAATAGTCTTATGGCAAAAAAAAAAAGGCATTTCTAGCACAGATGGCATGATTAATAGAGCTGTGGTTTTACATACTTTGAATTTTAGTGGAGTGAGGAGACTTTCTACTCTTAAACTTATGCTATCCTGCATTTCAAAATAAAAGATACTAAAAAATGCCTTGGTGCATGTATACTTGGCAGAAAAACAAGACTTGTTACTTTACCCAGTAAAAATAAATGGCCACAGAACAAAAGTGTTCTTCACCAGCTAATCATGTAGAACAGGGCTATGTTTCAGTAGTTTTGGCAGCTGATGAGGGCATCACATGTTTGAAGTACTGGTGCTCTACTTCTGTTTGTTCCTGTCTTACTGAGGTTCTACAGAGCTGGCCAGAGTTACCTCTGGTGTCATGCAGTAATTTCGGGAAACAGTTACAGAGTTTGCAGCATTAGGAATGATGTGTTGGGTACCATTTTGATTTAACAGCCTTAGCGAGCATGTGTGAAAGTGGAAGTGCAAAGGTTGCAGGGGCAAACTTAATTCTTGTGCTCAAGAGCTGGAGCAGGTACTGATTGGGGCAAGAAATATCTTGTAGTGTTGCCTGATTTCAGCTGCTGCTGTTTGCCCAGCATGGGAGCAGCGGTGGGTGGTGGAGGGAGCTGCCTATGGTCGGGGGAGGCAGGTGACAGGAAGGGAGAACTCAGAGCAAAATTGTGCTTCTGGCTGGAAAAAGCAAAGGAGAGATGATGCCTTAGATTTCGACAGCTCAGGTATGCTTTTCTCATATTTAGGTTTTCTATGGTCTTAATAGCATTTTTATTTGTGTGTCACCTTTTTGGCTGTTCTACTGTTTTCTATAGAGAAAGGAAACTTCGTAGGTGTAGTGCTAAAAACACGTGGTATTGACAGCAGTTCTAGTTTTGGGATTCCTGACCATTGGCACTCCGTGACAAAATTGCTGCTTAAAGCTGACCTAAATGATTACCTCAGGTAACAGGATTGTACTGCTATCTCTTGCGGACCAGCCCCTGAAAAAGGTGTCTGAATTGGATGTAATGAATTAAACGTGCCAGCAGAGTCAAGCTGGGCAGGTCTGCCAGACCCTCTGTGGTTTAAACTGAGCCGGAGGCATGGGGACTTTGATGGCTTCAGGAAATCACCTTCTGTTTGTGCAACCTCTGTCCGCGTGGAGAAGGAGCTCAGTGCAGCACTCTCCTGCCGGCCAAACAGAAGCTATCAGGAGTGGCCAAATGGGAGCACGTGTCCTCCACTTGCTGAACTTCCTGTGGGCCTGGCTGGGTGAGCTGGCAGGGCAGCCTGCCCACTGGGGTCTGGCTGGAGCCTGACTTTGTGTTGAAGCAAGGAGCCAGGGCAGCATGCACAGGGTAGTGGGGGACTTCAGCAAATGGGTTTTAGTAGTCTCTGTTGACAGAAGCTGAGTGGGAATTTTTTTTCTCCAGAGGCTTTGAGCATAGCTAAGTCTGAACATGTTTTGCTGAGACTGAAAAGGTATCTCTCTGCGCCCAGGACTTCTTGCTGCCCAGTTTCGAAATGCTGCTACAAAATAGGGAGGTTTACAAAACTGACAAGAAAGTGGATTATAATAGAAGACAGAGGTAAATCTAAGTGCCATGACTTCTTGCTTTACATCTAAGGACAGACCTTTCTATTCTCGAACTATTACCAATCTCGAATATCCAGATTTGTATACTGTACAGTGTCGGGGTCCTCAGTGGTTTTGACAGTCTGGTCTCTTAAGAAATTATTTCAGAGAGGTTACTTACATGTAAGAGAAGTTACTTACAGCCATGTTGCCTATGAAAACTGCATCAAGTATGTGTGGGCTTACAGGTGCATGTGTACCTGTGCCGAACACAATTAAAATCACTGTCTGCCCATTCAGACCACAAGGTTTGGAGGCATTTTCCGCACAGGGCAGTATCTTGGACACACAGGTTCTACAAAAGCATTTTCTCACAGTGGCAGTTTATTCTTGGAAACACAAAACCGTGAGGAAGCAGCGTTATGTCACATGTCCGTGAGGTTTTGCACAGATGAGGGGTAGCGCTGCCCAGGAATATGGATGTTCACATGGAGGCCACCCCATCCATCCCTCCCTCCCTTCCTCCCCCGGCCCCATCTGCGCTGCCTGCCCCAGCTCACAGCAGAGATGGCTGTGGTTGTACCTGTTTCTGGGTGATGGGTTGTTTTTCCCTTCCGATCGCTGCAGGCACGGAAGAGAACAGCAGCTTATCAAGCACTTCAATCTGGTTTGCTGAATGTAACAGCTTATGAGAAAATGGCTGCCTTGTTTTCCAGCCGTGTCCCAGGGATGGCCATGCAGGAGAAAATGAGAATCCGAGCATGAGAAATCTCTTAGCAGTTTCCCAGGCCATTTAACATTTATAAATACACTGTGAAGGATCCTTTTTCTTTCCAGGTAGCTGCCTCGCTTCAGTCCTTGCAGGTTTGCCATTCAGCAAGGTGGGAGGAGGGGTGGAAGGGAGACATTCCAAACCCTCACCAGTGCTCCGAGGGAACCCTTCCCAGATAGGGGTGCTCCCTGTATACGTATATAAATGCACGTATATGCAAGGTGAGACTTTAAGCTTGAAATTTGTCTTCCAAGGTGTTGTAATCCCTTACTTTTTAGCGATTATAATAATGAAGTCTTGTTTTCTTAAGTATTTAGTGCTTCTAAAAATGACTTTATTAATTTTCTCACCATTTGAGTGACATAGCATTGCATTATAAGCAGACATTATGTGATGTGAAATAGAAATGCATGCAACTCTTAACATTGAAGGATGTCTAGGCCAAGAAGGTTTTAATCTTAATACGGAAATGATCTGCACAAACCAGTTCCCCCTGAATAACCCACTACAAAATTCTCTGCTGTTCAAATGCATTATCCCATCATTAAGTGGGATAATAACAATTTTTATCAAATTGTTCTAGCTTTTTGCCGCAGTTTGTTTCCTTCTATTCTTCAAATGATCTCAATGTTTTAATGAATTCATTCTCTCAGAATCCTGTTGGAAAAGGCAGAAGTGGCATAAGGAATTATAAATTCTTAAGGGAGCAAGAAAGTCACTTACTTGGAATATTCTGGAAAGTCTTTCAAAAGGACTTCTAGCTCCTTTGGCATTTGGGCCTTTAACATAAACTACTGTCTCATAAACTGGTAGATTTAGCTGTGCTGGTTTAAGATGTGACAGTTATCTGTTGTATTCATCTGCTGGGCTTAATCCGTCATCAGCTGCTCAAGCAAATGCAGTCTAGCCTGTGTGCGCCTGTGGAAGCAATGGCTCTGGGATCATGTAACCCATTCTGCCTCGTAGGTCCTGCCTGGGGACTCTTCGGGCTGAAACTACCAGAGCTCTTAACAGCCAGGCTCTTAACCATCTGCATATGTTTATGGTAATAAGGGAGAGAAAAAAAGAGTAGGAAAAAACCCAACCAACCAAAAATCCCAGTCAGAGCCAGGCATATTGCGTTTAACTGTGGGCTTTCCTACCAGCTTCCAAGCAGTGTTCCAAAAGCATTGTTTTCAGGTAAGTACTAGCAAATATCAGTATGGCACTGATGTACATAGGTTTCTTGTATGCCTTTGAATAGGTTTTTCCTGTTCTTTCCTGTCATCCCTTTAACACAGTAGTGCAATAAGCCTTTTTTGCAAGACCGATGTTGCTTTTGAGCATATTCACAATTTACGTAGTCCAAATCAGAGTTAAAGGCAAAAGGTAGTGTACTTGCTGCATTTCGTAATGAAGAGCTGTAGAGATGTTTTCACAGAATCATAGAATGTTAAGGGGTTGGAATGGACTTTAAAGATCATCTGGTCCCAGCCCACACCCCCCACTATGGGCAGGGACACCTCCTGCTAGACCAGGTTCCTCGAGTCCTTATCTAACCTGGCTTTGAACACTGCCAGGGTTGGGGCACCTTTTTTCTTGGTTGAACATAGCACCATGAGACCTGTGCTAGAACACCTCTGTTTCTGTGAAAACTGCACTGCATGTCGGGTGGAAACATGAGAGTGCCCATGTAGCTGTTTCCCTGTTCCGGAGGTCAGCTGTGCTGCTTCAGTGTCACTGCAGGCCCGGGGAAAACACTTCACCCCACAGCTGTACCAGTATCAAAGAGGAGATGTGTTCTTGTGAATCAAACTCTCCCTATCTTTTCTTTGTATTTTTTAGAGCTGTCCAGATAACCTTTTTTTTTTTCATTGGGGAAAAAATGTTTTTTAAAAGAAAAATAAAGTCAAATTATGTGTGTACCAAAGGAATAGGAGGAGTACTATTTGTAGGAGATACTACAGTTTGCTTCATATTTATTCTTCTGCTGTTGTTGTTTCTTTTTTAACAACTGGAGTGGAGGAGTCTGAAAATGAAACTGGTAAGACAACTGCAGGTTTTGTTTTGAAAAGCCCTTTGGAAAGCATACCTGTTTCATACTGCTGTGCCAGCATGGAAGCTGGCAGAGCTGCTCCCTCCCTCTGAGCAAGGCTCCACTGCAGCGCTTTTTGGAGCAGGCTTGTTACCAGATTGCCTGCTTCCATTGTGTCCCTTGTTTTGGATGGGTCCCACGAGGTCTGTGACAACATGAATTTGGGCAGAGTGCAACAGGCTGGTCAGGTGACTCTAGGAGGTATCCACTTTGCAACAAAGAAGAACAAATTATTGCATTGAAAATGCTGAGCAGTGTTTGTTTATTGGCTGTAACAGCACTGCACAGTGTGGGGTTTTGTACAGAAGCCCAAGTTTAGCATGGTTAGCAAAACAGTGCGGCTTTTCTAGGGTGATGCTTTACCTGGGCCACTCATACTTTACTACAGGAAAAATTGTGGAATGTAGCATGTCTTGCAGTACTCAAGCTAATATGAGTGTGTCCTCTGCAGTGTGGCCTGGAGGCATATTCATTGTTTTGTTCTGCTTTTCATCTACCAGAATACATCTATCCCTTTACCTCTTTATCCATCTCTTTATTTTAAATTATACCTTCTGGGGATAAGGATAGTTTTCTCTTTTTTCATCTGGATTCTTCTAGATTTTAATATAATCTTGCATATAAGATTCATGATTAGCATTCCTAGGCAGCAGTTAAATACAAATAACGATACTTTATTGTTGATTCAGGCTTTCTGTCTCCTGTTATATCTTGAAAACAGCTGGTTGGATTGGATGCTTTGAGCTCTTTTATACTGATATTCGCTGGCTTGTAATTCTGAAGAGAAGAATAAATAATTCAGATGAGACTAGGAGTTTTTGTTTATTTTTTTTGAAAACATTGCAACAAAGTGGTTTGAGCATTAGGCTATCTAGTGCAATTCCAAATATTTTAAAAATAGAAAACTTACGAGGTAATGTTATTGATGTTCTGTCTTGCTGAATAAATATTTCAATGCACTGATAATGTGGAGCTGCTTTGGAGAGATCTCTGCAGACATTTTTGTTACACAGTGTGAATGCTAGGCTGCAGATGTTAGGCACTGAACCTGACCCACTGTAAAATGTTTACAATTTTGCAATCTCTGTTTTAAAAATGGAGCAACTTTCACAGTCTTTTATTCTCATATAGCTTCTCCCTTTCCACACAGTCATACCTAGAAATCAGCAGCTTGCTTTGCTGGACTGACATACACACTGCTTTATTTTTCAATTTCATGAGTAACAGGCTTTTCCCAGGTTGTAGTAGTGCTCCAGTGACACAGTGATGGTTACTCCTTATTTGCACAAAAAATCTAGTGAACCCTCTCTACAGATTTCAGTCTTTATGGTGGGATATAGAAATGGGTACAGTTATTCAGATTAATAATTTTAATTTCTCAGCACTTTATTCTAGTTTTTCTTAAAATAGAGTATACATTTGCAGTGCTACTTTAGGGTATATTGAGTCTGATATATACCTCCTCTGGCTTGGATGTTAGCTGGACTGTGAGGTGGTGGTATACTGGGTGCATTCTGACTTACATAGAGAGTGGAAGAGAAACATAAAACTCTATCCAGGATTTGCAAACCCTCTTTAAGAGTATTATGGCCAGAGAAAGTGTTGGAAGAGGCCATGTCTGCCAAACTGTGGGTGCCTCCATTGTACCTCGTACTGTTTGGGAAGACAGTGGGTCCTTGATGGCAAAGCAGTACTTTCTACATGTATACATGGCATCTCTGCTAGGCCAGAAGTGGCTTTCTACTGGAGACAGGTCCTCAGATTTGAAGGTGAACACCTTCTGACCATCAGAGTTTAAGCTGGAGTGGTTATGTTATTCCTCCTTGCCTGTCTGTTTTGCCAGTGAAGTACAATCTGTCTGCATCATTTGCTTTGGTGGAAGCTACTTTGCACGGCTGATACCTGTCCATGGCTAAAGGTTCTCAACACCTTTTGGCCCCAGTAGCATATCCACATGGGCCTTGTGTTGTTAGGAGCAGGTAGCTGTTGCCTTTTTGGTTCATATGGTTGTAGTTTCAGATAGGAATAGGCTTTATTATATTGTTTGTGTACAAGCATAAAAGATTTCATTTCAGAAGATGGCGTAAATCTATTTTAAGTAAAAAGAGGCTACTTTTCTTATAATATAGCTACGCAGGGTGCTATATGGTTAATGCATGCTCTTGGAAGAGGTTTTGTTTGTTGGTATTTCTGAACCCATGAGGAAATTAAACTGAATCATATTTTTTTTCTGGGGCATAGAGTTTTAAACTAAGGACTGTGGTTGTCCCTTAAGGGGAAGGGAGCACCCAAGAAGGGAGCACCAAGTCGATGCTTGTGGTCAAAAGTGTGCTCTGACAAAAGTCAGAGCATCTGCAAAAACTTACAAAGTTTTATTAGTAAATTACACACTTGACATGTATTAGTTTGTCCCTGATCTCCTAGTATGAGCACATGGCAGTGAGTATGGATAAAGGGGTAGGGAAAAAGGGAAGAAAGAGAGATGAATTAAAGAGGGGGAAAGACAAAGAAAGGCGGAAAATAAGGAAGAGAGAGATCACCAGTCCTGGTATCAGCATCAATCCACCTGATGGAATGTCCAGGGTTCTGGGGGGTACATGTGCCTGGGCTTTGTTGGGGTGCCTTTTTATAGCTCAGTTTCCCTGCCCTGGAGATGTTTCTCAGTCCATTCTTCTAGACCCTGCTGGAAATGGGTCGAGGGTTTCAGTGGTCTTTGGTGGTCTTGATCCTCCCTTATGGTCCATGCCTGCTTCTGGACCACATTCCTGTGCTTGCCCTGGACTACATTGTGCTTATCTCCAGGAGCCAGAACGAGGACATTTGTCCCAGGAAAGGGCTGCCCTACCTCCATGTGGTCCCATTCTCCAGCAACATCCTGTTCTTCCTCACAGTGTGTTATTACCAACAATCCTCGGTTGGCTCCACATCTGTCTGACTGTTAGTGTTTAAGACACACACATTAACATTAGCCCCTTATCTTCTAGGCTTGTACAAGGACACATGAGCAAGGTACTCTAGGCTAACAAGTTATTTCATGTTGAGGAAAAGGTGGTAAGTTAATCTGTGCAACTTTTATGTGCCATGAGCTTAGAATACCTACACAAATACACCTCTGTCTTCCTACAAGTAATAAGTTACAGGGTGTCTACAGACCTCAGTTACTAAGCCTGAAAATGCAGGTCTGTCTTGGAATCCAACTTAGGGAATCATATTGCTGTCAGTGATAAACACAATTGTACCCATGCACAAAAGGTAAAGAACATGCAACTTCCCAGTCGTGACAGGGAGCAGGGTAAAATATTTTATCATGGATGTTCTGAGGAAAGGTATCTGCCTGGCTATCTGATAAATTTGGCAGTTAAAAGTTGTTTTTATTGTTAAATTGGACAAATTTGATCTGGAAGTAACGGAACACAAAAAGCATCAAGCACAATAATGTCACTACGCTCGGTTTTCACATTAAGACTCACAGATGTGTATTTGTACCTCAAATTCACCAGTGAAAATCTGGAGTAGCTTAATCTGTAAGTCATTTGAGTCTCTCCAGACATACTTTTCTGGAACAGCATGAAGCCTCAGCCAACCCACTCCAGGCTAAATAGTTCACCTGTTTATTCACCTGTGAGCGTGTTCATCTACTCACCCACTGACACAGTTTCCTATGAAGCCAAAAGGCAGGAGCACATTTTGTAAAAACATGAAAATCTTGAATTTCACAACTTCTGACAGCCATGACAAATAAGCAGCCATATGCATACCAGTCCCCAGAGTTATCTAGTATCCTTTCTTTATATGATTTCTTATAGTACTTTTTTTTTAAACCTTCTTCTTTTCACTTGTTATTTATTATTCATAGCGTTAATAAGAGTTCACTACTTGGCTTTATTTTCATTGGTGTCCTGAATATTTTAACACAGTAACTGTACTTGCTTTGTTTTTGTGCTTTTTTTCACCTTGTGTTTTCCAGTTTTATCATCTGGAAATATTAATAAAGACATATACCTTTTCTTCATCCAAAGACATGGTGCATCTGTTGACCTTCAGGGCATATTGCTGGGGCCATCTGGTTTTACAGGGAAGGGGGGGTTGGCAAGGAATGGGAAAGGATTTAAGGCAGAAGGAGATATTAGGTTACTCATTTATTATTTGATAAGCTTTTGCTTTGTTGAAGGGTAAGACTAATTGGTACTTTGTTACAGTGTTTGTCTTTTTATAGTCTTTGGTTTTTCCTGTGTTTTGTTGTTGTTTTTGTTGTTTTAAGTGGTGCTGGTCTGGGGAACCTCTTGTGTGCATGTGCTTTTCTTTATCAAAATAAAGAAAATAATGTGGCCCCAAAAGGCTGTGAGGTGTTAACCAGTGCTGCTGTTGTAGTCTATTAGTACCAGGATTAAATGACACTGCTTTGGGTACTGTTCCTAGCCTGTGTTCATCCCTCAGTTGAAGAAAGTTTTAGTGACCAGTGAGGAATTAGCAGGACTAAGTACCAACCACATTTCACACTGATAGTCTTCTCTTAGTAGCTTCATGGCATATGTTGAGGAGATGTCATTTCTGCTCTTGTCCTTCCAGAGTAAAGGAGTCTGACGTGTGTGCGGCTTCTACTGGGGGATGGAGGCAGAGAAGGAAAAGGAGGAGTGTTATCAGCTCTTGGTGTTCTCTGTTTCCAGTATAGCCACAGCCGTTGCTGTACAGTGGCTGTGATACATAGTTTAACGTTGAAACCTTGGCTTTATTTTCCTTTTCTCTTTTCTCTAGTACCATTAAGAAAACACTTGGCATATAGGATATAAATTGTTAACTTTTCTTTTATTTTGTCAATGTGTGTCATATATCATATTATGAAATACACTGCAGTGCATAAAAAGCTTTGATTTTCGTATGCTAAAACCTGTTACAATTAAGCCACCCAAATTCTTATACATGAAGTGAGAATATGGCACACATTTTCTTAGGAGAAGAAAAAAATTCTTTTTAGTAAAGTTACAGGATAAAATATTATTTCAGCTGAAAATAAGAAACAGCTTCGTTGTAAGAGAAAAGTTTAAGCTCACATGTTAGGAATCATCTTTTCTAAATTAACAAAGGGCTAATTTCAATTAAAGCAGAAATTCCCGCATCAAATTATTGTGTCTTCATATGTTTAAGTTGTGTAAAAGCCTGGAGGAGGGTGTGTGATGTGTGTCTGTGTGTGTCAGTGCTTCTCACTGTGTAATCTCCCATAACTGACTGCCTATAAAACAAAATCTCCCCCCAGTCCGACAGCTCCTACCCACATGCAGGAGTCTTCTGATAAACTGTAGCGAATCACAATTACTAAAATATGATGATCTTGTCATATGCTTTTGTATTTAATAATGTCCACAACACTTACTGAATACTGAGTTTATTGTCAGTCTTCTCAAAGGATTTATTTCTCCATCTTAGCCACTGTATCTTAGGAGGACATAAGCCAGTTGAGTTATACACTTACCTTACATGATGAAATATGATGAGGAAAGACTGGAAGAAACAATGCACCTTCGTAGTGTTTAATCAGTTCTGCCTGAACGTGGAGAAATGAATGAATGGGGGTGGGGATGGACCCCTAACTTCTATGAGGAAAGAGAAAACTAAGTAACCTCATTAGGAAAGTTTGCTTAATCCATTGTGGTTTTTGGGATGTTTTGTGTTCAACTGTATTATCGGTCTGAGTTTTGCTCTTAGACCTTTTATCTGGTTTCTTTTTATACAAGCTGTAAATTTGAGAGAGAGGCAAAGAGCTTGCGAATGGTACATATTTGATGTTTTCCTTGTGATGTGATGAAAGCATTGTAGAGGTTTACCTAAATAAAACTCCAGTAGTGACCCAGCTCCCTGTCTTTTGAGGATGTGGGTTGGTTAGCTAATCTTGATTTTGTGGAACAGCTGAGAATAAGAAGTGAGAAGGCTATTGTCTTTGTCCTGGGATTTCCAGTGGCCATGATCAAAAGCCTTTCTCGCAAAGTCACCCATGGGTTTGTAGAAATTCCACCCAGGGCTCCTAGCTGACTGAGTTAGAAAGCTTTGAAGACTGTGTAGCTTTTCTTAGGAAAATACCTTAAAACATAAAACATCTGCCAAGAGAGCTTTTTGTTTGCAAAGCTTCTTGAAGCACACCTTGGAATTTCCTTCCTTGGTGGTAGTGAGTTTTTGCAGTAAATGTGAAATAACCAGTAATGGTGTCACCTGATTTCAGCAGTTCAGAGGGATGTGAAGGTGCTCGAGAGACCAGGATTTCAAAGAGTTTCATTGTACCATAAAACTCTCATATAATTACAGGTTTTGCTTTTTTAACAACATACAGTAAAATAAGACACAGTAAGAACATGATCAAGCAAGGAATCATGTTCAGATGAGCATACAGTACAAAAAGTTAAACATTTAGAATTTTATTTTCCAAAACTCAAAGCCTGTACTCTAGGTTATTTGTTCCTCTCTTATTCTGTGGATCAGATCCTCACATTCTTTGTATTTTAAAGTGTTGAATTCCTGTCTACTGCTTTTTTATTCATGCAGAATTGCTGACAGAATTGTAAATTAAATTATTTTCTGGATGAGACATCAACTAGATCATTAACTAAATTCCTAGTGTAGAGCCAAACTGGCTGCCTTTGTAATGTTGATGGAATTGAAACAGGTGTGGTGGCAAAAATTTTTATGTGGAAAATCTTGATTACTTTAGTTAGCCATAACAGAGTAAGTCTGTTCGACTTTCAAGTCTAGAATGAATTTCCAGGATGTTAATCTGGAATAACAGTGGTAGTCTGAACAGATTCAGTGACAAGTAACTGGAGTCCTTTAATTATAGCCATTCTTCTCATTCATTTTCAAAGGCACACCTGAAGGAATAAAACGTCTCAAAGTACTAATGGAATTTAGGAAGGGATTTTTTTTCTCATTAGAAAGCACATTTTGGTTTTCTTACCAAAGCAACGTTTTTCTTAGAAAATGCTCATCTTTTCTAAAGTTCTGAAGAATATGAAGGACCTTAGTGAAGTAGCTTGATGGATGTTTAAGAAAACACTTTCCCAATAGAAGAGAAAACATGAAAAGAACATGCAGATTACCAGTTGGAAATGTAGTAAGTAGACAAGGGCACTAACATGCAAATAAGATAAAGGAGGTTAGAGAAGGGCTGTGAAAGACTTTGAAAATAATAAAATAAAGACATTGGAACATGCTGTCCAGAGAAGCTGCAGATGCCCCACACCTGAACGTGTTCAAGGCCAGGTTTGATGGGGCCCTGAGCAGCCTGGTCTAGTGGAAGGTGTCCTTGCCCATGGCACAGGTTTGAAACTAGATGACCTTTAAGGTCCCTTCCAACCCAAACCATTCTATGATGGCATGATTCTATAGAAAAATTAAGTTACTTATGTAAATGTGGAGATTTTTTCCAAATGTGTAGGTTAAGATAATGTTATCGAGGGTTGCAAGTCTGTGTGACAAACAAGATGACTGTGATGTTGACAGTACTTAAGATTAGTAGTAGTCTAGCAAGAAGGGCTGCAGAGGAACGGGAAAAAGTATACTGAGTGTTCAAAATTATTCTGGAGAATAATCACATCAGAAATGGATAAGGATTCTGGTCGACAGCATAGAAGAGGCAAGTCTGGAGCACAGAGTATCTATTCATAGGTGATAATTAAAATCAGTTTTGAGTGAGATTTCCCTTGTGCGTGGAGCATAAGAGAGTCAAGGACAGAGCTCCGTGGAATCCCCAGGTGAGGTGTAAAATGCAATTAACGGTGAACAGAAACATTTAAAACAAAAAGTAATTCCATAGACTTTAAGAAGAAATATAAGAAATGAGCAGTTTCTTTTTCATTTGAAGCCATGGCTATATGCAACATTGATGTTTCAGTTAGTGGTTTCTTTTGGATTCTTTACAATAGAATTGAATTCAAAAGTAGAAAAAACAGTATATGAGAGTACTTGAGTAAATGCTAGATGTTGAGTAAAAAGCCCTTCCATCTTCTGATGGACATTTTACATCTGCAGTTTGTATTGATTGGAAAGGATTGCCATTTTTTAAGTGATACACTGAATAGAATTAAATCTCTATTAAATAGGAAGAATTTTTGAAAAAATTGATATATTTACATGAAAAGTTACATTAAACCCCACAGACAGTTAAACATCGAAGAAGATTAATTTGGATTTTCAGGGCGATGTTGCCTAACACTTTTTCTTTGGAAAAAAGAAAAAAACAAAACATGCACACACGTACATACATTCATGAGAATGAAAAGTAGAAGACTGTATTTCTAGTCTCTTAACTGTATTCCTATTACTGTTAACATAGTTTCTTTTGGGTCAGATCATCTCACCTAATTTCATGGGTTACGCAGATGTCAGATAACAGAGGTGTCTGTCTACCTTGGAGCCATCCCTGACCCAGGCTTAGGTGCTCCCAGCAAAGGGTCTCTCCTTCTGGGGCAGAGTCTCACTGATGAGGTGCATCATGCTCCAGAAGCGCCTGTCTCCTGACTTGGAGAGGAGCCTCACTTGGACACATGTCTATATTGTACTTGTCAAAAAGACATCGACACAGCTATTAGCTTCTGCTACGTTTCACTAACCTAAATGATTACTCCTTACTGTCCCTTAAATACTTAGCTTAAAATATAGCTGAGCTTGCATTCATTTTATATGTATTTTTAATCAGCTATGCCTGCTGGCCAAGGCTTTTATTTGTCATAATTGATATCTGATGTTATGAGCTTTCTGAAATTAAAATAACCTGTTATAAAGTACTTGCTAAGAGAAGAAAGCTAAGGTGAATTTTAAAGCACAGAGAGAAGACGTTGAAGAACAGGGATTCACTGTCAAAGACATGCCAAAGAAAGCAATGCTTGAGTGTATTGAGCAAGGTCAGTAGGGAGGAGCTGAGTAGCTCTAGGCATGTTTATAACTAATTTTTGAAATACTACAAGTGTAACTCACATTATAAATAACCATATGTTCATTAAATAACTGAAGAAGGAAAATCTGGGAAAAGTTTGTCCAGACATTTATAACTTTTTTTAGGGCAGCTGATCTTTTCCATATGATTTTCAAACTGAGAAACTATTTTCTTCTCTTGAGGCTGCTCATTGTTGAGAGCTGCAATAAAGGAAAAGAGCAAAGTTATCATCCAAGCTTAAATGCAAAACATGAAAACATTTGGGATTTAAGCTGACTGTTTGTTGCTTGATATAGCTTTTACTTTATAGTGGAGGTCTGAAGCAAATCTTCACTGAAAACTTAGTTTAGCTTTTTTGTCCCAAAGTCCAAAGTGGTGGTTGAATGCCTGAACAGAATAAAGGAGAATATGCATTCTGCCTGCCAAAGTAAAGAGGAATTGTTCAGTACATATTATGCAATTCAACCTCATCATAAAGAATGTACTGTTTTTCTATTTCTAATTTCATATTCAGTCATAATATAGATGTAAATGAAAAAAGGATAACATTTATATGAAGAGTACAAAGCAAGTGAATTTATAAAGAAAGAGCAAGGGTAGTTCATAGTGGAAAAAAACTGGAATAGATACAGGTTACTCTGCAGACATTATTGTAAATGTCAAGTAGAGTTTGACAGCTGGTAAGTTGGAGACATAATTAAAAAAAATTCCATACATGTACTACAGACTGCCTTTTAGTGTGAAGAATTGGCACCCAGCGAAATAAGAAGGTGAGTGACATGTTGGGGATTAAGGCAGTTAAGTTGTAGTGGAATATGGAAGCAAACGAATAGACCGTCAAGACCAAGACAACCATAGTGATGGGACTGGTGTCATGTATTTGTTGATTCATGGTAGAGCAATCTACGCTAATTAAAGGAAGGTTCATCTCATGCGGTTTTTCATCCCAGGCAGAGCCTTTGTGATACAGAAAAGAGGAAAGTGTCAGAGGAAAACTTGTCTGGAGAGGCGAAGATTTCCGTTTAACAGACTGGTCTGTGTGAGAGTCTGTTTTGATGGAAACTGTTTGTAAACTGAGCTAAATTGTTAGACATTATGGTCAGTTAGGTTAAATAAAGGCAGTTAGGGGAAATCCAGTATTTAGCAAGAATTGGTATTTCTGTTAAACATAGTTTCTAAAGATTACTTTGGATTTAGACATCTCCTAAAGTCTTCATAGAAAATCAATTATATATATACTTGTGCTCTTCAAATATTACTTCTGTGTATATTTTTAGCTTCAGTTTAGATTACAAATGGAATGACACTTGGCTGTGACCCTACAGAAGGGGAGATCAGTTTGGCACTGCAAACTAATTCGGGAACTGAGCTATGCATTTATTTCTGTATCTTTGTCTTTAGTCTTTTGCTTGGATTTCTCTGGGTGTTTTCTTTATAGTTGTGCTCACCACTTTCATTTTTTAAGACATGCTTTTTAATCATCGTTCTGCAAGTCCAGCAGTACTGCCTGACACACTGCTTCCACTACAGACAATTGCTGCATCAGGAGAAGATTCTGCTGAATCACATGTCAACATGAATATCTTAAAAAGAAAATATTTGAATGTTCACTAGAAACAGAACAGATTTTTTTTTTTAGCAATTTAATATGAAATACAAAATCACAGCCTATAAGTCCTATGCAAAATTGGGAGCTGCTAACTCCCGAATTATTATATTTGCATTGATCTAATGAAAAAAATAGTCAGAGAGTATTTGCTACTGGAATTTTAGAGAAAGTCATTGACTCAATTGTGAGAAGACTAATTCCGGATCTGAATCTGGCCAATGTAGTAAACTTGCTTTTGGCAATTGTAGCCTTTCCAGCAGGGAAAGGGCTTTTCTTAATTTCTGCTTATCAATTTAGCGAACAGCTTAAAGATGAGAAACTGCTTGGGAGATTACTAGTTAGGAAAGCCCCTACTTTCTCCCAATGAGTTACTCAATTAGAAAACCAAGAAAGAGAGCATGAGATCTGTTACTTTTGAAATCTTGGAGGACATAGGGACCGGAAATACTCAGTTAATTTCTCTAGTTATAGATAATTTCTCTTGTATATATTGAATTGGTTCAAAATGCAAAACTGTTTTATTTAATGTCATGCATGTCTTACATAAACCTTTATTAACTGGTAAAGCGCTGTTTCAAAAGATCTTATTGTGTTTAAAACATGGAAATTTTTTCCTTCATTTTAATTGAAGTTTAATTTCCAGTTTTAAAAGAATATAACCTGATCTATAAGAAGGGGTCATTCATTATTTTCTAGCTAAATGGTGTGTAAAAAGAGGAAATGTAAGTTACCACATATGATTCCATAGATATGTATGTAACACAGCTTCATGGTAAGCAAATTGCAGTATTGAGTTGATGTAAAGATTGTATTTCAATATAGAGTAATCATTGTGTACTGAGAAGCTCAAAAAAAAAAAAACCACAGAAATAAATGGTTGTGTAGCTCCAGAATCTTTTTGGCTAAGATCCACAAAACATGTAGGGTGTTGGCTGAATTGAAGTGGGCAAGCTCTGGGATGGGGAGATAAGAGCAGCAAGGCCCCGTTTGCCCCCCTTCAGAAGGAGGTTAGACTGGGCTTAGAGCTACAGCCATGGCCATCCCTTCTGCCTTGGCTCCTTTCACGCCTGGGGTGCCCTGTCCCTTCTGCAAGTGCCTGCCACGGGCGATTCAGCAGCGTAGCTCTGGCACTGCTGTTCCTTCCTCTGGGAGCCAGAGGCTGGCCAGCCTTCCCTGAGGCTGAGCAGTTCCAGGGAAGGGACTGAAGAAACTAGAAAAGCCCAGGTTGGTTTGAAGTTGCTTTGTTGTTCTTTCTGTGATCCTTGAGTGTGGACAGTGTACTGTATGGAATATATTTTCTGGATCGTTTTGAGGGAGGTGCTAGTGGAAGCACACTTCCTAAAGCTTGAAGCAAATCTTGGTGAGACAAGAAAATTGAAATAAGGAATAAATTAGATATAAAACATGCAGATTCTTTTTATGTTACCACTAGGAAGGAGGGAAAATACTGTTTGGGGTTTTTTGCAAAACTGAATTTCAGCTAAATGCTTCAGAAAATATAATATTGAGAATAATCTGTTACTTTGTCATTTCCATTTTAGTTGCTGATTATTCCTCATTACTTAGAGTTGCTGTTGTTACGATGTGCATGGATTGAAGTTGAATTGGTGTGTTTTATAAATACACAGGTCTTTAAACTTGAAATACCAGAGGCCACCCACAACAGAAGAATGTGAAGTGTACATGAACTCTTCCACCGCTATGTCAGTGGCTTGATGGTGTCATTATCACTGTTTATTTATTTAACTACCTGAAATTCACTTGTTTGACTTTTCAGTTAATGTCTTGTTCCCCATAGGAAGTTTGAGGTGTTTCTAAATTCAATACTGGAGTATTTCATTAGAAAGGACTAGTTGTTGAGACTTGGGAACCGTGTCACCTTTTCTCTGTGTAGATCTGAGCATCAAGCATGGTGGCAGGACAGCATGGGGAAAATTCACACCCCTTCATGTGAATCTTTCATTTGTTGGTACTCTCAGCCTGGGGTTGCTCTTAATAGCCTATGGAGTCATTGCAGGACAAGAAAATAATGAAAAAAATGCATAACTTGTGGGCAGTTTTTAGAGATTCTAGAAAAATTCTCCTAACCTTTGGAAACATAAGTCTTCCTATATATTTTGCACTGAGCAGAATTCAGATAATAATTACTAAATGTCTTTTGTTTATATTTCTCTTTTGCAGTCATATGGTAATAGTTTCAGAAATGGTTTCATGCAGTCACATTTTCCCTATAAACTTAATACTTTAAATTTAATGTTGGTGCTGAGGGGTTTTTTTTTTTAATCCCAGAAACATGTGAAGACAGGGAATTCATAAAAGAATGGAAAGAGAAGTGACTGTTGGCTGCCATTATTATGGAACAAATCTCTGAGGTTAATTTTGATTCCCCCACACATCTGTATATATCTCATGTATTGACAAGTCTGTGTGCACATTTTAAGGCGTGTTGTAAAATACAGAAAATCAGGTTTCTGATTGAAAGAGGAGATCTCTTTCCATCTTGCCTTGTCCATCCTACCTTGTGCAATAGTTGCCTAAGCCTAATTCCCTCTTATGTGATATTGATTAACAGCCATGCTGAGTCTAGGACTGTCAGAAGGGCTAAAGGGTATTTAATTATTCAACTGGAATAAAGTGGAAGACAGTGCAGCAGCAGCAGCTGTAACATAAGACACTGGTACTAAATCTCCAAAATATAAGAATTGTTCAGTAATAGCCCAGTAATTCTGTCCTCCTTCCTGACTTGGGGGAAGTTCATAGAAGTCTAAACACTGAACGCTTGGAGAATGTGTCAGTGATGGGATTGTCATCAAGATCACTCCATACTTTTGGTATGTTCTTAGGCACAATGCCAAGTAATTATACTCACATGAAAAGAACACCATTTTACCAGAGGTACAATATTCCTAAAGATTTTCAAAAAGGAAGACATGCAAGAGCACTTTTCTGTTTATTTGTTTATGGGTCTATCACCTCTCCATGTATGTGAAGATTTCATGGTTGCTGCATACATGTGCGTGAAAATCCCCAGTTCTCATGGATAGCTTCAGTGTGCAAATTTATTGTGGAAGTATTTACACGTTTGTCTGGTTCAAAGGAGGGAGCTGAATGCTAGAATTTTTTTCATACTTAGAACAGGACATAGAAAAATTAAGGACACCATAGTATTCAAGTAACAGAGTTGAGATACCTAACTGTGATTTTAGCTGTTTTGTCCCATAACGTTCCAGTGAAACCTGCCACAAATATACAGCATTATTACACATTAATGTTCCTCTAAAGCATGTCCTGGTGTGTCTCAATACTGGAACCATGAGGAGGTCCCAGAGCTGTAGGCTGTTGGAGGCTGAGAGAATACCACTGTGTCTGTGCTTTGTTCATACATTCTTCATTAAGTATCTACTTTCGTCGTGGTTAAAGAAGAGATACTGGCTAAGTGGATGTCGTCAGTCTGGTTTTATGGTCTTTTAATTTTAAATATGTATTTTAAATAACTTTAAATATTGTGTATATTATGCAGAATTTTCATAAGACATGTAAATTGGAACACAAATGCCTTTTAGTATGAGATTCTAAGTTACATTTTGTCTGGACTGAACTGTAAGAAACAGCCTAATAGAATATGATTTCTTAAATCAGAAGGTATCAATAGCCTTGTTTGGACTTTTGCTAGCATGTTTTAGTGCAGGATCAGGAGCAATGGTAGCCTGTCCCAGAGCAGTATGTTTCTAACATCCAAGAGCTTAGATGTGATATCATTCATTTCTGTGATTTGCCAGTGAACACAAAAAACACCACTGTGCTGATGTTTAAAGGGTTTGGGCTTTATTTATGTCTGTTCATATTCTGTTTGCAATTATGGATGGATTTTTTTTTCCCTTGTTTGGGGGGGGAGTATGGTAGAAAAGATAGGAAAAGAGAATCCAGTAGCTAGTTCTCAGTTTTTAAAATGATTATTCCTATCTTCATTTTTAAAAACAGTCCTCCTTACAGATTAAGACTCACCAGAGCAGAATGAAGACGTCAGAAGGAAACAGGTGCTGTGCTTTCTTGTGAAACAGTTTGCTGCCCGGTCTTTCCACCTCAGGAGTAGATCTTCACATGTTTTATTCTCAATTGTGTTAATTTCTTGGAGGTTTTTGGGAATGTGCATAGAAGGCAGCTCTCCACACCAGGGATAAATCAGACCATATAGTCACAAGGCA
Organism: Chiroxiphia lanceolata; assembly: GCF_009829145.1. Classification (NCBI taxonomy): domain Eukaryota; kingdom Metazoa; phylum Chordata; class Aves; order Passeriformes; family Pipridae; genus Chiroxiphia; species Chiroxiphia lanceolata. The sequence continues at coordinate 20,831,258 of NC_045638.1, read as the reverse complement.
GAGCGGAAAGGGAGTGAGTTTCTGGGAAAAATCAATTGTTGGTATGCTGAGTACAAATTAAAGGCAGCTTGTGACACTGTTTATTTAAGAGATGAACTTTACTGTGACTGGAGAATGGATCATGAACCTAAATAATGTCATTGTTTTATTCATTAAAGCTGGAGCAGTGAAGTAAATAGTGTTCTGGTAGCACAGCCTATGTCTGTGCACAATCTCTTCAGAATGAGATAAGGTAGTGCTGTTAGAAAAAAATAAATTATTTTAAATTAATTCTTTGTTTCTTCCACAGCTAGACCTTAATTAATTGGTACATGAACAGGATAGCACAGGCTGGTTGCTGCTCTAGAGTGGCTGATTATGTGTCCTGTCCTATGCCGTATAGTCCTTTAATATTTATACATGTCTGCATGGATATTTCTAAACTGATACTGGACCTACAGTCCAGGGTGTAACTCTGTCATTTCACAGGCATTGTCTGGTTGTAGAACAAGGTATATAAACCTCTACATTTCACTTGTATTGGATAGCGTTTTCAGAACAATGGTTAGAAAAAGTTTCTCAACAATATCAGTTATTTAGTAACAGTCACTAAATGCACAGTTGTGCTTGGTCCTATATATAAATTCCATATTATAATAGCAATACGTCTCCCAATGCTGTGCATTCAGTTTGATTATTATTGCATTTATTGAATGGTTAAGGTTACTCAGCCTTTGGCCTCGAGCTGTTGTAGCATGCCTCAGGTTGTAAGCAAATTGGATACAAATGCCCTGCTTGTCATGTCTTGCTGCTTAATTTATTCTTTGGAATAAGTTAGTCTCATAATAGGCAGACACATCACAAACCAAAAAAGTATTGGACAGAGATGAAATATTAGCCTTGTAAAGCCCTTCCCAATGTTGAGTCGCTTATCTTTCATAGAAAGTAATACATATGGAAATTAATGGTGTGCTTCTGCTTTAAAGAATGTTGCAGAATGTTTGGATCTGTCAGCAGATTCCTAATAAAGTGACCCTTCTCTAGCCCTGTGGTGGGTCTGCACTGTCATGTGATGATAATATTTGTGCCCCCTTTTCAGGGGGAGGAAGTGAAATGCATTGGTGGAGGGATGCCTGTACCCAAAAAGTTATCACCGGTGAATTAAAACATACTCATTACCTTTTTGGTAGTGACAGTCTGGAGTGCATTTTTAGGGTCACAGAGTCAATACAATGCAATTTTTATGGTGGTTTATTTTTAATGTGATATTTCTGAAAAGGTACACCAGTGCCTCCTTTGGAACAAAGATACTCTTTCCCTGTGAAAACAGGGAAAATTAGTTACATAATTTTGAATAGCTCACAAAAAGAGCAGCTCACAAAAAAAAATACAGGAGAAGAAAGAAGATCATTTAACTTCTGTGTAATGAAGAACTTCATTCTTCCAGATTATATATTGCAATGCACACAACAGAGAAATTACTCAGGGATCAACCATGGTTTACGTTGCTAGAGCCTTATAATAGTATTACTTAATGATAAATACCTCGATACATTGCTCTGCTCATATCAATTTTTATTATGTTACAGAATATCCTACTATTACTGCATGCATGACATCAGGTTTTAGAAAGAACTGTCATTTTGGATGGCTCAGTATTTATCTGTTGGCTCTTTAATGAGACTGTACACTATTATATCTTGCTATATTCAGTAAACCTAAAATGTATTTGTAGGTCTGTATAGGCATTTTCTATGGATGATGGATTCAATGTTACTAGAAAGGTGCTTTGATTTCTTTGATAAATTTTTAATACTTTATGCCCAGAATGGCAAAGTGTAGTTCTTACTATCTTTTGATGACAAGCCTGGACTACTAGAACATGCAGTCTAAATAAATACGGCAGTGTTGAGACCCTTCAAACCTAGTAGAAAATCTTTCAATTTAGTGATGAAAATGACTTTATGGAACTAATTTCCAGCCTTAAATGTGACATATATAATGCACTATTTTATTTGTTCCGTATTCCTTCACAAGTCCATCCTGTCTGCCTTTTGCACAAACAGTGTATTCAGGCTAGCTTGTGAGAATAAAAAGAAAGGATTTGTCACATGCAATCCTCTTTGTTTGGAACTCATGGTGGGTTTTAAGGACATCCACGGGTGTATGTGGAATGGTGACTTTCATACTTCGTTTTCCATATTGCGACCATTAGCAACCACAGATAAATTTAATCATACCACTCAAAGAATATGGAAAGCTGTACAGAATGCTAATAAAGTGAATCATGAATTTTTAAGCTCTCAGAGGATACTCTAAAAAGAAATTGATTAATCACTGTGCTAAAATAATATAACACCTTGAAATAGACTTTTACTTCAGTGACCATCATAAGATAGTGGTTTAGTATGAATACTGGAAGGCAGTAGTCTCCATAAAGTAGGTCTGGCTCAGTAATGAGTTTGCTGTTATGTTAATCACTTTAAAATCACTTAACATTTCTCTTGTGTTCATCTTCTGCTTAACTCGGTGCACATACACATGCATACGTAGCACATGAAACCCTTCCCTGAATTTGATGGAATTTTTGTTAGTTCATTCATTTGTGGCAAGAAAACGAGACCTTCTTTGTCTGCTCAGTAAGGAAGGTTGCTGTTGAGATGTTTCTCCAGACCTTACCACAGTTTTCTTTCTACCTAGGGGGAGAAACTAGTGTTCCACACTTTGATACAAAAGGCTTGTGTGGAGTTTTAGTGTATTACAGTACTAAGAACCATGGCATATCCCTACAGAAATCTTAGCACTGCAGCCAGCGGGCCCAGAAACACAAATATGGTTCTGCAGTACAGCCTCTGTCATGAAAGCTACTCCATCACTTAAGTAAATCTCGAGCCATCTTGCTGTGGAAAACTGGCGATTTATTCCTTTTTTTCTATTTTTTCCCCCTTTTTTTAACATTTTCACTCTGCAAAAAATGTACTGTAGGGAAAATGGTAACAAAGCAATTGGTAATTCTTTATGATAAATTGCGTAGAAGCAGCAGGATGCACTAGAGGCTTACTAGAACTACAGTTTAAAAATAAATTTCATATATGAACATAATATTTAAGGCTTCAAAACAGGTTAACATAATATGTGGCACTAAACATATTCAAAGAAATAAAGTATGAATGTAAAATAAATGCTGTGGCATCTTAATCCAAATTAGATTTCACAGACTATAGTGAGGTAGAATTGTGAACTCTGAGAGATTGGTTCCATTTGCTGTTAATGTTCAGCTCTCATGCACTGGATTTTCTGCCCTGAAAGAAAAATATGAGTTCTCTAGCATAATCCAGCTTTTCATTCTATTTTGCAGCCTTGTCTAAGCAGATGAATCTGATAACTCCTTAAATGGGAAATTTGCCAGGTGAGAGAAACCCAGAGGGCAACAAATGGGCAGTGATGACAGAATGTCTTGAATGCCGAGAATGTTGTTTTGATTCCACACTGTTTAAAAATATATTTGTCTAGTGGAAGGTAAAACGTTACACAGATAACACAGGAGATTTCCTAGGCATCTCACACACACACTCACGCACATGCACGCGTGCGCAAACACAGTATTTGTTTGGATTTTTTTTCTGTAGTCTTAACCCGGATAAATTAAATTACAAAAAAAAAAAAAGGCTGGGGGAGGAGGTAGGACACAAAGCAGTGAAATCAAAGCAACTCTGCCTTAAGGCTGCAGAGATTTCCTTATCTAATCCTGCTGTTTCTGGGTATTTCAAAACATATGGCTCACCTTTAGGGGCAGTCCCCAAACAGTGGGAGATGTTGCATCCCATCTGTGCTGCAGCAACTGGAGGTGCAATAACAAGGTGAATTGAGGACGCCGAGATGACTGTATTTAAACTCATTGCTGTTTTACTGAAGTGATGTTGTGGGGCACATTTAATTTGGTGGGTTTTTTCAGCTACCCTATGGATGTGCCTCACAAGTCTGAACACGGGTACTGCTGGAGGGGGTAATTGTTTTGAGGAAACCTGACAGTCTGAATCAAGAGTTAAAATTTTAGGATCAATCCTGGCAGCAGCTGGACTGGCTGAATAGGCTCCCATCCTCCACTGTCCACAACTGTTCAGTATTACTCCCATGAGACTTAGCTGATCATGTAGTCACTCTCTAACCTGATTTGTTCACTATACTATAGCTTAGTTTAAACACTTTTTAACACCAACTCTCTGAACTCTTTTAATAAGACTCATTTTGATATGAGCAATTATTCCTGAGATACTGAGGGACAGCAATATTCAGCAGGAATGTAAGGGAATAGTGATTACAAGAAACAAGGGAATGAGGCTACACGAGTGAAGCTTCACTCAGAATAAGAAGCTTGACAACAACCTGAAATTGCACACTACAGTGGATAGAATGAGGTATATAGCTAGACTTACAGCTACCATGATGAAAATGAACTTTTTAATACCTGTTCTCCAAAATTTCTAAGCTGAGCTTTTAAGTCTCCTAGCCTATGCCTCAAAATTTTCCTGAATAATTTCAAAGGCCAGGGCCAAAAATGTCTTAACACCTTGCATCTCAATAAAACACTTAAATGTAAACAAAATCTGTAAACTGAGATGCAAAAAGACTCTTAATGATCCTTTTTTTGTTACTGTAGTTCTTTGATTTCAGTGAGTCTTTTACTGTAAGGTCCTTCCTTTCCCACTAATGTAGTACAAGAAAACTACTCATTATAATGAAGGCTGCGTGTTTATACCCAGCCTTAGGCATCAGCATCCATATACATGTACTTGTTAGAATCAAAGTTAAGTGGCATGAATGTCCCTGACATGTTCTGTCATGAAATAAAAAGGTTTTGTTTCATTTAATACAGCAGAATAAAAGCAAATATCTTTCTGTGCTAATGCTTGCTCTCACTTTTCATAGTTTTGTCAATTTGCAGAAGAAGAGTTTAGCTTCCAAGATGAAAAGACTGACAGGTTTCCAGAACTGCAGGCCACTTCCCTTTCATTTTGAAGTCAGTGGTAATTGCACTTCTGCGACCCTGGGAAAAATCACATTTTAATGCTGCCTAAAAGTAGCATCACATACTGACTGCATGAAATTCAGTGCTGGAAGTTGTAAATGAAGGTGCAGTGTAGTGTTAGATTAGGGCATATATGTATATATACAAATTGAAGCAGTCTACATTGTAGTTTGAATTATTGTCATGATCTGTATGACTTCCAGATGTTCTGAATTATTACTTTAGCATTTCAAAAATGAGAACTATTTATTGAAGAGACCTAGAAGAATTTATTTAATAAAATTAATGCACAGGGAAGCATTAAACAACGTGAGACACTTCACAGTGCTGGAAGTAATAAATGCTTTTTCCCTTTCCGCTTTTAAGCTCCTTGCAAGGTCCTTGCAAGGTTTCAAGAAATTAGGTTTGCAGCAACATAATCAGCATCTTTGAGCTTTCGTGCTGGACTAGCAAGCCTGAGGAAGCTTCAGGAAAAAGGAAAGCAAGTTAACTTTGTGGTTTTCTGCATTTCAAAAGTCCTTCTCCCTCTGCAACAAGTTTAACTAATTAGTCGAATTTTCAAAATTTGGTGTGGGTTTGCATTTGGTTTGTTTTGTTGTGTGATTTGGTTTTTTGGTTTGGTTGCTTTTTAATTAGAGTTTTGACACTTGATTCAGATTCTTTTTGCTAATGGCTTTTTAACATGCTTGGTGAACCTTACTATGTTTGAACATACCATGAAATAGGGACTATAAACCATGTTTTGACTGAATCATTGGATAACCATTTACTGATACTAAGATCTTGAGTACTCTTTCTGTGTGTCCCTTCAGTGAAATACAGTCTAGAGAATCATTAAAAATCTGTCAGCTTTAGTAGCTGAAATACCTCTGAAAGTAGATAGGAAATTGAAATAAAAGAAACCAAAGATGGCTAGATCATACCATTTATGGTATCAGAATTGCATTAAACCATAGAACATCATCTGTATTGAGAGATAGTACTTTACTGAAATTCATTAAAGGAATTTATCCTAATCTCATTGCACGAACAAACTTTTCTTGTATATACTAGTCAATATTCTCATATATGCTATCATAGGAGGTGAATTTTGTCTCAGTGTAGAGGTATGGATACCCATGTAGTCCTATAAGGGCATATGATGATGAGACAGCTAATATCAACCATCAGTTTAATCAGATTAATGAATCAACAGGACCAAAATCTAGAGAAGTTATTTTTTGTAACATGCAGATCGTAATTTTGAAGATTTTTTCCTGAAATTTTACTTCTACTGGTGACTCTTACAATATTTTATTAAAAAGTTCAAATGTGTTGAAATTACGTAGGTTCCCGGACAACTCAGAGGACTGGATTCCTCAGACCAAGAAGGCCCCAGATCAATGCTCTTTACCACCAAGTCTGTGGGATGTTTGTTGGAGGGTTATTTTGTCTGTGTGTTTTTTAAATGCTCAGATTTTTCACAGCCCTGTTTACTGCAGATTAATTCATGCTCCTGATCTTTTTTTCATTTAGTGTATTTCTCTAGCCAGTATTCTCAGCTGCATTTTTCGTATCCAGACAGTATAACCTATTAATCTGTCATGCATTTTAATTGGGGGAAGATTAAAATTCACAAAGTTAAACTGTAATTTAATTTAATTTAATATAAATAGTTTTTACTCCTATATCTCTACAATGATTTAGGTAAAAGGAAAAGATAATGTTGAGAGGTAAGCTGCAGTATAACAAAAGCATTCTGTATCTTTAGTTATCAGTCTTAGCTTTGTTACAGTTGCTTAACCAGCATAAGCTTTATATGATCAGGAAGAATGCCTCACGTTTGATGCTTTTAAGACCTTGGATCTGTCTGGATTCAGCATGTAAGTTTGTGCTCTGCTGTTTTTTATTAAGCTCCTTATTTTCTATGTAAATAGCACAAGAAGCATAATTAGTTTTAGTATGGAGAGATGATTGTTGTAGCATCATATGATAATTCAAATTGGAAGGGACTTCAGGAGGTCTCTAGTCCAACACCCAGCTCAAAGCAGGCCCAGCTTTGGGGTTAGTCCCAGCTGTTCTGTGTTTGGTCCAGTCAGGAGTCCAAAGATGGAAACTGCACAGAAGTTGTCTTGCAAGAAAATCTGTTATCTTTCTAATGCTGAAGATAATACTTACTGAATATAAAAATCTGATTTTCAAATGGATGTTACAAATGAATGTTCTGTTTGTAGATAAATGTATTAGGTCAGTTCTGCCATGCTTTTTAGAACAGACATTTATTTGCACTCATAAAACCCTCTGCATTTTTGCAGTATCTGACTGCTTAGCCTGCCATGTCCTTCCAGGTGTACACTTCTTCCATACAAAGCATGGAAGTTAGTGGACTATGACTCCAGCTGTAAGTTTTATCTTAGATGATTCCTCTCTTCTCCTCAAACTCTTTTTTTCGACTTCTATTAAAAAAAAGTCAGAATTCAGTGCAACTGTTTTAACTATAAGCTGCTGTAAATTTGCCTCTGATTTAAAGGGAAGAATAATTTTGGAAGTGCTTTAAAGAGATACCATTTACCTCAAGAATTAAAAAATTGTCTCAGAATTAATACCCAGCAAATTCAGCTTCACCAACAATATAGCAAGCTTCTTCTTAAAGCATACAAATGAAGGCAGTGTTACATTTTTTGTTTGGCAGAGATGGTTTCTTACTTAGGAAATTCAGGACCTTGATCTGTTTTATTAAAAATGGCTAAAAATGGGAGAAGATTTTTTTTTGGGATATTTTTTACTTCAGAATGTTCTTTTGATTAGATCTGACATTTGCTCTGCTCAGTACCACTGCCTTTCAAAGGAGACTGTGTTAACAGGAGTGTGAAATTCTGCGTTTCATGTGAAAGGATGACTGACAAGTGTTAAGGTTCGTATGGTTCAGGGCAGCCCTTGCTCAGGATACTCTCTGCCTGTTTGTGGGAGTAGAGAATACGCTAAACAGAGGAGATGAGACTGGGAAGGAAGAGGCTGTCTTTGAACGACAGGGAAGTTGGCTCGTTGATGTGCAAGTGTCAGTGTCTCTGGGATGAGTTTTCCAGTTTCAGGCCGGAGGGAAGGAGTGGGTAGAGAGTGCAAGTGAAACTGAGATTTCTGCTCCGGGGTGCACATGAAGAAATCTCAAGCAGCTCAGTTTTTAATAACCTGCTCGGTACTTTAGCAGGCAGTGGAAAGACCTGTGATTACATTTTTGAAAATCAAATCTGGTAATGTCCAAGTAGCTGCTATTTTTTGGCCCTATTCTGAGATGGATGGTTAGTGCTGCTCCCGAGAAGTGCTGACTGTACCTCATCTTGCTGCTGCTGCTGCTTGATTCACAAGCTAAATCAGTTTAGATCACTGCATATGTTTTAATTATATATTTCATTGTTGAATGTTCAAATATAGCTTTTGTATTTACGCTTTGAATTCATACTGATGACCACCTTTCCAGGTAAAAGGATGAGGCCATGGGTTAACTTTACCTTGTAGTTCTATTTTTAAGAGAGTTTATGAATGTTGACTGTTGGCAAGGTACTGGTTAGGCTCATGTAGAAGTACAAGGAGTCCGTCCTTCTTGTTTTATTGTTTTGGAACATTGAGATTTTCTGTGTCCATGATGAGAACATTTGGAAGAAATAAGCAGATGAAGCAATGCTACCACTCTAGCTGGTCCTGTGGTTCCAAGCCAGAATATATATTATTGACTGCAGTACAATGGGTCTAGAAGAAGGGCACTTTTTAAAACCCATCTTTTTCTACATCTTCCTACTGGTTACTGCCAGCTTTGTCCCTTTTTGTTTCCTGTACCACAACTTGTTAGAAAGGAATCATAAGACTATAACATCATAGAGTAATTATTTTCATCATTAAAAAAGAATTTGATGAGAATTTAGCAGTTTCACAATTACTTCATTTTCACAGCGTTGCACATTTCAAAAGACGTTGCTTGCAGTCCCCCAAATTTCAGACTCTGCAGGGGTCCACTTATTGGAACCTGTCTGGAAATAAAAGTCACAGTGATAAAGTGGTTTTTGTTACAACATTAGAAAATTCTGTCTAAGAAATTAGATAAATTTTTTGGTACTTTTATGAGAATTCTCTAGCAGCTTGCAAAGTGCATAGTTCTGTGGCAGCATGATGTTCAGTTCAAGTCTATTTGAATATAATTCAGACAGCTTGAAAATTTCTTTTGTTACCCATTGTTCAGAAAGATGTACAAGAAGGAAATAGTATGGAGAAATTTTAGCTCGACAGCTGTAGCCAGGCCATCTTCAGGAAGGATGCCCTGAAAATTGTCCCCTAATGCAAACTTCTCTAAACTTTTGTATGGCTGGAAAACTTACAGAAGTTCTCTGTGTTTGTGTGTTTCCCTACTAATTTTGCTGTCATAGAGTTCCATAATGCATACATTTTATTTCCATTTTCTGCCTGATAGCTCCAGCATTTTATACTTAGTGGGCTAATCAAACAAATGACATTGTTCAATACTGGGAAGAGATTAATGTGTTATATGTCTGGTTCTCTCCCCACTCTTAATACAGGTTTTTCTTTTGCAGAAATGTACCTGATAAAGCACAAACCAAAATGTGGGCCTGAGAAATATTATTAGGAGAATGGGTCCATAGTGCCGGTGATTCAGTCATCTGTCAGACTGATAAATGGATTAGTGTAAGAGGTGTTCCAGTGGGGAAATGCAGCCCATAGGGCTTCCAGATAATTATATTTAAGTTGTTTAGTACTGCTGGGAAGCAGCATCCAGGCAATTACTGAAAGCTTTGATGCAGTGTGCATTATTAGAGCGTGCGTTCAGAAACTCATTACCCTTTCGTGCTTGCGTTGGATGGATTCTAGGAAGTTGACAGGAAACAGAGATCAGGAATCAATAACTAGAAAGGCATTTTAGTTAGCTTCTGATCCATTTCCTGATTCAGCAGCTTCTAGCCTAGAGCATTTCATACAATTGCTGTAATATAAGGGGAAAATGTGACTTAAATATATTAATGACTGCATATGTATATATTCATTTTGTTTCAACGATGTGTAGCTGAAGTTCCACCCAAAGTTTCAAAAGGTCCTTCGGGGACAAACTGCTGCCCAAATCCCACGTGACATGTCCGCAGTGCCTACCATCTCTGTTCCTCCTAAGCTGATTGTAGTAATTTCTCCTAAAGCCTGACCTTGCAGCGAGTACTGATGCCTCCACAACATCAAGAGTCTTATTACCACAGTGCCTGTCGTACCCCACCTTCAAAATCTCTTGGAAATTACAGCTAGTCCAAACCAAAGCTGATGATATTGGCAAGACATATTAAACCTTGTTTAAGAAAATTATACTGGCTCTGTCTCTTTGCCGTGGGCTGCAATTCACATTATGGGTGCACATTGAGAAAACTCTACAGACTTTGCATCATTCAAATACGGGAAACAGCAAATCCTTTCACGTGGTGCTCTGCAGTTGGGTACCTCCAAGAGGTGCATGCTGACAGCAGCACAGTATTTGCACAACTGGGGGCCAAAGACTTGAAAGTTCATTTCTTAGGTTAGAATGACAGATCTGCTTGGGACAAAAATTACATGAATTAAGTGAAATTGTGTGGTTTTCTTTTTAATCTTGCACTCACTATTAAATCAGGTAATGGTGACTGTTAGGGCAGTGCAGAGGAGGCTGCATTTCTTCTTTTCTGTTTCTTCTTCTATGCTTTTGCCTGAGATACAGCTAAATAGACAAATGAAAGGATTACACTTCAATGCTTCTGAAGGGGATAATTCTTTCCCACCTACCTGCAGTATCACAGAATTAATAATTAAACTCCTTTTTTATGTTTCCATCACAACAGTCCTAGATGTGCTATGGGATTTGTTTCATGTTTTATAAAGTTCAGCAGAAATCTCATCAGTTACTGTCAAGAGAGAAGTTTGGGTGTGGGGTTTTTTTTGTTTTTAAATATGGACTTGTTAATTAGAAAAATGGCATTTGGTTTGCCTGAGAGTTGGTAAAATAAATGCTGTGCTATTTGATATGTGTAAGTCTTTGTGATAAAAAATTTTCAGAAATGCTGTGTTGTAGGCCACAGGACCCATGAATCCATAGGAGTACTGAGGAAATCCTTTTACAGTAGTAAGCATTTGCAGTCTTGGTACCTGCTTTGGTTACTGACAGCTAAATTTTCATAAATGCATTATTACCACTGAAAGTTCAGGCCTATCAAATAATGGTAGATAACTCATGTATGTCCTGTCTCTGAAACTATTACACATGTAGAGGGAATATCTACTACAGTCAGATACACAGCTGAAGCAGAAAAAAGCTAAAGCTGTTGAAGCACCCGTGCAGGCAAAGTGCTGACACTGGTAAATGATTTGGAGAGTTGATGTTGTAACTGTGTCTTCCAGTCTGGCTCTAAGACTGGTTGTATTGAGTCATTGTTTGGGCTGCTGAGAGTTAATTTATGTCTGAAGAAGCCTGTGTAAGAGGGTTAGCAGAATATAGCCAAATTAACGAGACTGTGCTTCTGAAATTCTTAATTTCATGATGTCCACTAGCTTTGACAGAGGTAGTTAAGATGAAACATGAGAAGTGTTTCCACTTGCAGTTTGGTTTTCCCTGGAGACACTTGCTTCAAAGTGACAGCCCAGGCTCTGTGAGCTGCACCTGAAAGACTGATGTATTCTGGGGAGAGGCTTTCAAATCTTAAGTATTTTAAGTTTTTGTGGGAAGAGATGGGTTATTTCTGAGGGTATTTTTGTTGCTTTGACTTAGATTTTACCATGGAGAAACTTTTTGCACTAGTACTATAATGAAGATTTATTTCAAAGTTGATTTTCTGATTTTTGACTGATTCATGACTTCGTTTCCTTCATCAAATCTGAGCATTTATCTATAGTAGATTTAAAATAAGAAACCCTTTCTTAACTTCCTTTAGAGGAAGCAGCTATGGGAGAATGATAGATGCATAAGTGTCGAAAGAGGGAATTTTTTATCATAGGAAACCATTAAATAGTGTTTATTTACTCTATAAGACCTTAGGGCAAATACATTACTATTCAGGGATTGTGTGGGTTTTTCTGAACAGAATTTGGAGTTCCAGTGCATAGGTACTCTGTGGAAACATAGTAGAGAAACCCAGCATGTTGTGTTGTGCTGAAAGTGGTGGTCTGCTCCACGTGACTGCAGTGTCATCTGTGATCCATGTACAGAGCACTTGCTGGTCATGCCCCAGGGGAGCCACAGCTGTGGTTATACCAATGACATTATATTTATATATAATGTAAATCCATAAAGAAACTAAAACCCTAGCACATCAGCATAAGTTTTGCAGATGTTGGAGTGTTCTCTTCACTCATGTGTACACTTTTTAGGAATTGCTTTAGAAAATACATTTTAGGTTATTTTTTGCAGATGGGTGGCATAATTATTGATGTCCTGTTAGAATCTTCTGTATAGTCATGGTTTACTATGAGTATACTCCCCAGGGATAGTTTGAAAATATTAAAGCTGTTTATCAATTTGAAAGAAAGCAAAATATTCGTGTTGTGCACCAGGTATTCTGCATTTCTTTCCCAGAGATATAGTGAAATCTCTGGAAACTGCTTTTGTAATTTAGTGTTTGTCGAAGATGGCCTGTTTAGCATTTAAACTTTCCAGTGCCTCTAAAAGCCAGAAAGGAGGGGGGATAATAAATAGTCACCCACTTAATGTTTTTTTCATTGTGAAACAGAGTTAAGAAGAGTAATGACACTGGTTTGGTTTCTCCTCATCTCTGTTGTGTAGTAAAAAGAAATAAAATTATTTAGCTGAAACTCTGCAGAAATAGTACTTAAATCTGCATATGAAGCAGAGGATAAATGCAGTGTTTCATCTATGGCCTACTAAGGGCAGCACTAAATTCATCCCTCCTTTAAGAAATGTCGCTTTATTGACTTCTTAGTGTAAATGGTGCTGTGGACACTGTGCTTGTTCTCTACCCTATCCTGGCTGGTGCTGTGGGGACAGGGGTGAAAGGCAACATTACTATTATTCAGTTAAATTGACACTTCTTATGTAAGAAGGGTGGTTGATAAGTTAGTTTATACATCAACTGCCTGCATGGGAGTCCGTGTCAGGGGTTCCCATGGTTTTGCTTCACAGAGGTTGTGTCCAGTGGAGTAGCTGAGAGAGATGCACAGAGATCAATGAACACGTTTGTACTGTTTAGTGCAAATCCAAAGTCAAACAATGTGTACCAGATTTACAATTAGTAAAAATGAATGATTTTTTTTAACTTTTATTTTTGGTTGCATTTCCTGGCAGCTTAGCCCAGCCCAAGGCATAGAATAGCAACAGCTATTATATAGCAACTGCTAGCTAAATTAACACTTCTGATATCTTTCCTTATCCCTTCCTTAGAGGATGAAATTTTTTAAGGTTGCTAACTGTGAGATCACTTCAATGTAACATAAAAACATTCTTGTTTTTATTTCTGTTTCTTCTCCCACTGTCCCTTTTGTAAGAAGCCCACGTTACTTGTGTGCCTAAAGTGAGGCTTCTGCTTCTTGCAGGGAGAGAGCTGGAAGCACACTGCAGGGCCACAGCAGCTCCTGGATTTTAGCTGAGGTGGAGAACTACTTGGCTAACCCACTGAAACACCTCTACAAGAAGGTTTTTCTGACCAGAAAGCTTACTACCTGTAAGGATGGGACTGGCATGAAGCGCTGTTTATTTATGGCTCTCTGCGCAGAGAGCATCATTTGTATTGCCTGCCTTTGGTCATACTGATGCCCTGAGTGACCCTTGTGAAGAGAGCTCCTGCTGCCACACTCCTGTGACTGAGTCCTTTCAGCTCATGGAGGAAAGAATAAGGTTCCTAAATTAGAAGCCAGAATATTTTCACAGCAGAACTTAGTCCACCTGTCTCTGGAAGGATAGCTGTAGTTCTCTGAATCATTGTCTATCTATATGAAACAAACTATCTATATAGTAACTTGTATATGACTGCAAGATATCTTGTATTTTCACAAAAACTCATCTTCTAGAGAAGTCCCACTAAAGCTTGATATCAATGAATGGAGAATCTCTGCATTCTCCTTTGGATAGCTGCGCTAATGGTTAGTCACGGGTGATAAAAGCATGTACTTTATTTCTCACTTAAATTTGGTGTCAGCTTCCAGATGCTGATTTGTTTTATGCACACCCTTTGCTAGATTAACAAGCCAGTTGGTACTTAGAATATTCTCCCAATGAAAATACTTAGATGCTGTAATTAGGTCATCATCTCTTTTTTTGGTGATAAACTATACAAGCTGAACTCTCCAGATACTTTATATTAACACTTTGCAGCTGTATTCTGTGATCTCTGGTGGTGGGGTTTTTTTTCAATTTCTTTCTAAATCGTGAAGACCTTATCCTATTCTGAGTAGCAATAGGTTGCAATACTAATATCACCAAAGAAAGTTTAAAAGAACCTTTTCTATCTTTGCATACTGTTTGTTTCAAAGCTCATTTTAGTACTTAATTCTGTATGAAATCAGATTTGAAGAAACTCTTTTGTTGTTGAGTAAAACCTTATGGGTAGGGGCATCTGCTAGCATGACCAGTTATTGCAGTCATCTGTACATGCTCTCACCTACTCATAAGGGAAATTTATATAACTTTTCAATGTCACTGATACTTATAAGTAATAAAATAATAATAAAGAAATTTTATCTTTTCTCCTCTAGGATGTCTCTTTCCTTTTGTTTTTCACTTTTTCAGCAGAGAGCTAGTATGAACTTTTTTAGCAAAAATTTGTCTGGCATGGTAACCAAGGCTGGTCTTAGGAAAGGATTTGATTAGCTCTTCCAGCCTGTGTTACCAGTGCTGCCTCCACTGATGCCTTCTGCCTGCTTTGTAGCAGCATGGGAAGATGAATAGCCTTTAAGTGGTCCTGTCATGGATAAAAACCACCAGGGATCCAGTTTGTAAGATTTGTAAACAGAACAAATGAAAACAAAATGACCCAACCAATTTATGAGTATAATTATGATAGAAAGTATTCACAGAATTTCTTCAATAACCATTCTTCCATCTACAGTGCTACAGTGTGAGTATCTGGTATTCTACAGTGTCCTTTAAACTCAATAAATCTTGCAGAAGCCTACAGTACAGATATTTTCTTGGTGCTTGACATGAGAGCAGCATCAGTATGTTAGATACTGTTGCATAGCATAATGTCAAGAGTATTGAATAGAGATAATTTTAATATAATAATACTCTTAGCAATTTCCCCATAAGACATGGAGAAGTTGTAACAGAAAAATCCTCTAATTGTCGCTTGGATTTTTAGATTTTGTATTTACGCACAATTATGCTTCTTGGGGTTTTTGTTTTGTTTTGTTTTGTTTTTTATAAACATAATATTCTCCACAGAAAAATGATATGGGAGACAAGTTGTGGATTTCCCAACCCTGTCAGTGTTCAATGCCAGGTTGGATGGGGCTTTGAGCAGCCTGGTCTAGTAGGAGGTGTCCCTACCCATGGCAAGGGGGTTGGAACTAGATGATCTTTAACGTCTCTTCAAACCCAAATGATTCTATCAATCCATAATTTAAAAAAAAGATGGGGTGGAGAGATAAGAACAGTCATCTCAGAATGCTATCTGAGATAGGTAATTAGATAGGTAGCCACACAGATGGAGATTTGTATGCATTCAGTAAACGAACGCAGAAAAACTATGGGCTTCTAGCTTATGTCTTGTTAATACTTTGTGATGCTTAAATAGCATTTATTGTCCCTTGTGTAGTCATTCACCTCTGATTGGAATAGATGTAACTTTCTGAAGTGAGTAGTAGTCGATTAGATGGTGTACTTGCCTCACAGAAAACTAAATGAGAACATGTTGTATGTAGTACTGTAGACTGAGAATTAGAACTGGATTTGTGAACGCTTCTGATTATATGTTTAAATATGTTACTTATTACATTGATTATATCAGAAAATGATACTTAATGTATAATTGTCATGGTTTAACTTGAGCTGGTAAATAAGTATCACACAGCCACTCACTTCCTCTAGCCATCCCAGTGGGATGGGGAGGAGAATTGGAAAATGATAAAACCCATGTGTTAAGATAAAGAATAATACTACTACTAATAATAATAATACAATAATGATTAAAGGGGAGATAACAAAACAAGAGAGCGATAAAACCCAAAAAGGACAAGTGATGCACAATACAGTTGCTTACCACGTGCTGACCAATGCCCAGTCCTTCCCCAAGCAGTGAGCAGCACCCTTCCAGCCAATTCCCCCCAGCTTTTATATGGGCATGACATTCTATGGCATGGCTGTCCTGGCCATGCTCCTTCTTGGCTTCTTGTGCACCTGCCCACTGGCAGAACATGGGAAACTGAAAAGTCTTTGACTTAGGGTAAGCACTGCTCAGCAACAACTGAAACATCAGTGTGTTATTAACATTATTCTCATACTTAATCCAAAATACAGCACTGTATCAACTACCAGGAAAAAAATTAACTCTATCCCCAACAAAACCAGGACAGTAATCTTAAAAGCTGTCAGACATTTGTGTGGAAGAGGATAATTAATTTTAAAAGTCTCCAATGAATATCTCATTTCACTTTACAACATTTAATTATTAGATTACATAGACAAAAATTGAGCATAAAACTTAAGGCTTGAACGGAGAAGTAGGAAGCTAGTCAAGATACATGGTGCTCAAATGGCAGAGGAAGTAAGAAATAAGGCTTTACTCATCACACTCGATGGCAGGCATGGAAAAGTGTGCAAATGGGTTTATTATTGCAGAAGAATGTCAGGCTGTCTTTCATGTCTGATTTTCATAAATGGTTGCCTTTAGACTTTCCCCAAAAAACATTCAAGAAGGTGATTTCTTTTGCCTGCTTGTTTCTTCTTGCTCAAAGTGGTGCTCAATCAGTTCCCACTGGAAGCTTTCTGAGGAAGCACTTTTGTGTGCATCCCACTGTTCAGAGGCAGCGCACTGGCATTTCAGTCCTGTGCTCAGCAGTGGTTCAGGGTGAATTGCTTGCTTTTGTTTTACCTGACCAGAGATGCTGAAAATTGTTAAGCCAAGTTCAGGATGTATTAGGATTCTTCCAGATTCCTGAGAAAGTGCACACCTTTGCAAAGTGCTCGAGTGCTGTGTGTCACTGGGGCTTCCCCTCACCTCTCTAAATCTTTCTGTGATGGGTGTTGGGTTTTTTCCCCTTCAGGTTCTGTCAAAGCTCCTAACTTGCAAGCTAGCACTTTGGTGAATGCCAAAAGCAAAAGGAGTCAAATGCTTGTGTTTTCATGAGGTGATGGACACCGTACCATCTTGACAGGTACCTTTCTCTCATTGCAGCCCTCTCAGCTGTCAGATGTGGTGATCTCCATGGTAACTCAAACCCCCAGACTCTTGACAGCAGCCTGCGAGGAGCAACATTCAGCAGCTCAAGGGTCTCACGACCAGGTAAGCCAAAAGGACTTGCTTAGTAAGAGCTCACATCCAGTGCACTATTTCCTGTCCAACTGCCTTTCAGGTTTTTCCCTGTTCAAGCCACCCAGGCAGTCCCTGTACATACACCAGTGCTGTCCTTTGTCCAGCTCTCTTGAACAGAGATATTTGACAGAAAGTCTGCGTTTATCAGGGTTGCTTTTTAAGCTACAGGTTGAAGAAGCAATGCAAAGAAGCACTGGGCAATTCTTTAAATGGTTTTGGTGTTCAGTAATTGCTAGGGTAAAAAAATTACTCCAAAATGCATCAGCAGTAAGATCAATCCTACCAGTGTACTGACACCACCAACAGTACTGCCTGTCTCTAACATTAGGCCTGAGCAATCTTATTCTCCTGCAATGCATCAGGGACTGTTTCTGTGTTTATGTAACATTCATTGGTACTCTGCAGCCTTTTCAAGTTGCTGCTGTGCTCTTTTCACACAAGTTTCTAAATCCCTCTCTGTGCTAATAGCAGCATGTGGGGCATTCTGGTTAATATCTTAAGAAGGTACAGACTTCTTCCCCTTTTTTGGTGAATTATAGAGAAAGAACAAGATCTTTGCCATTTTTGGGAAAGCAGTGCAGGGACTATACAGCTGTATTGACTATTACAGTACTATGAATGCTATGAACAGAAGTAGTATCTCTGGTGTTATGCACTTACATGTGTGGGAGATTAGTTACTCCTTTTTGTTATAAGATTTCACTGTCATTTGTATTGAATTGTTTCTGTGCCATGTATTTTGTGAGCTCTTAGTTTCTGTTCACTGATAACTATACAAAACGTTTCCTAAACAAGACTTTACAGCCTCTCTTGCCCGTTTCCTTGGCCACTGATACTTCTCTTGGCTCAGGTGTCCATGTGTAGGGTTGAATTTGTATTGCATCTGTTTCTCCAACACCTCCCAGACATGCAAAGCTTTTTGTCTGCCCTAGATTGTCCTTAACCAAAAAGTAACATGTCGGTGAGATGAAGTTTATTCCCCTACTAGGGCTCCTTCTTGCCACACATACCAGCTGCTGTTTTGAAGGCTAGAACACCTCAACTTCTCACCAGACATGTAGCCAATAATTGATCATCAGTCTTTTTGTTTTCTGTTGCTTTGAAGGTCAGACAGATCTCCAAGACCTCTTTCATGTCCTACCGAAACCTACAGCTGGTCTTGACTATCCAGAAATTTTGTAACAGGGAGTGAGTACATGCTTCAACACTTTTCCTCTCACAGTATCACTGAGACTTTCCTCTCTGCAGGAGAATGTCTCTGACCAA
The DNA here is from genome assembly GCF_009829145.1 of Chiroxiphia lanceolata. Classification (NCBI taxonomy): domain Eukaryota; kingdom Metazoa; phylum Chordata; class Aves; order Passeriformes; family Pipridae; genus Chiroxiphia; species Chiroxiphia lanceolata. The sequence continues at coordinate 20,812,505 of NC_045638.1, read as the reverse complement.
TCTGGGGACAATGCAGGGAGAAAATGTCAGTTTTCAAAGAAAGAAGCTCCAGGAAAATGTCATAGATTCCTGGCATTAAATGTTATGGAGACTCCTTGTTGTATTTTGGAGATTTGTTAGGAGCAGCAATGCACATCTGCTCAGGCACATCTGTAATGATCATTTACCTGAATCAGTCAGAGGAAACCCAAAAGCAGAGAAAAACATTATGATTTTACAAAGTTAGTAATAATTTTTAGTGAATCTTCTTTTGTGCCTGAGAATGGAACACAGAAATTTCTTCACTCATGTTTTACTAGTTTAGTTGCTTGAATTAGACCAACATATTTTACATGATGAGTGTCAGATCACTTAGGTACGTTCCAATAGGTAGTCATCAAACTTATTTCCTCAACTTAGTTGTGACTTTTGAAAATCATGGCCAAAATCACTAGGCAGACTAACCAAAATATGTTTTAACAAAATTTAGTCATGTTAATTTTGTCCTATGCATTCTTATTGTCATCATTGTTATTGCTGTGGTGGGGGTGACAAGAGGTTGGCTTTATCGAGATGGTGTGTGATATGTTGTATAAATGCATTGGGAATTACAGTATTTTGACTAGAAAACCTTGTAAAAAGCAAGATGAAACAGAGAGATGAGGTGAAATCAGATGTCGAAAAATGAAAGGTTGGGCAAGTTCAGTTAGAAAAAGTAGGCATATGCACATGATACCTAGGAAGAAACAGGTCACCATTTGCTAGTTTGATGTTTATTGTATGAATTAGTTGCTTTGAATTTAAGAGCGAGATGGATAGGATGTAGTGGAAGATCCTTCAAACGTATCAGCGTATGAGCAGGTGTCTGTTGTTCAAGAAGCTTGCAATAGGTGCAGTTCAAGAATGTCACAAATGAAATGTGATAGTGCAAATTGTGACTGTTGTTGGTAAAAACATAAAGGCACAGATTAACATAAGAAAATATTCATAATTTTTAAAAGAAAATATTTCCAGAACAGTACTTTTTCAGAAGCATTCATTTGGTGTGATGGAGAAGAATGTTTTGTTGAGAAGAACATTGCCTTTTATTCAGGGAAAAGTACAAGAAATTATAAGAAAAAACTTGGCTTGCAGTTGCATGAGTTTGAAAAGTACCATAATATATGCATACTGTTTCTTAAAAACTTTTATGATTTTGTACAATTACTGATTTTTAGTGATTCGTTTGAATTTATTTAGAACTTTTAAAATGATACTGCACAGACAGAAAATACAAAGGCTTTCTGTATGTTAACAACAGTTGTTGGCACCTAATCCCACCAAATAATTTTATTGGTCAGTTAGATTTATGGACTAGAAAAATCAATCTGCTTTTAAACAGTGTCCTTTATAATTCTTGGGTTTAGTTAATAAGCTCTGTATTGATTTTGATTTCTAAAATTGCACCTGTGGGCATACACATGAACTATTCCTTCTGACTACTCAGCATTTACTACGCATAGTGTGGTTATTCTTGAAAGTCATATGGCACACTTTCTGTTCACTGAAAAATAGTGAACTGTTGTAATAACATTTTTAAAAATAGACATATTTAAAATAACATGGACATTCTTTAAATTTGCAGCTGTTTCATGGCTTTATTTATATATTCCCTGATGCTTTTCTTGTTACTTGGTGAATCATGGTTAACTGAAGTCTGATTTTATTCATGAAATATTACTTAATCAGTACTTTCTGGCCTATCAACCAAGTCAGAAAAAAGTATCGATCTAGCTAGAACATGAACTTGTCTCTTTTGCGCCTTACATGGTGCTGGAGAGATGAGGAAACTATTTCAGTCATGGCTAACTTCTGAGATACGTGTTTTGAGCCTTTCTTTTACATAGTACAGTTTTAAATTGCTGCTAGTGGAATAAGATTGTTGCTCTTTATTTTTTAAAATTTTTTCTCTTTGACACAGCTAAGGCTTCAAGGAAGTTTTTCAGTGATAGTAAAGAGGATGCTAACATTGCAAAATGAGATTGTAAAAAGCCTTATCCTTTGATTTTTAAATTAAGATGGTGATTAAGGCATAACTCAGACCTTTTAGGACTGGACTGTTTGATTTGTAGAGCACCTTAAGATGCCACGTTGACCATGCCAGTCACTTGAAAGTGCTTAGTAATAGATATGCAGAGTGGAGAAAAGCAGTTTTGGTTGTAATTGTTATTAATATATTTGGTTCACCTGGAGTGCCAGATTAAGTGAAAGGTGCATACCTTCATGAGCATACACCATAGCACAGGATAGGGGAGCATGGAGCTCTGCTTTGCCCAAGACTGCTGTCTGAGTTTGCTCAGCAGAGACTTCATGCAGGTGAACAGCGCATCTTCATCTACCCAAAATCTGCTTAACTTGTCTGGACAGAATTGCAGAAATTTGGCCAGGTCGGTGAATTCAGGTTAGGCTGTGGCACTCTTGGAAAGCTCAGGTATGTCCTTGGACATGTACCATGTAGTGTAGTACTGTGTGTGTAGTACATTCCAGAGACACCGTGTCTTCTGCAACCTGCCTGTAATGAGGGACTATGTATGTGCAGTAAATCTGCTGCTTCCCAAGGAGAATTAGGACAGTTTTCCTCTGAAGAAGAATGGGGTTTTCTGCTTTTTAAAGGTTGGTTCACTTGAAGCTTTTATTTTGTATTGCATTTTTTTTTTTACATCATGGTGTAGAAATGGAATTACTAAAGGCAGTATAGTTAAACATACTCCTAAATAATCTTAATGTCTCATGTAGCCATCCCACACAGAACCAGAACAGGTAATATAATTGTTCTTTCAGTAAGTTGTTTCTCTCTAAATTAAGCCATGGAGAGGTATAGGATCTGTATTTATATTTACATTTTTGTATGAGCTTGTTCCTAATACTGCTTTGATTTAATGGAACATGAATATAATTTATGGATAAACATACTGTTATATAGATAGTACATGCTAAAGATTTGTGCTCAATATACAGATTAACATCAGTTAATTTCAGAAGGAATTTCATCTTTAATCAGCCTGTGAACATTTTCACATGGTATTTTACTGTCTAATCTTCACTGTGAATCTGTAAATGAAAGAAATAAAATTATCATTTTTTTTCTCAAAAGTTTATTCAATATAGTGGTGAGAGTTAAGATATTTTTTTGGTGTGAACCAGAGATATTTTAGGTATAATTAATCAAAATGGAATTGCAAGCATGTCCTCACTGATAGTGTGTTTTTACTTACTCATGGAGATCACAGATTCACAGCTGGCCTCGTAACAGAGGACCTTGACCCAAGCTTGATTTTTTTCATAAATGTGATTACACTGACTTAGTAACTAAATTGTTGTAATGGCATATTTGGAGAGTGAGTGATCACCACAAAAAAAAGCTGAGGTGATTTAGGGTATTACAGATCCCACACCTGAACTGGAAGAGCAGCGCCCTTGAGTGCCTGACTGTTTCAGTACAAAGTCCATTTGCAGCTCTTGCTGAAGTCTGTTAAAATGGCCAGGATGTTCTAACTTTAAGGAATGCAATGAGAGATCAGTCAGTCTTCTGCTCTGGTTCAGCTGTGAGGGACAGTAAACTCCAGGTAAGGAGCAGAGGCAAATGGCTGCAGCACCCCTCGTTTTACACCGGTGCCACCGTTTGTGCAGTATGTTTCAAAACAGTCTTTGGGTTGACTTGGGTGGAGCCCACTCCCTTTGAATAATCCAACTTCCTGGAGTTGTATAATGCTGTATCTTCTCCTAATAAATGGTTCAGGAGATTGGGTTCAGGGTTAGTATGGATGGTACCTACTCAGGAAATACAGGGGGAACGGGGAAGGCACTCTTCCAAACAACATCTCTGTTGTAAAAGAGCAAAGTGGTTTTGCAATTTTTATTATATCTGAGATGGTTAACATTTTTGTATTGGTTGCTCCATGAGCTACAGTGTGATTTAGCAAGCATTCAAAGTGTCTGTAACATGAATTGTGTTTATCATCAACCTAAATCAGTTTAAATAAGCTTAGCTCATCTGATGCATGCATAAATTAATTTCCCTTTTATCTAGCCTACTTGCAGTCCTAATAAACAGACTAATCAATCATAGCTGCCTTCTTCTATAGCATGATTGTATATCTCTGATCAAGGAAAATGTAAAATAATTTCTCTCTAGTCCCTACTTAGATCCCCCCATAATCAAGGATTAATGATTTACCTTAATCATTTTTACATTCCTTGATAGAAAAAAAATATTTTTTTTTAGTTCGTGTGTTTAAAGGATGATTACATTCAACATTGTAAAACTAAAGAAGTATAAGGTATTTTTGTTTCTCCACAACACAGAAAAGAATGCCAGTCTGACTGAGAGAACTCTTTGTAAACACAATGGCAATGATACCATGTTTTGAAGACTTTGTCCTCTAGTAATGTCTACTCATTCTTTTTAGTTGTAGTTGGTTTGAGGCCACTGGCCCCTTTCTTTCTGATTCCAGCAAGTCCAGGACTCTGGCTAGGCATTTTTTCTCTTAATTGAAATATAAAGTGCCAAGCAAAACCTGAGGTTGGCTTCATGTAAGATACTAGAAAAAGCCCAAACTATTAAAACTTCCCTTTAGGTTATGGTTTGAGAGCCTCCTTAATGGATTAGCTGCATCCCCTTATTCCCACACAGAACTGAAACTGGCTGGCAGATAATACTTTTATGGTGAACTACTTACCCTATATATCAATTGTCTATGATCTTTTAATTATATACATTTATAGTATATCACACATTTCATTACTTTTGTCTAGCTAGGCAATTATGAAAAATGTGTAATATGTGAAAGATCAACTTGGACTTTATTTACAGTAGTATTTTGCAGCTGCTTGCTATACTTTTGCCTTCTAAACAACAAATTCTGCCTTTTGCAATTGCAAAAGGCATCAAGGCAAATTTGTGTTCTAGCTGGTTTATCTCTAAAATATGTGTTCAGAATATGTCCCACTAAGTGCATTTGACAAGATTAGAAAAACAGCAGTTGTCTTGAGAAGTATTCATACCATAGTAGTTAATGGCAATTTCTTTACTTCTAGTTCAGAAATAGTGTTCCAGATAAAGGTATAGCAAGGAGTTGCTTCAAAATGGTATGTAAATACCTCCTGAGCAGCCAAATGCTGCTTCTGGTATTGTAGCTTAAGGATGCTGCTGCTGTTTCTGCCTCTTCTGCTCAGCACTGACAGCAAACCAAAATTGGTTTGGAGAAATCTTGGTGTTGAACTGTAGCTGCTGGCTTTTATACAGAAATTGAAGCATACTGGTCCATATAACACAAACTAGACTTTAAATGAGCTAATCATCTTGCCTTGTTACTGGTAGGTTCAATGTTAAAGACTTGCTTAATATTAGAATATCTTCTTATGTCTGTAGAGAAATTAAATTCAGAAAATATGCTTATTTGTTCTTTGAGCTTTCAAGTTATGAACTTTGTTCCAAGAAAGATTTAACGTGAATATATTTTGACATGGAGATGAATCTTTTCCTCTGTGTTAAAAATTGAGCATCATCATGCAAAAATAATAATTCTTTTACTGGCACAAAAGAAGTGTGTAGTGCACATTTTTGAATAAACATTTGTAATATGGTGTTAAGCAAAAGTGTGTCTGCTTGTTATTTACGTGATTCCATTCCATGAATACAAATATTAAATATCTTTAGTCATTTGATGGTCAATAATATGCTTCAAAATTTGGCCTGAAATGTAAATGAATCCTGTGTTTTAAAAATATATTACTTTAGGTTTTAGAACAATAACTTCATTTTACATTGCAAGTTTCACGATTTTTTTTTCAAATTCTTTATTTTTTGAGTCAAAAGTTCAGCTGTGATAAAATATGACTAAGTGTAAACTTGGTATCTGATATGACATGAGGTCTTTACAGCCATGTTTTTACAAAACACTGGTTGAAAACCCTTCCAGATTAAATTATATCATTCCAATAATCTGTTCATTTCCTTGTTTTAAAGAACTCTAGCTTTATGTCAAGCTGTTAATCATAGTGAGATGATTCTGTTTTAAGCAATTTAAGTTGATAAATCTCAATGGAGTAGTAAACTGGAGAAGCTGTTTTCCCTCTTAATGTTTGTGTGCTTTTGATGTCTTTCTATATAGTGATAGATTTTCGTAAATTATGTGCTGAAGAATAAGCCCAAATATTTTAAATTTATTCTAATTAGATAATGTTTTGGAAGTCTGGTAATGTATAGAGTCTTTGCAAGCTCAAAAAATGAAAATTCCCCTCATACGTAGGTGTTTAAAACTATGCAAACATCATTTTAAAAAAAGTGATAAATGCTATATAAATTTTTTAAAAAATAACCCTAGGCCAGAGCAGCAGAAATCAAGGAAGCAGAGTTGCCCGTGGTGTCATCAATCTGACGACTTTCCTCCGAAGAATGAGGATGGGGATCAGAAGAAGCAGCTGAGTCAGGGAAGTTAAGTGAAAAGGGAGGAAGGAACGTCTGAGGAGGAATGGCTGGGAGGCCAAAGCTTGGGGATTCTCTGAGTTTCTCTACTCCATAGTTGCTTTATTAGCTTGTGTGGCCAATAGTAAAAAATGAGGGAAAACTAGGTATTAAACCTGTTGTTATTGCCTATTATCAGTTTTGTATAAATAAAAATTTGCCAACTGTTTCCCACCTTTTTTTTCCTATAAACTAACCATCTGTATTTATAATAACTTTTTCATCAAAGTCATATTTTGAGAATTTACAAAATCTCCTTACATGGAATTGCCATTTATCTTGTGGAGATTGTTTCATTCATTCCCCAAAGCTTTCATGCTGCATTCTGTCTCTCAGAGCATTCTCTTGCTGTGGTCCCCTGTCCTGTAATGAGTGTCTGCTTTCTCCTTGCAGCATTTCACGTCAAGAGTATATGAGCTTTGCTGGAGTCTAGCCTCTTTGCATGTTGTTCTTTTGACTTTTAAGTCGAGTTTGGTTTAGGATTTCACAGGAGAGTGAGTATTAAGACCTCATTGACAGGTAACAGTCTGCATCATTATATTATGTTTTGTGTTCCTAACATTTTGACATAAGTGTATTGGAGACAAATGAGATTGCATTTGTATTGATTTAAACCATTGTTGCTATGCAGCAGAAGAATTGTGTGTCCCTTTGAAAGAGAGAGCAAAATAGGAGGGGCTTTGTTTTTACAGAGATGGAGGAAATAAAGATTTCTGGTACTGTGGCATGTTTGTTGCTACTGGAGTTGAATTGTTGATGAAATAGTGAGGTATATGTTTTTTGCTGTGGTCTTGTCCAGGTTGCTCTGTTAACGTCAGCCCCAGGGCTTGTTCACATAATTTGAATGATGCTTTTCAGTGACTTTAGAGGGAATTTACGCAGCAGATTTTATTCATCATGTGTTTACTTGGTGTTCTAGAAACTTGCATTATTCTCTTTATGGAACTTTTTTTTGTCTTGAGGAGATACCAGAAGTTTAAAACAGGTGATTTAGCTAAAAACCTTACAAACACAGCAAATCTCGATCTCTCTCCTATGATGATGTTACCTCAGAAGGCAGGTGCAGAGCTGTTTACTGCAGTCAGACGTGATCGCTCTGTTCTAAATTAAATCTACCCGTGATGGTTAGCATGGAGGTAATCAAATCACTTGCACCATTTGATCTGGTCCCTTCACCTTTCATTATCAAAGCCCATTTAAACTGCTTTAAACTAGAACTGAACTGATAAAACAGATAAATTCATGCATCTGTGATCACATTTTCCTACATTGTATTTTGTATGGAGTCTAAAAACCAGGCATAAAACAGCCTAAAACCAATGACAATTTATTGCATACTGTACCTTGTCAGCTGAACAATTCTATTAATTTATCCACTCCTAGTTTTGTTTTGAACAATGCAGAATAGCTTTTCATTACCATATGGTATTTTTAACTGATATAGAAGATAAAAATTAACATTCTGCCCTTAGACATTACCTTATTTCCTTCTGGATCATAGGCACTATGTAAGAAGTTGTTAGGCCATTTCGTTAAAAACACGGTGACTTCTTTCCCCTAGTAATTTCAATGTAACAGTTGAAAACAACAGTCATTTCCTGTGGATGGTGTGTAATCTCACATAATTAATAGGCTTTTCAGCCCAATATTAGAATAAAACCAGTTGATGCTCTGTTCTCCCCATCCCCATTTGTATTATACCTGTTCGGTACAGTGAATGTTAACTAAACAGACCTCAAAGCAAAAAAAAAAGTGGGCTATTAGCAGAATTTGTATGAACCTCTTAGTTCCCATGCCTTTTTGAAAAGCTATCATTATTAGCTTTGGTTTGCTCATCAGTGGCGTTTGATTGTCGATAATCCTCAAGTTTGAATTCTGCTGTTGAGTTGGTCCCATCTGCAATACCTTTGATCTGGCAGCTAAGGAAATTAGCCCATTGAAGGCAAAGTAGCCACTGAGATTTGATTCCTGATTAGTTTTGCAGGCATTCCTAATGCTTTTTCATCTAATTAGTAAATCACTACCTAAATTAGGCCCACCAAGCTGAAATAGAGGTTAAGAGATGTGGTCAAGTCTTAAAAACAACATGTGGTTGCTTACTGTATGCAGTGCAGATGTGACTGAGTTTTGCAGAAGCCCGGGACTCGGGAAAGGGTTGGTAGGGTGCATCTTTTTTCCAAGTCAGTTTAAACAACAACTGAAGTTATTTACCTCTTGGAGGTGGCAGAACAGTTGAAGTATTTCTGAATTTGTAAAGATTTGGGAGGAGAGGGAGCAATTGCAAAATGAGTTTCGGTGTGGTGCACCATCTTTTGAAAGGTTTGAACTGAGTGTTGAGCCTACTGAAACAAACTCACCTCACATTTGTAGGGTATTTGGTGATGGTAAAGGCTAAGTTATGGCTTTGGATTTGCATGGATTTTGGAAAGTAACAGCATAGCTCATAGCTCGGGTATCTTCATATAAGAGTATCTTTGCCAAATACTGGTGCTGGTGCACACAGTTAACAAGTGAGTGTTTACTGCATTTTTGAATATTAGTCAAAGTCCATATTGATGAAAGACAATCAAGTGTAACTCATCTTCTCTGTGAAGCAGACAAATGGTTGAATAAGTTTCAGTCAGATACAGTTGTTAGTATCTGTCTATGGCAACAACACTGCAAAAAGTGGTATTGGAGTATTGTCTCTGCAGATTAGTGCAAATTTCACTTTGACACATCTTATTAGCAGTAATGTGCAAGAAAAAACACTTTGATTTTCCAATGTCAGTTTTATTCCCACTTATTATGGGACTAATATAATGAAGAGCAACATAAAATCCCAAGTCTCTAGGACCATACAGCAAGAAGTGCAAAACCTCCCAGCAAGGCTGTATTATATCTGCCTAGCCATGGCTGAGCTCCTCATGGTGGAGTTCTCCCAATCCCTAAGTGACCTGCATCCTCCTGGGGTCACCGGCACTGTGGTGGCAGCTGGGACCCTCCAGGCTTTGTGCTTTCAGCTGTCGGGCGTTCATAGGGGTTTCAGTAGGGAACAAATTGCAAGGCATGTGAATACCAATATTGTATGGTTGGACTTGATATTAAAGGTCTTTTCCAACCTAGATGATTATATGATTTTATGTACGACTTTTGGCTCCAGCCCTTCTAATGCCTACATAACCTGGCAAAATTGAGTATGAACTCAACTGAGTATTTTTTTATGCTACTAATATTTCCAGATTTAACCATTCATTCTTTTAATGGTAGCAGTAAAAAGTGACTGATATCAAAACTGGGCAGGTGACAATGATCATCACCCTCTTTTCTCTTTTTTTTTTAAGTTTTACTGTCAGTTTTCTAATTAATGCTGCTTGGTATAAAGGAAGTCAGGTGTTGATTTCAATAGATACTGTAAATGTTATCAGGTTTAGTCAACTGTATCTTGGAAATAGAAAACTGCAAAGTTTCAACCATCCCAGCATAAAGATAACCTTCATTCTGAATACCCCAAACCCTGAGAGGAAACAGAGAAATTTTAAAAGCATAACAAAGAAACTGTAAAAGATAAAAATAAACGTGGGAGGTGACAAAAAAAGAGTGAGCTTAGAAAGTGCATAAATCCAATTTTTTTGTGCACTTACATTTAGTCCCCTGCATCCCTCCTCTTCTTCCTTGTAAACTGTGTCTCCCTTAGACCTGAAAGCAATGAGATTGTCTTGAGTACCACAGCATCACTGTCATGCCCCTGCTTCACTTGAGAGCCATAAAGTCTCATCCTTTACTTTAATAGCTCCAGTGCGTTTAGTCGAGAGCTTTAACTGAAAATTCTTTGGGAAAGAGGCTTTGCCTTTATGTCTCCTGTCAGAGGGACTTGCCATATTGTGCAGCAGTTAAAAAATAACTACTAATACCAGCAATGAAAACAAAGGAGGCAAAAAAGGCAAGGATGTGTGTTTGTGCAGTTGCTGAAAAATGGAGTATACTTTTAGCACTTTGTTCTCTTCCACTAAGAAAGTGCTTCTGCTTTTATTTTGTTGCTTTTCTGGAAGATGAACAGAGGGAATATGGAGATAAGCAATTGTAAAGGGAATTTTTGGTTGTCTAAGTACATGCACAAATTGGATTTCCCCTCCCCTGCTTCTGGCTATCTGCCAATTAATAATTTGAATTAACAGGAAGCTGGAAGGTTGGGAGCGTGATGAAATTCAATCAACCTTGAATTCAAAGTCAGGGTTGGGTTTTTTTGATGATGATGATGATGTATCTTGAAGGGAATTTTGAAAGCAAAAAGACGTGGTGGTTTATATCCTTCGATAAGGTTTGCCTTAGAATTTTGGATTTTGTTTCATTTTTTCTGTACATTTTGTCCATCTAATTACCATGAACTGCTGGTGAGATGAATGAACCCTAAGAGAACTATTATAAAGCAGTTTGCGGTGAGCTCTAAGTAAAAATACTAAGTTCTACTTCCCAAGGTTGCAGAGTTGGAATTGAGATTTAAATGTAATTTTTGGGAATCTGTCTTTAGCTTAAACTGCTTAGTTTCTCCATTATTTTGCATTACAAAATGTACTTCATTAGGATAATATGGAACAAGCTTGAAATATTATCTCTTAATTTCAATGTTCAGATGATGGTCTGATTCACAAGCGTGTTGTGGTTCAAAATAAATGTAGCAATTTTCGGTCCTGCAGGTGTTTTTCTTTGTCTAGCACAAAAATGGCTTAGGTGTTGTACAAGACCAAACACAAGACTTGATAGCAAAGGATTATATCTCTGGATAACACTATTTTTCTCTATGCGTGCTGGTGACTGTTACTAAATTTTGTGATATTCCAAGCTTTTAAAGCAAGGTGGATTGTGTAGGACATGAAAACAAATATGTTTCTTTTTAACACATTTTTAAGCTAATTTAAACAGACTTTAACAATTTGTAATTGTCTTCTGGATTTACTGTAACTTTCATTTACTGTCCAGCTCGCTTGTAAGCATGGTCAAACTAATCTAACTGATAGCTTAAGAGTAGTGATTGTAAAATGCTTATGAAATTTTTTTCTAAAGGATTTCTCTTTAGTTAAGTAGAGAAAAATAAGTGACTGTATGCATAGATCTCTTAATGTGTCACCCAGTTTTTTGCTTTAATTTTTAGATACAAGTTACGCCTGCATCGCTGCCTCTGCACCGTATTCACACTTGAGCAGAGACATTTTCCATGGCAGGAGCTGTGCTGTAGTGGAGAGTACCATGGCAGGAGTCTTTGCTGCAGTGATACATCCATTTTATCATTCACCCACCAAAGCCACCTCACCTAGTGTTGACTGAAGCTGATAGAACACGCCTTTTCAGGTGTAAATCAGGGTTACAAAACAAAGGCAGTGGAGCCAAACTTCAGTCAGACATCCTGATTTTTATCCATTTGGTTTGGTCCCTTGCTGCTGTTTATATAAGGTGGCACCTAATGTAGCTCAGACTTAGATGAGGAGTGACACCAAGGACCCCCCGGTGTAAATGCCTGGCCGGTGTGGACTGAAAGCTGGTCACACACAGCACCTTGTCCTGCTGCAGCCTTCTTCTTCCACACACTGCAGTTCTTCTTTGCCCACGCTGCAGGCTTCTGCACAAAGCAGGTGAGAGCTGGGGAGAAGGAGCAAAGTTCTGCAGTGAGACCCACCACTCCTAGCAGGTTGCAAGCTGGGGTGTGCCGAGCGAGCACATATCTGGGGACTCCATTCTGCCTTTGGTCCTGGTCTCTATAGCTAAGCCAACCAAACAAAAATGTGTTTATGATTCCAGTAGTAGTCTATCACCATGTTTACAGGCACAGTTCAGCTATCCAGGAGTGGTATTTACTCTTGTAGTTTGTTCAGGGGTATTTATTTTCCTTGGGTTTGAGGTCAGAGAGGTTAATGTGTGACTGTATCAAGTACCAGACATGCTTTTAAAACTTTAGAGAGTTTTGAACACATAAAAGGAAAATGTCAATTCTCTGTCAAAAGTATAGACCAAGATGTATAATTTGGGCTTCAGACACCCAGAGCAGTTTTCCTGTGAGTCCCTAATGGGCATAGAAAACAGCATTCTTTGGTGAATTTTGCTGTAACACTGTACTAAAATCATAAAGTTGTTCCAAGTGAGGAAAAAAAAAGGCATATTGCATCTTTTTTGTTGTGTGTCCTGTGGCTTTATGCATACTGTCACTTTTTCATTATATATGTAGCTCCATAAAATATTTCTCATCATCTGTATATAAAAGTATTTGAAACCAGCATGCCATTCATCGTCACCATCATCATCAACTTCTCTTTAAGTTGTTGTAAATTAATGTAGTGCCCAGAACAGGAGCAGAATAGGAAAACCAGTCTAGCAAGTTCCTGGAATGGCTGTTGTACAGAAGTTGTTATTTGCTATCTTAGTTACAAACCCAAGAGCTCAAGCGTTTTCTGTCATCTGTCAATACCCCTCGTTGAGTATTGTGATACTGAGATGTGAGTTTCAGTTATGACCTGGAGCTACACGGTAATGAGCCAAAAAGGGCGGTCGAAGCACCAGGAACACTTTGCAAATTGTTTCACCATAACTAATATTCTTGGGCAGATAAACAGTCCTCTTTACTTCTGTACCATAAGCTTCACCTCTTCTCTGTGGTCTCCCAGAGTACAGTTGTGCTTTGCTGTGCTTTGCTATGGAAGGAGCCTTCAGTGTCTGTGAGCATCTTGATTGTCCCAAAATTGTTGTTTTATTGCATCGACTAACACCATTTATATTCAGTTATGCGAATTGCTGAACAGGCGGTAAGTTACCCATTTTGCTAAGCAGCAATCTGTATGAATAACTGGTTATCCTCAGAAAGGAATGTATTAGTGGCATGATTTCTGTTGGCTTTTCTAGAGTTCATGTAGCTTTAATAACGATGAGATCAAACATTTGAGTCTGGACTTTTTTTTTTACTAGTTCCAAGACTATGTGAAAACAGCCTCAAAGGAATCTTTTAGAAGAGTTTATTCAGATGCTGACTATCAATAGTATCTCCAATGTAATTTCAGAAATGAGTAATATGGCTGTTTGCTGCTGAAGTGGAGCTGGGGTCAAAAGTACCGTTTGACTTCCGAATGCAAATGTCTTGCCACATTTCCCTTTGGAAGCAGCAGATAACTAGAATGAACTGAAACTGGAGACTGTGTTTTTTATGACACAGATTGAACTCCTGCCAATGACAAATTTCAAGGTACATTGTGAAAATGAAATGATGCAGTGCTAGCTAAAGTGCATGACCTAACTATGAATAGATGTACCCATGTGTACAGCACAGCTCCTACCTTTCTTTACTTGGAGAGAACAGTTTCACATGTACCAAGGTCGACAGAGTGGTTGTATCCTGCAAAGCTCATGTCATGCATGAAAGTACATAAAGACCATCTGGGAACTATAAAAATAGCCTGTCCTGACTAGATGATTTGTGTGGTGGCCAAGGACTGATACGCTCATTCAGGAAATGGCAAAACAATGTCAAACTTGTTGGGAAATATCCAGACTCACTTTCATCCTTGGGAATGGCCTGGTATCTCATGAAACGAAATCCACAAGGAGACTTTAGACCACACAGTTTCTGAATGCCCTGAAGGAGTCTGTGTGAACTGAAGTGGTTCAGTGTGGGCAGTGGAAATGTTAAGATTGTTCTTAATATTTTAAGATTTCAGGCTTGGTATATCTGAAACAGATTGAGAGTGATACTAGAATTTAACTCACATCTAAAGATTTTTTTTAATGTTTTTAAACTTTTAAAAGGGTTTTTTTCCATGTTTTTAAATGAGATTGTGTCAAATTTGTCATACAATTTACTACATTCTACCACATGCCAGTGGGCTTTATTGAGCCATCTCCAAATAGCTTATGCTATGATCTCATGTGAAGATGGTTTATAAAGCAAGATTGAAATGTTTTCATTGACCGACAGGAATGCAGGACATACAACTAAAATCTGGGTAATGTTGGCCAGACATGGGGGTTTTTTCCTTAAAAACTCAGTCTAGAAAGAATGATTCTAGAACAACAGAAATAGCTATAAACAGTGAAACTCAGTTTCAGCCTTTCTGTGCAGAAGAAGAAATAGAGATATTAATGACTGGTTTTCTGACAAGCATTGATGTGTCACGGGTGACACAATAGCAGCTTTTGAGCATGATTTTAATGAGGTTATCATACCTAAATGACTTGTGTAGAAGCCCTTAACCTGAACACTGTAACCTGTGACAAGTCTGTCTCCCAGTTTTATTGTTAATGGATATGCTAGATAAAGCTGTTGAGGTTCTCCAGCCACATCAGGCAGGCCAGGCACTATTTTAAATGCTGTCAGGAAGCCTAAGAGATGCTATTAAGAGAATAGCTGTAAACCACCTCCCTGGTCTGGTTTAACATTGAGCATCTAATTATTGCCATACATTTCTGACCTCAAAACTGCTATTTTATATTGAAGAGAATGTATTAGTGTGAAGGAATTGGATGCTATTCTGTTAAATAGTTTGAGTCCTCTAATGGCTCATTTGGTCATTTACTTATGCTACCTACCAGAAGAGTAGTGTGTAAAAGCAAGAAATTCTGATGTGCCCTGTTAATTGAGTAAAATCTAACTATGTCTGTGTTATCTTTCATACTTATTGCTGAACTTGGATGGAGATTGGAGATTCGACAGGTCCATGCTATTGTGTCCCCAGTGCCTACAGTAGCAAATTCTGTTTGTTAGCTTACCCCAAATTCAGCCAAAATTTAGGCTGATTTATGGGAAATAGAAACTGGGGAGTTTTAACTTTAGAGGGAGTTTGATTTCTGAATTAACACAAAATTAGGGATCTGCTCGCAGCTCTTTGGTCTCCTGTGTGTTTTTTTTATATTATAACTGCATAAAGAGGAATTATGCACTTCCTTCAAATGTGGAAGAAAACCATAGAGGATATATACTCAGTACCCTGAGGAACTTTTTATTTTATTTTTCCAGGGGTGCAAGAGTATTTAGAAAAATCCGTTCTGTCTTCATATAAATAGTTTGATCTTCTGTCTGAATAAAGGCAAAATCTTCAGAATAGGGTATTCACATCTAATATTAGTAATATTTCAGACCCTGTCTTGGGAATATTTGCCTACAATGTAGTTTTCCATTCTACTGTGTGTAATTGGTTACTTCTGAAAAGTGGCATAAGTATCCTGCTTATACCTAAAGGGTATGGATGATTTCTTGAAGGACAAAATTGTCATTTTATGTTAGAGGTATAGTTACAGGCATCAGTTCTACTGGTGACAAAAAGGTAACACATTTATTCCGCTTGCTGAATACAAGTCTTTATTTGTGTGTGATCTTGGGGGAAGGGGAAATTAAAGCTGGGGTTTTTTCCAGGTTTTTTGAGCACGACTGAGTGATTTGAAGTGAGGGAATGTAGTGTGGGTGTTTCAGGAGTTGTGAAATCTTTGGAATATTAACTTGAAGCAGAAGCAATTGTGCAACTTTTCTGTTTTATAGCCTCACCTGTAATCAAAGTAAATGGTGTTTCCTAAATGCCATGAGAGGGTGAAATTAAACAGCAGGAATTAAATAGGAAACCATTTCTTTGCTCTGGGAATGGAGCCTCACTTCAGCTGGCACTTTCACCTGTCACAGCTCTTGCTAGGCTGCATCCCACAACTTGGCACTGCCTCCATTTTTGCTGTGTGTGCCTCCTTGCCCTTCCACTGCAGCTTTCCTGCCATGCCCCCAGGATGTACATACATGTACGCAATCCTGCCCATCGTCTCTCTCACAGTGCAATTTGCCACCAGTCCCCTGAGTTTGAGCCCCACAGTTCAAGCTCAGCTCAGACCTTTCCACATGTGAAAGTTCACGGTGCCTCTTCTCAAGCTTAGCCAGCTGGTTCCAGAGGGAAGCTCAGGAGTTGGGTTTGCCTTTGCTGCTCCAGCAGCTGGTGGCAGGAGAGGCCATTGGTAGCCTTTGCCTCCCATTGTAAGGTGCCTTCAAGTGTAGATGGTTTTCCCCTTCAGCTTCACCTCACAGGCATTGTAGCAACTGGCTTTTAAATGACTTCACCTGAGCACAAAATTTAAATAGAAGTGTCTTTATAATCAAAAATGATCCTTATAAAAAAGTAAATAAAAGTTGTACATTTCACTTTAGATAAGCCAATTGCCCCAATTTAAAAATAAACCTGCTGCAACAGAGTATTTGTTTAGAAAGTGATTATAAGAGTTGAGACATGATGTTATCACTGGTTAGCTCACATGAAGTAAAACATTTTTAAGGGTTTCATTTGATATTAATAGATACTCATTGCACCTTAGTGAATCTATGTCTTCCAGAATATTTTACAAATTTAATAATTTAAAGAACTGGACCATATTTAGTGATGAAGTAACAACACTGAACATGCATTCACAGGGCTTTTTGATTAATTTTAATTCAGTGATTTATTTGTTACTTACTTCTACCTCCACACTGGTAGAAATTTATTTGACCTCCTGTCTCTAGGCTTCTCCTTCCTCCACTACTTTATTTTTATGGTAACAAATATGCAACTCAGTGAAGAGATCAATCATCTGGAGATGATCTAGCACTTGAACCTTCACCCTGAGTATGTCAGCCACCCTCTGCACTAATTAAGAGGTGCTTTGTGGAAGTTCAGTAGTGAGGATGGATGCAGCTCAGCTGGTTGCTGCTGCTGTAACAGAGATAGAACCAGTAGGAACTGAAAGCTCATTTAAAGCAGGACTGGGAGGGGCAAGTGAACAGCTGACACATGGATGAATGTTTCAGATCTTTTTTTTTAATATGTTGTGTTAGAGGGATTAAGAGCCATTCTTGCACACTAGCATTATTGGTAGTTTATGTTATGGACTAACTTGCAGTAGAACTAGAAAGACTGTTGTTAGTTTTGCTTTTCGAGAAAAGCAAAACTTTTAGAAAAAACTAATAGAAATTATTTTGTGCTTGGTACTGACAGTTGAAATGATCAGAGAGGCTAGAGATGTGAATTTATGAAACATGTTTTATATTCATATTCATCACAGATGCACTGTGGTCCTTCACTTTAAGAGAGAATGGATGTGGTGACTTAACCTCCTAAGCATTGATGACATTACGTAATGAGAGCCTCTGTGTAACACCAAAACCTACACAGAAACATTTAAGATGTATTAGGTAATGTTTTAAGAGTACTTTGGAAAGATAGAGCAATAAAAAGCCATTAATGTGACACTATTAATTCCTGAGGTGGGAGATTCATCTCTATGTAAGAATTGGCATTTACATGTGCATAAAACTATACTTTTCTTAGACTATTGTTATCATTATCGATTGTATACAAACACCCCATATTGTGTTTTATTTTATTTTGCTGCTTTTTATACTG
Source organism: Chiroxiphia lanceolata (assembly GCF_009829145.1). Classification (NCBI taxonomy): domain Eukaryota; kingdom Metazoa; phylum Chordata; class Aves; order Passeriformes; family Pipridae; genus Chiroxiphia; species Chiroxiphia lanceolata. The sequence continues at coordinate 20,794,649 of NC_045638.1, read as the reverse complement.
TAGTTCTTATAAAAGGAATGCAGATTTTATTACTAATTATAACTGATTTTCTTTGTCAGTGAGATATCCCTAAATTATTACTCCCCCTCCAAAAAAAAGCCTTAAGGTGCTTGATCTGGGTGTATGATAAATGCTGTATGGGAGTGTCTATGTCAGGTCTTAAAATAAGAAAACTGAGAGTTTAAGTTACATGCTATCTATAATCCTCTTACTGCTTAGTTCACATAAAGTAAAACAATTTAACATATCTCCATTGCATCTTAGTGACTACATGTCTGTTACAGAGTATTTTACAGTTTTTAATAATCCTGGAAGACTTGTGCATATGTTGGGTTTAAAGTGTCAGCAGCTAAAAACCAAAATTTCTTCACAAAATATCTGTTGTAGTATTTTTTTCCTTTTCCTGAAGAAAATAAAAAGCTATTACCCTATCAGGTAACAGTGATTTTATTAGTATGAAATGTAGAATAGGTGAAACCTTTTTCTAAGATTTCTTTCACAAGGTTTTTCATTGGAAGGAGGATCATCTGCATCAGTGCATTTGGTGGGGAAAAACTGTCTTTTGAACCTAGGGGATTACATCAGGCATATATTAATAAAAGAGAAAGGAATAATTTCTTGCATCGTTGTGAAAGTCTTGTGCTTTCTTTGCAGGTGGTAGGGTTTAGAATATCCTTTTTCTCAAGCTCCAGGTCAGCTCTGTACAAGTTAGTAGTCAATAAAAATTTAAGTGATGGCTCTTCACTGATGCATTTTATTTGACTGCCTTTTGTCTAGTTCATAGTACCAAAATATTGCTCAGTGACAGCTGAGCCATGGTAAAAGTGACATTGGAAAGTACGAGTTTTGTTTCCTTTCTGTCTTGGAATGCAATCCCTGAGGACAAGAATGCATTGAATGATGTATGCTTGTGTGTATTTCTTATGTTTGAAGGAGTTGACTAAATACGAGCAGTTTATTAAGAGCTAAAAATTTCAGCAATTTTCAAATTAAATTTGACCCAAGTAAAATACAGGCACTTAGAAGCAAACAGCTGTGCTGTGATTTAAATCTGTTCTTAACTGAGAAAAAAACAAATGGGAGAGGGAAAAAAAAAATCTACTTTATGTTTTTAAAATTATACTTCTAAAATATTTTAATAACTCCCTAGACTAGCTAAGTGTTATAATCAAATGCTTAGGAGAAAAATCCTTAGCTCATAAAAATAATAAAAGTAAGACGTAAATAAATAGAGCTACAAGGCATTAAAGATCACATGGTCTAAGTCTGCGGGAATAAACTACTGATAAAAATTAGTATGAAGGCCAGCAGAGAAATTTAAAAATCAGTGTCATATTTTGGCTATAGTATTTTTTCCTCTGAAACACTTGTTGGGAAGAAAGTATTCTCCACTGTCTGGAGAGACACCTGAGACTGCCATGTCAGCTGTCCATAAGTCTGTAGCCATGATGCCCTTTACCCTTCCCAGTGCCTGTTGCATCCCTCACCTTCTCCCGTGCATCTGTGTCTGCTTTTCCTTGTATACAAAGGCATGAGTAGGAAGCAAAGTTAATGCAAGGAAAATATACTTCAATTACAGCCTCTAACAAACCTGTGCCATGCATATACAAGTAGTATTTTCAGGAGACTTTAGCCAAATGTGGAAGGATTTTCACTATGACAGAAAAGACACTTTACCATGGGAGCAGCTTCTCTGCCACATGTCAAGTCCCTGCTCTGAGGTGTGGAGGCACTGGAGATTCTCACTGAAACACTGAAACTGTATAAATATCAGCAAAACTGGTTTTCACCATCTTCACTCTGAAACAACTGAACTATTTTTGCTTATGCCTTTCAGGAAAAAAAATTTGCTTGAGGCAAAGACTCACTGTGGAGCTTTACAGTCCAAACAGTTAAAATGGAGTCAAATTAAAGGTTATAATATAAGCTTATAATGTGTCATACTTAAATATAGGTATTGATGTCTACTCCTTGCATAATACTACAAAGGCTCTTGAGTTTCTGTAGAAATAAGAAGAGAGCAAAATTATCTTCCCTTAATAAGGAGATGTAAAACATATGTAAAGAATTGTGATGAAGAGTGAAAAAATGAATGAAAATTCGTCTTTGGACAAATGCTTATATTTACATCACTTTTTCATTGATGCTGAAAAAATGGAAGTGTAAATGGTTCATGACTCTGCAGCCAGATACTTGAAATAAACAAAGGATCGTTAAGAGTGGTTACAGATCTCTGTTTCTTTTCCCGTCTGTGGGAGTCTAATTCTTTGCTCCATAGAGTTTTTGTTTCCGCAACCTGTAACCAGGTGTAAAGTGTGCTCTCCTGGGAGCTGGAGAATTTAGCAAGTTTGAACTTGCTAATTCTTAAGTGAATACTTTAATGTTCAGTCTCTTAAAGTCTGTTATACCACTTCCACTGCCACCTTTCTCCTTTTCTTTTTTTTCAAATAAAAGTACTGAGTCAGTTCTCCACAGCCAAAAGTACAAATTGGAGCCTGGATTTGGAGCGGAAATTTGAAGCAATGAATCCCAGTCTCAGACAAGTGTCTAATCCATGTCTACAGGAAAACACATAAATCTTTGAAACAGGCACATAACTTTCCCCATTCCTTGTAGAGGGAATTTCATAGCTAGCTAGTCTTTGAGAATTATGTTCCAGGATCTGGATGACTAAAATACTCTCTTGGTTACAATATCCTTAGAAGATCTAATAGGCATGACAGTATGGAGTGTTACTCTACTTTCCTGCATGTCTTTTCCAAGTAAAAGTTCTTTTTCCAAATAAAATTAGTGAAGAGGACAAATGAGTAAGACTGTTCCAATTTGGAAAAATTGCTTCCTTTGAATTAATGCTGATATTGATGTTCATTTAAAAGCCGTATGGAGGTTTTGCCTCTTCATAACGCCAATGTGATTTCTCTTTGTGCGAACTAGAAGAAACAAATAATCTGGGCAGTATGAGTGGGAGTGCAGACAGGGATCAAAGGACGGGATTGTCCCCCTCTATATGGTGCTTGTCAGACCATATCTAGATACTGCATCCAGTTTTGGCACCTGACACAGGAGAGATGTGGACAAGTTGGAGGGAGCTTGGGAGGACCCAGGGCAGCGGGGCTGTAGCACTTGCACTGTGAGGAGGGACTGGGGGGGAATGGGGCAACCTGAAGAAGGAATGGCTTTGGAGGCACCTGACAGCCTCCCAGCACCTACAGGAAATCACTGAGGAAATGAGACCAGGCTCCTCACAGTGGTGCAGGGTAGGAGGCAAGAGGTACCGGTTGCAACAGGTTTAGAGTGGGTATAAAAGGAGAAACGTTTTCCAACATGTTCACATTGTGTTGGCAGTGGAGCAGATCACCCCAGGAGCCTGTGCCATCTCTGTCCTAGCAGGGTTTCAAGCTCTGGTGGGTGCAAGCCCTCAGCAGCCTGGTCTGACCCCAAAGCTGGTCCTGCTTTTGGCAGGGGGTAGGACTAGAGACCTCCGGAGGTCCCTTCCAGCCTGTGACCCCTCAAGCCTTTAGGCACCCAAAATCCTACTTGTTTTCAACAACCTTTATAATATTTCTGTAATAGCAAGTGTATGATTAACACCAGCCCTTCTGATCACCTGTAGCCTCCCTAGAGTCCTTCTTGGAGTGAAGGCCAAAAACTCAGAATCTATATATTCTCTGATGAAGTAATTCTTGTCTAGGGATTAAAACCTTTAAAAGCTTCTCAAACCCTGTACGTGTGGATTTAAGGCTTCAGTTCTCTCTATCTTGATTTTTTAAAGCAGGGGAGTGCTTTTTTTATTTAATCTGAGCTAACTAATAGCTGTGTCATAATATATTAAAATCCTTCCAGAGAAGTATTTAACTGAAATTTTTTGTGAAAACCTGAGATTATGTCATGTCTGTCTCTGACTCCCCAAGGATATTTTAGTTCATCTTAGTTTCTAGGCTGGTTAGCTTTTTCAAAAAATAGGTTAAAAAGCTTTCTTCTTAGCATTTCCTTTTAATCTGTAGACATTGTTATTTATATTAGGGCTGTGTAGGACTTCATGATGCTGCCACTAGAAATGTGATTCTTTGTCTTTTTGTGTTGTACATTCTTCACCCATCTACAAATAGAAAAAAAAATGAGGACTGACAACTCACTCTAAAAATACTATCTGAAGACACAAACCTTAGAAAATGCTGCTGCTTATGTCTCCTGCTATCCCTAGACTTGAGGAAACATCAGAATTCCATATTGAAATTAATGGAAGAATTGATAGAAGATTGGGAGGGGGTAAAACCATCATACGTTTGGTACCTTCATATGTGGTCAGAGGTCAAAATAGTCAAACATCTTTCAGCTAAAGAGAAGCACAAAGTCTTCCACTGGTCTTACCAGTAAGACAGAAAGCAGGAAAACCTCAAATGACAAAGAGACGGCCTCACCCCTCTTGGCCAATTACAGCATGTAAAGGACGGAGAATGGATGAAAAGGCAGATAATGTGTGTGATAGTGTTGTACAACTTGGATTATACTGGATACATTCTGTATGAAATTTTCTTTGCTATTTAAATCCTGGGTATGGAGTATCCAGAGGAAAAGTTAAAGATAAATTAGTATCTGAAGTTGGCACTTGAGGTGGTTTTTATGAGACCTTAATTCTTAGCCTTAATTCTTTGTATTGATTTTTAATGGGAATTTTTTCTACAATATTTAGCAATGTGAATACAGAAGAGTAACTTAGAAATAAGCTTTTACTTCAGTGGTTGCTTAGAAGTTTCGGCAGGCATTCTTTGAAAGCAAATTATTTCCCTCCATCCTTCTTCCTTCCTTTTCCACCATCCAACAAGGAAAGTAGTACTACGCCTTCTATAAAATGGAGACCCTTCTCCAGAGCTCAAACCAATATAAACCAGGAGCCAGTGAAACTTTATATTTAAAAAAAAAATTAATACGCACACAAAAAACCCCCACAACAGATTTCCACTAAGGTCTAAATGTTAGAAGTAGAAATACACAGCAGTGAAATATCCTGAATTTATGTATGTATTTTTCTATTCCATTGCACTATTCTATGTAATCTTTGTCCTTACGGCTTTTAACATTGGCATTCTCTTAGGATTATTCAAGGGAAAACATTAAGTATTTATAGCCATAGTTAAAATCTTTATAAATAGTTTATAATAGGATCTGCCATAATAAAAGTTTGAAATAGTTTCCATTATAGTTCTTTGTTTTCACATATTCTAAAATTTACAAAATACGGCTTTTGGGGGGTAAAATTTTCCATGTTGTGAGTCTGAAAACTATTTCTGCTTCGTTAATTTGGAGTATAATCCTTTCAGCTATTTTGGAATTCTAGACAAATGGGAAAAATGCTTTTTCCCTTTGTACAATAATAATAAAAATAAAGAAAATCTTCAACTACATTTTTAACAATACTACAGGGGAAACAAGTGAAGGTTGAAATGTGTGGCAAGGCTTTTGCTTGCTGAGGGGGAAAAAAAAGTTATAAATGATGGAAAAATAACATCAAACTGTTTCCAGTAACATCTGCTAAGCTTATTAGCAGAAACTAATAAAAATCCACCCCGTTAATGACATCGCTGCACATTCCCTTTGCCTGAGGCCATCCAGACATGAACTAGCCAAGCTGCTGTAGCTCCCTGCTGGCCTCTGGACCTTCGCAGGTCTTCCACATGGCACTCGCTTACTGGATGGATCCCACATTTTGAGGTTTCAGGGATGTGCCCATCTCCGCTTCCCACACGTGATGAACAACGCTGGTCCTTCTTCTGTCTGCTACTTGTGGGGACCTGCAGCTGTGTGGGGCCAGCCTGCATGGCTAAAAAAAAAAATGTAGTTTGGTTAGCCTAGCACAGATTCATGTTGTTTTACCTCATTCTATACACAGAGCTTTGCTAAGTCCAAGGGTGCTCTTTGTCATACAAGTTACAGGTGTTGTCATGAGACAGTAGTACCACAAAGGTTTTCACTCTTAGTCTTTCTCTAACTGCACTTGTGTCAGGGTGTCCTAAAAGATACTGAAACAGAATGAAATTTCTATGTACATGGAATTGAAACAGGTTTTACTGGATATCTGGGTCTTGTGGGAGAGATGTAACAAACAAACCTGCAGATATGTGGACAAACAGGCCCTGCTTCTTGGCGCCACTGCTGTGTCCATGATGCTGCTTGCCTGGAGAGCATTGCAGGAGCCCCGTAGTTCTGGGACAAAGGAGCAAAATATGGGACCAAGTCTCAAAGCCCTTTACACTTTCAGCTCTGTGCGTCTCTTCCCTGGTGCTGAGGCCATGTGCCTGTGCACGGTGTGCTGGGTGGTGGAAGTACCTTCTGCTGTAGTGGGCACTGACACCACTGCAACCAGTGAGGTGGTAGTGGTCTGGTCTTTAAAATGAGAATTTACCCTCAGGGTGGTATAGGAAGTGGTTTATGTAAGAGGCAGGGTAAAAAAAGCACACAAGGATGTTTTATCCTTACCTTGCTGTTCAAAAATAAGGTGCACATGCCAGACACAACCCAGTTCTGCAGCCAAGTTAAGTGCTCAGATGTGTTGGGAAAAAGCAGGATTTTGGCCCCTGCTACCACAATTTGACCATTTTAAGCAGCAAAGTTGCAGGATAAAAATCAGAAATAATCAAAAAAGCCTTATTCAGATATTCTGTCTTTTGAGCAAGGCCTTCAGACTGTCTCTCAGTTGTCCTTCCAGGCTCCTTGCTCTTACATTCTTTGCCCTGGCATTGCCTCATTTAAAACAGGTGCCATGGCTGCTAACTCCCACTGCCCATGTGGCTCTGAGGTTTCTGGAAGCTCCTTTTGTGTTCCAGCTGCATGGTGTCACCTCAAAGACAATGTTTTCTCAACTGGACCATGGCCTGTCTCATCACAGCTAGTGCCTGTCTGTGCCTGTTCTTGCAGGCCAGCTTGGGATTTGAGATACCTCACGTTTAAGTGTATCTTTACTATTAGGTGTCAAACAGCTGAAAAAGAAACTACACTTTATTCTAGATATTTGGGGAGGAGGGATGTCCATTCTAGAAGTTCATCTGTGTTATTTTACATCTGAAACAGGTACAACCAGTTCTGGTAGGAACTCATGCCATCACACTCATTCACCTCAAAACTCTGAATGTGAAGCACAGATGAAAAATGTAAATATTTGATTTTGTTGAGGTTTTAGCAAAAATCCAGGTATATTAAGTGAGAAGTTAAATTTGAGAGAGCATTAGTACAGTGGCTCTCTGGCCAAAATTAAAGAAAATCAAATATTGCTAGAGAAATTGTGCCATCTTTTTAAAGTTGCAATGTTCTTTAACTTTTTTGAGCATGTAGCACAATTTGTAAGATTTAAAGCACATTTTTATTGCGTTACGTGCATAGAAACGCACGTGCACACAGACAGTCTGTTACTGCTCAATCAGACAATCATGTATTTTGACCTAATTGGTTTGAAATGAGTGGACACATACCATTGTCCCTCTGCTTGTCCTAATTGCCATTTTGTGCTCATGTAAGGATGAAAATCCTTGGTTCTTTTTAGTGGCAGGATTCCCAATTGACTTCAGTTGTTCCAAGGGATCTTGATTCTCAAACTAAATCCAATCATGTGTTTTGATTTCTCAAGCCTCTGTAATTCCTTCCTTTTTTATTTTAAAACAGTTCATTTCATTTCGTTTGCAATTTCTGGGCCTACTGTCAACTCTCTCATTAGTCTTGCTCTCCCATTAGTCTTATTTTTTGCTTCCTGGACCTTTCCATATAATATGCTAGTATGAACAATATTTTTGTTTATTAAAAAAAAGGAAGTTTCCTTTTTTTAGAACCAAGCTGTAAAAGAGGTTTAACACAATTGCACTAATTAAGAGGAGCAGTGGGGGTTTTTTGCTTTTTTTCCCCTTAGCAAAGAGACAAAGAGGAAAGATCAATACTGGAAAACGCATTTCATTCTGCAGCAAAGGCAGTTGGAAAAGATCCACTTGAACTCAGAACTGAAATACTGGAGGCTGCTGTCATTAAGTAAATCAGCTGAGAACTGAAAAACAACCTGATCAAACTAAGAGATTATAAGTATGAAAGATCTGTTGCAGAGTTCAGCATCTCTTTAGATAGAGGAAGTAGAGTTTGCTGGGAATTTGGTGATTAAAGGCTTGTCTTTTGTTGATGATTAGTTATTTTGCTCTGGGAATTGTTGATTAATTGAAAATGTTTGAATAGTACTTAGAAATTGCTGGAATATCTCTTGCTGCCCTTTCTTTAAGTAAATAGATGTGGATTTGGTTCCAAGTGGATTTGGTTCCAAGTGGCCCTTCAGTTTGAAATGTAATTTATAATTTAATGAAAAGTAGTATTCATGCAGAAATAAAGCTTTCTGCAACAATGTTCACTGAAGTGTTTAACTGGCCAAATTATTTTTATAAATATTTTTATGTTACTTTTGCTTTTATTTTTTTTTCATGTTTTGATAGTTTCCTGGATGATGTGTTATTTTGTTAACATTTTTTTCCAGGAAAGGACAACCATTTTGATAATCTATTGCAGATTTTTAAAAATATAAATATAGTAGGCACTGTTATGATTTTAAAAAATAGAGATTCATCTGTTCAAAGACACATCTTTATAGATATTGCATAGTAAACCAACCTTCTCCCTGAACAATGTTTTGATTTTATTTAAATGAAAACCTCATTTTTGTCTGGTTTGCCCACACAACATTTGATTCATCAGAAGTGGCCTCGTGAAGACAGAATTATGGATTCATTGATCAGTACCACATGTCTATGGTTGGCATTCCTTCGACATCCTTTTTATCCGATTGGCACCAGATTTGGAACACCGATATGGTAGAGCTTGCTGGTTAATAGTATGAGATCCAAGTGTCAGGATCCAAGCTAGACCTTTATTACATCTGTGCCATTTTTTCTGAAGCTCTCAGGTACAGATGAAGTTGTTACAACTTTTCATAGAATCACAGAATCAACCAGGTTGGAAGGGACTTCTGAGATCATCAAGTCCAACCCTTGATCCATAACCACCATGGTTACGAGACCATGACACTAAGTGCCACATCCAGTCTCATCTTAAAAACCTCCAGGGATGGAGAATCCACCACTTCCCCAGGCAGCCCATTCCAATGTCTGATTACCCTCTCTGTAAAGAATTTCTTCCTAATATCTAACCTAAACCTCTCCTGGTAGAGCTTAAGACCATGCCCTCTTGTCTTACTGACAGCTGCCTGGGAGAAGAGACCAACCCCCACCTGGCTCCAGCCTCCTTTCAGGTAGTTGTAGAGAGTGATGAGATCTCCCCTGAGCCTCCTCTTCTCCAGGCTGAACAACCCCAGCTCCCTCAGCCTCTCCTCACAGGACTTGTGCTTGAGTCCCTTCACCAGCCTTGTTGCTCTTCTCTGGACCTGCTCCAACACCTCAATATCCTTCCTGAACTGAGGGGCCCAGAACTGAATACAGTAGTCGAGGTGAGTACAGGGGCAGAATCACTTCCCTGGTCCTGTTGGCCACAGTTCCTGATACAGACCAGGATGCCATTGGCCTTTTCATCTGAGTGTGGTCTTAAAGGCAGCAGTGAGAATGGGAATGAGCCGTGGCTCCCTGGGTTTGTTTTGGTATAGTGTGGTCTTTTAAAAATCAGTGGCAGTTCAGTGTAAATAAGTAGATTTGAAACCAAAATTAGAGCCAGGCTTAACACTTGGCAGTGCAGGATTTCTGACAAGCCTATTGCCTTCTCTTTTTGAGGTCCTTGTCCTTAGTGATCTGCTATAAATGATGGTGACAGACATCTAAGTGAGACAGTACATACTGTACAGCTCAATAACCATTCCCAAAGGAGATTATTCTGCAGAATCTCAGCTTTTGTTTTCCCAAAACAACAAATTTGCAAATGCATTTGTGACAAAAACTTCAAAATATTAACAGCATAAGCGATGCAAAGACATCTGTGAGCATCTGTAAGGAGCCTAGGACAATAGGTCTGAAAGGCTGCAATCCCCTCATTTTTTGTCATTCAGTAGTTCGGGTGACCTGTGAGGATCATTTGCAGAGTGAGGATAGTTAACTATTCACCTCCCCACTATGAAAGGCCAGGGAGGTATGGTGCAGTTCTTACTGTGAGCACATCTTGATGTGCTTTCTTAAGTGCAAGGTCTCCAGAAGGGGCAACTGGTTTTTTTTGGTTGGTTTTTTTTTTTTAAGTGTGATGTCTTGCTCAAGCCTTAAAAGGAAGAGTCAAGAAGTCATGCCTGCACAATCTGCATTTTGAAGAGGGCTCACTGTTAATTTGGTGACTGACATGTGGAGTTTGGAAAACACCATCCCGCACCTTGTAATCAGGAGTGTGATGGTCTCATTCCCTTGTCAGGATACTTGTAAAGACTCCTTAGTTTCGTAAAATGACAGGAGAGACTGTGAGGGGAGAGGGAGCAGAGTGTGCTCTTTTCCTCTCCGAGAAGTTTCGTTTGGCATTTTTGGAAAGTAGCATACTGGAGTTTCCACAAGAGGAGGCAGCTGCGATAAAAGCCAAGACTGAGGAATGCACTGGTGTGGGCCAAGCAGAGCTCATTACCCTTTGGGGAAGAGCTGCTGGCTACTGACTCTGTTCTGGCTCTATGGTAGGGAGCATCCGAGAAATACAGAAGCATAGAGCTCATTGAAAGTTTCTGATGAAAGCATTTTTCAACAGAAAATACTGAGATTGCCTAAATGACTAATTTTTTGAGAAGTGGCTTCTGGCTTTGGGAAATGTTTTTCATTAAACTACAGAGTATATGCAAAACAGTAACACATTGATTTGGCTATGCTGTCATGGTGCCTTCCTAGAGTCTATTTTAGTTCTTCTGTTCACATTCTCTTCTCTGACAGAGGGAGACTGTAGTGGGTCCTGAGAGATGCACCTTGGTGCGTGGATCCATCTTGGATGAGAAAATGGGAGCACAAAAGTGTGAACTCCAGTTCCCATGCAGCAAGGCATCAATTTGACAACATTCCGTGTTTGAACTTCTCTGCAATGTGTTTATTTTTATGGAACCTCTCCTTGCCTTTTTTTCCCAAAGCAAATATGCAATTTCTCTTCAAACCTCCCTATCATTTTAATGACAGTGTTGTTGTCAGTAAAACTTCGGTTGTGAAAAGACATTTTGGCCTAGCCTTGTCGAACAAGTAGGTAAATAGTGAAACCTCTCCAGGAGATAAAATGAAAATTTGTATGTTTAAGTTGGGGTTTTGAGGGGTTATTACAAAATGACCCCCAAAAAACCCTCCGAGAAGTTGGCAACTGCTCAGCACTGAGTTAAAGCAGACTGGAGCTAGCAGACTTTTTCACAGTGTGGCCTGACCAGCCATCTGATACATTTCTGTCAGCAGGGCTGGATGCAGAAATGGGAAGTGTCTGACTTCCTATTTAGGTTTCAGGTTTAGGTTTTACTTTAGGTGTTTTCCCTAAATGTCTGGGCCTGTTTCCACCTTCCTGAGGGGAAGATTGACTGGTAACTCCCAGTCCCTGTGGATGGCATGCTGCAGCAAGTAGCAAATGTAAACTCATTTCCTGAAATAACCTTGACCATTCCCTGGTCTGGGGTTAGCCTGGAGGGCAGGACACAGCCCTGGAGGACCCTGTGACCATCATTTAGAAGAAGGGCAAAGGAGTTGAGTCTTTAGATACTATTTGAAAATCAAAAAAGTTATTTTCCCTTGATTCTTCAGTCAGATCTCCCTTATTTATGGCAACAGTGCTAAAATATGCCTGATGAAGGGAGAGCAATCCTTGAGTAGGGGCATGGGATGTAAAGAAACAGTTCTTAGTTCACCTGACCAGCACTGTGCTGAACTACAGCTATACATGAGGCTGCCTTCTCCAGAGCCACTGGCCTGGCCCATTAGCAGGATTCCCAGTGCCCCAGGAAGGTTTAATTTGAGAACAGTGGTATGTCAGTGCACAGAGCCAAATGAGATCCAGTGGTGTACTCCAGGAATCAAGCTACCCTGGTTGCCCAGAGCACAGGGAAGCTGCAGCATTAAGCTTCGCTGGAGCCAGCTCAATGCCAGATGAACCACTTCAGCAAAAGCCGAGCAGCCCTAGAAGCACAGTGGTGGCATATTCGGGCTAATATCCTAGATTTTTACCTCTGTGTGCAAAACATTTTTGCAAAAAACCCATTTCGGTAGATCTGAGAGTTGAGTCTTTATTTAAAATAAGTGTTTAATTTTGCATGATCTTGACAACCCATCCACTGATGGGGTTTGTATGTTTTAGATACATTATACTTTGAGTAGTCTTAATTGACTCAGGTCACATGTTTGGACATTCTTAAATGTCTGCAGCATCACCACCCAAATTTTTAAGGTGAGGTTTAAGTAAATAGAATTTCCCATTATGTGTAATTGGGTGCAGGAAAAAGTGTTTCAAGTAAAGAGAGTTGTAGCACATTTGAATGCCTTTTGTTAATCCTCTTGACACTGTAAAGAATGAAGATGTTATTGCTGGTATAAATGTGAAGTGTCTCCAAAGGCACATCGGTATTCTTCATACACTACTTTATTACTGTTAAAAAAAACTATTAATCTAGGTAATACCAGTCTTCAGTAAAAAAAAGGAGATCATCAATTAGCAGAATTAAATCTATCACAGTGATAACTGAAGGTTTCTGCAGTTTTCTACAGAAGTTTGCATTTCTACATTTAAAAAATATTGTGTTGTGGGGGAGGCTAGTTGTTTGTGCCTTATGAATCAGCCTTGGAGATACACAAAATATAAGTATGTTTCTCTCCTCTCTGAAATGTCTTTTTAGCCACTTTTATTTGAGCTGTTTATCTGCAGAGGAGAAGGAAATCAGAAAGAGCGTTAATGAAATTGAGTATGGTCTTTGTCTTTCATAGCTCAGCCAAGTTTCTAATGAATATGTTTCTCTGGGTAAAAGCCAAGAACTGTGTATTGCTGTGGATGGGTAAAAGCTTTACAGTTGTGTATCTGATTGCTACACTGGCATCTGTGGGAGGGAAGAAACCTTAAATATGTGAGTGGAGATCATCTAGTTATTTGTGGCATGGTAACAATGTGTATAAAGATATGATCTGACACGTACGTCAAAGTAATTCCTGTTGACTGACTTCAGGGAAAATGCATTGTAAATCCAACTACTACTTGGTGTGCTTGGGATTCTGATGCAAAGGTAGCTAGCTGCCATGGAGCTTTTTCTTCTGGGGCTGTCAGATTATTTATTTTGCAATCATGCTGATTTTCTCTGATTTTAGTTCATTAAAGAAAAGTCATCTTTAGAAAAACAAATAAAAACCAGCACTCTTCCTTTCCTTTGCTTCCCTTTCCTGAAGCAACGCTCTGTATTTGGGAAATACCATGTTAATGTCTTAAATTGGCAGGATGAATCCAGAAATGGCATTTGTAGTTTCTTGTGTTTTTTTTAAATAAAGTTCATCTTACCACAGAGTACGTCATTACTGAAACTGAATTTTTGTAAGAGGTTTCATCTTTACCAACTTTCCTACCACCAAATTCTGAAACAGCTATTTTTAAAATGCTTCTAAAAGTGGTTTTTTTTCAACTCACAGCTATCAGATTTTTTTGATTTAATATTATCATGGCCATAGCAACGATACAGATGTATTTTAAGCACTCAAATGTGAAAATGGCCTTAACTGTTGCTACGAATGTCTGTCTTGTTCTTCATTGTACAACGATGATTATGCAAAAAGGGGCATAGGGGTTTATTAATTATTCAGCTCCAAGTCTGTTTATCTGGAAGAAGTATGTATAAAGTTATACTGGAAGTGGTGCTTTCACTGGCTGCAGTTGCCAACCTTGGTAACTGAAGCCCTTAACGCTGTCAGTGCTTCCAGTCTCCAAATCATGTGGCAGACAAATTTGAGCCCATTTTGCAGAAGAGGGATTGAAGAGAAAAGAGATCGAGTGGCTTCCCAGGGCAATACGTGGCGGGTGTGACAGGACTGGCTGTTGGATACAGCTGATGCTGTCCTCAGCCAGAATCTTAGCAGAAAGTGCTCATCCTTTCCAAAGGAGATGAAATTTTCCTTACCAAGATTGCATGATTTTCAGTATTTTATTTCTTCTTGTTGTCTGTGAAATGCAAACTGTAGTGATAAAGACTGGAGTACTTGAGGAGGATGCCTCCCAAATTAGCGAACTATGGTTTCTTATGGAAAACCAGCATCCAAGCTATTGATGAAATACAGCCTAGGATAATAAAAGGCCTACCAGGGTTCAAAAGACCTCCATTTACATAAATATGCAGAGACATCTGTTACAGTCATGAGTGACCTGCTGGTTTAAATCATCACCAGGGGAAACGTCGTCGATCAGTGTCGCCTGCAGTAGCAGGTGCTACTTTAGGCAGCAGGAATTACTGAAGAGGTTTTCGATGAACAAAGACGACCTTTCCGCTTGCCAGGAAGAGACATACGGGAAATTGAAAGAAACAGCACACGCCCACGGTCTTTCATTTGTGAGACACGATGAGAGCATAGTGTGTGCCTCTGTGTCCAAATCTGTACGTGATTAGTTATAGGTTTAGTGTGGATGACAATGTTCCAAAGTTTATGTCTGAGGAGTATTATGTTTTTTGAAACCAAACTACTTATGTCAGATTCCCAAGCAGGAATGAATCATCAAGATTTAATGGAAAATGTTCAAAATAAATTCATCATCTAAACCTATAGTGTTTTTATTACCAGAGTATAAGCCCAAAATAGTAATGTAAAACCATCATCCTAAAGGTTGCGATTACTTCAGTGAAAAATGAAAGTTTAATTCTTGCTCACCATAATGTTATAATATTATAAGTTTATATAATGCAAGGATATTCGTATTCCTTGTTGGCTCAAGGTATATGGTGTTCTCTTTTTCTCTCCCCACTTTCCCCCTGCACCGTTCACTGCATAACATGGCTTTGTAAGGAGAGAATCTGTCTTCAGTGGATTAATAACTGGACAGAAAACTGGATTTCAAATTTGGGGCTGCAGAAAGGTTATGATTTGGTGTGTTATATGTGACTGTAATTGTCAGCAGTTCTGAGAAAAAAAGTGCTCACATGGTAAAAAGGAGTGTCCAAAGAACCTGTGGTAAAGCCACTGAAGTAAAAGGATTGACATTTGCAAAAAGTCTCCCAAGATATGAAATGCTCCCTCTGTGTTTCTCGTATATGTTAAATACTGCTCTTTAATTATAATAAAAGGTGCAGTACAGCTTGAGTACTTGATTCACAATATTTAATGGGTGCCTCACACTGGGACGTTACAGCTCTAATAACTGTATGAGATCTTTAAATACCTTAGCAATTCCCACCTCTATTTTGATAACACATTTCATACCAAATGAAGATAAAACAAAACCTGTTCTTTTCTCTCCTTTGAACAGAGCGTGGATCACACTTCTCGTAGACCTCATCATATTGAGGTTGGGCTAAGATGAGCATAACCAGTGACGAAGTGAATTTCTTGGTGTATCGCTATCTCCAGGAATCGGGTAAATTTCTGGTCTTTCCTCATAACTTCTGGTCATAAATGAAATGGGAAAATTGGCTTTAAGCATGATATTACTCTAGGAATGTTGCCTTGAGTGTTTCAGACTGATAGACTAAATATTTCTCGCACAAACCCACATTTCTTTGAAATCATTGTCTTGAACATAAAAAAAGTGCAAACATGCACAGGTACAAAAGTAAATATTGCAGTTAGGTAAAACAAGGAAGTAAATAACATTACGTTAACAAATGTTTTGGTAGAGTAATATCATGTCAGCCAAAGTAATTTTTTGGCAGCATGGGCACAAAGCACATATATGTTGTATCTTTTTTCTTAGCTACCTGAAATTGTCTAAATTGGTTTTATGTTGGCTGTTAATGTAAATCTGTTTGCAAATTTCTGATGTTTTAGAATTTTGTTAGGGTAATTATGTATGTAAACTGAGCTGCACAAGGGTCGGTGTGGCTCTGTCTCAATATCGCTTCCACTTCTGTCTGTTTTCATATTGGAAAATATCACAGGGCTTTTCCTTTTAGAAGGAAAAATTAAAAAAATATTAAATTGAAACTTAAATTTTGGGTTTGTTTCCATAGTCTTGTTTCCACTCTTTGACTGCAAGAAGTAGAGGGTCTATTAGCTAATGGAAAATATTTTGTTAGAGATGATAGGGGAGTTGAGAAACATTGACAAATAATTTATAGGCAGCATCACAGGTTACTTGGTACTGATCCTATGTTTTGTGTTGGTAAAAGTAGAATTGACTAAAAATATTTCATGTTTCATATGCTGAAATGAACAAAAATTTCTATGAAAAATACATGTTGTCCTGTCAGAAGATTTGAAGCCAGTTTTAGAATAAACCCTCCAGACCCAAGAGATGTCTTGCACAGGGGACCAAAATCCCAGCATGATAAAAAGATGTGGGGTTAGCCTACTTCTGTTGGTCATTATAACTAGCATTCATTAGATATGTTATTTTGAGATGTTTCTTCTACTTGCAAGACTGTTTTGATCCCAAAAACCTAAATCCTTGTGTAAAGAATCTCCACTGAAATTAGGAAGAAAATTTTTCATACTTTTTTAGTATTTGGTCTTTTAAAGCAGTTCTTTGAGAGTCCAGTTGTGGCCTGTGTTAGCTCTTTTCTCATGTTGTATTCCATTCCACTCTCTTAATAACAGAGCTTCATAAAAAAATAGTCTAGATCTGGTGTGCAAACAGATGAAAGAAAAAGAAGAACTAACAAAACTAAAAACATCATCCAGACAAAGTTTACTTTTAAAAATAAGCTGTTGTGTACCACAGTGGATAGAGCTTTTAGAGATTAGAGCAGTGCACAGATGGACATAATCAAAGTGTAAAGAATCTTGAAATTATTTTACGTTCTTATATTTGAGTTGTAGGAGATAATACATAACAGTGTATTAATGCAGTAGCTTTTCCTGATGTGAAAAAAGAAAATTAGCCTTTTTTATTCCTCTTGATACATCAGTAAGTGGATTAGTGTTGTGTAGTGATTCAGGAGGCTTTACAAAGTCAGTCAAGAATGGTGATATTCTAGGTAACCCATCTCCCACAAGCAAGCAGTCACTTTTGCCATTTTACAGAGAAGTTTACATATAAATTTTCATATTAATAGCAAGTTGTACTGCTCTTACCTTCATATCTAGAGGGCCAAAAGTTTCTCTTTTTTAGTCCACACATACTAAAGGCATTTTGTTTCCAGTGTTCTGTTCCATTTTACACATTTAAGAGAGTGAAAGTTGAGGTCAAATATTTAAAGAAATATTCAAATATGCTTCAAACTGAGCATATTGAAATCTAGGTGCTGGGTATGGATTCAGTAAATATACCTGACAGTTTGTTAGGAATTTTATTCAGCATACAAGAGCTGTAACCAATGATGAATCCACTAATCTGTTTAAAAAGCTTCTCACATTTATTTTGAATCATTTTTCCTATTGTCATTGGGTTTTCCCAAAGGAATTTTTATATCTGTATTTTCAAATGAAGTAGGGTAATTAGACAGAAATTGTTATACAGCATTTTTACCTTTCCACCTGCTACTAAAAATGCCATAAGATGTGACAGCAGATGAAAGGTATTTAATCCATAGCTTCAGAAATAAGGCATGCCAAATTTAAAGGCCCAGTGTTTAAACACAGTCTGAGTTCAAACCCCTACAATTTAAAGGTGTTTGCCAAAACCAAAGTTATTACATTGATTATTTATTAACGTTAGCTGAACCTAAAGCTTCTAAAAATTGTATTGGACACAGCCATAAAGGTTGCTTACAAGACCATACAAAAGTTCACTTTTTTTTTCCCCAGGTACCTGTCGTTTAATCTTAATGTGTAAAGCTTCCAGGCTTTCCCATGAAGTGTAGGCAAACGGTGGGAGGAAGAGAGAAATGATGAAAGGAAATACATATGGCCGAATAACTGTATAAAAAAGCATAATATCCCTATAATATTTCACGTATTTTTCATCTGCAATGCACAGAAATACTTGAGATTATTTGAAACACTATAAAAAAGATTCTGATGAGTGCTCTACGCTTCATTATGAAAATGCTGACAGATGATTCTACTGGAAATTTACCTCTTCTAAAATTGAAGTTAGATGTGAAATTCAGTAATTATATTTCCTCCTTAATTTTCTGTCAGACCAGAAAACTTGCGTGGGAGAGTATTAATAGAGTTAAACTGTCTAAACCGTTATTGTTGCTTTTTAACAAACCTTGGCATACTAAGGAGAGTTTCAGTGAACTGGAAAAAGCAAATGTTGTGCCAGAATTTTTAAAGGTTAAACAAGATGATCCAGGTAACTATAGGTCAAGCAAAATCACTGGAAGGCTGAGACTAAATATCTCCAACAAAGATGAAGGGATGACCTCATGCCAAATGCCAGCCAGCAAGTTTTTATGGATAATAGATCTCGTCAAACAAACTTGATACTGCTTTTTCCAAGATCAGAAATGAAGGTGACAGAGAGAGCTGTGCTGACATTAATACACTTAGATGTCTACTTTATGACATTTACTTAGTGTTGTTGACACTGCAGTTAAAATGAAATAACAGTGAGTATAATCAGTGTAATCCAGGGTTACCGAATGGGTTAAAAATGGGCTAACAGAAACATCTTGAAAAGTAATTAGAGTTGGGGAGTATTCATCTCAGAAGTTGCTTCTTGTGGGAACTCATAGGAATCTGTTCTTGGTGTAATACTGCTCAATAGTTTTATCAGTTACCTGGAAGGAAATACAAAGTGATTCCCGAGTAAGTTTGCAGATGGAATGAAATAGTAAGTTGTGGCATTTGGTGAGTTAACACTGACTGATCATGTGGTTTAACAGCCAGGGAGACTGCTTTGAGTTGCCTGCTGCTGGAGAAGATGTCTGCTCAAGGGGCAGTACAGTCAGATCCCCCCCCGTACGAGACAGGACTTGGACAAATTAAGGCTCTAAATGTTTAGCTGTATTAAAATAAGTGAGTAAATAGTTGCCTCTTTACATGGGTGACTGTCTCAGTGTTTATCTACCCCCAGAAAAACAAAGCAGTCTGACATAATTTCCATTTAGGCTCCATGTCTTAATGGCATAGAAATTCCACCACTAAGGGGACTAGGTGGTATCTCTTCTAGTGAATGACCCCTTCTTGAGGTATAAAGAAAATAGATGTTTATCTTCAGTTTAAAATTATTGCTTTCTATCCTAAGTCAAGTCTTGCAATGTTTAGTTTTCTTCTTTTTGCATATGAACTTTTTTGGTGCACAGTTTTAAGTGGCCACTCTTAAAAGTGCTGAGTACTTCCAGGCACTGTTTATCTCAGGACACAAACTTTTTAAAGTCAGGTTATATTTATTTTTAGGTGTCTTGATACAAAGTCTACTTTTAAGTGAAATGTTGGCCCCAATTACTAAAATCAGGCTTAGGTATGTCTACACGAAGTGTACAACCAGTGTTGAGATAGGAGCACACAAAATACTCTTGAGGTGGACATAGTTATACCAACAAAGCTAGTACATTGACAAAAGTGAAAAAAGCTATACCAAAGTAGCCACAATTCTGGCATCCAAATTATATTGATTCGACTTTGTATCTCTTAAAACTCCTGAGAAGCACACTTTTGCTAGCAGCCATCTTCATTGCTGACATAGAACTTCACTTGGGTTTTTTCTGTTTCTAAAAAATCATACAGAATTCATAATGTAGAGTTTTCCTGTTCTGCTTTTCCCAAAAGAGAAACATATATTTATTTGTCTTTTGGAATGAAGGTCGGAGTAGTACAATACAGTGAGGAGTAATAAGGATCCCAGGGAAATTTCTAAGAGGTTAGGGGAGGTGGCAAGAAAAAAAAGGGAAATCAAATCTCTCACATAATTTTTAATCTAAAATGTGCTGTCATTAGTTGTGAGTGACAAATCCCATCATCAGTCCAAATGCTACAGTAAATTACCTTCCCTACATAGCCCATCATGTCAATGCAGTTATTAAAGCTTTTAAAACTTTGGTATTTTTGATGCATTGATCAATTTACTGTGTTCCTTTTCTAGCACTTAAATGCATATTGTCTAGAATTCTTGTCTGAAAATCAGCTCCCCAGTTGTCTGTGGCTTACACTGTTCTCTAGTAGGGCATTTATTGTAATGGATGTCTGGCAATGACTGGTTAGAGTTAAGATGGTGTAGCAGTTTCCATTTTCACTCCTACTTTTACTTTTTGGTGTGAATTTCTCCGTGTTTTATGACACACACTTTCTCAGTGTATAATCTGCACCACATCTAAGACAATAAAAGCTCTAGCTAGATGTTTTTGCTAAAAGCTGTCAATGATACTTATAGATACTGACTTGGGACGACTTACCCTTACACTTTAGAATTTTCACTTGTTTTCTTCCCAACCATAAAAATGAAGGCGGCTGAAAACATAGTTTTTTCCTTCTGTAAAATCAGGATGATAGCAGCACATTAGTCAGCTTGGTTCACAGTTGACAGATTTTTCTTGTTTTCCTAGAAAATAAGATTCTCAGATTATAAGCACAGATTCAAGGGCATATAGAGCACAGAGGGCTTCTGTGAATCACAGCACAAAATCCTTTGTAGTTACGCATGTGCTCTTTCCTGTTAACCACATCCAATACATTTTACTGTCATTCTGCCTTTGGAAATTATGAGAGAATGCAAAGTGTGGATGTTCTGAAGCTTTTGGGATTTCATCATTGTGGAGGTGTTCAACTAGATACTAGTAATCAGAAAAGTACTAAATTACATTTTGTCCAATGGCATTTCTTATTTTTTTGAGAAGAAAGCAACAGAATCTGAAGGAAAATACCTTTTTTATAGAATCATGCTCCTTTTTAATGAAGAAACTTTATACAAAATGTAAATATCACATTTTTGGTGGGTAAGTTCTCAGGCAATAATGAATGACTGAACATCAGTATTCTGTTCTTTTGAATTTGTGCCTTATGCAACAGTCTCTACTTATATAAGCCTGTGTAATTTTTCTCTGAAGTCCATACTTTTCCTGCATGAGGTATGTTGAGAGTATTTTTTTGAACAACTGTGTATGACACAGAGTTCCTGAGTCACAGATAAGAGAAGTGCATGTTGAAAATAATTCAAATTAAGCATAGCATAAAAGATTGGCATATATAGGTCAGCTAAATTTGCTTCAAAGCTAACTGCTTCCTTTGTGTAGGAAGGCTGCTGCTAGGTAGAAGGGGAACGTACAGTGCTTGTTTTTCTCTTAAATTATTAAAATCTATACCTTGAAGAATAATTCATTATAAGAATTAATCACTTTGTCAATAAAGGCATTTGTTCAGTGTGACAGTGGTGTGCAATGATGACAGAGCCAGTGGATAATGATTTTTCTTTTGCCTTTTTAATGTTTTTGTCCAGTTTGGCTCATTAGGGTCATAGGAGAGTTCAGTCTGGATGGTGTCTCAGGAGATGACAGAATCAGAGAATGGTTCAGGTTGGCAGGGACCTTTGGAGATCATCTAATCCATCTCCCCTGCTCACAGCATGGTCAGCTGCAGCGAGTTGCTCAGGGCTGTGTCCAGTTGAGTTTTGAATATCTCCCAATGATCGAGAGGACAAGACAGTTCCAATACTTTATCACCCTCACAGTAGGAAAGTGGAATAAAATTTTGGAATTTCACATGTGTTTCATTTGGGCCCATTGCCTCTTGTTCTGTCACTGGGCAGCACTGGAAAGATTTTGACTCTATCTTCTTTGCACCTCCCTCAGGCATTTATGCACATGGATAAGGTTCTCTTCTCCAGGCTGAACAGTCCCAACTCTCTCAGCCTCTCCTTGTATGGCAGATGTTCTGGTCCATTGATCATCTTTGCGATCTTCCACTGGACTCTCTCCAGTGTATCCATTTCTCTCTTGCACTGGGCAGCCCAGAACTGGATACAGTGCTCCAGACATGTCTCACCAGCACTGAGTAGAGGGCAAGGATCTCCTCCATCGACCTTCTGGCAACACATTTTGTAGCGCAGCTTAGGATGCTCTTGGCTTTCCTTGCTGCAAGGGCACATCGCTGGCTCATGTTCAAGTACTCCAGCCTCCTGCTCAAGCCTGGAGAGCCTCAAAGATCTTTTAAACAACCTATAGGTAAAGGTGCTGTTAGCAGGGTAGTCACTGGAATGTTCTTGAGGCTTTGTATGTAGCTACACTCTAAAGGAAGGATGGAGACCTTTTGTTTGCTGAGGGGAAAATGCATCCTTGAAATGACAACCTGCCAGCCAAAGATTAAACAGACATTTTAGTGTAGTTTCAGTAAGAGTCTGTGGTTGCATTATTTGTGTCTACATACATGTTATCACTCTCCCTTGGGCCATGTATATTCTGCCCACAGCATAGAGTAACTGGAGTTTGTAGACCGAACTCAGCTGCACAGATGTGAGGACACTTGTGTATTTTGTTTACCTTCTCTTTGCACAGGTATTTTGTGCTAGTGTAACTGAGTGCTGAAACAGGTATTACTGAATAAATAAAGTAATACATTTTTAGGACATACATAAAAACCGAGTGTTTAAACCTGGCCCTAAAGTTTCTATCTCAGTTTTCCTCTTTGAAAATAAAGCTGATACTACGTACAGCACCTCAAAGCAGATGTTAAAAGTTTATAGTCCTAAAATATATTGAAATCCTCTGAGTAAAGATTATTACAGGGAGGCTGGGACAATATTTAACAGTCTTTTTCAATTATTTCAGATTGCTGTTTATGAATTAATAGGTGAATCCCTAAACACAGTATGAATGAGATGCTAACTATATTTTTCAGGAACTGGTGTTAAGACTGAAGGCAGGGATTCTTTCACCTTTTTAGCTGTACAATGGCAAGGCTTTGGAGCAAAACAAACTCCGCTTTTAATTCTTATGATTTAGCACAGGTCTGATTTGTGGGCATTTGTATTTTGTATGGTGTATTATCCTTCTTAGGAACAGCCTACAATTAAAATAAAATGACTTAAGGCTTGTTCCAAATCTTTGATATATTGGAAGTTGACTATAGAACCAACTTTTGTGTCTTTTCATGAATTATTGTAGATAAATAAAGCCACAGTGTTGTTCGAGAAGTGCAATATGTGTTAAAGTGACCCTTGGATAAGAAAACCTGAGAGATTTGACCAAAAAAATGGTGTGATTTAAATCAAAGTGTTTCATAAAAGTCACCTCAGAATGAATGTTATATAATGGGAAACCCTCTGTAGCTATACATATTGCATATAATACAACATTATATATATATAATGCTTCCAGCATAATATGTATGGAGTAAAGTAATGTATTATCAAAAGGGTGTATGTAGGGATTTTACTGAACTGCATCTCCTTTCTTTTTAATCTCTCCTCTACTTCATGTATTTCTTCTAAACTAGGGAGATAGTGACTGTATGATTCCAGAAACAGTGAGACTGACTCTGAATTTGAAATTATGCTTCATAGTTTGAGAATGGATGACTGCTAAAAAGACAAATCCATTTCTAAAATCAGAACTGTATTATGTACAGTTTCTGTCTCTGCTAGTAAACATTTATTCTCTTTGTAAACACTAAGTACATTTTAAGAAAATCAGAAGACAAAAAGCTTTATTGGGCTGAAGTTCCCAAGCCATTTTTTATAAACTTATCAAAGATATAGATCTTGGGAAGAATGAAGCTGATAGGTTAAAAGTAAATACTTTTCGCAGCTTCCTTTAAAGATAAGCAACTTGATTTCTAAGCCAACAGCACCTTTGCAAGTCAAAACCAATTGCATACTTTTTTCATAGAGCAGTGAATATGAACTAGCAGTACTGATTGTTTTCACAAAATCCAAATTTCACAATGGAGAAGAAAAAGTATTTTTACAGCTAAAGAAGTAATTTTTGTCATGCTTTCTTCTGGTAATATTATCAGAACAATGTAATAAGCTGTATGAGAGCCATTTTTATGTGGGTTTACATGTACAGAGATTTGTGACTAGATATCTTTTTATGTATATACTTATAAACAATAGTTTCAAATGTTTTGTGGTGGAGCTCAAGAGGTCCTTTTGAAAACTTCTGTTTATTCTACCCATTTATCTTGCATAAGAGCAAGCTAAATGCTGCGTAAGAAAGCAATACTTTGGGCAGAATTTTTAAGTTCATGTGAAGGAAAGAAATACACTTGAGTATTTCCTGCTTACTCATATTTCCTTCTAGATCTTGTCACAGTTTTCTAAACTTGGCTGTTTTTATTTTACTTCGACCTGAAAGTTGCCATTTGTTGGATCTTGGACACTGAGCAAACACACTGATTCTTAAGTTATACAAACGTAAACAATTACACCTTTGCAAACTTAATCCAAAGCACAAGTTTTGTTTCTGATCACTTTGTGTTCTGTTTTTTAAAACTTGCATAAATGCAGGATTTTAGAGGTATTAAGAAAATAGCATATTGGGTGGAAGACAGATGTCTAAAGGTCAAGATGGCTTTGCTAGCAAAACCAGTGCACTGCTAAGCATTTGTCATTTTACTGCCTTTCATTATGGGTCACCACTTATAGGTGTATATTAGAACAGAGAGAAGAACATAGCTGAAGGGCAATATGTATGACTGTGAAAGTCTCTTCTATAAATGTAATCCTTAAAAGTCTCTCTCTTTGGATGTTTGGTTGCACAGACATGACTAAAAGACAACAACATCCCGTTAATTTAAAGGATTAAAGGAGAAGATTATTTTTTTCCTTGCTATGGCCTTTGTAAGCAGCTTCAAAACTTGCCCATAGTTGCATTAAATTGCTAGATCTGTGTTGATATTTATTTGCAGTTGTCATTCTAATTTACACAGAGTGACTGAAAACAAGGATTATTTCAGATCTTGTTTTCAAGAGATTTTTATAAGTTCTGTTGGTCATGTTCTGTTTTCTCTCTGTATTGTATTTCTCTTTTTGTTGATTTGCAGTCCTCAGAAAGGCTGTGCCAAGTGTGTGCCAAGTACTGCTCATCAAAAGATCATTTCCAAGTTGTATTAATCTTTTCCAGCATATTTTCCTTCATGAAAAAGAAAAAAAAGATACCTGCCAAAAACATTCTTTGGCACATAATAAAATAATTTTGGGTAGCAGACATTTACTCTGAATTCTTGGCAGAAGGGTAACAGGTCAAATATCCAAGAAAAAAGAACTGAATGTTTAATATTAGTGAATAATCGCTTCTACAAAACTTTGGGTAACTAGGCATACTATAATTTTACCTACAGCTAGGAATCCTTTCTTTTTATTTCCCAGGAACTGTGAAAGCACTTGTAATACAGGACACATTTCCCAGGGTTCTGAAAATAATTTTAATCATTCAGCAATCCTAATCTTGAAACAAATGTACAAGCCCTATTGTTCAGCTGATTTTTCTAAAAATATATTTCAACTGCAGTTCTCTATTTTAAATTGCTAATATGCATCCTTGTTAAGCCCTTTATGTAATTGCAAAGGTAAGACTTCAAAATAAGCAGACACTGCCAAAAACAGAGAGGCATTTTAGGATGTAACACCGAGAAAGAAAAAGCTCAGCTAAGAGAAGAATCTCAGTCTGCTGTGAATAATAAACAAGATGTGCCGTAGGATTTTGTCCACCTTTGTTTTTTAACTGTTATCAGTGGCTTGAGACACCAGACACTTATTAACTGCAACCAGACATTTCACAGAGGCTGGTATCCTTTTTGTGAAGCCTTTGCATGTATGTACACTGGAGGTTTATGACCATATTTTTATGGATACATACTTAAATTTAGACAGTAATCTAAGGAGAAGCAGGATAGGGATCCATGTTACATTCTCAGTTCTCACTCACTGCATCATACAGAAGGGGGAATACTAGGCTAAGATGGTAGCTGCAGTCAAGTACAGTGAAGAACATCACTGTAATTCTCTTGGGCCATGGCAAGAAATTACATCATTTACTTGAGGAACTAGATTAGCATTAGGCCCCCAATTAAGAAAATATAGTTGCTCTAAGTTAAGCTGTTTGCTTCTGGTTTTGCATCCAGACATTGCATTCAAGTCTGCCCGTAATGATACTTGTCCCTTGCTCTTCTCTACACTGGGAAATCTAGACCTAAGGAAGTCTTAATTTAACATTAACTGTTTTGTTTGTACATTAGTATTTGGAGGAAATTACTTTATTAGTGGTCATATTTCACTGGCGTTTTTTGTGGATTTTTTTTCCAACTGCACTGGTTGGACTCTAATTTATTTCAGAACACCACATTGCACCACTCTTCCATTCTTGCCTAACTGCTTAGATGGCACTCCCAAGACCCAGATGTCACACTTGAGGTGAATGTTTTTCGACCGGTTGCATCTGATTTCTTTGGCAAGCAGTTGTGCAGGCAGCTGTAGAATTACTTGAGTTTGGTAACGTGGTAAAGCAGCTGATGGGATAGTGTGGGGATGTCTGTTCCTCCTGCATGTGATTTTCTTTTGACTCATAACACAGTGGATTGTTCCTACTTGATGTTGTCTAAATCTCCCAGGACTTTTGCCCATATACCCATTTATAGTCAGAATAGATGACTTTCCTTTACCCCTCACAAGCATATTTTTTTGTTTTCCCCTGCAGCCTGTACAGCTGTAGTCAGCTCTTATGTGCCCTCCATTCTTACATGAATTGTACTTTGGTCAAAGTCTAAGCAGTAGTGCCAGGTACTTACCTTAAGAAAATAGGCACTTGTGCTTCTGGAAAACTCAAGATTGCTGGTGGATCCCATTATAGCAGCTGCAGGTTGATTCTACTGAGCCAGAAGTTTTAATAACTTCTAAAGCCTTGCTTTTTTTTGTATCCTGAACCTGCCTGTGTCCTGTACTTTAAAAGAGAACACTATGTTATTTCGGAGGTGAGGGTTGGAGGAGATTGTACTGGGAATTCCCAAAAAGAAGGAAAACACAATGTCGGAGAAATCAATTAAATAAAAAGTGCTGGTTGTTTCCATTTCCACCTGGAGATGGTTAAATTATTAGAGAAAAAGAAGGGATTGTCAGATAGTTCATGCCTCCTCTTTTTTTTCTCCTCCCTTTTTATTGAGGTAATAACGTCACTAATTTAGTCATTTACAGAAATTGAACCTAAGATGTCTGTATTTGCAAACCTCAGTCTGGAGTGCTTGAGTTAAAGAAATAGGAAAATTTACTGAAGGAATGACATAGACTTCCGTATGAAATCTCACTAGTTTCCAGGACAGAGGGCCACACTGAGCATTAGTTATACAAAGATTTGTACTCACTATTGGGATAAAGATGCTTGAGGTGTGTGTAAAAGGCAACTTCATGTTCATAATTCTTTATTCTCTACAGTAACAAATGTTTCAGTGAAGGACCTTACAGTGTGAATGATTAAACTGAGTAATTTGCAAAGAACTTAAAAACATCTGGTTTTTAAAAAATTATTTAAACGGCATACTATTTGGATTTACCAGAGAAAACTAAGTCCAGTTCACAAACAGAAAACTTGCACAGTGTTCTACAGATCGCTTAACTATTGTTCATCAGGGCATCCCCAAGGCAACTCCTGAGTAACCAGCAAAGACTGCAAGAGTTCAGAAGTCATTGCTTCCACAGACCCCTCTTTGTCATTCCCCTCACCTGTACAACCACGGCAGTAGGTGCTGTAGCTGTAACAAGACTGCAGGTTAAAAAAGATGGTTTTTGCAGTGCTAAAAGGATCAGAAACTGAAAGGAGCACTTGGTGGGTGTCAGTTAACTGAGCTGCAACTACCAGATGAGCTGGTGTGGGGAATACTCAGCACCACCCCAGTTGTGAGCCTAGAAGGAGGAACACTTTGCTCCCAGAAGAGGTGAGGCACATCTCTGGAGAAGACAGGTCATTCCCCAGGCTGCGTGGCTTCCTAGTTGTCTTTCCTACACCTACATTTGACAGGCATTTCTGCTGTGAGCCAGGCATGTTGCAAACAATTAAAACTACGTAGCCTGCAGGTCCTACAAGCAGAACATCATTATGTTCATTAAATAAAACTTAGTCATTTTATGATCAATGACAAATCCAGTTTTAAAGGAAGGCCATTTTTAACTGAAAAAGGAGCTGTCAAAGGAAAAAAAAAATCTCTATCATCTCCATTTTTGCAGTTATAGCAAAACCTATCAGTGAAATTTTGCAAAACACAGTCTTACATATGCATTTTTTGTCACTGCCTAGGGCAAGAATTCCCAAATGGCTGTGTATGTACCACTGAGAGTATATACAGACACCTCAGTGTGGGAAAAGATGCAGCACAGAACCGGAACCTGTTACCACTGTCAGTACAAAAAAGTGTGGGAAACTCCCAATGAGGAATTCCACTCAGTTTTCAAGTCTGTTTTTGACTTGCATAACAATTGGGGGGGGGGGGGTGTCATTTAAGTAATTTTTTCTTGGTTCATTGTTTCCTCTCTGCTTTTATGTTCTATAAAATGCTTCAAGCCCAACT
Source organism: Chiroxiphia lanceolata (assembly GCF_009829145.1). NCBI lineage: Eukaryota > Metazoa > Chordata > Aves > Passeriformes > Pipridae > Chiroxiphia > Chiroxiphia lanceolata. The sequence continues at coordinate 20,766,192 of NC_045638.1, read as the reverse complement.
ATTCCACAGGTAAGAGATCACTTCCATTCATACCAAGATTGTCCCAAGATCTTAACTGTTCATTTGGATATATTTTTCATGTATAATAATGTATTTACAGATTATGCATAGTTTGATGGTTTCTGTTTTCTCATCTTTTTTAAGGCAGAAAATACCTGGAAGCATTTTCTCAAATCTTCTGAAAGATGCAGTTCAGGGCACTGGTCGTGTCACAGCACAAGTGATTGTCTGGGTCACTGCTATGAGACCCATTCAGTGTGTGACCATGCTTTCTCCTCTTCAGCCCTTTGTGTTTATGTCTTTAGCCTTAAAAGCTCAGAGTCTCATTGCATGTGTCCTCAAAGGGTTTATTACGTTAAGATTTCATTTACTGGTACTATTTGAATAGAAATTATTGTTTTATAGAGTGATTATTACAGTCACCAAAATGACAGAATTTATGAGAAAGAATGCATATGGACACAGATTTGGAACTTTCATTAATTTCACTGCTGCTACAGCATTTTCAGTTTGTGTCTACTGTAATTTCACGTCATCCCTACCACATCCTTTCTTCAGATCCTGACTACAGAGCACCTTCTGTCTCTGTTCGTGCTCCTCAACTGCCTTGACAGACTGGAAGTGGGGGTGGTGCTTGTGTTTCAGCTTTGCATCCCTGGTGTGGTTTCATGAAAGTAGAAGGAGGGCCAAGTTAGCAAGCTAACATTTTTTAAAAATTACCTTTGTTTAATGGAAATCGCTTTTTTGTAAGACTGAACTATAGTGCTGCAACTTTGCTCTGCATTTCATTGTACATTGATGACATCTGGTAACTATAAAAGTAAAGCTCAGATGATTCTTTGGTGTTACCAGAAAACTGATGTAGGTACAGCTTCGTTGAGGATGTTGTTAACTGTGTGTGTTACTTATAAAAAGCAATCTACTTTCATATGAGCCTTATATATGCTACAGTAATACAAGAAATTAAGAGGGAATTAGCTGTCAGTTGGAGGACTGGTTAGCATGTTTCTGATGTGTTTGTTTTTCTTTTAATTACAATTGTATGGGAGGATTTTTTCAAGAGTGGTGAGAAGCACCATGTCCGGCAGCACCCACTTAAACAGTTTTGCTTTACTGATGTTTCAGTATTTGGATCTTCTCAGATAAAGTCTTTGGAAAGTTTGTCACAACTGGAGGTGTGTGGGTGAGGTTGCTCTTCAGTGACAGTGTAGCAGAAGTTTTGTGACAGAAGTTTTGTGTTTCTTCATCTAACAGGTGCTTTGGTAATAGTTTCTTAGTATCAAGAGAAACAGTAAGATAACAGGATTTGTTGCAATAACACAACTGGGGTTTGTACTGAGAAGTTTCTTCTCTCACATGCAGTGAGGTGAGCTGTGTTGCTCTTTGGGCATGTGGCAGCTCAGTACTGGACAAAGAGGTTAACTGTGTTCCATAATCATCTGTCTCCTGGCAAAGAAGGGGCTTAATATGTGGCAGCAGACAACTAAAAAGTCTGTAAGATACCAAATGTAATAATGAGAGGTAAAAAGTCATGGTTAAAATTATGCCTACCATGGATCCATAGTCATGATTTTCCTTTTTTTTTTTTTTTTTCATTTTCTATCCATGTTTGTTGATTGCCATTTTTATGCTATCCACCTGTTGTTTTAATCAGAGACCATGTTACAATTTGCTGAGCTGGTGACTTACAAACTAGCTGCTGGGGATTTTAGCAGCCACCTTCAGTGCTCTTGGACAACAGCTTCGTTTTCTCGTTCTTACATAGACTTGCTGATTTATCTGTCATGTGTTAAGTCCATTCTTTTTTAAGAAAGTTTTGTTACTGTTGTTGATTAATTGAAAACCACTTAAATATAAATTTAAGAGGGATCTGATTCTCTAATTCTGGGTGGTTGCATGCCATGTATTTATAGATATACGCAGAGATTTCAGTGTTCAGTGGTCAGGCAGGCTGACCACAGAGGCAGACTGTGTATGCTTGATACTTGATTTCTTCCTCATTGTGGTGCCCAGTAACATACCTAGATGTCCTACAAAACTAACAGCAAGGGAAAACACTACCCTGCAGATCTTATAGTCTGTTTTGGGTACAGCAGGGGTCCAGCAGCTCATAAACTAGACCAGGACATAAAGAACAATACAGAATAAGAATTGGACCAGGGGTTAGATAAATGATACTGCAGTTTTTCAGGTGAGTTTTTTCTGTGCTTTATTTTCATGCCTAGTAATCCTACATAATTCTGTTGATAGGCAGACCTGCCACTTCCTAAAATATTTCCAAAGCATCCCAAACATTCCCCAAAACTGGGAGAGTGCCAGGAAGGAAAGTTAGGGTTGGGAAGGGAGAGGATGGAGGTTGTTACCAGGAAAAAGAGAAAAGCAGCAGCAAAATAAAATGTGTAGTGGGGGGGAAGGGGAGAATCACAGAGAAATACATACCTCAGTTTCAATGCCTGCGGTGGGAGGCATTCTGTTTCTCAGCTTGTTTTTGTTAGCTGTCTATGTTCATAATTGAACTAGCTGCAAAAAGGATGTTGAAAAGAGAGAAAAAAAGCATTACTGTGGCACGAGCCCAAAATCACATCCCCAGCCTGCACATAAGTGGACATTGCAGTGATACGGGGGAAATCCCTTAACGGACAAAACTATAAATGAAACTACTCTTGACAAGGGGAAGAGGCACAGCTATATTTAATGGCAGTATTTTCATTTGAAAGCTGCTTTTTTTTTTTTGCTTTGTTTTTTTTTTTTTCTTGTCTAGTTGGTGGAGACTGTGAGGGCTCTTCCTGTTTGAGACAGTGCATGGGTGGTTTCCCCAAGGCTTTTAATGTTAGATTAATGCTCTGGAGACAGTGTGATGATAAATGGGTTCCTACAGTTATATCTACATCCTGTTCCCCCTCCCCCCTCCCACAGCTGCCCCTACGTGCAGTTGCTCTGCAGCACTCGCCTTCATACCCAGCAACAGTTCTGAGCAGCTTCAGCCAGCATTTAAGGCAACACTCTTTAAAATTTGTCCACTGAAATCCTTTGATTTTTGGTGCCATCACCTTCACTGCCACTTACTTACTCAGACAATGACAAAAATAAAACAGGGAAGAGAAAGACTTCTGTCTAAAATACAGGCTGCCACATTGGCTTGTCATGTGCTGCCTGACAGATCCCAATTAATTGCTTTTGCTGTTACTGTTCACATACAGAAATTAGGTCTTTCTGTAGTTTCACATTTTAATGATAATGCTCTGCCCATCATATATACAATATATGAGAGAGAATTGGAAATCCCTGGTATAAGGGAATGTCTCCCCTGTGTCAGCTGCATCTATGCCTGGATTTTATACAACTTGCACACTAGTAGGGATTTAAGTGTGCAGCTTCAGCAAACAACCAGCACTGAAATTCAGCAAGGGAAATGGAGACTTGAGGCACTTTTTTTAGCTGGACCTGCCCTTCTGGCAATTGATGTTTTTCATGTGTTTTGTTTTTGTTTTTTTTTGTTTCAGTTAGTGCAGTTATTTTTCTCTGCCTGCATTTCCCTTTCTGTACACCTCCCCAGGTGGTGGGGGATGGGTGGTCAGGATGGCTCTGGATGACCTCCCCGGCTCCGTGCCGCCAGCCCACATCCTTCTGCTTACACAGCAGTGTCTCTCAGATCTCAGGACAGAATTATTTTTAGACCATGAAGGTGTATCTGACTGGTGCATTTAGATTTCATGTCATGACTTCCTTTTCCTGCTCTCAGGTTTCTCCCACTCGGCCTTTACCTTCGGTATCGAGAGCCACATCAGCCAGTCCAACATCAACGGAACACTAGTGCCACCTGCCGCACTCATCTCCATCCTCCAGAAGGGGCTCCAGTATGTGGAGGCTGAGATCAGCATCAACGAAGTAAGTACCACCAACCCCCCCACCCTGTGCCACCACCACTGCCCCCACTGGCCAGCACACTGGAATGTGCCAAGCAACACGTCCCGACAGCCCAGAGACACGAGCCACTGGTACCCAGTTTCTCTTGATCTGCTTTCATTTTATTACTCATCCCTCACCCCATCCCCAGGTGAGAGCTGAAAAGCTCCGAGACGTATTTCAGTTTTTAGCTGTGGCATTGAGGCCTTCTTTGTGCTGTTTAAATGGATATTAATGGTGTTTCTGCTACCCCAGTCAACAGATGTGGGGTGCACAGGTTCTTGCAGCAAACAAGGAAAGCCATCTGTGTTTTTACGGTCTTGGGTTTTCAAGGTCACAGCAGAATTTGGCAGGGAAAACCTGCAGTGTAGGTTAAAACTTCACTCCCTGACACCTCCTAGCAGACAGCACTGCTTGCAAGCCATGAGAGAAGCCTGATCAAAAATCCATGGAGGTCACTGGAGAGTGATTTCAATGACTTTGACTCAGATCATATAAGACCAGGCATCCTGTATGTGGTGAAGCTGGTGTGTGTAAATTCTTATTGTGTCTGGGGTGCAGGTTGTCTATGGGGATTGTACAAGCAGCCACAAAATGTCTCTGTTCTCCTTGAACTGCCAGGGGAAACAAAGAAGGAATGTGGGAAAAGCCAGTGTTTTTGCCCTGCCAACCTTAAAGACATGATGCTTTGAGAGGGAGTGAAGCATGACAGATAAGCAAGGATTGCTTTACAAGATATTTACCATACATATTTGTGATTGACAGACATCTATAATAAACATTAATACAAAAAAGCTTTTGCTTTATCCTCTATACCTGAATGTAGCATTTGAACAGCATGGGTGAGAACAAAGGGGTATAAAATGGAGAAAAGGCAGTGTGCAATGTGTAGTTTGAAAACTCTTTTGTTTTTATCCAGGCATTCTGTGTGGTTTTCTTTTTATGACTTGATAATCACTTATAAGATTTGTGTATGTGTTATTTTGTAATTGGGGCAATGACGTTTGACATTCATGCCAGGCTGCACTTTGATGCAGTTGCAATAACAAACCCGTGTTAGGAAGCTGTCCCAATTCACTGCTGCTTAACATTTTGCCCCATGCCTGAAATTGGAGCCACACAGTTAAAAACTTTCAGCTGTGAACAGCACCTATATCAGTTCAGGTTGTATGAGACCTGTAGGGGCCTGCTTTTCATGGGTCCAGCTTCAGAATTGCCCTAAATTGAGAGAACAATCTAAAAATATGCCTGTTGTCACCATTAAAGTTTATGTTGCTCTCATCCTGGTTTGATTCACGTTGAATAAGGCCCTGAGCAACCTCATCTTAGTGGAAGATGTCCTTGCCCATTGGCAGGGGTTGGAACTAAATGTTCTTTGAGCTCCCTTCCAACCAAAGCCACTCTATGGTTCTGTTCAAATACATCCTGTTAAATATGTTACAACTAAGCAAAGGCCATTTTTGCTACAACTGAATGCCAGTAAGGGCTAAGTTTATGCTTCATATATACTTTTTTACCTGTATTACTTAAGAGTGGCAAGTAATCAGTAAACTGGTGTATAATCTGTAAACTAGTGTGTATAAAATTATTGTTTGTGGTGTGTTGAGGGCAGTCATAGTCCAGTGAGCAGTTTTACAGTTGAAAATGTAAGATGGCAGAATCCATTGGCAAACCTTTTGTTTATTGCACAGCAAGGATTTGAGCCAATATTCAAATAAATGTCAGCAGAGACATTTACATAAAAAGCTGTTGAGGAGAAAGGGAGATGATATTTTTCTTGTCTGATGACTCTTTCCTCATTTTTCTTCACCATGAGGAAGCAAAATGTATTATCTTAATATTGTAATTTTAAGGGGTAATGCAATGACTAGTCCAGCAGAAGCATACCAGTCAGGCAAACAGCTACTTTTCCTTATTAGTTGTTGTTATCTATTAAAAATTATTTGTTTACCAGTTACATCATCTATCCATACCCTAATCTTATCTGCTATTTCTCAAGCACAAATCTTTCACTGCTGGGCCATTATTATTTCAAAGAATTAAAGGGAGTTTGCAGAAGATTGGTAAAATGGCACTTTAAAAAGACTTCTAAAATCTTCTTCCTATATTTAATAGGAGAGTGAAAGTGAAGAAAAGCTAAGTAGATACAGCAGTTGTTGATCTGAGTCTGTATTAAGTCTTAAAAAAACAGCCCTTAAAAATTTATTCAGTTGGTTGTTAAATCTGAAGCCTAATTTACAGAAATCAAAAGGAAAGTCATTACTGTTATGAATAAAAGTAGTGGAATAAAGGAAAAATAATGGCAAGGCTGTCCTGTGAAATCAGCTGTAACGTGTGGTGCTAGGCTGATGAACACTGTGTAAGAAACCACTGAATTTGTGCATACATCATGTTTTGGCTGAGTTTCATTATTCATCAGCTTCTTCCATTCCATTCCTATGCTCCTGCAAATGCAGGAAGACAAACAGTTTAACCAGAGTCTGTTTGCCTTTGTCATGGCTTTAGCCATGACTCTTTTTTTCAAATAGAAAACAAACTGAAACCTTATGTCATCTGTCAGACATATTTTTTCCCACAGCATAATTTCTGTTGCATCTGTAAAGCATTTATATAGTTGGATTTTCTATAAAATTCCAACAGAATATTTTTTTACTGAACAGATTTCTAAGTGGACCATAAGTACCACTGTCATGGATCTGAGAGAGAACCGGTCCACAGTCATGTGGCTCTGTTGGATAAGTCGAAGTGCAGTATCTTCGCACAACCTAGTTTTGTTTCCCTACGTCATTACCTCTTTTCCAGCCTCAGTGGTGAAGATCCTAAACTTGAGGTTTCCCTTCTGCTCATTTTCCTGCAGGATGGTACAGTATTTGACGGCAGGCCAATAGAATCACTGTCTCTGATAGACGCGGTGATGCCTGATGTTGTTCAGACCCGACAGCAAGCGTTCAGAGAGAAGCTCGCTCAGCAACAAGCCAGTGCAGCGGCAGCAGCGGCAGCAACGGCAGCGACAGCAGGAGCAACGACGACCGCTGTTTCCCAGCAGAACACACCAAAGAACGGAGAAGCCACTGTGAATGGAGAGGAGAATGGGGCACATGCAATAAGTAAGACAATATGCCACTTCTGGGCAGTTTTTGTTTCAGTGATATTCTTGTGCTTAATTGCAAGGTGGGGTGCAAGGTGTACTTTCTGCAAGGTGGTAGAACTAAGGGCAGTCCTTTCAGGAGGACGGGGTATTTCTAGAAAGGTTGCCAAGTAAAAGTGACGTTTCGTGTCACAGTGCTGTGCTTTACTGGTCTCCTCTCAGAATCCAGAAACTTCAGATGTCCTCAGAATTGCAAGTTGAAGACAGGATCAAGAAGTGGAACTCTATGCTCTCTCCTTAGAGCAGGCTTTATTGATATTATCAGCTTTATAGGTGCTTTTAGATATTTGATAAAATTTGGGACAAGCTGTAGCCAAAGCTTGTCATTTTGGCCAGGCTAGGAGAAAGATGGGTTGAGAGGCTGGGACCTACAAGCCATATCTGTGTAAATACAGTATGACCAGAGTGTAGCCTTGTGCAGTAACTGTCTTATGAGAATCCGTTGCCTTGGCATGGTCTTTGGCCCAATTTGGCCTATATCAGCTTCCATTCTTGTACAATGGGTCTGAGCATAGGATTATCCATAACCTTACTGTCATGGTCTTTAGTCCAGTTTGTACTGTACCAACTATCCATCCCTATACAGCATTGCCAAGCACAGGATAAGGAGTCACTTGTGCCAAGGACCATTCCCAGCAGACAGCTTGGATGCACCCAACCTGTCTTGAAGGCACAGAGGAAAATTGTTCCTCAGCCTTTTATTTAATAGGACGTGCTTAGTCATACAGTTTGCTGCAGGTACCCAATAGAAGATCCTACCTTCCTGAGATTTCCTTGGTTTGTGGGAACAGTCAGTTCTCAAGAGCTCTGAATTCACCTTTGCTCAGGGAGACTGCACTCGTGTCTTAGACATCTAAAGTCAGACATGTCAAACATGGAGTGGACATGCCTGCTTGTGTAACTAGATCTTGCTGATGTGCTAACATTGTGAGGCAGATGTGATTACTGGTTCTGGTTTCTGTGTGCAAGTCCTATTAGGGTACTGCCTAACTTCTGAAATGAGACCTTATTGCCCACTTGCCTCCTTAGGGAATTCTAGAGGAACATGCATGTCAGGTTTTGTAGAAGTCCCAATAGCTCTTTGGCTCAGACAAGTGACAGGTCAGGATTGTAGTCACTGCAGATTTTGTTTGTTCCGCAGTGTAGATACCCTTATCAGTCTCCATCTTCTCTTTGATCTGACTAGATTCCTGTGTGGGTGAGTGAGGAAAATACTTTCAAACCAGGTTTTTCTTCAGAGAATTCCAGTTAGACAGGATAGTTTCCCCCAATAAAAATGCAATTATTTAAATTACATTTTTCATTTGAGAAACCAAATGTAAAAAAAAAAGTACTTTTAAACATATCAAACGCTGACATTTTGGTTTTTGACACATTTATTCAGCTGATACATGAAAATTTTTGGAGAAAGTCTTGCTATCTCAGGACCAGGAAAAAAGAAGTTCTTAAGGTAGAAGACTTATCAGCTTATCACAAATAGAGAACCATTCAGACTTATTTCCTTCTGATCCAAAGAAACATACATTATTAATGTATTAATAAAAGGAAAGCCTTAAAGATCAGTTCAGGTTTATAGCCACACTCTAAGCCTTGATTTCTCAGATCTAACATTAATGATTCTCACAGCTATTTTTAGTAGAAGGATTTTCACAAAGAGTTGCAGACCTTTTCTTGGAATGTTGAGAAGGAAAAGTCCTTTATGACTATTCCTGGGAGAAAAAAGTAGTACTGGGAGACCTACTGGGTAGAAAAGACTGCTGATATGAAAGCTGTGAGAAACTTCTCAAACATTCCCAAAACCAAAAGTTTTTACTTTTGTTGGATTCCATAGAACTGGCATGTGTTAGGATGGGTTTGAATAATGTGAAATTGAAAAATGATAACTAGCGTCCTTAGTCATTACCTGGAAGTCTCCCATAAAAAGACATAAAAAGACAGGTGAAAGAGGTGTCTTTGAGAAGTTATCTAGTTTGCATTTATTCTGGCACGGAGTTCTCCCTGACACTGTAAGTCTTTCCAAAAAAGTTTTAATATATTTAATATAATATGATTTATTTTTGTGTGTGGTATTACACGTATAAAATGATAGATTTAAGAAAGAGAAGAGACAACAAAAATAACAACAGTTTGAGGTGCAGATTCAGATACTGAATAAAAAAATCTCTGCCTTCTCTTGTTGCTTCCCAAGTAATGTTTTCAGTTTCAAGTCATTTTAAATATTATAGGAAAAAAATTAAAGTCTGCATCTAGAAATGGAGCCAAACTTTGGATTGTTTTAGAACTCAAATATTTTTAGTGTCGTTTGTTTCATATTAATTGCAAAGATTGGCTTGGGTTTAAGAAAAATAATGCTCTGGGAAGAGGACTATGCCCTGTTCCTTTTTAACTGCAGCCATAAAGAACAACCTCAGTGAAAGGCCTGTTGAAGATTCAAGTAAAAAAAAACACATTTCCTGAGAAAAGACAGGGTTAGCAGTTGGAAGACCTTTAAAATATATTTTTTTTTTTTATTTGGAGGACATAGAGAGTTAATATTACCAGTGTTTTGAATTATTATTTTAAAAAAACCAAATAACTTCAGTTGTAATAGCTTGGGGGAATGAGACTTCTGATTTCCAGTAATTTGGAATTTTTAATACATTTGAGGAAAAAAATTAGAATATAGTGTAAACTTAACCAGAGATCCTCTGACCTTTAGAAAATGTTTGTGTTAACAGAATCCTCCTCTATGTGACCTGAAGATTATGTTTTTCACCTGTGAGGATCTGCTGCACTTGGTAGAACTGCTTTCTCTTTTAGAGACTCTCTCAGAGGCAGTTTTGTGCAAATGTGCTCTTAACCAAATGCTTTCTGCTCTGAAGATACTTTAAAACAAAAGAAGCCTGTTCTTGATGGTTACTAGATATCACCTATTTATTGTCATTCCCCATGCACACATTGTGGCTACATCCATAGGAAAGCCAAATTTTCAGGTGAGACCAGGGCTCACAAGAGCTTGTGCTACGTAAAGAGCTTGTCACTCCTATGAGTGTGCCATTTTGTGCTCAGAGGTTTCTGCAGTCTTTTGGTGTTATCATTATTGTAACCATTGTATACTGCTAATGTCTATCTGAATCTGACAAGAGCCTGAGGCAGTATCACAGAAGCCTGAACTGTCCTGTTTGTTCAATGGGGCATTTTAACTTTTGTGCTGAACAATAACACTCTAAATATGAATGTTGCTGACTACTGATGAAAATGGGAAGAAAACACATATAATGTGAACATTTTCAAATGATTTCTGAAAGACTCTTCATCTTTCCATCTTTTCTCCTGAACCACAAAGGCTGTAGTGTGCAAATCATTACTGGAAGACAATACAAAATCATCCTGCAGGTATTTCATTGCTCCCAGAGGCCAGTCATTCTTGCATGTACTAATGCAGGTATCAGCTAATCAAGGTTTCTTTTTCACAGCATGATTATTTGTGGGGTTTTTTTTTCACAGCAGTTAATAACATTCAAAGTGTGTGTCTAGGTTCCTCCATCTGGCCGTCTACAAACAAAAAATATTTCTGAGTATCAGATGGCTTTGCTCTGATAACACCTCTTGACTCTGGGACCTTGGAGTAATGCTGCTTCCCAGCTGTCATTTGGTTTTAATTGAGAGTGAAAAGCAGACCTGCCTTTAGAGCCAGGCAGGTAACAGTAGGATCCAATGTTGTAAGAGTAGCATCTCATTTAAATTTTTCAAATTAAAGTGCTTGAAATATCTTCTTGATTTACCCCCAGCTTCCAACTCACACTGTGAACAGGACACAGATGAATGCATAGCCATTGTCACGCTGCTGTTTTTCTCGTGAAAATATGCTTTAAACCTGGTGAATCTGTGCTGTGCTGAGAAATAGACAATTGTGAGTTCAGGGCTTGTATGTTCTGGAGGGTTTTAGCATTGCTTGTTCTTCAGTGCCTGACTGCTCAGAATATCACATCAAAGCTCCCAGCTGCTAGTGTCAGGCTAAATCTTGAGTACTGGTATAGCTTGACAGTATTACTTTTAGTAATCATACACATAGGGAATTGTCAAGGACAATGATTAACGTATGGGCTCAGCATAGTTGTAGATTTTACAAATAAGCATTTCTAATGTTTAATTTTTGCAACAAGTCCATAGGTAAGGTAATAAGTGTAGTTAAAAATACAGGTATCTTTAATTAGAAATGGGGTGTGAAACTACTGTTAGTTGTTTTCTGATTTTGATACTCAGTGCTGTGCAACTCATTGAATTACATGTAGATTCCATTCTGTCTGTAACGTAGATGTGGCACAGACATAGTTTTAGGGTACTTGACCAAATGTGCAATGAGAAGTGCTACTGGTGTGACTCAGCATAAATTAGGCAGAGACAAACAAGGTATTTGAAAGCCCGGGTAAGGGTAGAAATCTGGATGGCAGTTGTGCAGTGTCATGCAGGTCTGTTTTTCCAGTCGATGGGCAATAGCTCAGCAAAGCAGGAGTATGAGGACAGATGGCTGATTTTAAATGCCATAAAGATGTGGCAATAAGAGAGCATAATTATTCTACTTGCAAACCTATGGATCTCCATATGTGATTAAAGAATGACTAACTAAAAGACTTAACCCAGAAAGAGCACTTGCATTTTGATCAATCAGAGCAGATCAACTGGCCAAGGCATTGATTAGGTAACATGAGGCTGCCTTGCCTCAGCCTGCCAGCTACCCACTCTTGGGTGTGCTCCCTGCAAAATGGGCCATAATTCTGTGTGTAGCATCTGCTGTCTGCTGTTTCAGTGTGTCACCTGTCCTTGGTTGGTGTCTTGTTTGCAGAGGATAATAATCTTGTGTTGCTGCCAGGAAGTGTAGCTAGAGCTTAATGAGGAAGATTTATAATGAAGCAGTGAGAGTCTGGAGTAAAAACATGGTTTGTGATGCAAGTTGGAATGAATGGTTACTGAGAGAAATTCATTATTTACAATTCACTTTTTTTTTCGTTAAGGAAATAAAAAAGCTTTATAAAAACAAAGTTACTTAGACTGCAGTCTAAAGAACCACAGAGTTACAGCATGCATATGTTGTAATATCTAAGACTCATTTGGTACCTTTTTATGTTTTATGAGAAGGTGATCACTCGCCATTTCCCTGCCATGCTCTTGGAATGAGGTCCTTTCTTAGTTTATTCTCTGTGAGTAGCACACATATTACTTACAGGACACTGTGTAAGAAAATGTATGTGCTGTATGTTACTTTTTTAAAGTATGTTAAAAATCTGTAAGTAATTTTTAATGAAGCCAGCTTAAAAAAAAACTATACTGAAATAAATGCTGACTGTTTTGGGGAAGAAAAGCTACGTGCATTGATACAAAATATTTTGGAAAGCTCTACATTTTGAGGAAATGTCAGAAATTTGAATTACTGTAGGGAAGAAAATAGAGTAATATGGTCAGTGACACAACACAGAGTATTATTTATAGTGTATATGTTGATGTAAGCTTTAGGCCATGAGTAGCTAGGTTGTTTTTAAAGTAGACCTAACTGCATCTTGTAAACTGCTTTTTCTGATCTATCTCCTCACAGATAATCATTCAAAGCCAATGGAAATTGATGGGGATGTTGAAATTCCTCCTAACAAAGCAACAGTCCTTCGGGGCCATGAATCAGAGGTGTTCATCTGTGCCTGGAACCCTGTCAGTGACCTGTTAGCATCTGGGTAAGACCATGACTGAAGCCAGCTTCCACAGTTAGAGTATATTTAGAAATGCAGGAACTTGCAGGTGTGTTCGGGGTATGAATATTCTCCAAGCTGTTTTTTCGGCCTGCAGCATGGTTTTTTTCAGCAGTACCTCTGTAACAATTAAGAAATTATAAGATGATGCAGAATATGAAGCATTTTTACATTTAAGGTGTGCACTCTGTGGCCCTGAATACAGTCAAATTTTTTAAAATATTTTTTAAATCACTGTGGATAATTCCTTGAATATTTGAAATTTGTGTAATCTACTGCTCTTGGTTAATGGTTCGCATTGGGATCTCAGACATTGGCATCCATGTTTTCTTTCTAAAAGTATAGAGATGGGAGGCTTCAGACTGGACCTAAGTTTGTCCAATGAGCTGAACATTAAGGAGAGGTTTGAGGAAATGTTTTGGTTTAGTGTCATTGGAAGGGAGTCCAGTCTATCTTCTGCAGGACTGCTCAGCAATGACCACCACAGCATGGCAAGTGGATCAGTCAGGAGAATGACTTACAAAAAGCACTTTTGATCCGAACAAAAGTACCATTGCAAACATACCCCAAGAGCTACATGCAGGCACTGTTGGAATCTGTGTTTGGTCATGCTTAAAGTTAAACCTTAACGTGAAGGCTAAACTTAAGAAATCTAGCTGGGAACATGGAGGAAAGCTGATCTAACTTAGACCAGGTAAATCGCTCAATGTTACTTAGCAGTATTAGAATACATTTCTCACAAGGAAGAGGAGAGTCTTATTTTATTTCCAGCTTTTTGCAAGATCATCAGAATAGTCTTCTTGTCTTTATTCACTTAATACATGAGAACAAGGAATTATAGTATAAATGGGAAAGAAAATTCAAGTAAATTCAAGCTTGGATAAACAGCAGAGATCTCTAAGAGAGTGAAGATAGAAATTTCAAAAAAATAATTTCAGACAACAAACTGAATTCTTGAAAAGCAGAAGCCTGCTGAATATGCTTCATTCTGGAATGCTTTGTTTCAGGCCTGGTAGTACTTTTAGCATTTGCAACCCTAAGTATGTTCATTTATTCATTTCAAGCAAGTCAGTGCTTGCCATACTGGACTGCTTCCCTAGAATCCATGGTTCACAGTCCTAGTGTTCACAGTTTAAATGGGGGAGCATTTAATAAACCAGAGTATGTAGTGCAGTGACTGAGGAACCAGTGTGTGTTTAACTTTGCCTCAGAGTAGTACTAAGCACTGGTAGATGGATCCCTGGGAGAGTGGTATCTTACACAGTTTCAGTTAAACCTGGAGGGTGATGATCAGAACCAGTAGTCAGACATCCAAGGTAGAGGAGTACACTCTCACTACCCCTTCAATGAAGCTTTACCCTTCAGCGTAATTGGTCTTTTTTAATAAGCTTTGCTACTGACTGTAGAAGCACATAAATATACTCATGGTTACGAAGTACAGTCAGGTGCTGTGTCTCATGGAGACTAACAGCAATGCAGCATGTGCATCTTGATCAGATTTTAGCCTGCTCATAAGAAACGAAGTAGGGACACAGTTTAGCCTTCGGGTAAGGCAGCTGCCAGTGCCTGATGAAGTTTACATGACTGAAGTGGCATGGAATGCACAGAAGAGAATGACACTGAAGGAAGAGAGCTGAGTGATTATGCCACTGCACAAAGAGGCCTTTGAGATGTCTGGTATAGTAACAGTGTGAGCTATTATCTACAGGTAAACTCTGTGTTACAGCACCAATTGAACAAGGGGGAGAAATTCCCAGAGATCTACAGTGTGCTGCAGTTCTGTTTGCCCTTTACAAAGTAATGATTCAACAAAAAAGACAGCAGTTAGTCTGATGCATGAACGTCAAATTATTAGATTCTATAATAGCCATATTGTGCTACCCAGTCCGTAGTTTTCTTCTGGTTTCCCATCTGCTTGATTGTACCCATCTGTTGTCTTAAAAAATACATTTCAAAACCTAACTATTAAATAGAGGAATTAATAAACATTTGTTTTGTTTATAAAGTGCTGAATCAAATCTCAGTTCATGGCAAAGTATTTTCTTCAAGCCTTGTTATACAAGCAATAAGTTTTTCTAACAATTAGCAGCAGCAGTTTAGACAGCAACCTGATGTAATCCTCAAAGAACCAGAAGAATAATGCAGGTTCAGAACCTCATCTGAAGCAAGCTGTTTAAGAGGAATATAGTGTGAATTACCCAAAACTAGAGCATTGGTTTCCAGATTTAGTGAGTATCCCACTGAGAGAAAGGGATTTTGATATTTAATGTCGCATTTACCCAGTTGCTGATTTTTTAGTGTGTGAAGAGTGGCACAGGAATATATACTCTATGGGCTTTGCAAAGAACTGTTTCAAAATACAACATAGAGACAGGAATTTCTCTGATCAAATAGCTTGAAAAAATATATTCTGCAGCTGCTCTTCCTCTTCCACCGCACCCATAACCCTTAAAGCTGAGGATGGGGAGACTAGAAATACGAGTAAAGGCTATCAAAGAAAGGCATGACTGTCAGCAGATGCCTATGAGAAGAATGCTTAGATGTTATGAACAGAAGCATTATAATAATACAGTGAAGTGTGTGCATACAGCCATGTATACATATAGCCTTGATGAAGGAAATCAAAATTCCAAAACAAATAATTGCAGAGTGTTTTGGACAGGTTAAAAAAAAAGAAAAAAAAAAGAAAAAAATAGGTACTTGAGTAAATATCAAGATTTGGCCACTCCCAACCATAAGTCCAAAGACTGATTTCTTCCAGTAGTTATCTTTCAATATCTAAGTTTTAATTTTATGACACATTTAAATTGTTGCAGATGGTTATGTTCCCTGGGTATTGTAGAAACCCATTACAGCTGCATTCACATTAGTAAACTAACCATGCCTGGGAATATTCCTAGGCACCAAAGCCAGCTGGCACAAAACAGCTGGTGTCTGTGCTAGCAAACTGCCCTGGCTGCCAAACAAACTGCACACTGGGAATCGTCTCTGGACATTGTAACCACCAAGCCATGCCCAGGAGTTATTCAGACAGAACATCAGGGCCCCAAGCAAGACTGCTAATTAAAACCAGCCAAAATCTAGCCAGGGAATAACCTGTCAGTTTGCTCGCACAGGTCATCATGGTCCAGTGACACAGAGTGTTCTGAACATACTTGAATTTCCCAGTGTGGAAGTGGATGGACTGTAAATGTCAAGGCTGCTAGAGCCTTGAACTCCAAAAGCTTTTCCTGTTGAATTCAGGATGTTTCTGTCATCATGTTCCACTGCTGCTTCCAAGAGTGTGTTCTGTTCTGTGACATCCAACCATACCCTTCAAGTAATTCATGTAGCTGTGAAGCAGAAGGACCTGGCCTCATTACCAAAAGCTAACAGTAGATTTCTTTGCTTGTCTTTGCTGATCTATGCCAGCCTCTCTCACTTGGGGAACTTTGTCTTTTGCAAATCACTCTGTGCACCTTTGCTCTCCCTAGTCAGCAAAATAGTTATCCGTAAAAGCTGTTGTCCAGGATCTTTCAGTTATGACTGTATCTCTCCGAAGCAAGAAAAGATGTTTCCAGGCCATCTGCTGTCATGGTCTCTGGGTTTTATATAACACTTCAGGTTACTGTACCGCTCATATCAGTGGTTTAGGATCCACTATAAATTACCTTTTTGAATTACCAGGTTGAGGGTGTTTTTCACACACCACTCCTGCCATGTTAGTGCCAGGTATTAATTCTGCTAATTGTAAGTACTTATTCATTAGCAGGTGACTGTATTGGGACTGTTTTCCTCAGTGCATCAAATGCATTAATGCAGAGTGGTCAGCTTTTGGGGAGGTCTACTTGAATAACCTGTTGCTGGGAGCAATGTTGTAGAATCAGTGGGACAGAGATCTCCCTCAGGATACCTGTGAGGCACTTCCCTGTACTGATTACCTAGGAAGACTAGGCACTTACTTTAGGAGACCTGCTTTATTAAGGAAAAGTTAGGTGTCAGAAAAATTATGAGGAGTTCCCTTCCCTTTATGCTTTTAATAATCTCTTTTAAAATAAAAAAGTTAAAACTCTAATCTGTTGGAGCCAAAAAGTGTTAAATACACATTAGCAATATTGCATCTCATAATAACAGTGATTGTAAGACTTGCAGCTGAAGAACATACTCAGGCAGGAGAGCATGAAATAAAATTCTTTCAGAACTAGCCTTCTTAAAATTTGGCAGTACTCTACCATGGTGCAGATGAGTACACCTACTGCTCGAGTGTTCATGACTTGCATGTTGGAAAGAGCTGCTTTATCATGCAGATAGAAATGCTTCTGTGAGCTAAGGAGATAAAATATCTTACTGAATTTTGCTTGAACTATGGTCCTCTAATAAGTCAGGGTTCATTGAATCATTCAACAGAAATCAGAATATTTTTCACAGCAGACAATACTCTTTTTTTTCCCCCAGCAACAAAAGGGAAGACACACAAATACCCCTGCCACACACTGGTAGGCTTATAAAGCCTCTCTGCAGGGACACATAATAGCTTATGTAGCCTTAGGAAGAAGAAAATGGAAAAACAAAATTAAAATACTGGAAAATAAGATTGCCTAGGCCTTGCCAGAAAACTGACTAAATAAAACTGTTGAAAAACAAAACATAAGCCTTTTAGAACTAGCAAATAGGATATTGTATTCGATAGCCAAGGGACTGAGTACTTTATTCACAGAGTCCAATAACAAACTGGATTATTACCATGCGGGCAGGACTGTCCTGGAGTCTTATATGGAGAAACCAACACTGAAGGAATTTCCTAGTTAGCATGTTAACCAATAAAACAGGCCTTGAAAGACTTATGTTCCCACTATTGTTAATGATCACAATTAAATATGTTCCTTAACTTCTGAGCCTCATAATTAACTTTGTTAATTTGCTGGACAACATGTGTAAAATTGTCAGTTTTTCGGACCTCTGAAGAAGTAAGGATTTATATTACAGTCACAGCTCTCTGTGGTGGCCAAAATTACCCTGATTTGAATTATTTTTTAATCACTTACATGAAAGATAAAGTGCCAAAAATTAAAGAATGGCTGTACAGCAGTAGCTAAGCAAAGTCCTGGCCAGCCATCACATCTCAGCTTGGCACAAAAGGTTCAGAGGAGATGGGGGCACATTCCCCACGTGCCATGACCCAGCAGAGCTCAGAGCCACTGATACATGCAGAGAGGTTTCTGCTTTTACAGTTTAACTGTTGTTTGTGTAAAATTTGGCTAAATTATTGGTAAAATAATGTACAGAGATCAATGAAGTTCGATAATTGCATGGTCAATATTTGCACTTGAAGACATGTCAAGTGTTTAAAATTTGCCTGGGATTTTTAGTATAAATAATTAAAATGTTTTATTAGTAGGCCAAAAGAAAATTTAGTATTCACATGTGATGGATTTCCTTTTCAGTAAAACATGGCTTATCAAAGCAAAAATGGATCTCAGGTTTTTAGTCTTCGAAGGAAGACTTTTCCTCCTTGTTAGTGTATAGGAAAGGAAGTTTTAGTCATTACTTTAAAAAAGAGAAAGCTAACACAACAGGTATCTCAACACTAGAATTTCATCTAGACTGTATGAATTCTTGGATGTATAAGAGAGATTCTAATTCTGCTCCAGGTTTCCACCTACATGTGAATAAAAATTGCCCTCTGGGCAAAACAAGCAATCCAGGTACTTTGATTGTTTTGATTTTTGTTGTTATTGATTGTTTTTAAATAAGGGAGGAGGGGGAGTGAGAGAATTAACTAGAAATCATACTGTCTTCCACTCCATTGCAAATTAGTTTCTGCCTCAGAGATGTTTTTCATTAGAAGAAAAATTTATGCAAAGTCAAAATAAATATATTATTTACAAGCAGATAATGATAAACTCTTCCTCCTCAAAAGTTTTTCTAAGCAAAATCAGGGTTTCAACCTGCATTAAAAACACCTCTGTGGAAAATAATCAGCCTATAAAATAGATCAAAATCCTGATACTGTCTCTGTCTTGTTCTGCTATGTCAGTAGCTATTTTGCCACTTTTTCAAACAACATGAGCTAAACAGCCAAGCTACAGACAGCGAAGGACCCTGTAGACATGAATTTAGAAAATGAAATTAAGATTTTTAAAAATAATTTAAATTGCCTTTCTACTTTCCTAATCTTTAGACTTTGTAGCTTGATTTAATGCAGAGAGGCTGTTTTACAAGACGTCTTCTGTCAAAGGCTGTGTTCTGGTCTGTCTGAACAGAAGTACATTATGAACAGGCCATAGACAAATTTAAGGCAGCCTTAAGTTCCCCTCCTACTCCTGCAGTAGCTGTCAGAGGAACCCAGGCAGGACCAGGGAGCTGACAGTGCAGCACCTTTGTCACACTGCTAGAGGTCCACTTCCCTGAGGCTGCTGCCATGGTGACAGTCCACAGCTCTGCAGGTGCTGATCCTGTGGGTCCTGTCACACTGTGCTCAGAGCCTACAGCAATTCCAAGAACACCAGGGACTCGGCAAGCCTTTTGGAGCTAATGTGCACACTTTTTATAGGAGGCACGTGGCACAGCTTGTTTATGTCTGTCTATTGTCTCTCTTCAGTGTTATGTTTGTAATAGTGTCCTGCCCCAGACTATCTCAGTTATGGTGATACTAACTTTAAGGTATGAAGTACAAAATGTGGAATGTGTATGTGTTTTGGGTAAAACTTCTTTGAATAAACCAAATTATTACATGGATTCAGATGATAGATATAATTTAAATGTGTGTTAGCATTTTTTAAAGATTATATGGAGTGCAGAAGGATTTGGAAAGGAAAAATTACTTTTTAAAGGCTTATGATGCCCTGGTCTGCTCAGTAGGTTTAGAGAAAGGTGGTTGGATTTGCTCTTGGCGCTGCGCGGGAGAAACAACAAAATTCTCAGGAGGTTCAATGACTTTTACTTGCAAAATTTAGAACATTCTGATAGAACAAGGCATTTGGCAAACTTTAACTTAGCAATCTTTAAAACATCCAGACAAAGTAAGGCACTTCTCAAACCTTAACTTGGCAAACTTTAAGGCACACGGTCAGCCGCTCCCGTTAAAGTGTGGAACTGGTGGCGCGCCCTCCCACCTACCCAGAGCTCACCCTGCTCCCCCTCCACTTCCTGGTAGTTTTGAGCCAGTCAACCATTCCTCCAGTCTCTTACAAGGCCGTAACATTCTCTCAGTGAAAACAGAAATAGCAGTTTTTACAGTTTGATGGTTCGACACGAAGAGGAGTTTTCAACTCTCCACAATTGCTTTTATAGATCCGGAGACTCAACGGCCAGAATATGGAATCTCAATGAAAACAGCAACAGCGGTTCCACTCAGCTAGTTCTGAGGCACTGCATAAGAGAAGGAGGACACGATGTCCCCAGCAATAAGGATGTGACTTCACTGGACTGGAATGTAAGCTAACTTCTAAGACTGTGCATGGTTTTTAACTGTCTAAATTTAATTCAGAGGCAATTACAGCTGCTGCTCCAAATCTTTTATATCTGAGGTGACCAGAAGCTCTGTCCTAACCTACTGACCTCCAGTTTCAAATACTCATAATAGCTGAACTTTCCCCTACAGACTGTAATTTTCCAGGACTGTTGCCATCTTCAAGCTTAACAATTATATATTTGTATCTCTATTTTAAGAGCATGGGTAAAAATAAACTTAAGTTAACTTTAAGAATGAAGATTAAGTGAGCAATCTGTGTAATAATGAAGCCTAATTAATAATGTATTTGCATTTCAGAGTTACTTTATTTTAGCATGTAAGGAGATAAAAGCACCAGTGAAGGTTTTTCTGAGGTTGGACTCTCAAGACCCTCTTTTATTTGAATTATGCTGTGCACAGCAAAACATATTCACATTACTTTCTTTATCTTGGTAGGAGCATGTGTAGTTGTTCTGTCTTTACCCACCCACCTTCTGGGTGAAATTGTCTTGCCTAAACCCTTTTACTTTCATCCTGCAAAACCTCCTCTCTTAGGTAATGTGCTCCTGCACAGAGAATACTGAAGTGAGCAGAGAGGACAGGTATTTTTAAGAATCCCCAGTGTCTGGGCAGTGTCCCTGGGCAGCTTTAAGGCTGCTTCATGTCTCCTTTCTGCCACCAAGCATTGTAAAAAGAGCTTACAAGACCGTGCAGGAACTTTAATTAATCTTGAGATCATTTGCATTCTGTCTGTTTTGCTGATATTAGTACAGACAAAGTGATCACATTAGTCTTGTTTTCATAGGAAAACAGATTAAAAATTAAGAACCAGAAAGGATTCTCAGCAGTTTTGTACAGTCTCAGTTGCTAGCCAGAGACCAAGATTTGATTAATTTTCACCGCAATATTATTGTCCTTCAGGTGAGCTAGGTGCTTCACAAAAGTAAAAGATAAGGCCACTGCACAAGGTAGTTTTCCCCTATGTATTTATATTTGCAGAATGAAAGAACTTGGTGAATAGTACAAAAAGTAGAGGTAGGCTAACAAAGCAAATAAAACTCAAGAATGTTTATCACTTGTTTCCTATGGATATCACACTAAAGAAAAATAGTTTGAAAAAACTGAATTGAGGAGTAGAAAAAGAGTAATTGAAAGAGGAAAACATGTAATGGATGCAGAACAGTTATGAGAAAGGATGTCCAAAACATATAAGGCATTGTGTAGTATTTCCTGTAGTAGTTCCTTACATTTCCAGACTTCATTGATCACAGTATTTTACTTGCATTGTGCTAGTACTCAAAGTAAGGAAATGTTCCTAATTCAAACACTTGAATGCTTCCAATGTACTTTGAGTTTTCCAAAAACTGTTAATTACCACAAACACATTTGGATTAGCTCTATATCTAGTCCCTGAGCTTTCCTTTCCTTTTTGCCCTTAACACCTTTGTTCTCATCAGTGGTCCAGATAAGAGTATATCACAGTGAGATTAGGTTGGCTTAGATTTTGTTGTTTTCCCCCATCATCATTATACATTTTAATTAAATCTACAACTGCTCTGCCTCACTGGTTTTGGAGGATTGGAGTGGGCATATGTTTCAAAGGATTATTTTATGCTTTTTCCTAATTTTCTATTCATGAAGCTAGAAATGACATCTGCCTTTATTGTTTATTTAGAACCACAATATTAATCATATTTCCCTGTGAAATTTTCACACTTGTGATATCGAATCAGTTCTTATCTGGTTTATGTGATTTATGTTATAGTAAGAAAGGTTATTTCTACAGGTCATATTCAGATCATGGTACCAAAGATTGGATTCATCTCCCACAGATTTAACTATCTAAACTAGTCATCTAGACTCACTTTAAGTCAGCAGAAACAACAAGACATACCTTTGTGCTGGTCTGGGCATAATCTGAAGCAAATGGAATCATGAATTACACTCCAGAGATGCACTTATATGATGCTGTTAGTTATACAGGGAGACTAGATTGCACTTTTAAACTAACTCCTAACTTCTGGATACCTGGAGATAAATGGGATGAATCTCACTCTTAATCCAGGTGCTGAAAAACTGAAAGACTAAATGCCCAGCTCCAACAGTACTCATCTCACCAGATGGAAGAGTCAAGTTCCATTTTCATTATTTTCATTGTGGCCCAGTCACTGCAGCATCATTGGCTGCACAGAAGATACCCTTCTGTGAAGGGTTCCTTCCAGAAGAATATGTGTAATTTGCTGATCCATGGTCTTTTTTTCCTCTAAATTGGGCCCCATGAATCCAACTTATTTCCTCTGTGCTGTCTGCATAGTTTAAATCATTTGTCTCAATGAGTGGACTCAGAATTCCCATAAATCATAATTAGCAAACCTTAAAAAGAAGAAAGAAGGTTGGTTAAAGTAGATTTCATCTTGTGTTGACCTTTGCCATTTATATATATCCCAACAGAGTGATGGAACACTATTGGCTACAGGCTCGTATGATGGTTTTGCAAGAATATGGACAGAAGATGGTAAGTAAAACAACATTCATTTTCTTAAACATCAAGCAGCAGTGAACTGTAATATGACTAATTTGTAAGCAAATTGTAATAATAACCTTTTCTTTATTCCAGGTAACCTTGCAAGCACCTTAGGTCAACATAAAGGTCCGATATTTGCCCTGAAATGGAACAAAAAGGGGAATTATATTTTAAGTGCTGGTGTTGATAAAGTGAGTTTTAAAAATACATTATTGTTACATATAAATATGCTGATCAGTGAGCTTATGCTGTTGAATTCCTTAAGATTATTTTCTTCTTCTCCAGACATCCTGGAAAGTTTACATTTCTTTAATATGTTTTAGTGCATGTTGATTACATTTTGAGGCTGCATAAATGTGTACTATTTTTATGGAAAATATTTTACCTTGAAAAAAAAATGTGTAAAATTGTATCTTAAGTGTGTCTCAGTTAAGAAATGAACTGCTTCCAGTACTTTTGTAGTTTTATCAACTAATTATTGACAGAAAGGAAGTGATCTTAAAAATATTGCACCTTTTAGCTCATCTAATTATTGAAACACTTTTATTTGAATAAAATATATTTGGCTTCCTAAGCAAATAAGGAAAAAAAATGGTAGTTCTGAACTCAAAATCAAGCAAAACATAGTAGTTACAGCTAAGTTCACATTAGAGATTAAAATGAACAGATGACTGATGATGATAAGCACAAATCCATTAAAACTGAAACTGGAAAGTATGCAGCATTCATCTTGCCTAACTTTCGATGTCTAAAAATTAGATGCATGTGCAAGGATCTAAAAATTAGATCCTTGGCTTCCTTTATAAAATTCAGAGAGAAAAATGACACTTCCAAGTGATGTGCTGCATGGCCTGTGTTTCAGTGAGATGCACTGACAGTGCTTCTTTCCAGCACCTGGCAAGAGGGAGTCTGTGGAAATTAGTTGAAGCCTGTACATTTGATTTGTAGGCTAGATGAATCCCTGTATTTTCACATCCTTCCCTTTAATAGTGGCTTATGCTCAGTATATGTTCAGCTACACTTGTCTTTCAATGGTAGTTCCATTACTCTGGCAAACTTACATTCTCAGTAAAAGCAGCAATTCTTTAGATGATCCATTCTCAGCAGGATGATGCATCCTGAATTTATTTTCTGGAAGTATATACTCCCAATAAATTGACAGTTCGCTCAGAAGGTGTTATTGAGCTCTACAGGGGACATGCTTATGTGAGTATGGATTAAAACCTGTAGTAAGCCAGTTACACTCTAGTCCCGCCTCAGTGGCAAGATATGTACTCTGCTGATAGATAAACATTTCACCTGTTGGTTTGATTGTTAGAAATGTATTTCAGCATAGTTTCAGAGTAGAATGCAACTTACATCTTCGGCAAGGGGAAAAAGTATTCTTTGAAGAAGACAACTGAAACAGCCTTAACAAAATGCTTATTAAAAATGCGTAGTTTTGTCTTCCAGCATTATTCAAAGAGAATATGCCCATTCTTCATAGTTCTGTTGCTTCCTCTGTAGGCATGTTACTTCTTTACCTACACTTACATTATTATTCTGTAATACGTGGAAGCAATTTCTGGGTTTTCAGCTGTTTAGCACACAAGGTGCTCTGCAGTGACTAATTTTATCAGTCCATCTTTTAGAATTGCCCCTCAGTGAAGGTGCTGTCTATTTTTAATCTGAGCTGTAACAGTCACTAATTTTTTTTCCCACTTTCTTTGGATACAGACAACAATAATTTGGGATGCTCACACAGGAGAAGCTAAACAGCAATTTCCTTTCCATTCAGGTAATTTTTTGCATAACTCTTTTTAGGAAAATGAAACGCAGTTTTTAATTTTGTCAATGTACTTTATCCTTTTGTAAAAATGTATCTGCCAGAGAAAAGTTTCAGTCAAGTTTTTTGTGCTTTAACTATCCTGAGTATCATGGCTTGTACGTTTATTCTCATTTCAGAAAGATGCAGTTCTGTGAGAATCAGCTTTGAAAGTCAAACTGATTCTAAGAGAGGATTTATACACCAGCCACGTCTACCTAACTGAACAATTCTGTCGTTATCATATGTGCTTGAATAGTACCAAGTGGTGATTTATGGAGAGAATTTTCAGTGGAGGTTCCTGGGCTCTTTTCTATTCTTTCTGCTCCTGTTCCTATGAAGCTGACTTAAGAGAGAAGCAGGCAGATCTGTCATGTAGCTTGCATTCACCACTGCACTAAGATCCTCAGGAATTACTTAGCTTTTAATTTTGACTTGAAATTTTTCAATATTTGCTTTCTCTGATTATCAGAAGTCAGTTGCCAACCTTGAATTTCAAAACCTTGCAGCACCAAAACCTCACTTGGATGGTCGTTTGTAGATCCGATCTGCTGCAAAAAGACAGGAGATGGCACAGATACTACAGGTCTTGACCATCAGGCAATCAGTGATGCAATCTGAAATTCACCTGAGACCAGACTTGTAAGATGATGACTGGATTTATGATCCAAACTGGCTAAGTTGTCATAGTGAAGACTTTTAAGGGGTATAGTCAAATCAGGTTTAAAACCACCAAGACATTCCAGGTGATGATACTAGAAATGTTCATCTTCCTGTGTGTTCGCTGCAACTAATCCATCTTTAAACACAGCAGGCTTTCACAAGGTGCTTAGTAGTGTTTAAAAACACATATTTTGCTGCTAATTCTGAAACATTAATTTGCCCATGCTTTTCAGCTCAATTTCTAGTTGTTCTTTTTCTCGCAGTTTCACAGATGTTAATAATATGCACATCAAAATGGTTATTCAACAGAAGACCAAAAGTATGTCCATGCGCACAGCAAATCCATACTCTGCATTTTTCTCACTCATCTCCTTGCTTATTAATGCAACTGTCAGTTTAGAGGAGTTGGTGTCTGCTGACAGATTTTCTCACAGTGGCATTTATTTATCTATCGTAACTGTTCCATAACAGCAAACTTCGCACTGTAGAGCGGTTTAGTTAATGAGACTCTTAATCCTCTGATCCCCATCTATTAATCTAAATGGTTGTGAATCCAGAACTTGGTTGCCCCTTCAGAATCACATTCACTGACATATAAGCTGTCTTAGCCATGATGCGTATCGAGGACATATCCCTCCATTCCCCTTTTAGCAAGTTGAAAACTTCTCTACATCTTCCGGTGCAATATGCCCATGTCCATCTGCAGTAATAGACTTTTTTAAAAAATTCTTATGTACATGCTTGTTTGTCTTTGGACCATAAGACACAACTGAAGTGTAGATGTGGAGAAGCTAATATTTTTAATTTTTTTTTCAGTACTTCAAATACGTTTTCATAGGGAAGTAAAGCAATTAGTTGTTCAGGAAGTTGTTGATAAGCCAAAAGCATATGTCCTACACAACCCTCTTAAAATCAGCCGGAGTCTGTCCTCACATGATGGAATCTTTGTCCTCACAAGTCTAAAGCCACAAAGACTTCACCTTGTCATCTTTGAATCACTTACTCACCAGAACAAACTAACAGCAAATTCCTTCCCGTATCTGGAATCTGAAAACCTTGTCTACATAAGGATTAAAGGTGGCATTTTAACAATTAAAGTCTAGTCTAGGCAGAGTACACTTCCTTTAATACATACTTCTTTGAAGTTTGGAGATAGTTGGCCTGGGAGTAACGTAAGTTTTTTTACTTCCTGTTGCTTCACAACAATTAATTTAGTTTACAACTACATGAACAAAACTATCATCTTAAAATACATAAGAAAAGCTCCTTTTTCTAGGTCTTGAAGGCCTCCATATCATTGGTGCATTAGTATTCCCATGTAACTTTTAAGGTTTTATAGTCAAAATACATAATTATGCAGATAAGTAGTTTCTAGGGTTTCATTATTCTTTGCAAAACTATGAGTCATCGTGGGGCATTTGATCAAAATATGTATTCACAAAACTTATTTCTTTAAAATGGAGCAAAAAAATCCAATTTTGACATCTGGTGATAGATGTGGACTGATGTCTATGCATGCAGGAACAAAAACTGGTTGATTGCTACCAAGAGAGCTATTTGTACGACTCAGTTTTAGATATCTAAGTGTGTAGTTACAGGACAAGGGGTGAATGGTTTCAAACTGAAAGAGATTAGGTTTAGATTAGATATTAGGAAAAAATTCTGTACTGGGGAGGTAGTGAAGCACCTGAATAGTTTGCCCAGAGAAGCTGTGGATGCGCCCCCATCCCTGGGTGGGATGCCCCTTTCCATCAAGGCCAGTTTGGGTGGACCTGGTGAAAGGTCCCTGCCCGTGGCAGGGGGGTTGGAACTAGATGATCTTTAAGGCCCCTTCCAACCCAGGCCCTTCTGTGATTCTGTGATCTAAGTGCTCTGAATCACACCTAAATTTGTTCAGAAAAAGCCTAAATTAATGGATAATTATTGTAACAGTTTTATTGTTGGTTTTTATTTTAGCTGTGTTTCTTACAGATTTGTTGCTACTTTTATTAGATGATATTCTAATTGGTTTTATGCAGTTGGCTAGTATCCTGTGCTTTTGGGAACACTCTGGCAATTTGATTACTTGCATCAAGAATCACGTTTGGTTGTTTTCTTTCGGACCATTTTATGTAGTTACTTCTCCAGTAAACATATGATTGAGTACACAAATAAATGAATCAGTGTTAATTATCAGCACTTTATGTTTCAAATTATGCTGCAATGTAAATCCATAGCTTTAGGTGCCAATAGCTCTCTGAAAATTACTTTTTGCTTCATACATATCATACTAGATATTAGTCCTGAAGGCATATTGTTATTAATGATGATAGATTTTTGTTTGCTCTGAATTAATAATACAAAGCGTGCAGCGTAAAAAGAAAGACAAAGAGGCAGTTAAAGAAACAAAATCCTTTGTTTCCTGATCCTCATTCATGTTCATTGGAAAACTCAAAAGTAGTCTACCTTTCTTAAAGAAATTTCCTTTATATTTCTGCAGTGTAGTAATTCCTTACCTGTCATACAGAATTATTGAGCTTTTTCATTAATACTGTAAAAAATACTTGTATGTGAAACAATTTCAGCCCTCCATTCTCATTTAGGGAGCTGCCTGATGATTCAGAAGGTGATGAGGATTCTCTTTCATTCTGCAGTTCATAAAAATTACAACAGGAAAAACATACTTAAATCTAACAGGCTTGGAAGAACAGATATCCTTTCACCTCTGTATTACCAAAGTATCTTTCTGAACATATTTGAATAAGGAATTTCTTGGTTTCATTTTAATGATAAATTTGCATTGTATCTTTGCCAGAAAGAGGTTCAACTTTGTTTACTATATGCTGGTCTCTTTTTGACACAGTTTCTTCTCACTATAGTGTGCTGAGAATGAAGATTTCTGTATTTTAGCAAGTCTTATGTCATCCTCTGGAGGGCAGCTAAACTCTTTCCTGAGGGAAAAAACCCAAGCAGCAAAAAAACACAAGCAAGCTGTTTGTCAGGAGCACCCTCTGGCTCTTGCACATGCTTTTAGTCTGCAGTGACATGCTGTAAAAGTTGTTTGGAGTATTTTTCCCATACTTTTTGCAAAGTGTGTATGTTGCACACAGACACTAGTTACGCGTTCGTGTGCTATCTGTGTACAAAGTTTCATTAGTTCAGTATTAGTTAATGCCAAACCCTCTACAGAAACTCTTCCTCTCATTTCAGATCAGCTTGATCAATGGTACCTGTCTAAAATCAGTCCCAAACCAAATTAAACTGAATGTCAGTGTTATTAATAATCCAGGTGCCTGCACACAGCAATAGGTTTGTATTGGTGGTTGCATAAAGCTGGTGCAAAGGGAGATGCCACCTGTGTCTTTACCTTCCCAATGTGTTGTGTCTGGCATTCACAGGAACATCGTTTCTAACCCAGATGGAATTATTCATGGGCTTTTTTGGATTAGTTTTCTTTCAGTTTCTTCACTGAACTGGCTTACAGAGGGTAGAATGCTAGAAATGGCCCAAGAGCCATGTGTAGCTGGGAGCAGAGAGGGTGGAGGTTGTGTTTTACCCCCACTTACGTAACAACCCAAAAGATTCTCATCAACAGATGCCATGCAAAGCATCCATATTATCCACTGCAGTAGAAAAATTAATTTGTGCCCTTCAGACAGTTCCTAATCAGCCCTATAACAGGCAGCAGGTGACAGGCCAAGAACTAGCCTGTAGTCTGTTTGATCCATGTAGGTGACAGGAGAAAAATTATTTGGGGTAGCTGTTTCTTTGCCATGTTCCCTGATATTCCTTCTGTTGTTTGTACTTCACAGCTCCTGCTCTGGATGTAGACTGGCAGAACAACACTACTTTTGCCTCCTGCAGCACTGACATGTGCATTCATGTATGCAGACTTGGCTGTGATCGTCCCGTTAAAACCTTTCAAGGACACACAGTAAGTTTAAGACCAAAATGTTAGCAGCATATTACAAGGATGGCAGATGTGTTTGCAGGGTGTGTTCTAGCACTAAAGGTGTTACACCCCATTGCTTCCCTAAAAACATATTCCTTGGGAGTGATTCACAGTCTGTGAGAAGGGATAAAATGTTCTAAATCACTGTAGGAGGCAAAACCTGCGGCTTAAACAGTGAGTGTTTATACATAGCATGAGCTGCAGACTAAAGGCATGTTAAAAAATAAGATTTTGGTTTTCACTAGCTTAATTTCCTTTAGTTAATGAAAGCTGTAAATAAGGAGAGAACAATTTACCCCCAGCCATTGTTCAATTTTAGAATCAATTTAATCTAATAAGATGTATTTAAGATGTATTTCCCCTCTCTTTTCCTTGTGGTATTTAATAACCATCAAAGGTTACTTTTTCTAGCTTTCATTTGTGAGAAAAACTGCTGTCATCTACCAACCTGTAATTTAGATGTTAACTTCCAGAACCTGCTATCTTCCCATTGAGGAAAAACTGCATTTGGAGACCTTTTTCCTAGTCTGTGGTTAAACTGATATTTCATGACTGGTTGAACATTCCTAGCAACATACTGGTGCTTTTTATGATTATATAAAATGCACCATTTTGCATTCATTTGCACATATATATCTCTCTTTAGAGAGACCAACATTGTTGTAGAGCTGCAATACTAAGAATTATAAACTCCACAAAACTTTACACCCCACCAGTATCAGTGTTTTCTATTGAACACTTGTCAGAATATTGATGAAATAAATGCCTCCATTTTAAAAAGAAGCTAATGCTGTATCTATCTGTCTTGTTTGAGGGTTTATTTAAATCCCAGCATATGAAGAAAGGATATGAGAGACTTTGTGCCAGAACACACATCAGAAGACTGATTGTATTGTTCACAAGTATAAAATGGTTCTACTCCAAAATGCCACTTAAATAGTGTGTTGGGGAGGCAGCACTGCTTTTGTTCACCCTTAAAAGCACCCAGGACTGTAATTTGTGGGTTAACTTGCTCCATACATAAACCTTGAGTGCCCTCTGCTGAGTGCCCAATACAGTGCAGTGACTGGAATATTTACTTTAAAAATTCACTCTTTATTTCAGAACGAAGTTAATGCAATCAAATGGGACCCATCTGGCATGCTACTAGCATCTTGCTCCGATGATATGACATTAAAGGTAATATAATTTCCATTCCTGCTGTTCAGAAAGTAAGGACAAAAATTATGTCTATTTTTTCATCTTCTCCAGAACGATGGTGCTGTACCACTTAAAACTCTGCATGAGCAGTAGTCTCCATTTTGTCCCATATTTCTTAAAAGTTAATCTGAAAGACAGAGCACAGAGAAGCAGGCACTGGAAAAATTGAGACATACTATCCAAATAAGTGTTGCGTGACTGATATGTCATTGTCACAGAAAAGTCATACTTTAAATATACACCGATATATATACACCTGCATACCTGTCAACAGAAGCACAAGCCTGATAAGAAGCAGTCTCTTGGTTGCACTTTGAAAAAGAATATAAAAAGTTGTTTTCTTTCCCTTTGGTGTCTTTTTTTTTTTCCTGAAATAACTTCATTAGAGCCATATGAATATTCTTTTTCTCTTTTTAGTAGCCTTGGACTAAGCAATGGAACACAACATATGTATTCAGAGCCCACCAAAAATCTGAATTCCTCTCTGAAGATGCCTATCTTTATCCATTCCCTGTATAGGAAGTGTGTGGTAGCTGTGCTGCTGATGTACATGCCTCTGCTAGGGGCCTGAAGTTGTGTGGAATGAATATATATTCTGGCTCGCAGGCAGCATAAGTGCTTTACCAGCACACCTGGTACTGTATCAGCACAGTATTGCTAATATCTGTTTTGCAGAAATGCTTTCTACAATAGAGCTTTTCCAGCCCAAAGCCCTCTCTCTCATTCTCTTTTCCCAGTGACATCAAATGAAGGCTATATCTGTGTAGGAATGGCTGTATGTTCTAAAAGCAAAGACCTCCTGCTGGACTGTTGATTTATGCTGGTTCCTTGAACAAAGCAAATATCCAAGGAAAGATTTGGTTTTGTGGATAGAATTGTACCAGTAATAATTTCCTCATAGTGTGGTTGTGTTAATTAAGACTCATACCTCTTTCCCTTGCTGATTGACACAGCCAAAGCATGGGACATTTCTAGCATGAAACTGAGAGAGCAGCAGAACTTGCAGATGAGAGCTAAGTGAACGTCAGTGTTACAAATGTTTCCTCTTCATAAGCAGCCTGACTTCTGTTGTTCTGCTCTGGCTTTGCCACCTATGCCCACTGAGGTTTTCATTATTCTGGATTCTAAATGTATTATTGCAAACTACTCACAGAATTGGAAATTTACAGAAAATGGGGCTGAAAAGGGAGCACCTTGTCTGTTATGCTGCCAGAAAGCAGTATTGCAGTAAATGTTCTTGCTCTCTTAAACGTCCTGACCCAGTGGTAGCACAACTTTTTGGTGCCCAGTTGTGTGCTGTGTTTTAAAAACCACTGTGGCTTGGTGTTGTTGGTACCAGTTCAAATTCCTGACCACTGAATTTGGCACAAGAACTAATGGTTTGCTATCCCTGACCTCACCTGTTTTTAAAAACCTTCAGTGATGGAGACTGCAAATGCTCCAAATTCAGGCAATTATTCTTCTTCGTTTTTCTTCGTAAATCAGTCCTCCCAGACTTCTTTTTCTTCTCTATTTTTGGAGTTCATTATATTTTCCTATAACTTCTTAGAACATGCTACCTGTTAGCCATAGAACATGGCTGAGCTTTATGTAGCATTTCCAAAAGCAGTCTCAGGTCCACTGATGGGAATTCAGCATAAGAGCTCATCATTCCTCTCATAGTGCAGACTTACAACAACTGAGTTAAACCATTGCTACCTTTTTGGTATCTCTTTGAAACTGAGTGACTAAATTTGAGTTATTTTTCCTGCTGTGAATTAGCTTCATCTTATTTTCTCAGTTAGCTTAAGAAAAGATGGACTCAATTACCTGTCATCTCTGTTGAGCATATTCTTCATCTCATGCTGAAGTATTTGGCCATATAACACTGCATAAATATCTGATCGTCTTCCATCTTCTGCACTGTTAAAAGCATGAGGAAGACAAATGGAGTTCAAGAGGGAAAGGAAAATTTTACTTGCATAAGAGAAAATTGCTAGGTTCTAAGCAGTTACTGCAATTTTCTTCTCATTTTTTAAAATGACTGTGTGACTTAAACTTCAAGTTAAACTTCTCTAAATAGATTACCTTTAACTTCTTTATGAAAATACACTTATGAGCTATGGGTAGTACAGCAACTATTTAATTCTTCTCACCTATTGAATAAGTACTATTATACCTTCCCCTATTGGAGTTATTTTAATGTGTGTGCCAAATTACTGCATTAATAAATTATGTTTATGTGTATGTATGTGGGTCAAGATCTTAAATAAACAAATGGTGAGAATAACATAGGACTGAAATAACTCAGCTGAGAAGAGATTAGTAACACTGCTGTTTATCCCCTTCATTATTACTCTGACTTAGATTTGGAGTATGAAGCAAGATACCTGTGTACATGATCTTCAGGCTCACAGCAAAGAGATTTATACTATCAAATGGAGCCCTACGGGACCAGGCACCAGCAACCCAAACTCCAACATCATGTTAGCAAGGTAAAAAACGTACCTCTTTCTCTTGCCTGCCAAGAAGGATCGTCTTTCTGACATGTAACCCTGCTGTCACATTCCATCAGTCTTCCTGAAGGCAATTCTACTAAAAAGTAGGATGGATACAAAGGGAAAGGATTCATATTTGAAAAAGGAAGGAGGAAAAAGAAGGAAAATTGAGTCATATGATATTTAACTTTTCAGCTGCCTTGGTTACAAGGTTGTAAATTTGACATTGCGCCTTCACATTCAGCATGGGGTTGTTATAAGTGAAAGTACTGAGGCAGATGGCACCTATTCAGCCAGCTGGAATGGTTTTTAACCAGGGTCAGGTAACTCACCTGGGCAGATACAGACAGTTTTTGTAGCCTTCTTAACTAACAGAGAAAAGCTTGGATAATCTTTAAAGATCCACTAGAAAATCTGTGCAAAATTATTCTTTGAGTTTAGGAAATATATTTGCTTATAGAATGCCAGTTGATGGTAGTACTGTGGGATTGTCAAATTAGTTCATGGGGTATGGAGTTTGGGGAGGAGTTGTGTCAAAACTGGTTTATTTATTTTACTCTTTAGTCTGGGAGTGGACAGTGAAAAACTTCACTTTCTTGGAATTATTCTTTTAATATTATTTTTAATACCAGTTATTTCCTTTGCCTTTCTCTAAGCCCGTGGATTGGGATTTACATGGAGTGTAGCAAAAAGCAGCCCTGAAACAAAGCAAAAAGGACTACAGTTCTAGAGAATTACAGAATGTTAATTCATTAAACAGTGTGAATTCACATTAGGAATAAGATCTGTTTGGAACCCTTTATCCTATTAATGATAATATATATTTGACCTTCCTGAATAATAGCAGGTAGAATCTCAAAAGGAGGGAGCTTGGCCCTCTTAGGGCTATATACAGCACACATAGATAAGCCCAAAGGGTCTTCATACAAGAATTTAGTTCTAGAGCTATAGTTCTTAACATAAAAAACAAAGGCTGTGGTACATATTAGCTTTTCTGTTTGAAACATTATGTCTTGCTTAGCCAAGAATCTCTGTGGTATTCTTTTATAACGTTTACAGTATCACACTACAAATGGATTAACACCCAAATTATTACATGCTTGTGTTTGAATGCTTGTTGCAGTGCTTCGTTTGATTCCACTGTTCGGCTGTGGGACGTTGACCGAGGAGTCTGCATCCATACATTAACAAAACATCAAGAGCCCGTCTACAGTGTAGCTTTTAGTCCTGATGGAAAATATCTAGCCAGTGGGTCCTTTGACAAATGTGTCCATATATGGAATACTCAGGTACTGTTTTGTTCATGTGAAGCGCATGCTGGTTTAGGTGACACATTAATAGCAAAAGCTTAAATGCAATAGGGGATACTTTTATGTAGTTACAAGCTGAGTTCAGGTGTGAGTCTGATGCTCCTGACTTAGACTTTCTGAAGAAGAAGTGATAGATACAAAGGGTGTACAAGCTGGGGACTGATGATATTCTGGAGAAAAGTGGGACATCATAATTCCACAGATTTAATTCTGGATACTGATGCCTCACAACCTGAAATAGCAACGAACTTTAGAGAAGACCTTACAGCCTAACTCCCCAGGCCTTTACTGTTACAGAGTTGACAAAAACGCTCCTACTGTTCTGGAGGAGCCTGTTGCTCTTCATTTTCAAAGACCAGTTTCCTAATTTCAGCACCTTATGGAGGCAGCCATAGCTGGGTGATGGGAATAGCTCCCCCTCACTATCGCTTTTTAACATAGTGCCACATGACAGAGAAAAAGAAGGGGAACTTCTGTATCAAATGTCTGCATGCTGTTTTGCATTGCAGAGTGGAACTCTAGTACATAGCTACAGAGGCACCGGGGGCATCTTTGAAGTCTGCTGGAATGCTAGAGGAGACAAAGTGGGAGCAAGCGCATCAGACGGATCGGTAAGGATCTTTAAACATTGTAAAGGTTGAGTGGAGATTTCTTTTCTGGGGAACACCAACAAAATACATGCATGCTGTGTCACCTGTTGTTAACAGAGCTGAAGGTGAAGGCAGCTCAAGACATAAATAAGTAGCTCTGTGTAGTATATTGAAAACGCTCCTGCTTTGAAAGGTTTTGAATGCTAAGAGGTGATGTTTCTATTGGAAATGACGAATGGTTATGGAATAGGTGAATATTGCTGAAAATGAGAATGACTTTTAAATGCATATTTAACAAGAACAACAGAAGCGTTGTTTCTGTCATTGTCAGTTTTTAATGATCATACCACAGCAGTCAACTCTCTAACAAACGGTTTTCCTGGAGCTTTCCAAGTTTGATCCCACAGAAGTTTACCCTTGAATAAGAGTAGCTAAAGGAATGGTTCCCAAAGATTTCATCATGTGGTAAAGGAGAAATATTGCCATGGAAATACTGATTACTCGTTACTGTTTTCACTGTGAATGTTACTTTTAAAAAATTGTAGTTGTATCATGATCAGCTTATGAAGGACACACATGGCTGGCTGGCATAACTACTTTGGAGCAGTGGTTTTCAACTGGTATTAACAAGGGGCACACCTAGAACATGATTCAGTTGCTTGAGCTTAGTTGTGCCATCTGAGATGGTGCCATGCCTGGCTTCCAACAGCTGCTCCAAATGGGCACGTGTCCACTTGTCATGCCTGCCGAGCCTGCATTTATTTTGGACCTGTCTCAGAAGTGGAATTGTATTTAGGTAACTGAATAGTATCATACCATAGTGTTATCTGGGATGTGCCACCAAAATGTTTGTAACCCAGTGGAAGCCCTGTTAAATGTGTGTGTTTCGTTTGGGTTTTCTCCCATGTGGGTTTGTTCCTTTACTTGTGTGCGTGCAAACCAGTGCTTGAGACAGGCTGTTTCGAAGCTGGGGAGTGTGATGTTCAGCTGGATGATCAGCCTGTGTAGGGGGACTGCCACATCACCTTCAGAAATGGTTCTTAATGCTGGGTCTTTTCTCCGCAGGTTTGTGTTCTAGATCTGCGGAAGTAGAAGTGAAATGTTTTAGAAGAAATTTCAAATGGACCAGCAGTGAATGTGTGGGGAGAAGCACTCTTCAAAACTATTCTTAACAGCTCCAGAACTGTACGAACTTGAACAAAGTTAGAGTGTACCATGAAACCAACTCTCCCTGGCCACAGGTGACTAGTATTTTGTCCGTAACCTTCATCAAGGAGTTAAAACGCAGTCACTTCAGAGGGGGAGGGAATGGTTTCCACCTGGAACATTCAGCCTTGGAAGCATGAAGCCACCAGCTAGGCATTGCACTGTTTGGTTTGCATCTGAGAACTTGCTCTGATGGCTGGGAATAAAAAAAGCTGTGCCAAAAAAAAATTAATAATTAAAAAAAAAAAAAAAAAGAAAAGAAAAAAAAAGAAAAATGCTGTGATAAACCAAAAGGGAAAAAAAATCCTCCTCCATGCGGTGTTGTATTTTTTCCTTCCAATTTGGACACTACAGTTGCTCTCCCAAAGGACGTTCAAAGACCAGTTTGTACTGATGAAATGCTCAACTTTGTAATCACAACACTTTCTATTTTCTAGACTACTTTTTTTGTTCCGTGGTTTTTCTATCAGCTGGAATATTACAGCCTGGAGGATCCCAGGCTTAGGATGAAACTTTTGTTTTCCTTTTATTTCTCCCTTCCACTCCCAACTTCTCCTTCCTTTTTTTTTCCTCCCCTTTCTTCTTGCTCTTTTTTTATTTTTTTTTTTCTTTTTTCCCTGTATGCCCATAGTAGATACAACCAGGTGGACATGACAATGAAAATTTTTGACAGACTGCTTCTCCTCTCTTCTATCTCTTCCTTTTCCTTTCTTTTTCTCCATTTAAAAGAAAAAAAAAAAATCCTCCATGCTTCAGATCTTAACGTCTCAAGGGCACTTTCAGCAAATTGTGTAATAAGTGCTTTATATAAGAATGCAGTGCTGGGGAAGATTTTTACAGGAGAAAGATGACTTTTAACAGAAAGAACCCAGTGTATTTTTGGAAAAAAAATATTTTTTATGTTAAACTGTTTTAAAAGCCTAAAATTACCACAAAATGTAGACCAGTTGTGTAATTCAAGGAAAAAGAATGACACAGAGTCCAGGTAACATGAAAGGTGCAGTATCCTTTTTCTCCTCTTTCTCAGAAAGTGCTGTAAGAAAAAATGTCATTTGATACAATAGATACCAGTCCTTTACTAAGGGCCCTCTTCCAGCATCCAGCCATTCATATAGTCTCATTTCATTTTTTATGACTGTTTGATGAGGTACACTTATTCAAAGAGGTTCATAAGTTTGAGACTATAAATACAACATTCATTTTCTTCTCTAGTCTATATTTTTGTTTGTTTTTGGTAGCCAGGAGAAAATGCTTGTGTATCTTCTTCCCTCTAGAGATAGTTCAAATTTCGACAGAACGTGGATTTGGCTGCCTGTGGCCTTACTGAGCAGTGCTGTCTTCCACTATTCATTCCACTCAGCTGTTTCTATTCCAGTAAGTCAGTGGGGTTTTACCACTGACTTGATGAGACCAGGTGAACTGAAATATATTGACTGCATCTGTCACTGTTGAAGAATGGGCTCTTGCCAGGCTCCTGTCCATCCATGGACCACAAACACCAGGAAGCAGGCTCTTCCATTGCATCTGGTGGTATGTGGTGCTGCTGTCACCCTCAGCCGTGCACGTGCTGCATCCTGCTAGGAAAGCTCTGGGTCTGCACTTGGAGGCTCACTGTCTACCCAGGCAGGTTTAGCCTTGAGTCCTCAGTGTGGTACTCAGAAGACAACTTTGAATACTTCATCAGGTGACATCATCATAAAAGATATATAAATTGTATCTCAACATACATACCACTATAAAGTTAAGGTGGGTGAAATGATCAGAATGACAATGGAGAGTTCCAAAGCACCGCCTATCCACTTTGGACTAGATTTCTTTACTGTAACCATGACACCTGCACAGATGCCAACTGAAGACTACATTACTCTAAGAGGAAATGATGGATGCAAAGAAGGGCACATAGGCAGAGTTTACTGAAAGTGCTGTAACTATAAGGCAACCTTGGGGTGGTGGCAGATGTTACTTAGATCCTCAGAACTGGCTGAGTCAAACAGGTGTCCTCTCTAGCCCACAGACTAGGCTAGGATCTGTAGGAGAGAGATTAACATATGTAGTACCTTCTTGCCCAAAGTCGATGTAACACGGCATCTCCCCTTGGGTTTGATCACAGCTGTTGAAGTGGTGATTTCATCTGAGCAAATTCAGAGCCCTAGGGCTGAAGTGATGGTGTAAGACCTGATGAGCACCACAGCATCATCGTGGAATCTGTACACCACTTTTTCTCCAGAGTTTTCTTCTCTTTATGCTTGCATCTGTACAGGATCTTAGTCCTTCCAGTGGAACTAGTCACTGCCAGCTTCAGCAATGTTTCTTAAAAATACATCTTCAGAAAGGAGAAAAGAACAGAAAGAAATAACTGCTAAAAGTGTTTCTCAATCCTGAGGCGAAAGCAGTTATGTGGAATTTTGGTTATTAATGTCAGTTAGGCTTGTTTGTAA
The DNA here is from genome assembly GCF_009829145.1 of Chiroxiphia lanceolata. NCBI lineage: Eukaryota > Metazoa > Chordata > Aves > Passeriformes > Pipridae > Chiroxiphia > Chiroxiphia lanceolata. The sequence continues at coordinate 20,727,843 of NC_045638.1, read as the reverse complement.
TTTATCTCAAATAATTGGATGCTAGAAGGTATCAAGGATTATTTTTGGTGTTAAATGCATTTATGTGTTAGTTTTAATTTTCTGCTCCAAGAGCATGGGCTGTAGATCATCATGTGGCAGTTTTGCACTGTTTTATAATAACCACATGTACATATGAATTTAAAATCATTACTCTTTTTTTAAAAAAGACTAGTTGCTCAAAGAGAGGCTTGAATTTGAATACAAGAGCATAATGTGGTTTTATAAAGCACGGTTGGGTCAATGATTTAATTACAGTCATTGCATGTACACGGTTAACTAACTTCCTAAGCTGCTTTTTGGTAGCATTTTTGAGAATAACAGGCAGAAATTGCAGTTCTGTGGGCAGCAGAGCGGCGGAGGGCAGCACTGATGGGGCTCTGGCCTTGCCTCTGTCCCCTGAGTGACACCAGAATAGGCAAGACCTCAGGATTTGAAGAGATGAGCTTTCTCAATCTGAGTTCAGCAACACTGTATGACTGACTGGCTACATAGCCTGTGTTTCCCAGGCTGTGCTTTTTCCCAGGATAGCTACTGTAGATAACAGTGCAGTGTCCATGCCACCTCTTGCTTTTTTCTTTTTCTGTTTTTTTAATTTGTCAGAACACCACTTTTCCTTTGCCTGCCTACATGGAGGTAAGAAGCCAAGAGAAACAAAATTTGAATATCAGTTGGTTTGCAAAGCCCACGTGTGAGAGAGGCTGCTGCTGTAAGTTTTCTATACTGACCATCAGATGTAAAAGCAGCACATTTGAGGAGCTGAAAAAATACACCTTCCTTCCCCTCCCCAGACCCAAAAGATTGGAAAATCCTCAAAGGTTCTATAGTAGATCATTGTCAGCTATTAAGGGAGACAGAAGGTGTAGTTACAAAGGTTAATCCTAGGCTAAGGAGATGGTTTCTTTAGGACATACGACTTGGGGAGAGAGAGGCTTTTCCACTGTAGTTCGTCTCAGCCTAGACCTGCAGAACTGTGCTCGTAGGAGCTCTCGCTTTTCTCGACCACAGCGGAGCAGCAGCATTCTCCAGCCAGCAGAGCCTTCCTGCAGCTCCCCTAAAACAGAACTGCATGAAGCAACAGGCTGGGGGAGTTCGTTTTTCTCATAAAATTTCTTTTTATAATTTTGTTTATAGTTCTTTGTAACAGAAGAGAAATGGAAAAACCTAAGTGGCCACACAGGATTGTGAAACCATCCAGAGACTTGCTGGATTTTTATCATTGCTGGCTGTCTGGAACTGGCCTGGAATTGAAAAAAACCCCAGTTTCTGAAAAACCACTCCACTCTGTGGGTTAGAAGGATACTGAATCTTTTATGTAGAAAACACTGGGTCCCTTATGGGGCAATAAAGGGCCTGACTTACAGGGTTATACACACATTAACCCCATGCTACATCTTAGAAATTTCCTTTTAATTTGTTTTTTAAAAAAAAATAGCTAATTTTAGAGCCAAGTGAAGTGCACTTTGTCAAATGTAAGGGTCTGCTTTGTTTTGGGGTTTCTTTTTCTTTTTCCCTTTTTAATTTTTCCTCCGTTTTTTTCCTCTTACTGCCTTTTTAAAATATGTGGTTCTTTGTCAATTGCAGAAATGTTCTTTCAGCCACTCACTGAAATTCTGAATTCTGGCTTCTGCAGTTTTTATTGTCTGTGTCAGACTTGCAGCCAGACTTGGTTCTCATTTCAGCGTTTCCCAGGTTCTGTTGAAACAACATCAACCCTTATTTTGTTTTCCCCCACCCACACTTTCTTCAAATTCACCTTGTGTATTGTAGCTCATTTGTTTTAAGGAGAGAATCAACAGATCATATTCAGTGTCTTGAATAAATTGCTATATTTTGATATTAGAGAATTCTGTGCGTGTTGTTTCTTATTCTTTTCTGGCTATTTCGCATCCTGTACTTCAGAGCTGGGTTTGGGTGACTTAAGTTGTGATGGGGTTACCTGACCTGTGCATTCATAGCTTTTGTAATACACAGGGCATGGAGACTTTAGCCTCTTAATTTTCTTTAAAACTCACCATTAGCAAGTACAGCTATATGTATATCAAGCTATTACAAAGTATTATCTGCAAGCATCAGTATAGCAAAAATCAATGATACAGCAGCAATTAACTGATAGCAACACTCAGTTATAGCAGCACCCAATAGTAGCAGCAATAAAGTGTATATGTGTGTGTATATAATATTTTATCTATAAAGTTATCATTAGTGAAGGAAACTTATCAATAATATAACAGCAGATACAGTTATGACAGGTTACTTACATGTATAGATGTGACCCCAAGCTTATTAAATCTCAGAAGGGGCAGAGCCATCCCAGAGGTGGGAGGACAAACCAGACCAGCCCTGGACATGGGCTTAGTGGAGGAACAACAGAACAACAGGCAGAGTCTCCCTGCAAAGATGATCCATGTCACAGAGTTTAGAGTCAGCAAGATGTCCCCAGCAAGGGTCCAAGGTCTTGCAGAACAAGCTCACGCAGACCTGTTCAGGAAAGGAGCAAGTATGTGCAGTGTGGGAAGAGAGGAGCTGATTTGGATAGAAAGTAATTTCTAAATCATAGAGATACAAGAGGGTGTAGGACACTACCACTTCAAGCAGCCAACAGAAGCGGTTAATTCTGGTTTCCACCTGGGACAGCCAACAGATTATGATTTCTGTTCCATTTTGGAACTTTTCCTGTTCTTGCAGTTAAAAAGCCAATGGCAGTTACCAATGCTAATGCTTTCTCATTGTGTCTTCCCTTTTTCCAGACCATTTTTCAGCTTATCAGATATTGTTACCATTACAGTATCTTAGTTTTGCACTTTCCGAGGGTGTCTCGGGATGCCTTTGGTTTCTAGGTGTCCAGCTGCACTTCAGAGATGCTGGCTGTGCTGCTCAAGGATGCTTCTGGTCACAGCTCCCGGGCTGGCAGGCAGTTTCTCTCTCAGAATTTCAGCAGACTTCTCCTACTGAGTATTTTTTTCCCTTTTAACCAGGTCATCTTTGTGGCTGCTCCCATCATGTGTTTACTGAAAATCTGTGAAGCTGCTAAGGAGCCAATTTGAGTAAGATTGGGTTAAAAAGTTTCCTTAAAATTACCTGAAAAGGAAGTTTCTTCACATAAAATAATTTGGACTGTAGTTCTGATCAAGGTAAATTTTTAATTCTTCTTTAAGATAGCAAGGCTAAAATTCAACTTTGCTTGATCAGTTGGAGAGTTTTGAAGAACTCCAGAGTATTCCAACTCATGCAAAGATGTCACAGTTGTACCCTTGCATGGGCTCCTCTGCTTGGGGCTCAAGGCACTGACACCTCAAAGGATACAGGGGGAGGGGGTTGTTTAGCTTTAACAGACTGGATGCTTTGTAGTTTTTAGTTGGGTTTTATTTGACAAAATGGCATCCATGGTACTTACTGGGAGATTCAACATGAAATGGGATTTTTACTTTGTGACCATGTAACAGGTTGAACCTAAGCTAAGGCTGGGAGATTGTCAAAAGCCTTCAAAAGGAATTAGCACTCAGAAGAAACAGTCCTGTATGTCACATCATCTCGTTTTTAGGTGTTTAAGGACCTAGAGCATTAAGTTAAGATTAATATATAACATTTGGGAAGACACAGGTGCTAGAAAAACTGGTGTGCTGATGATGAGTACCTTACCACATCATCAAATACTCAAAAAAGAGAAAGTAATGCCCTTTCATGACACTTGTGTCAGTTCATGTTCTGAAATCTGCACAGCATTAATGTACCATTAGGACAAATATGTTTGTTCAGCTCTCACAAGACCACCAGCAGTCTTCATAACAGCTACTCAAAATAAAGAACATGAGAGGTAAGACGGCAGCCAGAGTAGGGCTGGAGCTTGATAGGTAGTGCTGTGTAAAAGCTCTCACTTTACCTGCTTCTTAAATAAATGCTATACGATGATCCTATTTTTAGTCATGTGATTTGCAGGAGTGTTTTGAGAAAATATGTCACTGTCAAACTAAAATTGTAGTTTAGTTTTCCTTTATTTATCCTATATATATTTACTTAGCCTGAAAATTATGTGACAACTAACACTGGAAGCATTAAGGAGTCCTAAACACTTGCTTCTCGCTTCTGTCAGTGTGCAATACAATTAAAGGGTACTTTTTAGAACTATTCTGGGAAGATGTAATATCAGTGTCTCATTCAAAACCACTCATTTTCCTGCCATCTTTCTATGTATCATTTCCAGTCAAGGGTGAGATCAGCTTTGTCCTTTAAGAGCACATGCAATTTTATATCTAAGCTCTGTGGTATAAAAAGTAATTTTTAAAGCTTTGAAGTCTCTTAAGTGAAGAAATTACTCACTTGGCAAGAAATTTATCATTCTTGCTGACTCCTTTCCCAATAGGAAGGAAGATCTTTGTTTCCTTAGAGATAGTTTTTTTCCATTTCCTTTTGAATATATTCACAAAGCCAAAACAATACAAAACCTAATAACTTCAGGAAAGCAGCTATATCCTCTTTTATGGCTGCAAGATCTAACATCTTTTACCTTTACAGAAGCAGCCTTGGCTTCACTGTGTAATTAATTAGTATCTATCTCAATACAAAAGATAAAAAAAATATTCTTCTCATGACTTTCCAAATCCTTCCCATTAAATACTGGGACAACGTTTGGCATTCTCATCCTTCACTACAGTAACTCACCACACTCAGAAGTGCACAACAAACAAAAATGGATTTAGTTGGGAAGCACTGTGGTTCCAAAACAGAACTATCTCTCCAGGCTTCTGAAAATTCGTGGTGTCAAGTGAACATTGCATCCCTACATGCTGTGTTGCAGCATGTTCCTGAAAAATTCTGAATATTTTCTTTAAAGGAAAAACAGAAAGATCTTAAAGTCTTAGAAGGGTTTTTGAGATGTCCTGCACCCTTACAGCCATGGTGTCCTGCCAACTGGACTGAAAATGCAGAGAGTAACTGTCAGTGGGAAGATGATTGAGGGTAAAAAGATAACAGTATGGAAGTTATAGGGAAAAATACAGTTGCTACTTCCTGGGTGGAATGCAGTCAGCATACCTGACCTCCCACATGCAATACAATCTAAGAGAGACTAAACAAATGGAGCGTGGAGTGGAGTGCATACACCATGATCAGGCTCTCTCAAAACCCTTGCAGAGGAGGGAAGTCAATGATACTTCCTTGCTGATAAGCCACGCAGCAGCTGAAAAGCAAGGGAGATAAAGGAAGATGTCCTTGAATTAGCAGTTGTGGCAAAATCACTTTCCTTGAACTGACACATGTACCTGTCACAAGGTTATCTCAGGTACTATACTGAAATACTTACCTCCAAGGTATGACCACCCCCCAGTGAGTAATATGTGTGACTAAAGTCACTCAAACAGCACATAAACATAAAAGAATAGTATAAAAGTAAGTTACGAATGGGGAGAACTCAGGGAACACTCCGGAGTAAATTCTGGGATCAGTCGACAGGCTGAACCTCTCCCCCTCCGATGCCTATTGGGCAAGAACTGTGCTCTGTGCACGCTGGATGATCATCTCAAAGTAACTTTTGTTAGGAATTAGAGCTTGTTACTGTACTGCTTTGAATTACTGTACTGCTTTGAATTACTATATTGCTTTGATACGTTTTTGCAGTAAAATGCTATCACAGGCAGTCCTCAAATCTTAGCCTGTCACAATTTTATTAATAAACCATAACCTGTTCATGTGGGCCCTTTAAGGGCATTGACAGACTAATTAAACATTAAAAGTTTGAGATAATCTCCCCTTTTCACATGACAGGCACGTAGGGTGAATGGAAACCTAGACTCCCAAGATTAAGAGATCTGATGGGAAAAGTCCTCAGTGTGGTGTTGCCATCTTTAAAGCCCTGGACAATGGCTGCTTGTCAGCTTCTTTCCCAGAGGCTAGTTTGGGGAGAATCATGAGAAATTCGTGTGCAATGAAATGACCGTGTCTAATCATCCACCCACTGACCTTCTTCCACAGAGGATGACACAGGCAGAGAGCCTGTAGTTCAGTCAGCCCACAGAGACACCCTTTTTTTTTTGTATCCCTATTGAAGGTCCAGGTCTCGTGACCTGATCAAGAAATACGTATCAAAGCAATTTAAAAAAAATAGAACCCAATCTGCCAATTTTTAGAATGGCATTCTCAATGGATTTTTTCCAAAGATGGACTTAGTCTTTGGACTTGCTTTTCCCAAGCAAATATTCTACAGTAGCCTCTTGGAGGCCCATGTAATAAATTATTGCTTGAGTCAGTTGAAATAAACCAAAACCAGCCAAACACCCTGCTGTCATTGGAAATTGGCCCTGAAAAAAAGATTCTAAGGCAGCAAAGCAATTTAATGAGAAAATGTTGATGAAATTTTTGATAGTGTTTTTGAAGAATATTTTGGAGCAGCAGTGAACTGAATGTTAAAATTCTATTTTTATGAAAATCTAAGTTTTCATAAACAGAATATTTGTTCATCATTTCAAGTGGGTGGTTGTCATTGGTGGTTCTGGGGTGGTTGTCATTGGTTTTTAATGAAGGGCAATAACATTTGGGGAAGAAAAACAAAAAAATGTTCTAAACCAAAACCAATTAATTTATAGTTTACCCATCATCAGAAACTATGTTTCTATGCTTCTAAAACCTAAGGAGTACTTGTGTGTGTGTGTGTGTGTGTGTTGCGATTATGTGTTGCAATGTATGCGTGCACTGACTTTTTGTGTAACTGAATATTTATCAGTTTGTTTCACAAGTGTCTGCAGAAGAAAGGCAAGAGGTCACCTCACAGTTTCATAGGTATGACCAGAATCTCATCTGGAATAAAATGAATCCATGAAGTGGGTATCTACAGTGTGATATCTTCATGAAATAAATTAAAACAATACATGACATTTTTGTCTCCCCGTAATGTACCAATAAAACTAATACTTGAAGATGGTGCCATGAAAAAAAAACCAAAACCACATTCCTCTACAAGAAAGGAATAATTCTCCCTGTGGAGCCTTATGGCTGCCTTTGTGTCTTCAGCTTACCTGCTCATGCCTTTCACAGGTTTCCAGCTATTCAACATCAGCCTTATTTCCAGTGAAGTCATGGAGCTCACTAGCATCAGAGCCCAGCAAACCAGGCAAAAAGGCCTCTATTACACTTAAAGATATTTATTAAAAAGTCTTTTGTCTTTAGCAAAAAGTATTTTGCTAATGTAGATGCGATTTTTTTTTCATTTTACGTTCAAACATTATATTGAAGGAATCTGGGTATACCAGCTTTCAGACTGTAAAATCCCTGGGAACTAAGGAAAAAGCTGCCTTATCTAGCCTCCACTGCATTGTTCTGGGTGTAATTGCATTCCTAGGGGATGGCTGACTGCCTGACATGGGGCTTTAGCAGAGCTGAGTTGTTACACAGGGCACTTACTGTGGCTGCGGGAATGCTTCTGATCCTTGGGAAGTCATCTGGTGCCTTGAGGAAAGGGCTGGTGAGAAGAATACTGTGCTCCTTGTCACATGGTGGCGCATGACCAGGAGGAGGATGTTTCGTTGCCACATAAAAGGTGGTGCTCAGCCTAAGGAGGGAGTTTCGTTTTTGCTTTTCTTTTTTCCCTTCTTTTCCTCCAGGAAATTCAAGATCTGCTGTAGCAGGCAAACCAGGAGCAGATGCTATCACGTGGCTACAGCATCAATGAATGGCTGCCAGTGTTTTCATGCTTCCTGAGCCTTGGTGCCCCTGAGGGGTGAGGGTGCTGCCAGGACAACCCCGCCATCACAGCTTGATCCTTGCATCAGGCAAAACTAGCCCCACTGCTTTGTTTTAAAACCTGTGCCTTTAAAAAGTACCTGTTTCAAGAAGCATGATAAAAGAAGTGGTGTTTGGTTCTATGTATTTTCAAGACTTTTCTGGAGGCTCACAGATGCAGGAGTAGGTAGGTACCTCTGTGGAGGCAGATGGAGGACAAGGCCTCCAGTTACCCTCTGAGTCCCTCTCAGCTATGCACTATGAAAGTGTTCAGAGGGAGGCGGAGGAAAGCTGGTGAAAAACTAGGGTAGGACAAGGCTTCATGGACAAAGGTTGTCTTTATTAACAGACTTGTCATTCCTCCACTCACCAGAGGAGCATGTCTCAATCCACCCCTTAAGACCTGGTGTCCTACCGACAGAAGTAGGGCAAGAGGCTGCCTGAACTTCATCCCAATACAACACCAGGGCACAAAGAGACCCCCAGTGCCCTCTGTACTGCCACACACAACATGACAGAGCCCAGGACAGTATGTGTTGCCACCTTGCCAGCTTCCTCAGCTCTAGGCGCTGGCTTTGCAAAGTGACAAATGTCCTATGGAGAAGCCTGAAAGATTAAAAAGTTTCTTGCCACCTCAAAATGTGATGAGCACCAGCAACCAAGAGACGCAGGAGCAGCAGAAAGTCTTCCCATCACTTTCATCACTGGATAGTTTCCCTGATAGCTGTGTGCTCAAATTTTCTCAGCCTTTTGAAAATTTTACCTATGAAACCCGTAGTGAGTTTAGCCTTCTGAATGCTTAAGAGTTTGCTTAGAGAGCTGCAGTGGGAGAATCAAATTTCCATACAGCTCACGGCATACCCTAGGGAACATAAATCAGGAAAATAGATTCATCCCTGGATTCCTGGACTTGACTGTGCTCCCTATTTTACTTTCAGTAAGACTTGCACCTCCTTCAGCTGCCAGCTTCAATGTCCACACATATGCATGTCTGTCCCTTAAAGAATGAATGACCCAGATGTCATCTGACCCGTCTTATGTTAACTACCACATGTTTTAGTGATTTTCATCTAGGATTACTCTAAACTTGAGGATTCCATAAACGTTAAGAAAATTTTTGGAGATCAGATTCATCACAAATACACAGAGGCAATTACTGAAGTACAAGTCACGTATGGATATACAGGGCAGGGGGGGTCACATTTAATTTTTCACTTTCTAACTGTCTCCATGCATTTGATCTACAAGACCAGAAGAAGGGCTTAATGAGAGTTGTAGTTAGGATTTTGGTATTCAGACATATGGTGGACCTCATAAACACAGAGCTTTGGTATGCAAGAAATCTGCCTATTCAAGTTGTTTATTATTTTATTAGTGCTCATATTTCAGCTTTGCAATTAGCCTGAACATCTGGCCAAATAAAAGAGTAATTAAATGTATGAGGCTGGCAGGTCAAATACAGTTCCATATGTCCTCTTCCACCAACAGAAAACAAATAGGAGTGTTTAAGAACAGGATATGAGAAGGCACTTTTTCCACAAGTTTTCATTTTATCTTTGAGTGCTTAAAAATAAGTTTTAGTGAATACAGAGAACACTTCTTGTGTATGGCTAGAATTGATAAGCAGGCTGGGAGTTGACAAGGGTGTTAAATAGAGGCAATTCTGCCCTGCATGTATAGATATCCTCTGTATGAGATTCCACTACAGTAATTCTATTTCAGTAATATTATATATTAGATTCAACTACTTTTTTTTTCATTTACATTTTTTCCCTTTAATAAATTCAGAAAGGCCTTGTACTTTAATATAGCCAAAATACAAGAAGCTAAAATTGACAACTGCTGTAGTCTTGAAACAAAACTTCAGCTGCATATATTTTATTAGACAGTATCTGGTCTTGTTTTACTTCTGTTTAGTTCTTCTCTGAGTCACACCTTGCTATTCCAGAGAAACAGCTGCTTCCTGCTCATGAATGAAAGAGCTGTGTGACTGTGGAAGTGAGCCCCTCCCAGAAACAGTGTAAAATGAAGACCATAGACTATGACTGCATCTGTGGACTTCAGTATTGACAAGAGCTCTCCCTTGTTAACCCAAGCCATGTTTGGAACACACCTTAGAAAACAAATCTGGCCAGAGACAAGAACTTAGAAAACAAATTCAGGCCAGACACAAGCACTTTCCACATTCACCAGAGCAGCCTGCATCATAACTAAGCAGATAAAAATCATCATCGAAATGAAAGCCAGGATGCTTTTCTGTGTGCTGACAAGCACAAGGTTCCTCTCAGTGGACAGTGGATGGCACATTTAACAAGGCAGTGTTTAGGCTGGTGTTACAGCTGTGCTGTCCAGGACATGGTGTCTAAGCTTGCTCTTGCTGATCCTTGGAGCACACACTTAGTTTCCCTCAAAATGAAACCATCTGTGGTAGCCTGTGGCTGCCCTGTCATGTGCATGCAGCAAGCACAGGCAGTGAGGGCAATCAGATGCACCTCAAAAGCATGTTCCTGGTGGGAAGAGAGGGGCATCCACTGCAATACTTGAAGAAGGCAATGCTTTGCCTGCTTTCTTGAATGATGAGGCAAGAACAAGGTTTGTGTGACTGAAATCAAATGTGGTCATGGTTACACATGAATAGAACCAATTATCACCTCATTTTAAGCTGTGAAGGAATGCCTCCTGTACATCCACTGGAGGCTGGGAACAGCAGGTAAGGAAACTCTCCTCACACCTACTTCTTTTCTAAGTCAAAAACCACTGTCAGTTTGCTCTGTAATGCTCCATATTAATTTCTCAGTGCATGAGAATGAGGTCAGTTGTCTTTCTTAAGCTCTCAAATGAGTCCTAACTTTTCCTGATGATATCCCACTAGATTGACACACTACACTCACCCCAAGGACAACCTTGAAAGAACAAGAAAAGGAGAGGAGCAAAGCATGGCCCTTGCAGAAGGCTGTCCCATCACAGAAGTGCTCCAATGTCAGCAGCCACCTGGCACTGCTCAGGGGCTGCTCATGGCCTTGCAGGCACCAAGACTGGGACCCCCCCTTTGTCCTTGTCCCAAATGTGCCCTGGAGCAGTGAAGAGAGGGAGAGATTAGTCATTCAGTCATCTCACAGGGCCTCTTAATACAGCCTGTCACCTCCCAAGTGCTTTTGTGCCACGTAATTATTCCTGTGAAGCCAGAGACTGTTAATTTTGGTTTGTGGTTTTGCAGCTTGGCTCACACCATAGCATCTCAAAAGGTTTACTAAACAATTCCACCTCCACATTTTTCCTGCTCTTTTGACCTCAGTTGTGATGAGTATTGCACTGAAAAATGCTCTCTATTTCAAAAGGATCAATATAATCTGCTCCTAAGTCTGCATGTTTTCTCTTTATACTTAAATAGGTAACAAATGACTATGATAAAATGAAAGGGTCTGGTGATCTGCCAGTAGTCCTGACAACAAGAACAGCAATATAAAGTCATAAAGCCACAAAGGTTTCTACAGGGTACAATGCAAAACACTTGCTAAAAACCAACCACAGCTCTGTAATGATCTGCCTAAATAGTTGTCCAATCATTGTTTAATGCCTTTGTATCAAACAATTAGGTCAAGAAGGCGATTTATTTAAATTAGCCAATCAATATTTTCCAGTAGTGGTTCTGCTGATCCTGAATGGCTAACCATCCTGGGACTCCTCTGAGTAATTAACACAGGAGCTTAAGATTCATGTTGTTATTGCATTAACTTTTCATCTGTCTTTAATAATTTTTTTATTTTTTTCTTTTTTCCAACAGCTTAAACTGAACTGGGTTGGAAAAGGAAGGTGGGAACAGCCAGTGAAGTTCAGCCAAAGTGGATGTGAGCAGGGCTTAAAGCCCAGCCCTGGGCATGTGCTGAAGCAAGGGAGGCCTGTTCTCTGGGCTCAAGGGGCTTCCATCCTGCCATCAGTCAAACTGTTGTAAACAGCTTCCAGCACAACCAGACTTCAATCATATCACTTTTGATATGAAGTCAAAAGCCTAGAGTAGACATGGTCATAATTTTTTCTTAACTTTCAACCAATCTGGGGTGTTGTTTGGATATAGGTACTTAGGGCACTGTAGCAAAAGAGGTATGTATCTGAGAAAATAAGGAGAATGGATTTAATATCTATTCATTCAGCAGATGAAGATATAAAATAGAGCCCACCTCAGAGAAAGGACTATTGATTCTGTTTGTTCTATTATGAGCACTCAGAGCATCGAAGTGTTTTATGCAAATGTTATCTCTTAATGCACCTGCCCCAACAGTCATCATCCTGTTTGGTAAGTACACGTAAGGATCAAGCTGAATCCATAGTAAAAAATAGTTTGAAGGGTTATTTTTGCTTGAACCAGGAGTGAACTGAAACCATTATTCTGAAGTGTTTGTGGATCCTATGCTGGGCTCAATTTTTTTTAAAAAAAGCTTTTCAGCTCCCTAGATAAAACCACACCAAAAATTCACATAAACAAGCTAAAAGAAGACTATGTCAGTGAGAGTCTACACAAACAGGAAATATTTGTACTTAAGTCAGAGTTTGCTGTCACTAATGCTTTACCAAACTGTCAAGGCTGGAAATGGTGCCTCAGAAATCCTAGACCTGTAATTCTGGGTGAGGAATTTTATGCTGAGCAAGACAAGCAAGGCAACACATTTAAAAACCCAACATACTAATAGTCCATTTATTTAAACAAAAGAGTCTTCTACTGTATGGAGGTTACAAGAGAGATTAAAACAAAATGGATGAAAATTAATTGTCAGAAACATATATCTTTGCAGAGATATGCTCCTACCGAAAAAGGATCAAGCCTTTATACCTGTTTACATGTCTCCTAGAAGGCAAATAAACACATAAACCATATCTCTCTGTCTCAGATGCTCTTTCACACACTCTCTCAAGTTATAGGAGATGACATCAAGCCACTGAGCACAAACCTAATTCCAGAGTACACAATGATTCACACATTGATGTGGTTTTATGAGTATTGACAATGTGAAAAGTTAGATCCAGCTCTTCACCTAAAACTACCAGCCCTGGTAGATGGGAGAGCTTCTGGTTAATCTCTCATCACTGCTAGTGTTACCTTCAGACAACATGCTTATAGCCTCATCAGTTTGCTGGCTGTCAGTTGTCGATATCTTCTTTGAATCATGGATGTTGCTTTGGTAGTTCACTGGTGAGGGATAGGTATTTTCCCCTGCAGTCGATGAGGACATAGATTCCCAGGGTATTTCTCTTTTTCGCCACTTCAGGTCCACTCTCCATCCTGTCCACCCATAGAAAGCTAATGTGAAAAGAAAGCCTTGCATCGGATTAAGAACCCCCTAGGAAAGAGAAGTACAACAGGAATTACACCAGCAAGTCTTCATTTTGAGCTCCAGCAAAATGCTTTGTATGTATTAACAACTTCCCTTCCAATGAACAATTGCTTTAAAATATGCTATTTGCATGCAAATAAAAATGTATGTTTTGGCCATTGCAGACACAAACAAATCAGAGTAAAATACTATGATCTGTTGTTCCAAAATGGCTGAGGCCATCCCAGAGAACCATAAGCACCAAATGACTTTTTAGCATGAATTTTAGCCAGTCAATCCCCTGGTACATTTTTAACTTTCCTCACAAACTCTAGACTTTTTTATTCATGACAGTAAATATATTTTTCATTAGAAACCAAGTCAAATATATAAGTGTAGGCACTAGCATACACAGACAAGCATTTTAAATCAGCAGGAATTGATCTGTCTGGAATTCCTTTAGATTCTTGAGCCAGTGAAAATGTCCATCAAAGCGGGACAGAAAAATGGGGAGAGGCACTGAAAAAGAAAATCCTGAGTAATCTCCAAAAAACTTTGCCTGCTCCCAGTGCCATGGGATGCTTAGCAAGTTAATGGCTTTAGCTGCTTCCATCTTTCTCACAGGAAAAGAGGAAATTATTTTTACAGCCAATTTAAAAAATAGTTCAGTTCGTAGACTTGACCTCTTGCTCTCTAGGTAAGCAAGAGCAAGGTCCATGTCACATGAATGTGTTCACTCCTTCTCAGAAGAAGAGGACATTGTATTACATCAGTTGCATTATTTAATCCTTCAATGTCAAACTGCTCAAGGGCTTAACTATACAAAGGATGCTCAGGCCTTACAGCTATTTAGCAGCTCCAGAACAAATTTTCTTGGAAAAGGAACATGCAACATCACCTCTGAAAAACCCCTTGTCAAATATTCTAATAGGAGAAAAGAGGGTAAGGTACAGTAACAGAGCAGCATCTTACAGCTATTTCTGGTGCCTTGTTTCCAAGATTTTTCATCTATTTGTCCCCAAATAATGACCAGAATGTCAAGATATAAGATGTAATTATTCTTTAAAATTAAAAAAAAAAAACAAACCTTAGTTGCAAACAGAGAATTACCATAAAATGCTCATTTAATGGGGAAACCTTCAGGAATCCTGAGCTAAAACTTTGCAGCTTGCATTATTGCAGAGACTAGCAAGGTTAGGCTAGAAATCATTGTAGTGGTCTGTTCTGGATCCTAAAATGGGTAGTGATTACTCACAGAGAGAATGCATACTCCAGTAAATGGGAGAAAAAGTTGGTCCCTAATACATCTTTGTCAAAGTGTCTATGAGAAATGCGCTCCCAAGTGACTGCTCATTCCTTTCTCTTACTTAATTATTTTCTTCCTTGATTTTCAGAGTGTTTACATCCCCCACAATCATAAACCACATACTATACTGCTCCACCAGTCTTATAACAGTGATTTCTAAGACTAAGCAATGTCACTTCTGACCTACCATTATAATCCATGTGATCAGTGCAGCGCTTCTGATGTTTTTCAGAGGCATTTCATTGATATCTGGCTGCATTTCGAGATAGAACAAAAGGGTCTCATTGATGATATTGGATGACCAGCTATTGGAGGAGCAAGGAAGAAAAAGACAGTTAAAGATACCTATGTACACGTAAAATATGCTTTACCTTCAAATTATACAAATTAAGATCACTAATAAGGACAGTAAGATTTTTTTAATCATAGAATCATTAAGGTTGGAAAAGATCCCTAAGATCATCAAGTTCAACACAGCTGGACTTGTTAAATCTCAGTCTAAAGGAACTAGTAGCTTTCTGAGATCATGATCAAAACCAGACACCTACCTACTAGACCAGGCCTAGACAAAGAAGTCAAAATGAGAAAAAAAAAAACCAAACAAACAGAACTGTATAAATTGAACTTGCTGCAGAACAATAACAGTAAATTGCAGAATAAAACTGAGATGAAAAGCAACTGTGATCCATAATGGGAACATCATTCATGCTGACTTTTTTCGGTGATGCCTTGAAAGAGTTGTGCTCACAGATAAGGAAACCAAATATATGTACATGTTGTTGTAAAAGGCCTTAGGAATTCCAGCTGGAACTGGAATTTCAGGGTTAGATTACAGTAAACTTTCAAAATGTCCATAAAAAAACCTACAAAGCAATACCAAAGTTGACTTTAAAACCCTTGAAAATGCTATTAATTTTTTTGAATAAAGGTAATACTTGTTTCCAAATAAGGATGAGGATAATCAAGCCTTATTATGTGAAAGAAACTGAGTGTGTTCTACACTAAATAAAGGTTATAGCAAGTGGCTATAATTTCCTATGACTTCTAAACAGTTAGACCAGCATTTCTTTTTTAGTTCTACTGCAGCTTCAGAAAAGAAATCATCAGCATCCATATCATACTTTCCAAAGGGTTTTATGCATGTGCTTCCCCCAATTATATTTTTATCCCAGTGTAAAACCTCCTGCTCTTCCCTCCCAAATCTGTAGGCATCTCTTCTACCCTGTGTTGCCCCAACCTGTTGTCTTTGACTAAATAATTTCAGATTTGACTTCCGGGACAGAAGGAAATCTTCCCTAAGCTTCTGAGAGGGGACTGCCTCAGTCTTTCCCTCCAGTAACCTTTGAGAGAGGTTTTTACACTCTAAAGCTTATGTTTTATGAGAACAAAATTCTAAACCAGAGCTGTGATTTTGTTTGGGGTTTTTTTCAATAGGAAAAGCCAGAATGAGACATAATGGAAATAAACAAATGTCTCCAGAGTGTCCATAGGAAATTGGCCTTTTCTTTCATGCTTGCTCCCAGATCATCAAGCTGGCCACCATTCCTTAGGTTGCAATGCACTTCTGTGGTGCCTCTGGGCTCTTTCTTTCCACAGCCCTGGAAGCTTGACTAAATCTCTGCTCCTCATTATTTCAGCAATTTCCAGGAAGCCATGCTGCAGGATCCTTTGCTGCTGTCTCTGTCTCCTTTCTCTGCTGGCTACCCCACCCTTCACATTGGAAACTTCACTCCCAAGCCAAGAGGACTCAGTTATTCCCTAAGAAAAGATAATCATGTCCCCTCAGAGCACTCCAGCAGCCAAGAGAAGATAAAAAAGGCAGCCTCTCTCCCTGCTCAGCCTTTTAAAGCAATGTAACATGCATTAATACACCTGTGTATAAAAAAGTTTAGTTGTAGAGACTGTAAGTTTGGCCAAGTCATTTCACTACTCCAGGACCATTTCCTGCTGCCTCACTCCTCTCCTTCCTGTCCTACTGCCTCTTTCCTATCCTACCCTGAAGTACCATTTTCATGAAGCGAGATGGAATACTACAAAAAAAAATAAAAAATTAAATAATCAGAAATTTCACACACAATCATATGGAGATTTCTGGCATATACCCTTGTATTTCCAGTCGATATCCATGTTCTTTTCAGGCATTTGGGAACTGCAGAATACAGAGGTTGCAGCATTACATAATCATAGTCAGAGCCATGAAGCCAGTCTTAGAAGCATATTTATTGTAGGTTTTCAGTGATGTGTTTGGCGATAAGAGGCTCTGAGAAATCTTGATTACAGAAAGCCATCTATCAGCCCTCAGTGCTGGGGAGCTGCTGTACCACACAGCTTCAGTCTATGCCCAACCTATTGGGAGTTTTTTGCTATTGTTTCTTGGTGCTTTTGCTTTTCTGATGGTTAAACATTTTATCATTTCCTCACAGCTTTGTGATGTTACAGGAATGATTCATTGCCGTTGTGAACCAGTTTATAACTGCTTCTTCCTTATACACCTTCCCTTCCAAGCATAAAGACGAAAAAATGAAGCAAATGATCAGGCTTTACTCTTGTCCCATACCCTCTCCATCTGGGAAAAAGGCAGTTTAAAGCAAAACAATACACCTCTTACCAAATAACAAATACCAGCATAATTTTGAAGAAGCGCATCTGGATCTCTGTTCCCAGACGCCTTTCATTCTCTGTGTAAATCCCTTGTCTTCCTTTCAGTAAGGAGGCAACTGGAAAGCATACAATTATGTTCATTAATATACATTTATCTTGTTAGTTTAGGCACAAGAATCCAGAAGACAGATGCCTGTAAAGAGGGAACTGCTGTCTCCAGCAGCAGTTCAGAAGCTGGAAGGACCATCATAAAGGAATCTCACATACAGCCTAATACTAAAGGAAAATAATTACACACATTTGGATTCATTAATCTAGTGATGTCCCACAAGTTGGTTTTTCTTCTCTCAATCCCCCTGAATATATTAAATAGTATAGTCAACATAGTTTTATTTTACAACAAAAGGTAGTGCATACAACTTCTATATAATGTGTGGTATAATTACATACTTACTATGTGATGTTCAGACTAAAATAGAATAGATTCTATCCTATTATGCACATTATTTTTCACCGTGTCATTGATAAAGCACACCTCTGAAACTTGAAGATGAAATGTCAGAAAAAATAGTTATGCCACATGCTGTTCAGATATCACAAGGAATATACAAACGCACAAACCAATATACTCTATGTATTTTCCCATAAAAAGGGCAAGTTTTTACAGGAACAACTTCTTAAAAGAACAACTGTTCCTTTGAAAATCAGGATTACTGAGAGACACAGGATAGATGGGATGAAGACTAAACTGAGAAGACTAGATCTTTTCCTGCTGTTTTTGTATAATAAACGTGTAGATATATTCAGATACTGCAAATATCTAGAACTGATCATATTACATGCAAAGAATGCATTGAATCTGTAGCTTTTATTCAGTCTCATTTCTTCCAAGCACTGGATAATAAATTAAACTGGAACTTCAAGATCCCATCTGAGTTGTGTACAATTCCCATTTGTTTCATAATCTCAGAATCGGAAGTGACAAAATTCTGATCACATTTTATTACATTTTTAGCTCAAGGGCTGCCAAGAAGTTAAATCAACTCTCAGATCTCGCCAATGTTATCTTTAAACCAGAATAAATTACATTCCAAAGTCCAGGTTGGTACCAAAACTACAGTAGAGTTTAGCATCTACTATACATTGTCTCAGATGCTTTAAATCAAGTAACACAGAAATACTTTCACCAATCTACAGCAGGTGTTTATAACAGAACAGGTTGAGTATGTCATCAGAGTGTGTCTCTAGGGCAAATTCCCCATCAAGATGGTATCTTCATTTCAATAGGTAACTGCTTCCCACCCTTTGCTGTATCTTTATGGTTTATTGAGAAGCTGTCCCACATCACTGAATACAAAGGCATGACTTTCTACAGTATTGCTTTGTTGCTAAATAACACATATTGATTGATGTTGGCCAGTAGGAACATACCTGCTGACACTGTCCTCCTAAACAGGATTGGGTTGACCACCAGCACTAGCAGGAGTGGGGCATAGGTTGTGACGTAATGTGGGATTGCATGTTCCAAGCCATTTTCACAGCTGAGAAGAAATCATTAAAAGCTTATGCATTTTTTCCCCACAGCTGACAGTTCTGGCTATTCTCTATCACCTTTAACTTAAAAAAAAAAAAATAAAAAGGAATGAAGCAAACAGATGCAAACCTTATAATTCGTAGACCTTTACCACTAGTTCATATTGGACATAAAGCTGATTTATAACATATACTGTCTGGGCATTTTTTCTCAAATTTAAAGGAAAGCAAAAACCAGGAGTGGGAGAGCAGTTGTCTCACAGCAGAAGCTGTATCACAGCCCTGAAGCATGCCCAAGTACCTGTATTGCCTGGTATCTTTCTTCTGGGCCCCCTGAAACCCAGGGAGGTATTTCCAGCATACTCATTGACTCAGTGGGACATGATTGTCAGAGATCAAAAAGCCCAGGTTTTGGATGTCTGTGTCTAAAGCTGACCAAACGACATTCAAATGACCAGAGAGTGCTACAATTTTGCAGTCTGTTCCCAGAGTTCTGCTTACCTGGAGATAGAAGGGTAATAAAGCAGTGCAATCCCCTCCACGCAGAGCAGCACTGCAAGGCCCCACGTCATCATGTGGTACAGCACAATGGTACTGCAAGCACCAAACGGGACAGGCACAATTAAAGATATCAGACCTTACACGATCCATGTTGCAAGGTAAAAATAGGACCCTCACTGAAAAAGAGCTTTATAGATAGGAAATTATACAGAACAACACCGGCAGTACATTAAACTAAGGAAAGCAGGTGTGGCGGGGGGCTCCTTCAGAAAAAGAATGAGCAAAGCAAAGTTGTTCAGGCTTGCACATAAAGGTCCTGTCCCCTCCAGCCTGTAGGGTGGAGGGTCAGGACTTCTTCCCTTCCCTTTATCCATAAGGAACCCCTGCATCTTTCATTTCTCCTGCAGAGAGCAAATTAGCAGATTAAAATTTAGGAACGGAGTTGAACAGTCAAATAAAACACTCACGTAACTTGAAGAGAACTATGTTTAATTTTCAGAGTTGGATACCGCTCCTGTCTTAGGGAGATTCAGATCTCTGTGTGGTAGAAAGTCTTTTGGTGTTTACTCTGATCTTAGAATCAAGCACAAATATACGAATTTTTTTGCGTAACAGGGAAGGGGGAAGGAAGCAGGTCCCAGATGTTTCAGACTAGAACTATGGGACTTTAAAAAATCAGTTTTATCCTCAACAGTCTGAAATTAACTCAAAAAGCCCTATTTTGGTAACATTTGCCATAAGAACCATATCTTCTGTACCTGACTGCTAAGTATCCTCTGGGAACAGAAGCACATAATCCAACATTTAGCAGTAGCAACCGAAGGTTATTTTGTTCTTTAAATAACCAACTTAGAGACATCATATATTTTCTGTCTGGCATTAAAGCATGGTACTTTCTAAAGCTTTCAGGTTCTTCTGTCATGGGCATTGCAGAAAAACATATTGTAAAGTTCTGAGGAACTTTACAAGTATGATCAGAAGGGAAATAATGACCACCCTGAGAAGCAGATAAAATAGAAAGTCCAAGGAAAATTTAAAAAATGGGAAATGAACTATATGAAATTCAGCACTTTCCCCCTTTCAATTTTTCATTTTCAAGATAACACTTTTTTTGTTGCAAGAATCAATTTCAGGTACAGAACAGGGACCAAATAGTCATCTCACTGCCATAAAATTTATAGACCTCAATTTGCTCCATATTTTTCCAAAGGTCAAATGAGTTCAGTTACATTTAAATTTTGGTTGGATGTAAATAAACATCTGAGCATTACCCTGGCAATTTAAGTACTTAGAACACCACTCATCTCTATCTTTACCTGGTAACCATATGAACATCAGATGATTGCACAAACTTCACTTATACCTTTAGATAGCTGCAAACACAGACATACAGTGTTGGAAGGAAAATAACAAATTCAGAGCTTTAGCTCTGGTACCTCAGTCCAGCTGATCTTCTCACCACCAAGTAAGAATCAACAGCATAGCAAAACAACCACCAGAAACCAGCGCTATATAACAGCTGGATCCACATCTGCAGGGGAAAAAATGCCAAATGTCACAGCTGCTTCTCGAGTACCACTGGGGCAGGGGAGGGACTTTGGCCTGGTGAGTTGTTCTTCAAATGTGTATATTTTCCAGACAGGATTATAGAGTATGAAATCTTACTCAAAATCACAGAAACAGCATTGTTGTAGCCTATGGGTCAAGTCACAGATAAATTGAGCAGTGTTTGCTTTCACAGCTTATTTTGTAGTTTAGAAAACCTGTTATTTACCTCTCCGTTCCTAACCTCAGTGTCATAAGTGAAGCCCAGAGAAATTTATAGTGAGGATGTTTTAATTTTAGGTTAAAATTTTAAGTGTTTCTCAGTACCTGAGGCATGAAAATACAACTGAGGTCAGTTGTAACCACAGCGTGCCTACACATTCTGGGTTCTGCATGTGAGAGGTATTTTCTCAGTGCACAAGGACCTGATTCACGGAACGGTTATCAAGAAAAAAAAGGTCATTAATGAGAAAATCACTCACCCTCTGGAAAAATATCCATACTGAATTCCCTGACTGATTTCTTCAATAAAAATCCAAAGGAAGCAGGTTCAAGTCAAGTTAAATTCAACAGCATTCTTGAGCTGACCTTATGAATTTTACCCATGAGTTTGTATAAGATAAGTGACCTTTCTTTGCCGCTGTTTATAAATTCCACATTTCTTCCCCATAGGAGCTGGCTCTTTGTAATAGTCTGGAACTGTTTAATATTCAGATTACCTTCCCTCCAAGACATCTTTCAGTTCTTATCTGAATATCCTTTATCACAGCTCCATAGCGGCATCATTTTACATCTGGAAACCAACATGCTTTTTATTGAGCCAAATGTCAGTGAATAGAGATCAACCATTCCATCCTCTGAAAGGCAAATCAAGCAGGGAAATATTTCCTTTCATCATGGGTGTAGACCCTACCTCTAGTCATTCGTGACACGAATTATTCAGCATTTAATTCAAACACCATGACATTTTCCTAGTGCACAGGAGCCAAAAAAAAAATTCCAGTCTTCTTTCTAATGCACTTTACCCATGGCACTGAGCATGCAACTTCATCTGCACGTTTACATATTTGCTGCAGTTGAAAAATGCACAATTTACTATATGTACACACACATATACAAAAATAAACTGTGGGGATTTCAAAAAAATCCAGCATAGACAAGACTGTCTCCAAAAACAATATAAATCAGATATAACCAAAATCTTCATATGTTATTTTACTTTTTAGCAAAATGACACATTTTGCTACAGTGCCTGAGAGAGAACCCCTCTGCAAACCATTTAAAGAAGATGTGTAACAGCCTCACTATTTGGAGTTTGTATTGGCTTGTGGTTAAGTGAAATAAAACAGTGGTACTAAAAGAAAAATAAAATAGAATTGGAAACATTTTATTAACTCACACAAGAATATGTATGGGAAAGTGAGTGGAAGGAGGGTTAGTTTTCATTCCAATATAATTAAATCTAAATTTAAAGTGACTCAAATTACAGCATTTTAGTAGAGTCCAAGAAGGGGAAAATAAAAATTGTGGTAGACCACTATGCTACTCACCATCTAACCTGAGATTCAAATGAAAAACAAGCAGTCTGCATACAGTATCTTGTCACCATTGAAAAATACTATTTTTTGTGTTAAGGGCCAGAATGTGAAACTTAAAACATGAGGAAACACAGGTTTTGAATAGGACATTCTTGCTACAAGATATTGAAGTTGTTGGTTTCCTCTTCCTTGAAGGAAAAAAATCAGCATTTGCATCTAATAAGCAAAACTTAAGGATGTATGACAGAGTTGATAATCAATAGGTGCGTACAATTTATATTAGTGTACGTGGCATAAAACTGTCATGTTTGAAATTGCCATTTTATAGGCATACAAGGCATAGTGAGTTCAAGCTGGCACATATTGTTCTATTTAAAAAGTACTGAATAATTTTCTTTACATGCAGCATATCCCCTTCTACATTGTACACTTCGAATTGCAAATCTAATACTATTACTGCTCATGCATTCATTCACTGGGCACCCTTTCTGTTGAATTTGGGTAAAGTGATGATCTGTCTTATTTGTCATTCTCCGTGTTTTGGTAAAAAATGAGACCTTTATTCTTGTATAGTAAGCTCAAATTATATGTCTCAGTATTATGATAGTAAAATTTGGAACTGAGTTTTAATCTGTACTTTTGGAATGCATTTACATTTTCTTATTCTTGTGTTTTAATCCAGAAGATACTTAATTCGACTTGTCCAGATGTATTCACTGAATGCCCATATAAGCAGCAATCTGAGGTGTAATCCTACATGGCAGGGACAGACCTTCTGCCAGCAGCTTTGCAGCTTTGAGTATATTTATCTTTAAGTTCCTCTGTGTCTAAAACACACATGTTCATGCCACAAAGGCTAATTTGAGCTACCCAAGTTGCTGGTTTCAGGAGGTCCCCACTGCCACTACACAGGCTGTAGTTTCTGACAGAGAAGGTGGGAAAATAATCTCATGCTGCCAGTGCGACGGAGCCCCTGGGGTATTAGTGCCAGCAGTGGTTCACAGCCCTTTCAGGATTGCTTATACCCTTATGGCTCTATAGTCCTGACTTTAGTACAGGTATGTCCTCCACTACCCTGGCAATCCTGCAGTGAGCGAATACTAAAAAACTCTTGGGATCCCTTTGACCTGTGCTGCCCTACATCCTCACAGGCACCATGCAGCATCGTGTAGCACCCTGCCCGTCCTGATACAGACTCTCAGAGGAAGGCAAGAACGCACTTGCAGGGGTGTGGCAGAGGCTGAAACCGCCATATCCAGGCTCTGACTCACAGCCGCATTTCCTTTTGGACACAGTAGTTTGCCTTTCAGACTCCCCACGTGGAGGAACTGTTAATCGGGAGGAGGAGAAAGGGGGGATGATCTCTGTACCTACCGCGCTCCCCACGCAGAAAGTGGAAGGCCACACATCAGTCCCGTTCACCATAGAAATGTTAGCTATGAAGCCTGGGAAGCCTAGCCATACACTTGACCTAAAGATCATACCTAAGGAAAAAAAAAGTATTAGTGCTTTGAATCTGCTGGTGTGATTTGAGTCACATGCTTTCCCCTGGCCACATATTTCACATCGCAGCCCAGATTTTGTGTGTCTCCCGGAAGGCGATGGCTGCAGAGGAGCACAGTAGGGACAACTGTGTTATTTAAATGTCGGTGTAATCATTTAGGGAAAAGTAGCCCCAAGAGTTGGAAGCTGCTGGGACTTGCAATGTTATGTAGATTAAAATCTCACTTACTTACAGATGGTCTCACACACTTCCTTAAAATAAACTGGGCAGCAGTTAACAGATTGACATAAAACAGTCACTAACTATTACAATTTTACCAGCATATATTCATACATTGATATTCACTTCTCTATAATCCCTCATTGCAGAAAAAAAGTTATTTCCCACTTTTTGCTGCCTTCATTTTTACAAGCAACTGTTTTCCTCTCTGTCAGAAGACTGAACCAAAACAGCTTCAGAATTAGGAGAGAACACTACCCTTTTTAAAAATAAACTTAGAGTTTGTTAGTGAGGTTTTCTGGGTTTGCTTGAAATAAAGCACCAACATATAACAAAACACACCAGGTTTCCCACCAAGAATGAACTATTCCCCACCCACCAAAGGAGTCTAATACAAAGACAATACTGGATAACTAGTTTGAGTTTACCGGTGAAAGAGAAAGGGAAAAAAACAACTTTGCTGGCCTCATCTGACTAAAAGGACCTTTTCCAGGCGAATGCACATATGTATTTTCCATATCCCTCTTTCTTTATTTCCCCCTGTAATGTTTGTTTTAGTATTGGTACTTACTAGGCACTGTGAGAGAACAGTATAAGAGATATGAAAGGGGAAAAGACCTGAAACATACAGACACGCACACACACACAACCCCCACTCCGAGCAGCAAGAGAGACAAAACAGCACTACTTCTATTACCTAATGCGAAGGAAAAAATGCTACTGTAGAAACCAACTTGTCCTGTATTTTCATGTGTCATGGTAATTTATACCCAATTGGCAGTAAATGATTGATGGGACAGCTTAAGACACACTAGTTTCATTTTGACTCATGTATTTTGTTTTATTCTCTGCTGTTCTATTCCTCCAACCTATCACCCAGGGGCTGGACAGCAGGTTATCCTTGATAAGGGAGCTTCACTTGCATGTCAAAAGCCTGTGTCCAGCTGCAATTCAACTCACTTGCTGTCAATGTGATGTGCCCAGAGAAGCAGCTGGCACATGAACAAGAGGCACACTTGGTCTGAGAGGATTTAAAGACATAGAGGACATAAGGATTGGCTAAGTGTTTGATGTCAGCTTAGTGCATCACCTCCGCTTTTATGCCTTACTCTGAGGACCAGTCACTATTCTGGATTTTAATTTGTGTTAAAGCATAGATTTTGGTGTAGATTTGTCAAGTGCTTTCACTTCTAAAGTATAATTACTGAACAAGAACTTTCTCCCCAAAGGCCTATTATTTTCTGATCTCACCTAGCCTAAATCTTTCTGTGAACACATAGAGCATGTTTTCCTCAGAAATCTCTGCTATCAATTCACCAGTTTCATTTGTCTATGGTACCTCAGGGCAACAAGAGCCTGCTACAGCAATGGCAAGGGACATCAAGTGGGCACTTACCTAAGCCTCCAAGGATGTCACAAATGGAGATAAGGAGAAGGATGGTGGAAGAGGAGGAGGCTTTGGGCATCTTCCGTGGGCTCTGCCCTTTCTTTGGCAGAAGCTGCAGGATGGTCAGCATCAGACTGATGGAGGCACTGCCAATGCAAACTCCGCAGAAGACTTCAGGCTGGAAGTTCATCACTAGCTGTGTAGCTGCATCCCTGTTAGGGCAGCAGTAGGTTTCTAACCTTGGAGAAGCCATGAAATGTCCAGCTGGTGGAGGGGCCCCAGGAGCAGAAGAAAATACTGTTGCTTCCCCAAGACAGCATTTACTTTTTCTTCACCCTCCCCATTAGTCCTTGGTGGTGAGAATCACGCGATTGATGGATCATGTGCTGCTGCTGCTGCTAGAAGTAAATCCCCCCAAGCTGCCTCTCTCAGCCTCTCCTAGCAAGGAGATCAGATCCAAACAAGAAAACACAGTGTAATCTGAAACATGCCCCATGCTTGCTCAGAGCCATTGGCAACAGTTCACTCACATATTTCTGTTTGCACAGTATGTGATACAGGAAGACTTAAATTCGTCAGAGCATTGAAGATAGTTTAAAACAAATAAGGATGCAGATACCAAAGTAAAAGCATTAGATTTTAATTGTGTTTCTCTTTAGCCCCATCCCACACAGCACCCTTTAATTACTGCAAATTAATTGAAAAGATGAGTATGGATACAAGCAGCCCTGGTCTTCACAGGGAGGAATAGGTATACAAATCCACATCCAAACCAAAATATTAGTATCAGTGATCCAACCCACCCATCTCCATAAATAAAATTAAAAACATACCCTATCACTACAAAAAGAGATTGCAATTGGGAAAAAATATTAACCTCATCCTATTTAAACCGCAAGCACAAAAAATCCTCTCTTTAGTCTGTACTGTCTGCATTGGATCAGCTTGACATGGAAAATTCCAGGACTTAGAATTTCTCAATAATATTTTTCTCTTTTCTTTTTTTTTTTCCTTTTTTAATTTGGTAAGGGTTTTATATGAAAACAGGATTTTGATCTGCAACATTTGTTTTTACTTTATAAGCTAGACAATATCTTTTAAGATGGGTCCTGTTAAACACAGCAGCAAATACTCACAACTATAAACACAAAAAGTAATTCTCCCCTCTTAGCTAAGCTTCACTTAGCTAAGCTGATACTCCCTGTATCAGCCCTCACCCTTCCAGAAAACTTGTTTATAGGAACGTATTCAGGATATACAGGAGGGAGCATTGCCAACAGACTTGAAGTCAACAGTTTGTTTAATAACATAGTCATGGATTTTATAATTAGTCCTTATAAGAACAATTTACCGAACCTTTTATTTCTTTTTTTTCCCCACTGGTCCAGCTTATTATTTTAGCAAAAATTATGAAGGACTAGTGAATGACAGTGGGATGTTTTGTGTATAGGGCTTATAAACACAGAGATTTCAGCCAGTGTGTCTGCCCTCGGTAGAGAAAACAGCCACTAGACCTGGGTAAAATGGTACCTGCTGCGTTCTTCATTAGGGAAAATACCTTTTACACTTGATCCGAGTAAAAGAACAAACCCCACCAAGCTCATCAGCCTGCTGACTGCTGCTGGGGGCTGTGCAGCCTCCCAGTGCCAGACAGTGGGAACAGGGCTTGGGCGGCAGCTGGAGCTGAAGCTGCCAGACCTGTGTGTGTCCACTCAGCCTGTTCCAGGAGAGCCCCCAGTGCTCTGCCTGGGCTACGACACTCAAAGAGCAGGATGTTAGCTTGCAAATTCAAACTCCTACACACGGATGTCCATTCATCAGCAAAGTGTCTGAACTCCCATTATAGTCAACTGAGGTCTTAGGCAGCCAAGCTTACAGTCTAGACTTTGTCTAGAGAGCTGTTTAGCTCTTCTGAAAATAAATGCACAGGGTGAGCTGAGTAGGCTCCAGTGACCATACTGGGAACTCGGGCATACACACCATCAAAGACTGTGAAACCCAGGCAGCTAAGCTGAATATTTTTGCTGGATGTTTTTGCTCCTTTACAGCATAAAGAGATTTCCCTTCTCCATGGATGAGGACAGATGAATGACCTGGATGTTGCAATCCTATTTTTTGTTGCTACTATGTATATAAAAATATATTGGAGACAGCAAGGTTGCAAAATCAGATTGTCCTGCTCCAGGTTGTCAGTACAAGGCTCTGTTGTCAGTACAAGTTTGGGACGTTATTCCACCTCTGCTAGCACAGCGGTGCATGGGGATGCCACATTTCTGTCAAGATACTGCGTTGAAATCTACCTGGCTACTAAAGAACAGAAATTACCATCCACAGAGACAGATTATTAGTTAAAATAAAGCCATTACATGCCATATATACAATTCAAATACATATAAATTAGAATAAATTATGTTTGCTCTCATTTGAAGGTAAATTACATTGCTTGGTTTATACTTAAAACAGCAAAACTTTAAATTATTAGACGGAAATGGAAACTCTTGAATAGAAGCCTTTCATTTCCACTGTCGGGTTCTACAATTGTTCCCCTCACTATTTCTGTTGCTATTTTCCTTCCTTCAAAAATCTGAAAAGCATGTCAAGTTGTTATCCTGATTGTTTGTTCTGGCTTACAGATCGGAATGTTTTGTGTGTTTTGCTTTTTCTGCTTATCATTTGTTTTCATTGATCTTGACTGCGATCTTCTAGTTTGCCCACATGGATTTACCACTTATTATTTTTTCTCCCTACCTTTTTTTCAGCCACTTTGAAACTACTTTCATTCCTCAACTGTACTCTAATACTCTGGAGACTAATTTTTTTATCATTCTCTTCATTACTCTCCACAGTTTTGCCAGCTGTGCACCCTACTTTTATTGCTTTACTTCTCTGAGTGAAGGATTGGTTTTTAACCTCTTCTTCTGGGTCCCTTGCCTCTTATAATCTCTCAGGATTTGATTACACAGTTACTTACAGAGGGAGTAAGTGCTTTTTATTGGGAGCAAAGCATATGACCTCTAGCATACCTAATGCAAAATAGAAATCAAAGTGACTCATAGATTAATGGATACTTGCCATGATACAAGTAGAGGTGTCTAAAACATACCAACATTTGAGGCTGAATGGAGATGGATCTGCCAAAACTAATGAGCCACCCATTATCTCAGCTGGTAAGATCTAGCTAGTCTCTGGTTCTTGTTGCTGGTGTTGAAGTATAAAAAGTTAGAACAGTCAAAGAAATCCAAAGCTAGTTTTGCAGTCTTACACTTGAGATTAAACTGTCTTCTTGTGGTTATGAAAATAAGAGGATAAAAACTGGGGACAAAGGCAAAGGAAAGAGAAAAGTAGTGAAAGAAAGTAAGAGAACTGTTATTTTGCCTTGTTAAGGACCATTATATATTATTCAATAAAACTTACATTATTCTACAGGTCCTGATTCTCTCTGAAACTATTGACACAGTTCCCACTTCTGCCAGTGGTACGAAACAGACCCATGAATATGGTATTGCCTCGTTTCTGCACGATGGCAGGATCTCAGCTAAGCAAATGGTGTAGCTCAGAGACAACCATTAGCACACATACAAGAAACATTAAAAAAAAAACCAAAACAAACAAAACCCCAAACAAACCAACAAACCCCTGGAACTGCAAATACCATTTAATCACACTCACGGCATAAGTACAACACTAAAAATTCCAGTCCTGGTTTTGGACATTGGCAAGAGTGTGCTCAAGAATGAGAACAATACTGTGCTCTTTGCAAGGAGAACATGTGTGTACTCCATACTTTTAGAAATAACCTACTCACTCTCTCCTTGGATCCAGGACATAATGTTCCATCCCTGTCCATGTTCATCATTAAGATGAAACACTGGCTTCTAAGGGAAAGCAAGGACAGGCGTGCATTTCTGTCGTTAATGTTTCTGTGTGTTTATGGCTTGAGTGTGCAGCTATACATATCTCAATCACTGTTTTAATTAAATCTGGGACTACAGCACTGGTTTAGAAAGGACAAGGAAATTTGTGGCTATAGAGACAGAGGATAGTTTATTTTTGTTTATATGTATAGTTCAATGCATGAATTAACAGCTCCCAGTGAAGATCTTAGCTACTTTACAAATGTAAAAGCTATATTTGTCAATGGTTCATGATCTCATTGTCTTTTACACATCACCTGACATAACATTTCCCAAACTGAAGAAAGCTAGGTCTGTCTTCAAGCTAAATGGATGCAGTTATGATCTCACCAACAGATCCTGAAATATGTTCTTAAAAGCCTTGACATACAAATCTTCTATATGCTTTAGCACCATTCTTCATTTTATCTACATAGACTTCCTGCAATTAGATTTAATTTGGAAGAAACTATAAGATATGTCCTCTCCATAATCAGCAGTACTGATTTTTAAAGGTAATTTTAAAACTGTTTTTCACTTAATGTATAACTGAAATTAATGGGGAAATTCACACCCCATTATTTCTATTTCAAGTTTTATGTAAAATTAGGAAGGGATATTGGAACAATAGTGATATTCAAAGTGTAATATCTGTCATTATTATAACAGCTACAGACTCCATTAAAAAGAACTGGAAGAAAAACATGCATCAATTCCCATCCTTCAGTGATTAAAATATAATTATAGAATTGTAGATTATTATTTTACATTTAAAGATGGTGAATATTAATTTTAAAAGTATGAGAATTAATATATCATTTGCATAAAAATATAATGTTGAAGTTCCTTTTGTTTTCTCTAAGAATAAAAATATAAATACATAAAATGAATGTGCATTTGAACAGTTCAATAATTGTGTGTATTTGACTGATGCAATCATGTTACACAGATTTCATTGACTTATTTTATACCTTCTCCAGGGAAATGTTACCTTACCTGGCTTTTGTGAAGAAACATACAAATATTAGTTATTGAAACTGTGCCTGTAATGCATTTGAATTAGTATACAAGATTTAAACAGATGAAGTACAAAATAACTGAGTAGAAAAATGTATCCATAAAACTCAAGAAAATTATTTTTGCTTAGGGTTGGAAGAACAGAATCCCAGATTCCCCATGCCAGTGCTGAGAATATTACAGTCTTCCAACCTGTATTAAGAAAAATTTTTGTGGCCACATTTCTGGACAAATTCCACTCTTAATCACTGTCATTGTTACAATATTTCACAGAATAAAAACATACCTCTGTTTCAGCACGTGTAATAAAGAGACCTTGTCCCGCACCTACACAGATTACATGAGACAGAGTTTGAATAGGACCTGAATAATGAAAAAGACTGTGAATGAAATATTATCTCTCACACACCGTGATATTGAAAATTGGATATTAATGTTCATAAGCATGTAGGTGGTACCCTGATCTATAAGATGTTTAATGTTTATCCTGCCCTCAGTATCTTCCAAAGGAATCCTGAGCCCCACCACTTCTGCATTGTCTTTGAGAGGTTACATTAGTTGGCTCCCTCAAGAGAAATTATGTAGGATACTCTTATATCCTTGTTATGATCGCTATACTGTGCAATCTTTTTAGATTACATCTCCCAACACCCAGCAGTTATGTTTTCAGAGCCCATTAGCACTAGAACATTGTCTCATAAAACCTCTGTTCTCAGATCAGTCTATGTAACCAAATAGAAATATATTACAGCACTAACTTCACAGCTCTTACAATGCAGGAACTCTCCAAGGCTCTATTAATTAAATTGCTAAAAATGTCAATGTACCATGGCCAATTAGATGGTCTTGTTGAATGCTGTAACCACATATCAAAGGGAATTCTGACAAAGTGTACAGTCCAGGTCCAGACCACAGACACCAGCCAATATCCCCCCTTTGAAATCCCATGAGCATCTCTGGGTTTCTTTCCTCTGCAGTGGCTGCGTGGTCAGCAGTCAGCCCTGCAGCAACTTGGGACTGGGTGAGGGAAAGTTGCAACCTTCTGTTCCACAGATTGTTGTCTTGTAGTTTCTGAAATTAGCAGATAGCTCAAAAGTATGGCTTAGCTGCTTCAGGGAATCAAGAGGAAATGCAGTAATAACAGCAGAAACATTACAGTGCGGAAGGAGTTGGGATCCACTCTTTCGACTTTTCTTTGAGATCATGATTAAAGATCATGATTTCATTGTCAGGCATGGACTTCACACTCCAGGGTGGACAAAGTAATCAGCATCCAATGTAGTTTACCAGATATACCCTTCAGGTGAGCAACATGGCTACACTATATATTTATATTACAGCTTGGCTACATCACCTACTCCTATTGGTCAACTTCCTGGTTGCACAACTCCAAGAAATCATTTGGTCCTAAAACTGCTTCAGAAAATAGAATCTTCTGAAAGTAATCCTCTGTGTAAGCTTCAATACTAACAATGCTTCACTTGCATGAGTCTGCTTTACGCAAAATTCAGGCTAAGGAAGCAGTACCTTCCACAGCCTTATTCTTTCTAAGCCAAACACAAGACAGGAAAAGCTAACCTGAATGATGCACTTCTTCTCACTTGTATGGCTTGGTAGGATTCCCTCAAATATCCTATCAACTGCTAACTGTTCTGGTGGCAGAACTGAGAGGAGACCACACCTACACATTTAGTATAAAGAGGTGTAGCACTCTGTGGGGATGTGACACACACAGAAAGAACTTCTGTCCTCTGGGCATGCTCAAAACAGCCTTACATCTGCCCTAATATCACCACATTCATGCAATACAATAAGTCTGGCACTGCTGGACCATAGCCTGTTGAGCATATCTGATGCTTTAGGGCAAAATGCTATGGTACTGCAAAAAATAAAGAACATTTACTTCATGCCTTATGCGTGCTTAGATGGGCTCTCACAGGTGCTACATCGTATGACCTTTACCTGGACATGGCTCATTTTCTGTGTAACCAAGCTGAGAGTAGAAAGGTCATTTGTAATGAAGAAATGCTGTCTGTTTATAGAAAGCACTGGGAGATTTATTTATACATAGCTGATAGGCAGAAAAAGGAAGGTCTGCTTGGGGCTAGCTAGCAAATGAAGACAAAGTCCAAGTGAAAAATAACAGATTACAAGGCTTTTGTCTGCTCTCATGCATACTCTGGCCTTTTGCTATTTATCTACCCTTTTAAAAGCCTTCACAGCATTCTCTGCAAAAGAGCATTTGAAACCTTCCCTTTGGCATTTTCCCTGACCATGCCTGCTCCAGTGACCATCTTCATCAAGTACAGAATTTAGATGTAACAGGCTGTGATATCAGAGCTTAAATGCATTAGAGACTTTTGTTAGCCTCTGAGGGTATGTCCCTCATAATTAAAATGGTCCAGCAACTGTTTAACGGCACATGAGGGCAAGTGGAACAGCACAGTTTGTACAGAGAATGTTATCATGTAACGTGTTATCAAAGAAGATAGACAATGAAAAACACTCCCTAATATCCCATGATCAGAAAGACACCAGCAAGAATAAATATTACAAATGATGCTTCACTGAAATGATGGAACTTCATGAAGAAAAAAATCATAGGTTAATGAAGCTGCAATGCACATAGATATGATCAAATACAGCTATACAGTGAATATATATACATATATATGTACATGTATATATATATCCATATACTGCTGGACTCTCTTCCACAACTAAAAAGAGGGGCTTCATCCATACTATCTCGTAGTAACAGTCACTGGACCACATTATCCCCCAAACTGTGTTCAAGCATTGCCTAGTTAGCCTGCTGCTGATGAAACAGTGTGGACAGTCATGCACTGGTGCTTCAACCTGTGTGGTCTCACAACCCCAGCTTTTTGGTTCCTTTGTAAAGTAGTCATCTGAGATGTTGTGATACAATTTGATAAAAGGCCCTAACGTAGGAACTGGAAAAGGAAAAAGTATACAGATACCAGAGGGACAGTGACCCAAACCAGGACTTAACATGTGCCTAGACTTGACTACAAGCTGAAAACCGCAACCCTGGGGAAAACTAGTTACCTATTCACCTTCTCTTGTTAGCCTGTATGTTATCTTCTGACTCTGCAACCACAAAAGGAGTTGCTATCGACTTTTTTTTTGACTTTCAATCTTGTTATCATGCAACATTGCAAAAATAATAAATCCTGAAGTGGATGACAGATTACAGGAGTCTGTGTTGGACTCATCGCTTTTTTCTTGTCTACAGGTCTAATAGGTCTCAAGATCTGAGCCAGGAATATTATTGTTGGCAAACCATTGTATTTTTTCTCTTTGTCAGTCATAGCTGCAGTTTGTTCCACAGTGCATGCTCTCACCCTCATAAAACTGCTCTGAAGTACAAAGCATATGTGCTGTGGGAATAAGTAAGAATTGAATAAAGTTTGAATTGAAATCATCATGAGAGATAGAAATATCAGGGCATCATATGACATGCTATTCTTTCACAAATTTCAGCTTTATAAAAAGCCCTAGGTAAAAAACACAGAGGATTTTTTTTTTTTTTGGTCATAAAGAACTGAAGAACTCAATATATATTTGAGTTATATATATCTGAAAGGTTGAGAACTTCTAAGGCTTTTCCCAGCACTAATTATGTGCTGATGAAGCCTTATTTGCAATACAGGAGAAACAAGATACACTTGGGAAAGGTTTTTAAAGTGCCTAAATCATAGAGGAGACATCCTGCTGGAGCTTTTCAACATGTTATTTTTCATTCTGGTAAAGTAGGTAATTTGTTGAAATCAAAGTGTTTTGCAGAAGAGTGTGATTAGGCTGAATTCATCAGAAGCAGCATGGCAGGTTTCCAAAGGAAAGCCTTTTGGTTTCCAGATATGCCAGGATGTCTGTCGTTGGGCTGCTACCCAACCTGTTTCTCCAGGTTCTCAGGACTTTCAGACTACACAATGGACTGTCAGCAGCTTGCCAAACCTTGAACTACTTGATCAAAAAATCCATCCACTTCTGTTACAGGAACTTCTTATCACTATTTCAGTTGTTTTGGTTTTTGTGATGATAATTTTCAAAGACATTAGGGTTTGAAACAGGAAGGAGCTGGAAGCCACTGTGCAGCTAGAAAGCTACAGTCTAATCACTATCAATGAAACATGGTGATATGAATTGCATGACTGGAGGGTTGCCATCAGTGGCTATAAGCAGATCAGAAGGGACAGGCAAGGAAGAAGTATTAAATATTACAAAGAAATTCTTTACTCTGAGGGTGGTGAGGCACTGGAATAAGTTGTACAGAAAAGCTGTGGATGCCCCATCACTGGAAGTCTTCAAGGCCAGGTTAGATGGGGCTTTAAGCAAGTTGATCTAGTGAAAAATGTCCCTGCCAATGGGGTATTGAACTAAATGATCTTTTAAGGTCCCTTCCAACCCAAACCATTCTATGATTCTATATTTCACTGTATGCTTTGTTAATTGCACCATAAACACTTTATAGGATTAACTTTTGCTCCACCTACATGTGCATGCATGCCCTATAGCTTTTCACAGTAATATTAGATTGCTGTGCCAGTGAGCTATCTGGGAATAAGATATGCAAGTCTGTAACTCCCACTTTGTGACTAATTTCTCTCCCAAGTTCTGGCAGTAATCTCACTGGATTCACAGTATCGCCACAAAACTGTAGCCTTCAGAAAATATTTCTTTTTAATTTTTTCTTCGTCGTTGTAGAGATCACACACTGTAGAGAGCACTGGCAACTAAAACAATATGCCTTCAGCAACTATGTCAGCTGGTTACATAGAAGATGATGCCTTGGTACAGTTATAAAATAGATAGGTTATTTTGGCATATACCACTAAGGATGTGTACAAATCTGCTCTACCCCAGTGCTGGAGGTTGTAACCTTTGTAACTGAGCTGACAGAGCAGAACATGGGCAGTGGATCAGCTGTTCAGTTTCAGCATCTTAACTTAAATTGTCCATGAACTATGCATGCTCCAGGGCATCAATTTTTAATTTCACATGGATGAGGCAGAGGTACTTTGTCTCTTCACCAACCTGTTGATGTTTGGCGGTTAGCTCCAGGAAAGGAGTAGTAACAAAGAGTGGGAGGTTGTAAAGGCTTACCTCACCTCCGTTTTTTACTCCATAACTATGAGTCAAAAGCCTCTCCTTCTCTCAAATTTCTCAGCTGCTGGGAAAAAAACCCAAACCTGCTGACATTGTGAGGTCCAGCACAGTAAATGGTTTCAAGTAAAAAAGCCTATTCCAGAGCCATCCAGCAGGTATCCTGTGCAATTCAATGCAAGGTACCTCAAAGAAAAGATATGTGGTGTACAGCTACAAGGTTGAAGCAGGTTGTACCTCAACATCACACTGTGCCTGACACTGTTTAAATAAAATCCTGCCATAAAGTAATTTATTCACAGTTTTGGTAATACTAATGACTAAGTAGAGAGGAGGTATGCAATATGAGCAACAGAAAGAATGGAGGCCGGGTAAGTTCTGAGGAACAAAATTTCACTTGAAGTTGTTAATCAAGCTTCAAGTACCAAGGTAGGAAGACAGATGAAGTATTGTGAAAAGAGCTCAGTTTTTACAAGGCAGGGATTCACAAACTGGGTATGTGGGAACCATCCCTTAATAAAGTCTGGTATCTCCTTTTCCACGGCAGGAGAAGGCATTTGGGTAACTTTTGTGTATCACTGTGAAGTATCTTTGGCACATGTTTTTACAGAAGGGGATCCCTTTTATACCACATTGGTCACAGTTGCATCATTTTCTGTCCTTAATGTGAAAAAGTTTGTTACTTCCTCTGATATATTCATGGCATCCTGATGTATCTTGCATTTCTACCTTCTACTGCAAACTTCTGTGTACTCAGAAAACATTTGACAAGCTGAGGATTTGGTCACTGAGGCTTTTGTTAAACAAATACAGTTATCATTGGTTCTCTTATCACACAAATGAAAAGTAATATTTTAGAGCACATTCACTAAACCCTTTGTTCTTTATTTGAAACCTTGTGAAGGTTGGTGAAGCTGCAGAAATTCAAGTAATAAAATTATCACAATATTATATGAAGAGCAAAAGTACAAGGCTCCAGCTGGGTTCTGAACAAGCTTCAAGTCCCACAGAGAGGCAGGATATAAAAGATATGGAGAGAAATTTGACCAATATGACAAAAGAGAATTCCTGTCTTGCTTTGACTTGTCAAACTTACGTGAATGAGGAATTTTACATAGCGGTCTCTTCATTTTCCATTGGTAACATCAAAAGAGAAAAGGCAAAAAAAGGTGTCATTCAAGATAAAGAAGTCTGATTTCTGAACTGTCAGTCACAAGCTGAGGATCTGCTTGATGATTGTGTCAAACTATCAGGGTGTAAGCACGCCTGAAACTTAGCTAGAAACTTGTTCTGAGGTCTCTCTTAACCGTGAATGCGAAAGCTTTCAGATATTCTTTCTTTAGGCAACTGCTTTCCCAAGAGCTACATGTCCTCATCTTCCACTGGCGTAATTACAGTATCAGCTTGACAGTTTTAAAAGGATGATGATTCCTGGCTCTAGATTTTCCATTTTTAAAATCTGTGCTCAGATTTCTTCATCATTCTCCAATACTGAACTTATAAGACCAAATCTAAAAGCCAAACAGTAATGTAAATCTTGAATTTCTTATGTAAAACAAAATGGTCAAAATGAAGAAGAATTAATGTTTTGAAGTTGAAAAAGGGGACATGAACAGGGAAAGCGTTTTTGGAAGCAGAGTTTGCTCTTCTCATTAGTGATGTAAGCTATTTTATTTCCATTTCATTTCAATCAGCATACTTGGGGATACACTAAAGTTCAAATTGTTATTCTGGGTCTTTCTTCTATTACCATGCTTACAAAAACCAAATTGTATACTGCAGCTCTTTAAAACTTTCAGCTATAGGTTACTGAGTATACACTGCTGTGCAGACAAACTGGTATGTCTTACACAAACATAACTTTGTCTCAGATTCTAAGAACAACTGGAGACAGGCCATTGAGTAAACCACTTGTATTTCTACTTGTCTATATGAGAGAAAATAATTAGAGAAGAAATCTGACTGAGGATCTGCAAGTCATTAGAGGCCTCAAATAACTTGATCCAATATCTAGGTTTGGTAAAAGGTTTGTGTTTAACAGGATTCATAGAAGGATGTGTAGGTGCCCTCTCCACTGTTCCTTCTATCCCTTAATCATACCAATGGTGTATTTTTCTTGTTTCTAAATGTTCTCCAATCTGCTGCTGTGATTGATGATTCAGATGCTCTCAATCCTGAAACCAACGCTCTCTTTAAGTATTAGAGAAACGCCCTGTAGGTAATGTTGGAAGTATTGTAGAAACAAATTGCTTTGGTGCAAGACAGGAGAGTTTCAGGAGGAACAAACCAGCTGAAACAGGAGTTAGGGGATCACACTACATAATTAGAATGGCATAACGGTCACTTTCCAAAAGCAAAATATGTGAAGTGTCACATCAGCGTACAAAACCTTGAAATCCCACTGCATATACCAGGAATCTCTATGAGACAGGTTGTCACAGGAGAAAGTCCCTTGAGGTTCACTAGTCTTTCAGAAACTAAAATAGAGATTTCCCTATGTCTTAGATCAAGCAGTACTTCATCTGCTTGGTCATGAAATGCCGGAGGATTGTGTGCTGGCACACAAGTACTCCAGGCCAAGTCTGGTCCTGATTTAAGGCACTGAAGCCTCCTATAAAGTGACGCAAATGAGCTGAGAGGATTGAAAGAAATAAGCATTTTACTCCCAGCCCCACCCCTAACTCAGTGTTGGTATCAGGCAACCCTAAACCTTATTTCCTATCCATAAAATAAGATTTGCATGAAGATTAGCACTTCCAGTTCTGCCTCGCACTCTGCCATCAAAACTTTTTTGAGTCTAGGACTCCAAACCTCTTCCCCGTTGGCTGCCTTTGCTGTAGGCTTCACCTGTCTTTCCCACCACTCCAACCCGGCACCAAGCCCGTCTCGGCCGCGGTCCTGACCCCGGAGGCCTGGGCCAGGCGCTGGTGCGGGGCTGTCGCTAGAGGGGCTCGAAGGGAGAGTCCGACCCGCGACCGCGGGGCCCCTCCGCCCCACAGGTGGTGGAGGCAGCGCGGGACAGGAGGTGTGGCCGGCAGGGGCGGGCAGAAAGCGCCTCCCTCCCTCAGCTGCTCCCTGACTGTCCCCAGCGCTGCCCGGCTTCCCCCCGCTCAACCCTCCCCGAGCACCGCGGCGAGACGGGAAGAACCGCCCCCCTCTCTGCTCCCTACCCCGGCCTCCCACCGCCTGGCACCGCGAAGGCGGGGCGTCCCTGGTCTGGAGGGGGCGGCCACAGGCGCAGGCTGCCCTTTCCCCCGCCCTCCACCTGCTCGCCGCTTTTGTTTGGGAACAGGGGTGTGGGGGAGGCGCGGCCGCCCCTGCGTGTGGCGGGGCGGGGGTGGCTCGGGCACGGCCCCGGGGCGGCTCGGGGCTCACGGACCTTGTCACCGCCGCCTTTGTCTGCTCGTCGGTCCGAGATTGCTCCCCCCTCGCCCTGCATCTGCTCCTCCTCAGCCGGAGGATCGCGCCGTGGGGCTGCCGCTCCCGGGGAGGGGCGAGTAGACGGAACGCGGGTTTCGCCCTCTTTTCGGTGCGAGAGGGAGGCGGAGGCGCCTCTGCCCGCCCGGCACACCGCCTGCTCGGCGGCGTTTGCCCCGCCGCCAAGTTGCCACAAGTTGGAGCCGCCCCCCCGCCGCCGGGCTCTGGCCTCGGCGTGAGACAATACCGCGGGCTGCGGGGAGGAGGAGGAGGAGGAAGAGGAGGAGGAGGGGGGCGGGCGGAGCAGCCCTCTCTCGCCGCCGATGGGGCCGGGCCGGCCGGCGCTGCGGGGCGGGTAGGTGGCTCGGCGGGGGCCGCCGGCAGGCGCGCACCGGGGAGCGGCCGGCAGAGAAGAGCCAGCCCCGGCCGCAACCGGCGCTCCATGGAGGACGTGGGGCTGCGGGCCGGGCGGGAGCGGCTGGCCGGCGGCGACTCGCGGCTCGGCGCCGTGCTGGTGGAGCC
Organism: Chiroxiphia lanceolata; assembly: GCF_009829145.1. Taxonomy (NCBI): domain Eukaryota; kingdom Metazoa; phylum Chordata; class Aves; order Passeriformes; family Pipridae; genus Chiroxiphia; species Chiroxiphia lanceolata. Next base: position 20,688,693 of record NC_045638.1, on the reverse strand, counting down.
GGAGCCCGTGATGGTGATGGTGGAGCAGCGGGCAGCCGAGGGCTACAAGCTGGTGGAGGTGCAGCTGACCGGTGGGGCTCCGTGGGGCTTCACGCTGAAGGGCGGACGGGAGCACGGGGAGCCCCTCATCATCACCAAGGTGAGCGGCGCCGGCGGGGCGGGGAGGTGGGTCCGGCCGGCTCCATGTTGCCGTGCCCGCGGCGATGACAACCCGGCGGGGGCAGCGGGCCCGGCCCGGCCCCTGGCGCAGGTACCGCGGGGCAGCGCACCCCGCCAGGGAGCGGGGACCGGTGGGGATGGGGCGCATCCCGGCAGCTCCGGGGGCAACAGGTTGCTGAGCGCCGGCAACCTGCCGCTTCTGGCCGCTCTTGCTGCCCATTAAACAGCTGGTGCCGTCGTCGCGGGCGCTGGTAACTGGCTGCGGGACCCGAAACCCTGTGCTGGGCTGTTCCCTCCCTCTTTTCCCTTCGGGCTCCTGGCGCAGGAGGGTATGGAGGCTGAAACTCCCGGCTCCGAGGCTGAGTTTTCTCTGCTGATGTTGCACTTGCAAATTCTAAGTAATTAGGATAGCCTTTTGTATCTCCCTCCTTCTTTAACCAGAAAGGTCTTGTGGCTGGTGACCAAATTCATTCTCCAAAGACAAGGGATGAGGACGTTCTCGGGTATATATACGCTTTCTGATTGCCTTTTTTTTTTTTTTTTTTAAAGTCCTTGTATACTCACAGCTTTAATCTCAGTGTATTGGACGTGAGTTAGAGAAATACATCACATTTTCTAGAAATGTTTTTCATCTGGTTATGTTTTGATTTAAGAATCCCCATCCTCAGTAACTGTTGTTTTGCTGTTAAGACAGCTTTCATGTTGCACAGTGAAAGCATATTAAAATAGATCCACATAGATTTGTGAAAGAAAAATCCTCATTAGCAAAGCACATTTTGCTCAAGATCTGTAGGAAAGATATATAGATATATAGATATATATATGCTTTTGTCTACAAGTACTCTGGACTCTGCCTGTTTCCATTTTAAAAGTGCCAGAGGGTGTCAGAGGTCAACAAGTCCTGTTTTATCCACAGCAGAAATTCTTCTAATCTTATTTTTCGGTTGGTTTCATTGTGAGTTGCCTAGTTGGTTCCCTTCTTTCACTCTTGAAACAACTGCGATAGGGACTTTACAAGTTAGGACTTTTGAAATCATCTGTTTCTAGATCTCTTCCCTACTGCTGTTTTTCAAGAGACAACAGTCAGTGTCAGAATATGTATATGCTGAAAAATGACTGCCAGTCTGTTGGCCTCTTACCAGTACCCTGAGTTTACACAATAGCAAACCTGGGAGGATTTGAGGAAAGGAGAAAAGAGCTACTTTACTATGTATGTACTAGCTATTAAGTGCCAATTCAAATAATTCCACCTTTCTGCTAGTGGCTAATAAGTACTACATCTACAGACTGATCAGTGATACTTATTCATAATGTTACCTAGGTATTAAGTAACAGGCTCAAGTATTTGTGGCATGAGGATGTGGCTGTGGTATGTGGAGAGAAGTGTCTAGGGCTGGGAACCTTGTGAACTGGGTCTGTTGCAAGGGAATAATGAGATGGAACCACACAGCATGGAAGAGAAATCTGAGTCCATCCATACAGACTTAGGGATAAGAAACAACCTGGGTCCTTGGGTTTAAATTTTCATTTGTCATCATTGGATACAAGTGTATAGTTGTACAGTGTATAGTACTGTTTTTGAAACCAAGGATAGGAACTCGTGTCCCTGGGACTACAATTATTTAGCTGCAAAATTTTCCATCTTGATTTGGCCCACCCATCATGGTGTTTGGTTGTGTATTTTCTGTAGTGATGGTTTTTTCTGCTTCTGGTGGTGGAAAGCTACTGGAAAGAACAATTTAATGCTGAGTGGTTAAAACAGGCACTCCTTGCAGGAGATGTAAAGTTTTCCTCTTCTCAGCTGAAGAGAGCCTTGGACTTGAGTTACACCCTTCCTGAGTGGGGATCATTGGGCTGCTATGGATGAGGAGATGCCATTTCACTCGCACTTCTCTCTCTGTCTCCCCTCCCTTCTCAGGTAGGCTGGTGGCTGGTCAGTGGGGGATCCAGGAAAACCCACTGCACCGAATGCTTCAGGATACCTGTGGAAAACCTAGTTTTGTGGATTCCAACCGAGCTTAAGCATTAGCTGGTTCTGAAGCTCTGTCTCACTCTAGTCCAGAGCATCTCCGGGGAAGTGAGGGTGAATGATGCCAACTGCTACTTTTTTTGAGGAGAGGAATGTGACAAGGTGTGAATGGAGTCTCAGATAGCAGCTGCTTAAGGGGGATTTCTAAAATTCTGCCTGTCTCCTTTCTTACAGTCTCAAAAGCAAGATCAACCTTTGAAGAAAGTTACCCCTTTATGTAAAGGCTGGGAAGTCTGTGGTGTAAATATTTCCTGCTTTCCTTAGCATATATGGCACAACTGCCAGAAAAGTGGCATCATAAAATACTGTAACTGAAACATTCGTGAGCAAGCACTTTGCAGCACTTTCTGTGCAACACACATCTCGGGTGTTAGTTTCTGTGGTTGTGTGGCTATTTCACTTGCTGATAGGAAAGGAAGTTTTTTATTACAGATATCACAGGGAGAGTCCAGGGCAAGAAGAGCTGCAAATACTATTTGGGAATTTGTTAGCCGGAAATCTAGTCAATTAAAACAGGAGTTGTCATTTGATCCACCAGATTACCAGAGAGGGGAAGGCATGCTAAAGAGGAGAAAATGTGTCCAGCCTTAGCAGAGGGATAAGCGCGTGCTCAGCTGCTGGAATTTTGTCCCTGCTCATTGCAGGGAGGCTGCACTGGATGACCTTTGAAAGTCCCTTCCAACCCAAACCATTCCATGATTGATGCTGTGAGGGAAGCGCTTTGCCCTGGGAAAGGTCAGTGCACAGTCACGCTGCTGGTACCCAGCAGTGGGCCCAGCCCTGGCGGCTTCCCTGTTTTGTGGTAGCATTTCTTTCTGTAACTGAAACAAGACTTCTAGAAAGAATCCTGAACGGGGTAGGCGGAATACAGAGTTCATCTGCCAGGCGCAAGCCTTTTTATTTTATTTTTTTTTCCCTTTTTGTTATTGCTGCAATAGGCACAGAGAAAAACGGTGCATGATACAGCTTGCTTGATCTTTAAACATAGCTGGTCTTCTAAAACTTGCCCCACCCACGTACAAATGGTGCTGCTAATATTTAAGAAAAAAGTCTTTTAGCGTTGTCGCTTTGTTGCGTACTATTATTTTTTAATGTCCCTTTAAAAATGCTTTACATTTTTTCTGATCTCTGCATGTGTATCTGATAACATTCAAAAAAAAATTGCCCAAAGGCAGCTTGTTCTTGCCTAATTTGACATCTTGAAAGAAAGGACTTGCTTTTATAGCTACATGTGTATTTCAACAGAAAGTGAAGTGAGAACTTCGAGGACTTTAATTAGAAGTCTCAAGAGCCTCCGTTTGTGTTTTTTGCTTTTTAAAGGAAAAACCTCTGAAGAGGGAGATCTTACTGGAAATAGTGAAAAGTCAAAGTGCTCAAGTGTGAATCTTGTGAAAATCTCCCATAGCTGCATTATCTTGACTACTTTTACTTTAAAAGGGCTCTTATCTGAGATGCCCAACTTATAGTGTCAATCATAGTATTGATTGTGGGTGGTGGACAGAAAGTCATTTCACTTCCTGTACTAACAATATCCTTAGGAACTCTGAAGTTGTTCTGCAGTCAGCTTTATCCATATTACTTAATACACATGAAAACATTGTAGTTTATGCATTTCAAGAAAGATTGATGTATCATTTAAATAAATTTCTCTTTAGTATCTGCTTTACAAGACCCTACAGCTATACCTCCTCAAGCAATGATCTCATTGCAGTCTAATCAAGGCTGGGCTTGGCTGGTATTTCTGCAAGATTTCCAAGTGAAACCTGGACTGTTGCAAGAAGTTTTGTTGATGATTTAGTAGATAGAGCTCTTGTCTCCTGAATCAGTGCTGAATTCATGCCCCAGCTGGAGGTGCTGTCTTTTAAAAAGGAGTATCAGACATACCCTGAACTTTTATTTTCTTTATTCTGTTGCACTTTCCTAATGTGCTCCTGTGTGTGGTTAAGTGTGAACTGTAATTTATTTAACCCAACAATTACTTAAATTGTATCAAGAGATGCTTCTCTATTAATTGGCTGTCAGACTTCTCCAAGTGACTTTTATTAATTTATTATTTCAATAGTAAGTGAAGTGATTGTTGTTTGCATTAGGTAACTCTTTTTATTCTTTGGCCTTAAACATCTAACTAAAAGCAATTACTTACATCACTATACTGCAACAATATTTAGAGGGGGAAAAAAGCTTTAATGGTGCTATGTACGAATGAATCAAAAAAAGACATTTTCAAACATAAATACTAGTTGCCTCCCTCACGTTAGATGAGCTGCCTTGCTTGTAGACATTAACAATTCTTAAACTTGGCTGTAAAGCTTGATGTCCAGACAACCAGCATTTAAGAGTAATCCTGTGAAATTACTGACTGCTTCAACATAAATGCAGTCATTCGTGTAAACAGCTGATTTATAAGTTATCAGGAGCCATTGTTCTGTGGTCAAGAAACAATTCTAATCTAGATCTCCGTAACCTGGCAAATTTCATTCAATTCCTTCAGTTCTGGAAAAATAACGCATTAAGGAGTATTTATTCTATTTTCTATCCATCTGCTCTTGGTCGTCAAACCCAAACAAAATTACTGACTAGTATGACTCAGAATTTGAACAGGTATCTTAATGAGCAACTTTAAAAGAATGTATCAACTCATGTTCTGTGTTTCTTTTGAAACCTTTATTCAACTTCTTATCTTAGGAGGGGTTTATGGTCTGAGTTGTATCTCTTTGTGTTGTTAAATTTGATAGTTGAGAAACATTAGAAAATGTGTATACCTTAGAATGAACGTTTGAACGTTTTAGGCTTGAAATATTATCATGTAGCTATTTATCCTTTTTCCTTGCCAAATATGTTAAAAATTGGGCTTTTTTCAATGCTATAGAAACTGTTTTGAGTGATCTGGTTATTACATCCCAGGTCTCTATTATTGGAAGAGAGGAATTTGTTTGTTTTGATGGAGGAAGATCTTACTGCTTTTTACTTTGGTAAGCTGACTGGTGAAGGGAATGCTCTCAGTTTTAGCTCTTTAATGGTTGTTGAATGACCTCTTTATTATGACTGTTAATTTACTGGCAGAATGGAGCCCACCACCCTCATATGTGGTGTAAATGGTTTGGCTGTGGAAGTATGAAGCTTAAGAGGTTGGGTTTGAGTTTTGGGTTTTTTTCTGACGAGATCTTTAGGAGTTGAAATGCCACCAATATTGGAAATTGCATTTAAAAGCTCTCTTGGATATTGTTACATGTGATCTAAAAACCGTGTAAGGAGCTGAAATGAAAGGATGGGTTGAAGGCTCATGACTGGAGAAGTTTTGAGTCAGTTGAGTTCCGTGCTTAGCAATCAACTGTGTGAGCGTGGTTTAAGAAATAGAGGGGGTGTGTGCTTGCAGTACTGAAACTGCAGTCTTCCTTTGTGCTTTTCACACTACATTTCAGTACAAAAATCTTCCAAGGAGTCAGAATGCTTGTGTTTAAAACCAGAACTAAGAAACTTCCTTGCAACAAGTGAACTTCTAACTTTTGGAAATACTGATTGCTTTTAAATTGTTTGTTTTTATCTCCTCTGCATTTCCTCCTTTCAGCTATTTGGGCAAAACCTGTCAAATTTATTGTGATTTTTTAGTTTAAGAGAAAACACAAACAAAAGCGTTCATGTCTGGAGTCTGACAGAGGAATTGATGTGTTTTGTGGGAATAGTTACTGCGATAGGAGTTAGACAGCGGGACTGACTGAATGTTCATCAATTTGGTCTATTTAAAGGACAGTTTAAACTTCTCTAGTTCTTAGTTAATTTATATGTTAGTTCATACTTTTCAGTATGAATTTTGTGTGCTACCATAGGCATTAGCTTAAAAATAAAAGATCTGCAGGAGACCTCCTGTTACTGCTTGCTGTTGTCAGAGTAATGCCATTTATTACCTAGGTATCCATCATGCTTGTGGTTTTGTTTGTTTTCCTTTTTAAGAGGAAAAAACAGTGTGGTTATGTGTAGTATTTATGCACATGCTACATATGCTTTACTCAATTACTCAATAGACTGTAGATACTTTTTTTGCGGGTCTTGATTCATTGTGTGTTCTCCCGCTTAATGCATATTTAAAATAGGGTAATGTGGAAACAATAAAGTAAATGGGAAGTGAAAGGTGGTCATGTATAGATTAGAGGAAACAATTGTTTAGCAGTAACCAAACCAAATTTATATCACATATGTGAGCTTCCTTTTCTCGAGAAAAGCCATTTGTGTTTAGTCTTCCTATGCATTTGTAATCTATGTATAGAATACCTAGTATGTATATGGATCTAGTTCTGTGGGTCAGCTTATTACAGAAGTTTGAGACAGGTCCTAGCCATCAAGCAGATTTTTTCCTTGCTGGTGGTTTAAGTGTTACAGTGCATGAAGAGTTTCACAGAGAGTTAACTAAAAATTGATTTAGTTATACTGAGACTTCATACATTTAATTTACATGGACTTGTTTTCTACTGTCTGTTTTGAACCTATATGATATAAGGTCAATTGAAGGTTTTGTTAATATGTGCATAATGAAAAATATTGATCCCTCTCTGAAAACGTAACACAATTCTGGACTTTCAGTTTTGAGGTTTTTGTTGGTGTTTTTTTTTTTAATTGGGAGGTATGTGTTTGCTTATCATTAATATAAGAAACAAACTTGGGCAATTTCTAATTCCACATAGCATAATATTTTAAGTTTCTTAAAGGTTATGTGGGAGGTATGTTGTTGTGCTCTCCTCATCCCCAACTTCTGAGAACATTATCATCTCTCAGTGGTGAATTATTAGGAGTTGTAATTTTTGTAACTTCGCATATATGGTCATATACAAGCAAGATGGAATGTAAGGTTTATGGAATTGGGAACTGAATGTGTTGTGTTTGAAAGCATTCATTCGGTGATAGGAAAAGGCTACAAAGTTTTGAATTGGAACCAGTTTTGAAAATTCAACTTGATGGACTTGGGGATGTGTTTGTGTTCTCCATATATGCTTTGCCAAGCAGCAGACTTTCGGTGGTGTTCACAGAGGCTTAAGCTGAATCTTTAATGGAAGTTGATACATTTGGAAAGTGGTTTGTAGTGTTTAAATTAGACAGGACTTAAGTGCTCGGAGTTGCTCTCTGAAGGTGTGTGCCATTCATGTGAAGCATGTGAGAAAGCGAGGATACCTGTGGTTCCTCAACACATACCTATATGCCTACATCTACTGTAGTAAGACGAAATATTATTGAACAAAATTATTGTCTCTGTATTTGCTGTATGTGTGGCTATACCCAAAATGTTCAAAAATTCTTTATTTCTCTGATTGTTTATGAACATAGCTTTTCAGTTTGATTTATCTAGCTAATCGGGGTAGAGTTGTAACCTACCAAGGACCAAAAACATTTGTTAGGAGAGAACTTCCTTCCCCTACCTATAAATTAATACAGTATCTGTGTTCAGTTTTAATTAATTCAGGGCATTCTTGTGAAGCACAGATCTCTTATCTCAAAGATAACAGAATGGCATCTGCAATATGACAAGTTGTTGTGGGGTCTTTATTGGCCTTTGCATGTACCCGACAGTCATTGAGGTGTGCTCGACTCCCCCAGGCAGAGAGAGCTGGTAAATGCTGGAAATGCAGCAAATTGTAGATTTGAGAGACCAAATAGCTTTTGTCAGGTACACAATTCTTGGGTTCAGTCTTAAAGCAGAAACAGATGGAGCTGAGTGTTTGATGATAGAAAAGAGGTGGTTATTTCAAAGTTCTTCTGAACCCTGATGAAACACCAACATCAACTGAAAGCTTTGAACTGTTTAGTCAAAAGTTCAGTAGTGTTGGCACTGAGGGGAACACTTCACATCCTGTGTCCCTGTACTTCTCCTACCTCACCCCATATAGAAAGGAAGGCTTCCCCTCTGCAACCAGCCCTGCTCTCTCCCCATTTAAATCGCTCCATTTCTGAATTGTTAGGATCTTTGAAATGTGTAAATTCCTCTTACTTAGCCACATCTATCAACTGATATATGAGTTAGGAAATATGTGTCATGTTTCTTAGATATAGATTTTCTGAAGAACTGTACTTAGTAATGGGGTTTTTGAAGGATGTAGAGTGGCCTGTTTTTCAAGGGTGGTACAAAGGGCAAAGAACAGTCTCAGTGACTGAAAGCTGGAAATAGGCAACATAATGAGAACTCAACTGCAGTGTTGTATCCCTTTGGATAGCTACTAACAGTGCAGTTTCATCCATTCTTGCAATCATTTTTCTAGCTGAATGGCCTTTTAGAAGGGAGATGGATCATGATCAAGGGTGTTCTTGTTATTGTGATTGTAGGTGGCCTTATTGGATTCTTTCTTTGCTCCAGGCTCTTTGCTGTTCTGTCCATCATGTTTCTGAGACCATTTCTTTACTTACAGAACTCTAGACCTTTTGTGCATCTGTGTCATGTACAACAACAGGGTGTTTAATGTTCTGGTAATAGCAGAGGTAGTTATCTCTGAGCAGTGTGACAGAGTCTAAGAATGCCTTTGCTGATGTGTAAAGATGAATTCAGTTTGGTTTTGTTGAAATGGTTGCATAACCTAATGAAACTAAGACAGTTTTGGATTTTTTTAATGGAAACACACGAGCTTCGTTCTAAGCTGTGCTTTGTTTTGTGTTGTTTTTCTTTTGATGGAAAAAGATCCAAGTGTTAGTGAAACTTACTTGAAACAAAATCCAGAGCCTTTTAAAATGGCCAGACACTTTCATTTTAGAATAACATAAGTTTTTCATCCTCAATCCTATTATATTCTCTCAGTAATGAATTCACAGTCGAGTCTGGATAGCTGAAGGAGGGAGGGATCTGCCAGCGGGGAGCATGATAATACAGTAATTTGTTCAGAAGTGATGCACAGGTACCTATGCTGTACTCAAAGTGGCAGTTTCAGTACTTTTCCTCTTCAGTAAAATATATGATTGTTCTTAAAATCCCTTCATGAAGCTATGCAAACAGATTATTTTGAAATTTTTCTCTCTCTTGAGATAAAGCGTGCTTTGAAGGCTTCCAACATAAACTATTAAACAAAGCGATGCCTCCCAGTTTTCCAAATAAGTATGAACTAGTCAGCATTCTTTATGAAATAAACCTCTGATTTGGTTCAGTGAATACTGTAAAAGGTTACTGTTGGGAGGTAATAGTACTTTATTTTTCAGTAAAATACTATAATATTTTAGGATAGTATCATAGAAACATGATCTAATGGTAAAAGAAGTGAAATGCTTCCTACACAGTGTCAGTTAGTCATCACTGTGTTAATTTTCTTAAACAAATTACATGCAAAAATGGATTTGTGGGTGTTTAGCTGGCCAATATCTGATGTAGTGAATTATCCAACTCCGGATGAGTATTTGGATTCTGCATAACACAATAATTAGAGGATTGTAAATTGCTTTATTTCCTCTACAAATACATATTTTGTTGATCCAGAAGAGAGGGGGACATTAGATTTTCATCAGGTGCATTTGCAGTTGTCTTTTTTTTAATGGAATAGCAAAACATCCATTTCACAGCTATTCATTTAAATAAAAGATGCAAGCATACTGTGTTGACGTAGTGTTTTGTTGGGTGGAAAGAATTTTAAGATAACACGGAAAACTTGAAGCTTTATTTATCTGTTAAATATAATTAATGTTTAGAAGAGTTAAGACTACTGTATACTTTAAAAATCAGCTTTTATAAACAGTTTGTAATCTGTTTCTTACATGACTATTTTGGTCAAGTGCCTTTATTTCTAAATATAAAATATTAAAAAACAGTGTCTTGTTCTGAGGCTGTAAGATATGATAAATACTGCATTTTCTTGAACGCTACTCTTATGTCATAATTCTGTTTCTACTTCCAGAAAAATGTTAGAACACAACATTTAAGCTCTAAGGTAGGTTTTTCCCCCTTTTTCACTATGTCTTCTTAATATGTACAAGAACTTTTATATTTCTTGTTCTTTTTTCTTTCTCCTGTTTCGTAAAAGATAAAACCCAACAATATGCTCCCCTGCTTATAAAACAGATACTACAGTAAAATAACTTTTTTCCTGCAGTCTTTACCTTCTGGGAACTTGATGGTTTTTTTCACTGCTGGGGAAGATTGCTATCGAGAGCAGGGCTGTGCCTTTCCTGACACCTTGGAGACCTGAGGAGTTTCTGTGATTACTCAATCTCATATTAGGGAGGGGTGTAAGACAAGTCTTTTGTTGCTCAACTGAATTTCTTCTGTCTGATTAAGGAAATCATCATCTTAACAAATATTGTAGCTGTGACCTGTTATATCAGCCGTGTAGGTAAGTAAAATACGTGTGTGAAGAGACATGGGGCTCTCAGGTGGTGGTTTGGTTCCTTGAAGGCAGTGATGGGTCAGAGCTTGCAAAGCTTCAATACAAAATCCTGTCAGAAGTAAGGAATTGGAAGTCCAGCGAATTGAAAACTGGGAGGTCTAGTAAATTAGTTACCTGTTTTGCCACAGATTTCTTGTATACCTGTACGAAGTTGTGTGGCACCTTTGCCTCAGAGTCTGGTGTTGCATGGAACCAACAGTATTTCTCACAAGTTGTTTCTTGAAACAGACCTGATACAGAAGTGCTGAAATATTATGGTGACAAAGACTTTATGGTCTTCTAGTAAAATCCAGAACACAAATATATGAAACCCCTAAGAGTACACAGAATTGTCTCAAAAGGGCGTAGTTGTGTAATACTGTTGGTAGTAAATTCTTCACAATAGAAAGCAGTGCTTTGTGCTTGTGTTCATCATCAATAGTGTACTGAAGTGTACAATTGGATCTCTGTTTACAAACTTAAACCCACTACCTACCCAAAATACACAGATGCTCAGTGCCTCAGAAAAATATAAGAGCTGAACGGAGTGAGACTATCGGCAGCTGAGCAGGAGGTAAATGAGTCCCATAGCGTGGACTCCTTATATTGAAGGTCAGCCAGACATTTGAATCTGTGTGATTTGTAATTTATTAGTAATAAATGTTCATAAGGAAATATATTTTTGTAGCCAAAACACATCTTTGCTGACTACTTGAATTTCCTTTGATTTCTCATTACTGTGACCCACTTACAGCTCTGTGATAGAAAGATACTGTCAGTGACTTGAAGACTGATGATGAGTTTACTTTTCATCGTTGTCTGAGGTGATAACATAGCATACAAGTTCCATCAGGGGAGCACGTGCATGTTTTCTTCTAACTGCAGACAAAATTAAAAATTTAATTTCTTCGTCTGCACATCACTAGCAGTAATTGGAGGCTACTGTCTGCTCCAGTATATTGTATCAATAATTGTTACAATACCCTACATTTCCACCTAAAGGTGTTGGGCTGGCATAAGACTCCGCCCTAAATCCAGTGCTGCAAACATTAAGTCTTTAGCAACCGAGTTTAGTTTGCTGAAAGCTGACTGGGGAAATATTGCATGAGCAATTTAATTATCCGATTAGAGGGAGTGGAGATGAGCAGCAGGGAGTGGCAACATCGTGGTATACAGTCACATGCTCTGCAGTGACTTACAGGCTGTAGTCCAGCTGATTTTGAGTGAAAATTAAATGGAAATATGGAAATAATTTTGTAAATGCTTATCTCCTGTTTTCTAACTTTTGAATTTTTGGTAATGAGCAATTTGAATCCAGACCTGTACTCTTTCTTCATCTTGTGATTAAAAAAAGTAAAGTGTGTTCAGCCCTTTTCTGAGGATAAAATGGACATAACTGTTACTAATATCAGAGTAAAATGAAAATTATTTTGCTTGTTTTAATTTTTTGCTACCAAAAAATACTTGACATTTGACCATCCAAGAGAGCATGTTTGCTGAATCAACACTAAACTAAGTCATGGCAGATTGTAACTAGGCCTGCATCTGGTGTAGGTGCCTCTATCTAAAGCCATGGAATTTTCTAGTATACTTGATTTATGGTGGCTGCAATTTTTTATGACCAAGTTTTCTTCTCTTTGAATTCTGGGGAAATTTCTGTGAGGACTTTGTGCATCTTTTTTGATATGAAATAAAATTAGTTGTATACTTTTTAATAACATACTGTTAGTGATTACTGCTTTTTAAAAATGTTTTTCGACTTTGCACTGAGAAGTTTTCTTTTAGTTTTCTGGTTTGTTTAACTCTGTTAGCTCTGTGGATGCCCCATCCCTCGGAGTGTTGAAGGCCAGATTGGATGGGTCCTTGAACAACCTAGTCTAGTGGAAGGTGTCCCTGCCCGTGGCAGGGGGGTTGCAATGAGATCTTCTTTAAGGTCCCTTTCAACCTAAACCATCCTATGATTCAATTTGGTCATGACATTTGGCATGTTATCATGTATGGTTGTAAGGAGTCTGGCCTAAGGTTGTATATATAACAGTTGCAGAAGTCTTAAATCATTCTACAGTGGTTTGGTCTTTACATTCTTGTAATAGTTTTTATGTTTGTTTGCTTTTACTTATTTTATTTTTCTTTTAAGAGAAGGCAAAAGAAATGTTGTATCCCAATAGTGTCCATATAATTTTATCAGCTGAACTGCAATTTTCCAAACTAATTTTCCTATGGGGCTCAACACTAGACTGGGGTACCTTGCCCACTGGGTTTAGGTTTTTCCCCTGCCAAAGGAATGTTTGGATTCAAGAACTTGCTCTCCAGGTTCTGGAGGGTGCATGTTGTAGTTGCCTCTTCTTTCTGGTACTTGGGCCCTGACTTTTCTGAATTTCCTTTAACCTGTTTCAATGTTACCTGTTCCTTACTCAGAAATCTTTATCCTTTATCATTGTCCTCATTTGAGTGATTGTGGAGGATCTCTCACAGGACTTGAAGTTGAGACTTCTTTGAAAATGTCCAGGTGTTAGGTGTTTAAATAAGTGACATAAGGCATGCACACCCGTAGATGACCATGCTCACGTAATGGATGCTATCTGATTTTGCTGTAGCAGGGATCACTAGAGTGTTTCAGATTTAGTTCCCAGTTTGACTATTTAACGTGTTTGTTTTCTTCATTTTATTTCTTCATCTGTTTCTTGGGTGAACAATTTCAGTTTAAATTTAAGAAGACTGAGTGTTTGAGGCTGACATGCACAATAGAAAGTTTCTGCCTAACTAATTGAAGAATGTCAAATTCATCAACCACTGACGGAAAATATGATCTCACCATGAAAGCATCGAACAACTTTGATTAGTGAAGTGCCTAATACCACCTGTGGTTAATTACAGACATGGATCTTAGAGTAAGGTGAGGACATAAGATGATTTTTGTAAAGCCATGGCTTAGATACTACTTTATTAGAAAGGTGTAATATGTACATAAGAGCAACAAAAAGATGTCTGTATTTACTGTAGCATAAATTTAAATACAAATGAAGAGGAAGTCAAAAGCTTGCAGGAAGAACAGTGATTTTTGTGGGTTTTATAGTTATATTTGAAGTTAATCGGGCTGCTTTTTTAATTTTAAGCCAGACTACACACAACAAACTGTGACCTGAAAAAGTATCCTGTGAATTTTGGTATGCAAGACAGCATGTTGGGTTTTTTTCTGCCTCTGTGGTTCATGCAGCTAAGACATCTCATCCAGCTTTAGTTTTGAAGAGAGGAGCATCTAGCAAGGTTAGTGGATGTTTTGTAGTGTTTGATTATAGTTGTCCAGGTGATGACTAAATTGTACCAAAGCATTAGAAAAATGTGTCTCCTTTCTGAGGTATGCTGAGAGTTATTTCCCTTTCCAATTAGGCTGTGAGTTGAGGCAGAAAGAGCATGATGTAGTAGTTACGCATTTTAAAAAGCAGAACTACCTTTAATGTACAGTGACAGAAAAAGAATTTTCCATTCTTGAGCACGTATTATTCAAAGCTTACAGTTTTAGAAGGAAAACAGGACCACCTTATGACTTCCAGCATATTCCAGTGTGTTGGTTTTGAGGGTTTGGTTGTTTGTGTTTTTTTAAAAAGGGACAGTACAAATGCATTTTGTTCTTATCTGGTTTACGTTCACAGATCCATTTCCTGAACTGACCAAAATTCTGATGATGGATGCCAGTTTCTTCAAGGGTTTCAAAGTTATATAATTAAAATTAAGTCTTGAAGTTCAGGGCACTTCTTGCTGTAATGAAAATACAGTCTAAGTTGTGCATGTGGGAATGGGGGCTTCCTCATAAGGCAAGAAGAGACTTAAGATTTTTAATGTGGAGTTTAAGATGCAGTGGCATCAACAAAAAAGGGGTGGTGTGGAGTCCTGGGTATTGCAGCCAAGGATATAGTCACCATAAATTGGTGGGGTTCTTTAATCTGGTGCACAACAGTCGACACAAGCTTCCAGTTTATTAAAAGGATGTTGAAAATTGAGTATGATGCTGGAAAACAGCATAACAGTTACTTTAAAACTGACAAAATCTATTTTACTCAAGGAAATTGAAACACAGAACAAAATTCAATAGATTTTTAATCTAACAAAATTGAAGACTTCCCATGTTTGAAATAATGGGTATGGTTCCTAACCTTTAAGCAGTATGTCTCTACCTTTGTCTTATGTTTTCTGTTGTTTAGTGGTGTTGGGTTTTGGTTTGGTTTTTGTTGTGGTGTGGTTTTTTTTTTTAAATACGTGCTTGATGTGAAACTAGTTATTTGGCTCAGGTCAATGTATCTGGAAGAAAGCGGATCAGAAATAAAGTTGGATTGTGAACTCATAGAGCCTTTCAGTATTTTTTCCATTCACAATTTCTGAAGAAACAGAAATGGATTGGGGTTCCAAACCAAAAAGCTTTCAGTTATATGATGGCAGAGTAAATGCTAGGAAATCATAGGATCTGTACCCTAGTAAGCTGTTAATTAGTCATACAGCAGCTGAACAGTGAAACTTTTGACTGATACCATTGAGGTTAAGTACAGGAAGAAGTGGGTTTTGGTTTGTATTGCATTGTGTTTGCAGGATACTCAAATGAAAATATGTGTCTGTGTTGGTAGTTAAACACAGCTTTGAATCTCTGTTTTTCCATGATCATAAGATTGTTTATATAAGATATGAGGTCAGTTCTTACTCTGAAATAGTACAATATTTTCAGTTATCAGCTAAATGCCAGATGATTTTTGAGATTAGAGTGGATAGTGTTGGAATTTCTTCAGTCATTCCTAATATTTTATCCATATTTTCTTTTTTTAAACTACAATAACTTCTTCAGTAGTTCTGGAAGAAATCACTGAGATTACTTAGATACAAGTTAAAATTAAATTCTTATGCTTAATGTCATATCTCTGGTTTTGCATTTTGTATTATTTCCTGCTCTTGACAATGATTCTTAACCTTATTTTTAGTGTCATGGTAGTGTTTGGAGGTAAAGTTTTCTTTGTCTGGTCTTCTCTGTGGTATAGAAAAATCTGCCCATTCTCTTTTCATAGGGCCCATCTTAGCAGTAAAAATAAACTCCTTAAAATTTTTACAGTTGAAAACAAAATTGTATTTATTTCTTAATTTGATTTCCCTAGTTTTCTCATTACTGTACAGTGGTTTTAATTCCTTCTCATAGAGTTTGTCACACTGTCTCTGACAATGTGTAGATATGTCTGAATCATGTTCGGTTTTTGATGAAAACAAAAGACTGAATGACCTGGTCTAGTGGATTGAACAACCTTTTCTAGTGGAAGGTGCCTGGGAAGGTGATCTTTAAGGGTCCCTTCCAACCCAAACTGTTCTATGATATATCATGTTAAAAGTTCTTTGCTGCTAAGGTATAACAAGTCTCAATGAATATTTTCTTCCAAGATACTCCTCTTGCTTGGGGCTGCTTTTGGGTGGAGACCTGGAGAGTATGCAGCAGCACTGGAGCTTATTATACAAGATGACAATAGCAGCAATTTGTGGTTATCTCTGTGGCTGTATCAGTTTTGTGCTTGTAATTCTCACAAGGAAAACTTCCTATGGGAGCCTGCGTCACACTGATGTACGGCTGCTCTGTTGTAATCTGGATGGAGTCAGCTGGTGACTCCTTGAGTGTGGGAGATGTATCAAGCCATAGTTTCTGGTTGCTTGGTAGTTTCAGATGGAAAGATCTGCGGGAAATAAATGTGACTAATACATTTGCAAAGGCGATGAGCTCTTAACGTGCAGGTAGGTCATGAACTGTAATGATGCATTGGACATCCCCACTGATGAGGAAAACATCTTGGTCTTGCCAATCAAAGATTTTTATCAAGGTCTAGACATATTTTTTCCTGATTTGCTGATGTTTCCGTGTAATGACTATTGCAGGAGCACTTCTCTGCATTCTCAGAGAGCAGCTTCTAATTTGTTTCACATTTAAATTTCATACGTTTAGGGAGAACCAGTATTTTCAGGTATAAAAGAACATATCGTACTGGTTCACAGAAGGGGAAAAAATAGTTATAGGGTAGCTCTGGAAAACTTAGAAGATCAGTAATTTCAGTTGAACTTGCATTGACCAGGAAGATTCCTGTTCATTTTATTTAAGTGTGCATTTATGGAGTCACTGCAAGTAAGGAGAAAACTTATGTGAACTGTTTTTATTTAGTGATAAGTTCATGTGACTGGACTAATTGTGTTTGTCCCCAGCACGGCCTTGGTATTCTGAGATTGAGATTGGATTGGAGTTGTAATTTCCCTGTTAAGCTTTAAAATTCTCAGCTGAAATTCTTCTACTTAATCAATTATTAGCACTGGTGGAGTCTTTTGATGAGCTTCTGTCAGTATGCACTGACAAAGTGGTGATTCATCTACTATCCAGTGCAAACCAGAGAGCCTGATAAGTTAGCTGTGCTTCCCAGTCAATAATATTTCCTTTTTTTAATAAGTATAATAAATAGCAATACAGACCTCTATCAATTCATTGCATTTTGCAAAAGCTTCTGGTTGACTTTGGCATGTAAATATGCTCAAAATAGTCTTACTGCTCCACATGCAATATTGCCATGAATATCGCAGTGTCATCAGTTTAAGAATTTGTATAAAAGAGGTATGTTGCTTTTACTTCTTTTCCTTTATCATTCGATGTGCTTGTTCTTGTCTCCAGAGTTAGACCTCTGGGTTTTTTGTAGCTCTTTCATTTGAGATTGCCATCCTACAACTATCTGTTCTATGGATGCAGTCTTCCAGTGCTGTTTTCCCAAACCTGTTTACTCTTGAAAACAACATCTGCTGCTCCTGACTGTCACAATGTTGCTTAAAGACATTATGACCTTGTACCTCTTTCTGAAAATGCCTTACCTCTAGTTGTTGACAGTATCTTTTCCTTTCAAATCAAAAAACGAATTATTTTTTGTTTTTCTTGACTTGCTAACATTATGCATTTTATAGTAGCTGCTGTATAGCCATCTTAATGTGCTCTTTGTGTTATGGATTGATTTCCTCCTTCCTCCCCCTTACTTTCCTCCTTAGCATCATGAGATAGGAATATTGTCTGCGTGGGCATGTCTGCTGTATCTAGGAACATGAGGACAGCTGTACTGAGTAGGGACAAAGTCTACCAGACCTAGTTTCCTGTTTGTGGAAGTAGCTGGGAGCTAGTAACTGAGGTATGGTTCTAAGAAGCAGAAGAAATATAGTGTAACTTAAAAATTGCTATTATTTCCTCTCTTTTCTTTTGATGTTTTTTTTTTAATTAGACAGCAAGGTAGACATGTCTGAGTTATTTGTGTTTGAGTCAATTAGCAAAGTCATAGGAGGACCAATTTTTTTTTTTTTTTTTAAGCTCACTATATTTTTAAACTTTTGCTTCCCCAGTGTCTACTAGCAGTGTTTCATACCTGCTTTTAAGAAAACGATGCTATTTTACACAGCTGTATAACTGACTTTATTATATTTCTGAAAAATAACTGGCCATTCCTATTTTGTGGATTCATGACAGTTATAGACTAATAGTTCTTCTTGCTGCATCTTTTCTAAGCTCAAGTCTGTCCTGATTAAATTCTCTTCATGCAGATGATGGGTCAGTATCTCTGACCAGCTTGTTCTTCTCTCTAATGTTCTAAATTCTGCTGGATTCTTGTTTGGGTGGGATTACATGAAACTTTCTTACATCATCAGTGAACTTTGATTGTTCATCCTCTTGCAGATTATTAAAAAGTAAAAGAAAAAACCCGAAGAACCTACTAAAACCAACACAAACCAAAACTCTAACTAAAACCCCCAAACCCAGAAAAATTGAACTGTCCATAGTGTAGATGCCAGTGAGATGTTTTTGGTATCCTTTCAGTATTGTGAAACTTGCCTTTTTATTTCTATATTTCTATATCTTTTTTTCTCCTGGGCTTCTAGAGAGGAATTATTTTTAATGCCATGAGAGCATAATTTCTTTAAAAAGTTTTGGTAAGAGACACTGTCAAAAAAGCAGGAAACCCTTTATGGGGAAAAAAATAGTGTATTGTTTGAATAATTCTTTTTGTTGAGTTGTAAAGAATTAAACTCGAATACAAGACAAGCCTGCAGAAAACACACTGTCCTGTGTACCTGCTGTATTTTACTAATGCCATCTCTTCTGTAGTGTGTAAATTGGTAGAAATTATAGTAGTCATGTGCTTAACTTTCTCAGGACCTTTGTGGGGCTACTGTAGAGATTATTTTAATATATTGCCTTCATTTTGTTAGGTAGCAAGGTTGTTTTAAATGAGGGGTTATACTCTGCAGTATGAGTTGCTTTAAAACATAGTCTGGTCTTGATTTGTTGAAGGTTATTGTGGTGGTTTTTCCTTTTGTAAGAGATGACTCTTTCATGTGGGAATTTCTAGGTTTTTCTCTGAAATTTTTTTTTCTTGAAAATTTTACAGAATGCTCCATTTAACTGTTAATGGCACTGCAACATCTTACTAAGTGTGTTTATTAGACACAGATGGTTACTCAGGACCTGCAGTTTGTGAATGCAGATCTAAATTATTTATTTTGGCTTCCCAGATCAAATGCTGAGGCTCCTTTCGTGATCTCCAAAAGTTTCTAGTTCGGTTCCTGACATTCATTAGAATAGCAGCTTTGTGATTTTAAGTGAGCAGGAAAGGCTGTATACAAAATTAGGCTGTATGGTGCTGTTGCTCTTTAGAGAATGACTTGACATAAAATCTGATTTGCAGTGTGAGTGATGTGCTTGAACTCAGATACCTGGCCAAAAGCAGCTTTTACAAGCAGCTGTATTTTTCATTCCGTAAGTGCTCCTATGCCTTGTTTATAAGACATAAACATGATTGCTTTTTATGATCAGGGATATTTACCAGCAAAATTTGAGTGTTCCTTACCTTGGGGTTTGAAGTTTTCTGTGTATGTAGTTTTGTGTAATAACAGACCATAGCCTGTTATTTTTTTATAAAGTAAATATTCTTTAAATTATTGCTTAATTGGATAATAGACCCTGTCTTCTTTCTAGGAGGAAGCTGTTTCTCAGTAACACAGTCCTATTTGTTGGACTTCTGTCTAGCCAGTCCTGTCCTGGCTTTGTTGGACAGTCCTGTCCTAAAAGCTTTTTTCTGACTCTGAGGCCTGACATTTGAGGATCGCTGGGCCCAAACCCACTTGCACATATTGATAATGCTTTCTGTGTTTTTTCAGTATGTTTCTTTTCTGTGTGTGGTGTAGAATTGCGTGACTGTATTTGTTTTCTTTCATTTCTCTAATGCTTGGACAATATAATTCACTTATCTGGCATTGTCTGGGTATCAACATAATTTGCTTTTCTCAGGCGCGAGAAAGTAGCACAGCTTTTGTTCTGCATTAAAGCCATAGTTACAATGTTGCTTCCCTTAGTTCAAGAAATGTTCTGAGCTGTGAGTGAGCTTTTTTGAAATGAAAAGTACTTGGATAATTCAGGGGTTTTTTGCAGTAACTTCTGCCAAAATTGCGATTATTGGAAAATAAGGGCATGTAAGGTTACGTCGTGAACTAGGTTTTACCCAGAGGCCTGGATCCTGTTTCAGGATTTATTAAAACCCACTTCTCTGAATCTCATTTTGGCAAAAGAAACTTCAGTGTAAGATTGAGGCATCCGTTGTAATCTCCTTTTTCTGTTATTTTGTCACGCCCTTGTTCACTTACATGAACTCAACTATGAGAAAATGAACATGAACTCAACTTTAGAGAAAATATCGTTGCTCCCAACGTACTGTGTGGGCTGGCTGATTGGAAAATACAGCAGGCTGGCTTCTTAGCTGTGGCCTTGATTTACTGTAAATGGGCTAATTAACCATAAGGTGCCATACTGCTCATGTTCATGAGCAAGGAAGCTACATAGGGTTTAACCTGAGTTACTTACAGTTTTCTGTGTCTGTCCGTTGATTTGTTGTAGTTGTATGTGAAGAGTATAAATAGTAATGTAACAAAACTTGAAATAAAATGTAGATAAATAGGCAAGACCAAGGCTATTTTGTGAACTGCTCAGTTTGTGCTCAGCATTTCTAGATCTTTTTAAAGTATAGTAGCTCAGATTTTTGTATTTTTTTTATTAAATAACTGAGAAGATGTTTATGATTTGTGCTTACGGTTGTTCTGGAGAGTCTTAATAAAGACTAATTGATGAAGGATCTGTACTTTTTAACCCTTTCATGCAGAGAGACTTAGGAAGCTCAGTGTGCCAGTACTTTCAAAGAAAGAGTAGAGCAACAGTCTGTTATTACTATGATTGAGGTAAATTGGGTTATCTTAAGGAAGTCATTATAAACCCCCTATCTTTTGGTATATTGATCCACCCCCTACCCCACCCCCCCCAATTTGGATGACAGAAGAAACTTCTCAAGAATTCTGTAGCTGCTGAACCTCTTTCCTCTATAACTGAGACAAATACTAGAAATCTTATAGTAGCAAAATTTGTACCTCAGTCTGTTCAGTTAAAGACAGAAGTTTGCCATCCAGCCTTATCATTCTACCATTTTGTACCATCTGTAGCCAATTAAAAAAACAAGGTAAGAAAATATTGTTTACTTTTTTCTCTATATAAATAGATGGAAGTGAGCATAATAGCAGCCAAAGGAAACATTCCTCTGTGATTGCAGCAAGGTTTGTCCAAAATAATAGGCCCTGTATTTTGTAAATGTTTGGTTTGCCTCTGATGTTTAACATTTTAGGCTCTTTAATGTATTTGGGTACATACCAGGCTAAGTGTAAAATTTCAAAATCCATTGGTGGAAGTCTTGTAAGACAGGACCACCTGCTGTGTTTGCTATGCTTTTTCAATTACTCTGTTATGCAAAGTCTTCCACTGCAAGTTGAGGAAGATGGAGGAGGCCACTTGGTTAAAATATTACTTGGCATTAAGTGTTTATGCTGGTCACTATTTTCCTGGTTTGGGAACAAAAAGTTTTATGCAGATGACTTCTAAGTCTCTTAGATCCACAGAATGATGGATCCTTCTTTATGTGGATCCAACCAACTTGGGTTGGATTCACAGAAAGCCAAACAAAGGCTGAACTCCTTCTGCTTCCCACGAAGTGACGAGACTGTGAGACTGGTGTTTTGTGCGTATTTATTCTCAGGTTTTAACACTGAAATAGCTGTTGAGGCGTTCTGTGAAGCTGTCTCTGTCACTCTAGTCTTAGCTGGTTAATGAAAATGGTTAAGAATGATAAATTCTTCAGACTTTAGAAGTGTCTTCATGTAAGTGTTCTTATAGAAATAGTGGGCACTTTGTTATGGGACTTTAAGTAAACCATGCAGAACTGTATGTTAAACAGTAATAATTTTGGCCAAAAAAACATCTGAGTCAGCACAGAAGATGATGTGAAACATTCCTTGGTGTTGAGCAAGAAACAAGGGATTTTCTTGTACTAAGAGGACGGTACTGGTCAGTATACCTGTAGTTTTACAAACAGCCTTCTGCACCTGTGGGACAAAATCAGGTTCTTGAATATAATCCAAATGATGGCCTTGTCTTTGTGTTTTACAGTGTGTCTGTGACTGTCGACTAAACCGAAAGTGTAGTCAAATGAGAATCTCCAGAATTCATAAGCAAAATTAGATTTTGTCCTTTGTCCAGTCCTTCTCTGTAGGAGAAGGCCTCTCAGACCTTTGTGAGCACTGGTACAGAATGACTCCTCAATCTTTGAGCCATTTAAAGAGCTTAGTTCCAGCAGCATTTCAAACATAAGTTGCCTTGAGGAATTGTTCTACAGGGTAAAGTGATGCTGATGTGGGAGACCTAGAAATCATCCTATGGAAACTTGTGCATGCCCTCTTACTCACAGCTAATGCTGGGCAAATACTGTCAAGTGATTAAATTTGCCCCTTACAAGATGTAATGAGGAAATTGTGCTTTAATACAACTTAAAGTATTAAGATAAATCACAGACAATTTAATGCTGTTTTGGAGGCAACTCAAATGGGTTCTGCCACCTGGATCTGTCACTTATTCAGTAAAGTCCTGGTAAAAAAAGCACAGATTTTTCTCTCTGGACTGTGCAGGACTGAGCACTTAGTAATGTAAACAAGTACGGTAATGGAAAAGCTGTGGGTAAAGGGAGTGTAATGTAAGAAGCCCTGTCAATGTTGACTACTAAGAATATTTTTAAAGATCTTATTTTGTCCAACTCTGAGCTGGGTTCATATAGGAATGTTGTTCTGAGTAAATCCATCTTGAATCAAGAAAATTAAAGGATCTTAATAAGTGACATCTTCGGTTTCCGCAAAGAAAGCATCTGTAGCTCTTATTTTTTCACACTGAAAATAATACTGGCTATATAGAATGGATTTTATTTGAAAGATTTTTCTGAAAATACTCTAGTGGCTAACGAAGTTGGTCAATGCTAGGATGGGTGATTTAGAAGCCATTAGCCTGTACCTTCTTCGTTGTCTTCTCATAATTTTCATCACTGCTTATATTGAAAAATTTATCTGAAAATGGGTAACAAAAAATTTGAGGTGGTGTTGTCCAGGTTTCCTTGGCAGGAGTGGAGGTGGTAGTCTTTCACAGATATAATTTGGTTTTGTTTTGTGGGTTTTTTTCTTTCTTTCTTTCTTTTTTTTTTCTCTGCTTGAGTGCTTTTACTCTTTTAGTTGTAGTCGGTCCATGTCCTTTCTACCCCAGCCCCCAACTCTCAACACTGAAATGGCTCAAGGTCAAGAATTTGGCTGTTAAAGGAAACTGTTTTGTTTTGCATTAAGATTAATGGGGCTTTAAACTAACTAGGAGAGAAGAATTGTTCTGCTGAAATTGTTAAACAGTCTACCCTTTTCAGGAGGCAGGGTTTTGTTCTCAGTAGTGCTAGAAATGAGTTTTTAACAGATTGAACAAGCAGTAATATATTCAGTGTAAGTGCATAATTCCATTCTTAAATGAAATGTGAGATTGGATATGTATAAAAGTGGCAATCACAGTTAAGCAAACTGTAGTCCACAATATTGCTCTGTAGGAGATAATTCAGTTAGAAATAACCTAAAATTATACTCCTGTGCCTTTGTCCATGTGTATGCTCTTCTTGATTGCTTTAACAATGAGACACACTGACGATGGTTCACATTTCAAGTGATTTGATGGAAACGTGGAGAGAGAATGCAAGGAAGGACCTCTGAGCCTTCCTTGTTATCTGTTCAAAAGACTTAATGGTTCCCACCTTTTGCTCTAAATGTCTTCAGGAATCCTTTTAGGAGCAATATGGCAGCTGCTTAAGTAATTTTGGAACAGAAAAATCTCAAAGTAAAAATCAAGCAGAGGTGCTTTGTCAGCAGCATATTTTTCATACATGTTAACTTCTGATGTTTTTTTCCCCCATTCCCTCGGAGACACACCTTGCTGGGTGTTCTGTCTGGCTTGTACAAGCATTGTGAAGCATGACCAGCAGCATGGCTCATGCCCTCTCTGTTTAATTCTATGTATAGTGTACAATACTGGGAGTAAAATACAGTATCACCAGTCCATTCTGGCTCAGCCTGGTATAACTTTGACTACAACAGGCAATAACTTCCTAGTCTGTCTTATGAGTAGGAGTTCACTGCACATGTGCTGACCACAGAAGCCTATGCTGTCATTTTTCACTGAGAGGGTATGCAGTCCAGAGATGAAATGTTAATGTTTCAGCCATATAATTCCAAATTCTTGAGGCCTTTTTTAGCTCGCTCACTTGCATTTATTACCGGCTAAAGTATTAACATCCTCTGCTGTGCAGTACTTTAGAAGTATAGTTACCTATTTTCATTTTCTCCCTGTAAGACAGGTGGTGACTTTAGGGGATATAAGACAAAGACCAACATTTGGGGCATTCTCCCGCAGCTGAAGTTTCCTAAAGAAAATAAATCAGATCTGAATTTATACGGGAATGTTTGCCTTGCATTCCACACACTGAGTCAATTTATCTCAGAGGCTCTCTTTTTTCCTCCTTCCCACCCTCTTTAAAGGCTTGGTGACTGGAAAAAAAAGTAGGGGTGTATGGTAGATTGTAGAAAGAGATTTTGTAGCCACTGGTGCCAGGAGTCATTAAGGAATGCTTAAGTAGTGCCTCTTGTGACAGCATCCAGTCTATTGGAAAAGCATCGTGTGCCATCTGGCTTTGATTTTGACTTAATTAAATGCATGCAGCTGTTTTTAACAACTAGTCTAAGATTCAGCTGTCTTGACATTTTGTAAAGAGCTAGAGTTCAGATTTTGTTGGGGAAGCTGCAATAGTCACCTGATTTATGTTGTTCAGTTCCCTTTAAGTGTGGTCTGTGCAGTTTGCTGATATTTGAGTGACAATTTTGTTTAAATAAACTCTTAAGACTTGCTGACTTCTGGAAGGCTAATTCAGTAGGGCTTTTCCACTACAGATTCTGGCATTTTTCTTAGAACTGCAGTTACTGTGGAATTTTTTTTAATAGCTAAAGGATATTCTTAAGTTCAGCCAAGTCATTTGTCTGGGAAAGAGGCAAGCTTCTTTGTAAAAGTTTGGTTACTCCAAAAGTTTGGCTTTGAGTGGGGAGGCAGGAAGGGGAAAGATGAGGGGAAGGAGGAGAATGTTTCTTTTACTGTTAGCCAGAGTCATTCTTAATGCAAGGAACTACTTTTCTTGGGCTAACCAAACATCTTGCACTCATGAGAGACTATCCTTTTTAGTTATCTATTGTTTTATGTAGCATCTTTAACAGAAGTTTACCTGTGTGGTTTAAGGATGTTGAAAAAATATCTGCCAAGTTCTACCCATGCAGTTGTAGCTAAAAAGCACACTTCTGGTATTCTGAGTGCTAGATATCTTGATTTTTGAGGTTTTATCACTTTCATCTTTAAAGTTTTCAAAAAAAAAAAAAACAACGAGAAAACATGCACAGAAATAGTATTTTTATTTAGCATCTAGGTGAGATGAACTCGTTCAAATTGCCCTTTTTACTCTTACATCAAATTTTGTCAAGTTGACTAGTGATGATGGTTAAGTATTAATTTAAAATAAGTCTTCTACCATATTTCTAATACTTCCAAATGGTCAATTTTCATCTTTCAATCTTTTGTCAAGAATTACCCCATTTTTTCCCATTTTTTTTACACTGGAAAGGTTATATTCTTGGAAGGCCCTTGCAGAAGAGGGTGTAGTTTTATAATTACATGTGCAGGATGATCTGGCCCTTTTCTAGTTCTATATTGCAAGAAATGTTTTCGTTTCTTAATCTTTCTAGGTCTCTTATTTTTAGCAAGTTTTCCTTGGCCCATTGCCACACATTGTATGAATGGAATTCTACAGCTCTCATTACGAACATCAGTTTGCTTAGACCTCTTTAGCTGATTCAGTAAGTACAATATCCAGATCCCTCCTGCTGTGTCTTAACAGCTGTGCTGCAGGCTTGGGTTAGACACTCATTCCCCCTGCCCTGCCCCCTCTCCTCCCTCCCCCAACCTCCTAACCTACAATATAATAGGCACTCGAGCCTGTTTGTTGAAGAGAGAAGCTTTAGGAGCTGCTTAGGGTGCCCTCCCATCTCTGTTTCCCTTTACCCTTTCATGTTTGAAATCAGGATTTATGAAAAAATTGCTATTTTGCTATCACCTTGGTGATAAGTCCACTGTCTGTAGAAGAGAAATACCATGAAGAGAGAGCTGTCAAACTGCCTCATGCAATGCTGCTAAACATGTGTTAAACCTGGCCTTGAGAACCCTGTTCCCAAGGGTGAGGGACTGCTGGGCTTCTGCTTTCATACATGTTGAATTCTTGGCAACATTTCTTGCAAAGGAGGCACTTATTAGTGATAACCAAGAACATCTTCCTTCTAATGTTAATCTGATTATGTAGAAGTAATTGACTCAAAGCAGTTGAGAATCAAGGAGCTTTAATTTCCTATTGTCCACCTGTACATGTAAGCATCAGGTTAAGAAGAGACTATGTTATTTTGAAAAGCTTGAATAATTTGGAATTAATTTCTTAAAATCACATGCTAGAATGCATTGCATGTGCATTATTATTTTTTTTTATTTACTGCTAAGTTAAATACTTGAACTGAGAAGGCCCCTAAACTTTCTTGTTGTTGATTATGAATTGAGTATCAGAATATGTGAGTCTCTCCCTGGTGGGAATGCATTTAGATTGTTTTGTTTGTGTGCATCCCGAGTTGTTTTAGTGGGAATGGTGCACAGTGTCTCTGGGTTTGAGGGTGGCACCATTACAGTGGTAGATGTGGTCTTATATAATTTTAAGAAAGTGTTCATCTACATTGCTCTGGTTTTGGAGACAATTTTGAGATGTTGTAATATATGCAAATAATGTTGACAGATTTACTTACCATAAAACAGGTGAGCAAGGCAGTGGAAGCTGGGATGTTGGAAATAAATCTCCTCCAGGAAAGCTATCTGCTTGTTCTGCCTGTTTCCTTTCTGCCCACATATTTATTTGTTTGAAGGACACTATAGGACAGGAACTCGAGCCAGAATTAGGTTGGGATAAGAGAAAAGGAAATGATTCAAGCTAGCAACTCTTACTCACTTGGATTGGCTACAAGTTCCTTTGGCTCCTCCTGTGAAGTGGTGTTGCGGGGCATCACTTGAAGAGCCCTAAGGGACTGCAAACTAGAGAAATACCTGAAAGTGTAGCCAGGTTATGCCATAAATCCCTGACCCGAGGGCAGGAGTATGTGCATCTGTGCTTTGGAGCCCTTTCACAGGTGATGGGGTAGCAGAGGAACTTTTCGAGTTGACTGTACTGAAGAGTTGAACCTCTTGATTAGTGGCTCAGCTATAGAGCAAGTCAAGAAGGGTGTAAAACAGCTGAAACCACTACTGCTTTGAGTGAGACTCCCTCTCTACATTTCTATTTGTACATTGCTCTTGTATGAAAGGGAGGGAACATATCTTCTCAAACCTATTAATGTGTTGATTTGTGTTTCTCGACCTGCAGCTTTAACTTCAGTTTCATGCTTATTTTAAGGTTTAACAAAAATGTTTGTTTGTTTTGTACTTAGGTTGTAGTAGATGCTTCCTATAGAGGACTGAATCAATGCTTAGTGTTCTGATGAATCACAGTGCACTGTCTTGTGTACTTTGGTTCTCAGTTCTGTGGATGGAGAAACAGTCTCCTTGAACTATGTTGTAGTGCATAGTAGAGAGGTCTCGGTGCTTGATGAAGGCTCTAAGAGACCATGGTGCAAGCTTTTCATTGTTTGTACAATTACCTGTGGGTCGGCATTTCTTAATCCTTGGGGGAACTGACTTTTGAACCCGAAGATACTTCTGCTGTTTCAGTTTACTACACTTAATGTGTTTACAAGTGCATTTATGTGGGTGCATATAGTTTGAAATGATGGAAAAGGGCCCCTGAGGTGAAGATTACCTTTATGCGAATATCTTAATCACCCCTTTATATTTCTAACTGTGAAATAAACAATTGCTTAGAGAAGGGAGTTCTGGCCAAATAAACAAAGAATAGAACAACATGAGGTCTCAAAGTCCAAGAGCCTGACCCCTGCAAAAACTAAGACAAGAGCTATGTAGCTGACTTTTCTAGGATTATTGATCTGTTTTTATCCAATGTGATTTGTCATATGAGAATTTGAAAGGCTTTATACTGACTACAATTTAAATTTTATTTAGCACATCAGAACTGTATCTTCTATTACAATAACTGTACATTGCACTAAGAAAAAAGTTAACATCATTTGTGTGGCACAATTTACCTGGTTGTGATTTTTGAAAGTGCTGTTTGGAAGACACAGGACACTTACTCAAAACTGGAAATTAAGCTTAATGGAGGTTGAAAACAGAAAAGAGAAAAACCTTTTCCTCTCTCTTTACTACCTTTTCACTTTGCTGGAAAAGAGAGTGAACAGTAAGGAAAGGTTTTTTTAACAAGTTCTCAAATACTTTTTATTTTGAAGGAACAGCTTCAGTTTTATGCTTTCATAGTTGTCGAGAATTTTAAGGACAGTAAGAAAATAGATTTCAAATCATGAGGGTTTTAATAAACTTTTAATAAGGAGACTATCTTGGTGAGAAGAGTGAGGTTAAAGGAAGCCAGTCTCATTTCTTAGTAAAAGTTTGGTGATTTAGACTTAAGAGAAGAATGAGTCTTCTGTGCAATGTGGCTAGGCCTTGAATTTTTGGATTTTGTTGATTGAAACTTGCCCTGTGACATGTAGTCAGGATGTGAATGCAGACTTGTTCTGTGGGCAAAACGGGAAGTGGAGTGAACCATGTACCTCCAGAGTGTAGGTTGTCCTGGGCAGACAAGTTCTGGAGGGTTAAGGTGTTCCTTACAGCACGGATGCCACTCCAGCCCTTGCATCTTTTACTGGCTGTAATACAGCTAACTACAACATACAAAATACTTGATATTTGCAGGACAATGAGCACTGTGGAAAATACAATTGCCTCTGAAGCCATATAGCCATGTGCTTGTTTTATGGGTAGGGAACTGGGCTGCAATAAACTCCTTAGGTTGTGTTTCTCAGATGAGAAAGCAAAATATAATACAGTGACAATAGTTGAGTGCGCATATAGTATATAGATCCCTTTTAAAATATGGGAGGGCTATGACCTTGCATTCCAGAGGAGATTAAGTAGAAGGCATCAGTAAAAGCCATCTGTAATCAAATTCTCTGCACAGTTTTTCTTTTAGTGCTTTTGATCTGAGATGAAGTCAGTGAGTGATGTGAAAGTTGCCTTAGCAGAGCATGAAACTTCCGAACTTCATGCATTTGGCACATGTTCAAATGGCTCTGTGTGGGGTCAGTTGTACTTTAACCTTGAGCTTTAGGCATGCTGCTAGAGAGTCCAAGCACTTTTATTTGTCCTCTTCTTTCCTTAGTTAATATATTCTGTCTTAAAAGTGAAAATACTTAACAGAATTACTTCTTTTTTTCATTTTTTACACAAGTCAGATGTTAAATGTCATGATCCACATAACTTAACTTTTTTTTTAACCACTTCCAATTTCAAGCTTATATGTTAAACCATTTCATTTTGGGAGCTGGCCAAAATTAGCCGAGGAGTTTCTTATCTAGCCTAGTCATTCTGCAAGCATTCCCTTAAACCTTTCCTTTAGTCCAGAGAAATGAACTGGTAAAGTCTTGCTGTGTCTCAACTCTGCCTGCCCAGCATCTTGGCAAACTATGAATTTAATAGAAATGTGCTCTAGCATTAAATATTTTGGCAGTGATCCTATGTTGGTGTTGCTCAATGCAACAGAGAGCAAGCAAATATATCACAGTATTACTTTCATGTCAGTTAAAGCAATAAGTATGTATTATTTGTGGTTATTCCATGCTGTGGGACATAGCTGAATATGATTATCTGTAGCTGTGTTGTTTATCTGTACTGTGCAATCTGTGCAACTTCCAAAAATAAAAAAAAGGTTTTATGATTGGTGTTGTGTCGCAGTTTCCCTGAGTCTAAAAGAAAACTTATTAAATGTCAACATGTTTAGACGTTGCCCTAAAGTAATTCCTTAATGCTCTCAAATGTTGCCAGTGTGTCCATTTGACAGAATGTAGTTCTGTCTCTTCAGCCACAGAACAGCTGCTGAAGAGGAGACCTCACTTGACTTGGTTATTTTGCTTTCTTTCATTGCCCCTAGTTGATTAATTGATTTGGATTTTTTTCTGCTTGGCACACTAAGTCAAATCAGTGTACAGTCAGATTCATACTTTGCTACATGTTTTTTTGTGCCATGCTAAAAAAAGTTAGCTTTTTTTTTTTTCCCCCACCTGCAAAGCTCCTTAAAATGCAGGCAGGCAGATTGTGAAGGCTGGATTCTGTATTTCGTCTCTTCCATCAATCAGTTTGTTTAGCCTCTGCGATGTGATCATTGGCAAACAATGCACAGCCTAGTACAAACCATAAATTTGTCAACACCATACCAACAGAGAATTCCTTGCTCAAATTTTATACAATGTAATTTTTCCCCCAAGACAAGCTGCATATTTGATAAGCTTAGGCAAATCTCTATTTCAACAGTATTGGCATTGCAATACTGTAAATATTTCAATGCAATTTATACTTGAGATACTTAGATAAAGGTAATATTCAGTACACTGCAGAATAAAGCTCCAGTATAAAAATGTTATGCTTGAAAGCAAAAGGAAGGGCCTTTATTTTAGGATGAAAGGGCAAAACTGTTACATGCTCATTAGTTTTCTACGCTATAATTTGCTAATGTTGGAGCCCGAGTGTTTCACAACAGGAATAGCTGGGGTGGGACGGTTGTGAGAGCCTTCAGGGAGGCATGAGACCACGTTTGGGACCTCTTGTTCAGCACCATGTTTGCACAAGTAGAAGCACAGCTTCTGAGGGCACCCACATGCCCATGGAACCTTTGGGCCACTGGGAGCTCTCTCTCCTGCTGGCTCCCTAGGGCTGGTGGGCAGGAGCTCTGGGAGGGCAGGTGGTTTGTGGCAAGGCCAGCAATCCTCAATAGGGCCAGTTTGACTTTGTTTTCTGGACTGGTACCAGGAGATTGCTTTGTGTGGTTGTGCACTGAGTAATGGAATTACCCTTTGGTTTTCTGCCCTCGGCAGTAGGGCAACATAAAAGCAGCTGCATCACAAATTAATTTCTATAGGGGAATATTTTTATTTAACATTGTGTTCTTTGTCTCATTTTCTCTTTCCTTTTTTTTTTTTTTTTTGTTTTTCCTTGTTAAATTGAAAAAAATAACTGTTACTTTTGGAAGGTACAATGTTGTAGGTTAAGGATAATGCGGCTCTGGGAAAGGAAGTTGACTGTTGCAGTTTTGTAGTTAAAGTAACTTGTTCCACTGTGTTTTTAGAAAATTGTGACATGTTGCAAAATGGAGTTGCCTTAAAGGTGCTTTTTAAATGTATAATTTACTGTGTTGGAAATATCTGTAATGTTGAAATTGATTAAAAAGTGACTTTTTATATTAGTTTTTTTTTTGCATGGGATTTGAGTATATGCTGATAAATCTCGTGTAAGGTTTTTATCAGTAAATGAGCTGCACTTTTTTTACTTGTCATCTTATGGTAGGAGACTCAGTTTTCTAAATGAATGGGATTTTTTTCCTGGCCTTGTGCTGCTTACGTTTTTAAATCCTCTTGACAAGCAGAGGAACTGTTGTGCTCCTTGTGCATATGTATAATTAAGAGGCTGATTATATTGCCTCCTAATCTAGATTATCATCCTGAAGAAAAAAATGTTCCTTTTGCAAAGGGAATAGTGAAAGGCAGAGGTGGAACATAATACCAGCATGGAGGAATAGCATTACCAATTAATAACACTATCAGGAGAAGGAATCTTGTGTTACTTATCAAAAGACCCTTTTTTAAGTTGCACAATTTTTAAAACTCAGCCAATTTTTCTTTGCTTGCACTTGACAGGCACTGTGAGAATCCTGAAAATGCACATTTGTTTAAGTGTGAACTAGGCAACGTTTTTATTGAGTTTTGAACTCTGTTTCCCGTTTGGAGGAAACTTTTTTAAATGATGTTTTTACAGCTTTAAGCCGTTTTAGCGAGTAAATCATAGCATTATTAAATACACTAACTTACCCATTCGTTCACTTTTTTTGCTAAGCTTTTGGAAAATTGATACTGAGATAGCCAGCTATAGTTGTGATGTCAGATGATATTGCTGGCTCTGTGGCAGCAGACTGTCTGATTCTGTATCAGTTAGAAGATCACTGTAGAGAACTTTGCATGTGTAATAGAGTTTATGCTCCCTGTATTCCTCTGGAGATTTACTTACAGTTAAGTAATGAATGGGGAAAAACTAGTAGTCTTTAATGCAATCCCTGCTGTAGTGGCTATGCCGGGTACGACTGAGAGCATGAACTTCTAAAGCAGAACGAATATTCTTTGTAGTCTTCCTGTTATATTTGTAGTAAATTGCTAAACAACATAGCTATATATTGGACCCCAAAAGTGCTTCATTCACTTTTGTTGATAACAAAACTCTCCAACTACAAGATATGTTCTTTGCATTTTGGGCCTCACTGATAAATAGGAAATATGACAGTTCCAATATGAAATGTAGTACAACAGTATTCCAGAAACTTTCTGTACCAAAAAAGTTCTAAAATAGGAATAGTAAAACTGAAGCATTCAAAAGGGTATGTACTAAAAAGATAGTACTTTCAGAAAGTTAATTTACATTTTGAAATAGTCTTGAAATATAAATAATAGCTATAGTAGATAACTGATAAAGGAGGGAGGAGAAAGGGATTTCTATTTGTAATGAGAAAACTATGAACAGAAGGCAAAAAATTGTGGTTTGGATAACCACATGGAAAATGCAGTGAAGTTTTATCTGTAAACTTAAACTGGATGATACCCAGACAAGGAAAAACCTATGACTGATAACAGTTATGGATCTGTTGTAGCTCTAAAATCCTGTATGCAGCCAACCAGTCTCTCCAAGTAACTAACAAATATTTTAAAGTAAGAAAATTCCTGCATATTCTGTACAGAAACATAAGCCAGTGGCTTAGAAAATGAAGGAAGAGGTACTGTCTAGTAAATAAACCATGCTTGCTTTAACTGGTAATGTTGAGAGATCTTCATGAAATTGTTTTACTTAGAGTTATTTCACATAGCTCAGAAAATATGTGAATGCAGCAGGAGTCCCTGCAACTTTCCCCGAATAATGAAATGGGAATTTTAGGTCTTTTATTGCAGAGTTATCTAACTTCCTGCGCTTCAGTCTTACTCAAGCTCTGGAAACTCCCTAATGTAAAATGCTTTGGTTCTTCCCTCTCTTGAGCAGCTCAGGAGTATCAACCTCAGCCCACATTGGCACAATACCATGGCTGTTAATATCTTGTTGTGTGGTACAGACCCAGACCAACTTAAATAGACTATTGCTAGCCCATCTCTGCCTTTCTGTGTCTCAGAGAGGACGTATGTGTTGTTCTTCACAGTTCACTAAATTAAGCTGACTTAGTGGGAGGAAGCTGAGGGGTTTGGAATGTACTCCCAAAAGGCACATCTGCACCTCTACTGGAAAGAAAAATCCAAGAACACCAGTGCAACTTTCCTCCAAATTTATGTAGCTACATCTCTTTCTGGTGTATCTGTGTAGTGCTTTTCTCTCACCAAGGTGTATGTGAAGGTACGGACCCTTATTTCTGAAAGACTAGATAAGCATAAACAGGAGGAACTAAGTCATCTGAACTCAGTCTTCTCATTGTCCTTATCTGTTCTTGAGGCAGAGAAACAAAGAACAACACAGGAAGTATAGGAATAGCTGTCTAATAAAAAACCCCAGTGGATTTGTACTGACTTGCTTAGGAAAAGGCTTGCAATGCATTCTTAATTTCAACAGTCCTTAACTTTGATATTTAGTAATAATACAGTCTTTTAATATTAAAAACAAACAAAAGCAAAATCTCCAAGTCCACATTTAGGTGTACCATTTCTTTTAAAGGAGTTATCAGTAAAAATAGCAAGATTTCTCTTCAAGAGCTAAGGTCAGGCACATACTTCAAAAAATCACTAACTGGTCTTGAGGTCCGTAGCTGGCTAAACAAAACTATAGAGGTTTACAAATTGGTCATTGCAGTGTCTGATGTTCAGCTCCTAGAAGTCCAAATGCAGTTTATGGTAATTAAGTGCTTGAAATAGGTAATCCAGAAACTTCCCTGTTAAGAAAGGAGCTACTTAAAGGAGTATCCCAACATGAACATCTGTGCAGAGAAACAGTCCAAATTCTCCCCGATTCATTCAAAGAGGAGACGCAGGACTGTAGTAGCAAAGCAAATTCACAAACCACAAGCTTAGGGTAAACTGCTATTTCTTCCCTCCTCACCCCTTTCTTTTTTTTCTTCTTTTTTCCAAGTTGAGAGATTGCTAATTATTCTCTTCTTAAAATGAGACCAAACTAGGCAGCAGTTTGGTCTCATTTGCTCATTTTGCTCATTTTTGTGTTCTATCCAAATGTTGGAGTGCATGTCCAGAAAACAAGAGATGTTTCTTGCTCTGCTTGGGGGTGGTTTGACCTCCTGTCTGTGGCTGGAATACTGCTCGTTAGAGCAGGTTGTATGCTGGGACATGCAGTGCTCCTTAACCACTGTGTGGAAGCAATCCCAGACTGGTAGGGCTGGGGTGGGAGTACAAAGGGAATGTGACTTTTTTGACACGCACACATGCACAGACTGGGTTTTTTCCTTTCTCTTTTGCAGACGATGATTAGGATGCTTCTTGGAGAAGAGGTGAATGGGCAGTCTTAGGTACAGATTTCAACTTCCTAGCATTTATGTTTATAATGAAGAGCGTAAAGTGTGCTAAGATTTGTGGAAGCAGAGAGAGAAACCCGCAATTACTCTGCTCTATGAATATGCTGCATCTGTCAGATGTTTGGCTCCAAAATATATTTTCCAAAGCCCCTTCCTGATAAATTGAGATTAAAATGTTGTTCTGTGCCATTACCATTTAAAGGATGGAAGATACTCCCATCACCAGGTGCAGCCCAGTCCTCAGCCTTAAAGTTCTGTGTACTGAGACACAGAACCACTCAGCAAGGTAGCACTCTCCCCAGTTATTTTCTTCCACATCTCAAAGTACACCCACTTATTCTTTGAGCAAGTATGATTGAGGAATCCCAGGAAGGATTTATTGGTGGGCAAAAATGCATTAATGCTGCCAAACTCTGAGGCTGTTTTGAGAAACCACCTATTAATTCTATACTAAAAGAAGGCAGCAAACTTCTTTGGAAAGATTGCACAACCTGAAATAAGCTTGAGCTATTGATTTTTAGCTTCAGCAGGGAAACAGTAGAAGACTAACTGGATGATGGATTTACCTGAAAATGCAAGACATTCCCTAAGTTTCTGCAAGAGGCATGGTTCTGCCCTCCAGTCGGCTGTGTACCAGTGAAGTGTAAGCCTGCATGGTTGGTGATCCAGGCAGGTATGAGGCAAAGATGCAGGCATCTTCAGGAACCAAAGTACTGTTAGAATTACATGTCTTCAGATGTAGTTTTTATTTAAAAAAAAAACTTTTCATCCTAATGATTTAGTTTATGATGTAACTAATGTGATGCTGATCATAGTCTGAGATACGTAACAGAATCTTCACCAGATACTACAGTTTCCTAAGTCATAAAATGTTGAATTATCCTATTGAAGGATGGTCAGCCTCTGTCCCCAAAACAAATGATGCAGAAACATGTTGCCTATTTAATTTGGAAAGCGGAAGGCTTTCCGGTTGCTGCTTTAGTCAAACCTTCAACTTTCTTATACTATGATAAATAAAATCTTAATAAAAGGTTTTCCTACAATTTAGAGTATAAAGATTACTGAATTTGGAGTAATTTGAATACAGTGTGAATAAAATTTTTTAGTGTGGAACTGTTTTTGCATGCTATGTAATATAGTATGTGATTTAAATATTTGAGTATCATTCAGAAGAGTAGATTCTTTCTCTGCTGTTTTTAGTGATGTTTTTCTTGAACTCAGCATGTAGCTAAGTAGTATAATACTTTGTGAGCTAATGATATTTGCAGGATGAGTTTAATATTTGCTTTGAAATTTCAACCTCTAAGTCAGTGCGTACAAAAATAATCCTCCTTTGTGATTCAGTCTCAGCCTATGTGCAGAGCTCTTGTCTAGGAAACCTTTTATTTTTCACCATATGAAGAATCAGGGCTCTGCTCAGAATATGCTTTTGGAGGAAAGGCAGGTTGTGGTGACAGGCTTGAGAAGGAAAGGCAAGTTTTGAATGTAAGTACTGCTGACACTGGGCAGGCTCTCCAAAAGGCCATGTTGCTTTTCTCTGAAGATGGTCATAAGACTACGCCTGTGGGAAATTGCCAGGACTATCAAACAGTGGGTTAAAATACTGCTTTGCTCCCAGCTCTTGCATGCTTCAGTGTTATGCTTGAAAGATGTATCTTCTCTCAAAGGAAAACAGCTGTTTCATGGCATTCATAAATAATACAGACAGTATCTTGTGGGTTCCACAAAATATTCAGTTTCCTGAACTGTGTTATAGACTAATTTCAGGACGTCAGTCTTTAATGGTCTGTCAGTTACCAAGATGTGCAAGTTCAGAATCTCCTGTGCAATGTGGTATTTGGAACAACCTCCTGCCAACACTGACATCCTAAACTGGTGTGCTCAGACATGAATTTTTCATTAGTGTGGTTGCATGCTGCTGGAATACATGCTCCTGAGAAGCATCTGTGTGTGCCGGCATAGGCAGCAGTGGGAGACAATAAACCGTGTGTATGATGACATGCACGTGTGCACATACAGTGGTGCCACCACCACTGTCAGAAAATAGAAGTGTAATTATGAATTTTCTCCTCTGCTGCAAGAATTATTGTACAAACGTTCTTACCCAAGATTCCACTCATACTTGAGCGAGTGCTACACAGTGAAGTTATGAATTGTGCTGCATGAACAGGATGTGTCTTTTAATAAAGTCATCTGCACAGATGACAGATACTTTTGCCAAACAGAAATACAGATGTTTGTCAAACTGAGTAGTTTTGTCATAATTAAATGCACCTTTTTAATCAGGAAATGCAGATAATTGTGTGTGTAATGTTTTGATACGTCTTTAAAACTATCTTTTTTAAGTCATTGGAGTAATCTGCCAGCTCCTAGAGCTAATTAGGTCAGCAACAAGTGTAATACAATAAAGCTTTGGAAAAAGAGCTGCAAATGAAAGCCAATTTGGGAAGTGTCCTTTTAGAGTAGTAAGCATACTCTCTTGTGACACAACACAATTTACTGCTAAATCCATGCAGCTTTTTGAAGCTTCTACTTGTGTGAATTTACATTATTTTAATCCATGGTGATTTTAGTGCATTATTATTTGCTAACTCACAGCACAATCCTATAATTTCTTAAGAAAAAAAAAACTTTTGTCATTGACCCAGTATAATTATCTTATTAGTTCATTATCTCTCATTAATTCTAGGACAACTTATACCTCTAAAATAGAGAAAAAGTGGCAAGATACTCACAGAGGCACTGAAAATCCTTGCATATCTAATTCCTGAGGTAAATTTTTCACGAGGAAGGAATTTCTTCTAATGTTCTGTGATATCAAGTGATTGAGTTGTAAGGAATGGTATATAGAATAAGCTACACAAAATGAAGAACCTGAAATTATGAACAGCTAGGTCTGTTTAGAAAAAAAGAAAAATGTCTCTTTTTAAGAAAGTTTTGGGGTTGTGGGGGTTTTTGCAATGTTTGAGTTTTTGTTGGGTTGTTTTTTTTCCCTTGTGTTGGTTTTCTGGTTTGTTTTTGTGGGGTTTTATGTTAGATCTGAAATATATGTCAATTGAGTACTGATGGTTAGGGAAAAAATGGCAGGGATACCATAATGTGATTGATGCCTGGAGTGTAAATTGCTGTACATTAATCACACTCCACAGAACTGAATTTTACTTTTTTCAAGTTCCTGACTCATAACAGACTTAAGATGTTGGTGCTCAACTCGAGCTTCATGAATGTTTCATGTCCTGCTCAGCTGAGTATGTGCCCTAGGAAGGCAGATGGGTACTATTTCATCTTGTCAATACAAACACTGGTAGTTTCTTTACTGACATGCTTTTTTATTACTGGAGCATCATGAGAGATTTATGTTAATTGTATTAGTAGTCTGCCTCTGATGTCTGACTGTACCAGGCAGCTTAGGGTACTGCAAGCTGACAAAGTGGACCAGATTGGGTAGAAACTGCCATGGAGTCCTTTGCAACTTGCTTTTTGAACTTTGTTTGGTAATTTTAGAAGCAATTGCATTGTAGTTCCTACCTTAGAAAAAATATATTCAATGCTGTATTTAGTGTTTGCTTCTTCATCTTTTCACGTTTGAGTTCTGGGTGAAAGTGGAGCGGGGGAAACCTTCTTCCTTTACTGAGAGAGTAATAAACAAGAACAGAAGAGAAACTAAGGGCAAGGTTACCCAGACCTTTTTTGTTTCTATAATAATGTGCCTTTTTGTTTTCTTGAGGGTCATCCCACTTGTTTCCGAGTTTTTATTGCTTTAAGAATGAAGAATTGAAATTGCATACAGAGTGCACAGCAGAAACATGGGTTTCATGGAGTGGGAACAGATATTTGTCTACTCAGTTTGAAGTACTACATAATTATAGTAAATGTGGTTGTATAGATTATATAAAGCCGAATTAAGACAGCTTTAGGTTTTGTTGCCTATTTTACCACTGGGGTGGGGGAGGAAGGAATAAATGTGTCTTCTTGTTTGAATTTAGCTTTAAATAATTGAATTGTTGAGGGGAATAGTTGCAAAGGAAGGCTTCAGTCTGTAATTTGGGTGCTGTGTGAACCTTAATATCAATTCTGAACAGAGAGCAAAAGTTAATGTAAAGAACAAACTCTGTTGTTAAGGTTTAAAACCCTCAAATTTTAGGAGGAGCCTGACCCTTCTTTTGAAGGCTTTTATTTATTTTCTTTGCAGAGGAGTGGGTGAGAGAATCAACAAATAAGACATGTTTTAAAATTCAGCACCTTGGTGAAACTTTTTTTCTTTAAAGTTGAATAATACTGCAAGGGGTGGGAAATCTTGCTGAAAAAAGTTACTATCATTTATGAGAGCAGGTCATTCTCTTCTCATTAATGTTTGTCTGCTACATATTTGTTTAGATGTGTAATGTTACATTCTCTTCAATCCACTGTGTAGCAGTGGGTTCCTAAGTACTTCTGCAGTAACTATTAAAAATTACTTTTATTTTTGTTATAAAATCAAGTTTCAGGAGTTAGTAAGAATGTTCTTACAAGAATTGTTGGGGAATATTATACTTTCTCACTGTCTGAAAAATGAACATTTGTGCTATGACAAAAATGGAAGGCTCCAAACAGCAGGCGTGACTATAACTAAATAATGGTATGACTTAGTCAAGATAAGCATTCTTGAAAAATGGGCTGTTCAAGAGGAAATATTTAAAATGAAAACATAACACTCTTTGTAAAATTCCTGTGGCTTTTTGCAGACCCATCACGGTGCTTTTTGAAACTAATAGGCAGTGAAGCAGTTTTTTCTGTTGCTGGATCTTAATCAGTGCTACCTGTGTCTAAGAGTATTGCTTTTTTTTTTTTTTTTGAAACCTCAGCAATTTGTAGATGTAGGCACGGGTTCAACTTGAATTTTACGTAGGTCACATTTAGACTGAATATATGATAGACTGAATGAAATAGGTGAAATCTATTTTCAGTAAGTGTTCTGTTTCCACCTACTAGGTCTTTCAATGTCTTTCTTTGCAGCGTGTCGAAGTTCTTCACAAACAAACTGTAAGTTGATGAAACCAGTCTTTTCCTTTGTAATTAATTAATGTGCGACCCTACCCACGTGACCATTCAGGTTTTTTTCTTTGATTTGTCAGAAACTCCTACCCTTTCCCTAATTATGCAGTGGTTTTACAGCCTGTTGTATTGCATTCAGTATGTTATTGTCAAGGGCACATTGGCAAGCTGTGACATTATTTTCCTGAGAGGGACAGGAAGGCAGAAAGATAAACCAGCATTGTTGAAAGGGTATGATAGTTGCAAAGCAAAAACCTTGAACCTTACGATCGTAAAGATTACTTTGTCGGGTTGTATTTTTCCTCTTGAGAGTCTGTTCATGTTATCAGTTGGAATAGATAAAATACAAGTTGTTTCTAGGCATAACCTCTATTTAACCATTCTTATCATTGTTCGTAATAGCTGAAAGTACAAAAATGTAGACCTATAAAAATACTTAATGGTAACTGCACAGATTGCATACTCAAACAGCCTATATATATAATCATCCATAAGTAAACTTGGACAAGTAAATATGTATAATCTAACCCTTTCAAACTTCTCTGGTAGGAGGCTTGTTAGAATAAGTAAACTGCATATAGAGAAAAAATTCTCTTTTGGCCTTCTGACCATTTCTTTTCATAGCACTATTATGTGCAGCACTATTATGTGCTCCATTCTTATACAGATTATTTTGTCATTTTGAAAAAAAAAAAAAGATAGGAAGATATGTTTATGAACAGTGTAAGATATCTGTGACTTGAAATGGGTTCCTCTGGGTTGGATGCCTTTAGTTTCTGTAAAATGCAAACCCAAACTCATGGCTAAAAGTAAACAGGAGTTATTTCTTGGTAATTTTTGAATAAGTAGTATACAGCTTGTCTGAATTCTAAACAGCAGTAGGGAGGTGTCTAAATGTTGATCAAATGCTAGGAAAAAAAGCTATGCTTTGCAAGTGTTATGTTGGTGTGAGGGGGGAGTAGGACTGGAGTTCTTCAGGTTCAGGATCAGCACCACCAGCAGGCTTCTGCCACTGCCCCTGCTTCCAGTATCTCTGTCTTTTCCACCCTTGTCTTAGCCTTATTCTTACTCCTAGTAAGCTGGGTCTGTTTGGCTTTGCTCTGGCCTTGCCAGCTTAGGGTTGTCAGGACTGTAAGAGCTCGGCAGCTTCCCTGGTGAACTTGTGCTTTCCTGCAGGGGCTCTTGTATAGAAAGATCTCCAAAGATTGTACATGTTTAGTTGCTTTGTGGAGATGTAATGTATGTAGGCGTGCTGCTGTGGGTTATGTGCAAATATTATTTAGAAGCTGTAAAATGTGTCTAGCAAACCTTAGGTACTAATGGCAAAAAAACCAGCCAAGTTCTTGACACTCAGCAGCCACATCTTTTTTTATTTTTTGATACATTATTTTACATACTCTGTTATTTTACATACTCTGTGCTTTCAAAGCATCAAGGGTTTTTTGGTTTTTGGAGGGTTTTTAAAGGATTTTTAGAATTTATTTATTTCTAGTAGAAGTGTTCAGCAGTGATGAAAAGTTTCCAACTTCTGTTGCTGAAACAATGGAATCACTTTGAAAAAAACCTTTAAAAATAAACATCTGTTGTTCAGTTTTTAAAACCTACAAATCTACATGAGGTCTCTCTTCCTGATACTTTTCATCTGGAAATTGTTATCATTAGTTTCTTGGGGAAAAGCTTCATTAAATTTTTAACTTTCAAATACTTTAATTGGTCTTCAATGTGCAGAGCTCATAACAACCCTGTGATTTAAAGAATCAGATATAATAACAGTATCCTCTTTAGAAATAGTAACTGATGATTTATAATTGGAAAGATTTTCTCACAGGCTTATAGTAGGTATTGTTTTGAATGTAGGTTGAAATAAAGTATTCATCAGTTTGTGTGAATTTTTAAAAAGGGAAATGGTGGATGTTTTACCATAACTTCTTAAACACTTCTGGTTTGAGGACCTCTGAAGTTGTGTTTCAGCCTGGAGTCAATTTTTACAGCTGTAATAAATCCCTCTCAAAAATTGCCTGTTCCAAGGGAAGTGACAGCACACCCTTAATCAAAACAGTGGTGTGGACACCATTACAAAAATTGAATAAATACTTAAAGAACTGTACCAAAGGTTATCTTTTCAAAATATGAAGCTTTCTTTAAAACAAAGAAACAATAAAGAAAGAAGAAGATTTCTGGACAAATATGCAAATGTTTAAATGCAACAAATAAAGAGCCATTAGAAAAGGCTGTGATAGCCTGTGTCCTGTTACTGAACTCTACCCTTTAAAAAATTTTTCTCTTTTGATTTTTAAGAATCACTCATTGACAGAAGGCAGGGCTCCCGCCAGCTCGAGATCTGTGCAACACAATGGTGGACACTTCAAAAGAGAAGCCAGACCAGGGAGATTTCTCTGCCTGTTCAGTGGTTCTGTGACAGTGACCATGAGCCACTGCCCTTGGGTAGTGAAGAAAGCAACTACCATTAGGGAAATACATGGCTCTGGACTAAACATTGCTAAAATTTGATGCTGTTTACTGTAATGTTTAAGGATAATTTTGAGAATAACAAGTATGGACAATGGCTGGTGGGGTGTGAAATTGTGATACAAATGCAAAAGGGAAGTTCTGACTTCCATGCTAACTTAGAGTGTCACCAAATGCAGCAGACACCTATCTGCATGATCAAAGTGCAGCAACTGCCAAGTTAATAGTATTGGATAGTATTGCACAGGCCCAGATTTTGCAAGTTGGTAGCACATCATTAAGCTTTCTTTGCTTTATATGGTGTTCCTTAAAGCTCATGTTGGGTGGTTAATTCTGGTTATCTAACCTGCAGTCTATGGAGAGATGTGATTTGGGTTTACAGGTACCCTCCAGTAATGTGAGGGGTTTTGTGGAATTCCTTGCTTCGTTGCAGACATCCTGCATTGGTTTGGGCCTTGTTCCCACATATGCTTCTGAGCCCATCTATAAAAGGGGGCTGGAGTTTGTTCCCTGCCAGGTGTCCTTCCAACAATCTCTTTCAATGTCCAAGTATTAAATCAGAGTGGGAGAGAAAAGTTGTGTCGGAACATAAAATCAAGTGCATTAGCCTTGCCCAGCTTCTAGTGTATGCATGCCTGTGAGTGATGCCTTACATACACACATCCATTGTCTTTGGACCAGTTTGGTCCTGTGGGAGTTTGTACCCCTGTTTTTTTCTGCCTCAGTTTGAGCCATGAGTCTTGCTGGTGAATGCAGCCCTCGCCACTAAAGACTGCATTTGCAGAAAGTATAGCTGGAGTTAAGTCAGTTCTGTTACTTTTCTATTGATTCCTCAAAGTTACACAAATGCTAGGGTTGAACTACAGAGGTTTTTCTGCTTTATTTAACTCTGTGCAAATCAAAATAATTAACATTTCCTACATTTTATTTGTTCTGAACATCTCATACAAAGATTGTTAGGTTTTTGGAAAAAAGTCTGTATTAGATGCTCATAAGACAAACAACCACAGAATAATTTCTTGGCTGTACAAGAAGTGAATTATGATAAAATAGTTTATCACAGCTGATAGCAGAGTGCTGATAAATGGCACTGTTTTTTCCTGTGTTTGTCTCTGGGTTTGGGTTTCCATCCCGTCTCCCACCCTGTCGAAAGAGAGCATGGACAAGAAACTGTCCTCTTTGTAAACAAAACTAGATCACTCGTGTGACACGGCATTTCCCCAACCTGTCTCCTGCTTGTTTATACAGGTGTCTATAGAGGAATGTGGGTATTTTAAGTAAAGCGTCAGACCTGATAAACACATAAGTGAAGGGGTCATGTTCTAGAATTGGTGCTCCCCATCAACACCACAGCAACGCAAAGCTGCAGATATAGGCCATTATTTTCCCCTTTTTGTTTATTACCAACAGTGGGAATACAGACTTGTGTCCTTTGAATGTGTTTGTGTATTTAGCTGTTAGGGTTTTTCTCCATGGCTCAGCTCTTCTCCCATTTCAAGGTTCTCTCCTTTTTACAGGAAGAATTTCACATACCAGATTTATATGTGTGTTGTTTTTTCCATTTTTTTTTTAAATCCTATTGCCTACATCTTGAATCAGTGTTTCTTCCTGTTTTGTGGATATATTTTATAAGCAAAAATAAATTTGGGAAGATGTGACAATTAATGTAGATACAGTTGTGATGGCAAAGTCTGCAGTCACAATTCTCCCTGAAGCACAGATCCCAAAGTTTGCTTTTGTCCTTGGCTATAGAGAGGTCATCAGGGACAG
This sequence comes from Chiroxiphia lanceolata, assembly GCF_009829145.1. NCBI lineage: Eukaryota > Metazoa > Chordata > Aves > Passeriformes > Pipridae > Chiroxiphia > Chiroxiphia lanceolata. The sequence goes on along the minus strand of NC_045638.1, from coordinate 20,644,693 downwards.
CAGGGTGAGAGTTGGAGACTCTAAGCAGATGCTTTTTGTCAACAAACATCCTTTTCATCTCCTTTTGAAAACACTTTTTTTGGTAGCATACCAACATCACTGCTAAGGATAGGAAGTCATCATGTTTACTCTTGTTAATTTAGCATAGTAAGAGTGGTATGATTTTTTAGTATGTAACAAAAACATGGTTTGAGGGCATTTCTAGAACTCTTACTCATCCAAGATAGGCAATGTAACATGTCTTGTGAAGGCTTATGTCTGTGATTTATAAGAAAATAAGGTGTTGAGTTTTTTTTTTCTTCTATGTGTCTTTTTTTTCCTACTATTGCTGTAAAAATCTTGAGATGTGTGTGCTACAGGCTTTCAGTTCCTGCAAGTACTCCAGACTGAGCAGAAGTGTTGTTGAGGATTACGTCCTGTCCTGTCTGCCAGCTGACAGTGACTGAGGTGGATCTCTTTGTGTTGACCGTTCTTGAAAGATTTCATTTTAAAACCTCCCTTTGCATTTTCAAGGCTTTATTTTCAGCTATTGACCTAGTTTTTCTGGACAACTGAAATTCAAAAAGAAATGGATGCTAGATAGATAAGAAATACAGGCTTCAGTCTTAAAAGTTGGGCTTAAATCCTGAACACAGCATAGCATAGCTGACTGAAGATGGTAAGTAAAATACGTTCAAGGTTGAGGTGTGAAAAATAGTGACATTGTTAAGTATATTCACTAGTTCTAAAATATTTATGTTTTTTGGTTGGTATTTACACTTTTACTTAAGGACTGATGAGATAGAAAGCTACTAAATGGGTAAATAAATAAAGACAAATATTAAAACTAGTGAACAGAAGGAGAGAAAACCTGGAGAATTGCACTGTCCAAGTTTGCACAAAGAGTTAGTATGGCAATATTTTTTTAAGAGGTCTTTTCCTCATGGTTTTTTCTGGCTCTGTTTCTTTGTATGTGTGCAAAGCCTAATGCTTTTAGTTGTTATGACTAAAGGAAGGACTCCTAGTATAACAGGAGGAATTGTATTTTTCCTGCCTAACTTTCCCATTTCCACTTTAAAGTGCATTGTCAAGTGGAATCATATTTGGGGATCTAAATATGAAAGGTTCATGTTTAAATTATTCAGTTTGGGAAGACTTCTACTGTGTAGTTTTTATTCTCCCTAGCTGCAGGTGATCTGAAGACAAGGCTTTAAAGCCACTTCTAGTTTTCATGAGGATGGCTTCAGCTTTGTGTTTGGGTTTTGATTTTTTAAAATACTTTTTTGAGAGTTTTTTGATCAATGTTGTTTTGGACAGCCGGAGTCTCTTTGGAAAGCTTGCACTTTGTGGAATGTGTAGTTTCCCTGCTGAAATTAAAACTCAGAGGGGGTAACTGAATACTCCCTGCCCTCAGTGCATTGCCAGCCTGAAGAAAAAACAAACATACTCACTGAGAACAATGAACATTCCTTGAAACTCTAGGAGACAGATTTTTGGCCCCCCCCCTTTTTTTTTATACAGACAAGAAAAAGACCCTGTTGTGGTGTTTTGGGCCCAGGTGGCAGGGCCCAGGAGCTTCTCACCCTTGTCATTATGTTTGGGTACCTTGCTTGGGGCATAAAGGCTGCAACCGGTTGACATTTGTATTTGGAGTTTAAAGTGTGTCCTCCTACAAGATCCTTTCCCTCTCTGCCCCCCCGCCTCTCCCATGACCTTCTCCCTACAATTTAACTGATTTAACTCTGACTTTCATTAATGTTTTTTGCACTGCTTTGCTAACCTACTGGGCTTCAGACATGTGAGTCCCAGGCTGTTCTCTGGTTTTGCTCTACTTGACTCCAGGGTCCCCTCATATGGCAGACACTCTGTACTTGACATGTCTGAACTGAAATCTTTCCTTACATATAAGCAATTTCCACTGCTACTCCCTTGTTTTTAACTTTACTGAAGATTTGCAGAGATAACTTGGTATTCTGGTAAATTCTTGGTGTTCAGAGGATACGTGAAGAGGTCAGAGGACAGGTCATCACTTGAAAACTAGATGTATGGGGATGTAGAAACTTGCTCTGTCTTTAATTATCTGTGGGTTTTTTAAGATAAGTTCTGAAAGTAAAGTTGCTTGATTAGTATTAATAATGAGTGTTTTAGAATGGGATATAAGACTAAGCATTTTTCATGGCATTTTTTTTGGCTTAGATTTACAGGCCCAAAGATTTTTAAGAACATCTATCATATCTATTACATGAAGAGAGCTTTTATGTGCCTGCACTGAGATTGAGTGCTGTATGAGATCATCCTAAAGTACTTTCATCAAGAGATATTGCTTTTTTTATTAGCTTATTTAAATTATATTTTTGTGGCTGGACTGTTCCTAAAACCTGTACTGTGAGCTTCAGAATTCATGAAGTTAGGCTTCCTGTGGGTTTATCTCATTGTTGATTGACTTTGGTGCCTCAGAAGATGGCAGTTCTTTATGAAGCTTTCTGCAGTTGGGGTGATTACCAGCAATTACCCTTTGTAGGTTTACTGACATTTAATAATGGGGGGACTTGGAGATACTGTAGTCAATGCAAAATATAATGGAGACACAAATGAAAGTCTTTGCTTTGAAGACAAAGTGTCAAATGTACAAGAAGATGTACATATGGATTATGAGCAAGTGAGGGAGGAATAAAATTAAATGCATAGATCATCAGGCCAAGCAACTCAGAAGCCAGAGGCTGCATTGACAGCAGAGGAGATGGGAAGAAACTAAGAAAGCCAGGGGACTGAGTTGCAAAGTGTTCAACACTTACAGTCCACCACTAAACCATGTCCGTAAGTGCCACTTCTTTTAAAGGGATGGTCCCCCAACACCCAATGAAGGATAGAGATTCTCCTTAGCCCTCCTTTGGTTGCTAATGTATTTATGGAAATATTTCTTTATTGCCTTTTGCAGCAGTAGCCAGATTAATTTCTTAGTTGGACTTCGGGCCTTCTCATTTGCTCCCTGCAAAACCTCACAACATTCTTGTAATCCTGGTTTGAAATCTGCTCAAACTGTTGGTACTTGTTAATCTGTCTGTTCAAGCTTTTGAGATTTGTTTTAAATTTTGAAAATGGGTAACTTCTTGCAATGTGGGGGTTTTTAACTTCATTGAGGTGAGAATTGCAAAAGCCTAAATCTTTAATTTATCTTGTATGTGTTTTTCCCATGTTATGAACAGTTGTGTAAAAATTCAATGCATGCAAGAGATGCCTGTGGCAGCAAAATAATCTTCCAGTGAATTTCCCTTACTATCACTGTTTTTCAGCAGTGTGACATCGTGTCTTTCTTTCTTGGATCTCAGACCATCATCTCTTCTTTTGTTAAATAGCTTTATGGATTTTAAATTCTCAGATGTTTTCCTAAATGTTTATGTTCCTGATGAAAATACCTTTGTTTTCCTGACCAGCTTGTTAAGCAGTATTTTGAGGTTTCATTGCATTGCCAGATTTTTGGAGTTGGCTATGTGGTAAATGTTATTGACTATGTGGTTAATATTATTGACTGTCTTCTCTAGAGAACCGGATTTTAAAATGCCTGCCCAAAGCTCTATTTGCAAGTATGATTACATGTTCAATATTGAACAGAGGTCAAGATCACAGATGCTTTTCACAGGATGGGTGAGGTTGGAAGGGACCACAGTGGGTCATCTGGTCCAACGTCTCTGGTCAAGCAGGGTCATCCCAGAGCACGTTGCAGAGGATTGTGTCCAGACAGTTCTTGAATGTCTCCAATGAACGGATACTCCACAACCTCTCTGGGCAATCTGTTCAGTGCTCAGTTGCACACACACAGCAAAGTTCTTTGTTGTATTCCCAAATTTTTCTCAAGCTTTCTAGTTTTATCAGAAGGTTTTCAATCTTTTATTTCTTTCCTATCCTAATTGTCTCTGTATCATTGCTATTTCTTTGCAGTGTTTTTTAATGTACCTTCTTAATTACACTAAGCACTTAAAAACTGTATTAATTTTTGTTGAAACCAGTATTGAGAACTCATAATCTTAAAGGTGGCACTGTGCAACCTCAATAATTCTACCATTTGATACATGCTTTTTTTTCCAGATAGAAGATGGGAGCAAGGCTGCAGCTGTGGACAAGTTACTAGCTGGGGATGAAATTGTTGGCATCAATGATGTGGGCCTCTCTGGCTTCCGACAAGAAGCAATCTGTCTGGTGAAAGGTTCACACAAGACGCTGAAGCTTGTAGTAAAAAGGTAAGCTTGTGTCCTTCAGCGGGAAAACCAAATGTGCTTCAGGCTATAAGCTACTCGGCAACTACATTTGCCAAGATTTGGCAAGTTAATGGCTTTCATCCAGTGTTATTAATGTACCTACTGTGTGGTGTTACCTCCTCCTTAAACACAGACCCTTTATGGAAGAAGAGGCAGCCTACTGATCAGAGCAAAAACCGAGACAACGTGTTCTGTGAATACTGTTGTGATATGATGAGTCAGGACACTGTTCCTTTCTGTCCTCCTGAAGTGCAGTGCCCAGAGCAGGCTGTCAGCCTCGCTCCCCTGCCTTTGGTGTGCAGACATGGACAATGCTCTTCAGTGCATGTGCTGTGCAGGCCCGTTGCGCTGTGAGGAGCGGGTTACACGGGGAGCTTTTAGAAAAGCGTTTTCCCACTCTGTGAGAATATTTGAGATCTCAAGCAGTTCTTGAGTGGTTTGCGTAAAGAGTACTTTCAGTTAGTTCTTAGTGAAGGGGAAAAAGTGAAACAGTTTATCAAAACAGAACACATTTTTGGTATGGAAATTTTTTGTTTTGTAATTTTGACTTGTGACTTTTAAGTTCACGCTATTTTTACTAACTTGAGTTAAAAATAATTTTCATAAAAATATTTTTGACAGAAATGAGCTGATATTAAAGTAAGTTAAGTCTTGTAATTCCTGAAAAGAATTCAAACCAGGAAATCTGAAGAACAAGATATTTCTCAATAATTTCCTACTCTGATGAATCAGAGTAATTTTCTAATTAATTACTTTTATCAAATTATACCAGCCAGTCTTTTGTGTAAGGATTTGGGGGGTCTGTTAGAATGAAAAAAAAATTTGACACAGCACAGAAAATGCTGAGAGTTTGGATTTGGTAGGTATGATGATCCAGTCCATGAAGATAATGACTGTTTGAGGCTGTCTTAAATTCCATTTCTTTTGAAATAGAATGATAGGTAAGAGAGGTACAAAAGCGTGCTTTTCACCTTTGTTTTAGAAGGTGTTTTTGATAGAAGGAATTATGGGAACCTGAATCTCTTTCACAGCTGATAGTTTATATCCTCAACAATAGCTAATTCCGGAAGCTCTCACCAAATTTTCATAGCACTGAAGTTAAAAAATGCAAAATAAAATATATTCACAACTACCATAAATCATTCAGCAGTTCCAACTTGCGCTAGCTATTCCAGTAAAAGCACTTTTGTTAGCAGAGGTTACATCAGCTGTTTCTGTCACAGAAAGGGAGAAATTCAGGGTTTAGAAGTTTTATAGACATTGAAGAATCTGCCAAGACAGCAAGTCTTAATTACTAGGAAAAGCTTCAGACCAATAGAAAGATTCCCTCTCTCTTGGTGCTTTTTCAGTTTTATGATAGTAATCTGCTGAGAATCTGTGAATTCTGATCTATCTTTGCAAATGGCAGAAAGTTTGATGCAGAAATACCCTCATACAAGACTATGTCATTCTCATTCACTTGTACTTCACTTCATGTATATGATTTTGGAGAACTTTTATACAGATAATCAAGCACTGATTTGTTCCTGGGGATTTGTAACCATTCTCTGCAGGCAGCAGAGCCCCATTGCTATGCGTGCCTGGGTGCAGTTTGGTGCAAAACTGATGGGTTTTCATCAGTCCTTTATTACCCCTCCCCTTTTTCCTTCCCTAGCACATGTGCAATGGGCAAAAGCAACCTAGCTGTTGTAGCCAAGAGTCTGAAACAGTGCTGTTGTTAGGGAAAACATTTTTGTCTTAAATTCATGAAGACTTCCATAGCTCCCAAAAGAGGCAAGAGCCTTTTAGGTCATTGACAAGCCTGCATAATATTAGATAAAATTTCATAAAACTTACTGAATGAAATTAGCTAGGGCTTTTGTCTGTGGTTTTTCAACTTTGCTCTTTCTCTTGGAAAGTTGCCTTAGGACATCAGTCCTTTGACGGTCAGAAACCTTTTAACATCCAGTCTCATTTTGTTCTCGGCCAGCTTGTTCTCATGCACTGCTGTTGCCGTGCTGAAATAGCGTTTCTTTTCCTGTTGGAAGTTCAAATGCTGCAAGTTTTTATAAAAGCCTTGTTGCATGCTTTCTTTCAAAAGTTATGGTTTGAACAACAGTATTAGTTTTGTTTTGTTTGCCCTAAATGTTAGGCTGAATTTTTATGAGTGCTTTAAACAGTCCTGTCTTTAAGCAAACCAGTTGTTTAGTCTTTGTGTGAGCACTCCTGCAGGTCTGAATTGAATTGGATCAGGGAACTGATCTGACTACAAAATTACTTGAGTAAGTAGGTTTTCAGCTAGATAGGACCACCACTTTTCAGAGGCAGTCTGCCCTTAAATCAATTGCAGCATCTTGAAATAGCTGCCTTGGCATTTTTAGACTATTTCAATCTTCTTCAGATCCACCCTTCCTGTTCCCTGGGGAGACTGGGGATAGTCCCAGAATTCCCTTTCATTGAGTTACATGTAAGATGAAGTATTGATCTGCAAGTCATCTCTTTGTCTTCTTGCCCTGCGTCCTTTGTTTAGCACTGTGATGCTTCTCTGTAGCATTGATTTAACATTCCCTGTGGGTGTCAGTGTGATAATCTGAGGCACAAAATAGGCAGAAGGTTTGAAGTTCAACCCAATTCTGAAGGCTATGGTAATCTTTGTTTTAATCATGTTTGTTCTTGCTATCTGTGAGAGTTAGCTTGGGTAGCCAAGATCTAGATTCTATGTTTTTCCCTAGAGTTGCTTGTAATATCTATTTCTAGACTGATCCAGAAGTGAAAAGCAAACTTTTTAAATGCTATCATGATATGAAAAAAATTACTTGTTAACAAAATTCTTTTGGAAAATAGAGAATTTCCTTGCAATTAATGCCAATATAATTAATCCAGAAAAATCACGTTTTACTCATTACTGCTGAAAAGCATGTCCATGTGACATTTCTCCATGCACGTCACTCCTCAGTGCAGTAGTGCCACAGCCTGATCATGTATTGATCTAATTATTTCTGTACCTGGAAGGCAGTAGGGCATGCTATTGTCACTTTAGAGGTCTAATGTACCTACAGTAAAGACCAGGGGAAAAAGTTTTAGTGAGAGTAATGTGTTTCATTCACAACAATTAACTTGTGTATGTGACAGAAGTTTCTCAAGGGGCTTGTGTTGTTCTGCAGTGGTAGCTGGCTTCCACAAAATTATTTTTACCTGCTCTTTTTAAAGAATCCGATGCTTAACTTGCATAGGGAAAATAACACTGGTTTCTAAATAAAAGCGCCTGCAGTACCAAATACTCAGCATGAATGTGTTGGCTATCAGCATACGGACTTGGTCATATTTTCTGGAAACATTGCACAGTTGTGGTCTACACCAAATCAGGACTGTGCAAGTGGTTCAACAACAAACATGATGTTTGAGTAACTTATGTATATTGAACAAGTGCAGTGTACTTTTAGTTTTGGATTAAAAGGAGACTCAGGAGGCTTCATGTTGTTTTCTCAAATGCGTATGTGGAAACAACACATCTTAATTGCATGCTAATTCTTCTGTGTAGTACTGAGTAATTACTTGAGTAGATTCCTTTCCTACACAAATGGAAAGGAAACTGTGCTTAGGGCATTCCTTACAGGACTTGCATGTGATTTCTTTTGTTTGGAAAACATATGTGCATATCTGTATGTATGTAAAATTGCTCTGAGTGTTGATACCGAATGTTGATGTTGAGGTGGTTGCCATATTCTGTGTAATTTAATTATTTTGCATGTACTTCTAACTTAAATTCCCTTCTACTTATTAAATACCATCCTCATTCCTTTGCACATGCTAGACATAAGTGTATACCACAAATCCATAAGAATAATTTTTCACTATGCATTCATGAGACATATTAAACTGTTAAAAATTGGCACATAGGTGATGCTTTTGTGTGTGGTTTATTAATGTTACAGGGAGACTGGGATTATATGACCTTCAGGAGCCCACTAAGTTCTGTGGGTTGTCCTGTTGGCTGCTTGAGTTGATTGTTAGCAACAGTGGAAACAGGTGAGCAAGGGAGGGAGTAGCCATGGACTTCTTTTCCTTAGAGTCTGCTAGTGATGGGAAGCTGGACTTTCAGTTTAGCTTGAGCGACTCTACAGGTACTGCCAATGCCTGAGAACCAGCCTTGGAGTTCTGGAGTTTGGTCACATTGTCCGTACTGTTGGCACATGAGGAAGCTTGTTCTCTTTTTTCTTTTCTATGGTAACATAAAGGCACAAAAACCAAATGCTAAAGTGCAAGCTCTTTTTGCAATGCTGATGAAGTCCCTTTTTAGAGGAGAGGAAAAGAGAGCAAGAGCAAACACATTTGCCATCGGAAGTGTAGTCTGAATACGGACATTACTGTGCAAAATCCTAACAAGGCAGGTGACTATCATGATACACAAACTATGAACACCTAGACATGGCAAATTAGGTTATCTTTATTTGCATGGCACTCCATGAAGACATCAACTGTTTAATTGAAGCACAGCAGAAGGAATTTTTAATGAATGTCCCGGGAGCTCCGAGGTTGTACAGTACTGTCTCAGACACCTGAGACCTGAGCAGAAATACGGGAATAAAAATCTTGACAGTCATTTACAACATTCAGATAGGAGATCACTGAAATTTTGTTACGTTCTAGCAGAAACATGCTGAACACCACCAGTGACCTTTCTGTAAGGGGTTTTATGTAACTTAGCGAGGAGATCTAGTCTTATGTATTTATGACCTGTGGAGCAGCTAGCTCTGTACTTTGTGCCTGCCTGTGGCTGCGGGAATACTCTGTGAAACTTGACAATATCAATTTGTGAGATTGCTTGGGAAGTTGAGGAAATTTTTTTTTCTGTACAACTACAAGATACAGATGGAGGAGTGTGAATTCTGTCTCTTACCTGTGTTTGGCCTTGTTACTTCTAAGAAATTTCGTGCTTCTAGTATCAAAATGATACATGAAACAAGTATACATGTAGTTTTGAAGATTTTAAACAAGTATTATTTTTGTCCATGGTTATGGTTAAGTATTACTCAATAAACCAAATGCACATGTGGAAAACCACTGTTGAGTAGGAGTAAAATCTATTTTGTCATTCAATTTGATTTCCTTGCTTCTGGAACCAGGGTTTGTTATGGCAAAACAAATAGTAGTAGTTTCTGTCTTGTTGCTCAGTAGCCATAATTTTCATTTTTTGGAGATTGACCTTGGCTTTAACTGACCAAGAACAGATTTTTATTTTTTTTTAATGCCTATATTTTCAGCCAGATTTTGGAAATATGTGGGAAACTGCAGCAGGGCTTTCCAGAGCTGTATCTGCATACATGTACCATTGCTGTAAGAAGTGGGCAGGTGTGACAGCCCCTCGCTACCCACATGTCTTGGAACTGACATGGATGTGGAATGGCATGTGCCATTGCAGATCTTTGGGAGTGGGTATTTGTAACAAATACACTCAGCTTTCAAGTACAAGCCATGAACATTTCTGTGTGACTGCTGTTGGTGGAAGGGCTGGGCTATTTTAAATTCCCTTGAAAAGTGGGGTAGTCCATTGCTGTGGGCCCACTCTTTTGCTCTAAGCAGGATGGCCAGTTTTAAGCGTGTGCCAGGAAGGATGTCCTACCAGCCCCTGCTCCCAGCCAGATCTGGTGTTGGAGACACGAGCAGGTCGTGTGTCAGGATATGTGACTGGGCATGACCAGGGGAGGGCATCTTTTGTTTTCCTTTGGTGCTGCCAGTGAGTTGCCATGGCTCACAGTGGGGTGGTAGGAACCATGTAAGCACAAACATGACATGTCGTGCAAACTACATGGCACCTACAGGCCCAGCTCAGGAGAACCTTGGGGTGGTGGTCTTGTGTTTTTAGGAGTGCCTAGCAATCCCAGCAGGATCTTTCTGTGAAGGAGTGTTTAATGGAGCATCTGCCAAATAAGCCACTATGTACCTATATGCTCAGTGGGTATCCATAGAAAAGGCCAGCCAGTGTGGAGGTTCACTTGTGCTCGGGATGCCCCTCACCTTCTGCATGGGAAAATCCAGGGCTGGCCGGGCCTCTACTGTGCTCCTCAGCTGTGTGATCCTCTCTACTGATGGAAGGAATGGACATGACAAAAGGGGGATCCCACACTTTTATCTTATATTTACAGCAAATTATACCTTAGAAAAGCCCTGATGGGGACCATTTTTCCTGGTTGCCTTACTGTTGCCACAGTCACTTAATCCAACGTGTTACCAGTGTGAATCCACATTCCCTTTGCTGTAATCCTAGCATACCACCCAGGTGTTTGGATGTTTCCTATGCCAGCTGTTTTTTGGTAGGATATACATCTAAAAGGCACTTCTATTTCTTAATTTTCTACCCATCTCGCCTGTTTCTTAGTTGCATTAACATGATTTGATTCATGCTATTAGTGCCATACTAATGGACGCTTGAGGTGAACATAAGCTTTATTTCCTCCAGTTGGTGGTGTATTTTCCCTGGTTTCAAGGAGCAAACTGTTGTTGCATAGTTTTGGATGTTTGTCTTATACAACTGTCAGGACTCTCTCAAATACGTATGTTGTGACTAACATGTTGTCATCTTGTGGCAATTTTTGTAATTTATTTTTTTACAAATCTAAAAAATCTACCCTGTAAAACTTGAATAACAGAAAGCCAAAATACAGCAGATGTCACAATATTTTACCAAGTCAACTCTGTTAGGGCAATGTTTGGGCTACTAGAAAGGGCATAGATGTTTCCTTGTAAGTAAAAGGAATCCTCTATAATTTGAATATGCTTATTCAGAAGGCTACTTGTGGCAGTGCTGTTCAATTTTGTAAAGTAATTACCAAAATTGGGCAATGTTGCTTTTTTGTGGAATGGAATATCCATCAGATGGTAACAACCTGTGAGTCATGACCGGGTTTTAGATTGGTTTTTTCCTTCAATCCTGCATGCACTTGTCAAAATGGTTAATTTTAGAGCATTAGTAGTCTCATCCAACTTAGTAAGAGCACTCACATGACTGAAGATAAAAAAGTATACAAGTGCTTGCAGGATTTAACCATAGCTTTTTACCAGGTGGTACATTGGATTTGTTCTTAAGACTGCTTTCCACTTGTGAATTTCATTGTAGATGTTGGAAAATGTAATTTGTAGTGCCTTGGGTGAGAGGGGGAAACAAGTAAACCTTCTAAAATTTGGGGGTCTGCAGACTTATTTCGCATAGTACTTTCACATGCATTTTTTAATGTGTTTGATAATACTGTAGATATCTGTGGATTCCTAACTGAAACAGAATTGTAAACCCATCCATCAGCTACCAAATTAATAATCGTTTTATGTCAGAAATCTTCTTTGCGTTTGGAAGGAATGCTTCTGTATATGTTGTATATGTTTTTAAGTAATTGTTTGAGATTGCTTTTAAGCACTTAACAGTGTTGGTTTTTTAAACACTAGTCAAGAAGTTTGACATGCACATTTCAGGAGAGAAGTAATAATAGTCCTGTTTCAATGTGTTACAGTTTTCTCCTTGTGTTACTTTTATTTTACCTTGCGTATTTCACCTCCTGAAGATTAAATGATGAGATTGAGAAATTGGCGCTTCTTAGATGTTTCAGTATCAAGTACCTATCATATTGAGTGTTGAGATTTTATGCTCAGCTTGCTGAAGTAACTGCATGTAACTCCTTCCAATTTGAAAAGATTATAAAAGTTTTTTTTAAAATTTCTGAATCCAACCCTTAACTCCAGAAATATGACCACTTCAAAGAAGGGCAGGAATGCAAGTGTGTTGCAGCTGTAGTTACTGAATAACTGAAGAAATTTGCATCTTATCTGTTACACAAGAAACCCATGGTATTTTATGGTCATTGCTACTGAATCTGCATAATACTGGATCACCTGGCAAAACAAAGTCTGGCACAGAGACACAGCTACCACACTGCTGAGTTATACAGCCCTTATGCTTTTAGTCCAGCTTCATGCTGAGCACAGAGGAAGGACAAAATGACAAAAGCCGAAGTTTGGGGAAATTTCTGCTGGGTTGCAATTGAAACCGGAGTCAGTTCTTTGATCTGCCTCACAGAGCAGCCTTGCCAGCAGGTGGGCAGCTGAACCAGGGGTGGCATCTGATGGGGAAGAAAGCACTCTGGGGGGTGGCAATGTCTTCAAAATCTGGCCCGGCATAGGACATGTCAGAACAAAATAGCTTTCTCAAATAAAACTTCAGTTGTCTCAGCTCATGGCATAGTTTTTTGTGGAGGCTCAGTAATTTGCATCCTGTGGCTATGGTGTTTTAACCAGGAATGAGATGAACTAAGGCTGGGCTGTCTCCTGAAATGCCCTGGGACTGGAGGAGTTCTCTTTCCCCACTCCTGTTTTTGGGTCATCTTGGACATGGTTAGGTAAATCACAGCTGAAATCAGTGTGGGAAAACACCACGCCTGTGTAGAAAGACTGGTATTTGGAATGTGGTTTCTGAGGAAGCTCAGCTCCTCTGGGGGTGCTATTGAACGGTAAGCTCGTTGCTCATTACGGTAAGTGGCTGGGAGGCAAAACATACCCATTGTTTCTGGCCACAGGCAACAGAAGGGTTTCCATGGCCTTGTGCCCCGAGGACATGGCAGGTTCCTTCTTGCTGAAGGCAGTGTGTTGGGCTAGCATAGGCAGCTCCGCGCTGCTCTGCTTGCTAATTCCATCCCTGGCAAAGGAGGTGCTGGGGAGCATGTCTGAAGGCTGCCCTGCTTCCTGTTCCTCACTCCTGGTCCTTTGCCTCAGTTATGGTAAGACAACCTAAAATCCCCCGTGTATTTTGACTCTGGCTGCTGCTGTGAGCATTAGCACTATCAGAGGCTGTATTCTTCTTCAGTGTTACTGGTGAATAAAGCCTTTTTTCTTTTTTGTATTTACTCTAAAGGTTAATTTCTTTAGCACTTTACATGGCGTGATAATTTCAAAGATATTTGAAAGTAAACCCTGCTAGAACCACAATTTATAGCTGTTTTTCAATGTGTGAAGCGTTTTAGATGTTTCCTAATGATAAGTAGTACTCATTAAAAAAAGGGGGTTATTATCCTTTAGAGGAATTCTGATAAATCGTGGCAAAAACTGAGGTAAGAGGATGACATCAGGAGTTTAATGTTATCTAGGCATCGAAAGGTATCAGAATGTGCACAAAATAAGGATGAGGGAAAAGTATTTATGTAGCTTATATAATATACCATAAATCCCAAGAGCAGCACTTTTATCTCAGACATCCAGATGTGCCTATCTAGTTCCCCAAGGCAGAGCAAGGAAAAACAGTTCCAGAATATGAAAGCTTTATCGTGGTAGTCTATTGTGAATTTAGCAGACAGGAAGATTGATGTTATACCTCATACAACTTAATACCTCTTTGTTGACAGTGCATATCTTATTTATAAATGAAATTGCTGTTCCCTCCTGCTCAAGCCTGTACAGTTGGGCTGAGGTACAAGGAAAACCAGAGCAAACTGTGATGGTGAAATCCTGATTTGTTCAAGTCAATGACTGAACTCTTTAAGGGCACTAAGGCTTGATAATTTATTTACATTTATTTGTTTTCACAGACAGAACCAGAGCATTTTGCAGATCTCTTTAGTTTCTTTTTATGTGAAATGCAACTTACTAGGGCATAGTATAGGAAAGGAGCTACTGTGCTGTGCTGTGACAAGTTAATACTCCTTCCAGCATGACTTCTTTTAAAAGAGGTGCTGTTGACTGTAATGTGACATTGCTGTTTGCTCCATTTTTCAGACACAGGTGTGGCTGGCAAATGGGAGGTCAGGCCAGCTGGTTACCCAATGCATGGGAGGAGAAAGCAAAAAGCAATACTATAGGCTTTATAGGTCTTACCATGGTTGACAGCAAGGCAAAAGGTGATTGTGTAGACCTTTGTGTGAATTTTGGCACATAAGAATACTCATTTAACGTAGGATATGCTGCTTTCCTAAAATTTTAGGGATTTGTACAGATACCTGTATCACAGAATTCTGTCAGTAACTTGTTCGTCAAAATACTGGTTCAATTTGCCATTCTAAGAATATCTGAATATTAATAGGTTGCTTTTATTACTTCCTTTCTATCTTTTAGAGCCTCTCTGTCCCCCTAGAAGTACATGAGTTAAGCATATGTTTGTATTTTTATTTTATTGTTTTCAAGTTCTAGGTCATTTCTTTTTTAGGAATACTTTTCGGAAATCATTTCCTTTTATAAGATACTAGAAGCTGAAAATGCAAAAACAGGAACTCCTTCTGTTTTGCATGGAAAATGCTGCAGTTCCATTTGCTGCTTCCAGAAAAATAGGCTGACTTGGTTGTTACAATTGGTTGGCACTTTTCTTGACAAGATAAGTAGGAAGGGAGTACAAGGTATTGAGATACTTGGTGCATGGAGATCATAAACAGCAAAGCCACAAACACAGTTTTGTTCTTTTAGCTCATTGCCTTGAGTTTTAGTCAGTTATAAACATTCAGAAAAAAATATGGTGATATCAGAAAACTTGTTAACTTCAAGTGTCTCAGTTGGAGTGAATCATTTTAAAGGTGCATAAAATCCAAAAACTGCTGAGTAATCTCCCCTTGAAAACAAAGAGAAAGAGCAATAAATGTATCTCAAATTCCACCTTCAAAAATTGAGACACCCATAATATCTCCTGACTTGTGAAGATCACAGCTGTAGCAATTAAATGTCAGGACTCCTTTTAAATGTGCAAATAAGACCACCTGACCACAACATGGTTTTTTTATTATTCTATATAGTTTCAAGTCTGAATTTTCCCTGTGACTGTATCCTTTGCTGGTAGCGCTCTCTTGTGGCTGTTATTGTCATTAAACTACTTAAGGGATTTCAAAATTATGTGTATCATTTCAAGATTTCTACCTTAGGACACACAGAGTCTCTCTTGCATAGGCATTCCTAAATGTGGTAATACATATTTTAATAATGCAGAAAGGTCAGTCTAGGCAAAAACATGCCAAGTGTGCTTTCCAGAAGATCTCAAAGGGGCAGGTGTATTGAGAGTTCAGGTTTCTAACTGCTTTTCTTGGTGTATTTTTGTCTAAAAGCCATATGCCTGTTGACAGACAGGTGGGAGGCTCAGAGGGGAATGAAGTCTGCTTTGGCAGCAGAGTCAGGTGGAGGAGGGAGAGAGAGGGATGGGCATCTTCATTAACAGACTTGATCACAGATGCTGCTCCTCCTGTGGTGCCACTGTCAGTGATGAGCAAGTTACTTCCCACAACTTTGGTTATTAAAATTAATGAAAAAAAAAGGATCTGGGAAACCTTTCTGTGTGAAACTGACAGGTGTGTTCCTGCTGAAAGCTTGAAAGCTTTTCACCCTGAATTGATGTTTTCTCATTTTAGAGATGGGAGAGGTGAAAGGGTTAATTCTTGACCTATTCTGTTTTTTAATTACAAAGATCTTAGCTGATGTTTTATTTTTCAGTAAGGAGGTAAAGCCTAGAAGCTTTGATTATGATGTGCAGAGGTTTCCTTTGAACTAGGGACATAGGAGTTTCCTCTTTTAAGAGCAGAGCAGTTATTAATGAGCAGTGGTTTGGTACTACATAGGCTTAATACCAATGGGATTATGTATCCAGTGCCATAGCTTTATAAGCATGTCTGCATTAATACCAAGTGACTTTGGATGTAGGCTCCTTTTCCTTCTATACTGTAATCCAACAGCAACTAGAGTAATGATTCCAGGTTATTTACTTAGTTGTACTGTCTTGGATAGAGGTACATTTACACCTGAGATAAGGCCTTGAGTGAAAGGGGTTTTCACCCTCAAGACACTTGACTGAAAATCTGTCTTCTTCTGTAGGCTGAAATCTTGTGTATGGCATTTGTCTGATCACCCACCTTCACTCATATATGTAACATAGGCACTGTAATAATCCTAGTTCTTTCAGGGATATTTTTGAAATTGCAACTGGTCTTTTAGAAAAGCTTTCATAGCAATTATATAACTGTTTATAGCCATTTTCTAGCAAATGTAGTGCTGTGCCCAGCAGTTCCTGTTGAAGGTAAGATGAGCTTGCTTTGTCTGTTTGCTGTTCTGGCTGCAGTCCAGCAGGACAGTTCATCAGTATATGACTGCAGATTAACAAAGAAAAAAAGCTTTTTGAAGGCTAATTAAAAATCCTATCAGTCAACTATATTTTGAAGTTCAGGTCTTCCTTTTCTTTAAAATTAAGGAGATACTTAGTTTTCCTCCTCTTTTACCACTGTATCAATGTAATTCTAGTAGTTTTTTAGACCGTAGATTCAATAGTATTCACTGTATGCAATTTATTATTCTGTTTTGTAGAGTGAAGATGGACTTGCTGCTGGAATTCAGGGGAAAAAGTTATTTTTTCCCCATTTGAATTTTACTTCTCTGTTTTGCCAATAAGTCACCAAGTGTAGAATAATATTTGTCAGTTTGAATCCTCATTCACACAGCAATAACTCCGTGCCTTTTAGATGCTTTCAGAAACAATATTAGAATAGTGAGCCATCAGATCAAAGTCTGCCTTTCTCTGGACTGAGTGTCCACTTTATCAGTCGTGCATATATGTTAATGTTAATAAGCAAGGAATCATGCTAGCTTACCTTTATTCTAGACTACTTCCAAAAACCCCTCATTACATTAGCTTTGACATCTGTAAGTAATCAATACTCTCGCCTTTATATGAAGTGTGCTTGTTTTTTAGTAGAATGTTGTGGTCTGGCTAATAAATATTTAGCCAGACACCAACAAGTTCACACAGTTGAGCTATTGGATTTTTTTGTAATTTTGTAATTCTGTCCTATGCTGTTTTAACTAGGTTCCTTATTAAAATCCAAATATGCCTGTATGAAATAAGACCACTACTTGCCCTTTTGCCAACCTCCTCCTCCTTCCCAAAGTTTGAATATTTCTGTAAATCCATGGCACTTCCAGATTTTCCTTTACTATAAGCATATCCTTCTTTGACCTGTGAAAAGCTGTTCATTTTACGCATGCAGGATGTGGGTCAGTCACTTGGTGAGGATGCTGCAGTGCAGTCAGTGTGATATGTTATAGAAGAGAACCAATAAAAATGTATAGTCATTGTGTGTTTAGTGTGATGGGTCAGTGAACCTAAGGATCTTGGCACATAGGCCAGTACATAAGAAGGTTTATCTGTATCCTGCTGGGCCATCCTGCTGGGCCATCCTTAAGGGTTACAGCATAACTAATCTTTTTTCGTTTTCTCCCAGAGAAACTCTGTACAGCCTGTTACTTTATCCTTTACATCCTCAGGTATGATGGTGGTCAGCAACCATGGCAAGCTTACATGTGTAAATCTGGCCAGTGTGACTATGGAATAAAGCTTATTTTTTCAGGAGAGTTTTAAAATAAATTGTCCTTTGAAAGAATTCCCCAGAATTTGTTAACATCAGTCTTCCTGAAGGTTGTACTTGCCCCTTTTTCTATAGGTGATGATTTCCAATGCCTCCCTGAGAACTGAGCTTGCTTATTTCTAGGGATATTGCAAGCTGCCTCTCTTTTAGGGGAAGTGCTGCTCCCTGAGAAGACTAGCTGGTTAGTTTTCTTATATAGGAAAAACATCTCCAATACTATTGATGGCCCATCAGCTCTTAAAAGGCCTGGATTGTTCTGGAGATTTTCTTTTAGCTTTGTCATCTCATATGTGACATTAACTTCTTCACCATGTGTTGCCCCAGGCCCATCTATTCACCTACATATTTGGATAGAAGATTGGAAAAGGAAAGGATAGAACAGATTGAAAAAAAAACAACACACACACAAACCAAACAAAACCAAACAACCAAAACCAAAAACCAAATAAAACAAAAAATGAGAAAAAAAGACACCAAAAAATCAGCTTCAGTGGCACAATTTCAATGCATTTCCCATGTGCCATGTCAAACACCACTTCAAATGAAAAATAAAAATCCCTCTCCCTCCTCCTCCTTCAGGGACTGTCCTCTGGTTTCAGTTTTTGGGCTTTGCTCAGCTTTTCCTCACCGAGCACCGCAGGCAGTGTTCACTGGAGCGGATCGGCGGAGTCGCTGGTATGACTAATCTAAACTGCTATGGCCTCTTAGTGGGCAGCGGTAACAAGGCTCCTTTGTGAGTCTAATTATATCCCCTAAGCTGGCGACTGCAGATTAGCACAGGAGGACAGTCGGTCGCAGAGAGCTGTCGAATCCCATGTTCTGTTCTGCCGGCATCACCTGCTTTTGCCGGGAGCAGAGCCCAGGACAGAGCCACCCACACCCCATGTGTGCTGGAGCCCTATCGCCTCTCTCTTGGACCTGTCCCACTCGGTGACGTGGGACTTGCCCGCCAGCTGGGAGCCATGCCAGGTCCCTGAGGAAGGGGTCCGGGGAGGAGGCACTGCCCAGCACGGTGCCTGGGTAGGTACCTTGCGCTGTGCCAGAGTGGGGAGGCTCCTACCAGGCTGACCGGGACGTAGGACGCTGGCACCTCCTGAGCTCTGGCAGCAGCTCACCCCTTCGTTCCATTGTCAGAATAAGCAAGTGTTCATGGTGCCTTTCTCTTGGCTTTTTTGTCTTTTTTAACTTCTTGGAGTAGGGGGATAAATAAAAAGCTATGCATTTTTGTCCTCAAATGCATCTGATTAAATTTTATTATAAGATTGTTGAAGTGGAGACAGCAGGTGTGGATGAGGGGAGGCAACTGAAAAGTTGCTTTTTTTATTGTTTGCTTTCAAATTTGCCTCCCATTTCTCATGCAGACCTGGCTTTTGTATTGCTGAGCAAAACCCCTCATCTCCCAGCCAGGCTGTGCGCTGGGGTGGTTTGCTACTTTCTAAAAGGTCTGCAACTAGTCTTCTCAGGCCGGTCTCTTCATCCCAAAGTGTATCCTCAGGACAGATGGAGTAGCAGAGTCACTGTTAGTGAAACAGTGTCAAGGCCTAAGAGTTTTTAAGTCTTGGTGTGAAAAGAAAAATTCAGTGGAAAAAGTTTCCCAGGCTGTGAGTTGTTTGCTGACATGCGCAGAGCTTACTCAAGGGTGAAAGGGGATTTTTACGGAATAGTGACAGAGGAAATGAGTATGCTGATAAATGTGTGAGACCAAGATTGTTTGTTCCTCCCAGTAAATCTAAAGAAGGGATCGTGGGATTTCTCCTTGGGAAGGAGAGGAATATGAAGTATTGAGCAAAACTTGGGGGGGGGGGGGGAAATAATAATCTTTTAATTACACTTGTCCTATGCAGTTTGGGGAAGGGGGAGAGGGTGTTAAATGATAAATTTGGCAGAGTAGGATTTTTTTCCTCATTGCCAGGCAGTTGCTGCTTCCTGCTTTTCAAGAACATATGTTGTGAAGGTGGGGTGCTTGAGCAGCATGGGCTGAGGATGTGTTTCTGTCTCAGTCTTCTTAGTGGTGACCAGACAGGCCAGCCAACTCCATTAGAGAAATCCTTAATCTAGTAAGGTTAATGGAGCTTCTCACACTGGAGGGCTGCTCAGATAGAATCTGCCCATTGTGTTTGTTGGGAAGGATCCAAGATCAACTTCTGCAGGTTACTATTAGTTTATAATAAAGTGTAATAATACATAGCAGAGCACTGGTACATAAAACTCATCACACATTTCTGCTGACTTCACTGAACTTTGAGTAAAGATATAAAATATTACACTTCCGTTAATTACTTGGTGTTCATAAGAGGTATTCAGTATGTCTCTTTCAGTGACTTTGTTTTTTAATATATGAAGATAACTTTTCTATTCTTTGAGGCTGTTTAAACTTCCCTGTTGAGAGCTCTGTACCACCCTAAAGGGAGTGTTGCAACCCAGTTTTGTTTTCCATCTGAAGACAATTAAATGTAGTACATATAAGGCAAACAGCCTGTTAGAGCCATATTCACTGCTCCAAGTTTAATAATAGTGATGGAGGCACAACTTGCATGTGAATGTTGTAGTAGTATTGGGCTTATGCAGGAAGAATGCATGAATTAATTCAGCTATTAAACTACTTCATCATTTCAGAGGGATGCTGATAGTTCCTGCAGCTTTTTACCACACAAGCCTTAGCAGCAGGAATAACTATTTATGAATATTAGCTAAAGCTTTTTTTCCTGTATTTTCTCATTCTTTGTACCTGATCTGGGCTTGGAAAATCATTTAGGTAGGTTTCTGATTTGATTTCTTTGTATCCAAGCACATGTTTCAACCCGTTGTTTGTTTTTTTTTTTTAATTTTGTTTTTGCCAGACTGCCTCTCTTGTAAAACTTATTCTTGGAGATAATTGAGGTGACTAAAGATTGAGATCTGAAGGGATGGTGTGAGCTAGGCTGGAAAAGGAATGGTCTATTGAAGATTTTTGTTGTTGTTGCTGTGAAGTAATTCTGTTGTCAATCTTGTTTTGAAAATAGCTTTTATTTTGCTGTGAAATGACTGAACCCAGCTTTCAAGTCTAGTGATGCTAAATTGGGTGCATATCTTGGCACATTCAGTTTCTGTAAAATAAGCCTACAAAACTGTGAGAACATTATTCCTAAACAAAATCAGCACTGCTCCAGGAATACCAGAAATCAGAGTTGTCTGGGCATCTTTAAACTTTCAGCTCTAAGTGGTTTTAAGTGTTTTAAAACCACTGCCATATATCTGCTCATAATAAGGGTTTGTACTTGTTCCCAGGGAATCCAAATTAAGGGAAACAGCACCATTGGATTTAATGGTTTAAGTTGGGTTGGGTTTTTTTGATCATCATAAATTTATTGAAGATATGAGTGTGTTTGCATGGTGGCAGGTCTGGAGTGAGTTCTTCACATGGACCAGGAGCTCAGACTGGCAGCCGTGTGAGTTGCTGCCTCAGGGCCTGAGCCTCCCGAGTGGCACAGGGGACAGCCACTTGTCTGTATCCACCACTGGTTTCTCTGAGGCAGAGGATAAAGTGGCTGTCAGTGCGAATCTTTTGCAGAGGTATCTCTGACTTGATATCCTTGTGTTCATTGCATTTCCTTTTTGTGAACTCTCAGTCATAGTTTGTGTCTGCAGTTCTGGAAGGGTCTCACATTTTTGAGAGGAGTGGAGAAATTAAACCCCCCATTTTCAGGATTCTGACATACCCCTCTGTTTATGTGTGTGTGATGGAGGAAGGGAGGTTTGGGCAGGGGTGGAGATGGGGACAAATCTCTGTGTCCTGTAGGTACAGTACTGTGTGCAGAGAGTAAAGGGACACGGCACGGCTTGTCCCTTTGCAGTGAGAACAGTGTCATTGTTTCTGGATCCCAGATACCTTTAAAACAGACAATGCAGGGGAAGAAAGGTTGTTTTTACCCAGTCGTGCTTCTGTGACATTGGCTGGATCTTAGTCTTGCTTAATCACTGTGTAGCACTGTCTTGTGGCAAGGAGGATTGAAGTTGTGGTCCAGCTCTGTTTCTCACAGAAGATGAAGCGGGACATAGAAGCAGCCTCAAGAGAGAAGCCAGCTTCTTTCTTTTGTCTCACTGCAGCCCCCATCTCCCTTCTAGGAATGGAGAGCAGTGTTCTTGCTTTTCTCAGGGTCAGGGTCCTACCCACAGGCTGGTAGGAGCTCTCAGTGACAGCATTATACCTGCCCATGCAGATTGCCTCTACTTCACTTAAGAGTCACCAAAATGTTGGAGAGATTGGGCCTGAATTAATACAGGCATAGGAGGAGAGGAGCTCATGCTGTAAGTTATTTCAGGAAAATATCTGCCCTTTGCCAATGGAGAAATTGTAGATGGATACATAATTGTTTCAAATTGTAGTACTGCTTGTTGTAATGCTGTTATGGCTGCAGTCATCAGTTGGAGATTTAAGAAGGGGATATAACTTGGAAACTGAACAATGAACTTCACCTGAGACTTGAGCTGCCTCTGGGCGGTAAGGAGGGAGAGGTTACCACAGTGATGTGCCAAACTCTAGACCACCTTTACGCCTTGGGCTTCCAACACGTTAAGGCAGCTGAGATTTCCTGCCCAGATTATGAGCTCTGTAATGTGCCAAACTCTAATGTCTGTTTTAAGCTGAAAATAGCTGTTATGACAATAAAAATCCTTTTTAAAAACAGTGCCATACATCACAGAGTGATTTACAGTTGCATAGCTATCTCCAATCTGGTGGAAGCACTATAAATTTTTACCTGCACTTGTATATACAATCCAGAAGGGGCTCCTTGGAAGAGGAAGTTGTTTGTTTTTTTTTTTTTTTTTTTTTTTTTATGGAGTAGTTTTTCCTTTCAAATCTGTTGTCCTTCAGAGACCAAGATGCCTCAAGAGAAAGTTTCTAAATAAAAAGCTTATTCAGTTCTTTATTAATGTGGAAAATATTGTAATTTTTTTACAGTATTGCAGTCATCTTTTGTCTTGGTTATAGCTAAGCTGGAATACAAGGGTCCTGGATGCTATGTGACGTGACCAGTATTTGGAAGATGACTTGAGAATTCCAAATGTTGAGAGAATAGGCTGAAAAGCAGTATTTGAGTACTTAACAAGTGCAAGCTCTTAAATAGATGAGCAATAGTGGGCCTGTTGAGTTGGTTCTGCTTCTTACTCTGGTATTTTTTTCTGACTAAAAAGGACCATATTTTCCATAATGGAAATCTGCAGTATTCATCTAAATATTTATTTTATTATTTTTCTGCATTGCATCTGATTTAGCCATTCCTTTTTGTGCACCATTTTACCACATAATGTATCACCAAGGTTGTACTATCCTTTGTGTTTCTATGCCACCACTACAAGCATGGTCTCAACAGAGGTTTAGAAAACGCCTTTGGGTTAGAAAAGTCTGAATTGGGTCACAAGTTTGTCATTCTGTATGAATTCCCTTACCGGTCCTGTTGATATTTTCAGTATTCCTTCTCTTAGGTCTTATGAACCCAAGTAATTTCTGCTGCTGTATTGGGGGAGAGTTGTGATATGACACTTGAAAAGGTTTCAGAAAGTGGGAAAGTCAGGATTCAGCTATTCCTCTGACACAGAACTACTTGGAGGGCTGAGTTAGAATTCTGATGCATAAATTCAAGAAACAGGAAACTGAGTTGTCCCTGGTAGGGCACTGTTGGTCTTGTAACGTTGGGACATCCATAAGTTCTTTTTAGTGTGGTGGTGATCTCAATATTGCAGCTTCAGAGTGGACAAGGGGGGATAATAATCATTCCCTGAAAAAAAAACCCAGAAGCTGTGTCCAGTTTGCACCAGTTTTGATTGGGAATAAGATGTTTTATTTTAGGGTTTGGTTGTATGCATAGTGGTTTACACACGGTTCTGTGTTTCAGAACTGGATAAGTAATTCCCATCTTAAGGAAAGACAGGGTTTAATTGTTATGCATGGAAATTTATGGTTTATGTATTGGTGAAACTCAGATGCTGAGAGCAAGATTTTTACAGAGCTCAAGATACTGCGTTTATGGTCTACAGGCTGGAGAAAGCTCGGTTGTTAGTGTAGGATGCATCATAGAATAAATTGGTGTTGGGGTGGGTGGAGCAGATAGAGCTGAGAGAATTGGAGATTTCTTGATTTGAGACCTGAGTATTTTATTTGGTGACTTGTCTATATACTTCTGAAATATCCGTGGACGTATGGAACAAGAGGGTAAATCTTTGTCTTCCTCTGTTTTCTTCATTCATGTTGAAGATCAGTTAACACATTCACACTTAGTGTGGGGGTTATATTTTTTTTAGGCATGATTATTCTTAGCTCGTAGATAATGTGGGCAGTTTGCATGTAGATTGTTAGGGTTTTAGAAGTTGATCTAAACCTTAAATAATCCTTACCAGCCATTGATAGAGCTCTTGAATTTAGTATAATTACCAGCCCACAACATATTCAGTTGTTTTCTAGAGGTTTTATCTTGATTATTAAGTGACTAGCAGCACTATCTTCTGTCACTGCAGCTTTCCTTCAACACTGCAGCTGATCCTCAAAAAAACTTGTCTTACTGCCAGCATAAGACACAGGTGGGAAAGACAGTATAGGAAGGAACCAACCCACAAATGGAAGGTGAGCTTGCCATGTTCTTGGAGAGGGAAGGTGGGAATAGCCAAGCTCAAACAAATATGGAAAGGGGCCAAAGGGAGGAAAAGATGCAAAGATGGGGGGCAGTGATGGTGCTCCAGTGGGAATCATGCTGGTGACTGTGCAGGGAGGTGGTTGAGCTGAGCGAAAAACGCCAGTGGAGAATGTGAGACTTGTTGCAAGAAGCTTCTGTAATTGCTAAGGATTCCTTAATTAAGATACAATACTCTTCAGGTATATTCAATACATATACTTATATTTTCAATACATTTGAACCTGAAAGGATAATAGTTTACTATTTGATAATTTAGGGGGATTCACAAAGTTGATAAGGAACCCAATTTTCTTTTTTTTTTTTCTGCTCCTCAAAATGATTTCAGATCAGTGTCATCAAAATCAAAAACTTTGAAGAGTTGAGCATGCTGGAGTGGTCATAGATTTGTCTTAGGACAACAAGGCCGGTAATAACTTTTGTTTCCTTTGCCTGCAAAGTTTATTCTTTAATTTCTGTATGTGGGTTTTGTGTTCCTTGAGACTAGCTGACTGTTCTCTCTCTCAGCTTTTCAAGTTCTGCAGTTTGTGTGTCTGTGCATGTTATATGCACAATATTGAATGTCTCTGTTTTTTGCCTGTGGCTGATCCAGCTGTCTCTGGACAAGGGGATGTATGCAGTGGAGCTCAGCTGTCTGAGGTCAGAGAAGAGTTTATTCATATACCAGGCTAATTAGTTTCATACATTTGGTCATCCCATGTGCACATACAATGAAGTATGTCACAGGGGGATTTCCCAAAAGAACATTCACTAAAAGTGCAAGGAGATGTGGTTCCGACAAAGAGATGGACTGCATGCTGATGCTACTGGAGAGAAGTGGAGTCTTCCAACAAAAACTCTGGTAATAACTCAATTATTGCCAGTAGTAATTTGAATAGTATATGTCAGCCCTTCTGTACTTGTTTTGGAAAACAGTGCACAGTTGGCAAAACTAACGGTAATGTTGGCTGTGATTTTTGCTGTTAAATGCTTCACCTTTAAATTCACTTTTCCAGGCTTTTAGCTGGCATACTAGTTTTTTTTTTAAATACTCATATAAGCACATTTGATCAGTTACAATGTGAAAGCATTTCCATTTATCTTCAGCAGATACCAGATATAAAAACCATTGAACAATTTTCTTCTGAAAGAAGTTTCATTCAGGCGTTTTTTGTAGTTCATAGAGTGATCCTGAAAGAAGAAGGAGATGGTGTCTGTTGTTTTTGTAAAGCTCACCATAGAGCTGCAAAAGTAAAAGGTATTGCCTTAAAGTACTTGTTATGAATAATTACCAGTAGTTTTTTGGGTTTATTGCTCACCATGTACAGGCATTTTACACATCTTAAGTTTCATTTGTAAAATCTAAAGTGAGGATGTGAATATCTCTACACAGTTACCTTAAAATTTCAAGTCCTGATGTTTCTGCCTCACCCAGGAAGGCCCTGAGTTCTGGCTTTTGAGAGGGGTTTGGCTGTCACTGGATGTACTGTTCTTCTTGAAAGGATGTTTAAGGCTCTCCTGGATAGACAGTCTGAATGCTGGCACAGAGTGTACTTTAGAAAAAGCATTTAAATTGCTGCTGTCTAACCACAGGACGTAGGAAGTTGGGGCATCTAAGGCTGAATCTGAGCGAAAGGCAGTAGGACAACCTTACAGAAAGGGAACCAAGTGGCTCAGGCTGTGATGCTCTAAAAAGCAGCAGGGAGGTGAACTGTTGACTATGGGTCAGGTTTTAGCAGTGCTTTGGTAGACTAAAAAAACAGTAGGTGGAGTGCAAAACCTGGACAGAGAAATTGTGGGAGTATTTTGGATTTAGAAAAGCCTAAAAAGTCAGTTTACATGTATGTATATCTATGCATATCTATAGAGGGATATATTTGTGTGTGTGTGTGTGTGCATGCATGTGTGTATATATATATATATAAAAAACTTCTTTGAATCATCTCTATTGGATATGAGTGACAGACAGTGAAGGTTTACTTCAGAATATATAGTGGGAGTTTTTTTAATTTGGGTGAATCCTTTAATATACAATTGTTGCATGAAAATTTTCAGGGGGGCTTTCTGTGTTTTTGTTCCTTCTCATATTCTTTTACACATATATACCACCCTCCTTCCTTTATTTTTAAATAAACAAAGAAGAAATAAAGTAGGAGATTAACTGTGTTCAGAAAAAGTATTCAACCTCAAGTTTTGTGTGGTTTGTCCTCTCTTGGTTTGCTGTTACATCCAG
This sequence comes from Chiroxiphia lanceolata, assembly GCF_009829145.1. NCBI lineage: Eukaryota > Metazoa > Chordata > Aves > Passeriformes > Pipridae > Chiroxiphia > Chiroxiphia lanceolata. The sequence goes on along the minus strand of NC_045638.1, from coordinate 20,618,229 downwards.
AGATATAGACATACCTCTATGTCAGGAGGCAGGGCAACATTGAAAATGGCAAGGGGAAAGGAGCAGGGAATTGTATTGCCCTTAACCTAAAGCTTTTTTATGGAATTGATAACAACTCTTTAGCCTAAATTAGGATAATTCTTGTATTACTGAGAATGACACAAGAAACTGTTCACATTTCTTATGTAGTTTTGCTCCTGGACCTTAGTCTTTTGCCAGATTTCAGATGCTTCGTTCTTGTATTACCCTGACAGGTAGATCTGCCAGTGGTGGCTACCATACCATGGAGTAATTTGAATTCTATGAATGTAGTTGTCTGAGAGAGAGAACACCTAATGTCTTTGTCTGTGTAGGGTGATGACTCCTTTAGTACTCTATAGATGACTCTGTAGAAAGGAATGTTGTTTGTCTATTTAAAGGGAGGATAAGAAGCAAGAGGGAAGACATTTCGACCAAATGACAATTTTTTCTTCTTTCTAGAGAAATCATGAGCTCCCAAGTTAGGCAGTTGGGTGAGATTTTCACAATCTGCAGTAAAAAATACATAGAACCATTTTTGGAAGGAAAAACAGTGACATTGTCAATTTCTTATTATTTGAGGCCCCTGTAGGTAACTGCAGCTTCATGGTGGTTTTCAGTCTCCTATTTTTTTTTCCTGTCAACGATTCAGAAGACTAAAAAAATCCAAATAATGTTTTTAATAAATTGAATAAGTCATTTAGTAGTTTATTCATAGTGGCCTTGTGATATGCAGTTAATTGCATTATATGTTGGTCTTCTAGTGTATTTTGTTCCATCGAGCACAAGATTGGTGAACTGCAAAATAAAAAAAAAAACCACCAAAAAACCCACAAAAAAAAACCCAAAACAAAACAAAACAAATATGTGGATTGGAAGGACCTTTTTTCCCCACAGCACATACAGATTTATTGAAAAAAATTGTTAATGAAGTGTTGGTATGTCTGGCCTAGTGTTACTGTAAAGGAGGGGAGGTGAGAAAGCTGAGAACTATGAAGCTGTTTGGGATTTATAAGCAGACAAACAAGGGCACCTGTGCTGTCACTACAAATTCTTGGCATTTTCTCTATGTGGACTAAAAAACTGTATGAGTGGCTTGCTGAGTTCATCCCAAGGACTGAAACCCTCCTTGCTGACTTGCTTGGCTGGCATGGGGCCGCACTGTTTGTAATTGGTCATATGTTTCTTAGGACAAACAAATGGTTTGGTTTATTTGGCTGTGAAACAATCTAAGGGCACCTTGTGAGCTGTACCTCTCAGTATGTGCAGTGCCTGAGAGGGTTTCTTATTTGAGAATGCCAACTGAATTGTGCATTTGACCTTTAAGCTTGTGCAGGTTTCCATTTTATCTCAGGGCTGCAGCCCTTTACTGCATTTCCTTAGCTTGCATCCTTGGCATGTATTGTAGCCAGTTACAAGGGGATTGGGACAAATTTCTAGTTATGGACAAGGTTTGAAATGACTGTCAGTAGTTTGGACATCCTGCTGCAACTGTGAAAAAGTGAACTTGGGCTACTTTAAAAACAAAATGCTGGAGAGAGGCTTTGCTGCACTGCTGAAAAGTCTTGAGTTGCATTGTGGTGAATGAAGGGAGAATAGTTTTATTTTGGTAGCTGCTGTTCAGTGTCAATGCATTGACTGGTTCCCAAATTCTGGTGTTTGCCGAGTATTCTTTGAAACACGTGGACTATACTGTGAAACAGCGGTCTGCAGCTTTCTGTAGAACTTAGTGACTGAAAACTGAATTTATTTTTTTAAAAGAATCTTTAATATAAATAATTGCTACAAGAGTTTTAACTCAGATAATTAGGGCTGACAGCGTGTAACAGGAAGAGTAGAAAAGATGTTTCTGCAGACTCAGCTCAATTGTAGACTCAGCTCATTTCTGACTGAAGCCACTGACTGATTTTTTTAAATTAAAAAATTGGGATTTCTTGCCTAAACCTAGGTTTTATTATGGTGAGACCACACCTTGAGTACTGCATTCAGCTCTGGCATCTCTAGTACAGGAAGACATTGACCTGTTGGAGCAAGTCCAGAGAAGGGCCACCAAGTTGATTAGACAGATGGAGCACCTCTCCTATGAGGAAAGGCTAAGAAAATTGGTGGTTCCAGAGTCACAGGGCAGTGTGCCGCTCTGAGGGCCTGAGGAACGCTTAATTAGCACGAGGAATAATCATAGCAGTGACAACAGTAAGTGGCAGTTCGGGAGCAGGGGCAGACCCCGAGCGGCGGTGAGGGCCGGGCCCGGGGCCGCCCCTCGCACGGCGCTGCCGGCAGGGGGAGCGGGGGGGCTGTGGGGCCGCTCCCGCCGCCTGCCCGGGCAGCGCCGCGCCGGATTTGGGATGGGGCACCCCCGAAGGGCAGCGCCGGAAGAGCATTGGGATGCGACACCCGCGGAGGGCAGCGCGTGAAGAGTGAGGGGCTTTGGGCGAAGGCGAAACGGATTTCCTTCTCCCCGCCCTCCCAGGACGAGCTCAGCCATTTTGAAGAATTGTATAGATTTAATGTGAAAAGTGATCATAGGGATCGGTAAATTTGGGGCAGCATAAGGACAAGAAATAACAGAAGATAGCCTTTAAAAAGGAATGACAAGCCAGTTTTTTGATTCAGAACTGCGACACATGGCAGCCCCTGTCGTGTGCGGCTGCCCCTGCTTGCAGTGAAAGGTGCAGCCTCAGGCTTGTGTGTGAGCCAGCAGCCAGCCCTTTGCTGATTCAGCAGGGGACTGGAACGAAACGTTAACAGACAAATTACATATTAGGAAGAAATTCTTTACCGTAAGGGTGGTGAGGCACTGCAACAGGTTGCGCGGTTGTGGATGCCTCATCCCTGGGAGTGTTCAAAGCCAGGGTGGATGGGGTTTTGAGAAACCTGTCTAATGGAAAGTGCCCCTGCCTGTGGGGGTCCCTTCCAACCCAAACCATTGTATGTTTCTATGAAATAAATTCTAGCAATTGCTTTCCACCTGGATGCAGGTCCCTGGAAATGCCTGTCACCTTTTTGCTTTGATTATTCCCAATGCAAAAGAGGTTGACAGGGTTACAACAGAGGAGCTGTTTGGTAGATAAGAATGAAAAAATTCTGTTGTGAAGGTGGTGCTGGGGATAAATAAGCTTATATTGCTGTATCTGCTAGCCTATTATCTTTTTTCTTTGTAATGTATATCTTCAATACGTATCAACATTTTCCTTCCAGCAGCTTCTGTAAAAGCACTAGAGAAAGACACTTCAGTGAATGCTTTTTAATAATGCTTCCATTAATGCAGAGTTTTCTGGGTTGTAGGTTCAGATATCTCATTCTGTCACTCAGAATTAATACAGAGGTATTACATTAGAATATAAATGCTCAGCTTCCAGCTTCTTTAGTTGCCTGCAAAATATTCCTGTTTTGAATATTTTAATCTTTTCTTTCTAGTCCTTCTACCCATTTTGCTAAGTTTTAGAATCAATATTTGTGCTGCACTTCACTTTTAAGAAAAAATTGTTTCTTGCAGTGCAGGACATAGTAATTGTAGTTAAATGTTGAGAATCTATCAGAAAGCATTTTTAAGTATGCCAGTAAATTGATTTTTAGTCATGTGAACTTCACAACAAAGGCCGGTGTCTACATGATTCCACCTTCTCGGTATCCCACCAGTATTTTTAGGCTGTTCAGACTATTATGTCAAAAAACCCCCAAACCTCTCAAAAATCTGTGTGTGCACAAATACAAAACATTAAACAGAACTTGTAAATTTATGTCCACTTGACTTGTCTTATGTCACAACTCAGTCCAGTCTGTTCCTCCCCTTGCTTGGCTGTTCAGGAAAATGAAAGTGGTGGTGGATATTGTGGCACAGAAAATGCCATCTGAAAATGATATTCATGTAGCAAGGAACTATCTTATGAAGATCTTGAGAAGTTCCATGAGGTACAGTACAGAGTTTACATGTGCATCCCTTCTGTTTCTTCCCAGTGATTGGGTTCCTCCTACCATTTGCCAAGCCCAAACTGTTGCAGAAGCCCTCTTCCCAACCCTGTTTTCCTTATGCTCCAAATGCTGCTTATATTGTGCTAGTTTTCTAGTCTTGTGTTTCCTTGGTAGTGCGTCATAAAGAGTAATTGTCTCATAATAGATAAACCTTTTTAGCTGAATTGATGCCTAAGATGTCTGTTGAATTTGCTCAATGGGTATTTGTAGTTTGCTGAGTTGGTGTCAGCACCTTAGAAATTAGCGGGGGGGGGGGGGGGGGGGGGGGGGGGGGGGGGGGGGGGGGGGGGGGGGGGGGGGGGGGGGGGGGGGGGGGGGGTGGGGGGGGGGAAACATTCAATGTTCGTGCACGCTGAACAGTGGAATTATTTTTTTCCATACCTACACACAGGCTTGTAGCACACAGACCTTCTGGAGCCCATCATCGCATGGCTGAACATATCTTTTGCATTTGTTAGCACTAAGAGTATTGGGGCTCTCTCTCCTCTCTGAATAATATGTCCTACCAAGAACCAACAACATAGTGATGCTCTGCTTCACTGTTTTCTCTTTTGTCATGCTGTGAAGAGCAGGCTTTTGTTTATGGAAACAATTACTTCTTTTTTCAGTGACAGTGAAATTACAGTTTCCCTGTAGAATTATTATTCTCCTTTTGTAATCCTGCATGCAAAGCTGGAAAGGCAATTCATCATTAATTTCTTCAGATCTTCATGATGTACTGTGAAAAGCCATGTACTCAAATTTGACCTGTTTTGAAGATATTGGGTTTACAAGGAACTTTAGTTTTGGTCTCTAAATCCAGTGGCTGTCTGATAACCCAATTTATAAAAGGGAGGATTAAAAAAAATAGAACTACCTTTAAAGTTCAAATTGAAAATAGGTAACACTTTCTCATGTAGCAAATACTTCTGTAACTCAGACAAATGACTTAACCTTGAAGTAATAAATTTTGTGAATACATAAGTGCATTAAAAAATCTCAAGAACTAAGTCCTGTAAGCCTTTATTTCAGACTCTGACTTGGAAGGATGGGATTTGTCAAACCTTATACCTCATCTAAATTTTAAATTACACTTCCTCAGGATGAGCCAAGGAGAAGCAGGATGAATTACCTTCAAAGAAGTTCCTGCTTCATTCCCAGTGACTGAGAGGTCTAGACAAATGGCCTGTACTTGGCATCTGCTCACTAAAACAGAAGTAGCTGGATTCCACCCAGAGGCCTATTTAACCCTGGGGTAAAAGAATGCACTTATTTCATGAGTGCTGAGAGGTGTTACAAAGAGCAAGTCCTTGGAAGGAGTGCAAGCTGTTACTAACTTCCTGAGTAGAAGGAAGGGGTAGAGGATATGGAGCATGGAGCAGTTTTGCAGAACAGTTTTTAAGGTGCAAAGCTCTAAACTTACTGTTGTACCTCTTAGAAGGGATCTCTCAGAAGTGACCATGTTTGCTTGGAGATGATATCCAAGTAAATGTTTGTGGAACTTACATGATTTGCTGAACTGTTTTTGAGATGTATTCTTTAAAAAACAAATCCAAAACCCCAACCAAACAAAACCCCCCTGCATATCTGGGTGCGAAACATTTCAAGAGCTGAAGCAGAACTTGGCTGGAGTTAAAATGATTTTATATCACTATTACTAACTTGTATGAAACAATGCAGATGGCTTTAATCCTTCCTGTCATTAACTCTTTCTTCTTCCATCTTTTCCCATATACACCTACCTACGTAAAAACCTACCAAAGCCCTACTGTTGTCAAGTTGTAAACAAGTCCTAAGTTTCAGTATTAGCTTTAACTATTAAAGCTCTGGATAGTGTCAAGTACTTTAAAATTATTTATCTGTCTCTGTGAAAAACACCCCACCACCACCCGTAATAAAAAAAAATTAAAGCAAACAAACCAAAAAAGGAATAAAAAAAAGCTCACCAAAGAAATTACCCACACAGACCTTGGAGAGTATGGCATTTCAGTGCATCTCAAGCATTTTAAATAAATGGCGAGTCTTTTCAAACTCGCATGCATGCAGAAAGTTTTTGCTGTCGTTTAAAGTCATTATGCTTCGGTCCTATCTGTGAAATCTTTTACTATCGACCTGGTAGATTTTTTGCTGCATATCACCTTATTGAACTGTTTGCATTAGACTAGTTCACTCTACCTCTCTTGTTTTCAGGAGAAATGACCTAGCCTGCAGGCCACACTCCTGCACGCAACCAAATTTCGGAAAGTCAGCCTGAGACAGCCACGTCACACCTTTCCCTCGTCTAATGCCTGCGCCGCCTGGCACTCCCCGCTATCATGCAAGGAGTCTCTGCCTAAAGTAACGCACATTAAGCTCTAACAATGAGACAATAGTAATATTGGTCATGTCGTTGAGTGGGGTTTTTTTTAAAACAACAAATGCAAATTGTTGTATTGTACTCTTTAGTATTGCCTGTCTTTAGTGCTAAAGGGGAGTTTGGGAAGTTTGATGTATGGATGATGGATTTCAGAATCAGTATGTGATACGTGCATGTGATTGAAAGTAAGAAATTATCTTTAAGGGCAGTCAAACGTTCTGTTTCTTGTTCTGCATTTCCTTTCAGGTGCCTACTGGTAAAATCCTAAGGCAAAGAAGCTATCAAAATTAACATTCATAAAGTGAAAGAGGAAAGGGAGAAGAAAGTGAAAAATACTGTTTCAGACAATTAAAAGGGCTTTTTCTAAAGGGACAGTGTGGAATCTTTTATTGTTGGACTTTAAGATGTTATGGTTTTATAAGTTAAACTGTCTTTCTGTAATCTGATCTTCCCTACACCTGTGATCTTGCTTGTGTAGACAGGTAATAAGACCAATGATTTTCAGTCCCTGTTTAAAGCACCTTAGTATTTGTTAGGTCTCATTCAACACTAAGGGAGAAAGGCTAGCACCCATGCAGTTTGAGCTGTGAAAATGTAAACCTTTAGGTCATGGCTGTTTGTTCCTGGTTACAGGTTCTTGTTTATTTTCTGGTCATAGATGACATTCTTTAGCATTTCACAAGGATTTTTTTGGTTGTTGGTTGTTTGTGTGTGTGTGTGGGGGTGTTCTGGGTTTTTTTATTTGGTTGGTTTTTTACTGGGGTTTTTTTTGTTACTTTTTTCTTCTCGGTTCCCATTGGGACATAGTTACATCGAGCATTAAAGAAAATGAGTCTGGTTTACAATCCCAGTTTGGGAAGTAGACTTCTGTTTTCTGTGTTGACTGCTGTACATTCTCCATCATTACTTCTTGATGTTAATTTATTGTGGTGGTCAAAATAAAAGAACATTATTTACATTTTTACGGTTGTTTTTACATTGTTTTATTTGGAAGCTTCTTACTATTTTTAAAATCACTTACTGTCTGCCCCTGAAAAAAGTATCAACGTTAACATTAGGCAGAAATGTTTTTAAATGTTTTTTGTAATACTTTATTAGCAGAAGTTTTAGCAATCCTTGATTATAGTTGCTGCTGGCTTACACTGATTTAAAGTTTGTATTTAAATATCATGTAGATGGGTTGATTTAGATTTATAGATTTGAAGACAGTGGAAGTCCTTGTACATAGGAGCAAAATTCAGAAACTTCTAAAAACTTCCATTGTGTTCCTCATTGCAATGCTATAGCTGTAACTACTATTAATGAGTCTTCTAACTGAGCTGTAAATCAGTATATTCTTCCTGCTTTTCCTGGTGGTTGTCCTTGTGAAAGTAAAATACTACAAAACACGTGTCTCAAGGTGTGATTTGATAGGAGCTGGGTGTGCCCCAATACTTGGAAAAGAAAAGAAATATTGGTTCAAGGCCAGTTTGAAATAAGGTTTGGTCAGGAAATTGCATGTGTAAAGAAAGAGAGGGGTGGTAGGAATAGAGCAATCCTCTCCCCTCACATATCAGAAATAGCAGCAATTGCTGGTAGATACAAATATTAATAAAAAGGGCAAATTCTTTGTCATTTTTCCTCAGATGCTGACCAAAGATTTAGTGGCTTTAGCACAGTATAATAGCAGGGTTCCCAGGTCACTGCTATCCTGAACCCCTTGGCTGCCTGTGCTGCCCACTTGAAAGGTGATGTATTTGGGAGATTTGTCAGCCCTGGTGTCTGTTGTCCAAGAGTTTAAGTGGCAGAGCTGGTTTCAGACTGCGGCTGCTTGAGGGGGGCCCAGAATTCCTAGAGTGGCAGTCCAAGGAATTGGGTATTTTGAGGATCAGACTTGCAGAGGCGGGGTGGTTTGGGCTTGCTGATCTGCAGAAAGAGGTGAGCAGCATCAGGGATTCCCCACTTTCAAAGTACAATTCACAAAACAGAGAAGCACAGAGCTGATTCAGAGGCACAGCAATCAGTAGCTGAAAGCATCAGTATGCAAGGAGATAATGGAAATAGCCTGAGGAGGGAATATTTCTAGCCCAAGCATCCCATCCCTGGGCTGTTTCTGGAATTTGATGTCCTTCCTTGAGCTAAGCATCTGAGACTGGTATTCACAGCCTAAAATCTCCTCTGAATGTACCTGCCTGCATTTTCTCTGTGAGTGTGAAAATTCACTAAATCACTTGTAAAACATGGAGAGTTCATTCAGGGGGAGAGATGCTTTCGCACTCTTCCAAGCAGGATATACCTGGATTTTCTGTGTTGGTGGAGTGGGGCACAGCTGGCCAAAACAGCCCCCTGAAGTTTGTCCTCACTTTCTAGGTAGGTGCAAGATTTAAGTAGGCAATTTGATTTGGTTTGGGGGTTTTTTTGTTGTTGATTGATTGGTTTTGGTGATTTGGATTTTTTTGGCAGCCTGGTGAATTTGAACCTTGGAGAAGGTGCGTGAAGTTAGAGGAAGACAGGCAAAACAGAGGAACCTGTATATAGGAGAGAGGATAGTTCTGGAGCCCAACCCTCCACATCCAGCATTATATGTGGGGGGTTTTTATCATGTGACTTTAATTCAAAAACTGTAAGCTATCTTGGGAGCACTAGGCTAGGTCTAGGTGCCTCTCATGCAGGGCTAGAGAGATAAAACTTGTAACGTTTTTGGTGTCTTCATTTCCCTCTGTGAGTCTTTTGTCTTCTTCACAGAGGTCATACCTTAATGACAGGGACACAGACTAAACTAAGACTAAACAGGCCCATCCTAAACTAAGGCCAAGTGCATTTTCCTGGAAGGTGTGTCTATGAACTCTCTTTAAGTTGAAAGTTTAAACCCTGCATTTTCTTCCAGTAGGATATACTATAATAGAGGACCCTACAGGCTTTGGTTTTTTCAGTGCCCTTGGCTGTGCAGTTGCAGCCAACAACCTATTTTACTTCGTTCTTGCCTTACTGGTGTGGCTGTGAGGCAAGTATGCTTTGAGAAGGTTTTGGGGCAGTTGGGATCAGGTACATCTGATTTGTAATCCCATGCAGTTGAATGTGGTCTGATTTACTGAGATGTTGTTATTGCTGTGTAAGGACCCAGAAGCAGAAACTCATGCCCCAGGTTGGGAGGGGTGCTTATTGACCAAAGTGGCCAAGGATGGTGTTTGTAGATTATTTCTGGATTTCACTTGGCAAACTTCGACCAGCAGTGTGAATCCACAATGCTCTTGTGAATCCACTCTAAAAAAGCTGTTGAGAGAAGGGTATCCTGGAATGCCAGGCTCAGGCAGAGAATTGGCTTTTTGACTTCCATGTCAGGGTTCATAGGAGGATTGCCCTGCATGAGGCCATGCTTTGCAGTAACATGCCATCAGAAATCTGCCTGTCCTTCCTTTAAAGTATTTGTTGCATCTGCTGGATTTCCATTAGGCATTTTCTAGCAGGGCTTTGACCTATTATGCTGATGATCTCTGCTGCACATGTGATACCAGCAGATTTACATGAGACCTGTAATTTGTAAATCGAGTCTTTCCTGCACAAGTGTTATCTTTATTTTAATCAATGCCAAGTATCTGGTTGTATTTTATGATCCTAAGGGTCTTTTTCAACCTTAACAGTTCTGTAATTTCCTTAGTACTGAAGAGGGTAGGAAAATATCAACAATTCTTAGTAATATCTGGCTTGCATTATTCATTGGCAAAGGAAATCCTAGTAATGACCAAGATACTTTTTGCATGAAACACTGTATCAACCTAAGATGACATTTAAGACCTTTTTAGGGATTCAGCTAGATGTTTTAAATGCTGAAAATAAATTAATGAAAAAACAAAAAACCCCACAAGAGGAGGCCAATGCTAGTGTATTTTGATAATAAAATGCTTTTAAAATATAAGCATAAAGTATATCTTCTCTTATTTCATATACATTGGGTTTGACCACATTATATTAAAAAAAAATTTAAAAGGCTGTAGTAATAGAGGGGGAAAGCAATTCTGCTGTTAGTACTGAATTCCAAAGAACTGTCGAGTTGACCTTTGCAATATTTTTGACAGAAGAAAATATCTATATAACTCTTTGTATTTTTTATGTGGACTAATCTATTGTCATTGCTAGCTTTCACAGACCTCTTTACTGCACAGAATTTGATAGATGCTTCATGTAATTATAGCTGTAGGGAAGTAGAATAATTCTGGGAATTTCGACCAAGGGGCTTTGCATGCAAGGGCGAGAATTTGAATTTGGTACATAAAAGCAGGAGGAACTGCCACTGAAGTTCAAACAGGGAGATGTGATGAGAATAATTGGGAAGACGGTTGTCTCAGCATCAGTGTGTTGGGTTGATGGGATATGGATGCTGTGAGAGAGAAAAGAAATGAAAGAAAATGGAAAACTCGTTGGGTAGAAAAGTATGAGAAGCAGCAAGATTTTAGAATAGTGTCCTTGGTAAAAGACTCAGAGAAAGTACAGTGTCAAAGATGATGTTTCTATAGATGAAAGAGTGTCAGGGAGAAACCGGTGGTAGTAAGGGTTCTTGAAGGAAGGTCAGAAGTATAAGGTTGGCCATGCAGAGCTTATGTTGCTCTACTATCTTCGCCAGAAGTTTTCCTGTCAGTGTTGTGGAACTGGGTAGAATTGAATGACATTGTTGTGAGGGCGTCCACCTGAGACTGGTTTGAAACCACACTGATAAGGTGCATGTGCAGGCTCACAACTGGAGTGGTGGTGGTTGAGACAAATGTATTTAGTGAACCTCCGCTCAAAAGTTAGAATATCAAATGAACAGGCAAATTTGGATTTAACTTTATGGGAATAACTTTGTAACAAGGGAATAACTTTATGGGCTGAAGACATTTAGAGTGACATTTACAGAGATGAAGATGGAAGTATGTTAATAGCTGGAAGAATTGGGGTGCCTGGAAAATAAGCTGGTGTTTGTCCTGGGAAAGAGGGAGCTAATGGAGCTCAAACTATACTTTTCTAAAAGCAAAGTCAGCAAAATCAACATGTTGCAGAGGGAGAGGGAAACCTTCAAGAAGATAAATGCATATTACTTACTAGTGAACTTACATAGAGAAGTTAAGTTAGTTACTAAGGTTTCAACTTTGAATCAGTGACAGAGTATAAAGTTGAAACCCTGACTTTTTGTTCAAACTTTCAGTTTTATTAGATTGTTTGTCCTTAACTCCTGTGCAGATGGATCTTAACCAATGGTGTTAAAATAGGTGGCTATATTTAAGTTGTGACATTTTTTGACTGGTTTATTTATTTTGATGCTTTTTTTCATTTCCTACAGTAGTTGTTCTTCTCATGACCTGTCAAACTCGTGGGATCAGTCAAGTCTATATCGCACTTCTGACCAATTCAGCTCTTTGGGAAGTATGGACAGCTGGGACCACACTCCACAAGTAACCCAGTATGGAAGACTTTCTTCTGCAAGGTCTAATAGTAGCATTGATCATCTAGGGAGTCAGAGTAAGCGGGATTCAGCCTATGGGTCTTTCTCCACGAGTTCTAGCACCCCTGATCACACTCTGTCCAATGCAGACACTTCTTCGACAGAGAACATGCTATACAAAGTGGGCCATTGGGAGACTGCTAAGCATGGAAGCAAGTCTGGCCAGTTTTTGAATGACAGCAGTGGAACAGAGGATAAACCTGGGTATTTGCCAGCTCCCATTCAATATGAGAACAACAAAAGTCCTAGAATAGAGGAACACCCAGATAGCAAGCTCACTAGCTCTGGAAGATCCAGTTTTGGACCTGTCTGGTATGTTCCTGATAAGAAGAAGTCTTCATCTCCTCCCCCCCCACCCCCACCTCTTCGTAGTGACAGCTTTGCTGCTATCAAAGGCCATGAGAAAGCCCATGGCCCTGTGTACTCAGAGGGTGCCAGCACGCAGCACTTTACAGCCCTGAACCAATCTCAGCCCAGGAACGACTGGAGTTTGGAAACTGTGGAGCAGCAGCGGCGGCTCTCCAGAGCATGTGACAGGAGGATCAGCAGCTCAAATTATAAATCTGATCTCAGTTCAGAACATGCTTTTTCTTCAACTGGTGAAAGGTACAGTAGTAATGCAGGACCTGTGAACAGACTGCAGTCATCCTTGTCCAGCACCGACGTTCGGTTTGCACAACCTGCTTACAGTTACCACCACCAGCACCAGTACAGCGATGAAAGCACTTTTTATCACAGTGCAAGAATCTTAGCTGCACCTAAAGATCAGCAACATTATCTGTCCTACAGTGGCATTCAAGAGTTATCTACAGATCATTTTCATGGCTACAGTCCAAACCAAGCCAACCTGCTCAACACTGCCTCTTTGAACAGTGCTGCTGAACAGAAGGTGGACAACACTGGACAGAGTCGATATTATTGTGTGACAGCAAAACATCCTGCTCAGGGAAGCTCAAAGCCACTACAACTCAAGGATGACAGCTGGAAACCTGCGGTGGGAACTGATGTATCGCTTGGACCTCATGAAAATCCTGCAGTTATCACAATGGCCCAAACCCCAAAATACTATCTACCTCAACAGTCTATTGAATCTTCACTGAAAAGGTATGAGAACAGTAGTCATTACCCAATGGACAGAGAGCGGGATGTAACAGAAGAAGCTAAAAAACCCAATCATACTGAAAAGTCTGGACAAAAGAAAAACTGTGAGAGCAGCTTTGAGGAAAGTGAAACTAGGCATGGTCAGCAGGAGTATGTAAAGAGTTGTGTCCTTACCACTGAAAACAGATCTGCTCAGAAAGATTTTAGGTGGGGTAAAGATGAGAGTAGCAAGATTTCTCCTCAGAAGACCCCAATGTTGCACTCTTTAGCTCAGGAAGGGAAAAAGCAGTCTGACAGCAACCCAGAAGTGGTAACAGAACGACAGGCCCCATTTGACACTCACTTGTCTAAACAGGCACGAAGGAGTGATCGTTTTGCAACAACCCTGAGAAATGAGATCCAAATGAGAAGAGCAAAGCTGCAGAAAAGTAGAAGTACTGCTACATTAGTAGGGTCATCTGAAGCAGAGGAGTGCAATGAGACCTGGAAACCAGATTCAGCAGGGAATGTCACCACCTCCCCAGACACAAACTTTACCAGCACCTACAAAGATCACCTCAAGGAAGCTCAGGCCAGGGTTCTGAGGGCGACATCCTTCAAACGTCGGGACTTGGAGCCCAACCCTGCTGAATATCTCCCCCGGTCACCTGAGCGGAAAAGCAGTAGTCACAACTCTTCGTTATTGGCTTTGGTTTCTGAAGATGTGTCTGGATTCTTCGAGGCTACACAAGCTAAACCGAACCCTTCAGGGAGTGGCACTCATCATGTTTCTCGCATTGGAGCCAGGAAGAGGTTCACAACAGAGCAAAAACTGAAGTCTTACTCTGAACCAGAGAAGATGAATGAGGTGGGGATGTCAGAGGATGAGTACCATGCTCATTGTCATCCAGATATACCAGAAGAAGCCCTGGGCTCATTTGCAGACAGGTGGAAATTTTTTGAAGAAACAAGTAAACCTGCATTTAGAAAATCATCACAGAAACTAGTTGCCCATGGTCTAGCAGAGGGACAGCCTGAGAGGAAAACTCGTGGTGGACAAGAGGGAGAGGAGTTGTGGTATGAGAGAAGGGGTCGGGTGGCCTCTGCTGGACTTGAAACTGCTCATGCTTCAAAGGATAGTATTCACCACAGCAGCAGCAATAAAGCTGCTGATAGGATTGTAAAATCTGCACAGCCACAGCGCCTGGGAACCTTTGCAGAGTATGAGGCATCATGGAAGGAGCAGCGGAAGCCAATAGAACCAAGGAACTCAGGAAGGTACCATTCGGCTGATAACATCCTTGATGCAGGCCATGAACAACATGGGAAATCCCAATACACCCATGAGAGGTCTAGATCATCCCCTTCCACTGATTTCTACAAACAGGTACAAGTGTCTTTTGCATTATCCTTTAAATTGCCTAAGGCAGTGGGGGACAGGAGAGGAGTAGAGGGGGGAAGAGAATTTTTATGAAAATTTCCAGTTTAGGAATACAATGTAGTATGGGGTTTGCCTTTGGTCAGTAAAGGAATAAATTTTATGGGTAGCTCTCCTAAGTAAAATGAGGAATATCAAATATTTTACTGCACAAGAGCAATTGGATCAAGTAATTTCTTGTATATTGTAGCCAGAAGGAAGAAAACAATGTGGTTGATTCAATAATATCCTTTTTTTTACAGTAGAGATGTAGGAGGATCAAAGCAATCTTCACCCATAGTTTTTTTTTCATTGGTGTAACTGACTTCCCTATTTTAAGGTTTTCAGTTCTCTGAAACTATGAAGAAAAATGTTGCAAAGGGAAATAATATCTACTTTTGTCCAATTTTGTTAATGGTCTAATAGTTTCCATGGATTTATTCTTCTAAATTTGCTTGCTGCAAAAGCTACATAGGATAAAATGTCTGTCTAATAAAGTTTAGAGATTATAAATATACCTGTTAATTGTAAAGCTACACTACAGCAACAAATGAAACTGCTTAGTGTTTTGTTTTATGTCAGTTTGCTTGATTTAAGATGTATACATTTATTCCTTAGAGAGTTGTCAAATGTCTGTTCAACTTGCAAGTAAATATTAAGTTAATTTTTAACTGAGCAGGCCAGGGAATGGTTGGCAGGTGGCACTGCAAGTAAACAGAGAAACCAAGTTTCTTTAGTTCTCTGTTAAAAGATGTTGTTCAAGCTGCTACAAGATTGTCTGATACCTCTAAGGAGTCAGAGTGTGTTCAACTTGTGTTGAACTTTGCCTTATGCAAGAAAAGACTAGAAGCAATGCAGTTGTGTATATTATTTTTTCCTCATTTTTTCCCCTGTTGCTAAAAACATTGCATGCATACACACATCACCTGTGTGTGTGTGCGTGTAGACATGGAGTAGAACGAGAATACCTCAAGAAGAAACAAAAATGTTGATCTCTAAAAGTTGTGAACTGTCCTTCTGTAAGTTTTTTATGTCTTTAAGTTTTGCAAAAGTTATTTTTGAACTCTATGTGCAGACTTAATTATGCAGATAATTTATTAGGGTAGAGATTCCAACCACTGAAAATATTCACCTGGAAGTTATTTTGAAAATTAAATTCACTAAATTATTAAATAATTGCCTACCCAGCAGAAAAATCATATCATCTATTCCTTGTATGCATTTCTGGTTTATTAGTCAGTGCCTTTAAGTTCAGTATAGGCCTCCTGGGGCAAAAAGCAGACACCTGTTTAGGCACCTGGAAAATATGGTGGTAAGTGCATTGAAGGTACTTATAACAGACAAGTAAATAAAGATGTTGTTTTGCATATATGATTCAGATTATTCCATTGCTAATGCGCAGTTAAATTTCCTGTAGGTTCAGTGTTTGTAATGCAAAGCTATGCTTTGGGTGGGGTTGTTTGAAGATAGTGAGATAATAACATTCTGGAACAGCAATGTTGTGTGTTTTACTGAGAAACTAAAGTACACGCACGGGGATCCAAAAGCTAGTGCGTACTTGCATCTTCTAAAATGTGAGCGGCTCTTCTGTAACTTCTTTCCCTCTTTTTTTTTATTTTTTTGTCTTTACCAAATGGAAGTTGCAAACATTTATATAAATGTTCAGCTCTTCTGTAGATCAGCAGAGCAGTAACCTGAGCACAGCCAGGTTGGGAGTGCTGTGCAAGAGGTCACAGAGCATACTGAACTGCTTAAAACCAAACAAGCTTCAAACATGCTGTGCTGTTGACTTCATGTATATTCAAACAGAGCAAACCCACAAATAAGAGGTTCCATAATCATAGATTTTTCAAGAGTCTGAAACACGATGACTTGGTCTCTTACTTGTACTATAAACCACTTCTAGGAAGTTTCAGTTGAACTAAGGAGGCAAGCAGAGGATTTAAAGGAAGATGGGGAGTGTATTTTCTCTAAAGTCAACAAACTGGATGAAAGGAACTGCACTGTAAGGTGAGTATTTCTTAATTTCTGTCTTTAAAAGATGTATTTTTGACAGCTCTGATCTGATCTTTTCCTGGCCCAAACTGGAAGTTTTGCTGTGATGATTTCAGAGTTTCTGCAATGCCTTTTCCCCTTGTTTCACTCCTTCTCTTCACATACTTCAATGTGCATGATAGAATTAATACTGGGACCAAATTTCTGGGGACTGTAGTGTGAACCTGAAGAAACTGTCGAGTGCTGAGCATATTACACTTTGTTCAGAGGTAGATGATTCTTACTTGTGTGCACGAAAGAATAGTTACAGGTTTTGTGGGGAATGACTTGAGGTTTCCTAAAAAATTTTCCTGTATTATCCTTGGCAAAGACAGCATGGTACTGTAACACAGTAGTGCTGTAAGCTGGACTTTTCTTGTGCCTTTACAAAATACAGTACATGAATAGAAGCCACAAAAATTTGTTTTCCCGTTTGATCGGCTCCAATTTTCTCTGTTACTTTATCTTTAATTAAAACTGTACAGTGTTTTCAGACCCTTTTCAAATGTAGGAGCTGCATGTACAATGTAGTTAAAATCCTTTGACTACCATGTAGGGGGTTGCCCCCTCCTGGCCCTTTGTGGTGTAAGCAGTGATTTCAGCAATCGCTGATGCTGCGGCTGCTGAAGTGGCGTGTGGCAGCTGAGCTGAGGTTGTCACACACTGCTGTCACCAGCTCTGACAGCTCCGAGTTTTGTAACAGAAAGAACACAAGTATAGGAAAAAGAACTTCTGTGGGCTTTCCTTGGTTCTGGAAGTGACATTAATCTCTCAAGGGGAGAGGAAATTATGAACTGTAGTAAACACAAACTGTAATCGTGACTGTAAAATCTTGTAAAAAAATTAGTATTTATTTGTGGGTTTTTACGATTGAATTTTGCATTGCTTGTGGCTCAGATGAAGAGACCATCTGCTAGTTTTTCTAATTTTTTTGTAGCCCTTTGTACTTACCATAGTGATTTCAAAATGAATAGCCCAGGAGGGTGTGAACGTGTGCGCAGGCGTGTGGAGGGTGATGGGCTGGAGGGAGGGGGAGGTGGCAGCACAACGAGCCGGGAGCAGACAAGCTGCTGTAGGCAGGCAGCGTCTCTTGACAAGTAAAATGATTTCCCTCCACCGGTGCTGAAGCCGAGTCACAAAAGCATGCGAATAATACTCCTACGCCAGCATTTTAACAGTGTTTGTGCAGCACAATTTTTGCTTTATGATCACAGAATCCATGAAAATCACATGACTGGGCACCAGGTGCAACAACATTTTTTTTTTTTAAATTATATTTTGACATACAGTTTCAGATGTAGTATTTGGCCATTTTACTGCAGTAGAGCAGGTTTTGTAAAATGGTCTCTCTCACAGTCTTTCCCTTAACACTGATATGCAGAAGGGTGATATGCCTTCTGTCTTCAAAAAGCCAACAAAATAGAATCCCTCATTTGGGCATTTAATTCCCATGTTGTGAACTACCACCATCTGATGATAAATGGCTGCCCTATAGGAAAGAATATACATTTCCATGTGTTCCTTTTTTAACAAGGCATTCTTGTGCTCAAAAGGAGCCAGACTCAGGATGACGTGAATTGATTTTATGATTTTTGAGCTGCCCTAAAGGCATTTGGTTTTCTATTTTTAGAAGCTAGCAATCTGCAAATGGCTAGAAAATCTATCTAATTCATGGTATGTTCTAGAACTTGAATAGTAACCAAACCTAAGGTCTTCTCTGTAGTCATATTTAATATTTTCCTTTAAAGTCTGGGTTTGGAATAAATTGCTGGCAGCTGTTATTTTGTGCTACTGAGGCCTGTGTGCTATGGTTGCCTTTGTACTACCAAAACCAGTGTGACCAGGCTGGACATGGGAGCGGCCCTTCAGCATTTGTGGGGGTTAGATGTAGAGGGGTTGAGTTGATGAAGATTATTTGTGAACCTCCCTCATCTTTGAGCTCTCTTTTTCCTCTCTGAGGTTACTGAGTGCTTTCCAATGGATTCAGGTTGTTTCATCTCTCTTTTTAGAACAGCTACAACATGTTCTTCTAAACTATACTATTTAATAGTTTAGGGTATTATTTTTATGGGAAGAGGAAGTACTGGTCCATAGCAGCCATTATCATCTCCCATGCAAAAGCCAAAACACTCTTGTTATGAACTTGCAGGGGTACCACGAGTCATCTAACATGAGTATTTTTATACTGAGGTTTGATGTGATTCTCTGTATGTTCTTAACTTTAGGATGGCTTAAAAGCATTATACTATTCTACTGATCTGTAAAACAAAAATTAGTGCTTTTTCACTTTTAATGATGCTACTCTTTCTGTTTCAGATTAGTTAGAAAAGCTTACCTTTTTACAGATGTAAAGTCTGTGCTTCTTTAAACACTCTCTTTCTGCATTTGTAAAATGACTTTTACTGGTTATAGAAGTCTTCACAATTTCTTAACTGACACAGACATTCAAAAGGAAAAGACGAAAATGCGTGCTCTGACCAGTAGCCTCTGGCTTCCAGCAGTATGACATGCACATGTAAAAGTCATTCTGCATCAAAAGAATCGTGCTTTATGATCTAATTCTTAAGATTGCCATCTGTGACTAGAGATGTTTACAGTAGTTGCTTTTGTTTAGCTTCTAAGAATATTTGACTTCTACCTCTATTAATTTGTCCCTGTGATGTCTGTTAAAGTTACATAATTTCAAAAAGTGAAAAAGGATATATGAGATCACAGGTCACAGAAAGTATTTCAGCATTTAATAGGTGTCAAATCCAAGATCGTGTACATGTCAAATGTAGGACCATGGCATGACTCAACTGTAATTAAACACTGCAAAATGTTTCTTTCAGTTCTTTCATACCTTAGTAGTTACTCCTGTTTGAGTTGAGTTCTTGAAGGCAGAGGAACAGCCTTTACCATACAAAACCAAAGTAAAATATATTCTTAATGCTTAAGTTGACCTAGATGCCCAAGTGTAATATTTTAGGAAAATCTTTGACAAACCAGAAACAGGAGCCTATGGAGGGATTCCCAAGTTCTTTATTAGGCTTTTCATAAGGAAACTGAGTTTTCAAGACCTGGGAATATCTAGGCTTCATGCTTACCAGGTGATGCAGCAGCAAATTATTGTGAAAGGAAGAAAGAGGACCTTCGGCAACACAGGAGCATGAATGATCTTATGTCTTCTGAATCGAGTCAAATGGAAAAGAATTTACAAATGGCTAATAGTCCATTTACGTTGTGTTTATATATATCATGCATATATGGATGTATGTACACCCACATAAAATATACATGCATGTTTTGATAGTTATTTCTCTTAGTTTTTTCTCGTTTGTTACCATTATAGGTGTCAGGGCTACATATCTATGAGGACTAACTAGCAGTGGGGAAAAACTGCCCAACAATCCACAATACACACTTGGACAAATTAGTTTCTCATGTTTACAGTGATAGATGGTGTAAAATAGACATTTGAAAATAAATTAGAGATTGGAAATATTCTTAGGAACTACACAGTTTTTCATAACTCCAGTAGCTTTAAATTCTGTATTTCGGTTGGTTGTTTTTGTTTTTTCCACTGTGGTGTCAAATTAATATAGTACCAATGTACAGTGTTAGTATCAGCTTAACTGGGAATTTAGCTACTGAAATGCAAGACTTGAAGGGTTGGGGGGTTTTATATGTAGCAAAAAGGCCATTTTCTTAAATAGTTAATCAGAACTCTGCTTGCAGGCATTCTGTTACACAGCTATTCTAAACTTGTCTTCTTTATTTAGAATTACAGAATCCTAGAATGGTTCAGGTTGGAAGGGACCTTAGAGATCATCTAGTTCCAACCCTCCTGCCATGGGCAGGGGACCTTCCACTAGTCCAGGGTACTCAGAGCCCTGTCCAGCCTGGTCTTTGACACCTGCAGGGATGGGGAGTCCATAGCCTCTCTGGATAACCTGTTCCAGTGTCTCACCACTCTCACAGTACAGAATTTCTTCCTGATTTCTAATCTAAACCTGCCCTCCTTCAGTTTAAGGCCATACCCCCTTGTCCTATCTCTACATAACATTGTGAAAAGTCCCTCTCCAGTGTTCTTGTAGCCCCCTTTACGTAGCAGAAGGCTGCTGTAAGGTTCTCCTGAGCCTTCTCTTTTCCGGCTGAACAGTCCCAGCTCTCTGAGCCTGTCCTCAATGGAAAGGTGTTCCAGCCCTCTGATCAACTTAGTGGCCCTCCTCTGGACTCATTCCAACGGGTCCATGTCTTTCTTCCATTGAGGACCCTAGAGCTGGATGCAGAAATCAAGATAGATTTTCACAGAAGCAGAGTAGATGGGAAGAATCCCCTCCCTTACTCTGCTGGCCACGCTGCTGGTGATGCAGCCCAGGGCACGTTTGGCTTCCTGGGCTGGGAGTGCACATTGCAGAGTCGTTATTGAGCTTTTCATCCAGAAACATCCCCAAGGCTTTCTCTCCAGGGCTAGTCTTGATCCATTCTCAGCTTGTACCTGTGCTTGGGATTGCCCTGACTCAGGTGCATGACCTGGCACTTGGCCTTGTTGAACTTCATGAGGTTACTTTACTCATTTATGTCATTTACTTTATATACATTGTTACAGTCGAATTGAGAAGTTCTTCTGGAATGAACATTGCTAGGCAAGTATGTCTCAGTCATTGCAGGACTTACAAAGACATTGCCAGAACTATGTAAGGAAAATGTTTTTCCCCTCTTCCCTTTTCCTCGTGAGGAAGAAAATAATATGATCTTGTGCAACTGCTTCTTTAGAAATCAGTGAAAAAATTACTTTAGCAAACATTTCATGCGTTTGTTAACAACCTTCAATATTTTATGTTGCGAAAAAAGTCTAAATTCTCTACACTTCACCTACAACTGATGTAATTTTTCACATTAATTCTTCTAGAGCAAATAAATATCAACTTGTTAAGTATGGAATGACCTAACAAGTACTATTTTGTAGAAAATAAAGTATAAAAATGCATAATTTTTTTAGCTAATATGCAGTGTACTGTCAATTTCTATGTTCATTTTATTCAAGAGCTTTTAAAGTGAAGTGTTGTCTTTTTTAAATCAGTTTTAGTAAAATAAGGACTATTTAAATGTTTAAGTGCTCTTGTTTGAGGAAAGTTAGTTTTGATTTAAAGGGAGAAGAAAACACTTTTTGTGTAGCCAGAACATACCAGTTTGATTGAAGTGATGCTTCAGATATCTGAATTGCTAACAGTAATGAATTTGCATGTGAAAATGTCTTCTTGCATAAAGTTGGTAATAAAAAAAATTTAAAAATTGCAGTTTTCCCTTTCCAGTAAGTTGTGTGCAGCTATTTGTTGTCATCTGAAGGAATTGCAGAAGAGCCAATGTCCATGTTCACAGGCTCTTAGCTATTAATAAAGACTTCAAGTATGTGAGCTCCTGAAACCCTTTTTGTTTACATTAGAATCATAGAGTGGCTTGAGTTGGAAGGGACCTTAAAGACTAATGTAGTTCCAACTCCCCTGCCATGGACAAGAATATCTTCCACTAGACCTTCCACTTCCAAAGGCCTATCCAACCTGATCTTGACACTTCTGGGGATGGGGCATCGACAACTTCTCTGGGCAACCTGTACCCATACCTCACCACCCTCACAGTAAAAAATTTCTTCCTAAAATCCTATTCTAAATCTCTCCTTCTCAGTTTAAAACCATTACCCCTTGTCCTATGACTACACACTCTTGTAAAAAGTCCCTCTCCACGTTTGTTGTAGGCCCCTTAGGTACTGGAAGGCTGCAATAAGGTCTCCATGAGCCTTCTCTTCTCCAGGCTGAACAATCCCACTCTCTCATCCTGTCTTCAGAGGAGAGGTGTTCCTGGCCTCCTCTGACGTGGTTCCAGCAGTCCATGTCCTTAACATTTCTTATGAGATAAGGATTATTAAGGCATCTTTTCAGATAATTTTTTTTCCAGTTATGTCATTGTATGTGTCATCTGGCACATGATGCAATACAGTCTGGGCTGTTACAAAGTTTCTATTCTGAAAATGGGAAAATACTACTGTGGCTCTTCCTATGGATACAGAGAAGAGAGTCCAACAGCATCTATTCATATATGAGAAGTACCCTGTCAGCTTTCATCTTCCTTAGATTTCTGTGAGTACTTGTAAATAGTACAAGTTTCTTGCCATGAACTACTGTCTTTCGTAAGTACTAGCTCTATGTGACTGACTAATAACAGTAGTTAAATAAATATCATGCTTTGAGACAGTGTAACATGTGAATCACTGGTACATGATGGAAGTTGATGGATGTTGATGCTTAAGACGCAGACCAAAGTCTGCCTAGGCAGGGTTTTCTTTCCTGACTGAACCAGTAGGAGACTGCTTGGGGAACATAAAACCATAAAACCAGGGCAAAGGAGGAGCCAATACTGCTGGGTATCTTGTCCAGCCTCTGTTAGTCTGTCCATCTTTCAGCTTTGTTTTATTTTTAGGGGTGTTGGTTGGTTTTGGTTTTTTTTTACTGCTGTGAAGTAGAGAGATTATATGTTCACAGAACAGTTTGTTAAATTCAGCTTTTCATTCCTGCATAGCAGTCATTTCAGTTATACAGCATTGTATCTGTGGGTGAAGTACAGGAAAAGCTGTCTGTGGGTTACTTTGCATTTATTAAATCTGAATTTCATCTACTGTTTTATGGCCCATTTGTTCAATGATAGAAACTCGTTAGTTTTGTGTCTTTATTACTCAGAATAATTTTCTCATAGCGCAACCTCTTTCCAGCTTGTTTTTCACCCTTTTGTAATCGTCTGGATCGAACCAGTTCTGTGAATGATGTGATGAGGCAAATGAGGACTTATCTCATGACAGTGAAATTTTAAAAATCTCTGATGAGGAAAAAATTTTAATTTCATCTAAAATCTGAAGTCTCTGTCATCCAGATCACTCTTATCTATATGTGTAGTGACTCTAAGATTATTAATGCATCCAACTTTTCTGCACTAACCCAAATTATTCTTCGTCATTTTTATGCACTAGTTAGTGCAGCTGCTGAATCTCTTTATAAAAATTCTACTTCTTTCCTTAATTTAGGTGTTAAGCTTATGGTTCTGAAGTTCTGAAGATTCATAATGAATATTTTTATTCTTCCTTTCTTTCATTCTGTCTCTTCAGCACCCTCACACCTTCCCTCCCCAAACATTGCAGGTGTCACTTTACTCAAGCAGTTGCCCAAGTATCAGTTGTGCGTCACAGCTACTATTTCAGCAATTTCATATGGAAGTTTCGGGTAATTATCATATAGTCCAGGTAAATCATGACTACCCACTTTCAGTGGTGTGCAGCATGTGAGAATGATTCCTGCATAGGCCATTCTTTGCTCATGGAGGTGTGAAGGGGAGTCCATGTCTGTTTTTTGCTGTGGCCTTATTTGCTTTGTATTCTTACAACTGTACTTTTGTCCCTATAGTCTGTTTGAAACAGATACCTGTGTTTGAAACAGTGGTTTTTTTCTTTTTCTTTTTTTTTTGTTCTAACACCCTTAGGAATTTGTACGTCAGCTTTTTCTTTTTTTTTTCTTAAGCTTTTTTTTTATCTTATTTGTTTATATATCTGGTTTGCTAGATTAGTTTGATTAGTTGTGGATTTTCCTCATTTGGGTAGGACTTTAGTTCATTGGTGGATGTCCTTTTAATTGCTATTTAATTCAACCTTTGGAGGGAACAGCAAGTGGGAAAGAAAAGAGTGGTCGGGTGTTTTGGTAAGTGTTACACATTTTCCCTGAGTTTCATATATTGTATCTTCAGTTGCATGTTATCTCTTAGCATTATACCATCTGGCTTCTTCTTTTAAAAATATTCATCTCATGTATGTAATGCCCTTTTCAAAATGAAATACCACAGTGTGGATGCTTGATCTTTCAAGAACGATTTATCTAAATACATATAGCCACTGGCACAGGGTATTCTCCAAGTAGCAAAGTTTTGGACCAGATTCTTCTCATGCCTCAGGGTCAAGGCAGAAGGTCACATGATATATTGTCCCACTTGAAGTCTTTTTTCTTCTCTTGTTGTCCGTTTTAAAAACTTCAGACTGCTTGAGCTGAGAGATGTGTGGTTCTTCGAAGCATCACAAATGCATTATTCAGGATTTGGGGTTGGTTTGCGGCTACAATGAGAGTGTTAAAACTTGCAGGCTCCTGCCATTGCCTCCCCATTCCTCAGTCTCCTGGCAGCACTCATCCCAGGGGCTGTCAGGTGTTCATCCTGCAGGTTGGTGTAATGCTCCACTCTGGCTTACCAGCAGCTGCTGGATCTCATTAAATGGGTGCTGGACTGCCTCCAAAGCCTGTGCTTGGTTTACAGTAGCTACAGTAATGCAACCCTGTTTCTCCTCCATTCAATTTGCTCATTCTCTGCACCCTTGAAAGTGTGGATTCTCCCTCTACCTTTGTTAGCTGAATTTTGAATACCCATTTCTAAACTTGAAGGTGGCCACCCCACCTCATAGATCCCCTTTTTTCTACTTCCAGCTTCCTATTACGGAGTAAAGTTACTTTTGCTTAATTGCTCCTGGCACATCTGTTCTCCACTGTGCATGCAGTGACAGCTGGGGGTATATGAGGCCATCATGGGCTGATAAAAGGAAGTGTTGGAGAGTAGTTTCTTCTTATAGAAGTTTATTCCCCCTGCCCCTAAATGTGTTTCCAAGAACGAGAAGCTGGAAGAAGTCCTAAACATGATTCTGAAGCTACTGAAATTGGGACTGAGTGAAAGGAACAGCACACAAAAAAGTTTGTGGAGAGAGAAACAAGAGTAGTTCATTTTTGTGTTCTGGTTTGATTTTACTGCTTTCCCTGTAAAGATGATTAGAATGAAAACCATCTAAAGACGTACTTTTTTGTTGCATTGCTTGAAAGTCAGCTATATTCTTATGACCCTGTTAATGATACATTTGAGTAGGGAGATAAGGCATAATGTAAGGTATAGTCTCCTGTAGTTGGTCATACAAGCATCATGTGCTGATGTATTGTAGATTTTATTTCCCTTATTTGATGAAAGGCATCATTGGAAATAGGTGACTGATTTGTCTCCTCAGTGGAGCAGTCTGTAGTGTTTCTGACATATGGAGTGGCTTTATGGTGTTCTGGTACTAAAGCTAGCCTGTGAAATGTTCACTTTCTGCTATAAGCCCTTAGGCAGCATGGTTTGATTTGCTGTCACGCAGGAGGCTGTTTATGGCAGTAAATTTGAGCGAAGTTTTGTGCTAAAAAGTAACATGACAGCTATAACTTCCATTTCTCTTCATAGGCCAACCAGACTTGCTACAGTCTGTTAACCAGTTGTGTTGTATTGTGTAAACGGGTGTGTTTTCTTTAAGTCATTCTCTCTCTCTCTTGAAATCAAATAGGCAGCTTTGGGAGGCAGAAAAATTTTAAAGGAGGTTATTAACTGCTCTGTTATTTTGCATGCAGTTTAAATAACATTTTCCTCTTAAAGTAGTCATCTTTAAAATGATCTTTTAATACATATTAAAGCCTCATCCACAGCTTCTCTATTAAGTCTTTAGTGTGTTCTTGCAGAAAAAATAGAGGATCTTGAGCTTTGCTCTGAAGGCCACGATGCTTTTGGTTTCTAAAGATGGAGCGTGGGGGTGGCAATTTGCTCATGGAGCATGAAAGCATTTAGTTCTTTCCCTGCAGAATCTCCTGCAAGAGAGAATGCCTGTACACACAACACATGCAAAAAAATTGAAGCTGGAGGGCTGTTGATGAAGACTCTTCTCTAAAATTAAAGGCTTGGTTATTTGAACATTGTTCAGAAAAGAGCCTAGTAACACACTGAGCTTTTAAAATCATTGTAAATATTTAAAACTTGCAGAGCGGTAGCTGCGGAAATGCAGATTTTCACAAATGAGAAGAAAAACCCTTAAAAATAAAGGACTTTTAAATTTTATGGTTGGTTTTTTTTTTTTTTTAATAACCAAATCCAGGGGTGGGGGTGGTGGAAAGGAAAAGCTTTGAAGTCTCTGAGATCTTTTCCCTGAGGTCAGAAGTTTCTGGTGATGTAACATACAATACAGACTAAGCCTTCACTTATCAAGGTTAAAGTTGACGGAGCTTGTATGAACTTGTCAATCATAGGAAGCAGGCAAAAACAAGCCAGCTGTTGTGAGGCATGGCTTTGAAAATCCTCTGTGTTACAGTAAATGAGACGCAGAGGTTGAGACAGATTCAGTTCTGCGAGGCTTTCAAACTGGCTGGCACGTTTGCAAGGATGCAAAGCTCAGATATCCAGTGAATATGGGTAAAAAGCTGTAAATCCTGGTAAGATTGTCTTGTCTTTAGTGTTAAAGCGTGAGAGAAGTGTGTGCCTTATTTACCTTTTTTGGTCAGCTCTGAACAGAAATTAGCAGTATTAATTCATACAGTATTTCTTTTGTTCTTCAGGTCTTTGAGCACAGGCTGCATCTTCTGTCCCTATCAGCAGAAGCTATGGTAGCAAATTAGAAACGATGCAATGCGTGGTACAAGATTTTATTTTGCCTAGTGTAATCGACTGCTCTGTTTGCTGATGGGTTGGGAGAATAGGGGGAAAAAACGTGAGTTAAAACCAGCTAAGATGCTCTGTGTGCATACGCTCGCACACACGCGCTGTTTTTAGCAGCTTTTGTTTTCACAGTTGGCATCATGCACACTGGAATTAGAAGGCAGTGCCTTTCGAAAATACTTGTTTTCTGGACTGAGGGCTGCAGTGCCGTTGTTGTGGCTCAGGGTGCCAGGCTCGGGGTTCCTCTCGGCTAGGGGTGGTGCGAGAGCTTTTCATCTTGTTATTTTCCTGGCAAGCCTGTTACTGTGAGTGCAGGCTTGCACGAAGACCTTTTCCACAGCAGCAGGAGCTATTAGCTGGGAGTGTAAGAGAATTGGATGTGACTGTTGGAAGCAAGCGGTGAGTGTGGCTCTTGAGTGAAAAGATGGCTATTGAAATGTGTGCATATGCATGCTAATTAATTTAAATAACTGGTTTAGGATTTTTTTTCCTTTAGAGATGAGCTGTGTTCATTTTGTGCCTGCCTGAGAAACCCAGGTGACCTAGCTGTTATTCACAGTGTTTTATTTTATAGCTTTTCTTCTGTTACCTAATTTTTGTTCAGCTGCAAGCAGCTGTTTTCAGTAGCAATAGCAACAAGAAATAGCCACAGCATATGAGGAAAAAAAATAGATGAAAAGAATCAAAGGAATGACGGCTGGAATGTAGGGGGTTTTTTAGTAAATTGATAAAACAATCATTCTTCTTTGACCTTTTTTTAATGCGACTGTGATTTCCTTGTTAGCAGTGTTGGAAAGTATTGTCTTTTGTCTCTGCAATGGTTGCCATTTGTGTAATATGATGGCTCTCGTTATACTGTTGGGATATTATGATGATTGAATTCAATGTGTAAGTACAGAACACATTAACTGGTTGACTTAAGTGAGTAGAAGTCATTTTAATTCCATGCAGGTAATCCCCTGTGTGCTAGGACAGGCATGCAATAGATAATTTTTATGGCTGTATTCCTACTTGCTTTATCTTTTATCATTTATTTTTGATGTGTAACAGAATGGAGGAGGGGCTTTGTGTTCTGAACTAAGGAAAGGAAAACATCCCTCCCTCTACCCTTTCCCACAAGATTCTTCCCTTCTGCATAAAGGCCCCTGTGCTGCTCTAAGAAATTTAATTTTAATTGGATTTGATTTTTATTGTGAGTCCATGCCTTTTGCTGTTATCCATGACTGACTGACCTACATCTATCCATCAACATAACTTTGTTTAGGTACTGCTGAATTAGAGTGGGTCTGTTGAATTTATTTCTGATTTTCATGGGGAGAGGGGTAACATTTTTAGAGAGAGAGAATGAGAGATGAAAACATTGCCATGTGTATGTTGCCATGCAGGCAGGAGAGGAGAGAAATTCTGGTGGGATTGATGGACTGGCAAGCAGCGTCTGTTATCATATTTCGGTCTGTGATAAAGCCAGGTGATAATGCAGGGGTTGTTAAGCTAGAGTGACACTTTGCTTTATCACATTGGGTGCAACAACTAAGCTGTATTTAGTGTAACTGACTAAACAGAGAGCTGCCATTGAGGCAGATAATGTTAACAGGCATTCACAGACAGAACTGAAAACCAAGACTCGCATCATGATAAACGTGTTGTGGTGTAACAGTGATGTGCCATGGGATGTACTTTGTGAAATATCTTGCTGGTTTTGTACCTTCAGTTGTCTTCTGAAGTATATCAGGCCTTTTTTCTTTCTTTCTTTCTTGAGAGAAAGCATTCTCTCATCATTCAGCATTCATTATTGTTTTCATCTTAGCACATGCTTTGGGTTTAGGACCGTTTGCTTCAGTAGTGCATCTCGGATGGTAGTTGCCATCATCTGTCTCTTCAGACCAAGGCAGTGAACAACTCTACTTCTTGTAGTGGCTTATGTGCTGTGCATGACTGTTAGGGTACAGCCATCATGGTCATTAAATTACCTGGTTTATAGAGGGTCCTTTATTCTTTGCATTTGTCTTTGAAGATTTCTAACTAGTTTCACAGCCCAAGTTATCATTTAGAATCTTTGGAATATGCTTCATGTGTCACTACCTGATGAGTAGTGTGTGCTGTACTGGCTCAGTAGTGATAGTAGATAGAGTGTTCATCAGAAAAATGAACCACTGGTAACATAATTACCCCAGTATTGGGTTTCTACATTGTGTGCTGTCAGTGTCTCCTTGGCATTGCAATATTGAAGCCAATTTAAGGGCTTCAAAACCTTTGGGGTCCTGGAGCCTCTAAAGAAAAAGACATGTGGGACTCAGATGAGGATTGAGATGCCTAATAAAAGTGAGATGTCTACATGCAAGTGAAGTGCTGACTCAAGTTATTATCCGTAGAGAACTTGAGTGTGATTCTAAGTTGGCTGAACAGTTGGCTAAACACAGGTGTCTAGTGAGACCTGAGATAGCCCAGCATATCCCACTTGGCTTCCAGCTGCCACCTCTTAGGGGAACTGATGCCTTTGAATCTTTAAAGTTTCTGAAATTGTAGGAAAACCTATGTTGTTGTTTCAAGCAGACCTATACTGTTTAGAAGGAACTACCCATTTTTGCGGACCATTGCAGAAGTGCTTTTGGATCCCACTGTGCCAAGTGCCAGGCAAATACACAATGAAAACGTAGTTTCAACACATAAAGTTTATAGCTGAAAAAGTAACATATTGGCAAGGATTGTGCCCATGAACAGGATTTTGTCATATGCAAAGACAGTATTTCACAATTGCTTTAAGCCATATAATTATCTGTTTCAAGCCAGGTCAGGTCCTTGATCCAGTTTTATATGGGGCTGTACAGTTGTACTGCTAGTACAATGGGGAGAGTGGGAAGACAAAACTCAAAATGGCCTAACAAGGAGACAACCTCTTCTGGCAAAATACCTGCATGAGGTCACTCTAAAGAGACTGCAAAACTTTGGCCTTGATTTTGAGGGCGTTTTTGTTATTGTATGGTGAGGACTTTTATGGAGGAGTCATACTCAGGTATGAAGATGAAGGCCTTTTTCCAATGTAGCTTGTAGTTCTTGAGAAGGAATTTAAGTTAAATGAGAAACAACCACTCCATTTGCTCTCTTTTGCCAGTGAGTTAGTGCAGGACACATTGTTGCTTACATAACTGTACTTATGTTTTATGGTGAAACTTTTGCACAGGGGTCAGGTCTTTAACAAATGATACATTTTTCAAATGTTGGCTAATGCATTTTTGCAAAGCTTATCTAGTCTACTATTTTGAAGTTGGAGTGTCTTGTGGCACTGTTTGGGTTGGCCTGAAGCATTGTCAAGAAATTGTAAATCAGACAGATAAGAATCAGACACATATAGTTGATTGAAGTCACTTTCATTTATTGAGGTATGACATTCAATCAAATAATTCTACCTCTGTCTAGATTTAGTCAAATCCTGAGTATGGGGCAAATGAAGGAAGTGGTTTGGGGTTGTTTTTTATGGCAACCAAAAATGTTATTCTTCTGATAGGCATCTATACATAATGATTCATTTTTGTAATTGCTCATTGACTCCACTGGCAGGCTCCTATTAACGTGTGTGTGTATAGGTACATATATATAGTTTAACTTTCATGTAAAAGCTTACATTACTGTTACCTGTCTCTGGTTTGTTAGAATAACCTGTTGTATTATTGCTTGGGAGCCTGGGAGTGTACAGACTGGGGATGAGACTTTGGAGGGGTTTTTTCCCAGCTTAGTGTTCTTTTGGCCTTTACATTGCGATCTTGAGCATGTATGCCCCAGGCTAATGGAGCCAGAAGGAAACAGAGAGATGTACTTGTCCATTTAGATAGGAGATACTTGGTGCCAGTCTGGAGATGCACATTCCCACCCCCATGGCAGGAAGTGGTGGTGGTGTACTGGGTGACTGAGGCCATTGTGTGAAACGTGTGAGCTACAGAGCAGAGCTCTTCCCATGCTTACCTGGCCCATGAGTGCAGAGCCTCTTGTCTCTCCACACAGACCCCCTCTGGGAATGCTGAGCCCTCTTCTAAATGAGAGATTCTCAAAAATGTGGAGGACTGGTTTGTGTAATGAAGCAATGCCTTCTTCTCAGTTAAAAGCATACATTGGTTTTCTGCCCTCCACCATTTAGATATGGAGGCTCCTATAGCTAAATACCTAAAGCAGATGCAGTAAAAAAGGTTCATGTTAGACTCCAGTACTAGACTCACCCTTCGTGAATACCACTTTGTATCAACAAAGACTCTTAATTACAGTTCCTTTGCAGTCCAGGCTGAGCGGTGTAAGTTGTCTGACAGTCAAAGCTGTAATGTCGTGGCGTGCCAAGGGTGGAGAATGTGGTGTGAGCTTTCCCAGTTCTGTTGCTTCACAAAGGCTCTTGCATTTGGGAAATTGTGGCATTGTATTATGGGGATGGGGGAGGTTTGGGTTTGAAGATGACTAAGAGTTTAATGGTTTTGATGTTGACTGGTTTGTTATCTAGAATGAAAATAGTAATTAAGTCAATTGTCATATTTTCAGATTACTTAAAACTGTTCTGTCTCTCTCACTTTGTGATGCTTGGTAATAAATGATAAATTCCTTTCAGTGGTATGTTATCCTTGCATAATCCTATGAGCCTCATTTCCAAACCAGCTGTATTCTGGGCACATTACATGATGCACCAACAGATGTAAAGCAGCTTAGTGGACTTCTTGGTATTGATAATAATGTAACACCTTTACAGGTTCTTGCCACTGTGTTCTCCTGGGGCTTGAAGCTTGCTTTCTTTTCCTCCTTTCTGGACAGTAAGCTTGAATCTCTCCAAAATAATGTGATAAGCATGTTTTGCATGAGGACCCACTCACAGTGTTGAATGTAGCTACCACTTTTCCTCAGACCCGTTATCTGTGGCACTGCAAAACTTTTGATTAATTTTGTGGAAGCTATATGAAGACACCTGTGTAATCTCTGAATTGAATCTCCATGTTTGCAAATGTGGCATCTCTGAATTTCTCTCTGCTGTAATTCTTTATTTCCTTTTGCTCAGTTTTGGAAGGTGACAGGACTACTGAAGCATTCATTGCTTCTGAGCCAGGGTAATATTATATATATATTTATGTATATATATATATGTATGTACCAATATATTGGTTACATGTTTTGGATATGCAGATGTGTCAGATCAGTGGTGTACTCTGTCCTGTTTGCTTCCACCAGCACTCCCACTCCCAATGTGCATGCAAAATTCATAATATACTTTGCAAATTGGCTGAAGTAATGCATGTGATTGATGTCTTTGAGACATTTCGTGCCATGCCCTTGATTCTTCTGTGCACATGAGTGCATCTGTTACCCTGCCTTATGTTATGGCTTATGGATGTGAAGATGAATAGGGAGGCCTGAAGAATTTTTGCATGGGTTAACTAGAAGAAAATTGTACTCTTCATGGGTTATGTTGACAATGAAAAATGCTGATTCTAACACAATATTTCATCTGTAATCTTCATCTGGTAAATATTTCCATTAAAATTAGTGGAGCTATTTACAGGCCTGGTTCTGTTTACATTGAACTCACTAGGGGAAACCAGCTGACTCTTTAAATGCCACACAACCAAATCTGAATAGTGTTGTCTTTATGGCCGTTTATATAATTTTTTACTGCACAAAACTGTCCTTCCTCTAGTGTTAAAATAGGATTCAATAAATACTGATTTGTAAAACAGAATTGACTCTGAATTTGTCAGATGACTTGAAATTGTCTGAACCAACTTCTGTTTCTTTCCCAATTTGTCTTTATCTGGTGAGCACAAATGTACTACCTGTTTTGTGGCAAAGTACAAGCCTGGAGCTGCAAAAGCCTGTTTCCTGACTAGAGAAGTAGAGAGTGTAAAATTAGAATAAACCCAAAAGTATTTTTAAGATAAGGCCTTTTTGGCTATTGTTTGTCATTTGTGCTGACAGGGTAAAAGAGGTTCAAGTTTAAAATAAGGAAAATACTATCTTTTCTAAATTTCCTTTTCTGCCTTAGTTTCAGGAAATACTCATTTTCCATTTTCCAGTTTTTTAGCTTTAGCAAACATTTTGTTTGCACTTGTTTCATTTTTTAGCAGTTATACAAAAATTCAACCTCCAGATTCATAATTAAAGTTCATGATATTCAATTCACATTAAAAATTACACTGGAGTAATTAATTTTGCACTTAGGTAAGAAGTTTGTTTTCCACACTTTGTTACTGACTCCGGAGCAAAAAAAGAATTAAATTTTAGTATTAGGATTTCTCTTCTGGAGACAGCTTTATTTTGTGCCAACATTTGGACATTTGACTGTGCCACAGGAGGTGTGCTGTGCATTTGACTAAGCCATGCACACTGCAGCGCCTCAGGTTACCTGAAGGTTGTGTCGCGTCCTGTGGTGCTCCATACCCTAATTTAGCCTGACATTATGTTTAGACTCATCACATTAGATTAGGTACACTGTGTGTTCCCATACATGAGAGGATGTTTTTGTGCTGTACAATTACCACAGATTGGAGGAATTGGTGTTAAATGTTGGATGTGATCTTGGTGTTCAAACTTCCTGAGTTGGAGTGGTGGCCTTGCTCTGAAGGAAGTAAATCATCAGCATACTAACAATGTGTTCTTTTCTCTAGGCAAGCTGACACTGGGGCCCTAAGGGAAAACTCACAAGAGAAGAGGGATCAACTGGACCAGAATTTAGGCCACACGTGGAAGGCATCTGTCAGACCTTTGCATGTGCAAGAACCTGCAGTTCTGCCTCATGAGAGTCGGGGCAGGTCTGGGACATTGCCCAGTGATTACCGATACTCTCAGGAAAACGTGAGCGAGAAGAGCAAAGATCATAGCCTGCCTCATCTCACCTGCTCTGAGCCACAGACCTTGAACGAGAACCACTCCTATCTGTCCCGGGGCAAAGGAGAGGAAAACCATAGGATAGAGCCGTTGCTGCTGAACAAGAAGCGTGGACCTGCTCCTCAGAGGCCACCACCACCTAAAATAGATAAATACAGGCGACCAGATAATTCCGCACCATCGCTTGGCACCTCTTCTGAATCTCTGCTGGCAGCAGCCAGCCAGCCCTTTCTGTCCTCATCCCCCAGCTCTGCTGAAGTCTTTGCCAGTCAATCCTCTCTCTCTCAGAGTCCTGCAGCTTTCAATGGAAAACTGAAAAGTGCTAACCCACAGCAGCTCCAGCAAGTGTCATCCACAGAGAATGTTTGTCAGCACTTAGAAGAAAAAACTAACCTTAGGTCTGAGTCTTCCAAGTATCGGTATCTTCAAAATCCTGGTATGGAGTCATCAAGGTCCCCTTCTCCCCAGTTTGCACCACAGAAGCTCACTGATAAACCTCCTGTGTCTGTACAGGATGACAACCCAGCCAGGTACTAGATGTAACTCCTTTATTGTTTTATTAACACTTTTTGGCCAGTTAGACCTCATTAATGGTTGTCTGTTCGTTTTCTTTACACATCCTTCAAGTTCATTGTGTGAGCCATTGCAGCATGTCCTAAAGAGACCAAAGACTTGTGTGAAATTGCATTTGATGCCATTTATGTCCTTCAACTGGTTCATGGTTTCTTTGGTTGACTGCTGCTGCTCATTTGTTACAGCTGATAGTAGAAAATGCAAGGGGGGGATTCTAAAGGATTTTCCACTGTAAGTCCAGGCAAAATCAGAAGATTACCTGTTATCATTTCCCCTACCCGAGTCTGTATATAAATATGAATCCATGTAGGGACAAAGCAGATGTGGGAAGGGAAGCTGGATCCTTTGGGTGAACATCTGTTTTGAAAACACACACAGTAACATACACTGCCAAATCATGACTGTTTTTATGTTACTTTTACAATGAAATGTGGTGCTCTGGATAGTCTGCGAAGGGGTCCGCAGCATTTTGTGTTGACATGGACTGAAGACTCAGCGCAAGATAAACTCAGAATTAGACAAACCAACTGAAATTAATTGGTTGCTGTGTCTGTCATATGCTCCTAACATCATGAAAGGTTATTCTCCCGCAAGATAACAAACTCTTCCAGGAAGCTAAGGAATCTTGGTTTTAAATTTTTCAGCACTATAATTCATGGTTAAAGAATGAAAACAAAGCCTCTGAGCTGAATTCATGCAGAGGTTGCTTCTCTGAAAAAAAGTAGTTGGTGTAGCTTTTCTCTAATCTATTGTAAATGGTTGAACAGACTCAATCATACTGTTTTCCAACGTGCCTTATGACATAGAAGACATGAATCACTTTTTTTTTTCCTAAGCAGGCCTTGATGTTTTTCCTTTTATGATTGGAGGAAAAAATGAGGTTTCATCCTGTTGCATTTTTAACATGAAGTAATAATATAATTTATAATGAAAAGTGCAACATGTCATGTGAACCCTAGCATCCATGTGCTAAGGTAGCTGACAGTAATAACTTCCTTAAGGTATTGCTTTGACTTCCTTAATGTATTGCTTTATGAATAGCTACTAAGGATGCACAGAAAGCTAATTGTATTTATCCTTCCTTTTTGCTAAGCTTTAATGTTGAAATGAGCACCGAAGTAAACCTAATTGTATGCCCATATCTGAATGATAATATACTTACCCTGCAAATCTTCTGATAACATTTAAAATTCTTAAGCCCAGACAGCTCTTGTCTCCATACAGTGTATTGTCCTCAGTTCATAATTACATTACTCACTAAAACAGGTTTGGCCAAAAAGGGCAGGCATGGGAGCCAAACCTGTGAACTTTCTATGAGGTATTTATTTCATATGTTTAAAATATGTTAAGTAGATTTACCTTAATATGCAGTTAATCTGATTGGGCTTATTATTTCTGTTGTCTCCTTGCATATGAGCTTTTGGACATGCTAGTTTGCATGCTGTGGACAGCTAATGTTTGATGACATCAGCATGGAGCTGAGTACTCTTCTTTAAGAAAGGTGTCTTGTTTATCAGTGGGCCTAAGTGGGTGAGTGTACAGGGTTTCCTGCAGCATTTTAGGTAGAACAGTGTGGTGCAGGGAAATAGTGGCAGTGTGCAGAACCCAGCTATTGCCAAAGACAACTGTTTAGCAATAACAAAGATGAAAAGAGTGCATCAGGATGTGTGTTTCAATAGATTTCCAGTAAACCTATGCTCAGGTCAAGGAGTGACTGTGTTTGTGGTTGGGTTGAAGCTTTAGAATGTCCACAAGTGGAGTTGCTGCAAGTCAGAATTTCGTGCTGCCTTTTCACAAATGGAAAACCTTCAGAAATCAGGAGGATAGTGGTTGCAGAAACAGACTTTTTGAAGCACCTGGTGTTGAACTGTCTTTGCTCTTACTGAAATCAGTAAGAGCAAACTGAAATCAGTTGATTTGATGATGACTTAAGTATCTGGAAAATCTTTGACTAGGCTGAGAGGAATGCACTCAGAGTCTCAGAACAGATGCCGGACATTTTAGGTGAAGAATTGCAGTCAGCTCACTTCTCTTCCAGTTACCCCACACACATTTATGCACTCATCTTGTATTTCCCCCAAGTTCCAAAGTGTGTTCCTCTTCACAGTCTGGTGGAGTTGAAAAGGTGTGGGCTTCATTTAAAAACAAGAAAAAGAAAGGGCTGGGGTGGTGTCAGGCCACTGCCCAACTCTGCTGCAGTCAGGAGAGCCCATGTCTGCAGCCAGGGAGCTGGGACCTGATCAGTGGTCACGGGGTGAGCTCTTTTAAAATGACAGTCACCTTGAATGAAAACAACCCTAACTGAAATGGAAATGAAGAGGTTCAGCATGAGCTGAAAAACCTGCCCCAATTTGTATTAGTATGCCCAAGCATGTCTGCCAAAGCGCTTGTGAAAAGTAAATACCTACTGGGAGGCTGCATGTTGATTCAGAGGCAAATATACCTTTAAAATACAAGATAAACTCTGAAAAGTATGAAGTCTAACAGATTCTGCTGTTATCAACAATCAAAAAATATAAACTTACTTTTAAGGAAAGTGACACACCCACACTTAGAGGAAAAGAGCTGTAGTATGTCTTGGTCACTTATCTGAAAGGCAGCAAACTACTCAACCAGATGAAACCAGATATTTTAGCTAGTAGGCAATGTTCCTTTACTTGCTGTAAAGCTTCCAAACCCACATTATGACATAATTTTAAACTTTCTGCAAACTCAGACACCACCAACCTAGACTTCAGTTTCGTATATAGTTTACGTACAGTACAGATGTTTCTGTAATGTTATTTAACATGTTACTGTCCAATTTAAAATTTGAGTTATCCTCCTCTTTAAATAGTTTTCCTTAGTGAATGGCTAAGATGGCCCTTTGTGCTATGCTCTACAGAATTTTTGCTATAAGCTTCCCTTAAAGGACTATCCAGAATTGTGTGTTATCCTCTTCAGTGGCTGGTTTTTCTTCTTTAAGTGGAAAACCAGGACACTGTGGTGGGATCTATTTATTCAACTTCTATATCATGTATAATGTTATAAATACAGATTTTTTTTTAATCACATAATTAAGTTTTGAATGATTTCCAGGTTTTTCCATGTGTGATTATTTGTTATCTTGTAGCTCAGCAAAGGCCTAGCCTGCGGGATCCTTCCATCTGGTCTGTTGTCTCTTCCCTTGGAAGCACCGAGAATTGATATGAGGGCACAAACTCCCAGGAAGCTAAGCTTCCTGTCAGCCAAAGCTGAGGCTCTGAGTCAGTGAGGTTGAGCTCAAGGTGTGTTTTCCTCTATACATGTGGCAACAAAGGGGTAAAGGCAGCAGCACAGTCTGAAGTCTGGGCCTGGATGCTGAGATTGGACCCTCATGTTCATGGAAACTAACATAAGTCCCAAGCAGTCTTGCACAATACTCGTGATACAGGACTTAAGTCTTAGGACTGCTTACAAATGAGCTAATAATACTATTTAAATGTGTGGACAGAAAACATGTAGATTTAGAGTTAGACGCAGTGCAAGGCATATTCCATTACCTTGGTCTCTTAGCTATCTTTTTTTTGTATTTGGATTTCCCCTCTGATTTGGAAATACAAATTGAGATGTAAGGTTCTTCCATTTCTAAAGATGAATTTTGTTTATATTCCAGAATTGAAAGGGTTATAGACAACAATACTACGGTGAAAATGGTTCCCATCAAAATAGTTCATTCTGAGAGCAGCGCAGAGAAGGAGAGTCGGCAGAGTCTTGTCAGTACTATGGAGCCTCCTGCTTTACCCAGTGGTTTGGAAAAGGATCAGATTAAAACACTCAGCACTTCTGAGCAGTCCTATTCACGATTCTGTGCTTACACCAGGCAAGGTGTAGAACCAGAGCTGGAAGCCAGAACCAAACCAGCTGACCCTCAACCAGCTGAAGAACCTGGGAGCAACTTGAAGGACAGCAATGCTGCCACACAAGCAACCAGCTATGTAAAGGCCAAAGAAAAGAGCTTTGAAGACTGGAAGTCAGAAGAACTTGCCAGAGAGATTGTGGGAAGAGATAAATCTCTAGCAGACATATTAGATCCTAATGTGAAAATCAAAACAACAATGGATCTGATGGTTGGTATATTCCCTAAAGATGAACATCTCCTAGAAGAAGCTCAGCAACGCAGGAAGCTCCTGCCAAAAGTTCCTTCTCCAAAAATTTCAGAAGAGAAGTGAGTATTACTTTATGTAAGCCAGTGTGTCCTTGTAAGCTGCTATCCAAAGTGTACCAGTATTCTTGTGGGGCTGGAGGTGAGGGTCTTCCTACTGTTGAGGTTTGAGTCTTTTATAAGACTTTTTTGTCAGAATATTAGTTAAGCATTATCTACTAACAATACCATTAATGACAGAAACAGAACAGTGTTGTACAATATGAAAAATTTCCCAAGACCTGGTTGAAAACCGTTTTTTGACAACTTAAGGAATAATTAACTTTTCCCGTTTCATAGTGATTAGATATTGTGCCAAGGTCATCCGGTCTAGTATCTAGATAGAGAATATTCAAGCCTTTTTTATGTGATGGAAATTTACAAAGACAGGTTGAAGTGGGCATGAGGCATTTCCTGGAATTGAATGAGATCAAAGTAAGAAAATAATTAAATTCTGTTCATGTTGATGTTCTGTGGTTTTCATTTTCTTGATACAAGTTTTCTGATAAGTTATAGCCTTCTAGAGAAGTCAGTGTGTGATTCCGTAATCAAAAAGTTAAATACTTAACATTGTAGTGTCCCACATTTGGCTGTCTGAAAGGATACTCTCTGTGACACTGGAGGTCTTCACAGGACTTTGTGAAATATAACTTTACATTTTGTTTCCAGATGAGATATCTTCGATCCATTTCACCTCTTGTAGTGGTGAAAGGTCTTCTGTACAACTTCAGTTTTAGCTTTTACTGGTCACAGACTGAGTTGATACAAATTTTCTTTACAGACAGCATTTATTTATCCTGTTTGCATAGGTAATGGCTTTCTGTTGAGCCCCCTGCTTCCTCGGTGAAATGATTGCTCTAAAAGATTGTCCTTTCTTTTCATTGATTAGTGTGTCAAGGCAGTTAATGAAAGTTTTGACTTTTTCCCAGGAAAGAGGAGCAGAGCGCACCGTCTGCCATCTCCCTGACAACCAATTCTACTTACTACAGCACATCTGCACCAAAGGCAGAGCTACTGATTAAAATGAAGGA
Organism: Chiroxiphia lanceolata; assembly: GCF_009829145.1. Classification (NCBI taxonomy): domain Eukaryota; kingdom Metazoa; phylum Chordata; class Aves; order Passeriformes; family Pipridae; genus Chiroxiphia; species Chiroxiphia lanceolata. The sequence continues at coordinate 20,578,785 of NC_045638.1, read as the reverse complement.
CATGCAGGAGCAGCAGCAACAGCAGCAGAGTGAGGATGATTCTGAAGATGAGCTGGATCATGACTTGTCAGAGAAGAAGGTAAAAAACATTTCTAAAAGTGTAATGAGAGGCTCTGAGTTTTGTGCATTTCATTAGCTGTGAATTTGTTAGGTTAAACACCCCTCAATAAAAGGCCTTTTAGATGTACAGGATGACTTAGAAAAATCAGAGGTGAATTAAATGTCCAGCTTTGAATTCAGGAACTGGAGATTAGGTGCTTCTTGCAATTGCATGCAGGTTTTGGAAAGTCTCAAGGGGAGATGTTTTGGGGAGGTTATTTTCAAATATCGTTTTCCGTTTGAGGTAGTTCTGCATTTCTTACACTTACTAGGTACAAAGAAACACCAGTATGTATCCCACTGTAGCTGATGGTGGTTTTAATTGTTCTATACTTTTGAAATTTAAGTCAAGATTGGGTTTGTCTCGAGAGAAGGAACATACACACACACCCCTTCTTTTTTCTCCTCCCCCCCCCCCATTTATTTCCATAAGCAGCAAACCACTTGGCCCTCCATTTCTCCTACTTCCCAAATTAATAACCATTGTGGGAGATAGCTAATCAGCTTGGTGGATTCAGTGGAACTTACTTGTCACAAAGGAGGCAGCCTTCTCCACTCTTGTTCTTCCCCATCCTTTGGTGTTTTATTTCTGAAAGGTCATCATAATCCCCATGATATTAAAATGATGATCTGACATTTCTGTGGTTTGAGGAAGTGGTGTCCTATGTTAAAATCATTGCACTCATCTCAGTAGCGATTTTGCACAAAATATTTTAGTCATACATCCCAGTACGGATAAGCTGGAGGAAATGGTCTGTTTGATCAAGTAAAGTAGTGTAGTTTAACTCTGTTTACCTAAACCGGTAATGCAGTGGTGTGCAGACTTTTTCTGCTGAAGTCAACTCTCTGCTGAATAATCAGCTGCCAGGGTGTACTTGATAATCCAGTCCCAAAGACACATCTTTTAATTATTACGAATATACTTAGTTGCTAAGAATGAGAGATTTTGTAGAAGATTCACATCTCTGTTTCAGTGCAGGAGTGGCTACCACCATATTCAAGGGAGCTGTTGTGTTTTCTGTTAGCTCTCTGTTTTATTTTAACCTCCCTCTGCCGCCTCTGCATCGCACAGTTCAATACACCATGTACTGCCAGGGGCATGGTATGTCTGCAGCAGCAGACCTTCCCTTACCCTCCTGCCCCACAGCCACTGAATCCAACAGCTGTACTGTTTAGACAAATTAAGGATTTCCCTTAATTTTAAGTATAATTTGGTTTTATCTGGTGCCACACATGATGGTCACATTCATCATTTTTGCTAGAATTAGTTTCATTCTCATTAACTGTAGGAGAGAGGGAAAACTGAACCTTTCTTGTTTGCCCAACAAACTAAATACTAAAACTTTTATAAGCAAAAGTACGATTTACTGGTGTTGGTTTCTTAACAGGAGAATCATGTTCACCCTTTTCATACTCCTCCGTCCATCCCCCCAGCTTCAGTTACACAACACTAATCATAAGAGAGAAAATTTTTCTTTAAGAGCTTTTAGCAGAACTCTCCCATCTTCTCTAAGTACACATGTTGTTGTAGCCACACACACTGCTGCTTACTTCTCTCCCTGCTCCTCCACATGCAGTAGGATGGAGCACTCAGTTCAGTGGGCTTTCATCATGGATCTTGTCAGAAAACATATAAAATTCAGAGTAAGTGGGTCAAGGCATTTTTATAAAACAGAATATATGGCTTGGCCCAGCTTCATGTATTTGGCAACAATTTAACAAGGGATTGTTAAGGACTTGAACACTTTTATGACTTTAGTTATTTTAGAGGGGGCGTACACCCAGAACCTGTTATTTGATTCCTAGAAACTGGGCGGTTCTGTTATGAGATATCTTAATTGCAGTCCAGTGTGGAATGATTGCAGTATTTGTCATTTTCTGCTTTGCAAACCAGAAATGTGTGGTACTTCTTTTTTTACTTTTGAAATAAGTATAGGAATTTCATATAGAGTTGTTAATTCTTTTAGTTTTATTTTTGGGTCGATCCCTGTATTCCTAGCTAGCAGGAATGGAATGTATGTGTCTCATGTACTGAGTTTAATATAGTTTTACCACAATTATAAAATACTGATCAGATGTTGAAGATGCTGCAAGAGTGGTTTTTATAGCAAGGAAAATCCATGTGTGGCTGAGTAGGAAGTTTCCCCTTTGTCTTTAGGAAAGTTTTGACAGTCTGAAGAGTATAAATATAATTGAAGAGTACCAAGTTTTTCCTGGTTTTAGGCCTGAATTCCTTAGGAATGAAGTGGTGAGTTGAGAGCAGAGGATAATTTACATAAAGCATGCCAAGCAGTGAACCACCTGAGCAACACTCTACTGAGCTACTTTCTGTGTTGCTAGTCAGATCAGCAAGAATTACTGGGGAAAAAATAGGTTTTGTTATTTTCTCGTGTACTGGTACAGAAGTCACAGCTATAAATTATTCATCTGCCAGTTTCAAGATGCAGATTGCAGCTCTTCTGACTCAATAGATGTTAAACACAATACAGGTTTTCTGCTGGGTAGCGAAAGCAGAATGAGCACACAGTTGCTGCATGCAGGGACTGTTTCATCTGGGTAGGAAGCAATCAGTGATCATAAGCCAATTCTTAATAGATATGGCACTTAGTATTTATGGCCTTCTCACCTGCAAAATCAGTCCCTTAGAGGCTGGCTTCAGCTGCTTGGGGACATCTAAACAGGATGTTACTGGGAAAATGGCTTCTTTCTGTTTTTTGAAAGACAGAAGCTGAGAGAGCTGATCTGGACTGTCAAACCAGATCAGTAAACATGGAGCACACATACGACCTTTTTTCATTAGAGAAAGTTGCAGCACAGCTGCAGAAGTGAAAAACTTGAGATAATAACATAGGGTACAATGGTATCCTGTTGTGTTTCAAATGGTGAAACAGCAGCATAGTGCATGTCATCGGAGGGAAATGAGAGCATAGCACTGTGACCTACATAATCCAAATCAAACTGCATTTGCATTGAGGGAAGGGGGAGAAAAAATCAAATCCTGCAGATTAATCAGTCAGTAAAGCAGGCATCTGTAGAACTGCTTACTACCTTAATCTTTTGGGCACCCGGACTAACAGATAGCCCAAATCCCGATTGACCTGGACTGAGTACATTAAATCAAAAAGGAGAAAACCAATGTGGATAATCCATGGGTGAATTTCTACTTTCAAAAAGGATGCTGAATTTTCAGGGTGTAGTTGCTTTCTGTTAAGATGGCAGACTGTTTTGGTTTGGTTTTTTTGTTCCCAAAATAAATTGGCAATGACTGTTCAGTGGCAGCTGCTATCAGTATGTTTCTCAGTAATCACGAAGGCTTGTAATCAGATTTGCATATAGAAAGCAGAGTTCCTAAAGAATACCATGAGTAATTTAAAAAGAAAAAGAAAGGGCAATGGGTACTGTGAAATAATGACCATTTTAAAGGATGTAATTTCCATTCAGAAATTGCACTGAGGTGTATTTTTAGAGAATGCTTTGGGAATTTTTCTTACCTGAAATTAGCTGAATACCAAATAGGCATCTACATTTAAATGAATGAGGCATTTTTAGGATATGATTCATCTCATGTTAGGGTAGACAACTAACTGAACTGACTTCCACCCCTTGTGCACAAGTGAGAGCTAGTGGGTGACTAAGGAACAGGACCTCTTGCCCAAATGCAGGGAAGTAACTGGGCAGCACAGGCTGACCACAGGTTCACTTGAGGGAGAAGATTTGCATTCTTTGTCTGATTCTGCCTGTGATGCACCTGACATGTTTTTTCTAAGGCAGTGCATGTGCTTCTCAGGCAGTGGGGGATTATAGTACAGAAGCCCCCCAAACTGCAAGTGAGGTGGTATATCCACTTGGCATGGGACAGTGGCAGCCAGAGACTCTTGTTTGGTCCTTTGGAAGAGCAGCTTTGCACAGGGCTGCTCTGTACGATACAATGGCTTTTGTTCCCTGTTCTGTGCCATAGGGATTATGATCTCCCCACAGAAATGTTGTACAGCACTGTTATCGCTAAGATTTTCTCAGAGAGGAAGGGTTGCTATTGGAGGAACACTAATATTATGCAAAAAGGAAGAAAAAGCTAGACAGTGCCCTAGTTTTAACTGTATCATGTGGAAAATACAGGATTGTTTTTCTGGTGCTGTGTATGTTCCTAAGTGCAGTTCTTCAGCAAGGTGTTATGGACCTGATATTTAGAGAGAAAAGGATGTGCTGTACTTTATGCTGTTCCATAGCAGGCTTTGAAGCTGTTCAAAGAAGAAGCAGGAATGCTTGTTGATGAGGTGGAATTCCTTCAGCTTTTGCCACCAAGGTAATTTGCTTTAATACAGGTCTCAAGCTAAGCATTGTAGAGCCATGTCCTGAACCTTTGAATCCAGATGTATAGACCTTAGACATATCCTTAGATATGTATTTATTTGTAACACACTCATTGTCAAAGCCTCATGGGAATTTAAAATGTATTGAAGTGCTAGCTGACATGACTTTCAGAAGGAGGGAAAAATGCAGTAGTGCTAATAAGTTCTTATCTGCTTTATTTTCCACAGCAAGAACTTATTGACAGCATTAGTAGGAAGCTGCAGGTGCTGAGAGAAGCACGGGAGACGCTTCTGGAAGACATCCAAGCAAATAATATACTGGGGGAGGAGGTAGAGGCCATTGTGAAAGAGGTTTGCAAACCAAATGAGTTTGACAAATTCAAGATGTTTATCGGCGACCTTGACAAAGTGGTCAACCTCCTGCTGTCCCTGTCCGGTCGTCTGGCCCGGGTGGAAAATGCCCTTAATAACCTGGATGACAACACTGCTCCGGAAGAACGGGTGAGAAAGGCCAACAATAATATCACTGCATTTACTGAAGCTGGAGTGGGGGCTTTTGTTTGGTTTTGTTTATCTACACTGCAGAGCTCAAGAGGAGGGATAAATCTCATCAGGCCATTTGTTTTAGATTTCTTAAAACTTTTCTCTTTGCCTTGGTTTTCTTGGAATACTAAAACTACAAGCGGCTTGCTAAGAAAAAGTGGGTTAGGGGTGCACCATACTGGAAAACAGACTTCTTGGCAGAAGTTTAAAGAAAGAGGGGGCCTACTGATAAGAGCTTAGAAAGGAGGCAAACAAAAATATTCTAACAATTCAAGATGGGAAAAGGAGTGTTGCAGAAAGCTTACAGACTTCTTTATACTCAATGATCGTGATACAAATCTATAAAGTAGTTACAAAGAAAATGTTTTTCAGCTACTACAGCTTCCTCCACGATGCTGCCTAGCAAGGAACAAGAGCAAGGGACAAGTCTTTAAAAAAAAGGGGGGGGGGTGGCTGCAGAGGGGAGGCATTGCAAAAAGAGTTTTTTACTAGAAAACATGTTTTACACAAGCAGAGTGGCCTGGTAGTGATATGAAGGAATCCCAGAGATGTAAAAATTTCAGGAGAAGGAACATTCAAGGTGCTCTTACCTCCTGGATCTCACCTCTGCTTGCAGCAATTTATCTTCAAATCCCATCAGGCCTTAGCTGAGAAGGAGATAGCTGGCAATGCAGATACCCACCAAAGGAGAGATGTAGATATGTGTGAAACTTAGGCTAAAATAAATAGAGAGGGTGGAGGGTGTTTGTGTGTCAAGTGATTTTAACTTCTACGGTTTAATGAATGTGAAGTAGGATTTTTGGCTTGTAGCTGTGGACTGAAATGCCAACAGTCCATCTAAGTGTTGTAACAGAATTTTTTCCATGGGCTGTGGCTTCACAATGTGTTTGTTGAGCCTGCTCCACTGTTTCACCCATAAGAACCAGTAAGGGCTGGGACTAATCTGAAGCTGTGCTTTTGCTGTTTGGCCCTAACATACTTGTTTAGTGACGGTTCAGCCCCCTCTCTGACTGAGGCAAAGGGAAGGTATTTGACAGCTTATTAGAGGGCAGATCAAAGTTTCTGGCACTTAAAGAAATTTAATCCCTCATTAGATGTTTTTTTTAAATGTGGTTGCAGTTGCCTAATGGGGAAAGAGCTACCAGATGATATGTGCATATAGGAAACACACTTTGAGAGCTGTGATAAAAATAGCTTACTGACTAGGTCTGGAAAAGGAAGATGGTGAGGAGGTGGTGTAGTAAGGACAGTCAGAAATCATTTGCGTGCTCTGCTGTCAAATTTATGCTGGCAGAAGTCCAAATCCCTAACGTATTTTAATCCCCATTCATCTTCTCATCCACTGACAGCAAAGGCTTGCCATAGTAGCATCAGAAACCCATCAGAAATCATCAGGAGAGGTCCATCCAGAGATTGATGGAGACTAGCCCTGGAAAGAAGGACTTGGGGGTGTTTGTGGATGACTCAGCAATGTGCACTCGCAGCTCAGAGAGCCAAATATGCCCTGGGCTGCATCACTAGCAGGGTGAGGGAAGGGATTCTGCTCTTGTGAGACCCCACCTGGAGTGCTGCTTCCAGCTCTGGGGCCCACAACACAAGAAAGACATGGACCATGTCCGTGGAACATGTCCAGAGGAGGCCACTAAGTTGATCAGAGGGCTGGAGCAGCCTTCCAGTACCTAAGGGAAGCTTACAAGAGGGCTGGAGAGGGACTTTTTACAAGGTCATGTAGTGATAGGACAAGGGGGGATGGCCTTAAGTTGAAGGAGGGCAGGTTTAGATTAGATATTAGGAAGAAATTCTTTACTGAGGGTGGTGAGGCACTGGAACAGGTTGCCCAGAGAGGTTGTAGACTCCCTATCCCTGGAAATGTTCAAGACCAAGGTTGGATGAGACTTTGAGCAACCTGGTTTAGTGAAAGGTATTCCTGCCTATGGCAGGGAGGTTGGAACTAGATGATCTTTAAGGTCACTTCCAACCCATACCATTCTATGGTTCTATGAAATATATCTAGAAGTGTTGGTCAGAGATGCTTCTCAGATGGATCAAGTCCTGGGGTATTTTGACTATAAATCCACTGCGTGTAGAGTTACATGTGCATTTCTTTGAATTTAGACTGGTGCTTGTGGCTTTTTTGGTTGTCCTTTAGTATCTTGTAGATCAAATGATAATATTTGGTGAACCACTAATGTTCAGAATGAACGAATGAACCACCATACAAACAAAACAGGGGATTTTACTTCCATCCCTGGGGATCATAGCACTGATTTTTTTTTTTTTTTTAAGGCTAATGTTGTCTAATAAACATTGCTCTGATAGCTTTCCACTTTCTAGAAATCAGCAGCAGCTTAGCAGATTTTCTGAACAGAACCAGTCAAATAATCACTGGTGAATTAATTTTTGACCACTAGATGCTCTGTCATAGGTCTTTTTTTGCCACAGGAAACAGTGTCACGTACTTCAAGTTTAGCTTCTGGAAGGGACTTAATCTGAAAGAGCTACCAGCCCTTCCCTTCCACACAGTGAGGCCAGTGTCCTCTCATTACTTGTCCTGTGTGTTGAGAACACTGAAGCACTGAACCAGCAGTGAATCCACAGAGGTGATCGGGTGCCTAGATCCCCAAGACTTGCAAGACCAGGGACAAGTACCAAGGACAGTAGTTTAGGAACTGGATGCTGGGAAGTCAGATACATGGAGGGAGTTCACCTTTGTATGGCTGTGGTTCAAAACAGCAAACGGCTCTTGAAAAAGATTCTCAATAGAAAGAGTGAAGGATTGTTCTATCAGAGGAACTTCAAATAGCCTGTGTTGGCTGGGGCTTCAAAGCAGTGGTAACTGCAAAAAAACTCTTCTACACTCTGCTTGGCTTTAGTTGGTTGAAGATGGTCAGATAAAACCATCTGACATCATTTACTCTGTTAGCCTGGGTGAGCCATTTACCCATTGCTCAGAGAACCTCCTCAAGAATGGTGACTTGAGCCTGTTACAGTGTGTTTCACTTTACCCTTCAAAGCAGGTTTTCTGGTGTCAGTCGTCTTTGACAGAGGTAAAAACAAATTCGAGAGGTATCTCATCTGCTTTCTTCCTTTCTGCATCCCACTTTTTCCTTAGGTTTTTCCTAAACCTCCACAAGGGCAGAGTTATGAAGATGTTATGAAAAGTTCATAACATAAGTAGTGTTTGCTTTTCTTAAACTTATCAGGTTATTCGTGTTCATCTGAAAGTCATATCATAGGCTTGGTAGAAGAAATCATGCAACTTAAATCTCAGGAACTGTTATGAAGGACTAAACATCTGACTGTTCTTGTGTACGTTAACAATGATAACAAGTGACTTGAAAAACAGAACTGTTTCATCACAGGGTTATGTAGGTAACTCTACAGCTGAGGTACCAGCTGGTTAATATATGCCCTCTTGTGTTCATCAAACTCTGTCTAGTTCTGTCGCTGCTGCTCAGTGTACACACAGGCAAGGCTGCCTTGGAGAGCAGTGTAGCCACACTCCCTGGGCCTGTCTGCTAGTTGCACTGGTGAATTTAGGAGAACTGTAGTTCCATGTCTTTCCAGCAGATAGTTCTGATTGCAACTTGCAGTGGGATTTTTTTCCCCTGGCATAAGCTCAAAGGGAGATTAAACTTTGTTTTTTCTAATAGTGTGTGATTTCTGTGACTTGTCTTCCTTAGCTGTCTTGAATCCTGAGTTAATCTAAGTCATGTATTTTACATATATTGAGAGCACAAATCTGAAAACATTTCGCTCTTGAGCTTTGGACTGTCTATAGAAAAAGAGACAGCACAGGATATGTGTGCAGCTCTGGCAGGTGGGTTTATTAGAGCTCAGTGGTCTGTATCCCCCTTTGTCTTGTACTTCCATCTTAAAAGACTCTGTATAGTCTGCAAAACCACTTCTCAGTAAATCCTTCAGGCTTATTAAGCTGCATATGTGATTTAACAGAAAGTGCAAATGAATAAAATGGACGCGTTTGTTTGAACAGACTGAGGTTTATTTGAAGACAGCTTCTCAAAGAAAATTCATCTCTGGAGCAAAGCTAACAGTTATGGATTGGTGCCTCTTAGGGGCACTTTTTAATTAAGTTCACAAGTCTGCACAGGAATTCTTGTAGCCCAGCCATGCTCTGTCATTGGAAAAAGGCAATCACTTCTAGGCAGACATCTGAAATAGGTCGGATTAATGATACTCCTGTTTCTTTCCATACACTGCTAAAGGAGTGTAGCCGAGTGATTCAAATGGGACTCAGACAGGTTGACGGTGTAAACAGGGCGAGAGGAACCTCAGCCTCCTTGCTCATGTTTGTGAATGGAATGCACAGCACAGCTGCTGTCCTCTGCCGTCCTCTTTCCTTGTGTGTTTCTCCATTCAATCTCCCTTTTTCCTATTTTGTCTCTTGTGAAGCCACAAAGCAGAAAGTTTGCAGCCCTTTTCAGAGAATGCCTTTTTTTTTTTTTCTTTTTTGCTTCCTTTCTGTTCTCTTGCCTCAGCTTTCTTTCTTGCTCATGTCTGAAGACCACACGACTTCATGTCTCATAGGGACGGCATGTGGATGCAGCAGAATTGCTAAATACAGTGTCAGAAGCTGTGAAAGAACAAATTGCTCCATTAATTGGTCTGTTTCTGGGTTCTGTAACTGCAGTTGTCAGTGCTGTGTATTGAAGATGTAAGATGTTGCTGAGTGAAGTCTTAATTTGAAGAACTGTTTTGAACTGTTTTTCAAAGGCAACTGTATTTTATACAGCTATTTTGAACTATTAAATAGTAAAACAGTCTTTAAAGTAATTGCTGTTGAGGCCAATAGAAATTAATGGTGCATCTTTCATTGATTTACTACATTTTTTTCTGTTTGTTAATGCATTTTATTAGAATAAACTTTAAGGATCACTCCTTTTCTACCTTTCTAAATATTCAGGAAAGTCTTTGTCTTTGCAGATAAAACAGACTTGAGACTTAAACACTGAAGCTGTTGTCCCAGCCTAGTGAACCCAGTGAATTTCTAACTGTTTTTTTTTTCTCCTAAGCGGACACTGGTAGATAAGCAAAAGCTGCTGACCCAGCAACATGAAGATGCAAAGGAGCTGAAGGAGAACCTGGATCGTCGAGAGCGCATTGTCTTTGACATTTTGGCAAACTACTTGAGTGAGGAGAACTTAGCAGACTATGAGCACTTTGTGAAAATGAAGTCGGCCCTGATCATTGAGCAGCGGGAGCTTGAGGACAAGATCAAGCTGGGGGAAGAACAGCTGAAGTGTCTGACCGATAGCCTCCAACCCGAGCGGCTCAAATAAGGGGACTGGTTTGACCAACCATGTGAAAAATGGGAAAGAAGGAAGGAAGGGGATGGGTTCCAAGTATACAAATGAGTATCTTGGCTTGCCTGAGTGTCTGGTAGAGAAACAAGTGCACAAGAGAAAAATAGCTCTCACAACAGCAATAATGCTCTTTCATTTTTTTTTGAATGATATATTTAATTTTTTAAGACACATTTTTATTGCTGGACTCTACAGCTGTTTCTCATTGCTTAACTTGCAGAAAGCTCCACCGAAAAGGACAGACTCTTAACCTTTCTGCTCAGTACATTTGAAGTCTGTGGCAGTTGTGCATGCAAACAGTGATTTTTAGAATAGGCTGTATACTTTCTTTATGTTCAGATGCTGCACAGACTGCTGGGAAACCCAACAACAATTCATGAATGCACACAAATTTAGAAGCTCTACATTTAGTGGGTTTTTATTTTTTTTTAAGACACATTAAATAGGGGAAGCGTGTATCTTATAGCTAATATATTCAGATTGCTGAAATCTAGTGTCACTCTGATCCTGTGGCATCAGACACTTTTTTTTGTAATATTGTATATAGGATGGCACTTTCCCCTTGCCGAAAATAACTTTAAGATCAGTTTCAGTTCAAATGCTTTTTAAACCAGCTTGCAAATCACCTAAATACTACCTTGCTGAAGATTTTTTTTTATTATTATTTTGCAAGACCTATTTGTACACCCTTTTAATGCAGTGCAAGTGATTTTCTTTACCAAGGTGTACTTGATTTAAGAAACAGGCTGGAAGTACTGTGCTGATTTTGTTCAAAACATTTTTCATCTAAATTATTTAGAAGGCTTGTTTGTTCTTTTTTGTGCTTTTTATGCATGTTTTTATTATTCTTCCCCCAAACCCACAACCCTTCATGAAAATAAATGTGGGTTAAGGACACTGCTTCTATTTTTCTTCTGATTGCTCAACATTGTGATGGTTTTATACAGACAGTTAAGTTATATTGAAGTTGACCTACATAATGCTGATCATTCCTCTTTCTCAGACTACCGAACGCAATATAAACACTTCTGCCTTGTAAATACTGTGCATTACTTGGAGCAACTCTGCTTTGTAACTGTGAACAGAAGTGGGACTGTTTGTTTGCTTTTTCCATTGCACAGCGATAAAAGAGAGGATGCTAGTTCACAGTATCAGATTACTGCTTGTGTTCTCATAATACTGCCGTTGACTTATAACAGATGATTTCCAGTAGCTCCAAAAAGAGGTGCTAACTCATGTTTTAGTGCGGTAATAGGTTATGCTGACTTGCTTAGATGCCTACAGAGAAATTCTGTAGTGTCTCAATGTCACATTCTGTGTTAAGATAAAGTTTTGCAGACAAAGTCTTGGGTGACTTTGTGTATATGCCATTTACTTTGTAGTAAGGAAAACATTTATCTCTCCTCAGACAAATAGGTTCCCCAACAAGCCATTTTCAAGGCTGATGTGAATGCCAGTCTGTAGCTAAGCTGGTTGAAAATACAAGTAGTCAGCTGTTGAAAAGAGAGAAGAGACTTCTTCCCACTACTCCTGCAGTATGGCAGCATTCACAAGAGTTTTTCTGTCCTTCTTACCTAAATTCTCTCTTCTGTGGGGAGAGAACTGGAGAGGTGCTGATCAATGAATTCCTTGCGAGCTGGGGAACCGGAGAGCAAAAAATCCCCTGGAACCAGTTCCTTTACAGAGAGGTGCAAACATTAAAAGGACTGTTGCCCCCTGCCCCCACCTTATAGTGCACTACTTTGTATAACCTGGACCAAATCTTTAATTAAATGATGTTGATGTGTATCAGTTGAGGTCAAATGGAGCTGCCATTTTACAGGACCTACAGCTGACCTTAGTTTCTCCCTCTTGTTCAGAAATGTAGTCTTCTGACATCTCACGGTTATATGCTGCTATGTTCCTAGGACAAGTGATCCCTTTGTCCTTAAACTTATCCCTTAACCATAACAGACCCAAAACTAAACATAAATTATGCTTGTCTTTTAGCTTGGAGAAAAGTGTGCATTGTTTTATCTGTGGCATTTTAAAAATTTTACATATTGTGGTTACTCTGAAATGTGTATGTGAAATGTGAATAATAATATAATTGCAATGTGTTTGTATACAGTACTTCGAGTTAGATCTCTGATAAAAGGTAGCAATATTGTGAAAGCTCTATCTATTATCCTTTTCACAGAACAGTTGCGTAGACACCATTTCCTTTCCTTTTTTAAAACTCTTGAAAATCTCACCCTGGGAAACCTGAAGGTGGTTGCCTCCCAATGTTATATGTAAATCTGTAAATAGCTATACTGTTGCTTTTTGGAAAAATCTGGTGCTAATGTTTTGCCTTTGGCATCCTGGAGATGGCCGTTTCTTCATCCTTTGTTCTTCTCAATTCTAGATCTCTTTGTATAGTGAAAAATTTCCACAATGCTTCTTCAACTGTTTGGATCCTGCAGCCCAGAGTGAAAATGTACAGTTTTCCTGCCTGACACTTAACACGTACCTACTGACAAATGGTATTGCTTGACTTTGAGAAAATAAACTGTATATTTCAATGTAGAGTTAGTCTTTGTGTACAGTTTTAATGTCAAAAGCTACTGCTTTGCTTGGCAGTGTTGGCCATCTCATAGTGCCTGTCAACAGTGCTTTGAGCTTTTAAATGCCAGGCCAGTTATCTCACGGTCTGAAGCAGCTTGCTGTCTTTTCGCAGCTTTTTTCACATGCTGAGTAATCGATCATTCTCAAGGTCTCTGTGTAAGTACCAGAAATGTGTTCATGTCTATTTAGTATTTTAAGTGTGTGAATAGGGGATGGCAGAAAGGAAAATGTGTTATGAAGTAGATAAAATAAATCAATCTTTCACTACTTATAGAGTATATACCAGGGAAGCAGCTTAGACTTTTCCACTTGGGCAGTTACACTGTTTCAGCTTTATCCCGTATTTAGAATTATCTCAGTGGTGCTCAAGATTTTTTACAAGAACAGATCACTGTGAAGTCTCCAACTCTTAACAGACTTCCACAGAAACTGTTTAATTTCAATTTAATGGGGATTCTCAGATTAACTGCATAATCTTCTGCTTTATTGGGAAACACTGCCAAGTGTGCCCAAATTCTTAGTGGAGGTGACCATAGGTCACAGGATCATAGCTTGATAAATCATCCTGGAAATTGTCTTTTTTTTTTTTTTTGTAATTGTAATTTTCTATGAAGGTGTTTATCAAAGAAACTATCTGAGAAAAGGAACTTAGGGAAGGAAAAATTCTTTGTATCTGTAGGATTTTTCTAAACTTCCTTTTCACCCCTTTCTTTTCCCTCTCTCTTTGTACACAGACCCACCTGTTAGTGCCTGTTGTCATGAGCAATAGGTATAATCCAGGATAGCAGCTCTAGGGGAATAACAGTCTAGTTTTTGTGTACTATTTCAATTTAAAAAAAATTGTTTGTCTTTTAACTGAAATTAGGCTCTTTATTTTCTGTTGTGGGGTGTTTGAGACCCTCAGATTTCAAGAGTCACCATTTAATGGTGTTCTTTCCTAATCAAGCTCTAATGATTAATTTTGGTGTACTTAATTGTCTCAGTTTTTACAGCTGAAGTAACCTATTGACAATTCAGTAGCTCTATCAAGGCCTTATGATACACAGTAGAATACCAACTCCTATTTTAGTGTCCAGTCATTAATTGCAGAAGTTCAGAGGGTTTATTCTAATTAAGGGCTTCTCAGTTTTCGATAAATTTTTGGACTATAAATTGTTTTTTTCTACATACTGGGGTGGAACATGCTCACAGAGTAAATGTTATAAAAATTAATAATTACGTCTTTGACGTACTGCATTATATATTGTTAGTTGTCAGCAGTGGTAAATTGGCCATCACATTTACTTACCCCAGTTCCCAGTCTGCATCTTAACTAATTACAATGATCCACAACTGTAAGATGGGTCACCCATGTGGATTAACAATTCACCCCTGAAATCTTTGGATTCATTTTCCTACCTGCTCTTTTGATAATATTTCTATGAATAAAGTGTTCAATTTGAAATAGGCTAATTTAACACATTTCAGAGGAAAAATGCATTTAAATAAATTCAGTGCAGTTCAATAGCAGAAGGTAATTCTCACTCAGACTACAATAGCCACACCTACAAGTGTCTTTTCAAGATGGGCTACGTTAAAGACCTTTTTCTTGGTTGTAACCACGTGGGCCAATGGGCAGTTGTGTATCTTAGGCTGAGTTTTATTTTAGTCACAGCAGTTGACCCTTTCCTGAGAACAAGGCTAGTGAAATGCCTTTTTTTTTTTTTTCTCCTATGTTAAAAATCCTCGCAATGGCTTCATTTTTAGATGCTTTGATATCTCTATCTTGGAGGCAGTCTACTAAATTTGCCCAGAGGGAGATGGCCTTGTGACTAGGCTGTGCCTTTTGCTACTGCCAGCCATGTCAATTTTAATTGAGTCTGTTGATATAAGTCAAATTCTCCCTTCCTCTTAATTATCCTTGGTTCAACAAACTGCTCACTGGGGAAGTTAACAAGAGAGTTACACACTGTCAGTACCTGTTGCTGCTGCTTTTGACTGCCTTTTGTGGTGCTGGCCAATGCCATGGATGGAATACCAAGAATATCTGGACTCCTAATGCAGTGGTTGCTGGCACCTTTTCTGGGGTGAAGCAGAATGAGGAATTATGTGTACCTCCTGCTCACTAGGTGTTATTTCTTAACCTAAAATACAATAGTACCAATGGAGAACATCCAGATTCCCACTGCATGTCCTCTTTTATTGGAACACTTTAATTTGCTGTTTGTGGTTGCCTGTCTAAACACAGGAGAGATTTTAATTAAAGCAAATGGATTTGTGACCGTGAAGCTGAAGATGTACAAGGTGATGAAAGATATAGAAAGAATAGTCGTACCTACTTTCAGTAACATAAATCTCAGCAAAATGGCATCTCAATGCAGCTTGCATGCTACATGCACCAGATGAGAACAGTCAAGAATTTTAGATCTATATTCATACATTTTTAATGGGATTAGTGAAAGAAGACTTTTCTTATGCACATACCAAGTTGCAACTGCGTTAACTAAACTTTATTCATTCCAAGCAGCTTCTGTGAGAGGAGCCAATATTGGCTCTGAGAAAGGTGTGGTCTGAGACATTACAAGAGTTGTTAGTTTGCTGATGTCCTTGTGACAGCATCATTTGCTGGGCACCTGATGGAGAGCATGTTCTGTAAACTGGGTAATGAGCGTCCAGTCACCAAGAATTTTACCGAAATGCGGATTTCGGCAGAGCTGTAAAGTCCAAAAGCCTGAGGGAATTAACAAAATCTTCCAATGAAGATTGTTTTCAAGCCTTTAGTTTTAACTCTGTTTCACTTCCCAGCTGTCTGCTGTTCATAGTGTTTCGTTACTGATAAATTAGCTTGTGTCTGTCTAACAGCCTCAGAGAATGTAAATATAATGAAGCAGTAGCCGGCTAAATAATAAGCAATGGAAGATAAGATTGTTTATCTCAGTATCAAATATGAAAAGCATGATGTCCTGTGAGTGCTATTCATAGCCACTCCCAGGAGTTACAGCTTCAGCAGCTTTCTCACACAGGTATGGTTCCTCCAGAGATAAAAAGGGAAATCAAGCTGTGATGATCGAAGTGGCCAACACTGACTGGAAAGGGGTGGAGGAGTCATTCTTTTATTAATGAGGTGATACAGATCGAAGGGAGTGAAAACCGAGAAACCTGGAAGGATCAGTGCCCTGAAGGAAGAAAAACTATACCAGTGGTAAAGGCTTTAGAACTGTGAATTTCCTGTTTTCTTTCTCCGTGTACGTGATACAGCAGAGCCATACTGTCTCCATATGCTAGGGCAGGCTTTTCTAATTACTGTAGTGTGAAAAAACCTTAAAGCATCTTTGAAAATCAAAGTTACAGGGAACAACTTGGAATTTTGGAATCTCAGATCTCACTATGTGCAGAGTCTATTATGCTGTTCTGTGCATTCAGTTCTGTGCCTCTTTCTTGGCTCGGGAGACACTGGCACAGCTCTCTGGCACTGACAGCATTAAGGAAGTTATCCTTTGAGGAAGAAGTCATCCTTTCTCTATGGTCCACCTAAATTCACTAAATAGCCCAGCTAGCTAGGCATGCCGAGATGCTTTAGTCACACAGGCTGGGAAATGAGGGTGTTTTCCATCTTGGAGAGCACACTGCACATTTACTGAGTGAGTGACCAGGCCTATTCTCTGGGGTTTTGCTTCCCTAATTGCCACCTCTTCAGAGCTCAGTTTAATACCAGGTGTCTGGTTGAGGGCAGAGCAATACCCAATTCCTCTTTAAGCTGGATCATCATGTGCTGCCAGGAAAGCATGATTTAGACAGCAAGAAGCAAAGCAGATCTAAATATTCAGCCTTGCCATCTGGGTATCAATAGTGAGTGAAGGATTTTGGGTTTCTGTTCCCAGGACCTTCTTGCATAGTTCATGGTAGGCAATCAGTGAATTAGAAAACAGAAATAGTCTATGGAGAAGGGTGACCAGAATGTGCCCCTGTGCCCTGCCAGATCATAGAAAGGCATAGGTTGGAAGGGACCTTAAAGATCATCTAGTTCCAACTCCCTGCCATGGGTAGGGACACCTTTCACTACACCAGTTTGCTCAGAGCCCCATCCAACCTGGCCTTGAATAGTTCCAGGGATGGAGGCATTGACAGCTTGTCTGGGCAACCTGTGCCAGTGCCTCACCACCCTCATGGTAGAGAATTTCTTATTAATACCTAATCTAAACCCACGCCCTTTCAGTTTAAAGCCATTCCCCTTTGTTCTGTCACTGTATGGCCTTGTTAAGAATTCCTTCTCCAACTCTCTTGTAGGCCCCCTTTAGGTACTGGAAGGCTGCTATAAGGTCTCCCTGGAGCCTTCTCTTCTCCAGGCTGAACATCCCCACCTCTCAATCGTTCATCATAGGAGAGCAGCTCCAACTCTCTGATCATCTTCCTGGCCCTCCTCTGGACCCAGTTTAACAGGTCCACATCCTTCCTGTGCTGGGGACCCCAGAGCTGGACACAGCATTCCATGCAAAATCACCTCCCTTGCCCTGCTGGCCACGCTGCTTTTCATACAGCCCAGGGATACATTTGGTTTTCTGAGCTGCAAGCCCACACTTTTGGCTCATGTCCAGCTTTTCAACCATCTCCAGATGCAGGATATAATATCAAGCTCTGAATTCAAGCTTAAAGTGCTGTATAATTGCAGCATAAGTGCCAAAGGTTGTTGATACCACTGCAGATGCACCTTTGTCCTGGTTTTTTTTATAGTCCGAGGTGCCTGGGTTCAGACACATATCAGTTTTGAAGTCCAACTCCTCAGCATGCATGGGCTGCTAGATCTGGATTGCAGTTTAGGGATATAGCTAATGGCCTAAATTAGGAGCCTAATTGGCCTTGATTCTCTCGATAACCGAGCTGGGGAGGGTTGCTGAAAGAACTTGATTCAACCCAAATATCTCTCCTCCTCTTGGCAGATAAAGCTAATTTAGGCATTGAAATCAGAAGTGGGATTAATCTGTGCCTTGGGGCACTAATTTAGCATTAAATTCTAAAAGCCAAGGTGGTGTGGTGTGCAGCATTAATTGCAGGTCTATTTGTCAACTGCTTGCAGGTACTGACTCTTTTTGGAGAAGATATGTCTCTGGCATTTAAGACATAGGGATTTTTACAAGACTGTTCAGCTACCCTGTTCTCCAAACCCTGTGTGTTTGTATACAATTATAGTTTGAGAATTAAAAAAAAAAAAAGCTTTTCTTCCTATTTTTGCTGCAATATGGAAAAAAGAACTATGTGAGTAAACTTTATTATCTCACTAGTTTTGCAAAGGTGGAGTTACGTAGACCAGCATTTCTGTGCAATGGGCAGTTCCAACACACCAACAAGAGATGATTACAAGAGAAGCCCAGTGATAATGGTCACTGTTTGCCGCATATATGGCAAACAATGAAGAGGAAAGTTGTATAGAGCAAAATTGGTAGTCTGGGTGTGTTCAAACAAATTATCATTTCATATGGTGACATGCAAAGCAATTAATCAAAAGCAAGTGGTGGAGATCACATGGCCAGGGGGATGACATATAGACCAGAAAACAGTGATTCTCAAAAAGTGTGTGGTGTCACAGTGAATGAACAGCTCACATGAGCTCTAAGCTCTAAAAAAAAGGCTGAAACAGTGGAATGTGGGGAAAGAAGTAATTTGCGATGCAATATTACTGAAAACTTCATAAACTTTCTAAACTATTGTGTCTAATTCCACTATCCATGTCCAATGCAAAGGTGTTGAAAAACTGGAAAAGGAGAGAAGACACTCATGTAAATTATTAGAGAGTAGAGAGAGTATCTCATAACACAACCCGAGTACTCACTGATCAAAACTGAGATTTAAAAGTTGCTGTGTTTGTGCTACTGAGCATCATATACAACATGAGACTTGTTTAAAGCAGAGGAAACCCTCTCAAGAACCAGCGAGTACAAGACAGATACATGAAAACAGAAATTAGGTGCAAATGTTTAAGGGTGTCGGGAGTGCAGTGCTGTTGTCATGAACAGCAGCAGGGAAAGTGCAGTGTGAAGGTTGGCCGTAAAGTCTCTGGAAGTCAGGAAGCTGGGAAAGAAAATTTTATGGTCACCATAAATCCACCTTTTGTGTTTGCTGTTCTTACATTACACAGTCAGATACCAAGGTGTGACTACTTCAGTAAATATTTAGATTGCCTACAGTTTTATAACTGGGGTCTTAAAAGAGCAGAAGTAATTATAACATGCGGCTGACAGGTCAGGAAAATAGATGGGAATTTGCAAGCCCTTGGCTTGCAAATGGGGCTTGAGCACTTCAGGCAGCATGCCTCAAACTATCTTTTTTCTTCCATTACAGACCCTCTCCACACATGTACCAATAGGAATTGCCATAAACTCTTCCCCTTATACCAGTTTGATTAGTTACCAAGTTTGCTTTTGTTTTTTCTCATGTGTTCTGAGATTGTATATGAGCGAGTCTCCTAGCAGTGCTCCTGTACTGACCAATTTAGCTGTCCTTAAAAAACATTCCCCTGTTCATCAGCTCTTCCAGGTGCTTGTCCTGACTTTTTGAAATTGTCCCCTGCATGTACTTGGAGCCAGCATCATTGGAGAATTGATGGCCTTTCATCTCCTTTGCCTTGTAATTTGTAAGCTGGCTATGGAGTGCTTTGAGGGAAAGTTTGACACTCCTTTTCCCCAATGCCCAGGTAAATGACAGACCAGCACAAGGATGAGAAGTAGAGCTGTCTTCCTTTTGAGCTGGAGTTGCTGCAATAAAACACTTTTGAAAAGCAGCTGCTCTTCACATATTTAAGGCATTTGCCCTGTCTGGAGCTCTTTATGAAACTACATCCTGCTCTCCACTGGCACCCAGCTTGTGCCAGTAAGGTTGTTCATAAGAAATCCGTTTTACTTTCTGCGGTATCCTATTTTATCTGTGTTCTGGGTCGCCAGAACATTTCTATTTATTTCCTTCTGCAATAATCTAAATAGAGCACTGGTCAGATGAAAGATCACAGTGATTGTTCAGGTAAAAGGATAGCCAGGAATTGGGGCAAAGGTACAGAAACCCTTTTAGGATGACAGTAAAGATCCTGAAGATCTTCTAGCTGAGATCCTGGCCACGGTCAATGGGCAACTGGTGATTCACATGTTTCTCCTAAAGTAGTATTTTAATAGTGCCCCATCATTTGTGCAGGGAGTTAATTCGTAAAGCTGTTAAACCTTCATGCTATGTTACCAGTTAAAGGTTTCTATTGATCTCTTACTTTCGTTTCCTTTAATGAAACTTCATAGCTATTTGATTTTCTTGTTACTTCTAACAGCTGATAAGAACAAGCTGCTAAATCAGCTCTAATTAAGTGAAAAAAGGCCTGGTGGTGTAGCACTGCAGCTCCTTCACAGTGCAGAAGCACTGCCAAGGCAGAGTGAAACCCGAGTGTGACATGTTGATAACATCCTCCCATCAGGTGGTCTTTTCCATTGGCTCTGAAATGTCAAGTGTGAGGGAAATGTCTTTGTTAAGCTTTGAATGACCTACTTTTGGGTATCTGGGAATAACCAGGAGCCTACCCAAACCACAAGAGTGCATCTAATTTTAGCAGCCCTTCATTTCATGCATGCAAGCTTTTGTTCTGCATCTCCAGGAAAAGAACACTGGTTTCTTGCTGAGCCAGAGACAAATCTTATTGGTTTTAAATCAGCCCCTTGTCGAGTCGCGATCACAGTAAAATCACCCCTCTTAAAATTCTTGAGTCTCTAATAGTCATCTCAATTTTGCTTCAAAAACTAATAATAAGCCCATTCTAAAGGATCCACAGTTGCTGGTCTCTGATGAAAATGTCTAAACAACATATGCTGGAGATAGTCTGGGCAGCTGTGTTTTGTATGTTCCCACTTCTCCCTTGTTTTTAATTGACCAACAGTAGAAGGGTCAGCTTCTTTGTCGGAAGTTTCTGAGGGTCTTCTAGATTGGTTATAAGGCAATCCAGGGAAAGTTAAGGACAAAAAAAGAGATATTACTGTGTCAGCAGGGTCTCTGAGGACACTACTAGTGGTATAGATGGTGGACAAAAGCTCTCTGACATAGTTTGGACAGAAGAAGCACTAAAAAGTATTTGACCATTGATAGGGATATTAGTGCTGCACAAGATTGTTTGAAAGGAAGCAAGTCCGGATGCGGGTGAAGCACAGGCTCCCTAGCTCACAATTCCTAAATTGGACATTGAACAATCTCTCTTGCTAGGAGGGACAACATATAATCTTCCTCTTATAATGTCAGAGTCTGCTGTAGTGTTAGGCTAAAACACATCTAGATCTCACCCACACTGGACAGAAAAAAATACAAGTGGAACTAAGACAGAGGATAGTAGAGACTGAGCTTGTGAATGTTTATTTGGGACTTCACAAAACAGAAGAGAAATCAAAGCCACCAAAATACAATGACATAATCACAACAAAACTATTACCATGTTCTCTGGAGCCAGAGAACTTCCCAGTCAATGGGATTAACCATAAAAACAAGCAGTACCTGCTGGGGGCTATAAACAGGGTCAGTGTAGTTTGGGATTGAGTTAAGTATCTGACAATATGTAGTGTTTCCCTGTGGAGCCCCTTGAGGTTGGCAGTAGGTGCCTCTCTTCAGGGGCAAGCCTTGGGCAGCCTGGCTACTGCACATCCCAGCCTTAGCCTGACTTGGCAGGATAGACAGTGGTAATCACTCTAAAAGCAAAAGTCAAGCTGTTAAACAATTGAGCTCTTTGCCATGCCGTGACAAGAGCACCACTGCCTCAGGGTCATTTTTAGGAACACAGGAAGGAGCCTCCAGTGGCTCATTCATCCCATCACCTCTGGCCACCTCCATCTGCAAAGCAACATAGAGCCAACCCACTTGGTGGGCTCCCAACCCCCTCTCCTGGGGGCTTTCTTCCCCCTTCCTCAGGCATGTGCTATGAAGTGCAGGGGGGTTTAACCCTTTCAAAAGTCCATCTTGGGGGGTTGTTATTGCAACAGCTATGGAGCTATTCAGCTGTCCCGTGGGCTATTTATGGGATTTGCCTCAACAGTGGGGCAACAACTGGCATGAGGTTATTGTGCAATCTCTGAAAACACATCTTTTAAGTTTTGCTTTTTGATGCCATTTAACATACTGTTCACAATGTATTTGTGATCCATGGTTGAAGAGGCATGGGCAAAACAGGAAGAAGGTCTACTGCTGCTGGGCTATGAAGCACTTAATGATGTGAGTTGTGTTGAGTTGGTAGAGTTGTCTCATCTCTGAATTTCACAGGTTTTAAAGGACAACTTGGTTTGGCCGTAAAGGTGTATAGTTAGGAAAGGTGTTTATGTAAATATTTTTCTGAGGCTCAAGCTGTGGTTTTAGAGGCCCACACTTAGGTTCAGTGTTGGATTTGGACAGATATTGGTCTGATAATCCACTGAGGTCAAGCAGTGAGTGACCAAGAGTGAGGAGGCAACAATTCTAATCCCCAGTTCACAGATCACAGACTGGCAAGCTGCATGTAGGGAGGCTGCTGTGCTTTCTGGAAGAAATAACCTTTGTCTTGAAAAAAAAAGTGAGAAAGTACTTGTACCTGAGCTTCTGAGCTATTTACAGGCTCTGTCTGCTGCTACTTGTTGGGCAATGCATCTTCCACAACCTCTTGATTTCAGGTTGTTTTTTTCAGCGTGGCAAATAAAAGGAAAAATAACTTGAAACAAATATTTCCTGTTCTGTGGTATTGAACAATGAAATTGTAAACCACAGAAGGGACCATGCTTGATCTAAACGCCTTTGAAGTCAGCAGAGCTCTTTCCACTGATTTCAATGCACTTTGGGCCAAGGCCACAGAAGGAAGAAAGCAAATGTTTTCTGCCTGAAAAAAGTTTTAACCATTGGTATTCAAAGAGCAATAAAGTCTGATGTGTAAAATGTGTTCCTTTAAATAGTCAGAAACTTAGTTAATTTCCATCTGCTTCCTAATAATTTGTCACTATTACAGTAAAAATGAATGTGTTTATCATAATCATACACTGAGAAGAAAAAGCACTTAATGCTGTCATTCACTTCCTATCTTGCTTCCATTCCATTTTGTGCATATCGTATTTCTCACTAATGTGATTGTGCTTATGCTGCTGGTTATGTTATCACAGATTAAGCACTGTAGATTTCCAGTTGAATTAAACTTCATTGCACTGAGGGTGGCTGACAAATATAGTGAAATCATTATTTTTCTGTACAGTTTAATCTCTAAAACATCGCAGTGTGTTTGGTTTTGTTGTGTCGGGTTTTGCAGGGTTTTTTCGTGACTGAGGAGGAATAGATCAGAGATAGAGAAACTGGGGAGCGAAGAACTGTTGTTCTGGGAGTAGTGTAGGGGATGCCACTCCTATCACAGAGTAGGCTGCATGCAGCAGCTTCACGTGTAAAATCAGCAGTAGTTTTGCCTGCATATTTTGTTTCACACAGTTATTAATGCAAGGAAAGGAATCTATCTGCCAGCTACCTACTGCCCAAGGATGCTGTCCTTCTGAATCAGCAGGCTCATCAGCATGTCAAAAGGCCATACTCAGTCTAGCAGCTGACAGCAGCCCATCGGGTGGATGGCCCATGGGTGTGTTGCATCTCAGGCTTTTTGTTATGCAACAGCAAAGCCTGAGCAGCTGAGTTTGCCTGTGCATAAAACCAACCCCATCCAGCTGTGACCAGCCAGAGAGAAGATCCCAGACTGGAGAGCTGCAGAAGATGACAAGATTCTGTTGCCGTGGCCAGGCTGCATTACCTGCACATGAAACCGGTGATCAGACGTATTGGCTGGAAGACAGAGCAAGAGAGGGATTAAAGGTGATGCAGAAAAGCGAAGGACGTGAATTATGACTTTTCAGCCTTCTTTAGTGGTGCAATGGCCAGCCATGTCGCATGTTGCAGGTGAGAAGAATTTCGATGAGGCTTCCCATTTCAGGAGATTTCTATGAAATTAAACTTACCTATCTTTAACACCAGGCTTTGAAATGTCCTCCTACTGTAGGACCAGTGCGTCATTTGGACCTTAGCAGAGTTTAGAATAGGTTCAAAGAGGAGAAATCAGAATGGAGTTAAGAACATTCTCCAATTGTAAGAACCTTGTTTACATTCATGGGAAAACCATGAAGCAAGGCAAACATAATTTTTAAAAATGTGTGTTGTTAAGCATCTGGGATAGCAAACACAGTACTGTTTGTACTAAAGTATGGGTGCTGCCAACCACAGTCCATCAAGAGACCAGTTCAGCTTGAATTTACTCCTTGAAAGCCCTCCTCCTTCGCCCCTATATTTCTTCCCACTGGAGAGCTGCATAAATACAGGAAGAAAAATCTAACAAAGAAGAAAGGATTATGAAATCACTTTGTTCTCTTTCAGATGAGAATTCCGTGTCCTTCGGGCTGTCAGGCAGGGGCATCGTGGTCTCAAGCTGGAAAATCGTGTAATCAAAAAGGCAGATTTTCTGAATGGGTATCTTACAGGAAACCGAATTTTCCATGGGAGTTATCTATGTGTTTTGGTAAGTGTTTTAAAGCAATTAGAATAAATGGCACACGGTAAAGCTTTCATATTTTTGTAATATGTTAATGATTAACTTACTTCCTACATCTTTGTTGACTTAGTGGGAGAGTGACAAGGAACTGGAGGTACCTATTGGTAGCATAACAAGTCGGACAATTTGCACGGGCATTTTTTCCACTTCCCCTTCTGGAACTTGCTTCATCCAGCTGACACTGCTTCACAGCCTTAGGCAAACTCTCAGACTCACAGAAGTAAGTCCCCTTTTTTTTTTTTTTTAATATGACTTTTTATGAAGTGCTGATAGAGAACAGATGGGAGAGATTTAAATATTTGTTTGTTTCCTATAAAGAAGCTTTTCCAATTGGGAATTGAAGAATTAAGTTTGCAAGCATTAAATCATAGGGATATTGCTAAGAAGAGACCTCTGAATTACTATGCTGTTGGGGCTTTTTAAACTCCCTTTCTGCTGCAAGACTTACATTAAACAAAGGATTTGGTTAGTAAACCATGTACATATAGTCCCAATAAAGCTACATCTAGGCTATAAAACTTTACAAAAGCAGGATTTGAATGTTAATTTCAAATGCATGCAGTGCCTAACAATATCTAAAGCAAGAATATTTGCTTAAAACATGAAGTAAGTGGAAATTAATGAATTCCTGCTTACATTGGCTGGGAAAAAAAAATTTTGTGGAAGAGTCTGTCTTGAACTTTCTCTTTAAGGTGGTTACAAGTTGCCGTGGAATTCCTAGAGCAAAACTTTCTTTCAACAGGCAGATGGGTTGCAGGACAGGGAGACGCAGACTTTGCTCGTCTGTTGGAACATTTCTTAGTGTATTTTATCTTAGCTTTGCTATCATTTACTAAGAAACAAGGATTGCCTCCTATCCTTTTGGAAAGCCCTCCTTTCAACCACCCACCCACTGTCTGTGGAGGAAATGTCATGAACAGGTTGCTGTGTGCAGGTTGTGTGCTCTCCCGTTTCCCTTCTCGGCAGTAGCGTCCTTCCATGCATTCGGCTCGGCGATGCTCGTTCCCCTGACCTGGTGCCCGTGCAGCATGTCCAGGCTGACACTCCAGGTGCCCAGAAATTCCTTATTTCTCCTGCAGGTTCCAAGAAGCATTAGGTTCCCGTTTCTTTGGGTAGAGAGGTGTCGCCTCTGGTGCCATCTTCCCAAGCCCCGAGGCTGTATTCCAGTACCCTCATCTTCCCTGTGTGTGTGAGCTCTCTGGACCTGGGTATGGTTGCCTTAGTTACACTACCCTCCCCCTCAGAGCTCTTTTTTTCTGTGCAGACACACAAGTAAGCAAGCTTTTGGGATCTCTCTGCTTCTGAAGCTTACTGAAAGGGTGCCATCTCAACACAGCCAGGGTATCAGCCTTGGTTTTCAGGGCTGTCATTTTGGAAATATCCCTAAAACTGTTCTACTTCAGTGCTAAATGGAGCTTCCTTCAAGACAGAGGCAAACAACCTGTGAAACTCTGATATATGGGTGGATCTGGGTCCTGGGTCAAACCCACGGCCGTCTCACTGCCTACAAACCTGCAACGTTTCCTTAGGTAACAAAGAGCTTAAGGTGGGCTCAACCCACAGAAAAGTGAATTAGGGTTTGAAAAAACGTGAAGAATATATAGAAATTATTGATTTCTCTTCATCCTACCATCAAAGCAAATCAATTATTTTTCCTGAAGTAAGCAAAGAACTTTTACACAGCTAATTTCAATGTATTCACTACTTGGGGGAACAGAAATAAAGATTGCTTTGGTTTGCTTGTTTGGAACACAATGTGTAAGTGAAGGAGCAGAGTTCATAACACTGGATAGTGACATTTGGAGGAAGGAGCACATAAGGCATGTTTATATCTGGAACGGACTTTTCCAGAATTGCTAGCACCCATTAGTTTATCTTTTCTAATTGAAAATGTGTTAGAGACAGCTGGAACTAAACATGAGATATCAGGGTTCAAGACTTCATGAATGTCAGGGAGACTGTGTTCAAGGAATGGGCCATAAATGCAGCTAACTTTATTCTAGAAACTAGGAACAAACAATTGCCACACTGAGTGTTTGTTTAAATGTCTTTTGAAGAAACTAGAAATAGACAGTTTTAGCAGCACATGCTAGCAACTCTCTGTGGCCAGGACCACAGCAAGTAACAGCCTTAGACAATAAAGCCCATATTTCAACCAGAGCTGTGCTGCAACAGGATGTTAGAAGACTAAAACTATTTATGATGTCTCTTCTAGACACATCCAAACTTAAGGGTCTAGGGCATTAGTACAGGCTTTTTGAGTATCATGTCAAGGATCATGCAATTGTGTAAGACTTCCACAAATTCATACGACAAGCCCTAGCTCCATCTGACACTTCCCTGCAGCCTCTTTCAATATCTGAGAGCTTATGCTCAAGGGTTAATGACTGACCCATCCAGCTCTGCTGGGGCCTCAGGTTCCAGATGGGGGCAGATACTGCAGAGGGCATGCTGATGCTGAGGAATGTTATTACCCAGCACATACCAACCTCTAAAGGACCTCTGCTAAACGGCAAACTCCCTCCTTGCCGCTGAAAGCGGGAGCCATCTGGCTCTTAAACTATCATAGAAAATGATTCATTTAAGACAAGTCTTGTGGGTGATTGCATGGTTGGGGGCACTGTCTTATGCTACCCTATAGTTGGACCATCTGTTCCTGCACAGGCCCTCATTCCCCTCTGAGGGAGTCCTGAGACCCAGTAATGTCATAGGTCCAATAATACTTAAATGCACGAATTAAGAGAGATATGCTAGGGGATTTTTTTTCCCTGCATTTGCCTGCAGGAACAGACTGCCAGAGAAATCGTGGACTCCCATCCCTGGAAATGTTCGAGGCCAGGTTGGATGGGTCTTTGAGCAAGAGGTTTCCCCGCCCATAGTAGGGTGTTGGACCGAGATGTCTTTAAGGTCCCTACAACCCAACATTCTATGATTCTATTTGGCTTTTATTCAGGTCCCTGCCTGAAATACATCTGTGAAGGAAAGCCCTTCCAAATGAAGGAAATGAAAGATGTACTAAGAGAGAAAATGAAAAGCCTGTAGAAGCAGCTCTCTTTTTTTTAGCTCTTGTCTCTGGACTTTCCCAAGACTGACTCCAGAAGCTACTGGAATGCTTATTGGATTGGACTGAGTTGATTTTAAATGAAAATGTGGATGAAATCATGGGACACTGAGAGATGGCACTATAGCCACCTCTCAAAACATTTCTCACTTCTTTGGGTGAAAAGGGTTTTCAGTCATGCTTTTCTTTCACTGACAGAGACACCACGCAGACCTAGCTTGATCCTCTTGGCAAGATTGCCTTTGTAGGCTGACTCCATTCCATGAAGTGGCTTGTGTGCAGACTTGGAATGCTGAAATCTACAGCTTTGAGTGAGCTGCAGAATCAAGAACCACATGGCAGTGACACCAACTGATTACTCAGAGGACCTCCTGTAGCTGACTGAATGAGTTCATTTGCCTTACGACTTTTCGTATAGTGATACTGTTGCATCATGGTATTATTCAGACCACCTAGGTAATCTTACTACACAAATTAAATTAGTTCAAAATATTTATAGAATAAATGAAACTAAACTAAAGCATGAAACCAGACAACAGATTATGCTGTCTGTGTTAGCACAGCCTGCCATACAATTTTTTTTTTTTTTTTTTTTTGTGGGTGACAAGTTGGTGGCAGATCAAATTCTTCCTTTCCAAAGGGGATGCCTCTGTCTTTGCAATCTACAGGAATGGAACTGCTGGTGTTTTAGCCAAGTTCAACACCTGCATCACCCACCTCCTGTGGATGAAAACTTGCACAGTGTCACCCCCAAGGTGTGACCTTTTTCAGGGTCCAGCTGAGACAAAAAGCTTGTCCATGGCTTCGAAGGGACCTTACAAAGCCCTGACTCAGGTGCTGCTGTTCACCCCAGCCTTGCCAAGGGCCCTGTTGCTCTTCTTGCTACAACCTCCCTTCCAACCTTCTTCTCACCCTCCCTTCCTTCCTCCTTCCCTCCCTTCCTTTCTCCTTCCCTCCCTTCCTCCTTCCCTCCCTTCTTGAGGTCTCAGCAAGGGAGCCTCTGGGATGGGTGAAATCCTGGAGGGAGACGCCCTCTGCAGGTCGCTCACGGTTTTCCTTGGCATCTGCAAGCAAACTGTCTTTTTTGGAAATACTTGACACAGTAGTCCTGAAAAATCAACGTATCTTGCTACACCTGGGGGAAAATGAGTTTCCCTGATCCTCGTTGCTAAAGGTTTTCTTTAAAAACAGTGCTTCTGGCACTGTTCTCTTTTGATGATATCAGCAAAACCTATTGTGTGTTTATTAATATTCATACTGATAGACACTGTAATCAGGAACTGATTTGCTTTAATTTTGACATGTTTTCATATGGTAAGAAAAATCCTGTAACTATTTTACCTTGATATTTTGTTCCTTATTTTCTTGCTGAATCTTAATATCAGGAGGTAGTAAAAATAGGCTTCTGTTTGATATTCCAAAATAGGCAAGTATGAGAACTATAACTCAATTTCATCATCGATCTCAAAAGTACTTCTTTTGAACCTTGTTCTTTCTCTAAGTCAGTGATACCAGGTTAGATCAAATAAGCTCCAGTGGGCAGGGTGTGGAGGAATGAGCCAAAATGAATCATGCAATTTTTTGTGTGTCTAGACATTTGATAATTCACCTAAAGCCCATCTTTGTCAGCTGGTTGTTCTCCAATGTTTTCAGAACTTTTGTATAAACCTTGAATTCTTTCATCTTGCATTTGCTTGTTCTGTGGGGTTTTTTTGTGAATCTTAAAGGAAAACGTACTTTTCCTATTTTTTAATTGTATAATTCAACTCTGGAGACAATTCTAAGTGTCTTAGCATGTGAAGATTTGATAGGGGCCTCAGAATTGCAGATACAATCTCATTTAATTCTGTGAGCAAGCAGGTGGGTACATTCAATCAATGAAGTTAGACACTGATAACATACTCTGAAAAGCTTTCGATGACAGGGATTCACCTGCTGACCTATATTTTATGACCTTGATACCAGCAAGTTGTTTAAATGAATATTTATGATGTACACGAGAAGTATTACAGACATAGAGGCTCTGCACAAAGTGGTGTTTTCATGTGGTTCAGGTTTAGCTACTGTGGGCTCAGCTGATTCCAGCAGAAGCAGAAGGGAGTCAGCATGGGACTCCCTTGCTCGTGCTCATTTCTATCTCCTACCTTCCCATCCCTGGACATGAACAGAAAAGATGCTATTTTGATGTGGAACTGGGACAGAAAGAAAACCATTCATAATATCCTGTGGGGTTACTGTGCTCTGTGTCTGGTAACAACAGTTAATTAGAAAGGGGGGTTTATAAGCAAATATAGAAAGTATTTATAAATTGATTTCAGTTTAAGTAGATAAAAATACAGGAGACTCTTCCAGAGCAATTTCCTCCATGCCAGAGAGGATTAAATGTACACTTGCAATAATGGAAATTAATATGTCTCACAGGAAATCAGTCCTATTGGAGATACACAGGTGAGCTGGGAGGCCAAAACGATAACATTGCAGATGTTGCTGTGTTTGGCTGGCATCAAAAATCACTCTGTCCCATCCTCTTATTGCTGGCATCAGCTTCAGGACTGAAGTAAGTATGTAATGAGCACTGGTATAAGAAGATGGACAGTGTTTGCCTAAGGCCATATTGTTATGAAGATATTTTTTATTTAAGATTTCCACAGATGGATTTTTGCAACTAGATTGTATCATCTACTGAATCTGTTTAGTTAAGATCAGTAAATAGAAAAGTTGTTGCTTTAGTAACAAAACATTGTTGCAGATCTATCTATTATTAGACTGAGTTGGTACAATATTTCTTCAATCTTGAATGAAATAGAAGCAGAAGAAAAGGTATTTTAAATATAGAGATTCCTAGAACCTTTCAGATCTGCATTATAAATTCAAGGTCACATCTTCTCTGATCACAGATCATTCATATAATTATCCAGACGTTGTGCAAAAGATGCGGGAATTAACAGGTTTGGGTTTTTTTAAATAGAATAAAGCCTAATTCACATTCAGAATGTACAGTCAGCAAACAAAGCTTAAATTTTTTGCTAGACTAAATAAATAAAATATTTCCACCACAGTCTTTGGATGTTTTGAGCTGGGGAAGTTGGGGCAGATTATGAACTAGTGGGATTTGCAAAGGTGAAACACTAAAGAACTCTTGGCTAAAGTTTGAAGGTGGGAAAGCAATGGCAGCACATCCAGGCTCCAGCCCCTGCTCAGAGCATTATATTTCTGTTTAATTCAAGTGTTCTGCTAATTCATGTTAAATAATCTAAAAAACTGTCAAAGTTCAGTGCTCAGTATTAGACTTTGTGGTCTAGATTTGCTCATGCCTCTGAAACTGTGGTGTTTTCTGTCTAACACCAGTCCCAGTAACTCTTAGTAGGGGGCGGCACAAAAGCTGAAGACTGTTCAGTTTGGGCTGCTACACCAAACCACAGCTGCCAGAAGAGAAGAGCACAGATTCTGCAGCTGTTTTGTAGGATCTCTTGCAACAGCCAGGGACCTGAGGATTTTGTCTGATTTGGTTTCTGCTAGCCAGTAACTCTAGGGCTCCTGATTATATGTAACATGTATAAGGATCTTTGAGCATAATGGTTAATTAACAAGAGAAAATAACTTGGAAAAAGACATGAATTTTTCTTTTTGTGAATCTAAAAAGGAGATTGTAAGGGGAGCTAATCAGAGACTCTTTCTGCTCCATGGATATGATGACATATACAGAATTTAAACAAATATGTTATTTGTCCATGAAATTAAATTTCAACAGTCCATTACAGTTTGGGGAAAGATAACTACCATCCTCCCTCCACACGCACATAGTCTCCTGATCGTTCTTTTTCACTGACAGGTTCACCTCTTCACCCAAATAATATTGCCTTTGTAATTTTATTTTTTCTTTTCAGTGCCTCTCTCTTTTTCACATGGCAACCAGAGCAGTGTCTGCAACAGAGCAGAAGACCTCCAGAGGATGAGCTCCCTGGTCAATGCCTCACACCTCCAGCTCACTGCCTTCGTTCTGGGTACAGTAGGCTGGATCTTGTGCACCATTTCAATGGGAATGGTGGAATGGAGAGTGTGGCACGTGGACAACACCAGCATCATCTCCTCTGGCATTGCCTGGGTGGGGATTTGGAAAGTCTGCTTCATCAGTTACCTTCACGTCTCACCTGGCTATAGAGAACAGTTCTGCCATAAATTCAGTGGCTACGAGTCCTTCGTCCCCCATGAAATTTATGCTGCTCAGGGTCTCCTGTTGATCGCCATGTTCGTGGGCTTGCTGGGACTGGCTGCTACAATATTTGCTCTGAGAAATGTGTATATGGGAATCACTCACAAGACTCTTATTACCCCTTTCTTCCTGGTGGGTGGCTTCTTCTACATATTTGCTGGTCTGTGTGTCCTGATTCCTGTGAGTTGGAATTTCTATTCTGTAACGCACAACCAGAGCATTGCTTTTCCTCCTTCTTATTACATGCCCTCCGTACGCAGTGGCTCAGGAAGCTGGTCCTGCAATCCTGTTGGGATTGTGGCTCTGTCATTCTCCTGCTGCTAAGTGGGACTTTTTTCTCTCTCATACAGATTTCCAGGGACCGCAAATACTACAACGAAATCCTGACAGGACAATCCCCCGTGCTATTTCCGAACAAGAGACCTAGTCAAGAGATAAGGCCAGCAGGACGAGTGGTTGTAATAGTAAGGAACGCAGAATTTAATTTGGTCTATAGTAGCTATTTTCTTATATGAACCAGTTGCGTTACCATCTTAATGGTCACATATGACCAGAGGTTCGTTTTTGAGATAACTGCTGTTGAGCAGCAACTGTGATTAAATTTTGCCAGTTGACCTCTTTTGTACGTACAAACACTCATGATTATTATTTTTTTATTTGTGTAAACTATTAACCCTGCTCAAGGAGCTGGCTCTGATGAAATTGTCCTTATTAGAAAAATGTGAAATCACATATATTAAATGTGAATTGTTTGTACTAAGGTCTTTTGTCCATTATTTAATTACAGCTGTAGTAAGTATGTTTTGTGACAAGTCAAGACTTTTAAAACCACTAATATGAGTGTCATCATGGTTATGTCAAATGACTCTTCCCTGAATTGTCTAACAAATGTCTTGCCAGTTTCTCCTCTTCCTCTAGGGCACATAAAGGGCTGTGTCTTTATTGCTTCTGTTTTTCTTTCAAGCTGTTTGCATTTTATGTTGCAAACATGTTTGCCTGTGGGAAGGTGCGCTCTTAGTTCCTAACTTAGGCAGAGCCAAAAAGTCTGCGAGTGTTTGCTTCTTCATCAGACACTTCACTGAATCCAAGGTATTGCAAAAGACAGAAACAACTTGTACAAGTTATTACAAAACTGATGTCAAAACCAGGAATATTCAGTGCAACTTTCATGGTATGATTCATCTGATGTAGACATCTATATCTAAACCGGTCACTTCAGGCTCTGTTTATAATCAATATAGAGACAAGCCTTTTTTCAAGATGTAGATGCCTCGATGGTTGGAGATGACACGCTCCCTAAAAACCTGTTTCTCTTAGCCCACTACAATGGTTGTAATAACCAGAGTTGCTAACTCTGGCAAATACAACCAAACTTCACCTAAGCAAAAAAAAAAAAAAACAACAAAAAAAAAAAAAAAAGAGAAATGTCCCAAGTGCTGCAATAAGAACAAATTTAAGAAAAAATAAATTCAGAAATTGGGATGAATGAGCAACCAGGGTTGACAAACTGATGATCTCTTGAAAGAGGTCCTCAAAATTTATTACACTTTTAAAGAAATGCACAGGGATCTAAGTAAATTTAGTTTTACTCTTTTAATTGTCCTGCATTTTTAAAATACTCATGGATTCAGAGAAGAAACTAACAAAAATATATTCTTGTACATTGCAAGACAAGGGTAAAATGCCAGCAACCCGGATCGTCTTGCTGGTGGCTGTTTCTATCCCAACTTGTCCTAGCAGTTTAATTTTTCCTACACATTCTTCCAATGGTCTTGACTTTTCTGAACTGTCTGACTATGTAGAAACTCCACAGCACCTTCATTTTCTCTCCAGTCTCTTCTGAAACAGCAGCTTATCTCATCATGGGTAATTTTTTCATTGCTGCAAGAATTATCTTTTGGCTGTTTACAATGCTGTAAAGCACTTTCAAGTGGTGTTTCAATGAAGGCAGTTTAATAGCTTGTTTATTATATATTGTTTCCAGTTTGATTTCTAATATACAGCCTTTATCATGTTGGTAGGTTTTGGTTTTAAAGGTGCAAATCAATAGCACTGTTACCTCTTCCCACAGGGCCTGCAATAATATTAGATTATATCATATTGTGGTTGTAAGGAAAAAAGAGACCTATCCATGTGTTTGTGCCAGCATTTCCCCACACTGGTAAACTACCAATATCTTTGTCAGGAAGTAGAACTTTAACAGAAAATTACCGATTCTTCAACTCTGGTTGAGTTAACGTATGCACAGAAATATCACAACAACCCCAACTGTATTTCTTAGCTCTATTCACTAAACTATTGGATTCAATTTACATATATTCTTCTTGACTAAGAGAAAAAAAATGAACAAATATCATCATATGCATGCCAAGTTTCTGTGTTGCTGCCACTGCTATTTCCACTGGAGATTATGTTCACCTCTCCTGATGTGTGGATATGGAACACTGGTAGTATGTCAAACACAGCTAGATAGTGAGGAAAATTCCTCAGCTAAACACTGGAATACTTACCTAAGGAGATATGTGGGTTTTAAAATAAAGTTTTGTCAAAAATGTTTAGGTAAATAGTACATGAAGACTGCAGGTGTGAGAGAGTCCATCTCAGGAC
Organism: Chiroxiphia lanceolata; assembly: GCF_009829145.1. Taxonomy (NCBI): domain Eukaryota; kingdom Metazoa; phylum Chordata; class Aves; order Passeriformes; family Pipridae; genus Chiroxiphia; species Chiroxiphia lanceolata. The sequence goes on along the minus strand of NC_045638.1, from coordinate 20,544,509 downwards.
AGAGCGGTGATCTAGATGGGACCCTTGGCATCCTTTCCCAGTCTATTGATAGTCACATGGTTCTTATATGATAAAACATAACCTATGGTCAAATACTACTGTATATTAAGCTCCCAGTCCTTCCCTAAAGAAAAGATAGGGGAAAAAATCTTACAGAACATTTAGGTTTGGAAAAGACTTCTAAGATCATCAGTCCGCCTTTGACTGATGATCACTTTTGTCAACTAGACCAGGCACTAAGTGCTACATCCAGTTGTTTCTTGAACTCCTGCAAGGATGGTGACTCCCTGGGCAGTCCATTCCAATGCCTGACAACCCTTTCAGTGAAGAAATTCCTCCTGATGTCCAGCCTGAACCTCCCCTGGGCAGTTTGAGGCCATTTCCTCTTGTCATATCACTGGCTGCCTGGGAGAAGAGGTTGGACCCCCATCTGGCTACAACCTCCTTTCAAGTAGTTGTAGAGAGAGAGTAAGGTCACACATGAGCCTCCTTTTCTCCAGGCTAGTCTTAGATTAGAACAAGGGAGAGGTGAAACTTCCATTGGTCGAAAGGGATCGAGCCTGTCTGACCTTGATCCCTCAGGGCTGTGTGATTCATTAAAATTTACTGAATGTTTGGTTCATTATGATTCTGATATTGGAGGAGTAAAGCCCATGTTATTTTACTTCACCAGCAAGGAGATAGGTTCTCTGTGCATATTCTCATGACACATTTATTTTAGAATTTGAGAAGCTAAATTACCTTTCAGTAGTTCAATTTGTTACCATGTCTGTTGTGCTTGTATAGGTAATTTTAGGGTTATCTGTAAAATCAGGCAGCTGAAGTGATCTTGGTTTAAAACTCCAAAATGCAAAACTATTTTGGAAGGCTATTTTTAACCCTAGATTGCTTTAGGGAACTACTTTATAGCCTGGCCCCACAATCATTTGTAGCAGCACAGCTGAGGACAGGCAGCAAGCTGTAATGCAGACAGGAGTGAGTGGTCAGGGCTTTGAGGTACAGAGATAAGGGGCAAAAACCTCTTAAGCAAATTTCACCACTGAGGAGATCATATCGCGAAGCTCCTCTCCAGCTTCCGTGCAGACTGGGACCTGCTGCCTCCCCAGTGACAGCACCGCTTGCCTTGTGGGCTCCACCCTGTCTAGGAATGTCTCCACGCTGGCCTCAGTCTACACATAAGCCAGTCTCGCTTTATTTTTTCTGAGTTGACAATAAACAAGTACCTTGTGATTCACTCACATGTCTGAATTCACTGCTGGGCAAACGATCTGAATACCCAAGACTGAGTTCTGCTGGGTACCTAAGTGTAATGATAAGGCCTCATCTTTGACCTCCGTGACATACTCCTTGGCATTAATCTACCACAGGATGCATTTTGTTAACCTTATTTTCATGTAACCCTCTACCTCACCTGTCCATTCATGGCCACAGACCAAAAAAATGTATGAATACGTGTTCAGTATTCCTCTAGGATGGATGTGCAAATAGAAAATGGAGCTGAACAGTGCCTAACTAAAACAGCCCCACAACACAAAGCCTGCTGAGACTTTCCCCAGATGATATGCAATTCAGACCAATGTATTTGTGTTCAGGCAAAGGAAGAGGGATGAATTGGAGACATAGTACTGCAGAACAGGTCATCAAATTAGTCAGGTTAAGTCATTAAACAAATCTTATTTGAGTCAGCAGTTTAACATGAAGACAGTCTTAATTGCCGATTTAGCTGATTAAAGCAATGCTAGGCTCAGAAAGAATGTCTTTCTTGTCACATGGCTTATGGTATATTACAGTGATGAGAAGGAGGGTGTTTTTCAGGGATATTTTTAGACCTTAGACCATTTTCCCCTTAGAATGGAAAAAGCGAAATGTCACAGCCAATTTCCTGCACTTTAGGCCGTTAAATACTTTAGGACAAAGAGTATTTGCTTAAAAAAATGTTAGTCTGGCTGGCATAGTGTTTAATGGCAAATTGTTTTCCTTAAAATAGGAAACCAATGTACATGAAATTAAAGATTCCCAGAAGAATTTTTCTCTGTGAAAAATATACCTTTTTCAAAAACTGAAGCGGGATTCCTTTCTTTCTTGCCAACATCATATTGTCAAATCCAGTATCGGCCTCACTAAAAACATATTTTTCAACCAACTTATTTCCCTTTCCACTGCTCAAATAATTTACTCTGTTTCCCTTGTTGAGAGAGTTAAATAATTAGCATGTTGCTTCGGAGTATGCTGGCTTTCAATTATTGTGTCAAACCCCAACTGTATGCCAAACAAGAAAATGTAAGGAATTTCATCTCAGAATTATAAAGCAAATAAATACTGACTTAAGGAATGGAGTACAGCACACACTGTTAACATCCAGTTCACAGTGTGTCACATCACCCCCTTTTCTTGGGTTATGTGTGGGAAAGACTGTGAGGTTAATTCCCAGAATACTATTTTGAAGAAGCCTATACATTCTGAATGTCTGCATTCTGATACAGAAGGCAGCACTGCAAACAGCAGGGAGGGGGCCCCACCATGCCCACATCTAACCACACCAGTTTCGTCAGAGTCCTCCTGATGACAACGACTCAGGTGGGAACTACATTCTTTTGCAGCACCGCAGACATCAGGGACCCACTGACTGGAGAGCCGGCAGCAGCCGTGTGTGCTGAACCCCACCCTGCTGCCCAGGCCAATAAATAATTTGCTGTATTTCTTCCACCCCAGACTATCCAATCCTGGCTGCATTTGCCTATGGCATGGCTGTGGCAGTTCTCAGAGGTGTCCTGGACCGTGGCCTGTTTGGTACCATCTTCAGCTGTCAGCATCAGGTATGCTGGGCTGGGTGTCACCTCCCGTGCAGCACCGAGCACAGCTCACCAAGGACATCTCCATCATCTCCTCTAGCACTGCTCAGGTGGGAACTGGGAAACTTGAGTGGTCACTGAATAAAGGTCTGTCACAGACTCAGGTTCAGTGAAGATATTACCCCTGAAAACCTTGGTTGTTCAGAAGCTTTCACTGGCTTGCTATGATCCTGGGTGCACTAGAAAAACCTACAAGCTTTCCTCCAAGAAATAGTTTAAGGGCTGTACTCGAAATCCACATATCAGCTTTTTCCTAGCTGGGGGCGTGTGGAAAATGATCGCCTGCCCATGTGTGTTAATCCCTGTGAGCTGCAGTTTCTGTCTGCAGTGTGAGCCACAGTGTCTCATTTCCCCCTCTCCCCACGCCAGCCTGGGGCACAGGAAGCCACTGCTGCCACTCCCACCGGCATCCCTCATCCTGCCCCTCGTGAGTGGGACCCTTTCTTTTAACATAAACATGTCATTGTGCTGGATGCCAAAGCTCCTTCTGATAAAACGGGCTTCAGATGCCTGTGAGAATGTGAGGCAGGGCTACAGCATAAACATAGCAAACCAGTGACCTCATCTGCCCAAGAGCTCTCTGGGTTTCAACTGTGTACTCTTCAATGACATTCATCCTTTGCTGTCTCAAGTCAGGAGGAATGGCAATAAACTATGCGACAAATTATTTTCTCCCAAATAATTATTTTTTTTTTGCTAACTTTGAAACACTGCTGTCTCATCCAGGTACCTGAGTTCACTGCAGTGCTGCTTATGAATATTATTTCTAAAGTGACCTTCTGCATAGGTTGGACTTTTGTTTTTCAGAGCTTTTTTAATAACATTGCTTTCGAACTGACCTGCATTAGTTTGCACAGAGATCATGGCCTGCATTACACACGATATTTGCCGCAGTTAAGTGTAGCTTTAAATGTTTTAACCTGTGCTAGGAATAAAATGGGATCATTGAAATAACTATACTTTTTAATGTAAGGGTTTCAAACTAACTAGTATGATATCCCTCTGGCAGGAAGGCACTCAGACATGCCAGTTCATCCTATCTTTCCATGAGCACAGACCATGAAAGCATACCCCATGAACCTATCAATGTGATTAGTTGCAAGAGCGTTAATACCTTATCTTGTTTCTGCTATTTCTCAGAAATGTTTGTATCCACCAGGACATCTCTCTATAAATAGCTTCATTTCCAGTGATAACACAGGAATTCTGAGACTTACATTTTGCAGCTGTACATAGTAAATGTTGCTTGGTGTGCTAATTGTCCAGAATTCCCAAATGGTCCTGGTGACGTTCGAAGAGGATACTGACATTCACCAAAGTTGGTGGCACCTTCACTGCTTCCAGGGTCCTTCCAGCTGCCATGCTCAGTCCAGACCTCAGAAGCCGCTGTCAGGTGCTGCTCTTCTTTTTGGAAAGCTGGTCATCAATCCATTTGAAGAAAGAATTGGCACCACCCGTACTCTATGCCAGGAGGAGTTTGGGCCACAAATTTCACAAGCTTTGACACAAACATTTAAGCAGCAGTTACATAAAGATTGTTATTAATGGTCAGAAAAGCTTGCTTCTGAAAAAAAGCATTTCTTACCTTTCAGAGGCCCAGTAACGCTTCAGAAAATCTGTTCCATTACTGAAACTTCACATTTGTTGCAGCAAATATAAAGTACTCTGAGTAGATATAACCAAACTAACCTGAGAGCGAAAAGATAATTCAGGTTTTTAGACTGAAAAGTAAGTCTTACAGGAATCTGATTGTGGAAGTCAAACGGAATTTATGAAAGTACTCAGCATCTTACAGGATTGCTCTTTAACCTTAGTCTGAAAAGGCTTTGATGTGCAAGGTAACTAACTGCCTATTGACATGCTGTCAAAACTTCTTAGTTTGCACTACAGAAAAACTAGGCAGTTTGAAGAAAACTATTAGAAGTCCACAGAACCTGAATTACCTTTATTTGCAAATCATGTTGTTTCTGAAAAATCTGACAAGGAACTCCAATTCTTTTAAAATGATCCTTCTTGTAATGTCCACTACAATGTCTTAAGAAATATAAGGTTTTTTCTTGTCTAAACAACCAGTGCACACTGGAGATCAAGAGTGAGACAGAAGAACACACAAGTAGATGAGCAATGAAGGACAAACCACAGGAGGTATAGTAGAAAAGCAGCACTGAACAGAGGAACCATAAAAAAAATTCATGGGGGTAAAGAAGAAGAAACTTGAATGAGTCACTGAGGACAAAAGTGTGAGAGATGCAGGAAAATGCAAATGAAGAAGAGAAAAGCAGAAAGGGAAAGTGAGAAGAAGGTGATTCAACAAAGACAGGGAAGATTAGAGGTTAAAATCTGTTTGGAGTTGCAGAAAATACAGTTTTTGCCTATGCAGAACTCAGCCTAAAATGGTCTTCTACTTATAAAATGAGAATGGATATTTTTATTTTTGGGTTTCAGATTCAGAGGGAAGACTTTTAAAAAGAGTAAGTTACAGAGAGAATTTACCTGGCCTATGATTTCATGGTTGACAGAGTGCCTAGCACCCAAATCTGGAGAGCTTGGGGCAGGTACATCTGACAGTGAAGAATGCAAACAACTGCAGAGTTATATAACACATATAAAATATATTTTGTAGTATACATAAGACTTGGCAGTTCCTGTCTTCATACCAATATATATCTGCCTAAGCCTTTCTCAGGAATTAACATTGGGAGTTATAGGGATTTGTAAGTTAATGGCAAACATTTTATTTTAGATTACCAGCACCATCACCCTGAGAAAGTGTATCCATGTACTCCCAACTAACAGCTTTCTCTGGCCATTCACTGCAGTCTGATGAATTATGCTGCAATAGGAAAATTTAACCCCAAAGCCAGTTTAATCTTAAAAATCTTGTTCAGTTACTGGAAAGCCAGCAGAGGAAGTCCATATGAACACAGCCTTTTACAAATGTTCTCTCTGATTAATTCAGTGCTGGTGAGTAAACAAAAAAAGCAAAAATTCCCAATGAAAAAGAGCACTGTTTCTGCTTCATTTTGTCTTTTAAAGCAGGAACAGTGTAGAACAGAGTGAATAGACCAGATTGGAGGAGCTTCTGCTTTCAAGCTTTCACAAATCACAAACTTTTTCATATCAATCCACTTTGGCAGATTGGTGTTTGTGACCAAAGTCTGGACTAGGAACCGCAAAAATGCTGTTACCCAGCTGCTGTGGTAAGTGATTTAATCTCTGTGCAATGCTAGACACACAACTGTTGGGACATCCATTCATGTCTGTGTAGCACTCAGAGAATTGTTTGTATTGCTCAGACAACACCTGGATGGCTGAGCCAAGGATCAGTGATTTAATATCATTAAAAGTGAGTAGTAAGCAAGCAGCTACAGAGACCAGCGTGGTGTTAGGGCAGTCTGCCTTCTTGCCAAATCATCACTGGGAAAAAAACTGTCATCTGACGTCATGAAATGAAACCAATTAACATTAGTTGGGAAATTGGGTCTTGTCCTAAAATAGATAAACATAAAGATTAAATATGCTTAAAAACTCTACTAAACTTATTTCAGCCTGCTTGGAGCAACCACCTGACAAAGGGATTATGGAACCCCCCCCCAACCTGTAACTTATGATGTCTGTGCTAGTTATTTGAATCCTCTTTTCCAATCACTTGTGAAATAATATTGTGAAATAATAGTTTATATTGCACAAATTTTTTTCCTGTTTTTTTTTAGTATAGGTCTTTCTGATGGGCTAAATTGTACTTCTTCAGACTGAAGGACTGGAAGGTTGCTATTGAGAGAAATAACAGGGGACTTTGGCAGAAGGAAATTGTAAAACCTAAAACGGAGATGATCGTGACTGAGAAACACTCTATTCTCATGAAAGGCATGAAAGAAAATTTCCTTTGTAAGAAGGACTTTAGCAAAATTGTTAAAAAAAAAAGATTCCTCTCAAAATAATTTGGTCAAGTGTTTTAGACCACAGATGCAATTGCAGGACTGTTGACTTGCAATGGACATCCATGACATGTTTCCTCAAGGGAAATCATCATAAAACAGTTTGTGTTGGAAGGGACCTTTAAAGGTTGTCTAGTCAACCCCCGCGCAGTGAGCAGGGACATCTTCAACTAGATCAGGTCCAACCTGCCCTTGAATGCTCCCAGGGATGTGGCATCTGCCACCTGTCTGGGCAACCTGTTCCAGTGTTTCACCACCCTCATTGTAAAAATCTTCTTCCTTATCTGTAATCTAAATTGATCCTCTTTTAGTTTAAAGCCATTACCCCTTGTCCTATTGCAACAGGCCCTGATAAATCTACCTCTTTTAACAATTTCCATGTTGTTCAAATCAGTTTAAAATTTTCCAATTAAATATATCAACTGAAATCTTAGGACAATAATTTGAGGATTTTTTATAGATGCAACCCACTAAAGTAAAAATGAGCAATAATCTGTCATTGCTAAAACGTCCTGAATTAATCCTTTGGTTTACCTGCTGGAGGCCTGGGCTGGGATGAGGAATGAGTTGGTGTTGATTTCAGGCAAAAGTATGGATGGTCACATGTTGGACTCAGTGATCTTACAGGTCTTTTCCAACCTTAATATTTGTATGATTTTATGTTAACATGCTCTATCATGTGAAATTTAGAAACCCAGAAACCTTTTACAGCTTTTTTTCCCCAGCACAGTGAATGAGAATAAAATGCAGTATTTTTTTTCAATCAGATTTTAAAAGAAAACCTACCTTCAAACCCCATGCACAGAACAATATACCACAGAGGGTTAATACCTGGAAACTCTGGGGACACCCTATTTCTCTGATCCTTCTGCTGAAACTGGGTCACCTAGAAGCCAAAAAAAAAAAAAAAAAAGCAAGATTTTGATCATACAGAAAAGCTTGGCTGCACAGCTAGGGGCCACAGAACCTGGCTTGTTGCTCAAGATAAGGAGCAGGTCACTCTCTTTTAAAAGAAATGTGTTCCCGTGATAGAAAATGGTGATTGACACCCTTGTAGGTATTTTTAATGGCTGTCATCGCACATTCTGAGAGACTGAATCCACTTGATGAGAGTCAAATGTGCTCTGCCTGCAGCTGCTGTGTTTAGGGTATTCCAGGGGTGTGGACGGATCATGTTTCTAGAGACCAATGGGGCTGTAGCTATTGTAGTTACTTACCTGTTCAGGAAAGTCTTGGCCTCTTGCTTGATGTAGAACTTCAAGAATCATTAAACCTTAGCAGGATACAACATAGACTTCAGATCTCCCCAGAACTCAAGCCTTTCCTTCTGTAAATTCATACTGATCCCAAGCACTGGGTTTTTCAGTGAATGCTTAGTTTTCTCCGTGGCCAATATTGCACCCAGCAGAGATGTGACAACAGCTGATCACCTTCAGGTTAACAATTTCTTGTCCATAATTTTGATTGCCTAATTGGAACTGCTTTCCAGATATTAGGGTGGGGTTTGTATATAGCATTATGCTTCCTATAGCATGGAAATTGTGGTATACTAGATCACTGCTTTCAGCTCATCTGTGGGTGTTTTATGGTTCAGACTCTGGAAACCCCACATTATTCCAAAGAAATTGTCAAGAGTTTTTGTCATTTGTGATATAATCCTCCTGTCTCCACAGGAATTACTGTCCACCAAGACTGCCCTATGCTACCTGCTGCCATGGAGATAGCAACCATATGGTTGGCCCACTTTACTCTGTGGGGTATCTCCAACAAAAAGTTCCAAAAATATCTCATTTTATCTAGTTGGAGGAATCTTAACCACCTTTCCTATCAACACTTTTTTAATGCCAGAAATCTCAAGGTCAATTTGTAATTAAAAACCAAGGCATTTCTTTTTCTCCTGAATTCAAATGCTCCTCCAGCCCAGAAGGGGGGTTCCTTCTCAGGAAGCTGGGGATGCTGTTTCTGTTGATTTCACTTTTGCTGTTATGCCATTCTGAAATGGGGCTTAATAATCCTTGGCAAATATTGCTTTAGGGTATATCCTACCAATAAAAATAAAATAGTCTAAATTTGGGCTTTTGCAAACAACAACAATAAAAAAGTTCTTTTTGTTAACTCAGAACAAACTTGTCCTCCTTGTAGCTCTGTGTTATCTGTTGGTTCATGGGGCTCTAAGAAATAGTTGCTCTGGGATTTTTTGTGTGAAATATCTTACATTTTTAAAAAAACTTTTGCAAAAAACCCTGAGACCAACCTCTCACATACTGCTGACGTATGTCTTTCATGGTAAAATTGTATGTATGTAAGGGCTGTCATGGATCTTGCAGCGATTCATACAGAAAATCTTTATCTTTAATTTGGCTAGCCAGTTTCAAATTGCATCTTTGAAACAGAAGTTTCATAATATCTCTAGAAATGGAATCATAAAATGAAGGATATCTGTGGCTGGCAGAAGATGGAATGGCACCTCATGTTTTGTCATTTTGGCCTCTTACCTATTTCTTTCATTAAAGTTCTTTACATTACATTCTTAAGTATATCTACAGTGTGGGTAAGCAAATTCTGTCACGTGTAACACAGGTGTTGCACCTGTTTAACTGGGAAGAGAAACCAGCTTTGGGTGTCCTCTAGTGAATTCCAATCTGATAACTGTGGGCATGTACCAACACTAAATATGGAATGTTTTTACATCATTAAAGTTAATGGATGTGGATATTTTACATTTTAGACTCAGCATCCCATTAAAATGTCTTTGAAAATACTGTATTATTCTTGATTGATGAAACTATAAGATATAGGGATGTGACGAATTCTTTAGTTCTACAGCTGATATTTGCTTTCAGCTCTTGCCTTCTCTGTCAAGTTATTCCTTCATTAAATTTATAAAGGTCTTAAAAAGTGAGAGAAAGGTAGGTGTTTGTTTTCTTGATGATATTTGGTTCATGTGCAGACTCTCTACCTCCTAATGTCCCCCACTTTGGGAAGCAAAACTTGATGCATAGATTTGTTGTGGCCATGTCAAATATTTGCAGGTTTTTAGGTTAGTTGTGATTTCCATGGTTTAACTAATGTACATGTCCACAGCCACAACTTTGTGTTTATATTCACCTTTTAGACTGTACGAGGATTAGAAAAAAAATAAAGATCTTTGTCTGTCTGGAAAGGGATTGTCCTAGACTGGTTTTGTGCATTGCCACTAAGACTCTGTGGTTTCTTTGGGGCCAGTGGCATGGGCAAGGGGGCTGCAGAAGAGGGTACAAGGAACCTTAGGCAGTATAGTTGTGAGCCCATTGTACATGCCCTATTTCTTTTTGCAGCTGAGTCACAACCTTGGTGATCAACTAAAGGAAAGAGGTAAGTTTAATATGCAATTTTTTGGCCTTTAACTGAACTTGCAAGTGGCAGGAGAGGTATGCACCTGCCAACAATTCACTAAGAAAAGCAGGTGGGAGTTCAGCAGGTGGGCACCAGGATTTGTGAGAAATTACCCTGACATATCCAGAACAAGGTAAACTTCATTGTCAATGTGAAGGTCAGTGTAAAGTTACATATGTCACATATGACTAGCACCATTGTTTTGTATTGCAGAAAGTTTTGGTAAATGCGAACTTGCTTAATTTTTTGAGTAAGCTAAATCAGAAGGGTCACTCTAAATATACACCAGATGATACACCCAGTGTTTTCAGAGAGCCAGTAGGTATCACAAAGTGGTTAGGGCTGTTAGGTCTTTAAAAGGGATTCCTCCTCATGGACAGCCATGGAAAGTGTCATGATCTCATAATCATCTCTCACTCACATTACCTGAATACAGGGCACTTGGAGTTTGGCTTTATAACCACAGCTTTGCCTTCACTGACCAGCAGTGCTGGTAGACATGGAGGGTTGCAGTTCTCCACAGGGCAGAGCACACTTCAGTGCTCCTGTGTGGCCCATCAGCACCTCGTTCATGAACTGTGTTGCTGTGACTCCAACTGATGGCCAGTGGTCTCAGCTGTGCACTTCTTGCACCTACTCCTGGTTATCTCACTTCCCAGGGATAATGTGGTCCCTATATACTCTGTCAGGAAGCAGTCACGGTGACAAAGCTTTCCCAAAAGCCATTGTGTGGGCCTTCCTCCTCAGACGAAAGAACTCCCAGGAGGGTCAGTTAATTCAGGATGTCCCTCTAGGGCTTGCTGGGAGCTGATGGTGGCAATAAACTCACAGTCCTTTCCGTATGGCACTTCTGTTTTGAGCAACAACCAGACTCAGGTCACAAACAGGTATAAACAAGCCAAAGCAGAACAGGGCAGGAGAATCAGCAGGACCAGAATTCCAGGTGGCAAGGCCATACGCCAGCCACGCTGGCAGGAGCAGTGATCCGGCCACATCACTGAGGAGAGACAGGGGCTGCAGGGGCATCTGGGGACCTGCAGTGAGAAAGTAAATCTTTAAATAGCTTCGAACCATACGTAATGTTAGTAATCGGGATGTTCAGTCCAGGAAAAACAGATATGTCTGGGAGAAAAGCCTACGGAAAGGGTGCACTGTGAAAGGCGGGGGCTCTGGGCGTCCCCAGCACCCTCCGCTTCAATCGAGCCTCCAACCGAGCGCTGTGGCTCGCTAAGGCGGGCTTGGCGCTCCATCGCAGCAGAGCGCTCCGGCGGGGGCACAGGGCTTCTTGGCGCCTCCCTCCCCCCAGAATAAACGGGACACTGGAAGCTGCGTGGCCGCGGCGGGAGAGCCGATCCCGCCAGAGTCCCACACGCCCGATGGGCGCGGCCGGCAGGGGGCGCCCGGGGAAGGCCGGGCCCGTCCCGCGCCCCGCCCGCCCCGTTCCCGGCGGATCGTCCTCCCTGGGCAGAGGGACGGGCACTGGGCCGCCCGTGCCCGTATCTGCCGCAGGCGTTTGAAGGAAGCACCAGGGAGGACAAAGCAATGCCTCCATGGGGATATTTCCCCCTGCTTAGGCCCGACAGACCAGTACGGCCCGTATGGGATGGAAAAAAAGCTCTTTGCTCGGGGCCGGCTGGGGACTGACAGACGGAGGTTGGCCGAGGTGGGCTTACGGATCTGTTGCCCCCGGGCAGAGCTGCCTCCTGCAGAGGGTCAGAGCTTCAGCTGTTCTCCTCGGGAGGCTGCCGCTCCCACTGCCCACAGACACTCGGGGAGACCAGAGCACTTGTCTGGACAGAGGACTCTTTAAGGGATTTATTGTCCCACCACCACCACCCACCCATGAGGAGACGTGGATGTGCAGCATGTGAGCGTGCATCACTGGGGGTGTCCAGGAGAGACTTTCTGAAATCATAGAATGGTTTGGGTTGGAAGGGACCTTGAAGATCATCTAGTTCCAAGCCCCATGCCATGGGCAGGGACATCTTTCACTACACCAGGTTGCTCAGAGCTCCATCTAAACTTGCCTTGAACACTTACAGGAATGGGGAATCCTCAGTTTCTCTGGACAACCTGTTCCAGTGCCTCACCACCCTCACAGTAAAGAATTTCTTCCTAATATTTAATCTAAACCTACTGTCTTTCAGTTTGAAACCGCGGCCTGTTGTCCTGTCACTACATGCCCTTGTAAATAGACTCCATCTTTCTCGTAGGCTCCCTTCAGGTGCTGGAAGACCCCAAAGCCTTCTCTTCTACAGACTTAACACTCCCAATTCTCTCAGCCTTTCTTCATAGGAGAAGTGTTGCATCCCTCTAATCAATTTGGTGACCCTCCTCTGAACTCGTTCCAACAGGCTGTTGTCCTTCCTGTGCTGGGGACCCCAGCAGTGGATGCATATCTCAGAAGATGAGAGACCAAGCTGCTGGAAAACTGGTTTTACCCCCCTACATCCCTTCAGCCCTTTTTCTCAAAGTTCCAATACTTTAAATAATACCCTACTTTTTTTTTTTTCATTCTTTGTGTTGTTTCATTGCATTTTTGCAGCTCATTGTGCAAGGCATATTAGTTGTATTCATTTGATAAAACTTTTTACCCCAAAATAATACATAGTTTAACAAACTTCAGCTGTATTTTTTTTCTTTGAATACAATGACATTGTTTACTATGGATATTCACAAAGTGTTTCTTGCCCAAAGTTAGAATTTGCAGGAAGCAGTATAAAGATGCCCCTGTTTCCTTAATATTTTTTTTTCTGACATATCAATACATTTTGTCCTATTCCACTGACTGTTAAGTTCTAGCATTTCTAGAAAATCGATTTCAGAAATCCATCTGACTCCATTTTTATAGGACTGAGGCCATGTAGCTGTTGAACCATGTAGTACTGGCAGGCTACATGAGCTGGAGCCTTCTGAGGTGCTTGCTCTGCTCCCACACTGCTACTCTGTGTGGTAAAAAGATGTTTGTGTCACTTGAAAAAGCTATGTTCCCATATTGGAAGAGATGGTACTGCTGTGTGTGTATCACAGGGCAGAATTAAACTTACATATAACCTTTCCAAGGTTTTACTTTATTACACTGAGAATGAATCTTAGTGGCATGGGTCTAACACAGGAACAGCACTGTACCCTAATGCTGTTTTAGTTCTTCTGAAAACTGCATTTGAATATGGCAACATGATAGACCACTTTGTCTACTGCAGCCTGGGCTGGGACAGCCACTTGCATGATAATTCATTGATGTAGCTACAATGGATATGCTTATTTTACAGCAATTCTCTTTTTTTTTAAAGACTAAATTATAATACATAATTATAAAACAATTATGATTATTGTGAAGGACTTTTTTCTTTTTCAGTTTTTATGTCAGAAAGACATTCTTTGTCTTCTGAAGACCTCAGTTCCCTACTGCCAGAGAGGTTTTTCTCCCTTCTCTCTTTAATTTTCCTGGTACTTGACATTGTTTAGTAATCTCCCTTCCATGGCAGTCACATCTCTGACAGTTCAGGAGAGCAACATTACAAAAACAGTGTCCTGAGAAACCCTCTGTGTATCACATGCCAGACTTTTATGAACGTTTCGGGTTGTTCACATTTTAATCTGGCTGATGAAGTTAATCTGGAGGAAGGCCTGGACAGAGATGTTTGCAATCAGTTTCAAGACAAACCATCAAATGACATCTCTTATGCCACTAAAAAGAAACCAATTTGAGGAGCCTCCTGGTAAAGACTTCCTTTCTCTGGAGAATTTCTAGAAAGAAAAAAAAAATAAACCGATCTTTTTATTCAAAAATAACTTGTGGTTCTCTCATAGACACAACTAAAAGCAGCCTTGACCAGGTAGGAAACACCTGATTTTTAATATCCTCTCTAATTTTAAATCTATAATTAAGGTATGTGGCTAGCAGAGTATGAAATCCACTTTAAACTGTATGACAAACATTCAGAAGGATTTATATAATTAGATATTACAGAACTAAGATAACATGATGGAGCAGAAATCTACAGCTCTCACAGATAGCTAATAAGTTGCCCTTTGCTCTACCATTTAAACACATGCTACCTGAGCTGGTGTCATTCCACATTGATTTAAGGAAGCTGGGAATGGAGGTTAGCTGTACAGTACACTGTACTTAAACACTTTGGGCTGGGATTTTTCAGAGGATTTATGGGTGATTGACCCTCAACAGCTTTTGACCAAAAGCTTTCCTTTTTCTTGGACTGCAAGTCAGTATTGGACACTTAAACATGTAAGTCCCCTTCCACTCCAGCTTTCAGATTTTTATCTAAATGAAGAAACCAAAATTCAACTGGGAAGGAAAAGAGAAACTCCTTAGCAGGAGGTAGGTAATTGGTAGGTAATACTTAAGACAGAAGCTGAAAACTAGCTATGCAAGACTTATTCTGCCCCCAAAACAAATGGCGCTACGCCTAATTTAACTGCCATGACTGCTCTCATTTGGATCAGCATTACCCATAAATCAGCTTTCTAATAAAGATCTACAAAGCTGGAAAAAATTGCAGCCCTGTGCAGCAAGAGGGAGTGTTTGCATACACATAGGTACATGTTGTGCCCTGACTTGTAGCATAAACATTTTTTCTGGCTGAAAATTTTCATGCTTGGTCTGGGTTCCAAAATAGATGGAGATGGAAAGAAGAAACTTAAAGTAACATAAATTCTGGGAAAAGATTTTAGATCTATACATAGGCAGCTTTCAGTAAATATAATTATATGAAAGATGACAAAACATGTAATATGAAAGACAGAATTAAAACAACAAACAGAACTATGAAAGAGGTAGAACTTATATTCTTTGCTCATAATTTTCAAATGAGTTGGTTACCAAAATGCATATGCTCTATGAATAGGCAAGTAAAGTTCCTATTGAACAATTTGTAGGACTGTGACTGGTACTGGAAACACATTTGAAATATTTTGTTTTCTTGCACTCTCACAATAAATATTAGTAATTAAATTGGTTTACTTTTAAGTGGCATGTAGATGCCAATTAATGATAATAATTAAGTATCTGTTTGGCTATTTAGCTTTTATAAAGATTTTTCAATGTTTCCTTGTAATTCAAGCTTTGGAATCCAAACCGATTTCCAATACTTTGGAAAGATAGCTAGTTCCTCTTTTGGTTTCTATGCTGGCTTTTAAGCTGCAGTACCAGGAGCAGCCAAATTGGAGGCTGTGGTTTGTGAATCATACCTCTATCTCTGCCTCCAGCATTGCTTGAATAGGAATATGGAAAATCTGTTTCCCTCCAAACTGGAGGTGCCTGTTGAATATAATGTGGTGTGCTGCCTCGATTTTCATGTCAATGAAATATTCTTCCCTCTAGAAATGCGTTCATGTTCTGTGCATGTTTCGTGGAAAGATTAGGAATACTTTTCACCTTCTCCTCATGGAAGGTATTTATGGAAATGTTTCTCAAAACCAGTTGGAGGTGAACACGTGAGGCAGGAGGAATTTCATTATGTCTTTTCAGGCCTCTGCTTCGGGTCTCTTAGAGCTGGAATCTCTATTCTGTTGTAAACAATGGAAGTATCTCCTTTCCTCCTCCTTTCCGCCTGCCCTCCATCCCAGCCAGGCAGGAAATCAGGTTTGCTCCTCCTCTAAGGACCCTGTATGGATCTGTGTGGCCTTCACACGGGATCTCTCTCTGATAATCAGCCAAGTCTTCTGTCGAGATAAATCCTGTGGTTGCAGCACCTGAGCTGTTGATCAGTGGGGCACACTCAATGCCAGCAGCTAGTTGCAGGAAGTACTTTGGGCTGTGATCCTGTGTGGATAAGTAATATTTGAGTTAGCTGAGAACAAATAAAACTGACAGTTGGAAGTCACAAAAAGAAAACTTGTTTTTGCTAAGTGGCTAACATTTGCAGGGATTTGGCAGTGTGATTGCCAGCTGCTACAGCTTGTGATTGAGGTCACCTTCTCTTTGTATATAAACATTAGTCATTTACTAAAGAATGTAAAAAACAGGTGTTCAGTGTTCACTGGTAATCTGTTCTTTTAAAGGGATGCTGTAAGATAGCACCTGACATAGAACAATTCCTTGTATGCCTGTTGCTATTAACATAGACACACTTGTACTGTTCCTTAAGCAGTGCCATTGGTATGCATGGTACATAAAAGATAAACAAAATGACAGATGCTTAAGCCAGATGAAATTACAATTAAACTAATGACAGACAAAAATAAAGGAAGTGTGGCAGGAAAATGTGAAAGAACATAGAAATCACTGCAAGCTATGCTCCCTAACGTGTTTTTTTTTTTAGTTTTAAAGAGGCAGTTCTGCATTTTATGGCCAGTATAGAAACTGAAGATTGAAGCTGCAAACGGTTATCTCTATGGATTTTGAAATGCAGGAATGCTTTTCACATATGATGAGAGACGATATTAAAGATGAAGAAATCTGCATGAAAAAACCCACAGTGATTTGTGGGAAAAGGAAATTAAGCTGTCTTCTGACAGTGTGCCCTCCAGAGCAATTTTAAACTTAACCTTCCTATCAGCTTTCAAACTTCACCTTCTTATCATCTGTATAATGTAGCAAGACTTCTATGCCGTGGCCCTGTCTACACTCAAATCTGCATGTTTAGGTTGACCTGCCAGCAACAGATTTCATTAGATCATTTCAACTTATGGATACACAAGTCCATAGTTAAATTAGGAAAGCATTTTAATAAAATATATCTAAATGAGAATGTATTAATAAAAGTATCCATTCATTTACAGTAGGCTTTAAATTTCTCTCAATGGCACACACAAGGACATTTACATTCAGCTGCTTTGGCAGAGCAGACTTACTAGATGAAAGTCAGGCCTCTCTGCTTTCAGTGCACAGACCCACGTACCCATTGAGAATGAGATTCACCATCCGGTGCTGCCCCACAGCTTGCTGCTCCTGCTCTCACACCCCCAAAGGTGCTGCCCAGTTCTTGGTTCCCCACCTCAGCAGTGGGGCCCAGGGCAAAGGGAGGGAGGGGGCAGCAGAGAGTGTTGGGAGGGGGCAGCAGAGAGTGTTGCCCTTCTGCACGGTGCGGGCAGTGGGCTCTAGCTGGAGGGTGCTTCCTTCAGTGTGGCATCTCTAGAGCTGGAGCTGAGCCTGTTGGTCGGGATATAACAGCTGTGTCAAGGAGTGATTAGTTCAAGTCACATATTCACATGATGTGAAACACAGACGTTTCAAGTATGTTGACTATACCCTAACAACAGACTGTCCTTTGTCATGTTAATTGCCGTGGGATGTGATTTATGTCGCCATTGAAAAACACACTACAGCTCTAAACTGAAGACACTGGATTTTTATTCTCCCAGGTATAAGGGGAATGACAAAAAGCAGAATGAAGAAACTGTGGCTGCTAATTATGCTAATTAAGGGCTAGTATTTAAGAATGGCAGGATCCTGTTCTGCTGAAGAAGGAGCTTGAAAAGTCAAGAAAGACATGTATAAGGAAAGTGTGATACAGTATTAGCCAGTGTAACACACCGCCAGCACACTATCAATCTAACTGCAGTCTGACTTTGTGCAGATATCATCAAATTGTGTTTCGAGGGTTAGTGGGATAGCTTTGAAGGTATTCCTGAAGAACTCCTCCTCTTCAAGACAAGTTACACTGGGATGATAGACATTCAGAAAAAATTGATCCAAATAAAAAGTAATCTCAATATTCATTCAGGTATTGTGCCATTCACAACTATATTTTTTTAAACATAGGAGACAGACAACTACCTAAAAGTGGCAAACTTTTAAGAAGGTTGATTTCTTCCAAAAGAGTGTGAAAGACTCAGCTGGGGGTGAGGAATCAAGCAGCACCCTAGCAGAGCTAAAACATTTTTCTGCGCTTCTGACAGCATCATTTTCTTTTTGTCACAAATTGTCGTAGCCTTCCAGCCAAAATTATTGAAATTTTTTCCATTGTGCATGAAACATTTTTACACATTAAATTCATCTATTCTTAGCAAGATGTTCTTTGGTGTGAATTCTATCTATTGTTAGAAAGTGTTTTTGAGAAAATATGATTCTAATCTTTTGACTTTTTGTCTTGATATCAAGAGAGTTACTGCCAAATATGCAGTCATATCTTTTGTTAATAAAACCAAGTTACAGGATCTATTAATAGAGTGGTAATAAATAATGGCGTTGTTAGGGGGCAGGATTATATGTCATTTTATTTCTAGTAAAATGATACTCCCAAAGGGTAACGATATTAGGAAAATTAGCTGCTCTTAACCTAGTTCGTATACAGACTGTCTTGCAGAAAAAAAAAAATGCATTGGAATAACCATTGTGGAAAGGAAAATGTCACAGCCAAAAGAAAAATTCTACTATTTCAGCCCTAAAGCATACCACTGACATATGCTTCAAGGGAAATATTTGGTACAGTGTAGTCCTATGACTTTGTCATAATGTTGACAGCCACAGCAAAGAATGGAACCACCCCTGAAGTGGTCACTGCTCATTTTCTAGATTCTCCTTATTCTCACAGCAGAACAGAGGACATCCTAAACATGCTGACCAAAACTTCAGCAGAGCTAGTGGTTATAGAAAAGTGCATCCTAACAGTGTATGTCAGCTGGATGGCACCAGGAAGGTCCAATGGACCATCACAGCATTCATGCACACAATTATCACATTCTGAATAGCATTGTAAATTAATGCTTTATTTTTTGCTTTCTATTTCCTTTTTTTCCCCCCATGTGACCTCTCTATTGTTCTATCTGATCTGATAATGAAATTAAACTAGTATAATCTATAATTTTCAATTCAAGCATAGGTTAAAATTATGTTTCACCAGACTCGGGGCACATCCCACATACTGTTTCTTTTGGGTTTTTTATGGTTTGGTTTGGTTTGGTTTTTGTGTTGATTTAATTCCATGAAACATTTAATGGTCTACAGATTTTTCTTCTCCCAATCATGTCAGTTATTGGCAGAAGTGTCTTCTGAGGCTTACAAACCAAGGAATCATTTAATAGGCAGGTCACCTCTTTAGGACAGCCAGGCCTGCAAGCTGGGCATGACAGCCTCCCTTCCATCTTTCAGCGGATGTCTGCAGGATACTGGCAACTGCTAAAAGGAAAAAACAGCAGTCCCTCAACTTTCCCCCACGGAAATTTCCCTCTGGCAATCCCAGTGTCAGAGCTTGTGAAGGAAATACAGCCCTTAGACCTGCAGAGTCTTTTGGCAGTGGCACTGCTCAGTGCCATGCTGGTCATCCAGGAAGGTCTCTTAAGCTGCACACTCAGTGTCATTTTAAATCTTTCAACTTTGGTTTTAATTGCATTTTTCACTTCTGTGTCCCAAAAGCTGGAAGTGTTCAGTGAAGGAGGCAAGACACTGCTCAAAGAGAAAGTCTGGTGATTAAATCAGCTGCCTCCCATCCTTGAGAACTGGGTTGCAGCCTTGCCTTTGCCACAAAATTCTTCATTCTTTGTGATGATAGACAGTCATTTATAACAGATAAAACCAAAGGCTAGTATCTTCATTATCTGCTTAGGCAATTCACAGTGTGTAACTCAGATACAAAAATCCAGATCTTCCAAAGAAAGAGTAGAATCAATAGAGAGGAAAATATATTGGCTTTGCTAGAGGAGCACGGAAAAGTTCTTTCTGCTTGGAGCCAGATCAAATCTGCAGAGTTATATTTGCTTGACACAAGGAGCAACTCAGCACCGATCTCTGCAGCATCAAACTGTTCTGAGGGTACTGATCTTGACATAAGGATTTTCCTGTGCTAATGAGGCATCGGATCAAGTAATGAATAAAAAAATAGATTTTTAACCTTGTGCCAGATTGTTGTGTTTAGTGACAGAAGCTCACTGCTGGACACTGATCTTAATTCAATATTGTGAGCTCAGCAGATGCTTTTCCTTAGGCTGTATTATTGCTATACCAAGTACAGCAATATGATTTTTACAATACTAGACATTACAGAAACTTGTGGATTTGCCTATAGTAAAGGTAAAATAAATGAAAAGAGCCTTTATTTTACAAGTTTGCTTTCAAATGGCTGAGAAATCATAGATTTTAAAAGCTAATTGCAGGTTTTTAAACACTGTAAAAAAATTTAAGCAGTCTACACGATCATTTAAACTTTCTTTAATATTATATGTGATCCAATGAGAATATTAATCCACATATATTTAAAATGTAATCTCTGGGGGTCAGTTTAAATATAAACATTACTGTAAATTTGACAAGAACTTGAAGATATCTGAACTTTAAAGGCTCTCACATTACAGTGAAGTCTTCTGCCTAGGTAATTTGTCTAGGTAATTTTGGAGAGACAATGTTCACCAGGGGATGATGTAGGGCAAAAATTACAAAGCACAATCATCCAACTAATTTTATTTATTTTTATTTTGCTGTTTTTAACTTTTGGGTGAAGATTGGACTTGATGATCTTAGAGGTCTTTTGCAACTATAACGATTCTATGAAATTAAAAAGATTAGAAATTCTTTGCATATATGCTACATCTAGCAATGATCAGTTACACCACTATAAAATATTTACTTGATTTCTGCAAGTGCTGTTGGCTTAAAAGAACAGTATCCATCCAAATGGGTTGGCAGTGCTGTCCAGAAAAAAATTAAAGAGAAAACAAAAATCCCCCAAAACTAAAAAAAAAAAAAAAAAAAAAAGAGAGAGAAAAAAGAAAAAAAGGGGAAAATAATCCCTGAACAAAATACTCATATAACATTAATGTAATAGTAATATGGTTCTGTTTCTCTGATCTGGGCATACTGAGGAATTCTGTAAGAAATTCAGCTTTTTGGAACTAGTAGCATTTGTAGGTTCTGATATTCAGCACTTCTATGCACATCCACTGCACATGAAAAATGGACTGAAGGCCAAAATAAACCATTAAATTGCATTTTTGCCTTAATTTCAGAAAGAACAATAGAAAATCATGTTTTTTGATTTGTTGGTCAGCCAGCATGGGGGGCAGTGGTCACTTCAGTCCAATTTGTGTGAAATAAAGTTGAGATTTCTTCCTCCATAAGGCTGGGAATATCACAAAACCCACATCACAGCAAAGATGGATGGAGGATATGATGCATCTGCATGGAGAAGACAGAAAATAATCACAATTTCCTCTAGCACAACAGATAGGAGGCATCAACTGCTAATTAGCACAAAGGTTCAAAAGATAATACTTCTCCAAGAGTATAGATAAAGATCTTTGCCATTTATATTGGGGATGCTAAAACAGTTTGATGAATTCAATAAATAAAATCCCTTAGGAGCTGTTGCATACAGGAATAATGCCTCTGGGCAAGAACATCCTGAGCTGGAATGCACTGAAGATTGGAAGATGGTTCTTGAAAAATGTCACTATATGTCTGATTTGTCCTTACACTCCTCTGGGCAGCAGGTAGCGGTCACTGCTAGAAACACAGTTCTGATCTGGAAGGACTTTGGTTTGACTCGTGTTTCAGAGGTATTATATAGGTATATAAATGTTTCCAGTATCCAAATCACAACATGCATTGTGCCAGTGTTACTCTCGTCTTACTGAACTGTAATGTATACTCACTGAATCACATGAGAATTGGCGTGTTTCTTTTAGATGGGAAGAAAAAAAAAGGGGTGTTGAGAGGGTTGTTTTGTGTTGTTTCTCTCCCTAAGAGTATGCAATACCACTGACAGTACATCTTTGGATGAAAATGAAAAATGAACTGTAATAATGTGCTTATGTAAAACCAAACTGGACATATTCTGCATGGCAAACATGTTGTGTTGGAATAAATATCTCTCTGGTGATGTCAATGTGAGAACAAGCACTACAGTGTTGTTGAAATAATTGGGAGTCACTGAGCAAATGTGCTGGGGAATCCTGCAGAGAGCCTATATATGGTAATTTATCTAGAACATTCTCTATTTCTGTTTTATAAAAGCTTTATGCAGAACAGTGAATACATTTACCATCTTTCAAACTGGTACAAGACACAAACCAGTCTTTAGGCTGAGCATCGTGCCCAAGTGAGAGGCAGCACCAGCAGCAGGGAAGGGGCCTTCTCACCATGGGGTGGCACAGCACCACACTGCCTCTAAGGTCAGGAGGCAAAAATCCATCTCCTGTTGGGGCTGAAAAGCAGTGGGCTGTGGTCACTGTGTATATAAAAACATGCGGGCATGAGAGGTCTCTTTCGAAAATCTAACAGGACGAATAACCTTCCTGTACTTTAAGTAGAAAGTGAAATGAAATTCTGGAAGATAATTTTTTTCCTCTTAATTTAATCTAACTAACAGTTGAAAAAAAATCATGCTAACTTCAACAAATTTTTGTAGAGAAGTTGCCTTTCAGCAACTTATTATGGTCATACAAGTAAGACAAAATTGTCATTGCAGTCACTGAAGTTAGTATAATATGGGGTAAATACAGTACAATAAGCCTTAAACTATAATTTCAGTCAGTTGAAATATATTTTTGTATGCTGGAGTTCACAATTGTCTCTAACATCTCCACAGGTTCTCCCTAGCACCCACAAGCCTTTGGGTCCTTTAGGGCAGCTCTTCCACTATCTCATTTTATTTTCGGCACATGACAAGTCTGAGCTCAGACTTAATCTGTTTCTTCATATTATTTTTCAAATAAGAATTAATAGCAGCATGAATAACGAAGCAAAATGAATAATAATGTGCCAGTATACAATCAAATTGGAAAAGGTTTGAACTGTTAAAGTGTTCCAGGTCCTCTGTGGCCAATTGCAAAGACCTGGATGGAGGAGGAAAAAACAATTGTATTCTGTCAGGAGAAGCTGTTAAATTCCTGTGAGTGAATGTAGTCTTGACTTAATTACCACTTCCAAGAGCCTATTTATAGTTGTCTGGGAAAGCACTTAAGTGAAATAGGCTTAAGTTTGCAAATAGAATAAGTGGGTGAGTATTTACTGTGAAGACAGAGATGAGAGAGAGGTGACTGTGGAGTAACTACTCCCTACCCTCTCAAGCCCTGCCATGGGATGTTAGAGCAGGATTTTTATATTGACTGAACTAGCTTGCCAACTCATCAGATCTCTACAGAGAATTTTAAAAATCTAAAATTTTAAATGTTGTGCAATTTATGCACAGCACATCATGGTGAGCTTCCGACTTGAAAGTTGGCTGGGACAGAATGTACCACAGGAAGGCACATGAAAAATTTCTTGTGTCTCTGTGAGAAAAAAAAACAAACAACTTTTCATAGCTATAAACATCTGAAATGCTTTAATAGATAAAATGCTGAATCTGGGCATTTAAATGGTTGGCAAGATGAGGTGTAGCATGAAGAATGAGATTTGTCCAGGGGAACATGGTCAGTGGGATTTCCTGAGTAAGAGCACTTATGCTGTTTGAAGCAAATACTACTCACAGCTGATAAATAAGTCAAGTGAAATGTTACATTAGGAATGACAAAAAGAAATTCACATTGCCTTTATCCCAGGCCTTTCAGAGACAAATGAGTAGGTGCCATGAAACAGAGGATTAGAGAGGGATATGCAAGCTGAACGCTAGCAGGCTGCACACTTAGGGAATTGATCTATATTTAAATCTATTGCTATAGTTATTTAATATCTGTACATTTCATAATTTTTCTGTTTGTAGCTAACACAGTATTATTAAGATGTGAAGCCTAGATGAGTATCATATCTTTCTGTTTCTACATAATTAGGTTTATTTAAAATTTTCTGTTCAGTAATTCCTCCTATACATGGTGTATTAAATCAATGTCATAAATGAAGAATTTTGGCACACCACAGAATTTCAAATATGCATTATAAGAGCATATTATATACATATTTCAGTGGTTTATGGGCATAATGATAGGAGAAAAAATAGCCATGTATACATTTCATTGCGGTGAGTATCTAAGCATTTGAATTGCATTCATTCAAAGACAAACCACAGCCTCAATGCTTGAACTAAAAATACTGTAAGAGACTATTTTCTTAATGTGCTCAAATGTACTGTCCTCTTTGTCATCTACCTCATGTGTCATCTATGCATAGTATGCACTATTGCAATGCAACTCTTTGTTATTTCCCTACCAGGAAGTGAAGCACCAGACAATAGCTTGTTATTATTTATTTCCTCAGCTGGATGTGAACTACTGACCCAAAGACTGTAACTACAGACCTTCCATGCTCCGTTTAATTAGAAGTACTATTAAGAGAAAAAGCAGGGGGAAAAATATCAATGATTACAAAGGGCTTGTAGGATTACTTCTTTTCTCAGATGACTTGTTGATGCAGACTAAATGCCTCCTGATAAAACACTCTTGTTTGTGAAACCCTTCCATTATACTTCATGTTAGATTCAGACATCCTCTGCGTTTTTTTTCCCACTGATTTGGGATTTTCAGGCTACTTTCTATGTGGAGATACCCTGCCTCAAGAAATGTGTCTTATCAGACCTGCTCAACGTGTAGAGGGAAAAATTTGCTTCCTTAACAGGTACACACACAGAGCTCCCTACTCTGTATCCCATCAGGAAAGCCCTCAGGGATTTTATATTTCTGCTTTACTTTCTGACACCCTTTACATCTACAGCTGAGCCAGAGAATGATCATCAACAGACCCTCTACTCCTGGAGCCCTGCTCTTGGCTGCTGACAGCAAGCAAGAGTTGAAGGTTTGCTACTTTTTATTTCTTCTGACTGCTGATCATCTTTCCTACAACATCTGTCACCTACTATACCATCCCTGAACCCCTACATAATCCATGGGGATTGGTGCTTGTCCAGTTCCCCTACTGTCTCAGTCGCTACCCCTGTGGAAGGGACAGTGTCCCACTTGGGGTTTCACGCACCCAAGTAGCAGATCCCTGCTTTGCCCAGCTGCCCTCTGAAAGAACTCAGATGCCACACCAGCTTGAGGCTGCAAAAGCAGGGCCACCAGTAAAGGTTTCCACTATACTGGGGGATGCTTAAATCTCCGTATGGCAGCCCAAGGAGAGCCTCCCCCCGAGACAGATTTCTCAGCAGTGAAGCCGTTCAAACAGCTACTAGATTGTCACACGCAATATGCATATTTATTTGGTTTGGAAAGATGGGCCTTACAATTTATTTTTCTGTGTATATGTGTTCACGTGTAGGTGTGTACCTATCTCTATGTCCTCTTATCTCTAATTTATCTTTGCATTTATATTTATCTTTTTGCATACACATGTATGTGTAGCAAACAGAAAAGATTGAAAGGGACAGAGCTAATAAGAAATTATGTCCCAGTCTCTCATGATTTTATTCTGTTGGATATGGGAAAAGCAGCAAGCCCCAGCTTGCAGGATGAGTGTCATAGGTAGCCATTGGGACAATGATGATGAAGAAGCCTTTGCTCTGCTGTTCCAGAAGACATCTATGATCTCAGAGAAGTGACAATTTTTATTTAGTTATCAAAACAGTAAAAAGGTCCCCCACAGGCTGGAATATCTGGGAAATGGGAGCTAAATTGCAAATAAGTGCTCACAATTAGAAGATGGGGATGGAGTTGTTATTATACACAATGAGATATCAGTTCTGACTGACTGCCATTTTCCAGCAGTTGTGAGAAAAAAGTGGAGTGCCAAAATGAGGTTGGGATTTTTATGCAAAATTAAGGGCTTTTCCTGTGGACAGCAGGAAAGTTGGAACTTGTTATCTACAACTTACAGTGGGAAATGTTATCTACATTTTCTATGGAAAATGTTGTGATATCAATTATGGACCTGGCTATAAGAGCATGTTTAACAGAGAAGATATGTAGAACCTGTGATTATAAACACTGAAGATGGCAAGGAAGGGCACATGAAGAAAAGTTGCTTATGTAAGTTTGAGTTAATGGGCATAGGTGTGCCTGAGGAATGAGTGAATGTGTGAGCAATGTTTGTGGGTGGAAAAAAGTGGAAGGAAAGGAAAACAGGTGTGGAATGAAGGTGTTTGAAATACGTGAGCATTGAGATGTGTATTATGTATATCTGGAGAAGATATAGGCGAGACAAGGGACAGATGTAAACCTTTGTAGATATAGCTTTATAAATATAACGTGATTTATTGCCATTTGTGCAGATTGATTATAATAAGTACTGCAAGCATTTAACTTCCTGTGGCAGACTTTTATCTATTTTAAGTGAAGATCTTCTGTGTTATTACCTGTTTCATACTATGCAGGTCATCTTTGTTTGGCAGAGTGGTTCCTTTCTGCAACCCAAACAAGAGATATGCTGTGGTGCACCAGGTTCTCTGTCCCTTTTTTGCTTTTACGCTCTGGAAGTATGATAGACATTGAAGAGAAAGGAAAATAAAACGGAGGGAGCTGCAATGCAGGCCTGGGAAGGTTTCATTGCAGGGTAAGGATGGCACAAAATGCATTGCAAATTAGTACTTTGGCATGAAAACCACAGTGACCTTTTCAGGTTCTTCTCTTCTTGCCTTTTAATGTTACTCAGAAATAATCCCTGGCTCCTGAATGCTTTGTTCATTTCCTCACAAGGAATGGGCAGAAGGATGAGGTAACATCCGAGGAAGGGTACTGTTCTGGCCTGGAAAATAATTGAGAGTTCCTGCCTGGCATCTCGGCATGAATGCGCTGCAGACAGAGGGAGTTTCTATTCTTGTGAGGCAAGTGCTAGCCCTATCATTTCCTACTGGTTCCTGTAGACAGCTCTGTGCACAGTTGGCTGGACTCTTGGAATCAGGTTTTTCAACACCTTTATTCATGTGCATTTAAGAAGCTTCAGCTCCTAGCTGAAGCTAATGATTTTTCTAGATACAGGCAGCCTAAAAGTTAGATCTGAAGTCTAGGAATATTTTAAATCTAAGGTTTTTTAGGACATGTTCTCACATCTAGCCTACAAACTTTGCTCAGGCAGAATCTTGTTCAAGATTCTGTCAATGGCAGAAGCAGCTACAATGCCACCTGAAAATCTTGTACCTCTCCTTTACACAGTAGCATATGCATCCTCAACTGCTTTTATAATGAATGCATTAAATCCAGGACACACTGGACATACAGCTCATGTTTTACATGGAACATGTGCATCATAATTCTGCCTGAGAAACTACAACCCAGCCAAGTCCTTTTCTGGCTCTAACCTGGAGCAATTTGCCAAAGTTAAGACAAGAATTTAGTTGAAGGGCTTTGAGCTGAACGAAATGTTCCACACTCAATCCTGCCATTTCCCCTCTTGCTTACTGCTGTCTTGAGCTCCCTGCCCCCTTTTTGCTGCCTCCACGGTCAGTCCCACATCGTTTCTGCAAACTCCATCTACAGGTTCTTCACTGAAGCTTGATCATCTTTTGGGACTCCAGGGACTGATGAGGAAGAACCAGACCATGTTGGAGGGCAGTGCTGCACATATCCTCAGCAGGGCTAATTAGTTTTGGTGGATTATTACAGCAATCTGGCTTTACTGCTTCCAGGTATTATGAACTAGCCTAGTGTCTTTGCGTGATGCTGAGCTGTGCAGCCATTGTGCTAAGGTAATTTAGGGAAGGTAATTTTTGAAACAAAAAAATCCACTTTCCCAAAATGTTAATATAGACATAGGCCATTTGAGAATGCGTGTGTCTGCTAAACAAAACCTCTGAAAATCTGGGAGATATACTTAAAATAATAGAAACTGCAACCACCAAAAAATAGAGTTTGTACTGTGCCTTAACTTTGCCCTCTTTGAAATACTCCTTAAAATCATATGTAGCACACAAACAGCACCTTGCTCCTAGAGATAGTGCTGAACTCTTGGGATCACATGAAACAGCCTGACAGTGTTTGCTGAAGCAAACTCTGTTGAGATGAGCTGATCCAAACATAAGCTGCTATTATTTGGATGATCGGATCTACAACCTCGCATTTGCTAAATTTTACACCTTTACAACATTTTTAATCTACTACACCTTTGCCCTTAGAGCTTCCTACACCACTTCGCTTTCATCACTAAACCCATCTATTACTCTCATATCACCTCTCACTGCTGACAGTAGCCCTGGTAAGAAGACTACAGTTTGCTACCACTGAAATAACCTACAAAACATAGGCAGAAAGTCATATCTGTTCTATTATCTATACTGCTTCTCTCACGCACGGCTGTTGGATAACCACTGGTTTATGGGGGGTGGGGTGGCATAGAAAAGCCCAAGAAGTCAGGAGTAAAAGTCCTCTAATTTCCTGTGCTTATAACCACACTGCAGCAATTAATGTTCATAGAGATGTAACTTAAAACGGTGGATGCAAGTGGAACATAATTGGAATTGCAATATAATCCCTGGCAGGGTATCGCCAGTTTCAGGGGGCTGAGTTCAGATTGTTTGAGAATATATTGTTAACTCCTTTCCTAGTTTCCAGAAGCTTATCCTGCAGTATCTTAACTCTTTATGTCCAGATTTTCAAAGGTTTAGCTGAAGGCAGGATCCTGCAAAAGCATGGAATACCACAGGCCAACTTTTAACCCTGTTTTAACTAAGTTTTGTGGAATTTAGTTCTAGATGGTAGCTGGAACCCTGCTCTGCGGTCTCCAGCAGGCTCAGATCAAATCACACACAGCTGCTTTCTGCTCTACAGAATGGGGTTAAGGGACCAGGTTGAGATGTCAAGCAAGCAAGATGTACAATTTTCCACTCTCCTTTATCTGAGCATGATCTCTGTGACTCGTGTGGTCTCCAGCACCTCTGCTCCGTCACCTTTTGAGGCTCTGCAGCAGACCCCCATCCCTTCCCCGTGTCCCTGTGCACATCCAGATCGCTTAGCACCTCCGAGGCTTTTCGGGCGGGCATTGGGGGATGCATGACCCAGCGAGGGCCAGCCATGGCTCCCCTTTTCCTTCATCCCCCCATGGGGCCGTGGCACAGGCACAGGCCCCGAGGCGGGACAGGACGGGGCCTCGGTCTCCTTCCCCCGGCCCGGGCGGAAGGCTGCCGCCCTCTCTCAGCGCCGATGTGCCTGGGTCTGGGCCCGGCTTCCGCGGGGCGCGGCCCCGGGCTCGGCCCCGCTGCTTCCCCCGTGCCCCGGGGAGCGGGCCGGGGCGGGAGGGCTCCGCGGCCCCGGCGTGGGAACGGCCGGGCGGGGCGGAGGGAGGGAAGATGGCCGGGGCAGGCGCCGGGCGGGAGGCGGCGGCGGGGCGCTGCTGAGCGGCGGGGCGGGGGCACTCGGGCCGGGATCGGGGGCTGGGAGCCGCGGCGGCGCGGGGCAGGTCCCGGGCGGGGTTAGGAAGCGCGGCGGGGCTGGTCCCGGCTTGGAGCGGGGCTGGCGCGGGGGAGGATGAGCTCGGCGCGGCGCAGCCGGAGCCGCCCGAGTCCCGCTCCCTGCGGGGCCGCCTGTTAGTGCTGGAGGAGGAAGAGGAGGAGGAGGCGGCGGGCGGCCGCGGCCCGGGCGGGACTGGAGCTGCCCCGGCGGCGGGCGGGCAGCGGGTTTCGGCCGGAGCGGGGCGGCGGCGGCCCGGCGGCGGAGCGGCCATGCCGTGGCTGAGCGGCGGGCGGCGGCGGCGGCAGCAGCAGGCGGCGGGACAGGGCGGGGGGCCGGCGGCGGGCGGGCAGCGCGGCCGAGAGAGCTCCGAGCTGCCGCTGCCCGCCGGCTGGGAGGAGGCGAGGGACTTCGACGGGCGAGTCTTCTACATCGACCACAACACCCGGCAGACCTCGTGGATCGACCCCCGAGACAGGTATGAGGGAGATCCCGGGGGGAGGAGGGATCGAGCCCAGTTCACCTCGCTGGGCGCCGGCGCCGGGCCCGTCGGCGACATTTTCCTTCCCCCGTCCGCCGGGAGGGTGTGGGCGGCGGGGCCGCCGGTGCCGCTGCCGGCGGGGCGCTCCGAGGCTTCGCCCTGCGGCGGGACCGCGGCCCGGGGTGGGGGCTCTGCCACTCTGGCCCTCCCCGGCCCATCGTGGAGGGACCTGAGGGGCAGAGCCCCTACCGCTGCTGCTGACGGGTTTGCCGCCAGCCTTAATGTTAAATTAGATACAGAAAAAAACTCAACCAAACAAAAAAACCCCTGAGGCTTCCCGCCCTGCGGTGGGTGCTCTGACCAAGCGTGATCTCAGTGCGGGGGGAGATGGGGAAGCAGGAGCAGTGACACCGCCCGTGTTTGTACTCGCCGCGTACCGGAGCAGCCCCGCTGTAACCGAGCGGCTTGGCCATCCTGATTTATTAGCCGGGCTGAACTAATTGGCAGCAGCAGGCTGGAGGCATGCTGGAGTAATTTGGTAGATTACCTCCTCATAAAAGATAACGCTGCGTGGAGGTAAGCAAACCGGGAAATTCCTGCACTTAATTTGACAAATACGCGGTCTGCTGCGAATTAGCAGCAAAAATCTGCTGCTGCGTGGTGTTCGGGCAGCGTCTGCAGGGCCCGGCGGTGCTGGGGACACCGAGTTGGGCCTTTTCTTCTCGTTTAGGGTGAATAAATACGGGCAGGTCTTATGGCTTCTGGCAGAATTGCGTTATAAGCAGTATTTAAGCGTCGTGGCTGAAATCTGGTGGAAGCGTGGGCTCTCTGTTGCGGGTACTGCCCGGTGAAAGCGACATCGCTTCAAAGCGTTCACTTAAAAATTTCCACGCGGAGTTAGTGAACACAAGTGTCAGTATTCTAGGTGTCTGCGAAATAAGAAACATATGTCTCTGTGTATACTTTTCTATATTAAACAATGTTTTTATAGTAAGTGAAAGTTGGACAAGGACAGTTTGAACCTCAGCCAGAGCTACCTTGCCAGAAGTATGCCTGGAATGTTAAGCAGGCCACAGAAACATTTAAGCAGAGTCTGGTTTAAAGACTGTAGTAATTTGTGAGATTCCTGTCGTCTTGCACGACGATACATAACTGTTTAAATGGCCTAAATATTTACCTACCGGATCAAGATCTTTTGTCTCGTTATTTGGACGTACTTATGCATGCACATATTTTTTTGCTGAGGCATTAAATCTTTGTTTGTGTGCTTTAGATAGCACATTTTTCTGCATTAAAATGCACATACACGTTGTTAGCTTACTTTTAAAACTGTTGTAAAGGTAACTGATGACACCACTACGTGTCTGTTGCTTCTCTGCCTGTCATCCTTACCATTACATTTCAAAGAGTATGAGGTTTTTGTCTTCTAGAATATCTTCCATACAGACAGTAACAGAAAAGATTTAGCCATTTACTACGGTGTTAAAATTGAGTTACTGTTCGACTTAAATAGTGTTGCTAAAATTAGGACGCCATGTTTTGAAGAAATAATTGGAATGCCATATGTTGCTTGAAATTTTGTCTAAATATTTCACACCAAGGTTTAAACTTAGACTTATTTTTCACATTGGGTAAGAGCAGGCTGTAGAGCAGAGATTGAGAGATTTACATTGGGGCAGATAGAAAAGACATGATGTTTTCATGAGCGTGTTATCATGTTATCTGTTCTGCAGTACAGAATTCAAGTAGCAGGAGCTAGTTCTGTGACTGCAGAGTTAATCTCTGGTTGGGAATAGGCTATTGTTGTTTTAGTGAGATGCCTGGGTTCTGGATAGTGCAAAGTGACCAGTCTTTTTGGGTTTCATTGAAGCTACTCAGATTCCCGTGGGCAGCAGCAAAGTAGGAAAGGATCAGGTTAGTTGTTTTCTGCCAAGGTTTGTGAAAGATAGGTAAGAGTAGCAGTGAAACGGTACTGAAGCTGTATTTTTGCAAAAAGTGGTTAGGTGGAGGGCAGAATAACCTGCTTATAGCATATGTACCTCAGCATTATGAGTTTGGCATGGAGTGACAAGAGTTCAGCCCCCCATTTCTGTGTTCAAGTGGTTTTGTTTCTATCCAGGAGGAATTGGACTAAGTGAGACCTCAGGCCCTGCTGCACTTGATCAAGGGCTCTGAGAATCAGCACCTCCAAGCTTTCCTATGGGCAGTAGTCTCTAAGCATCCCCACAGGCTCCTCTTTCCATGTAGCTGGCATTCAGTAGTTTGTTTTTCTTTTCAGCATTCCCCCTGAGATTTCTCAGCCTTTTGTGTAGTTTGGTTAGTGAATTTGATTTGAAGTAATTATTTGATTAAAAATCCCCCCACAAAACAAAACAAAAATCCCTTCTTTACCCACTCCCAGTGTTTTCCCATCGAAGCCAAGAAGACAAAGAAATGCTAATTGGAGAAGTTGAGGCAAGAAATGTGCTTTATAAAGGATTTTGGAGTTTGGGAAAGAGATGATGATGAGGGCAAGGGAGGCCAATCAAAATAATAAGAAGTAAGAAGAGATAAAGGACTCAGAAATGGGTACCTAATGGTTTTCTGTAAGAAAAAAGAGGTAGAAGAGTGATAAAATGAGCAGATTTGAGAAGGATCTTTAGTATCAAATCAGTGGTTAGGTTTGGGAAGATACTGTGTTGCTCTGTGTGGATTGTGTGTAATGAATGGATTGGGGACAGTTGTCTGGCAGATCCTGTAGGTCTTGGATAGGAGCCCTTCAGTGCATGTTTTCATCTTGTGGCAGTAGTTGTCTTTTATCTTAATAGATTGTAAGTTCTTTAAGGCTGTGAACTACCTTTTTATCTTGTGTTTGCACAGTACTTGCTACATTGAGATTCTGGTCAATAACTGGACATTGTAAACGATCTTATAGAAGACTGACTATGTTTGTGGTTGATATTGATGATCCTTGTGGCACCAAGGCTCTTATTACTCTTACTGTTTGTTACAAGACTCTGTTTTCAAGTGATTAGAGCTTAGCCAAAATTCTTGGAGTGTGGCAGAAGCTTTCCAAGCTGGTGAGTCTTGCTAGATTTGCTCTATGGAGAAACTTCAGCTAAAATAGTGTTGTTTTATTGGAACAGGTCTAGGGGAGAGGGAGTGTTTCCTTCAACTTCTTAATGAGACTTGTCTTGTTTTTTTAAAGATTTAAATACTGTTGTTTTGGAGTGAGGATTTTAGACTTCTAAGGTGTAGAAGTGTGTTTGCATAGAGAAATCATCTATTTTGACCAGTTTGGGAGCAATTAAAAAATTACTGGGTAAAGACCTAGGTTGTAGCAGATGCATTTGCAGAAGCTTCCTCCAAGCTGGACTACTGGTATGGTAATTGAAATCGGGGAGCTTTTCTGTCCTGTGTCCTCATTAGCATCTTATTTCTGAGGCCTAAAAGCTGAATAAATTGAGCACAGGAGAAAAAGCTTGGCCTTGTCAAACAGTGGGTTGGAACAAGGAGTATAGGATCAAATGGGGTCGGGCCTGGAATTTGACAGAAGAAGGGGGAAATTTTGGTAGGTTTTGAAAGCAAAGTAATCAGGAGCTGTGGTCAGGGAGAAGGGAGGATGGCACCTGAAGCCTGGGAAGAAAAAAGTAGGGGAACTGGACTGCAAACCAGTAGGGCAGGGAAAAACAGGTAAGGAGGAACCGGTCTGGTGAAAGTTCAGGGTGTGAGGGTGTCAGCTCTTTTCTTGGCTGTATAGGGAACCCTGAGGGAAAAGAAGGAACGCGGAGTTTGGCTGAGGAATCTTCAGAGTGATAAAATATGCATAAAGGGCAGCATGCGAAGAAGTCTAGGTGAAGAAGGGAAGATGGTTGGAAAGTAAAGTATAAGAACTATAATGTGAGATATGAGAATGGGGGTCAAGAAGTGTAAGATGTGCTGGACAAGGAGATTGTTGAAAAGTCAGAATGGTAGAGATTGGAAATAAGCAGGAAAGGCTAATGGTCTTGAAACAAGGCATCAGCTTGGGAAAGTCACTAGAGGTAGATATCTGTTATTAGGGATGCAGAGTAGAAATGTCAAGTGAGTAATGGGCAGAAAAGTCCAGAAGTGCCAGCTGCTTTTTGCTGGACTATTTCAGGACTCCTTATTCTCATAATTTATTTGATTTTAGCAAATATCTATATTAACCGATTTGCAACTTTTCCTGTTGAGTAGGACAAAGACAGTCCATTACTACTGTTGCTTGCTCTATTATGGCAAATGGCAAAGCAAGGTGTTCAAATGCACATGCTGGTGTGATGCTGTGTAATATGATTTCTTTTTCCCCACTCTGGCTTTTTAAAGGAGTAAGAAATTGCAAGTTGGAAGCTTGAATAAAGAGCATATTTATGTCAGATATTGAAATCTAGAAAATTCCACACTTAGTCACTTAACTACTGCTTGTTTTGTATTAAGAGAGTATTTTTAGGGACACACTATATTCTCATATATTTTCTTGCCTTATTTGATACATGGAGAGGAGCAATTCTGAGGGCAGATGGTAGGACTGTGAAGTGATGAGAATTGCTTCTGAATTTTTTTGCCCAAATTGGAAAATGGGCCTCTCTCTAGTGAGGCAAAGGATCTTTTGACATGCCACCACGGGATAAGGTTAGAAAGTCAGTGTCCTCTTTGTCAAGGCAAGAGAATATCTCCTGGAGGGTTGGAATCTATCTGTCCAGTTCTCAGTACTTGGCAATCCAAAGACAATCAGAAGAAGCATTAATTTTTTTCACAAATAGCATTTTTCTGGGCTTGCCTTAAGCCCCCACACTGAGTTGAAATTAGTGACATTCATTATTAGAATTCAAATACTTCTATTCCAAAGTATCCGAAAGATGAAGGCAACAGTGTAGTAAGTACTGCTGCCGTTTTTGAAAGTTTTCTTGAAGTTTGTGTATGCTTTCAGACCTTTTTTGTCTACTTTCTATATGTTG
Organism: Chiroxiphia lanceolata; assembly: GCF_009829145.1. NCBI lineage: Eukaryota > Metazoa > Chordata > Aves > Passeriformes > Pipridae > Chiroxiphia > Chiroxiphia lanceolata. The sequence goes on along the minus strand of NC_045638.1, from coordinate 20,509,759 downwards.
TATTTTGATTATCAACTCTGTCAACTCATAGTTTTGTTTTGAGCTAATGACATTTGTGGAATGGGAAGAAAACAAAGCAACTGTTGATCATTATTTTAATCTTCCCTCTGAAAATGTTATGATGACTAGACAGATTTAAATCACGTGCTGTATTTCATTATGATGCAGGTTTTTAATGTAAAACATAAAATGTAACCTACAGGGTACAGAGATGTACTTTTGGAAGTGATGCTTTGAAAATGTTTAAAGGGGAGCAGAACTGTTGAAATACTAATTTGACTGTGATTTTGTAAATTGGCTTTCCACGCTGTTAGTACCAGTCTCTCAAGAGATGAAGAAGCTTGCAAAGGGAAAAAAAATTGCTGAATGAGTATAGATCTGAAAAATATGCTCTCCCATGAGAGCAAAAGAGCTGGATTTATTCAACTGAAGAGGTGTTTAAGAAGTGGTTTGAGTACTGTTCATAAAAAAGAGATGGTACCAGAGACTTCAGAACTCTTTTTCTTTAGTAGATTTATAATAGTATCTGATAGGCAGAAGTTGAAACCAGAAATATAATATGGCTTTAATAGTAAGAGAGATTAAATGTCGGAGTAGTTTTTCCACTCCTTTAGCTTTCTAGATGAAATTACCTAATTCGAGTTTTCCCCCAATTTAAGTCAGCTATCACTTGGAGTCCCATTGTTTGCGACCATCAATTTTTAATGCCTCCATTGCATGATATATCATTTGACCTGTATATAATATATATATGTAGCTAAGTATATCTAATAAGGATTGGCAGAGCAGCCAATTTGAAAGTGGAGAGCTGCTCTGTTTGGTTGTTTCTCTTGATGCACCCAGGAAGGAATCCTATTTATCCTCATCACTTGAGGCATCTGGGTCTCTGCAGTTATACCACTTCATTACCTCAAGTTAGCAGTAAATACGCTGGACTTGATAGAATTTATATTAAAAGCGTTGCATATAAAGTAATACTGGAGATCCAGATGTTTTGAATTTTCTGTGCAAATGTCAAGCCTGGATGCAGCCACAGCGTGGATGGGAAAGCTATGCAGCTGTGCACTGCTCTCCTGGCATGTGACTGGGAATACATGCTGCAGCATATGGTGTTGGGAAAGGGCTGTGGTGCCCCGAGCCTCTCTGAGCAATCTGCACATATTTGTACTTCGGTTCTTGTTCAGAATAATTCAGTAATATTTTTAAAGGCATGCTGTAGCTGACATTTTGTTTTGAAAGCTTCATATGCATATGTGCCATGATAAATCTACTTCTCTGCCTTTCATGAGGGAGATGCACTCATTTTTTTTTCATGCTGTCCAGTAGGTCTTCAGACAGATATTTAAATTTATATTATGAGTGAACCCCATGAAAATATTTATGATTAAAAATGAATGAAGATGCAAGTGTCCTAGAGTTAATGTTAGTTGGTATTAGGTATGATTTTCACGCTGAGTCTTTTGTTTGATTGGTAGATTCTGATTACATGTAAATGTTAATCAACTGATTCATGGTGAATACTTCTAAATTGCTGCTTTCCCTCCCCTCCCCTCTTGAACTCACCTGTCTGATTTAAATGTTTTAAAAAAGTAACTTTTAATTTCTTATGTTTCTTGGGAAAAAATAGTGCCTGTATGAAGTGAGCATTTGTGTTTTCTTGTAATTCAGCATTGCTATAAATGAGTCCCACATTTCCAGTCATTGGGCATTATAGTTTTAATAGTTTTTTAGTGTCTTGGAAAGTAGAGGTGGGAAGCATCCACTGTTTCTTCTTAAGGGTGAAAGGTTTTCCTTATAGTACAATAATAGTGATTTGTGGTTTATGTAATTGGTTTTTTCTAGTTAAAATACATATCCTTTGAAAATCTGGCTTACGTAGCACAAAACTGCAAGACCTAATGCATGTGTGCTAAAGCATCAAAACATCTATTGAGCCACTGAAACCTGATGAACAAAAAACCACTGTTAAGAAGCTTAACATTTTGTTAAAGGTGAAGGGTTTTTTGTTTGTGTGTGTGCATGTAGTTTTTACCTCTTAATGGAATTGTTTGCAGCAATTAGATACAGAATGAAGACACCTGCCCTATTGTATTTGTGTGCATGCTAGAAAGGACTAACTTAGCACTTGTGACTTCAGTGTGGAGCAGCACGATGGCACATGTTATGAAGGGTTTCTCGAAGGGTTCTGTGACATGGTACTGGCTCTCACACATGCATTGGATCTTGCAAACTGAGAAACTGTGATCTGCTAGATCTTGTCAGTGCTTGATATTTATTGTCATTAAACAGCACCAGGCATTGTTAGAATTGGGTATTTGCATTATCATGTCTTCTAAAGGGTATGGGGAGGGAAGTGTCTGCTTTTCAGGATCTGCAGTCTGTACATGTGAGAATGCAAGTTTTGAAATGTCACAAGGCTAGGGCTGGGATTTAAGTTCTGTTATCCGGACCAAAAATTCCTATTTAGGCTTGGATTCTGGTGATAAGTTTAGTTTGAGAGATAAGTTTCATGGTTTTAGCAAATGTAAATATAGTGACAGCACTGTGTAAACATAAGAACAAATGACTTGTAGGCAATAAAAAAAAATTAGAAACTTATCTATAGCAAAGTCCTGTTAACAAGCTTCTTAGAGGTGCCTGTTAAATGTAATGTTGGTTTATAATTTTGTGTTGTTTGCTGGAAGGTAGAGCTTTGTAAAGTTGTATGTGAGGCCAAACAGAAGTATTTCGTTGATATTTTGTTGAAACAAAGTAAAATTAATACTTTTTCTGCCTACAGTTAAAAATAGAACTTCCTGAATATCTTATCTACTGCAGATGTGACAGTTCACATTCACCAGCAAAGCCAGCCAGTATTGCAGCTTTTAAGTAATCTTCAGCTTGTTTCTGAAAGAAGCGAGCTAAAGAAAACATGCTCTAGGTACTTTTCCTACCTCCCTCTCTGCCTGCTGTGGCAGGGCAGTGAGCACGCTCAGCAAGGTTTGGCAATACAGCACTCCTGAGCTAATAGTTCTCTGCTGCCAAAACCAGCAGTGTCCTCCCTGCCAGCCGCGTAGTCTCACCCCTCTTGCACTGGTACCATTGCTTATCTGACCCCACAGTAAGAAAAATTAGGAAATTCCCCAACCCTATGCAGTATTTAATTTGTATCTTTTTCTGGGGGGAAGGGTAGTTTTCATCTGGTTTGGTTCCCTAAGCTGACTTAACCTTCAGGGCAGATGGGTATTTAAGTGGTTTATGTCAATTAAGTTTGATTCAATAAGGAATTGGATTAGGCAAAAGTGATGAGTCAATTTAAAACCTTCTTTGAGTAAATCCTCTTTGTGAATGGCAGTCTTGACTACTGATTTTTAAAATACTCCCATAGTAAAACACATTTCTAAACACGCTTCAAGTTATGTTTAAAAAGGAAGGATTCACTTTTCAGGTGTAAGATGGATATTTAAAGTCAACAGAAGAAAAATAGGTGTCAGAGTCAGTGTTTCAGTTGAGAGAGATGAGAGAGCTACAGAACCGATTTGGGGACTGAGCTTGTGGTATCATTACCAACTTGGAGACATTCCTGAAAGAATTGATGTACTCAGTGGTGAGTCTTGCCTTTGCTGGCAGGGATCAAAGTCAGTGTGTGAGGGAATTAGATCTAGGACCAGATGGGTGTCTGGGGAGGATATCAGCAGTGTGGTACCTTGGGGTGTGTGTGAAAGGGAAGTGACTGTAAGGTCAGCTAGATGTGGGATCTTGGTAGTGGAGCACCTCCAAGGAAGATCTCAGTTGGGTGTCAAGTGTAGGGCGTGACTGGAGAAGGATGGAGCATGAAAAGGCATGTCAAGGTAATAACAAAAACCATTGAACAGATATTGGGGTGACTTGCAAGGTGGTTTTGTCACCAGTGTTTGGAGCTAGAACTCATTAAAAGATCACTACAGTGCATCTGGGCAGTTTTTTAAGGGAGCTGAACAGGTTCAAGTGGAAATTGCCAGGTCACAGAGGAGAAGGTTCTAATATTTGAATTAAATGAACAAGTTTTTTGTCTCTGCTTATGGAGAGGAACAGGGACTCCAGTGTAGTTTTTTGCCTTGACACCAACCCCAAGCCTATTTTGTGGGTATAAATCTCTCAGTTCTTAACTAGTCATTAATAGCAAGGTAATGGGGGTATAGGCTTTGCTCTACCATGTTACAAGTGTCTTGATCTCTTCTTGATTCTGTTCCAGATAGGAAAATTAATTTGGACTTAACACAGTGAGAGTGTACAAGACACAATCTGTCACTTTTTAATTGCCCATTGAATCGTTTGAGTCAGCCATTTAATACAGCCCCCCTCCCAGCAAGGCTTCCTCTAGATATATGTTGTATGATCAAATAAGATGGAATATTTCTCAGTTTGTTTCTCAGCCTTTTTGTGGGTGTTGGCTGGAGTAGGAAAGAATCTTGTGTCCAGTGATGAGCTTGGTGGTCTCTCTGTGGTTTGCAGGATGGAGGCAGTTCTGTGCTGTACTGTTAGCTCTTTGGCTGAAGGAGCTGATTGCCATCAAGGGCTGAATTAGTACATATCAAAACCTAAAGTAACTAGGTTTTTTATTTTTGTTTTCAATGACTTTTTTATTTCAGCGTATTTAATTGGCAACGGGACAAAAATAAAGTACAGTGATATCAACACCCTTGAACCAAAACAGAATCAAAGGCTATCTTTCATAGAGTTCTGAAAGAGTTATTTTTCAAGATTAAGTATCTATGGAGAATCTTGTCGAAACTATTTTGATTTATATTGTACTTGGGGTGAAGCTCTTTCGCACACAGACTGCTTAGGATTCTTTATGGCAAAATGCAAAATTTGGTATCAAAGCTGAAAATGCATAATATTACAAAATAGATTTATTTACTGTTGGATTGCAGTTTAAACAGCTAAAAATAAGACTTTTAAAAAAACTTAATGCATAATGCTTTCTTAGAAAGAGTGGCCTATCCATGTTTGGGAAGGCAGCTGAAGTACTGCGTAATTATCTAATTCAATAGCATAAACAAATTGTGACACACTTCTCAAAGGTGGATACTGTCCAAAGTTACTTGACTTGAACAGCAATTCCATGAGTGCTTAAAAGAGAATTACAGAATAAAAAGTAAACTCCTTTTTTTTTTCCTTTCTTTTTGCAGTGTAGGGATAGTTAGTAGATGGAGAAGTGCATGTGTTTGGAAATTACTGTTTAAACCCTTGTGTGTTTTCTGCTTCCCTCAGGTTACATCTTTTGGATAAGACTAAGACTCACAGTATTAAAGATATGAAAAGGCATGTAGGTAAAAATCCCTGAACCCCAAACTTCAGAATAAGTTAACCACAAAACCCAAGAAAAATTGATTTTATGATTATGATGGCTTTCGGATCATAGGCCGGTTTTAGTAGCATCTAAGTGGTCTCTAACACTATATAATTGATGGTTAATGCAAGTTAACTTGATGATCATCTGTTATGAGGTAGAGAAAGCATAACTGACCTCTCCTTTTTATAATAAAAAAATAAATAAATTGGAAATGCATATGAATGGAAGTGCAATAGGTAATTTGTCAAAATTCAGTTAAAGAACATGGATATTAATATTGCATATTTGTGTGCTTGTTTTCAACTGTATGCAGTGTACTGATTGACAAAAAAAGTGTACAGTACTTTGTGTTGGTTTGAATTGTCTTATCTTTTGCCTCAGTGCACCTGCACCTGTGAGCTTCCAGTGTCTTCATTTGATAATGCTTCAGATGATGAATTTTTCATTTAGAAGTACTTTGAAAATCCATTGTAGCCTACTTCTTAATTACAGTTGGATTTTGATGCTTCTGTCTTTCCTGTATGGCGGAAGATGTCATTTTAACTAAATCTCTGTTTCACAAAGGTTTTAAAAAAATGATTTTCCCCAAATGGAAATAAAAGCATTTTAATTAGAAATGGTGAGATATTTTTGGATCAGCTGCATTTTGCTTCTGGACTGGTTAGCCATAATTTTATGTTGGTTCTAGGGGAACTTCGGGAGTAAATGTCGTATCATAAAGAGGAATATTTGTTGTGAAAACTCCTTGATTTCACGCAGTTCTCAACCATTGGAAACTGCAACTTCATGCATGGTCCAATATTTTAATGTACTTGTTTATAGCCAGGACTTCAGAAAGAGGTGACCTTCCAGTTACCTGCATTACTACAAAGTAGCTACAATGTATATGGGAGTTCAAGAAATAAGTGATTTCTTAAGCGGTTTGCCCTACTCAAGGGGAGCACAGGGACGGAATGAGAGATCCTTGGGCTTGTATTCATTCTTGCTTTCGTGTTCTTTGTGTTTAATAATTCTTTGAGTATTGGGTCTCCTGTACTGCTTCAAGTAAACAACTCCTTGATTTCTCATAACACCCTATAATATACTGAATTTCTGAAGCATTTTCTTTGGTCTTAGTGAATGGCTAGTTTCAGCTAAGTTCCTTGGAATTGATCTGCTGTGTGAAGCACGATTACTGTTCTTGAAGTGTGTTACTTCATGTCTTCTATTCAGGAAGATGATCATGTTGTTGAGGGAAAAAATTAAGTGTTGAACCCTGCACACTTGTGTTAAGCAGAGTTAAAGTGGTAGGCTGGTATTTTTTGTGTTCTGTATGGGTTGATTGGATTTTTTTTTTTTTTAAGTGGGATTTCCCAAGAAATCCCTTTAACTTATGGTTTTAAGAAAATGTTTCCTTTTAGCCTATTTTTTGGAGTAAAATGTCAAGATATCTATGATCAGGCCGACTCTTGGATTCTGATGGATTGATGGTGCAATGAAGAGACTGTATTTCCAGTTCCAGGAATTATTTTCTTACTGTAAAATAAGCTGCTTTGCAAATTCCTGATTGTCTCTTTTAGTGGTTTTCTGTACGCACTTCTACAAAGTTTCGATGAAGTGTTACAAATTTCTTCGCTTAAACATAGCTTTTGGAGCTAGAAGGCTTTTGGAGCAAAGAGCCCTTTTAGACCATGAGCAAGTGTCCAAACACAAATGTGTAGGAAGGAGTATGTGAATGTTCTGTCGTTTAATTGTCTGAAATTTCAGGCAATTTATAATCTACAATATTTGTTTACAGCCGTAGTCTCAATGCTGCTGTTAGTAAACATTATTCTGATTTTGCATCTGGAAGGTTGGAGTTGAGAAATGTTTGTGGGAAGTGATCTGTGGAAAATTTGCAGTGGGTTTTTGTTGGTTTTTTTTTTGTTTGTTTGTTTTTGTTTTTTTTTTTTTTAAGAAAAGGCATAGTAGTGTTTCCTGTCATTGGCTGTGAATGTCACTCAGAACTCCTTGTACTGAGTTCTTAGGGATTTGAGGGTGTTTTATGAAATTATCAGCTTTCTTAATTCTTAATAAATTTTCAGAATAAATTTTCAGAAACAGCTTGTGGGAATTTTAGCACAAATTTTTATATCCCAACTTTTTCTTCTATAGGAGTGTGTCATGTGTCTTTGAAAAAAAAGTCATGTATTTCCCAGAAGGACATCTAAAAAAAATTCACTTGAATATTTCGCTGAGCTTAGATGTAAACCTGTTTTCAAGCTAAGCCAGGTTGTAGGGTGTCTTTCTATGACTTAATAAAAGGCAAAACAGCAGGTGATTAATGTGGATGAAGATATATATAATATCTTTTTAAAACCAATGTTCATAAAATTTGTCACAGTATTCTGGAAATAGGCTAAATAAAACTCCAGTGATTATGGAAAGTATTCCCTTTGTGCAAACTTCTCCCACTGAAATATCAAATGACTCATATGTAGAGTGAATTCTCGTGTACCAGAGTATCCTGTTAGGGAAATTACTCCTGGGAGTAATCTTGGAGATCTGTCCGTGCCTGTTCAGGGCTTCTGTTTGGTTACAGATGATGTAGCTGATCTTGTTCTCTGGACATCTGCCTGCTAGGAGTGAGATGTGTCCTCTGTTCCATCTCCTAATATCTGCCAAAAAGCCCTAAGGCAATAACATCCTTTCATTACTATTGATGGGACCTGATTTGGATCCTTGAGTTAAAGACTTTCTCCCTGTGTCTGTTTTCTGATTTGTACAAATATTTTTGGCTATTACCTGTTTCTTCTGGAAATAGTATCTTCAAGGGAATATTGATTATTTTTTTTCCTTTAACGCCTGACATGAAAGGGGTTCAGAATTTTTAAAGAGTTTTGTTGTTTTAAAATACAGCTGCATCATTTTGTCATTAAAACATACTGTAATAAATTGCTGGAATATCTCCTTTGAGGTAATTATGTTTGGTATGTGAACATCTGGAGTTTTGAAGTTGTGCACATATGACTGTTTGCCCACATGGTTCTTAAGCTATTTGTTTTATTCTTTCTGAAGTGAGTTGATAAAGAAAATAATGTTCATTTTTTACCTTAATCACAATTGTAAGTTTCTTTTCTTAACATTTAGAATCTGTGGAACATTTATAAAAGGCTTTCATGTCCTCCTTAAAATATAAATAATCCTGTGTCCAAAACACAGGATTCCTAGGTTCTGCTAGGAACACCCCAAAACTATGGATAGTGTCCTGATTGTGGAAATTTTCTTCCCACCCTCCAGTCCATGAATAGCGTTCTTTAAAATGCAAGTCTTTTGAGATCGTATGTTCATTTTTCTGTCTTAGGCCTTTTTATGTGTGTGCTCAGAAGCTTATTTTTGAAGTGGATGAAGATTTTCATACTAATACCTGTATCCAGATATTTTTAGTTTTCTTGTAAAGAAAAAAAAAATTCCTGAGATGTTATAGAGACTAACAGGCTCTTAATGTAGTGTTAGTACATGATGTTAAAAGTGAATTAGTTCCCCTTTACTCTGCTTTCTTTCTCAAATTAGGAATACATTTTTTTCCTCCCCATTAGCGAAGGTGGTCAGTTGCCCAGACTTTTACAAGAATGATTTTGAAATAGTTGTGAGAGCACTTTATTTAAAGAATTTTTGAACGTTTTAAGATACTACACCTGGTAGAATTTAAAATATATGAATTTTGTTGGCGTTTGATGTGTTTAAATGTTTGGGGGATTTGTTGCTTTTTAGGAGAGGGAAATCTGTGTTATGAATAAAGTGCTAATCAGGATATTTTCCTTGACTTCACGTTTTGCTCATTTTATATACTCTGTGTATGCTAGGCAGGCACACTTTTAAAATGTTGGGATTTTTTTTCATGGCAAAAATAGCTTGCAGCTTATTGAAAAACAAGGCAGACCTGTGCCTCAAAATCCAAATGAAACTGCTGCTTGGATGAGGCTCTAAAGAGGGCATTTATATGTTGTGGAATGAATGGCATGTCTGCGCTAACTCCCGCAGGCCGGATATTTCCAAGGTATCAGACAGAGCTGTATATACTGCACTCTTCCCCCTTTGGATCCAAAGATTTCTCCCTTGGCAAGGTCTGAAGGACCCCTGGCCTCAGTGGGGAGGATGAGATGGGGAGTGGGGGCTCGTGGGGGGAAGGAAAAATGAGCTAGGTGACTGTATTTGTGCATTTGACTCTTTTTTTTTCATAATATGTATATATATTTTTTAATTTTCCACCCAGACTGCCCTTCTTGTGCTTCGTGAGCTTGCGTTGTTTTTCTAATCATTGTTCTTTGAACAGTGTAGTTAGGAATTTCCTGTTCACGTTTTACTACAATGGTTTGTTTAAAATGATAGACCGCAGTCTTTCCTGACTTAAAACTAGATTAGCCTTGAATGTCGAAAAGAAGTCAGACAAATAAAGAGGATAGGCTGTATTTGCTTATGTCATGGAGAGAGGCCTTTTAACCACGAGCTCAGTTGTATCAAATACCACAAGTCATGTTTCTTAAATATTTATTAAAACAAATAAACATAGTTATTGTATGAACTGGCACATCTCCAGATTTCTGTTTCTGATTCTCATGGGTGGGTCGCTTTTAATCAGGAGAAATATATTTAGTCAAGACTGCCAGTATCTACTGAATTACTGAATCCAGCCTTACCTCAGTTCTCCCCTCTCCCCTGCTTTTGTTACAGTTTTAAAATGCAACAAAATGAGCCTCAGCAAAGTTGAAGTTTTAAAATATCAAGCAACAAATTATTGGGAAATGCACTGGGAATGAATCTGCTTTTTCTTGATACGTGTGGTAAGGAAAGTTTAGTATAGTCTTTGTATATATTGCGATATGTTTGCTTTCAAATTTTTGGGGAAAAAAATCTCCCAAGCCCAGCAGTGTTAGATGTACAAGGAATTGCAGCATCCTTATTATACAATTTATGTTTAATTGGGGCAGGTTCCTTGTATAACACTGCTAATCTATGTAAATAGTACACGTCTATATTGATGGAACAGTACAGGTAATAAGGCTATTGATTTTTATCTGGAAAGAGATAAAATTTCAGTGTTAAAAGCAATATATGACCTCCACTTTGGGTTTTTATTTTACAGAAAAAATACGGTATCATAATTTATCTTATGGGGTGGCACAAAAGTTTTATTCAGTTTTGGAGGGATGGTGTATTGACCTGCCTTAGTTGGCTACTGAAGTTATTACTGACAAGTATCAAACTCATCAATATACACTTTTATACAATGCTCGAGTATTTTTAATGCAAGAATGTCTGTGAACATGTGCATGTGAAATTCTGTTAAACCTGCTAAATTAATTTTCAAGCTGGGAGATGTCAGATTTGTAAGGTTGTGGAGTCTCTAGCTGATATGACACACAGGCATGTCATTACAAGGGTGTTGCCAGTTAAAATACTCAGCTGTTATGGTATTTCCAGCTTAGCATCTAACTTTGTTCCACCCAGCAAATAGTCACATAAATAGGACTAGCTGTGGATTTTTAAAGGAAATATTTAATGTATTTTTAAAGAAAATAACATTTGGAAGGGAAAATATTTGGGTAGCTTGTCTAGGGTAGGGGAGGGAGATGCCTTGCAGGGTACAGAGTTTGATGTGCTGAAGAAGCTCTCAGTAGATGTTATGTGGAAAGTGTTATCATTTATAGAAATCAGGTATTTCTATCAGTAGCAGAACTAATGAAACCTGGTTACCTGTGGGTTTGTGTCTTACAGCTGGTTGACTTTGGTATCTGGGAAGGTGAAAGTTCTGCTGGATGTCTTTTGCCTTGTGTTTGGGGTATTTGCATTCACTTGTTCCTGAACAGATTTTCTGATACTGATTAGATGTGAACATGCATCTCTCACTTTCTACGAGGCCTCCTACTTTCATAAACTTTCACAGGTAATGGAATTATCTAGGGGGTTTCCCTAAAGTTTGAAGCTCATCAATAGAACAAAACCCAAATAGACTTAGGTATATTAATTAATATTGTTACTTATAAAAATCACATATCCATATTTTTATGGGAAATGGGACTATGAGCCCTTGTTTTTTTGCATTTTTTTTTTTAGTGCCTCTGTTATCTGCTAGCTTCTAGTAGCCAGTTTTGTTTGAACAAGAAGCCAGTTCCTAAAAATCCAATGATGCTTTTACCTACTATGTGATAGAGATACATTTTGAGATTAATGTACCAGATGCTGTGGTACAGGCTTGGACTGCAATCATTCTGTAGTGTGTGTGCAATGGATGCAGTATTCACCCACAAATAAAACAAAGCATTGGATGGATTTTCCAGTGTAGGTGTTAGGCTGAGTTGCCTGTGCTTTTTAGGTTTGGTTTTCTGTAAGCGTGAACAAAGAATGGAATCTTGACCAGAGATCTGGAGTCCTGCAGAAGGTTTATCAGTGAGATACCTGCTGTTAGTGCACCTCCTAGAGCTGTTAGCAGTCAGTTTTTGTTCTTAAGTCTCAGAGATATGTTGTGTGAAATACTGTCAGGGGCAGTGGGTGCCATTGGTTTCACTGTCAGAAAAAATCGTTCACTTTGGTCTTGACCTTCGCTAAGCACAGATTTTTCTACCTGGAAAAACTCAGTAAGTTTGGATGTGAATAAACAGGGCCCTCGATCTTCCATACGAATGCCTTTCGGGTAGCAATACGGGTGAGTAGTTTATTCCACTAGATGAAGTAAGTGAGGTGAATAAGGTGAGTAAGCAATTTCATTATGAAATGCTCTCAGTTGTGTCTAAATGCTATGTTGCAAATTCGGCTCATGCTTTGAGCTGGTCGTGAGCCAGGTGGCTGTGGTTAATTCATCACTGAACCTGAGCTGACAAGCCCTGGGTAGGGTAGGTTATATTAGATGGAGCACCGTGCCACACCGAAGTAGCTGGAAGCTGTACTCACGGGAGCCAGGGCAAAGCTGCTTTGAGTCTGCTGGAAACATCCTGTTTAGACAAATCTAGAACTGTTTGTGTGGGGTAAATAATTTACTATATGAATTTACAGTAACTTTAATGTTACTTTCTTTACAGAGATCAGTTAATGTTCTTTTTGTGTGAGTTGCAGGCACTGGTTATTTCTCTTAGGGTTGTATTTATAAATTATGCATAAAACCTCTATTATCATAGGATGTATCACCAGTGTTAGTTACATGGATTGACAGTGTTTTTACCTGTTGGTTTGCAGTAGTACAGCATTTTCTGTACAGTACAGTTATCTTAAGCAATGATCTTTGAAATAAAGCCATGACTTCAGGAAGATTTCTATGTAATCCAATCACAATAGCTGCTTGGAAGGCTAAGTTGAATCATCCCACTCCTGCAGGCTGAAAGGAGCTGGGGTAGCCTGGTGACACAGCTTGGTGATGCTGACATGGTGTTCCCGGACACGCTGCTGGAGCTGGCCATGCTTGTATTGGAACAGGCTACCCTCAGCTCTGGAGGGTTTAGGTTGCTCCCAGTGCTGTGAGAAGGTGTTTGTGTGCTTCCAGGAAAGAAAAATGGAGACAGTACTAAGAAAGCATTTTTGTCATTGTTTGGATAGCTGTATGTTGTGTACAGTCAAAATTTACACTTACGAAAGCTTGCAACTGGCAGTAAGGAAACAGAGTAATCTGTGCCATTAATATGTTTGTGCATGGGAAAGCGCTTGCCTGATCTGGAAGGTGTGTTTGAGAATGCTTTTGTAGTTCCCTTGTTTTGGAAATTGAAGATCAAAGGAATGTAGGTTCAAAACAATGGAACAATGTGCAGGGCTTAATTGTAAAAAATACATGAGGGTGAGCTGTTTTACTGAGGGCAAGGTGAGTTCATTTTCACAGCTATTTTTAAAGGAAGCAAGAATAAAAATAAAATTAATGTTGGATCTTTGAAGACAATGATTTCTTATTTCTTCTCAACATTGAAGTTTGATGGATGGTAAAAGTTGCCAGAAGAATTTGTCCATGCTTACAATATCTTTAATCCCTGTTAAATGAAACCATTTGTTGGACAAGCTACTATCAAAAATAGCATTTGTGTACTTTGTTTTCCTTTTAAAATTGATAGAGTCCATAAACATTTTTGTTTACTTTTATACTGTTCTTGGATCCTGTAAACTGTTACATTGTTTTGACTCAGCTGTCAATAAATTGTATGTTACCTTTTTAAATGTTCTGGATTTATATTATGGCAGCAGCAATGATCCCATCCCCTGCTTCTGTCAGCACTCACTTTCTACAAAGAAGGAAAGTGCTCCTTTTATGTGTTTGCTGGAATTTTGAGAAATACAGATTATTCAATCAGTAGAAATGTGTTTGCATCCATGGGTGTCTGCCCTTAGCATTGCTGTAGTGCTGCCTCAGAAAGCAGTGTGATTCAGCAATGTCTTGGTTAGTTGATATGCTGCCTTACATATTGCTCTACTTAGAGAGCCTAGGGTTTGGTTTTTGGGGGGGTGGGTGGAATCGATATTCTTCCCCAAATCAGCATTCCACTTGAAACTTAACTGGTGTCTTTAAATTAGTGTATTTATTACTGCTTCTTTGTTGGGAATTGTCACCATAAAACTAACTTTTGCAGGAGTTAGAAGCGTTAAGTTGTTGTAAGATGCACTGCTCAGTATATGGCAAAAGGGAAGGAGAGGGTCTAGACCAGTCATATCTGTAAAATCCAGGCTTCCATTAAAAGGTAGCCCAGCAACAGGGCTTAACTGAGTGTGCAGCGAGGTTCCATGGCTTAGAAAGCTGTTCTGAAAAGCAATTAAAGATAATCAGATAAACTGAAAAGCAGTGCTGCTGAATGGTCATTAAAACACCTCATTAATTGGATGGAGGAGGAACAGATTTAATGCAATATGATAATAATTTATTTAATTGGTGGTATCTTCATTGTATTCTAATTAGAAATCGAGGGCGAAATTGTCAAGGAAGTTAATTTCTCAATGACATTAAAAATTTAGGATTAGACTTTCAACTATGATGAAGAGTAGGGAAGAGATGGACTGAAGACCTCTGCTCTTCTCATAGCTTTCATCTTTAGTAATTCCTTGTTGTTATACTGCGGCAACATGAAATCAGAAAACCAAATCCTGTGATTAAGAATCCTGTGGATTTCATGCTGAGAAGAGCAGAGAGGCTCTGTATGGAAGCATCTGGGTTCACTTATAGGGAAGTAAGACCTGCAGAAGGAAGCTAGATGAAGGGTGGCAGCAGCAGACTGGCTTTCCTGGCAGCAGTGGTCTAAGAAATGGTGAGAAAATCTCTTCAAATTAGTTGTTCAGTTGTGGCATAAGTACAGGATGGGGGAGGTAAGAGGGAGTGCTCTTGTTTCTTTTTCCACAGCTATCTTGAGAGGCTTTCTTCTTGCTTAATAGATAATAGTAAAAGGTTTTTAGAAAATGATACATGAAATTGTGTGGAGCAGAGTATGTAAAGAGTCATTACCACATTTTTCTGGGATTTTCCTGTCATGCTTGTATACTGTCCTGCCTTCCTGTGTGCCATAGTTTCCCTTTCAGTTCCCTTGGGTTTCCTAATAGCCTTTGAGGAGCTGGTGGTAAGTTTTGAAGTTCTGGTCTCTTAAACAGACTTAAGTCACAACGTTTTCAGCACATTAGGCATTTACTGTCTGGAATAGCAGTCATAGTTCAGTTTGCATCATGTGCTCCTTTTACTGGATTTCCTGAAGTATTGCTCATCAACCCAGCTAGGCAAGCAGGCTTACAACACTTGTGAAAACTGTGGGGATTTTTCTCTATTAAGCTACTCAGGGATTGAATCAGTAGATCTTTCAGTAATTGGAAATAGCTGGTATTGTTGGGAAAAGTTTATCACCTGTCTAAAATTTTCCTGAAGAGCTTCTAAGTCCAGGAGACAGTTCTGCCTACCATCCTCACTTCAGAGACTGTGGAGGGCCCATTGATGGCTAGGTCTTGCATATAAATAGTTTTGAAGAAAGTAGGAGCATTGGAGTTAAAGAAACTAAAACTTTAGATACTTCCTCTGCTAGCAACACAGAAGGGTGTGAAATGCAGGGAACATCTCTGACAAGATTTTGCATAATTTCTGTGGGCAGGTAATTTTCTTAATATATCAGATATAAACTCCACTTCTCTTCTGAATTCATCTGTCCAGCCTGCTTGTTACTCAGTGTCAGACAGGCCTCGTGAGAATGCAAATGTTTTTCTACCTTGAATTTCCTGCAGTTCATTTAGTCTGCATTTCTCATGTCTTTATGGGTTTTGATGATGCATGAGAGTGAGTGCTCTCTGCATTAAAGATAAACTTATATGAGAAAAAGAAGAGAAGCTGAGATTTTAGTTGCAGTTACTATGGAACAATAGCTTTTAGTGGGCATATAGTTGAGGATATGACTCAAAACACAGTGGCTCTCTCCCTTCACATTCTTTTCTTTTAATGATTGTTTGGTCAATCAATCATTACACGTGCATGAGTAGTTAATTTCCTTCATGAAATCTAGTAATTTCCTATGCAGCTCCCAGAGTGTGTTGGTTGGGTGTGTGGTTTTGTTTTGTTTTGTGGTTTTTTTTGGTTTTGGTTGTTTTTTTTTTTTTAACAATCTTAACAGATAAAGGGATTAATTGGTTGGTTTCCCAATATGTTATCCATGTCCATTTCCTGTGTTGTTATGTGTGCTTTCATGAGCACTTAAGGAAGTGTTCATATTGGGCATTATCATTCCTGGGGGCAACAGTACCATTGCCTAGCAGTGAATATTCAAAGGTGCTTTTGAGGTTTTAGGCTTTCATTTGCTATGTACTTGAGTTTCTCAGAAACTTTTAAAATAGGCTTTATTCTTCCCCCAAACTTTAGAAGGCTGTTTAAGATATGGATCCTGGTGCCTCAATGTTCTCTTCCTAACTGAGATACTTTTGTCATGCGTCTGTATGTTTTTTTCATGTTTATTAACATTGCATAGCCAAACTTAGACCAGATGTTGTATTTAAAATGCCAGAATTCAGGTCTGCATTGTCATTATTTTGAAACTGTCTTTATGTGGCTGTTCTGATTTTATTTGGGGGTTTTTTTTTTTTTTGTTCTTCTTTCCCCCTAACCCCGGAGTTAGGCTTAGCATATCAGTAGTATACTGCGAGTTGGATTAATAGCTTGTTACAAATAGTAGGAGGTCTTGCTCACCACCTACCACCTCTACATTGCCTTTTTTCTTTTTTTCTCATCTGATAGCAAAATAAACTGATTTAGTTCAGTAACCGTGCCCCCTCCCTTCCCCTCCCCCCATTGCTTCTTTCCCCCTTCCCCATTCCTTTTTTGTAGTTCTGGTGAGTTGAACTAGCATACCTACTGCTAGTTTACTGTATGATTAGATGAGTGTCAGAAGTGTGTCAGGTGAGTGCTATGAAGTGATGGGATTGTGCAGTTCAGGGCAGCAGAGAGGGACACGTTGGAAGGCAGCAGGGATCTCTCCAGTTTGATGGTACCAAGCTGTTAATCCAGCTTTCATACAAAACTACAGGTGGGATTTATGGTGTAGTTGGGGTGGAGAGCACAGGGGAGGCTAGAGCCATGTTCAGTCTCAGAGCTGAGTGGTGTAGAGGGTAGTCTTTCCACATCAGCCGGTTAGACTGTGGCCTGTTCACACACCACTGCTGGCCAGTCCCTTTGCTCCAGCTCTGCTGTTAGTCCATCTCCCTATGCTTATCCTCCTTTTCTGTCTATACCTCCCTGGATCATTCATTGTTTTCTGATTGCCACCTTCACTTCTTCCAGCAACTGGTTCCCATGCTCTCCATCCTTCTGTGTCACCATGTGCCCGCTTCCTTCTTTTCCTGGTGTTCAGATGCTAACAGGGTTCAGATGCTTTCTCCTTCAGACTGGAAGGAGAAACTGACTTCCTAGTCTCTTCCTGGAAGGAGTAGGGTTGTACTGGATTTATTTTTCTGCAACTGCTCCTTGCTGGAGCAATCCTTTTGGATGTCCTGGAACACTGGGGTTGGGTGGCTGTGTAGCCAGGAGAGGTCCTGAGAAGCTGGCACATGTTCAGTGGAGATTAAATCTCCAAAGACCGGGGCTTCCGACTTCACAGAGTTGTGTTGAGCATTGTGCAACAGTATTACCCTCTTCCACTCTCTTGTACCTTCACCAAACTTGAATGATTTTCCTTGGGGACAGTAGGATGCCTAAAAAATTCAGGTCCTGTGGTTAGCAGTGCTGAGATTATCTAGACTATTGTAAAACTTGAAGCGAGGGGTGGGGAGGGACGGGACAGCATTTTTCCTGTGCTTCATCGTTTCAAATGGCAGAGCTGTTTTAATTGAAGGTCTCATAAGAGATTGGAAGGAGTAACACCCTCAGGAGGGAGAACTTCAGGCAGGGCGACTTCACTCTAGTAGAATAAAAGGCAATCAAAAAATGAGGGAATGCCTAACGAAGCATACCAGACTTTCTAATGAATGGACGGCAATGCACTGTAGTCGTGTGTAGGTGGTACAACATCATACTACATCAGAGTTTAGGTATGTGCTAGTTTTTGTATGTTGATATGCAGTGCTTCTAGATAAAGAGTTCAGATGCTTATTCTGCAATATACATCTTTTCAATATAAACAGACATATGGTCTAGGTTGCCCATGAGATGTTGGGCTAGATGCAAGAAGTGCCAGCTACAGTTTCGTAGCTTGTATTATGCAGGAGGTCAATTAGAGAATAACAGTGACCTTCTGACCTTAAAATATGGACCTAGAGTTGGGGCTGCTCTGTGCTGCCATGGTGGAAGTTAGAGGCTTCCTTTGGCTCTGACTTCCTCAAAGGCTCAGGGCTAGGAGGAGGGAGCTGAAGCTGTATTTCTATGGCTCTTAAGCTCTCCTTCCTAGTACTCGGGCTTCTTTTGGATGTGGGGAATTGAGCACTGTGCACTGAAAATATCTGTGTTTACTAACTGCAAAGGAATGCATAAATATAGAAAAATATGCCAGTACAGCTTACTCCCAAAATGTGTTACTATGTGGTGCAAGGGGCCTTTGGGTGAGCAATATCCAAAGGGAAACTTCAGAAGAGAAACCTACAACTTCTAGAGAGAGTTGTCATTTAGAAGTGATAATAATAACACAAACCACAGAAGTCAGTTTCCTGAGTTGCTGTAAATGTGTGTTTTTAACACTCCTTTTCTAACACAAATGTAGGAAGCTGGCAAAGTAGCTAATTTCAGTGCTCTAGAAAAGCCTAAAGTGAAATAATCTAAGGAAACGGAAGCCTCTATTTTTAACCTTCTCTGTCATGGGAGATGGGGAGAAAGAAGAGGAGGCCATCTACTGTTGAAGTCTCTTTGGTATGTTGCTATAAATTTAATCTGATTTTCACTGCTGTGGTACTTGGTGTTCAGTTATGTTCAGATTAAGGTCACCATAGGTTTGATAGCACAGTGTGTATTCTAGAATTGTGCTTAATCTCCTGTTGCCTGGTTTTTAATTTCTGATTTTTTGGTATATGTGAAATTCTATGCTGTAAAATAACCCTCAACATTGCTTGTATTGTCTCACTCTGATTTATTTTCTTATAACAAAAATTAATTTTTCTGATAATTCTAAGTGGTTTTTTATATTGGATTTGAGCAGGTTCTCTTAGGATTTTTTTTCCATACTGCATTATTATAGTTTATTAAATTACATTATCTGTCTGGATTTCTCTGGATTTTTTCACAAAGTATTTTATATTCTTACATATAAGCAAAATCATGACAGTGAAATTATGAGTAATTCCTTGTGTTACTTACTTGGAAGTACTTTACTGGTCCAGCTTGAAGCTTAAATATGATATATTGCACAACTACTGGCAACCATAGAAATAACATCATCAAGCTTCATAACTTTAACCTCTTAAAAAATTTCAGATGAACATAAATCTGTAAAACTGTCTTTGGGATATAGTGCTAAATTACAAATATTGGTTGGAGAGAATACTGCAGTAGTTTGCAAGGTCAGCATTAAGGAGGACTATAGGAAGCAAGTGTGTTTGGGGAATGATAATAATAGTAGGATATTAAATACTGGGGAAAAAAGAGGCTGGACTAAGTTTCCCTAAAAGCTTGAAAATTACTGTCTGACAAGGGTGTTGACCTGGAGTGTGGAAGCAGTTGTAAGAGTTTAAGTGCGTGTTTTAGAGAATATTCTCCACAACACCTATATTAACATTATATTAATATGGTTGGCTGTTTGTACAGAATGGGGAATGAGATGATGGAAAGCAGTGCCATGGAAAGGGACCTGGGGGTCCTGGTTGACAGCAAGTTGAATATGAGTCAGCAGTGCCCTGGCAGCCAGAAGGGCCAAGCGTGTCTTGGGGGCTATCAGGCAAAGCATCGCCAGCTGGTCGAGAGAGGGGATTGTCCCACTCTGCTCTGCACTGGGGCAGCCTCACCTGAATATTGTGTGCAGGTTTGGGCACCACAATATAAGAAAGGTGTTAATCTGTTAGAGAGTGTCCAAAGGAGGGCAGGGAAGATGGTGAAGGGCCTTGAGGGGAAGCCGTATGAGGAGCAGCTAAAGGCACTTGGTGTGTTCAGCCTGGGGAAAAGGAGGCTGAACAGTCTACTCATCACAGTCTACAGCTTCCTTTTGAGGGGAAGAGGAGGGGCAGGCACCGATCTCTTCTCTGTGGTGACCAGTGACAGAACCTGAGGGAATGGCCTGAAGTTGTGTGAGGGGAGGTTTAGAACCTTTAGAAAAAGGTTCTTCACCCAGAGGATGGTTGGGCAGTGGAACAGGCTCCCTTAGGAAGTGGTCACAGCACCAAGCCTCAAGAAGCATTTGGATGATACGCTTGGGCACATGGTGTGACTCTTGGGGATGGTCCTGTGGAGGGCCAGGAGTTGGACTTGATGTTCCTTGTGGGTCCCTTGACAACTTGGCATAATCAATGATTGTGTGATTCTGTGATTATGTATTTGTAGATAACATGAACTTCTGTTTGTGACTGGTGGATTGAGAATGCTGAGAATCAAAAGTTTAGAAATTATATAAATTAGCATGTCAGCTGTGGAAAAGAAAATATATAAAGGCTGCAAATCATTGCAGAACCATTGCTTTTTCCCTTAGGTAGTTATTTGGCTTAAAGACATTATTTTACTTTGCAGGGGGTTTCTTGCTCCATTGGTATAAAAGCAGCAAAGATTTCAGGGAGATAAAATTTCTTTTGTTAGCTCTTCTGATATGTTTGGAAAACAAGACACATTTTAAGCACAGTTTTCTTTAATGGGTTTATTTTTAGAACACTTTTAATACCTTGTAGGTAACCATTACCTGTTTTGTAATACCATTTAAAATATGGGGCTTCACAATGAATGGGTAGATGGAGGATGTCTATACATGTGTGCTAATGTATACAATAGTCACTAATGGCTTGTCCATCACCAGTTCTAGGCAGCTGAAACATGCATCCATATGTGCTTGACTAAGGGTCTGTTACTCCTGGAAGAGTGGAAAAACCTTAAATAATGAGGTGACTGCCATAGATCACTGCTTGCAAGAAATGGACTCTGAAACCAAAAGCATCAAAGATCCTGTCAACATATTTCCACTTCAGTTGCTTAGTGCTAAGTCAAGCTTAGTAACTCTTCAGGCAAGTGATTGAAACAGTGCCCTTGGATCCTGTGTGCGTGTCACATTAGTTGCACTCTTTCACTCCTGTGTACCCTGTTGCTTTATTAATGCAGTTCAGAAACTTAAGAAGAAGCAGTCTGGAAAGCCTTCCTTAAGATCTGCAGCATAGTTTAGGCAGGGAGCTGCTGGAGTGCAGTGTAATACCCCCTGGTTGCAGGTTTCCCACCATGTCCTTGGGCACCCACTCCACTGAGGGGGGCTTGGAGCCACAGCTGAGGCCTTTTACAAGGCAAAATTTCTCTTTATGGGCAGAGTCAGTGTGTGATAGCACAGTAGCCTGTTAGAAGACATTACATAGAAATGGTACAAGAGTCCATAAAACTTCTAGGAATGTGATACTTGAATGTGTTTGAGAAATGCCATATGTGGTACTTTTAGAAAAAATACAAGATGAGTATAACACTATTTTCAAATGGGTTGGAAGAGGAGAAGGAGCAAAGCTGTTCTGAAAGGTTAAATGAGAAACTCTTGTCTTGAATTTTTAGTATTAGCTGGCAGTGTAGACTTTTCTGGGTGTGAGGCCAATATTTACTGTTGTACCTCACAATTAGTTTTGAATAGGATGTATGTGAAGTCATGGTATGCATATTCTTTTGGCACTTATCTACACATCACTTTGTTCCAAGGCTTGAAAAGAATAGTCTCTTGAATGTATATTTTTCCAACCATTGTTTTATACTGAGTCCAGTTGCATTTACTTTTTCCTCCCATTGTTTGTCACTTTTTGCTTCATTTCTCTAGAAATGGTTTCTGGTAACTTTTAATGTGAGTTTTCTCTTTTATTAATATCACTGAATAATACTTATCGGTGAAAATAGTTTCAGGAAATTAATTTCAGTGAAATTTAATTTACTGCAAGTATAGTAAGTTTTTGGAGGATTGGGGCTTAAAATATTTTAAAACATCAGATTAATTAAATTTTCACCGATAGTAGTGCTGGGCTTGTTTGTGCACATAGACATAACAGATGTCTGTTTCTAATCTCATTAAACTGCAGTTTACCTCTAGGGGAACACGAGCTGTAGCCTGTTCTAAAACATTGTTTCTCTCAAACTACAGATATAAAAAATCCCTTTAGCATCATGTTGGTTGGCAAGTTTTCTAGAATGATGGACCTTCTTAGTGTATGAGGAGGATTTTCTTCTGTTAGTAGGCAGTTGTGGACTGCAGCAGGATGTAATTGCACGTATACCTCAAGATTCTGGTGCTAACCTCTGTGCATCTTCAACTACTTGCCTTTCTATTTGGCCCAAAGATTACCAGTTAATGTGAGATTCTCTGTTTTGCTGACTGAGACTTTTCTAAAGTGGTTTGAAGTGTTCACAAAAGTGTTTCACAGTGCTTTCTCTATTGAAGAATGTTTAAGTTAAACTGTCATTTGACACTTGAATGGTATTTGGACAAATCAATTAATCGTATGTGTGGACAAATCAATTGTGTGTGTGTGTGTGTATATATATATATGTGCGCACGCACACACACACATATATATGTATATTTAATTATTTCCAATCTGGCTAACTGGTAAAGAAGAATGATGAATTTAAAGGAGGGGAACGCCTTCAGCAGTGCAGAGGTAACCATATGTTACCTGTGGCTGTTAGAATGTTGTAGAAAAACCTCTACTGTAATCTCATAGACTTCAAAATGTCAAAGAAATGGTTGGTCAGACTTAAGGGTAACAAGGTAGTCAGTTAATTCTGGCGTAATGTTTCTGGATTTAGGACATAGGAGGTTAGCGAGAGAACACAGTAGATGGGCAGACAGTTTTGAAGAACTTTACCCTTTTGCTTCTGTACTGCTGTAGTGAGCAGTGATAGCCCACACATCTTAATAAACTAGAAATGAAAGAGGCAATGTAATAGTTAGGATGTGCTAGTCTCTTTTGATATAAACTTTTAACTGATCCTGCAAGAGTCCTCAGGAGGTATTCTACTGCATGGTAGTGTCTTGCACCATGTAAGACCATTTTAGTTACTTCTTACTGAGATGTAAAGCTTTTGATGCCTCCTATTCTTCTAACACATGGAACTTCATGGACTCAAATTTGGACTTTTATGTCCCATTTTTGTTCCTCCTTGTCTGCTGAGGACCTCCCTTTTCCTGTCTGCTGCATTTCCTTTCTGCTTTGAACTCCTCCCATTAGTCTTGTTCATGTGCAAAGGGCTTATTATTAAGAACTTGCTGGTAGGATCTTGCAGGTGCACTTTTTCACCCTTGCTCAGATGACTTCCATAAGCAAAGTGCAGGTGTTTCCTCCTCATCTGATAGCTGCATATGGAAGTTGTGACCAGCAGTCAGAAGTGAACAATTTTGTGTGTGTGTGTGTATATGCATATGCTTATGCACAAGCATATGTACAGTCTCTTTGGGGATGATACTGTGTAGGGCCATGAGTTGGACTCGATGATCCTTGCGGGTCCCTTCCAACTCAGCATAGTCTATGATTCTATGCTTACTTGGCTGCTCTAAAGCTGTGCTGTGCCTGGACAGGTGTAGTGTCATGTTTGGCTTCTAACATAGGTGGAAGAATTCAGCTTGCTTCTCAAATTTTGAAATTCTCTGTTAAATTTTCTTCCTGTTTTGGTTTAGGCTTTTGATTCTTATCCATTTGGTTTTAGTTTTTTATTTTTTAAGGCTCTCCCATTATGCAAGTCCTCGAGAAAATCTTGTAAATATTTAGAGATTTTGAGTAGCAAAGGGAGCTTTATTAGGATTGGCAAAAGAAGAGTCATAAATGTTTTGCGTGTTATGGATTCTAGCTAAGAGCATATTCAATATGAAGGTATAATTTGAAATCAGTTTGGTGTAACCGTAGTCTCCTAATTTCTCCTCCTTAACTGTCTTATCTGTCACATATCCCTGCTGTCCTCTTGTGGCTTTTTCCCAGCTACCATATGTAATTTTGTCTGTTTTCTGCTTTAGATGTCAAGTTGCCTGCTGTCCAGGGTGCCTTTCTTCAGCAAGTCCCTCCAGCAATTGCGTCTGGCCCATTGCTAATCTTAGGTTTTGGCTACTGGCTTTGTACAGTTGCTTGTCACTTCGGGCTATCTGTGCACACACAAACTATGTTTTAAAGTGTTCATGGAGAGTCTTACTTAACCCCTCTGTCCCATTTTTAGTTGTTTATCTTCTGTTAAAAAAATAATAAATTGCAAAAACAAATTCAGTTTTCTTAAAAGCACTGACTTATAACCTGGCTGTGATTTTTGAAGGGGGAATTTGGGTTGTGTACATAAAATGTGGGTATATTTTCAGCAAGAATTTCCCATAATATTTGTGTTTTGAATTTGGATATGGACCATAGCTGCTGTTTAGAAATGGACAGCTGCTTGGAAGACTTGTCTGCTTGTGTGGAACTGCTTCAGCAGTTCCTGAGCAGCCAGACAAGTTATGCGAGAGCTGCAGTTGGACACAGCATTTTATTTTATGTTTCAACACACTAAACCAATATGATAAAGGATAAAAACAAAAGTATATTATTTATCTGTTGTTGCTTGTTAGTAAATATTTATTGTTTCTAGAATAGTGAAAGGTAAGGGGATACATTTCTTAGAGGTGTTTGTAGGCAATACCGACTGCTTTTACTTCTTCCAAGTCAACAAATTGGATAGGTTCTCTCTTACTTGTACATGTGACTTCACATACATTTTACATCACAAAATCTAATTGTTTGGAGTTTAAATTAAAAAAGAAAAGGTCTAATAGTGATCAGACAGTTTTCTCACATTTGAAGATGTTGATTCATTACTATACAAATGGCTGCCTAATTCCATCCTGTGGCTTCTGTTTTGCATGGTGATATGTGCTGTGCTGGCTTATGTTATTGTCAAAATAATTGAAGCAAATAAACTGATTGGACACTATTAGCACTCCTTCATCTACTTATTTGCAGTTCTTGAAAAAAAGAAATAGTGAAAACAGCTGCAAAATACAGTGTGGTCTTAAAAAGACAGAATTTTAAGTGACCTTTAGAAGAGCTTGTGCTGTCATTTCCTTGCTGTAGGGTATGTTTTTATTTCCAAGGGAAATGCCTCCCAGTGATGACTGAATACAAGTTACCTTCTTTAAGTCCTTTTGTCCTGAGCACAGCATCTCATTTGTGTAAGTTTCTGTCCAGCCATCTGTATTGTGGATTTATTTTAATGAGGGATTGAGTAGACGCTCAGTAAGTTCAGAATTTGAGGTTAAATTATGCAGTAAAATGAAGATACATATATATAATTTGGATTAAGAAGCAGGTTATAAGGAATTTTTACCTTGAAAAGATACATATAGTTTGATGACCTTTGTTGTACTTTTGACTAAGCACTTAGTATGTCATTTGCCAAAATCCAGTTCATTTTTGTGACTTGGCTGCTTGTGGAGAGCTGAATCTGTGATGGGGGACAAACAGGGAGGAAAACCATGGTGTACTCCAGAGTGCTGTAACAGGGGATCTGGATTTCATGGTGGCACTTGCTGCAAACAGCCTGAGCCTGACTGGCATGTGCTGCCCCAAGGTGAGGCTGCAGGGTCTGACTGGTGTGTGCCTATTTCTGAATTGTGGAGGAAGCTCCTGCTCAGCAGCCAGGCAGCAGTGAGTACCTGACAGGTCCCTCCCTGCCCGGTGGGGTAGGAGGCAGGGGCTGTTGAGGAGGGGAGTGCTCCTTCCAGGGCAGCCTGCTTGGAGGAGTCTGCTGGGGAGCCATGGCTCAGCTGGGTGGCCACAGACCCTCAGAGAGGGTCTGTCTACCCAGACCCGAGCTATGGTGGTGGAGGAGGATGTCCATGAAGTGCCTCCAGGACAGCAGTGTGACTTCTGAAAACAAAATAATAATAAGCCCCCCATTCTTCCCTTCAGTGTAAACAGCTCTTCTTGCTGGTGTCTATGAAACAACAAAAAAATCATTTTCCATTACTGCTCAATTTAGGATAATTAAATTTTATAACAGTGGCTGTAACTTAACTTCATGTTTGAAAGGAGGTAAGAAAAAAAGTGTCTGGCTGAAAGCTTCAAAGCGTGTGCATGTTTTCTCATTTTGCCTTCTCTCTTTCTTGCCTTTTGACACTTCAGTAATATACTCAGTGTAATACTTTCCTTGGATAAACTGTTGCTAGATTTATCAGATTACTAATTCTTTTCTAGTTGTTCTGTTATTTATTTTTAAATTGCTTGATATTCTTCAGAGCTGTAATTTGAATTAATACAGTTTACTAGTTTATAGTCTACATTTCGTAGGCAAAATCATCTATCCCATTAGATGGCAATTCAGACTGAGACCAGATTTAAGGCGTTGTTACTCCTAGTTTTCTGTTAAGGAGTATCAAATTTTATAAGACATTTTCTGTTTCTTCTGTTGGATCTGACTAAAATCAGAAACAAAAATAAAAGTATTGTTGTCAGCTGCTATACTTGCATCCTTCCCTCTGTCACCCCTATAGATGGTGGCTTTTCTTCAGAACTTGGTGGTTCTTTTTCATAATTAGCCCTCGTGGTTAGTGCTTTCCTCTTAATCCAGACCCACTTTGGAAGATAGGGTGGCCCTGGATGTGATTTAGATATCTAGGCATTATTTGAGAGATGGCAGCTAGTTTGCAGCAGTGTTTCTACTTTGGAAACACCTTTTCGATTTCCTGTTCAAGATCTTGGAAAAACAGGCTCTGTTTGTCTTAATTTAGTTCCTCCCAGGGGAAGTTTTACTCAATTAGACTTAGGGATTTCAGGCAGCAAGGGCCCTCTGATGTGGCATCAGGGCCATGGGAAGACTGAGAATCTTATCTAATATTTTCTGAAACCTTGTGTATTTAGTGGTCTGGTTCTGGTTTTGAATGTCTATGAGAATGAAGTTGCTGCCCTGCTCTATCCATCATACTGTGTTTTGGAGATTTGAAGTATGCTTTTTCTTTGAACTCAGGAGTGTTCCTTTAAAGGTTAAGGTTTTCTGTGTTTTTTGAGGGGATTGAAATTAGATCCTCTTAACAAAGTATCTGAAGCTGAGAGTACTTTTGCAGTAATTTATCCAAAATGGTATTTAGCCATTGTCTTTTACTTTCTTTTCTTCTTCCCACCCAGTCCCTGCCATGAACTGATGCATTCAAGAAATACTTGTTGCTGCTGCACATTCAGAAAGCTGTAGTACTGTATTCTGGAATCCTTCTGCATATGGTAGTGGCTAAAGATACGAAAATGTATGTGAAGAGGAGGAAAAACATCTTAGTTTAGTCACATGTTCGGTTTTATTTTGCAGTTTAACTTCTGTATTCTAAATGTTTAGCCTGGTAATTGATGCAGAGAAAGTGTTGTTAAAACTTGGGATTTTAGATGTGTCTACTTTACTGCATACACAAATACCAGACTTATACTTCTGTTTAACAAAAACATGTAATTTGGGCAGACTTAGAAGTGACAGATCCAAGGTGCTTGATGTTGCTCAAAGATTTTTGTGTTTTGGGTAGATGTGAAGGATTTGGGTTATGGAAGCTTTCTTACATGATTCTGTGTTTGCTTCTGAAGGGTTTCAAGGTCACAAAAGATGAGATGTCTAAGGACTGAAGAGCATCATTACTTTTGGAAAGGATAAACCTTTCAAGTTGATGAAGAACCAGCAAGTCAGTTAATCTGAAGTTATGATTGGTTCTTTGATCTATCCAGAATTGGCCCCCATGGACAACTATCACTTGTACCTACCCTGTAGCTTCAGTGGCCACAACCAGTTAATGTTGTAAACTGATCCCAGAGAATTTCTGAGGCTTCAGCTGAAAGTTCAGAACCTTCTTATTAGTGTGTGCCAGTTGTTGTGGGTAGAACAGGAGATGATTAGGGGTGAATGCCTTAGCTATTGTTTTACTACTATGATCACAGAGAAGTGCCTTAGTTGTTCTTTACTGCTAGCTCTTATTCTTTACTACTATACTGTGAATAGCACAGATCTGGGCAACCCTGTTTTTTGTTTACTTAAAGATGGCATCATTTTTGTTCTTTGTCTTTATAATATTTTGAAAAGTTTTTTGTCTTTCATACTTGGAAATGTTTTAACAGATGTACCTTGTACAGTTCTTTATATAGAAGCAGAAAAGATCTGATCTATTTTATAGTGCTTACGCTAATTAAAAACAAATCCAGAGGGTAAAGCAGTATTTCCAGAAGATACTTAATTTCAGCAGTCTACTGCTGTCATTTGTGGCTGACCTCCAGTATACATATCTGCATCTGTTCCATTTTGTCTTTGTTGTTCTGAAAACCCTTAGTTTTCCTAACTGCAAAAAACTAATCTTGTACTCAGAGTTGTGCTGCTTAAACCAGAAGGGTATTCTTTCAGTTCTTAGTTAAAGCAGTACAAAACACAGGGAGAAACTTCCAGTTCTTAGTTTAATATTTTGACCTGGGTTAATTGAATGAAGGTTCACCTACATGGGTATAAATGTGACTGAATTGAGAATCAATGTGACATTATGCTTTGTCAGGAATCCAACTTTGAGCAACTTTGATTATAGTTTAAAATGAGCAACATCAACTTAATAATGGCTTGAATATCTGGAAGATAGCTTTTTATGTGTTGGGATGTTTTTCTTAAAATTTTTCCTTCAAAACCATTAATTAAACTGTTCACACATGCTTTATATCATTGGAATGAAAACCAGTTAGACCAGATGCATTGGTTTTCTTCAGTCTCCCTTTTCCCAAAAGCGAACATTGTCCTTGTCCTGGAAGTCTGAGCCCTGGTGTGATCATGGAGAGCATTGAATTAAAGTTCTTGTAGTGTGAAAGGTTAGAGTATCATGTGCAGGTTTTATTTATGAATAAAGGGTTGAGAGTATGTTTGTATAACAGGCAAGCAAATCTCATAACTCATTCCAAAGAAAATCTTGTCTATAGTGCAGTAATTTAGGAGCCAATGTCTAGACTACTTTGAGAAATTGTAAACATGATGTCTTCAGAATAAGACCATGGGAGTTTAAGAAAAAATGCCACATGTTGTATTTTTAATATTTGACTGAATTCCAGGGAGATCAGAAGTATTTTGGCAATATTTGGTCTGCCTGACTGCTAGATGAATTACTGAGAGAGTGCATATGTCAGTTCACAGTAACATTTTCTTTCTTGAATGCAGCAGCTTTGGATTTGCTTGATTACGTGATGTGAACTACGTATTTGGCAGTAATGGAAAACTTTTACTTTAAAAAGTGGCACACAAGTTTGTATACAAGTTTGTGTACAAGTTTTTGTACGTCTTCGTCTTACTAAATGTTTATACATGTTGGAGAATCCACAGAATGTGATCTTTTTACTGTTGTGCAAAGCTGTTCAAACATTACATTGCAACTAGTGAGGACACTTTTATTATTTTACTACAGTTAATTTTGAGCACTGTAAGAATACTTATGTAATGTCCTACTAGTTTTAGGAGGCAGGTAAACACCATTTTTCTGTTTGCTGTGTGTGAAGTTTTGTGCTTTTTTTAGTGGTTGAATAGTGTGCTTACTGCACCATTGGAATAGCTGGAATGTAGCTTCTGTGGTATTTCCATCATTTGAAGGCTTTATCACTGGATTGGGTTGGTTTTGTTTTGGGGAAGGAATTCTAAGTTCAAAGATAGACATGTTTTAATTCAAAGTTACTGTTTTATATCAGTGTTATCAGATAAGTGCATATACCTGTCCCTCTCTATTCCACAACATATTTGTAAGCATAGTTCAAATCTGGTGTCATTAAACCTGAGTTGGGTATTATACCACACTGATGGAATTATGAATAACAGTGTTATGTCATAGGTTGTGCTAAACTTAAGTCTGTCCTGAAATTAATGAATGTATTGAAGGTTTGCAAAGTTGTCATCATTCTAGGTGTTAAAAATACCTCAACAAATACATGAGGAAGGTGTTAGATCTGTATCCCATGTATCATTGAAATTACTGTACTAGTAAAGGAAAACATTATCTTAGGGGTTAAGTAAAGATTAAAATGATTTTGGAAATAGGCATGATTAGACTGAATGCAAAGGCTTTTTTATTTGGATTATTTGTTCTTCCTAGTTTTTTATATACCTTAATGTTCTAGAGCAGTGTCGATTTAAAGTCTTTCTGTGCAATTTGGAATTCAATATTTTAAACATTCCTGTCAACACTGACATGCTGTTTCGGTTTTCTGTTATCCACTGGTCTAGCAAGAGTTTGCCTATCCAGAGATGTGACATTTTAAACTGCTAGATAGCAATGCTGTTACATATTAATTACTACTTCTACTCTAATTGCTTCAGAATTCTTCAGACATTTGTTTGTCTCTTCTTTTTGAGGGAAAGGAAGTAATTTGGATGTGTCTGGACCACAAGAATATCATTAATAGTTGAAAATATGTAAACGAAAAGTGGAAATCTGTTATATAGTGCTGTCTTAAGTTTTATGTTAATTTTTAAGGACAAGCAGTTATCCTGCTTTTTCACCTTACAGAAGTTAAAACCTATAGAGGTTCTAGTAGTTTTAGCAGTGGTGAACTCCAACTTCACAAGTCTGTTCTTTGCGGTATGGGAGAAAAACTGGCAGGACTGCATGCCATTGTAATTAAATTGTTATACATGGAAACTTGAGGGGAGAAGCTAGTTTTACCTGTTTGGGGAGTATCTGTCAGCATATTTAAATGAAATTTTATTTTGAAACTGTATGATTGTAATTATCAGCACATTCCTAAGCAGCATAACTAGTTTGTGATCAAATGGTGGAGGTATCTTCAAAACATGTAATAACATTCATTGCATTGTAAACTCTGCACCTTTGGTATTTATTCGTGTTATTTTTGTTTTTACAGGATTACAAAGCCATTGACATTTGCCGACTGTGTCGGTGATGAGCTTCCTTTAGGATGGGAAACTGTTTACGATCAACAGATTGGAGTTTATTATATGGACCACATAAATCGTGAGTAGATGCATGATTATTTTGAGGAATACTAGCAAGCTGATGTTAACTCATGGCACTAACTTTGTTTCCAATACCATTTCTGAACCTCATGCTACTGTGAGAAAATATATGCAAATAATTTCTTGCAGAATCTGTTTCCTCATCTTTCACATGGGGCACAATGCTTCTTCCATTTGTAAAGAGTTTTACAACCTATGATTGAGTTATAGTGTATAAAACTTCTGTTTTGCTGTGTCATACTGTGAAGTATCAATAATTTTGTTGCTGCTTTTTGTCATACGTCAGTTACAAAGATTTTTCCTTTTTTCAGTCACCCTTAGTTCACTCTTCTGTATTGAAAAGCAAAATGTATTCTGAGAGAAATGTGCTCATTTTTAATCAGAAGCGTCATGAAATACAGTTACCTCATCCTCGCTTAAGCAGTGCTTGTTTTATGCTTTAATGCAGTACAAAGTGCTATAAAAAAGACAACAGATGTCCCTTTTGGAAACTAACTTCTAACGTTTTCCCTTTTGGACTGTTGCTGAGCTTTGTATCACCACTGTCTGGCATGTTTGCCAGTTCTACTTTTAAGAAAATGTCTTATCTTTATAGCTTTGTACTACTGCTGCTGTTACTGTTGTGCTGCTATCATTAAACTTCTTATCACTAGTGAGTGAATGCCTTCAATATTGTCGGAATTGGCAGTTGGTGAGGAGTGAGTAAAGAAGCAAGTATTTATATGGGCTATCACAGCAGTGGTAAATAGTATAATCTACAAAACCCACTTCAATACTATCTACTTGAAATCTAGTCAACTAAAAAATAAAAGTGTAGAAATAGTTTTGGGCTTCCAGCCATTATTGGAATTACTTGTCTGTTGTGGTTTCACACTTACTTATTTTAAAAAGCCCAAACAACATAATAATAAATGTTTCCATGGTATTTTTTGACCCACACAGGTACTTATTTGTTGTGAAATTTAACAAAGATCACTGATTAAATTACAAACTTTAAAGAGCTGTTAATACACTAATCACAAGGATAGATAGCCAAGACAATTTGAAGACAATAAATACAGATTGTTGGGTAATTCTTACAATAACTGTGTTTAAAAGAAGCACTAGTTTAAGAGTTGCTGTCATGGTAACTTTAGTAATGTTGAAGTTTAGTAAAAAGTGAGGATTACATTGGAGTAAAGTCATAGAGTGCACTTGCACCAATGTATGTAAATTTGTATGAATGCACATATTTAAAAAAAAAAGAAAAAGAGGGTATTAGCAACTCTCTTTTTTTTAAAATTGTAAAAAG
Organism: Chiroxiphia lanceolata; assembly: GCF_009829145.1. Classification (NCBI taxonomy): domain Eukaryota; kingdom Metazoa; phylum Chordata; class Aves; order Passeriformes; family Pipridae; genus Chiroxiphia; species Chiroxiphia lanceolata. The sequence continues at coordinate 20,477,638 of NC_045638.1, read as the reverse complement.
TTTTAGGAGTCCCTATAGAACATGAATGCCTATAGGCGTCTTTTATAGCACATGCAGAAGAGATCAGTCCCTTTTGCTTTTCAGATTTTGTTATTAGCAACTTTACCACGGACGTGAAGTTTGAACTTACAGAAAGGATATTAATCATTGTAGGCATGTCGGACCTGGCTTGCCTTTTTTTCTGTGCAATTGAGAGCAAAAATTGTAGAAAAGAGTCTTTGCAGAGAGAAACTGAGTTCCCAAATGCTCAATGGGTAGACACAGAAAGAAAAGATTAATATTAATGGGTCTGAGAAAGTAAAGCTAATCATATTAGGTATGAAATAAAATTGATGTATGAACAGAGGGATAGAAACTTCATAGGGCCAGTGCTGAACTGAGTCAAAGGAATCATTCGGCAATTAACAAGGTTGCAAAATTAGTCTCTTTCATGATAACTAATTATTTACAGCCCACAGATATTATCCTAAATGGTAATTCAAACGTCACAGCAAAATGGGTTTGTCACCCTTAGGCTAATACAGTGCTTGCATATACCAGTAAGAATTATATTAAGAGGGAATACAGACTCAATATTATAGCTGGATAATCATTATTCAAAACTAATAGGTTACTCAATCCAGTTTTCAAACTGTGGACAACAAAGGGAGCAATCAAAAGACTACATTAACTTCCTTTGTAGAAGTGAGAACTAATGAGTGCATCATGAGATGGTGTCAGGCAAGTGGCAGAGATAGTGTAGGAGCTAAAGAAATGTTTTTCTGAAATGAGTATGTCTAAAACACTTGGAATGGCAGCTTCACGTGAAAACATTTAGGCTGCCTTTTGTGTCTAACTGGGTTCAATGCTTTACAGAGCATTGGAGTTCTGTGTTAATTGACAAAACAGTTTAGAAGTGCTTTGGTTCCAAGAAATACTGTGAGAAAGTGCAAGGGATAATTCAGAGTCTTTCTACAGTTATGCTTACCAGGGACCTCTCATGCTTTGTGCACTCTCACAAGCTTTTTGCCCTTGCACCTTCTAAAAGAAAACAGCAATACATCTGATTTTTCTAAGCCTCTTGCGATGTTTGTTTACCCAGGAAGCAAGGAAAAGATTTCTAGGCAATAGCTTTCCATTTATATTGAAAAAAAACAGGAACAGAGGAATCTTCTGTAAATCTCAATGGTGCTTCCAATCCTGATCTCCATCTTGTTCTGTAAATTCAGTACTTTGTTGACACCCTTATTAAGCTGCTCTTGGCTTTTGTCCAACCATTGCTTAAAAACCTTGGCGGCTGCCAGCCACAGAATTCCTTTCCCTCCTCCTCAGAATCTTGGAAGCCTTTGAAGTCTCCTTTAAGCACTTGAGCATTCCCTAGTGAGGGAGTAATATATTCTCTGCATTTGTCTGGGGCTGTTCTTGAGTTACTATAGCGTTTTGGGTTTTTTAATTGGTTATAAAGAAATGAAGGAAGTTAATTTTATCATAACAGTGTAGCTTTAATGTTGTTGTTATGTGGCAAACTTATTTAGAAATCCAGGGCAAAGTTTCATAAAACAGAAGAAAACGTCACTACTGTACTAAAGAAGTTTTCTGTCTCAGAAGAATGCTGCCAGGTTTTCAGAAGGCTTCTGAAATAATTCTATAAGAGGTGCAGTGCCCTGAAGTAAAGGATAAATAATAATCTCAGTAAACAGCCAAGGCCAAGATGTTATGTGATAGAACATAACATCTTGGCCTTGACTGTTTACTGAGGTTAGGACTAATAATTTCCTATTCAAAAAGAAACGCTTACTAGGATCCAGCTTCTCTGTCTTATAAAGATTTATTAATTTCTGCATAGTTTCCATAAGGGATTAGCAGTTTTAGGAATATTAAATTTGCACAGATTTCAGGAGTACTTATGGACAGGTGAGATAGCATTGCAAATTGGCATGCCATCAGTGAAGGACGGGCAACCATCTGAACTCTGTTTTCTTCTGCTTGCCCTCCATGTAGAGAAGGATTTATGGTAACTGAACAAGTCAAAGCACATCCTGTCCTTGGCTGCAGAGATAGTTTGGGGTCATGGGAGCCAGAAGGTGCTGCTGGGAATGAAGGATCCCAGGGATGTGGGAAGAAATTGCAGAACGATGGGGAAAATCTTTATACTATTTCAATGTGAGGAGTTGCAGGGAGAGAAAGGGGACGGCTGTTAAGAGAAAAAGTTATTTAGGGAAATAATCTGCCAGTCTGTTGGAAGTACTGCTCTTTGAGCTTTCTGGTTTTGTTTATACACTTTTCACATGGCTCTCAAATGGTAGAGTTGCTAACATGACCCGACACCAGTGGAATTCTTAATCTGTTGGACTCAGTCTTTTACAGTTTTGTATTTCATCACTGACACCAGTATACTGAATTATGTACTCGTGATTAATGCAAAACATAACTGACTTTCATCTCTCATAAGAAACCAAATTTAGTAAAAACTGCTAGGTGCTTACCTCCTCACTGTGCTGCAGGTTCTGCCATTACTTTGAAAACTGGCATTGTGTCTGCATCAACTTCTTACTGGTAGAGCTTCAATCACCAGAAATTAACCTTACACTTAAAGATGAAACTTTACATGGACATCCTCATGTAAAACACATTTGTTAGTTCACAAAAAGAAAACAAATGAACCAATAATTTTTTAGGATTTTAGTGCATGTGTCCTTCTTTGCAGATGCAAAGATGTTGTTTTACAGTAACTTCAAAAATCAATGGGAAAGATTTTGTGGTGGAAAATTTGATTTGTGTTTGAATATAAACTGTTCTAAACCTTGGAAAGTGAAAACATGAGACTGCTGTTTCTTAAAACAAAAATTGAAGCGATTTAAATGCTTTATGGATTCGAGATTAAAATGCTGACTTTTCTGTTGAATTACCTTATTCTTTTTAAGTATGCAGAGACAGTCTCTGACCTTTCAGGATGTTGCACTTGCAAAGTTGTATGTAGTATGATAAGGTAGTTCCAGCTATTTGTAGAGTTATGGGTTAAGCATTGGGATACCTTTCACTGTCCTTTATGGTTCTGGGTTTTTTGGTAGTTCTCAAAATTTTCAAGTTGGCTATGGGGGAAGGTTAGAGCCAAAATACTGTTTTCTTTGCGTTTGCACTAGTTGGTAAAGAAAAGAATCAAATTTAAATGCCTTTTATATTTGAAAAGGCTTTTCCCGTTCTTTCACTCTGCATCCTTTCTGCTTCTTGTCCTGGCTGGAGCAATTTTATGCTCTGTAGTGTTAGGTATGTTGGTTCAGAACGGACATGAACAAAATAATTTGTACTTTGTAGCATAAAGTATCTTACGAATTTTTTTTAATGCTTTTAATTTTTTCTCCTTAGAGCTCACACAAATTGAGGACCCAAGGGAGCAATGGAGAAGGGAGCAAGAACGCATGCTGAAGGAATATTTAATAGTTGCCCAGGAGGCACTCAATGCCAAGAAAGAGATTTACCAAATAAAGCAGCAGCGTTTTGAACTAGCCCAAGAAGAATATCAACGATTGCACAAAATGTGTGAGGATGACAGCCGTTCTTATGCCAGCTGTGAGTTTATAGTCTTTTCTTGATTTTACTCATCTACCTCTCACAAGATGTGTTGTAAGAAATGTTGTGAAGTATTTCTGTCACTGGATTCTTCTCTGAATGAAGATTCTGACTACAGAAGTGAGGTGCTATCCTTTGACTCTGCTATTCAAGGTCTTTCATTTCCTGTTAGTTCTATTAGAATACAGATTTAACATTTAACAGGGAAAAATATTAACACTAAACTGGGATGTAACACTAAACAGGGATATATCCCAACTAGCATCTCTACCCATCTTGGAACCAGCTGTAGTGATGCTCTCTGCAAGGCAGTGAAGGCAAGACTGAATGTTGCTGGACCAGCCACCCACTTGCACTCCTAAACTCACAGTTTGTTCTACCCTCAACGTGGGTGGAAGCCATCAACTTAGGGGAAAGCTTCTGTAGATCCATGGTCTGTTTAGCAACTTTTTAAGGTGTTAGGGGCAAACTGTTGTGGTCAAGGGCACCTCTGACCACAAAGTAGGAAGCAGTATTTCCCTAGTGCACCTCATTCTTGAATGTCAACCTGTGATATTATTGGTGGTGTAGGTCGTAGAGCTTTGATTTCCTGCCCTTTTCATTTTTCTGAATTCTAAAGATGTTGCACCACTGTCATGGCTGTTGGCTGGTGCAATAGGAAAAGGTGTCTTTGCCAGAGAGCCAAACATTCGAGTTCAAAGAAGTGTGTCAAGTGGATGTGCCCAACAATTATGTGGAAATGTGGTGGAGTTTTACTGGGCTGGTGACTTTTCAGTGGCTGCTGTGTGTACTGACATTGTTTAACTGCAGGTTTGATGTTAAATGACAAGTACTTGGTAAGAATGGAAAACTCTGCTTTAGCCTTTTCTGAAAACATTCAAGAAACCTGACTGTGGAGGGGAACTTAGAGCAGGCATGTGGATAGAAGTATTTAGCTACTGATCCACTGGTATTTATTAATCCAAGGTAATTCATATGTATGCCAAAATCGTGTGTTTTTAGGGCTGAAGTATCCCACATGGATTGGACCAAGTATTCTGTTACTATTGAACTGGGATTCTCATCTATTTGTTTAGTTTTAAATACAGTTATTCTGTGATTTAGTTGTGACATAACTGAAGTTGTGACTAAGTTTTATTTCTCCCTGTTATGTTCAATCTTAAGAAGTATTAAGATTTTTTTCTTACTAAGAAAGAAATCTTTAAAAAGAAATTGTTTAAAGTGTGTTTACCTACTATTTAAAGACTTGGAATAGGATAAAAGGTAGTGTCGTCAGTATTTTTTGAGATTATAAAATTGAAATAGACATTTATTGCAATACCTTTCTAGGAGCTTGGGCTTCTTGTTTTTAAAAAAATTGCAATAGTTCTGCAGAATATTTTTTGAATTACTTCAGGTGAATATACAGAAAGCAACTTCTCTTGAAGATGAAAATATACTAGAAAAATATAACCTGTTTTTCATATTTTTGAGGCTCTTGGAAAAACAAATTGCTTGAAGCAGCAACAAAATATGGCTTAAAGCAACAAAATTGGAGCTTATCTGTAACAAATGGAAATGCTGTGTCAATTGACTTATGTTTCTCAATCTTCTGATAGTTTTGGGTTTTTTAGGTATATCTGAAATTGATAATGAGACTCTGTATGAGCATTTAAATAAAATCTTCCACTTGTTTTGAGGTGAAAAAATATTTAAATTTTCTACAGATGTGTTAATATATTTTATATTGGTTTAAGGTCATATGCATCTGTTTCGAGAAAACGGGGCAGGTTGATTTAGCCAGATTATTTTTTTTTTAAATTTCCTCTTGGGGATTAATCATGCTGTCAACTCAAGATTCCCAGAGGCTTCTTCTCCACTTGCTTTTCTTAATTTGACTCCTCCACTCCACTGTGGGATGCTTTCTTCTCCATTCATTGTGCAGAAATAGTAGGCTTCTAATTTGAGTGCAATTACATGACCAAAGTTGGGTGCTTATATTGCGAATATCCTTGCCTCCACTACTGCTTGTTTCAGGTTGTTGCATTGAAAGAACTAAAATTTCACAGTGTTTTCCTCCACTTTGCTTGTGGGTGCTACCACTGACTCAGTGTCGTATGCTCATGAGTGGGAGGTGTTGTGAGCTCAGCGGCTGTGGATTGGCAGGGAGGTGCCCATGCAGCAGTTTTGTGACTCAGTTGTGATCAGCACTGTTTAAAAAAAAAAAAAAAAAATCCATAGAAAATCCTGGATTTAGAGAATTAGTCCAGGCATGACTACTCATTTTGGCAAGTTCCTGCACGCTCGACATGACCTTGGTGTTGCAGTATTCTTTTGAGAGTCGAAAGGTTCACTGCAGCGCAGACACGGATATGGGTTTCAGAGCAGCAGACTTCAGCTCTGCAAAAGGATGGAAGATCTGACAGCACAACCCCATCCACTCACATACCAGGCATTTTTCAGTGGGCCAGTACTGCCTTGAGAGGCTCACTCTGTAAATCATGGTTGCTCTTGCCCAGCCTCCTCTAGGACCTTTACTTCATCTGTCTAGGCTTAGCTTGTAATGGCACAGCTTGAAATCATTGCCTGACTCCAGATACACTGTGTGGAGAGCTCACTTGCCAGAGTTTGATCTGTATGTTGGTTCTCTACACTTTTGCTTTAGGAGGCAGCTTTTCTTCCTAGCTGATGTGATTTTGTTCTGACAATTGGGATTTTTTTAACTTTAGTCCCTATCATACTGTTAATTCAATATACCTAGGAAGCAGCTAGCAATTGTTAATATTACACAAATTCCTTGCATCAGTAAATGCTACCATCCAGTCATAAAAGCTAGTTGCTTTTAGGAATATGCAGTGCTGCTATATGCAATTATTGTTGTTCAGGGCAAAAAAGTTTCAGGTGGGCCAAATGGAAATCTTCAGTTGTAGTTTAGCACAGAGGATTATTTTAAAGCCTGAGGACTTGTAACTCAAAGAATTTAATGCAACTGTTTATTAAAATAGTGCCACATCTTAACAAGTGTATTAAAGAAGAGTGTTGGAAAAAAAAATAAAATGCTGTTTTCTATCTGTTTAGCATTCTCTGGATTTTCAACTAATACCAAGTATGACCCATATCAGATTAAAGCAGAAATAGCCAGCCGTCGTGACAGAGTGAGTAATGTTTTTTTAATTTTGTAAAAATATTAATTATGCCTGGGGAAGGGAGGGAGACTGTTTTACTTTAGCCTTTACACTGAAAGTTGAATGCATTTTTAGAAATATGGTATTAAAAAATTGCTTTTTTATTTGAACCTGTTGTTCTGTTAAAAGGACTCTACATTAACTGCATTTCAGCGACTTGCAAAGTAATGCTTTTTCCATGTTACAAGTGTAAACATTTTTGTCACAGATGTCAGAGGCAAGCTCAACCAGGCTTCCAGAAATTGCTTTCTCTGTGCGACTGCCACAAGTAGTAAATACTCTGCAGCGAAATTCTTTCATTATTAAATGGAGTTCAATCCCACTCTCTTCATACCATTTATCCATTTTCAGTGAGGTTCCACTGAACTCTGGATTTAACCACTTATTTGGAAATCTCTTTACAATTCAGTAGACCTGTTGGCCAAATAGAATTTTTTAGCTGATTTGGCCAGAGCTCCTTTTTGAGGAGGAGGAGGAGTTCAAGTATTCTGAGAGTGGTAAGCAGTTCTGTAATAAAAATGTTCCATACCTATATATTTATATATTTAAATATATATATATAAAATTTATATTTAAAAAAAATGGAATCGTGGTTTTGGTACCATGTTTGCTGAAGGCAAAATAGTTGACTTCTTGAATTTCTCTCATGATGCTTTAGCACAGAGATAAATATTGCACACTGGCTTCAAGCAAATTGATCTAACAGTCATAAGCAATTATAAAAAACAGTTTATAGTACTAAGCTCTAGAACCTATTTAAAAACTGTACCTTTCTTTTTCTTAGGGGATAAAATGGTTTTTAGCATGCCAGGCACTCAGCTTGCAAAATAAATAAAAAAATACTTCTCTTCACAGGACAGTGTTCCATTTTTGTAGGAGCGACCACTTTTCACATGAATGCCTCTGAAAATAAATCCCATTCGCCACCCTCCAAAGGCATTTATTCTATCTGTATATATTTACTACATACTGACTAGTGTTTGCTTGTTTTACATATTCTAAATGTCAGCATATTCTAAACAAGAAAATAGGCCTTATTTCTTATTTATTTAAAGAAAATAAACGGGGTCTTCACTTATATGACTATTTGCCTCTGTTCCTGCATCTTAAAATGAAATGACCTAATGAGTGAATGGGATATGTTCAACCAAATGTGTGCATAGCCATTGAGTTGTTGCAGGAAATAGAATGAAATATGCACTATAAAATGTCTGTGTACATGATGTTAAGTGGTGCATTTTTTCATTTTACTTTTGGTGAGCTTGTGAGTTTTTAAAAGAGTTGGTGAGGGTATAGGAGTGTTTTAGAGGCTGGTACCATGAGTTTTGAGGAAAGGGCAAGAACAAATGGGGAAGGGGGGGGGAGGGCTACACAGGGTGGTGGAACTCTGACAGTCCTGGATACCCTAGATCCTGTGAAACCCCTCACACAGGCCAGTTCTGCTGCCAGTAATTTTGTTTTCCCAGATGGAAAAATTATCAGCATTGAATGTTCAGGCTTTTTTAAAGTTGACTAAAGAGTTGAAGACAGTTGAGATGTGTCTCTACTATGAAGGGAGAAGAAAAGTTCTATGGATTGAAACATGCTGTTAGAATAACCTATTGGAGATAGAAACACGATAGAATAGATGAGGCAATTGATACTTTAAAAGCTGAATGTTGTGACTGCTGTTTGATTGGATCTTATGATATTTGAGAAAGTCCTCTGTTATTTTAATGCAGATTTTAAAGCAAAAAAAAGGAAGAAAACTTATCACTTCCAGTTTTTTGAAGTAACTTAAAATTTTATATTTAAACCCAATTATTTTTTTTATGGAAGTTTCTGTTGCATATTATTACTTTAAGTTATTTTGTTATATTCAGCTTTCTCGGCTAAAACGGGAGTTGGCACAGATGAAGCAGGAGCTGCAATATAAAGAAAAAGGAGTGGAAACTCTGCAAGAGTAAGTTAAGAGTTTGTGGGAGGATTTATTATTATTATTATTATTATTATTATTATCTGTTGGGTTTTTTTAATTTGTCTTGGAATTAATTTCTTAGAACTGTGTTGCCAAAAAGAAAAAGTTAAATGCTTTACTTCAGACTTTCTACTGTGATAATGATGCAGGGTGAGAGCAATGTGAAATGATGGAAGAAGTGTTGGACAAAATTGGTTGGAGTGGTGATTTTATGGATTCCCATGCAAGAATAGTTTTACAGGCCCTGTTCTTCAACTCTTCCTGAAGATATTGTCAAAGTGGAATTGGATTTTTAAAATATTTTCCAAATGTTTTCTGGAAATATCTACTGCCTGGAGCACAGCCCAGAGCACCATGCTGTGGAGTAGTTTTCCTGTAGCAGTGCCAAGGCTTTCTGGCTGGGCACAGTACTTCTCCTGGGGGGGAAAAGTGTACACCACAATACTGCTGCTTCCTTGTACCTGGTGGTCAGGCCATCTCATTCTGCACAGTATAGCTGACTTGTGCTTGTACTGTAAATCTGGTGGTCTGTGGGACCTTGGATTTTGTTGCATGTGTGCAAAATGACTGCATGTAAATGTGACTCCTTGTCTTCTCCTAGCAAAGAAAAGAAACTCGGGCAATATGCCACTCCTCCAAGGGCTATTAGGCAGCCTGTGCTCTGTTTCCTGTGTGTTCAGTGGTGTCAAAGGTTGTAAAATGGTGTGGTGACACTCTCCCTGCCACTCTTCCAGCAGGACATCAGATGAGAACTGAGTGACTTCCATCTGTGTGCTGCTTAGACACCTACACATGTAGCACATACACAGGATTCCTGCTGGGATAGGGTGAGAGGTTACCAGGCCATAGAGAAGATGGCAGGTAAACACAGGTTGTTGTGACTTGCAGATCTGTTCAGCGAGGCCAGGGGCTAGACCAAGAGCTTGAACAGCACTTGGATTTGCCTTGGATATGTGGCTGTGCCTTTAGAAATCTTGGCCTTTTTTCCAGCATGCATATGAACGAACTGCCTAATGCAGGAGCTTCCTGCAAATGTTGGAACTGTTGCATGTCTAATGCATTTTACAGCATAAGTACAGTATCTGCAGAAACATTTTGAAGCTTTGGATTTATTGCATTGGTGCTAAAAAGCATGGGCTCACACTTTCACTTCAGGAATTCTAACAAAGTTCCAGGGATCCTGGAGCAGTTAAGCTGCTTATTTTCCAGCTTTGATTTTGATTGGTACTACATTAACAAAACAATATAAAGGGAGATATTCAGATTTAACTTTTAAAGAAGAGGGAGTAGCCCATGCACTTCATATTTTTGGTGTCTTTGGTTTTTGTTTGTTTTGTTTTTGGGGTTTTTTGTTTGTTTGTATTTTTAAATCAACTTACGAGGCTCCTTTGTTTTATAAAGCATTTAAAAAGTTTCAGAGAAGAAAACTTGTTCAACCAAAATTCTTCATTGGCAAATATAGTGTAATAATTTTCAGGCATAACTATGTTTTTATTGAAGCATTTATAGGTAGTTAGGGGAATTGTTAATGTGTGATATTAACTGAAAATTAGTAAAATAAAACACTCAGAAATATTTGCTGTTTCTATATACTAAGTAATATTTTATGTATAATCAATGTCTCAGTATGGTGACCTAGATATGTAAGCAGTAACAGAACAAATGCAGTTTTGTCTTAAGATTCTTACTCGTATTTTCTTTGAGTAAGAATTGCCTTGCCTTTTCTGCTTGCTTTATTTGTTTATCTTCTTCTGGTTTTTGGGTTATTTTAAGGGTATAGGTTCAATTGTTTTATAAAAGGACTAACCACTTGACTAGGATGATGAAAGTATTTGAAGGCCATTTGAAACTCAAGATTGTTTTAATTAGTATAATTCATTTAAGATAGTCCAGCAAAGTAGTGCAACTTTTTGAGAAGTAAAGTCTGCAAATGATTAAGAATACAAATGTTAATCTTGGATATAGCCCAAGTCAAGTTGCCCATGCTACAGGATGGGGTTATAGGAGAGACATTCAAGAGAGGAATTATTTTAAAGCATATCTGATTCATCAGTGGGTCTCTCTAATCATGTAGTGTACAAGTTCAAGCATGACAGCTTGGTGCTTCAGTGCTGCCATTGCTGCTGTTGGTGCAGTCACAGTCTGTTCCATCCATGCACTGGGTGGCACTTGTCATTGCTTGCTGAAGCTGGGGAGAACCTTTTGCCTGTGTGTTGTCTGGAGTTGCAGTGAATTTCTCTCAGTGTTTGTGCCTTGCTGAGCTCTGCTCTCTGCAGTAACTTTTTCGCTTGTGAAAGAGACTTGTGGTTTTGTTTTTGGTTTGTGTTTTTAAGTAATTTCTTTATTTTCCTTTCTGGTGAGATATGTACTTTCTTTTGAGTATTTTGCTTCTAGTAGGAAGTGAGCCAATTTGGAGAATACTTGCAGTGAAAACTGAAAAGAGGAGTTTTTCTCCTTGTGTAGTCAGTAGGCAAATCAGGCTAAAAGCCTAACTGTGCTCTAGCTTTTCCCTGGGTGATCTCTCTAGCTCTTGTATTTGTCGGGAGAGAAGGGTCAAGTACCAAGGCTGAAGTAGTTTAGTTTTTGCATATCCTCAAAGTAAGTATATGGTCTAAAAACATATTGATTGCTCCTGCTTTAAAACAATAATACTGATTTCTACCTCTCCCTCCCCTTTTTTTAAAGGTTATTACATCTCAGACACTTCCCACTTTTGTTTTGTTTCCTAAATTTTTGGTCTGTGTAATTCTTCTTCCTTTTTGTGCTAGGTCAAATCTTCAAGTAACGGCCAGACTGCAAATGGCATGCATCCTGTTCAGCTTTTTAAAGCCATGTTCATCACTTTATTTCAAGTATAAGCCAAGAACAATACTGGGAGCTGTCACACTTGGGGCTTAACATCTGGCTGAATGTTTGCTTTGAAAGTCTTACCAGAATGGCATTATGAGCGGTATTGGAACCTGCTGCCATGTGACTCCCTGTGCAACCTTTCCTGGGTATAGTTCTCAGAGAAGAGACAACTTTTATGGTGATGGTGGTTAGGTTGCTCAGTATTTCCATCAGTTTATGTTGCTCTCTAATTCAAATGCCTTTGTTAAATACAAATCTCTTGCACTGACATTTTCCATGTACAGTGTCTGCCTTGGACTGTGTTTTGTTTTCTGTTCTTTTTAATTTTAATAAAATGGCTTAGCCATCTTTGAAGAGAACAAAAAGAAAACAAAACCACAAAACGACTAGAGAGAAGTGGGGTTTTGTGGGGGGAGACAGGATTGAAGGTTTTTTTGATACCTTTACAACTTCAATACAGCCAAAATTTCAGTCTTTGTAGTGCTGCTTTTATCAGGGCTGTACTTTCTGCAGTTTCATCTATATTTGGCAATGTTGTGATAAACCTTTGGACATCAGAGTTTGTGTTTGTCCACTGGAGACTTTCTAGAGCTCACTGTTTAAAACCTGCAGAGATCCCCTCCCTGCAGGAAGGTGTTCCTCAGCCTTTGCCAGTGCCTTTGCCCCAAGGTGTGTCTGATCCTGTCACAGTCCAGAGTTACAGGGTTAAATATGAGCCTTTTCTGGAACAAATTCCTTCCTCTGGCCTGACAGCAGTTCCTCCTCCCCTGTGTTTTCAGTGACCCTTCTGCTCCCCCGGCAGGAATTTTGGAGGAAGAAGGCGTTTAGCAACAAAGGAAATGAAAACTTGGCCAGTTGGCCATGAGAGCGAAGTGAACGCTGTGAGAAGTTGGGAGTGACAGGGAATTAGGACTGGCTAAACAATTTGTAGCTACAGGCTAATTTAGAGGATAGGAGACCTGACAAAAGCTTTAGAATCAGATTTTAACTCAAATACAGACCTGTGCTTTGGTGAGGATGGGGGGGGGGGGGAGTCTTGTGTATTTGAGAGCACATGGAGGAAAATAGAAGAACACAGAGTCTGCCCTATACGGCTGAAACATATTAATAGTCTGTGTCTCCTAGAAATATCTTCCTCAGAAAACCTACAGTTTTGTGTGTTAGTTGAACATTTTTTCTGTTCGTACAAAGGTCTGATCTATATTTGTATCATGCTATTTTCCATTAATAAAATGGAAGACTCCTGTTAACTCCATGCCTTTCAAAAATAGATCTTTATAAAAAACAGAAAAAAAATAACAGACAATAAATAACAAGTAATTTTGTAAGCTACTTAAGTCAGTTTGGATTGACAGCAATACTGATTTAAGCCTAAATACTATTGGCAGTATTTCTGATTCTTTCCTTAAACAAATTTTGATTCATAAGGCGGGCTCCAAAGTGATGTCTAGGAACACGAATATGTGAGTTACTGGACAAAAATCTGGTCGAAATTAAATAATTTCCTTTTCCTGAAATGCCACCTTGGTCCTAGCAAACAGTATAATGAGGCATTTTTGTGTCCAGTGTTTGGATGGAATCTACATTCTTAACATTACAGTCACTGTCAGATAAAAACGTGCTGTCTTTTCCATGTGACTTTTAGTGAATTGGATTAGTTGTTTTATCATGGTTTTATCTTTTCAGGACTTCAACTAAAAATTAGTGAAGATTAAACGGAAAATCAATCAAACAAAAACTCCAACCTTAATCCACATGAAATTTAAGTCCTTTCTTGTTCTCGAACCAATAATCATAAAAGTTTCTATATTTTCTTATGTAATATGGCAAAAATTGTGTTTAAGTTGAAATCTTGACATTCAGACTTATTTTGTGTTATCTCCGAAAGTAGGAACTATCAGAAAAAAACGAAACAAACCAAAACCGTAGAAACCCAACCTATGGTTTTTTTCCTAAGTATTGTGAGCTGCACAATAAAACCACAGGATTTTCATTCAAGCCTTTTGATTTTTCATTTTAATATTTTAATTTTAAAGCAAGTAATTTGATGCAAGTGGAATTTCACTGGTTGTATTTAACTGACAGAACATGCTGAGTGTTGCTGATACTCTTAGCTTAATATAATACCTACCTTGAAACTTTTAGTTATTCTCGATATTTTAAATAGAGTTTGGATATTCTTGATCTATATGTATAGCATGCCCTCTCCTACTACATCTTTTTGAAAACTGGTACCCTTTGTAGTGACCAGTGTATGTTTTTATCTTTAATTCTGTTAACCAGATACACCTTTTCCTGAAGATGTTTGTTCTGAGCATTGGCTTAAGCACCATTAGACATAACTCCTTTTTTCTACATGCACACTTTCTATGCTACATTAACAGGAAAATTGAGTTTTTAATATTTTAACTGGAACTTAACATGATTTTCTCTAATTGCTGTGGACAACCTGTAAAACCTGTTAAAACCCTATGGCCATTTGTTGTAAATCCAGGACCAAATGATTATTCTTTTAAGTTCAGTGCGATCTCTTGATCTATAAATCAAAGCAAATTATCAAGATGGTACACTGGATTATGCTTCTGCATCCTGATATGTTGTCCTTTACTGTTGAGAATTGCTGGAAAAAAGGTTGAAAACTCAGCCAGTAGATGTTCCACTTGAGAGTTTTTTATGTCAAGATGGAAACAGTAGTAGAACTTCAACCTTATGTCATGATTAGCGCTCTTGTTCTTCGCTGAGTTTACATTTAAAATCTTCTGGGATGGTCCCGTGTCATGACTTTCAGTGCAGGATGATGATGTCTTATAGAAAAGATACTCAAAGATCCTTAAAGAGCAGGAAAGCATTTGCAATAAAATTTTAGGAATTAAAATTTTCATCCTGAGAAAATGAATAGCCTTTGTTAGAAACTTCTAAAGCAAGATCAGATAAAAGTCCTGGAAGAGATATTGCAATGTGTAGTGCTGCATGGAAAATGTGACAGCTAGACTGCTACCTTATCTTTTGAGTTACCACCACATAGGTTGGTTTTAGGTTGATTTTACTTTTGTTGCTTCAAATAGACCACAGACATTGCCCGTAGAAAGCTCTGTATTAGGACATTAAACCGAGGAAATGTGTTGGTTCTGAAGAACCTTGGTAGATAATTGCTTTGCTTTGTCTTTAGAGTGGACTTGGCACTGAGTGCTATGTTAGTTCTGAGCAGAGTATAATTTTATTTCTGGAAATGAAGTGGTACGAGTAAGCAAGCGATCTTAAGAAATCTATGTGCTTTCTAATTATGTGAAAATTCCTGAATTTGTCTTACTCTTTTGAACAGGATTGATCGTAAGATGTCAAATGCTCATACAAATTATAGACTGGATGAAGCACAAGCTATAATGAGTGAACTTCGAACCATAAAGAAAGCTATATGCACAGGTGAAAAAGAAAGGCAGGACCTTATGCAGGTAAAAAATATGCTACTAAACAGATAACTGCTAAATAGTAATTACCTACCACTATTTTCTTGTTAGGGATTGCTTTGGGTTTACCAAGTTTAAATAATGAAGTAGGGTGCCCTAAACTGATTTTTCTGTTTGATAATTACCAATATCAAGCAGCTCAAAAAAGGTAAGTAGTCATTTTCTTTAGTGCGAACTCATAGTTTTGTACACATTTTGTATTTTTGTCTTAGGTAATGTAGTTACCTAAGTTGCATTTAGGTCAATGTCTTTATTGAATATAGCTTTCCATTGTTGCTATGTCTAAGGCTGCCATGGAATAATTATGCTGCATTAAAAAAAAAAAAAAAAAATCTTTGTTTTGCAGTATTTGTTTTTCATTTTGTTTGATGTCTCTTTGTATTACCTGTAATGAAGTAAGATTGAGAGTTCACGTGTGAAAATGTTTACCATGTCAACCATGTTTTTCCAAGTATTTCAGAAAACTGGATCTCTATGTTACTATGTCACTTTTTACCCCAAACTCTGAAGTACCCACATCAAAGCACATGTTAATTTAAAGTGTTCTCACAAAACCCTAAAGAGTATGATTAAATACAGTGTATACAGAAACCATAACGAAACCTTTAAATTATTTTATGAATCAGAGCATGAGGATTGAGGGGAGATACATGCCTGAGCAGTGGTCTAACTTTTGAATGGATTCTGCATCCTGCTTTGAGCTCTCAGTTGCGTGTCTGTGTTATTAATGTGATAGGGACTTGATCAAAGGAAAATGAGCCTCTGCCACCACAGGGCCTTCAATATAGACTTGATAAATTATGCTACAAATACAGAGAGGTGATAAGGACAATTCTCTTCATGCAGTCTTCAAGCATCTATATGAAAAAAGACATCTTTGTTATCTAAAGTTTTGAAACTATACTAAATTAATATTGGTATTCAAACATTTTCTTTCAGTTTTCTCTGCAGTAGTTTTTTGATTTTTTTCTTTTTTTTTTAATTGTTAAATGATATGGATAGCTTATAATCTACATATAATGAATTTCTATAGTTATACAATTATTCAGTCTCCAGAGCATTACACAAAGGTCATTTGATGGACCACAAATCCTTGTTCAAGTAGACAGAACACTTAAGTTACTATGGAAAGTTTCTGCTTTGGCAACTTTTAACATATTTGATATTTTGGGTTGGCTAAGTTTTAAAGTGATTCTCAGCCTGCCACATGCCTGGCTAGCAAGAAATTATTAGAAAGGCAGTTCTTCATGGATATGGTAACACACATTTTAGGAAACGAGCTGGTAATATGAAGACTTAAGTGTGAGATCTTGGAGCAACTTAACTACTGGCCTTGTTTTCAGTCCCCCAGTACATTTTTCCTCCCTCTTTTCCTAACATTTTTGGCCCTCAGTGACAGTAAATTCAGCTGTAAACATTGAGATCCTGAAAATCGTATATGTTAAACCAACTTTAAGTGCACTTGCAGTTTCTTTAAATACAGTGTTGAGGGAGTTAGAAGTCTGGGATCAAGCTTAGCATCAAGGATTGGGCAATACTCGCGGAACCGGAATGTAGAGGTTGCACAAGACAGAAGCAAAAATGAAAAGTGTTTAATCCTTCTTCATGTGTTGTCTACATGAAATACAGGAAATATGAGTCTAGGAAGTATCATTATTTCAATGAATCTGTTGTGATAGCATCCAATAACAGACATATAGTCCAGGACAATCTAGAAAACAGCTTCCCACAGGAGTGTAGCATGCAAAACAGTTCTCCATGTTTTGTTGCAATGGTAATAAGGAATTAAATGCCATAGTTTACAACATCTACAGTTGTAGAAGTTGTGTATTTCTGCCAACTTCTGCAAAAATATGCAGCTCTCTGCCTGATACTTTTTTAATTTTGACCAACAAATTACTTTTGTTGTCACCATAGTTACCTGTGCTTTTGCTTTTTATAATTACTTGAAGATTATTGTTCTGGATTTATTTAGCTTTGTCTAACAAGTGCAAGTCTATTTTAAGTATCTTCCTAATGAGTTCAGAATTTGATTTTTAATTTCCTATCAATATTGAAATTGTTTTATCCTCGAAAATGCTACATTTTAAAGCTACTGCTGGTAAAACAAACTTTGTTATGAAATCTTTTTTGCTTTGAAATTTGTTAATAGAGGAGTTTAAAGTATTGTGTAAAAAGATGGGGATTTATTTCAGAGAAAGGAAGTAGACAGGGGCCAGTGTAAGCAACAGAACTAAACATAGTAGAAGTGACTCAGTCTTGTGTAGGTGCTTGGAAAATTGTAGCTGCTGTAGAAATATGATAATTGGATTTAGTTGTGTGGGAGAAAAGGTTGACAAGGAAAGGAGAGGGTGGTCAGATTTAAACTGGATGCTGTGGTTACAAATAAAGCCAAATATGCAGTGTCAGCGCTCCAAAACGGTGGGTGAACTTTTTATATAAGATTGAATAATAAAGGTGTATGGTTAGGTTCCTGAAAGCAGTTTGTTTGTCTCTCCTCCCCAATCTCTTTCATACTTTTTTTTCTGTCCCAGTGTGCATATGCTTTTAAAATATCATTCTTCATCCTTGGGAAGCACAGGAATTTGCTTTTTGTGGTTTTTTTTATTTTTTTTTCTTTTCATTTCTTTTTGTTACCAGTGAGATTGGCTAAATAGGTTAGGTAGGAACTGCAGTGAAATTGTGCAGAGAGCTCCCAAATCAATTGGCAACAGACAGTGCTTATTTGTCTCTTTTTGGGTAAGTCTGGGCTGCTGTGCCTAGAACTTCACATTAACAGTAGGCTCTCTGGTAGTTTCTGTGGGATTGCAATAAACAATTCTTAAATTCTAGATGAAAGATGGATGCCTCCATATAGCTGGGGAGGAAATTACTCCGAGCAGTTTATGTAAATTGTTTCTATTTAAAAGTAGTCTAATTCAGGTTGTAACTTTCCACGTTAGGATTGGCTGTGTTTTCACTCATCCAGCTATAAGGACTCAAGGCATTTACGCTTGCCCTAGGGCACAGTCACCTGTGAACATAGATGTAAGTTAATGTGATGCTACTTGGTGATTGCCACATGTCAAATGCTTTGTAGTTTGTAACTAGTGACCAGGGTTCAGCAACTGTGCCCAGACAGAAAGCCTGGCCAGCAGCCAAGTAGCCCTTCATTGCCAGAGAGAATGCTGGAGGGTGTCCGGAGCATACCAGGAGTGTACAAAGTAGCTAAAATACAGGGAAAAATTTCGATTTAAATTCTGGCATCAGGATCTGTGGTGTTGCACATACCTGTGTTAGCCAAAGAGGGCAAATGGGACATAATTTCTTTGGGAGAAACTGCAGGCTTTCTGAAACCTGAGTTTTTGTTCATGTGACTGGCCATGCTTTACTGGGAAGAGGCCATGATCTGAAATTATTATTTCCATGTTACAAACCCACTAGGGTTCCTTCTTGATCCTCCATACAACAGGAGACTTGACTGGATGATTTCCAGTGAGTTTTGAAGAAGAAATTTAGACAGGAGTCTGCAGTTTTCTTAAAGTAAAAGATGCTTCTTTTTTCCATGCTGTGGAGCAGTTTCTTTCAGAGCAAGTCTTGGAGGATAGAGGGAAACGAACTAGGGGCTTCTTGACGATGTAACTTGAAATTGAATTTTGCTGTCTCAGAAACGAGACATCTTCATGTTAAGATGGCTCAGTTCAATTGGAAGGTGGCAGAATAGCTGGCTTTTCTGAAGGACCCAAGACAAGTAAGGTTTCTGGAGGCAAGTGGTGGTAGCCTTGTCCCACTGCCGGCATGTCTGGCATTGCTCTGCACTGTCCTCCATCTCTGCCAATGCTGAGCATGAAATCCCAGCCCCACTCAGACCCTGTAGTAAGAGCAGAGAGAGACTGAGGAGGGAGCAGCACCTGGTCTCTGACATGTAGTGTGTACCTATGTCTCTCCTTGCCTTTCCTTTCTCTACCTGAGGGGGGGTGTCAAGGAGGAACACAGGCCCACATTCTTCTAGCCAGGAACCTGCTTGTTCATTCATCCTGTACCAGACTGCGTGTTTTCCCTCTTTTTCATCTCCAGTGGAGGCTGGCCTGAGGGAGAGACTGGTATATGAGAGTGAATGGATGGACTATGTATGATGGAAATGGAGGCCACCAGAAGAAGCTGCTTTTTCTGGCCATTTTTTGTTTTCCACATTAGATTGTCCTTCATCTTCTGGTGAGAGGACAGAAATTATTTATTTATTTATTTTAGTATTTGTTTGATGTTTTTTGCTTACAGTCTCTGTCACAAATGACAGCCTGCACAGTGATTTTTGTTACTAATACTACATTATCTGTAATTTTTGAAAAAGAGAGAATACACAATGAGAAAATAAAAGAAATGTTAACAATTTTATCTTTTTTTTTTTAGGAGTTTTAAGAGCCTGTCAACCAAGCTTATATTGTCAGAAAAGTTATTTTTATGATTTTGTGTGATTCTATTGTGTTCCCCTTAAAGACTGCTTGAGTGTGCTTTACCCTGACAGTTTGTGTCATTGTCTAGACATTTCAGCGATGTGCCTTGCTTAACCCAAAGTGTAAAATATCTCTTAACAACTATGTGAACCTTGGGTAAGAGAGCACAAGGGTGAAATCAGCTGTCATAAAAGTACAATCAATACAAGGTATTCATCAAGTTGGATGTGATAACAGTAGTGGCTAAGGAATGTAACCTGTGCAGAAGATGGCAAAAGGGCAGGTGAATCACATTTGTCTTCCCTATCAGCTAATGTGAAGTTGACAGCTGCTAGATTTAAAGAACTGCAAGCCATACAGAAGATAAAGCATTCATAGATCTGAAACAAATAATTTAAAATCTGTTTACTGTTTCATGCATCTTTTAAAAGGGGAGGTTTATTTCAAAGCAAAACTTTTGCATATTAGTAACACTGCGATGAATTTTACTTTCTGTAGATAGTTATTCTATAAGCAAGCTACCAGTCATATTTCTTAAATACAATTTTCCTAATTTGTTTTCTGTTATTAAAAAGTATTATAAAGTATTTTTTCTAATTTTAAAAAAATCTGTTCTCCTGTAGAGTCTGGCCAAGTTAACAGATGGATTCAGGAATAGCTGTTGTATTACAGATTCTCTGCAGGATCTGCAGCACAATTCTAGTTCGCTCAGTGACTCCTGTTTACCTCAACAACACTGTGATGCTTGTTCTCAGACTGACATCACTGGAGAGGTATGTGTTCCTGTGTGAAACATTTGCTGTAGGAAAATAACTGGTTTTGAACTATAGTGATACATTGTTATTTCCTGTTTTAATTGAAGAGGTGCTGGCTGGAGCAGAACGAAAACTACAAAGCAATATTGGTGTTGAGGGAATTGCTTTGCTTATTGTTTCCAGTGTTTGAGCTTTGGGCTTGGTGGTTCTGCTGCTTGAACATGGCACAGGGATATAGGGACATGTTCACAGGTCAGTGACAGGTAAAATCAGCTCCTGGACTCAGCCAGCCCAGCAGAGCACATCTCACGTTACTACTTTGGTAATAAAGCATTTGCTTCTGTGGATGATTGATACCAAAGTAAGAAGACAACCTGTTTGTAGTTTGTTAGTACTGCATTCTGGATGTTATCCACATATGGTTAGAAATCATCTCAATTATTGGCTCTTATCATCCCGTCTGTCCTGTATTGTCTTTGTTCACTGATGACTCATTGTCAAGTTGGATGTCTCCAGAGGGTCCCTACAAAAGAGGAAATCTTGTGTTTTTAAGAAGATACACTTCTCAAGAATCTAAGAAAACTTAGCTAATGCTAGGCTGTCTTTGAGTGTTAGGTAGATGGTGTCTTTGGGATGTCGTTTTTCAGATAGGTGGTGAATGGGATTATTGAATTCTGAAAGGAATTACCAAAAGGAACATAGCAGCATTTTCCCCTTCCAGTACACATTAAATGCTGTCCAAGACAAGTACAGTCTGAAAATTGTGTTTATCAGGTATAGGTTTTTTGTAAGGAAAATAAAATTACATATTTATGTTGATTTTTCCCTGAATTACTGGTAGTAAGATGTGAGTAGAAAAAAGGTGGATTTTTAACCCATGTTGTGATGCAGAGAGCAAAACCAGCAGCTGGATGAGAACTCCAGGGATACAGCAATGCACTTGCATAGGGACTTAAGTTTTAACTTTTAGACCATACACAAACTTCTGAGTAGTTCCCTACTGCTAATGCCTTAAGAATGAAATTGCTGTAGAAACGGAACTGTATACAGTAGGAGTTGTAACGTAAATACACACTATAACTGCTTCAAGGATCAGGTAATTTTTTTGTACTAATATTTAAAATGTACTAATGCTGTAAGTGTTGGGTAACACATCACAGTACAGGGAATGTAATGTGAATTGCTTCTAATTAAGCTATCCATAAAATAGCTGTATCAAATAGTAAAATATTTCACTTTTTGTGTTTTAGGCTTGGATAGATTTGAAAAGCTTTGACCATTCATCAATGATTCAGTTTGCTAACTTTTGATTTCCAGGATCATAATTTATTGAAAGGGCTCTTTTATCTTCTGTATTTTTAGCAGTAAACTAGTTTTGTATTTCTAAAGCATAAAATTGATTTTTATTATGTTATTACTTAAAGCATGAAGAGTTTTTTAGTGAGTCCAATAAGTGAGACTAATTTATCCCTTTATGGTGAGTGTTTTTAAATTCTAATTTTTCCTCTCTTTTTTTCCCCTGTCCTCGCTCTTCAACTCTGCAAGTTTGGGTTTGATGACAAAACAAGACTTGTAGACAAAGTAAGACTGAACTGGCAATATGAGGAGGCCAAGAAAAGGTAATTAAAGATAAATTTATTGTGTTTTACATTTACTCTTGTGATTAAAATTTTCAAAGTAGAACTGGAACCGACCTTCCTGCTGAAACATTTTTGGAAAGACTAATTTGTTCACGATTTAGTAGTTCACAAATAATAAAATTTTAGGTAAACATAAGAGTTTTTCATAAGATTATTATATTGTTTGCAGAGATAAAGCTAAATGTCAACCCTATTCTACACTTGTATAAACACAAAACTGTGGTAGTTCAGTTAAACTGTTCTACATTTTTTCACCCTTCTTCTCAAACCTCAGTATAAACAGTTTTTAAATTTACACTTACCAGCTTTGTCTGTCAGTATATCCAAAGCTTTGCATACCTGTGTTCTAAGTTCAATGTACTGAAGTCATGAACCCAGTGTGAAGAAAGAATGCAGAACCTCACGTGAGACAAATGAAGATGTTCAGAACTGAACAAAAGGGTACAAAAAATAAACGCTGAAATTCAAAAAAATCGATAAAAGTGAAAAAATTATTAATTGAACTAGATTAATCATTCACTGAGTCATTCAATCTGGTTGCTTATTATAAGAATTTCTCTTGTGGAGGTCAGTCATGCAGTGTTTTTCCATGAGTTTCTAGAAGTAGTCTTTTCTTATTTAGTACTGTTTTAAAAGTACTATGTACTTGTATGGTTTAGTGGAACCTCATTGAACCTCATTGTTTTCAAACTATTTGCCACATATTCAGGACAATGGTGTGGGTATAGATGATGACTCGAACACGGTATTTAATGCACTTATGATTATTGTAATCTGTGCTGATAGAACATTCTGTTATTGATATTGACTGACACTTAAAAGATTCTGTATAGTTAACTTTGAAAACCTTAGTTTTAAATTTTTATCAAGTTAGATCTTTTTTTTTCTTTTCAGTGTTGTCTATTTTTCCACTTTTTTACATCTCTCAGAACAAGGATTAAAAAAAGAAGTTCAGTGGTTTTGCCTCTTTTTTTCATATCATGGTGACTTTTTCTTTAGGGGAATATGTAGTGCTGTCCTGTTTTGGCAGGAATTGGAAGCTTTATAGGCAGTTCACCATTTCGTTGTTCTTGGAAAATTTGTCCACATTTGAACACAATACAGGCTTCAAAAAACTAAATTGTTGAAAGCATGTTAGATAAACATAGCTAAATCTTCAGGATTTGTACCTTGAATAAAAGTCTGCATTGTAAATACTGTATGTGAATACTGGTGACGATTACCTAACAATGGTTAAATAACTGGGGAAAAAGGAACAAAACAAAAACGTGTCAGTGTCCTGTTTTGTCTAAGGCTTAACACTTAGCACTTACTAGTCCAGTGATAGTTTAGGGACTCATTGCTGAAAGAAGAATGGTAGAATTTAGTTTTGCACTGTTTAGTTTAACAGAACCATTGATACTGTGAAGATTGTATTAAAATGTTTTAATTCACTTTTCTGACATATCTTTTAGATGTGTTTTTCAAAACAATTCTCTTCTTCTGTGTTATTGCAGGGAAAAGATGGAGTGGTGTTTTTTTGGAGGGGGCAGAAAGGTCTTGGGGTTTTTTGGGTTAATTTTTTTTTAGTAGCAAAGCATTTCTCAGCTGGAAATGCTGAACATTTGTTTCTGCATGGAATGCAGTATTTCTGAATCTCAGAAGTGAGCTGGGGTTTAATCTTAATTAAGTGTAGAAAATCTGGTTAACTAACCTTCCAACTAGAGAATGGTAATTGCAGTAAGAGTAGTTTCGCTGTCCTGGGATAGTAGCTCTGACAGTGGTCTGTTATTTAGCAAAAGCATGTTAGTTGCTTTAAAATAGTAGCCTTATTCTGCACAGTGTGCTGTACGGAAGTAATCAGCTTTCAGCTTTTGAGTGGAACTGCACAAAGCTCATTGCCCCTACCAGTTATCTCTGTGGTTGCATTCTTCATTTATCATGCATTCCTTCCCCTTAGCTTGCTGGCATTTCTGTAGAGCTTTTGTCTCTACTAAATATCTTTGTGTTCGTTCTCCCTTGGCTGGTGAAATAACTACTGTTACTGCGCAGTGTGGGTGACGGAATGTGCTGTGATGGATTAAAATCTACAAAGTAGAAAATTAAAATGCTACAGTATGTCACAACTGTAAGGCAGTATTTATGACTACTTGCGTGTCAAATGGGGTGTGGAAATATATAGCAAATAAGTACAATAGACAAACTTTTAATGGGAGACCTTTAAAATGCGCTGTTGGAGAAAAGCATATCTTTTGCCTTAAAGGAAAGCAGGCAAAAAGCCCCGCAAACTGAGGGACAGTGTTGTGTTTTAGTCAGTCTTGTGAATCTAGCCAGATAAAAGCAGAATATATGCCATATGTAGTAAAAAGTCTTTAAAAATAAAAATATGTTCTCTCTGTATGGAGTCTATGCAAGGAAATGCACCGTTGGGATTTCTGAATGAACTATCTTGAGGAATTCGGGAGATGAGACTCAGTGATAGCAGAAAAGTTGGCTTGTGCTCGTGAAATATCTCTCTTCCCTCATAAAAGATAATTTCATTTTAATTCCTACTTCAAAAATCTCTCCATCTACTGAGTGGTTTGGCCTTTGAATAAATTAAGACATTCACATAGGTTCCCCCCCCCCGCTTCAGTTTCCCACTGGAAAGGAAGGAAGGATGATTTGCAATTTAATTTTTCCCATGGGTATTTCAGATGTTTTGTGCTGTGGGTTCTGGCATCTCCAGCACACTGGGGAAGAGATCCTCTCCCCTGTTTCTGGTCCAGGCTCTGGGAGGAGGTGTGTAAATTCTACTTTTTAACTCACCAATCATGCTGAAGAGAGGCTCAATCACTTTTCTTCTGCTCTGTACTCTTCTTCTCTGTGCTGCTCTCCCCTCCCCCATTATTTCTAAATAAACTGTACCTTATTTCCATGAAATTTCTTCTCTCAGATCTGTCAGTGTGGCCCTCCAGAGAAGCAGGAGGGAGGGAGGATGGTCTTTTTGAACAGACAGCCCCAAACTGTCTGGATAAATACTGTTTTTAGTTTCAGTTGCTATTTCAGTGAGACCACCTCTCATGAAAGCATTTGCACACTGGAAAGTGTGCAACCCCTCGAGCACTTTTCTGAATAGACTGTTTCATAGAAAGAGAAATCAAAAGCAAATTGTTTTTCTTTGATAACTCTTAAGTTGTGCAGTTCAGTATAATGACTACATGAAGTATATTAGCAAATGATCATGAAATGTCATTGCTGCAGTGCCACATGTCCTTGAATTGTATTAATTGGTAGATGAAAAATGATCCCTTCAATAAGAAGCACCAAAAGCTTTAACTGTGATTTTTTTTATTTTACTTTTTAATAGTCCAGTCTGGTGGTAGCTGACTTTAATTAACTAATACATCCAGGCGTCTTCAACCAGCTTACCTAATTTGGGTGAAGAAGCAGTAGTTTGTTTGTGTCTTTTGTAAATTTGAATTCAAAGATGTTACTTTTTATTTCATTTCATAGAAGCATACACTGGCTGTCAGGAGATTTATTTTAACCTTCTAAAAACCTTTTCCTCAGCTATGCTTAATATTTCTACATTCTCTTTAAGAATGTTTCTTCTTTCTGTTCAGTACAGTTTGTTGCATACTTGTTTCTCTTTTCAAAAATTAAATTCCAACTGGGCTTTTAAAAACACTAGCACAATCAGAAGTGTGTCAGTGCGGTTTGAACTTGTACTGACAAAATATGTGTTGGTTGGATACTGGTAGCAACATTCCAGTACTTATACAATAGCACAGTCAAGTATTTTCCTGTTAAACTTCATCTTGTGTAGGCAGGATTCAAGGCAACTAGCCTAATACCTAGTGAAATTCAGTAATTTGTATGCTTTATTCCGCTAAACTAATCTGAAAATCTGATTTAAGCATGAAGTAATCTGTTCGATATCATAAATACATGGCCCAGCCAAACCTTAATCTCCCTGTGTCAATTTTTAAACATAAAACAGTTTCTTTGGGTCATAGAAGGAGCTGAGACATGCTTTTGAACTGTCTTTAAAGTTTTCATCGTACCACTTCACCTGTGAATTGGAGAAAAATGCTGATTCCTCTCCATTGGTTTTTAGTAGGCTTTTGCAATTTTCTGTAATTTCAGTACCGAGTTTTATCTGTAAAATGCCAGTGGACTCTAAAGGTTTCATGAGTTTCTTTAAGCTAATTTAAGAGCTCGTTGTTATTGAATGAATCAGGCTACCAGGAAGGCTGGATATTCTACAGAGCGTACTTGTGTTGTCCGCCAAAGCCACAGTGGCACATACTTGCAGGAACAGCCAAAGTAGACACAGTAGAGAAATTTTGTGAGCGTTTGGCTGAGTTCCCCAGCTTCTTGTTCTTTCCATGTCTTTCTTCCTCTTTCTTTAGCCTTCCCCTCTTTGGATATAAATCATAATCCATGCTGAAGTGGGTCAGTAGATGCCAGAAATTACCAAGTTCTTACACCCTTCATTATGTGTCTTCAGTCCCACAGCCACCTCCTCTGGGTGTTGTATATCGGAGAAGTTCCCTGTTACCTGAAGTGTCAGAGAACTGGATCCAATTATAAGCCTAAAGAAAAGAGTTAAGCAGGGCTGATTTATGTGATCTTAGCCACCATTCTCCTTCAAATCATAACTGTGGAATTTTTTCATTATTTTATCCCCACCAGTCTTCCCATTCCACAGGTAACAAAGGCCTCAGCTCTAGAGTGGTCTAGTATGTCACCCAGAAGTGTAGGCATTTAAATGTAGGGGGATATTTTTTGTTTGGTTGGTTGATTTTTTTCTCCTTGGAAAATTCAAACAAAGTAAGTTTGAAGAACTTGTTTAGGCTAGAAAGACCAGAGCTTGTAGATTAGGAAGTGCCAACTGTATGATACTCATAATTTGTCCCTTTTATGAGCATGAGTTAGTTTCTTTGAATTGATTCAGGGCATTTCCCTCCCCAAGACACTTGTCTTATTCAAAGTCTGAGTAATAGTCTAATTGTACTTGTAAATCACTCATCTCACAAAAAGTGATTTTTACTCACTTCTCATATTTAATAAATATCCTCAAGCTCTTGAGCTCAGCAGTATAATTTAGTTAGTGCTGGATTCAGATAACAGTCTTGAAAGTGAGGTTCTAGACACTAATGAAATCTTTAAGGTTCCCCTGATATTTTCAATGACAGAAGGGTTGCCTCTTTTGTCTGGGGGGAGCTATATAGATCTGTAATGATTCAGACATGTTATTAAATTTAATTAAATTCTATCTAATTAAATTTTGGAAATAAATGCTTTTCTGCCCCCATGATGTATTTTGTGTAGTAAACTACTGACTGTACTGATCTCCACCCTCATGCTCTGTCTACATTATCTTGGGCGAGGCATCGTTATAGCTACCTTGTATGGCCTTTTCAGGGCAAGTGTGCTGTTTCAAAGCAGTGTTTGCTTAAGATCATCAGGTTAAACCTTTGTCATCCCATCTGTACCCCTCCTGCTTAACCAGGAGCTGTTATGTTCATCTCTATTCAAAATTTTGAAATACTGAAATAAGCAGCAAGTTGGTCTGCCTACCTAGGAAACCAGTCATTTGATACCACCTACTCCAGTGTGGAATGCTAGCTCCTCAGCACTTGTTATGCAAGGATGGGAATGGGCAAAATGCCTGGAATGTTGATGGCTCAAAATTAACTGTTTTTTCCCCAGGAGTATGTTAAATTGCTGTATCAGTAGGGACCTCAGTATCTGGCCTTAGGCCAGATAAAAGCATTCTTTTACAGTGACTGTTCTTAAAAAGTAGTATCTTAAAAATACTCAGTAGGAAGGAAAATGTGTTTGAAAAACAGAGGCTTCATAACGGATCCTAAATATTTTTTTCCACCTTAAATTGCAATCTGTGTGAAGTCATTGATTTATTTAAGTGGATATTTAATGTACGTTAATATATGCACTAAGTTTGAAAATGGAAACCAGCCACTGTTTTGTAACATACCAGTGGTGAGAATGACTGGTGTAGTATGGGCATAAAATCTGGCCTAGATGAGCAAAGTGAAATGGCTTATTTATGCATTTGTTGTGATTGGGAAGAAAAGCCTGTGTTCGAGAAGACAGATTGTAACTCTTATGGAACACGCATAAGAGCATATTTTGTTAAGGTTTAGCAGAACTGAACATGACTCCTCAGATATTTTTCTTAGTTTTGAGTGAGCGAGACCATAAAAACCTTAAGGATGTTATCTAGCCAAGGAGATAAATTCTGAAAAGTTTGTCACTAGTAGCTTTTTGGAACAACTTACCATACAGAGAGAGTCCTCAGTGGAAAGCAAGCAACAAAATTGCCTCAAAACTTCAGTTCATTTGCAGGAAATACAGGCTACATAAAACTGGCTTTTTGGTGCTTCAAGATTCCTGCATTATGAAGTGTTTTGTGACTGCTTTTTCTTTGTTTAAAGGGAGAACTCTAGAAACAAGAAGAGCTAGCTGAAATGCTAAGTGTCGAGGGAATCAAAGTAAACACCTAATCAGATTTTGGAACTCTTCAGTGATACAAACCCTTGTCCACAGCAGTACTTTTCCCCCTTTAATAGCAGTATAATTAAGTTATTGTATGACAACTTCCTACTTTCAAAGCATCACCATAACAGAAATTGAAGGGAAAAAACAAACTTTAGGCTGGAATGTCATACACAAAGGGAGTTACGTGCTCTCAGCAAGCTCAAGAGTCTAAATTAAAACCTCTTGTATTCAGTGAGGGTGGTATTTTACTCTACAGATGAGTGGCTTCACTGGTTCAGTAGTGCTGAAAGGGGTGATCCCACCTTCCCCTCTTCCCTGATCATACTTCTCTCTTCCTTGTTGCTTTCATTCATGTTCATTTGCCCCTATGGTCAGCTTCTTAACCAGCTCACCCCGCAATGTAAAAATAGCTGGCAAAACAATTGTGAGTGTTAAAATGGAGAGGGTCAGTCCTTCAGCTGTCTTGTAAAACAATCCAGAGACTTCACCAGGTGAACTCACGTTCTTTTGTCCACAAACTGTGTAAAAGCTTATGAACATGGTCACTCAAATAGTCAGGGCTCATCTGATTCATACTTGCTTGCCAAGCTGTGATAACTTAATTGTACCTGAATTCTGTGATTCTATTGAAAGGACCTTGAGTCCTTTCATTTGACACTGAACACTTGAAAATCAAGCTGTATATGCCTTCAGGAGTGTTTGCTGAATCTTTAACAGCATAGCGGCCCAGGCAGGGGAGAAGAGGTGTCCTGACTCTGCTTGTTCTTCCTGGCCCTGACATTTGGTCAATGGGGCGAGGTGTTCTTCAGGAAGCTGCATCTGGAATTCATGCACAATAGCTGAAGCATGAAATATGTAGACTGCATGTATTGATTCACAATGGTGCTTTCAGTAGATATTGGCAGGAAGTTGGTTATTAATGCAAGGAGAAGGAAATGGTATTGAAGGGCTTGATAAAATACTCTGCTTTAGACTAAGATATAACATAAAACACAATTTCTTTACTTACTGTAAGTGAAATCTAAGGGGGGGATCACAATAAAATTCATATTCCTATATGAATGCAGTCATTGCAAAATGACTTATATTGATACTTTATTTCCCTTCCCCAGATAATAAGATGACCAGATACTTTCCACATGTCAGTATGAAATAAACATTGTGTGAGCTTTTATTTTCAGATGGGGGAAACCTTGCCTTTGTCTTGTTTATGCCTTTCCTTTGATTGCGAATCACATTTTAGCACACTGTGGATCTTCTGTTTACATGTTATGTGCTTTTACCTTGCTTTGTTTATTATTAACTTTTCTTTCTTACCAAGTAATTTTGAAAAAAGATTACTTAAACTAACCAAAAAGAATGAACCATATCCCACTTTTATGGCTGGCTTAAATGTACCTTTATTTATTTAGCTAGTTAGCTGAAGGGTAGTAATCTTTTATAGTGCACTGAATTTTATTTGAATGCTACCATTTCAAAGTGAAGATGAAACTTAGATGTAAACTGCATAAATATTGTACAGTTCTCAAGTTTCAAATGTCCAAAAATCAGAAAGCTAGATTTTCTCTTATTTACTTTTTATTTTAACTGTAACATTCTGAAGTGTCTAAATTGTCATTTTAAGACAAACATAAATACCTATCAATAAGTGTTCTCCCTCTTACGCTTATATACCTTTCAGTTCTGCAAAAAGAAACATTTGTGAAATGTCTAGCTTTACCCTTTTTTGTAATATTGATAGAAGTTCTACATTTGTTTTTAAAAGAACATTTTCTTAAAATGTCGACTGTGGAAGTATTCTTACAACTGTTGTTTCATGTAATAGTTCAGGATCTTGATTTATAGGAAATTACTTTTGACTATAAAGAATACTACAGGAAAAATATTATGTTAGCTTATTTAATTGCTTGATTTTATGATGGATTCATATAAAGCCACCTGTATTTTGTAACCAGTAAATCTTTTTTCCAGACCTATATTTCTGTTTTACTGACAGCTTATTTATTCTTAAGGTTTTGTTCTTAGTTAGGACAGCCTAATTTTTTCAGCCAATCCTCTACTAGGTGAGACATGAATGTCTGGACCTGTTACCACTAGTTATGCGTCTCATCTTCAGCCCCTTCAACTTCTTCCTGCACTTTTGAAATCCCAGTTTGAGATCTTATCATAGAAGAATGAAGAATGAAAGGACATTCAACTTCATCAGCTCTATAGGCAGCAAACTTGAACTGTAAAATATTGATTTATTACAAAATGAGAAAGCTCTGAAATCAGATAACGTCCATGTGATAGATAAATGCACTGTAGTTCTTATACAACTACAGACTTAGGAATGCTTGCCATTGTTTTAAAAATGCACAAAACAACAAAATCCCCCCTCAAACCAACCAAACAAAACCCCCCAAAAATCCACCCTAAAACCCAGAAACAAATAATCCTTCCAAACTCATCTAGATTTTCTTGTTCTGAAATTTAGAAGAAAAAAGGCACAGGAGTCAACAGGCTTCACCTTTTGATAATTTTCTTCTTACTTGTCTTTGTCTCTTCTTAATTTTGAAATATATTTATCCTCTTTTAAAGAGTTTCAAATATACAACAGCAGCTGGCCTTGCTAGATAATGAATCTTGGCCAGGAATGGCTGAAGCGGACAGGGACCGTCTTCAGCTCATCAAAGAGAAGGAGGCTCTTCTTCAGGAACTGCAGCTCATCAGTCAGCAGAGACGATCCCCAGAAGACATCGCACGACTGGAAGATGAAAAAAGACGCTTGGAGGATGAAATTCAACGGGCTCGAGCAACGTCTGCTCATGGGGCCACTGAAAGGTTTGGGAACTTAAATAATTTTCTTATCTATTGTAAGATCCATATTGGTAGTTTCAAAAGGAGGAGTAGAGAATTTCCTTAAGTTTAAGGGGAAAAAAATAGTTACTAGAGTAGTTTGGTTTCAGAAGAGTCTGCTCCTGACTGCCACTGTTTAATTCTGTCTTGAAGTTTTCTGAAGTGGAGTTGCAGTGAGGTTGACTAGTTAGTTTTCCTTTCATTTGCGTAAAGAGTCTGAACAGGAAGACAAGATCAGAATAGAGTCTGAAAAGATGCTTGGAAAAAGTGATACTGTCTGATAATAGAGACCTGAATAAGAGTTCTTCTATAGTGAAAGATTTTTTCTGTTATTTGCAGTAGAGTACTATTCATCTCCCAAAACAACAGAACAAAGATCCTTTGCTATATGTAGTTTCTTCCTTATAACAGGAAGGTTAAATGATGACCTTTTTGCTGCCTTTTATATACATTTCCTTTTCATTTGCAATCTTAGCAGTGAGAGCACATCCCAACTCAGACATTCAGAGAACATAGTAAACAGAGTCATTCTTGAAACTTAAATATCAAGTTATATGTAAAATAAACAATCCAAAAACATATTAATGGAAACACTGTGTTTATTTTGAAGTTGCCCAGTTTTTCCTGTAGCCAAAGAAACGGACAAAACCTCTTAACCTCTTTTTACTGTAGACTGCTTCTAGTGAAAGCAAGAAACTGCTTGTTCTTACTTCTCTTGAACAGTGGTAAACCCTCATGTTTGACCCTTCAGGAAAACCTACATGAACCAGGTTTAATGTGATCTGTGCAAAGGTTAATATTTACACAATTAAGACACTTTAAAAATATTGGAAAGTGCCTCCCATATACAGA
This sequence comes from Chiroxiphia lanceolata, assembly GCF_009829145.1. Lineage (NCBI taxonomy): Eukaryota > Metazoa > Chordata > Aves > Passeriformes > Pipridae > Chiroxiphia > Chiroxiphia lanceolata. The sequence continues at coordinate 20,445,647 of NC_045638.1, read as the reverse complement.
TTCTGACAACTTCAGTTCTTTTGAACAGGCTTATTTCAGACAGTAAATTCAGGCAATAAATAGAAAATTCACAGCCAGCCTACAGGTCAGTGTAATATATTTTGCAATTTTTGCTGTATCGTTACATCGGCTTTTCAGCTTAAGCTGACAGAAAAGGGAGTTCATTTTACACTGCAGTGCAGTAAGTTTTATTTGTTGGTTTTGGGCTCTCATGTTAGGTAGTTCATACTATATTGGCAAGAAAACCAAGCTATTTTTCCATGTAGTTCATGCTGTGGAAACCAGCGTTCCAGTGTGGTACTTGATATTTCAAATGCTAGCAAAAAGTTGAGTAGAAGTTAGAATAATATTGATGGACACTCTATTTTTGTATAGCTAATTGGAGGAAAGCTTAACTATTAGTAGCCCTAATTGATTTGGTTTTTTTTTGTTTTAGACTGAGGAATAACCAAAAACCTTCCTAGTTTTGCTTTTCTATTACCACTTTCTTCTAATCGTGAAATACAGAAGATTTTCTTTTTTAAATTATTACCAGTTCTGTTCTATTACTGAGTATTTAAGACACAGAATTATGGACAGATGAAAACAAACTTAAAATCACTATGACAGAGGTGGGAAGGGGTTTTTTTTTGTGTTTGTTTTTTTTTTTTTTTTTTTTAATTGTTGTAGTGTTGGTTTTTGTAAAATTGGCTGATAGCCTTAGTTGGAGGCATTTCTTCCCTTTTAGCACAGGTACCTACCTTGCAGCACTGATCATTGTGGAGTGTAGGTTCCTAAGTTTGTTTTTTAAAGTAGATAGTGTGAATATCCCTGCTTTCCCCTTTTGAGTCAATTAAGTTTCTTGCATCCATTCGTCTTTTTCTTTTGGTTCCTACATGCAGTGCCTGTATCATGTAAGTTTGTTTAGCTGAGCTGCAGCCTTCCTTGGGCCACTGGGTCGACCTGGTCTGGGTTCCACAGCAGCAGGAGAAAAGCATCAGCATTGCACCGTGGGGGTGTGCATCCCCTGCCCTGCGGTTGCAATGGAGGGAGCCTTCCCAGAGGGCTGTGGTGGTGCTGGAGTGTAGCACTGCAGCCCCTTGCCAGCATAGGAACTGATGAAGTTAGAGGCCAAAGAGGTTGAGAGATTTATGTTTCTGGTGCTAACAGAGACATACTTTTTTTCATATCTTAACCATCCGAAGTTTATTGAAACTAATGCTGCTGTTTTATCCAGGAGGACCCCCTTTTTGCTGATTTTTTTTTTTCCCAATTTTTTTTTAATCCTGCACTTTAACATGTTGAGTTCAACAGCCATCTTTGCAGCTGAAGAAGGTCTGAGGCACTCAGATAAGTTTGATCTGCTTTATCCAAGCTGTCTGTCAGAATCCAAATTTCTAGCCAACTTTTAAATGCAGGGCTGGAGCAGTAGCTTCCTGGACACAAAAATCTACAGCACAAAGCAGAATACTACCCTGATTTTAGCTTGAAATTCAGTGACTAGGCTTGGAAAAACAAAACACCAAGAATATAATTCTTGATCCAGAAAAAGAATAAATCAATAGATAAAATCTTTCATTTGGAGTTCTAATAATCTCAAAACGCAGAATTTAGGATATCTTATAGGTGTGTGAGATTGACAGCATTAAAAGTACATTCTGTTTGTGTTGTGGAGTAGTACTGAGTAATTCAGCTGAGTGTTTTTAGAACAGACAAAAAAGTTGCAGCATGAGATTTTTGTCATAACATAGTATTCAAAATGCTGTATCACCTGCTTAAATATGCTGATATATAAATGCACCTAAAACACCTAGAATAAGAATGTAAGTTTGACTTTTATGGTTGCATTCAACGAAAAACCTCCCAAAATTTTCTTTTTATCTTTGAAATTTTATACTAATTAGCTTGCATAATAGGGCTATTTGGAATATTTTTTTTCCTGCGAAGCTGGAAAGTCATAGTATTTTACTGGCAGAATCAGGTTGATGCAAGAGAAAAAAATAGAGAGTCTCGTGTTTTTACCTAGGACTTGGTATGACTTTGCTAATTGCTGTAATGTATTTTCAGCTTCATAATTCTTACACTGTGCCTCAATTGCTTTTCTTGTCTGGGATTTTGGCTGGAGTTCTTGTGTTCTTGCTGGAATTATCATCACTGCATATGAGCAGCATAAATTAAAATTTTTCATTTAAGTTTTTTTTTTACATTCCAAACTGCAATGATATTTTTCCATAATTGGAAAGCTCCTAGCACTTCTTGAACACTACTTTGATGAAGAAAATAGTAATATGTATCTGTTTAATTATAGGATACTGTTACAGGAAAAGAGAAATTGTTTGCTTATGCAACTAGAAGAAGCTACACGTTTAACTTCATATTTACACTCCCAGTTAAAAAGGTAAGTTATGTAAAACCAGCAGGTTTTGAAGTTTAACTGCAGCAGAGAAAAATATTAATAATGTATGAAGCTTACTTTTTTATTCTCCTGTGTATGTGTGCCAAGTAAATTAACTTTTTACTACATTTATACAGTTTGGTCTGTGGAATGTGGTGATCTGAATGGAGTTTTATAAATAGTTTTAGTGATGGCTATTTGGGCTACATTATTAAGCGCATCTGTGAATTTTGTATTTTATCTGGGAATTTTATATGTTATCTCCTTTTCTGAAAATAAGTCCTTACAACCTGTTGTAATACTGTTACAGTTTTACTAATAAGAACATAACATTCTTTTAAGTTCTGTGAGTTTTTAATATTCTGATACCTTCTCTAAAGGAGGGGTTTTTGATCCCTGGTGAGATGACAAAATTTTGCCATTTAAATATGAGAATGTGCTAAGACCCACACAGAAGCCCAGAATGTTTTGCATATTCACACTCACAGCTGCCTCTTAGATGCAACTCTTGGGGATTCCTCAGCTCAATGCCACACCAACATCAAAAGCTCAGTTCCTGCTGTGTCTCACTTCATCTCTCCTTGTCACTTATATTTTTCTCTCCCTTAACTGTGAGTGGTAAGAGGAACTGGAATAGGATTCAGCCTAAACTCTTTTTTTATTTTGCACTGGAAAAACCTGTAAGAGTGAAGCTTACACAGCAGTTTGACTTTGCAAATCCCTTTGCACTTGTTCTCTGTGGATTGTTTATGACCAATCATTAATGTAAATTTAAGCTGGATCATGGTAATATATCCTTCCTGGCTTTACATTGAGTCTGCTGATCCAAAGTGTGCTCTGGCCTCTTTTCTGCCAAATTACAGCTGCTTACATGTTGGAGGAAAGAGAAGGCTCGTCCTGTTGGACCGTTTGTCTTCAGGCACTTGGCCTTGATTTGGTTGTCACATGTGCTGTTTCAGTCTTGATTGTGCTTGAGACCAGGGCAGGAGACACAAGCCTAGACAGTAAAATGCCAAATCATCTCTCTGTGTCACCACACTGAATACATGTAAAATTGCTTGTGTGATCTGGATTGATGTTTTCATGTCTGCATTGGTGTTTCTGATTATATTTGAAAGGGCCTTTTTCGTTTTCTCTTTTTTTGCCTACCGTAGTCTGTCAGCTAGCACCCTCACAATGTCCTCTGGCAGCAGCAGGGGATCCCTGGCCTCCAGTCGAGGATCCTTGGCCTCCAGCAGAGGCTCCCTCAGCTCAGTCAGCTTTACGGACATCTATGGCCTTCCACAGTACGACAAATCAGACAGCGTTACAGACTACGGGCAACACTTGCGCTTTGACATAATTCCCTTTGAATCCCTCACAAAGGATGTGCCATATGTCGATCCCATTGGACACTCGAATTTCAATAAGCAGCGGAGGTCTCTGGACACCCCGCAGTCCCTGGCATCCCTGTCATCACGGTCCTCCTTGTCATCATTGTCCCCTCCAAGCTCGCCTCTGGACACCCCATTTCTCTCTGCGTCTCGAGACTCTCCGTTGGCTCAGATGTCAGAAGGTTTTGAGGAGATGGCAGGCATAGGAGCCCTGGAAATACTCAGGGCTCAGACCACAGCATTGGGTGACGATGATGCACAAGGAACGAGCTCTTCTCAGACATCCACTTACCCTCTGGACAGCGAAGGGCTGCGAGAAATGGGACCACACCTGACTGCTGTCCAAACTGGTGGAGGTGAGTTTATGGACATTAGTATTTTATCACATTATCACAGAAAATGTCACAAAGACCTAAGCATACCAGCACAGTAGAGATTGTCCCTCAGTTTTACTAATATTACTAAATACTACTATAGACCAAAATACTGCTTCTTTTAGTACCATCAGTTAAAAATTACATAGTAGCCGTTAAATGTTAAAAAAACCTGACCAAGAACCAGAAAAAAACCCCCGAGCCCAAACTTTAGGTTTAGAGCGAAGAAGTGAGAGTAGAGAATGCCTGTGAATAGATCTCAAAACAGTGGTGCATTGGGTGGAAGAAAGGGAATGGAATACAGACTTTCTTTGGAGTGTAGCCTATCAAGGAATTGGTAAGAATTAGTAAGGTATTAGTAAAAAAAAGCATGGGTTACTTCTGAGGCCCCTAGTTGTGCCCGTGTTGCCATTATTCTGATAATGTAAAGCAACACAAACACAGGGAAGATAGGAAAGAACCAACAACCACCCCCTAAAAAAAAACCCCAAACACAAAACATGAGGTGATTCTACTGACAGTGCTTGCTGGACGGCTGACTCCATGCTGAATTTGTATACACCCCAGACCAGGTTCTCTTGTCCAAGTTCTGTGAGAGGAGCAGAACCTATAGTGGCATGGCTGTCAGGAGTGCATGATGCACTCATGAGCAGAGTGCTTCATCAGCAAACCAGCATCTTTTGTTGGGACTGTGTGAGAAGTATCTGCTTGGCTGTTTGTCTCCAAGTACTTGTGCTCTGTGATGGCAGAGAAGTGATGTGTGCAGTTACCACAACACAAATACTGTGGAGTTTTCGTTTCCTTCTTGACTGTGAAGTTTATGGACTTGCTTTAGCTTGCATTGGCAGAAGCTTCTGAGGCACTGCAGTTGAGAAACATAAATTAGAGAGATCAAAAGAGGAAACAGAAAACATTCTAAAAAATGAAACAAAATTAAAAACCTGAGCATACAAGCACATGACAAATTTATTTTCCTGTTTTAACCAATCAAATTAAGAACTGCTGTTAATATGAAAGAGAGTATTCCTTCATGATAACATTTTTGTGTTGGCTTGCTTGTTTTTCTCATAAAATCAAACCAGTAGAGAAATACTTTTTAATATTAAAAGTTTGATTCTCATCCCATTTCTGTCTCCAGAATTCTGTGTTAGCAGTAGTGTAAAATGTTGTATTTGGGACTTAGGACATCAGGAATAATATGAAATATAACCAGAGAATGTGTCATCTTATCCTGCCGAAATCTTATTTGTCAAGTGATAATTTGAAGGAACATTGGCAGTATCTACAGAAAAACTTTCAGGTTTTTATTTTTATAAAGAAAACATTGCTACTGTGCTAAAAAGCCTCTATTGTTCAGTGTTTGAGTCTAGACTTACCTACTTTCCTTGGTGCAGCTAGCATTGCCAGAAGATATTGCTGCAGAATTTACTAGTTGTAAACATTTCTAGTGCCCATATTGTAGCTTTCAGACCAAAATAAATAGAATTCCAGAGACCAGCATGTAAGCTTGTGCTTAAAGTAGTGCCATGAAGAGGCTTCCTGAGGCTTTCTTTAAACCTCAAATCAGACCACAGCATGTCTTCACCCATTGTGGTAAGTGAAAATATCCAAGTAGTTCATTTAGAGCTCGTATGTGTTTCCTAGAAGTGAAGCCTGGTGTGAGGGCCTAGGGAGCAATATAGGATGAGGGTCAAGTTCCTGCTTTGATTTTCCCTTTCTTCTTTCTCTGTTACATTTCTTCACATTTCACATTTCTCTGAAAACCTCTATGCTACCTGCTGTCAGTGCTGTGATGTCCAGCTCCTAGTCTGGGGTTACAGCTTTTCTCTATGTACAACAGGCTGTTTTGTGTTGCTTTTTGAGGAAGAATGTATGGTTCAAAGGTAGCCAGGCTGCCTTTTTTTGAGACTTTTTTTTTTCTTTTTAGTATTTGCATTTGAAAATGATTGATTTAGAAAACTTTGTTTAACCTTTCTGATTTTTGACTACTTTTTGCTTCACACTCTGTAGCTGGTGGTTTGCAATTGTAACACAGTTGTTTGCAAGTAGCAGTTGAAAGTTTTGAAATTATTTTGGTTTTGTACCCTTTTATTGGAAGAATTTGATGGAACATCAAGTTCTTATATTACAGTTTGAGAACCCCCAAATGTTGGGGGGTTTTTGGGTTTCAATGAGGTCCTAGGCAGTGTGCCCTGCTGCTGCCACCCAGTGGTCTGGTAGCATAAAGCGACGCTGTAAAACCAATAAGTCTTCGTTCCAACAAATCTTTTGCCTCTTCCTTCACTGGTTTTCGGGGCTGGAAGGATTAACACTGAATCGACTGCATGTACTTTGCACTGACACAGCACTTGAGCAAGTTCAAGGGGTTTTTCAGGAACTGCAGTTTTGATGTTTAGTTGCTGATCTGCTGTTTTATTGTTCTGCATCTGTCACAGGGACACATTGTGAAATGTGCTGTCATATGTGAGTGGAGGGAATATGCTTGAAAAGTTAAATCCATCATATTTATAAAGCTGGGAGTGGGAGGAAGTGTGTTAATAAAATAGTGGGGTTTCATATCTTCACTATCTCTAATCTATACTAAAATAATCTTTCATGTACTAATTTCTTTTAATGCCTAAATAATCTCTTGTTTGCAAAATATTGTCATAGGTCTAAAAGGTGATTTATCATTGTATGCTTTTCATTTTGTCTTGTTTCTCACGCGGCAAAACAGAAAAATTCACTGTAAGTGAACCTGAAATTTCTTATTGTGCTGTTTTTGCCTGTAATTCCCAGTGTGTTTTTCTGTGTGAAGTGCTGGTTGTTTTGTTTTGGTTAGTGGTTGGGTTTTTTTTAGTTGTTGGTGGTTGTTTTTTTTTTTTTTTTTTAGTTGCATGAGAAGAAACAGGAGATTTTGCTACATGTGGTTTTGTTTGATATTGTGCTGTATCTGTTTAATCATTATGGCATACTTAATTTTTTTGCGATGTCACCTAAACAATACATTTGCAGCTGTAGTTAAATTCCTGGGAGAAGTGGTCTCTGATGTTCAGCTTTATTGTATCATGCCTGACAGCATCTTGGTAGGTAAGGTCAGTTTGTATGTGGTTAGTTTTTAGGAGAGTGTTTTACTGACGTGCAGTATTTGTAGTCTCCTATGCTTGTGAAACATGCTTTAGATTTATTTATGTATTTTTTAGCCAATAGCTAATAAAAGTTTGGGCACCCAAAGTTTGCTTTTTCAACTAATCATATTGAGAATGTTCTTTTATTCAGGGCTGTCTTATATTTATCAAGCTTTGGCACCCAGTAGGTCTGGAAAATCATATACATTCTTCACTGATTTTGTTATTTAAATAAGAAAATTAAAGGGGATAATCTGTCTTAGAAACTTAATTTTTAAACAATCCAGCATTGCAAGGTCTGTAACCTGTGCTCAACTTTTTCTGTTTAAACCAAAATCTGACGTCTCTTTCATCTTGACCAATTTTTCCTGCTGATTTTTCCCCCTCTAGTCAAGGGCATATTTGGTGCATCTCTCCCAGATTTGCTGGGATTATCCAGAGATTATTGAATGCTTCCATGGCCTGTAGGCAGTGAGCAAATCATCGTCAAGTTACAACATTGTTGTAACATGTCAGTTTTTCATTTCGTTGTATTGCTGCTTGAGACCAGCTTTTTCTTCCAGACAAATTGGGAACATGAACTTCCAAAGGAGAGAGTACACAAGGTCCTTTGTCCAGCACCTCTATACAAAGTGTTCACATAGGGGGTGAGACAAGGGCTTATTTACAAAAAGAAGTCATCCTACTGTAACTTGTTGATATTAGTACAGAAATTATAGAAGCACTTTCATGAAAAATTTATGCACTTTTGTTCAGCATCTTTCTAGTGACATAAAATTATTGGGAAACTTTGATAGGTTTTTCTATAGATGTCTCTACAGAGTGCTAGTTTTGATTCTGCATAAGTACCAGTGACAGAACTGAGGTAGGCTCACCAAATCAAAAGTTTTTTAACAAAAAAAAGAAGAAAAAACCAACCAAACCAACCAAAAAACCCTCCCAGAAAAACACAAACAACCAAAACAACCCACAAACCCATAACTTTTGTACAAGTGCTATAGAGGAGAGTGTGGTTCAAATACAGTTTCCTTGCTTTCTGTGTGGTTGCTTGAACTTGGCTCTCATTTGTGGTGAGGATGCCATGAACAGCACTGCACAATGTATGATGTACAATAAGGGTAGGATGCTCTACCTAGAGATGGGGTGGAATGGTGGTTCTTTCTCCAGGCACAGAGACAAGTGCAGAGTGGGCTGCTCCTAGCCAGCAGATAAGTTTCTTGCATAGTTGATGATGACTAAATCCTTCATTGAATTTGGACAGGTCCATAGGACTACTTATGAATCCAAAGGACGGAGAACTTGCTCTGCTGATACACAGGAATTTTAGCTCCAAACAAGACTGTGTGATTTTTGTAACACCTTTGGGTATTTCATGCTGTTAGTGGCCTGATAACGGAAATGTACCTTGGGCTAGCACAGAACTGCTGGGCTTTGGGTGCACCCTGTCTGCCAGTCCCACAGTGACCTCAACCAGAGCCTTCTGTTGATAACAGTGGCATGATTGTTAATCTGTAAGAGTTCTGTTGAGCTCCCGAGCCCGATGTCCTGTCCTGGTGGTGCTTGGGTGGGAGGTGAGATGGGTACCAAGCAGGAGGGTGGCTCACTACACCTCAGCTGGGTTCTGCAGGCAGAGCTCAGGTCGTGGGTTGGTGTTCAGCTGAAGGAAACTTACTGGTAGGTATCAGAAATAAATTTTGATGCCTTAAGATAATGTGTAACAGAGGTATTCAGGAAGTTGTTACTTTCAGTAAGACATGCTTCGTCCTTAGTTGGGGGCAGTAAGCTGTGAATGTCAGCTGGTGCTTGTCACCCACGCAATATGCTCTGTGCTGCTGTCACTCTGCTGGAACTGTGAATGCTTCCATGCTGTCTTAAGTTTCTTAAGCATGAGCAGAAGCAAATAAAATGCTTTCTCCACTTTTGAAGTGGCATCTCTTTTCCACTGCTTTCCCGCTTTGAGGATAGTTCACTGAACTTTAAGTAGAAGAGGGGTAACAGTTCTTCACTGCCCAGTGAAGAAACTGCACTTCGCAAGTCTGTTTAATGGTTCTCGCTAGTACTCAGAAGAAAACAACCTTAAGTTAGGAGCTATCATTGAAGTGTTGAAACCTTTCCTATCCAGTTCTTGATCATGACTGCTTGTGCATGTACTTTAAAGGACTGGTAGCTGCTATACCTACTTGCCTGTGCAAAACCTGATGTATAACATAATTTTTGTTGGTACATTTACAATGAGAAAATGTTGCTATTTATGGTGTTGCTGGTGATTCAGGGAAGGGTGGAAGAGGGGTTTGAATATTGCTTCCTCCTTCCCCCAGTCAAAGTTATTCACCAAGAATTTGAAAAAACAGTGGTCTGAGTGAGTTGGAAAGCACTGGTTCTTTTTGATAATCCCTCTCAGACTGTAAATAAAGCTGCTATTATGTGATGGTATAAACAGTATGCTTTGAGATTTTGTATTAGGAAACAAATGAGAACAAAACCTCACATCGTTTTATCAGATAACTTTTTAAAAGAATTAGTCTCTGTGTTTGTTTTCAACCTATTGTATATTCAGTAGGTAAATCTGAAAAGTTTAGGATATCATGTGTACGTATGTTGAATTAATGTAAGTCTTCCTTTACGAAGGGATTATTCTATGAGAAAAACATTTAGGAACAATGCAATTGGTTTATACTTAGTCTTGTCAGAGAGCAATTGCCCACAAACTTCCTTCCTTAATTCTCCCACAGAAAATCTCCGGTCAATTGTATTCTAGATTTTTAATTTAAAGTTAGATGAAAAATCAGTGAGCTGTCTGTGCTTTTTTGCTGCTAGTTTTGATACAATACATGTTTCTTGTTTGATTTTAAGATATTGCCTTGAGCTGATGTTGTTTTCACTTTTTCCTCTGTGACAGCTGTAACTCTGCGAGGAGACAGTGGTAGAAGATCGGAGAGGAGAGCCAGGCGAGTTTCAGCATGTCTCTCAGATCATTCACTGGCTAGTGACAGTGGCGTGTTTGAAGCTTTAAGCAAAAGGTCAGGTGTATAAATGCATAGTAAGCTGGAAATATTCCTTTTCTACCACATGGTCCAAAAGAGTTAGTTGTGAATTTCTGAATAGGCTTTCAACATTCCTAGTTCTTTGTAACATAGAAATACTAGATTAAAGGAGAGAAGCTTTTTACATGCAGTCCCATGGTCATCTTCACAACAAACTTTCACTTTATTGTCTCTGACATTTTAACACCATATTATTCTCCCTTGAAAAACAGTTTTCTCAGGTTATTAGTTGTAAATCAGTAATTTTATTTCAACCATCTATAACAAAATAAACTTATACAGAGTGTGACTTACAATTCTGAATAGCATGTGATAAAAGTATAACTGAGAGGAAGAAATATACAAACTACTAAAAATCTAAAAATGTATAGGTTGACCAAGTGATTGAAGGATGCATAAGGGCATGTTACTTAATACAATTGTTTTAACACACTAAACAGTAGCTAGGAAGAAGATAAGGTTTGGAGGATGCTAAAGAGAAATGGAAGACAGAATAGATATTAAAATAACATAAATGTCTTGAAAAAGTAATTCTAAAACTTCACTTTTACAAATGTGAATTACTACTGCTGTGTGTTTTTAAATAGATGTCTCAGTTCCTTCTACATTACCAGTCTTTCCTATATTACCAAACAGTTGCTTGTATCCACAAATCACAAAATAAATGTTAGTTTCGTTATGTTTTAACACCTTAGGTCACTATGTAGTTTACAGTACTCTCTGTTCCTACAGGAATGAAGATCTGGAAGAGCCTGTTTATGGTGATGCTGCCAGTAATGAAGAACCACAAATACATGTTGGATTTCTGTGAGTAGTTACTCCTTTCTCGCTGTCAACTCTGCAGGAATTGCTAACTACTTTTCTTGGGTTTGTTAACTTTTTAATGAACTGAACTTCAGTGGGTATTTTTAAGAAGTTTCTGAACTGACAGCTGAAGTTTAGTGTGTGTACAGATTAGTTAGTCACATGCCACTTTGTGTTGGGGATATGCCTTAACCGCAGTTCATTCAGTTCATCCTTTCAGTGCTGACTGCTGAAAGGGCCTTCACTACTTCTTTCAGTAGCATTTATTTTCATTGTCTCGACCATTAGTATGAGTATGAGTATAGGGATATGTCTCTGTAAACGAGATCTTTTTATGCCAGATAAAGGAGGATTACCTTAGAAAAGTCACAGGTAAGGAGACACAAATAGGAACACAGTTCCCAAATACAGCTTTGAAATCCTATGCTTATGGCATGCTGTTGTTGGTAGTGGGAATTACGTGCAAAAGGGTAGATTATTGCTGTGCAAGGCAGGATGTCATATCTTAGGTAGGCCTCCAGAGTTGTCTCTACCTCTTGGAAAATTAATTGCTAAGCTTGGGAGTTCTGTAAATCTCAAAACTGTTAGTGCCATTTCAAAATTCATGTAGATGTGAAAGAGTAGAATTTTTAAATTTATTTTCAATAACCCATGAAAATAATGCAGACTGATTTGTCTAACGTAACCGATATGTTGTTACACATGGGCACACATGCACACACATATAAGCATGTGGTGTAACTGTTTAAGGAATGTAGTTTATAAAACCTGTTTGTTATCAAGAGGCATAGTGTAAGGCAACTTATTCTTTTGAAACTGAATAATGTTTAATTCTCTTAGTTCTATTAACTGTGTTACTGGAGCTAACGTTATTAATACTGTTCTGTTACCAGAATGTGATATCTGTAATTGCTTTTAATTGAAACTGATTTGTCTAAGAAATTTGTTTAACAACAAAATGTGCTTTTATATTCTTTAAATCTTTCTAGTCATCTCTATTTCTTAAGCAAAATATTGATGATTGGTGACTAACACAGGAAATTTATTTTCCAGGCATGACAGTGGAAGCGAATGTCTGTTAGTACATGTATTACAGCTGAAGAACTTTACAAGTCTAGTTGTTAAAGAAAACTGCAAAATGTAAGCTTAAATTTCACCCAGAGTCTGATCATTGCTTGTTTTGTGCCACAGTCATAAATACTGTAGATTTATTTGCTTTCGTTCAAAATTAAGCTATTTCTGGAGAAGATAATATGTCTCCAAGAGGTTTGCTGGACATTGTTGTCAAGGCAATCAGGCATCTAAATGACTCAGAAAGGCAGTTCTGTTCTCCATCCTTCTCAACCCTTCCTGGGCTGGATTTAAGAAATTGCTTTGCTGCAGGGTGAATCGATTGATTTTATCAAAAAATCAGTTTTTGTTACCAAAAAAGCAGAAAAAATTTTTGGCCAGTTTAATGAACTCCTCCATGCAACTGTGCATTCATTGGATCAGGCGCTGGGCCAGCTGGGGAGAAGTTCACCTGCAGCAGCCAGTGAGCAGAGGAGCTGGATCTCTTAATTTTTACAGCACGTGAATCTGTTTAACTAACTGACGCTCCACACTCTAGTGCTGCAGTTCCACCATAATGAGCTCTTCCAATAGTCCTCTAACCATTTATTTGCCTGCCAGTGTCAGCCCCTCTCTGGTGGTGGCATAAGAGTTTGTGCAGCTGTGCAGTGGAGTTGAGTGAGCCTCTCAGCTGGAGTGGATTTTTTAATCCTTGAGATTTTGTGGGAGTTTTTTGGTAGGTTTAACCCAGATTAAGTTTTCTAATCTGGTTCACAACACAGTTCCACGAAACTGTTTGCTGGCATGGGGGAAGGAATAGGATGTTGCAGGGGCTGGACAAGCAGTCAGGACTGGGAGAACATGGAAACAATTCTCTAAGTAGCTCTGCTGCCTTCTGTCAGATGAAAATGATTGTTGATTTTGGTTTTGGCTTGGAGTCTCAAATGGGATGGTATGAGATATTTAAATTAGCTTTTTAAGACTGCAGATGGATGCAATGACTGCAGATTTCTTTGCTTGCTGAATTTTTAAGGAGGAAACAAAAGGTTAGTTCGTGGAAGGAAGAAATGGATCAGTGACACTTATGGGGTAGTTCAATTGCCTAAATATAGGCATGTGTTTCCATATGAAATATCATAGCGTAGCACCTGGCCTCCAGCTGCTGCTGCTCAGAGGAAAGCTGTATGTAGCTCTCCCATAGCTCCTATGTGTCATAATTGCTAGCTCCTTGTAGGTGCCTTGGATAGCTCAGGGCAGCTCAAGCGCCACTTGGTGCCTCTGTTAAGCAGCAAGTTGGAAAAAAAAATAGTTTTAGTTAGAAAATATAGCATTTCGGGATTAGCTTTGCAGATCTTGTGCGTTAAGAATGCAAAGTAAATTTCTGTGATGATGAGATCCCAGAGCAGATTCTTAATGTAGGTGTTACACTAACATAGCTTAATTTTGAGCAATGCAAAATAGATTTCTTTGTCTGAATTGTGCTATTTGTCTGTTTTGATGTTCTCAGTCATGTGAGAGTTTATTTGCCACCGCTTGAGTCAGGCACACCAACCACTTACTGCTCTAGAGCTTTGGAATTCCAAACTCCGTTAATATTTAATGAAGTGTTCCGAATCCCTGTGCATTCAAGTGTTTTGAAATTAAAATCACTGCAGCTGTATATCTGTTCAGTTGATCATCAGCAACAAGAAGAACTATTGGTAAGTGGTTCTGATTCTTAAAAGCCATTGATACGGGAAACTAAAGTTACTTGAGGAATAATTTTTAAGATTATAAAGAGGAAGTGAAGTCTTTGTTTTTCTGTAAGAAGTTCTGATAGAGTTGCATGTTAATGTGTCCATTTGTGTACACATGTAAGTATAGTTCTGTGAATAAAAAGGTGGGATTTTTAAAAAGTTGAAATATGTGTATTTTGGGGTTACATGAAGTCTTACTAAATTAACAGAGGTTGAGAATTGGAGAGTTTTAAGCCATGTTGAAAGTAATCTGTTCTACTGTTTACTGTTACATTGCAGAGGCATGTTGAAAATTGATGTAAGGTTTACATTCATTGCTATGGGATTTAGTAGATAAGGAGTTAATTTTTTATTTATTTAATGCATTTCTTAGAAGTGTCTGTTTTGTGGAAAGTTGAAAATCTGCTGTTGCTAAATTTTGGTGCAAGAAGGAATGCACTGTGTAAAAAATTAAACTTCTCCTAAAAGACTTAATCTGACAGTTTTTAGACTACAGTGTCCTCAAGACTTCCATTTCTGCATGGAACTGTAATGCCTGTGTGTGTCCTGGCTGTTTTGAAGTGAGTTGTCATTGCAGCGAGGGGTTTGAATGGGTTAGAGAAAAGAAGTTTTAAGCCTATCAAAGAAGTTAAGTGGTACAGGCATCTCACTGGCATGCTGGGCTTTAGGTAAGAGGTGTTTATTTGAGCAAATCTAGTCAAGAGTCAAGAGTGCATGTTTAATAGTCCACCTTTAGAACTAAGTAGCATCTTACATAAATAGAGGTCCTGACACTGACAGAAGTGGACCCAAGGTCTCGTCTGTAGTAGGACGTTTTGTCGTTTTTGCACTACAACATAATGAAAGAGAAAGCATCTCAAGAACAGGCTGGATATATTGGTGTAAAATGCTTTATACTGGTATAGCCTGTTCCTATGACAAGCTAAATAGCTGTTTAAGTGTAAAGTATCTTGGTACTGGCACAGGTACATCTAAGTTTAGGGTGCTTTTATTCTAACTGCTGTTACTGAATTGCCAAAAAAAAGATAGGTCTTCACATTATATTGGTAGGGATTTTTTCTTTTTCATAGTCTTAGTGTAGTTTTGTCAGAAATATCTTTGTTAACAGTAGCTAGTAATATACTTTAAGGTAAGTTAGCAGTGCTACTCAAAAGGAGAGAAACAATGTCACAATTTCTTAAGGTAGATGCATTGAAGTATCTGTTTAAACATTATGATTGTTACTCTCTTTAGCAAATTGAGCATTTTCTCAAACTGAGAAAACATTTCCTATCTCTCTTAGGAACTGCTGTGATGGTCTCTGTCAACAAGGCCTTTGTCTTTCAAGGTCTCTTCCACTGAGATTACTGTTTATCCCATCTATTTAGTAATGCATAAAGTTCTCAAATTCTTGATGACTGCTTTCTTTTCAATTAGATTATGCCAGTGTATTATTTTCCTAAATGCAGAAGCCAGGCTGGAGTTTATCTTAAGTTATACAAGTATTTGGACGTAACATAGAGTTAAAAAAAAAAAATTCTGTCAAATAGTTCTAAACTTCACTTATAAAGAAATAAATATATTAAACTTGTGGGATAGTCTTTCCGTTCCCTCAGCCTTTTACTCATATGCACTTCATGGCTTTGAAAGACCTTTTTCTGGGTTAAATTGGCTTATTTCTTCCCTGGTGGCCTCATCAATGTTGAGATAAGGGAATTGTTATTTTCCATGATTAGCATATGTAGTTCATGACAAAACATCAAAGAAATGTGAATGCCTTTCTTACAATCACACAGCACTGCTGTTTCACTCCGAGTTTCTGATCTTTTAAGCCCTGAACAACTGATTATTCCCCATGCCTTAATTTATTTGAATTCTTCTTGAGTGAGAGTTGTTTTGCATTTTGTGTTTTTATTTCAGAATGTTTGTCCCATTTTTTAGTATTATTTTAAATTCTGATCCTTTTCTCATAAAGAGACATGCCTATCTGATGTCACAGAGAGATTCATAAATACTTCTACTCTCCTGCCATCCAAGTTGTTAACAAATGTGTCAGAGCAGGCACGTGACAGACCTCTAGCAGACCCACCTTGGTTTCTTCATCCTTTTGAGTGAGCTCCAAATCTTGAGGTGGAGGTGAAATATTAATTAATCCTTTCAGTACTGATAATTATCAGTTGGATTTGATGGTGATTTTCTACCCAATTAGTGATTCACTTTGTAGTGACAGCTTCTTTGGCAGGCTTGCTTAGCTGCTTAATAAATGCCGTGTGTAGGGCAGTATCAGATGTCTTAAGCATATGTTTTCTGCAATATTAATGGCAAGAAAACTGTTTTACTCTCTACTTCTAAAACCATACTCACAATGTCTTAAACATTTTCCAACTCTGATATAAAAATGTCAGTATTTGGTACACGTTTCTTTTATACGCTGCATCAGAGCAAGTAGATAATTAGAAGACATCTCTGTTTTATGTAGAAAAAAGAAAAGTCATCTCTCTAGCCACCATTATACTGACATGAAATTACTTCCTCAGTAACATGCTGTATCCCAGTATCACATTATTTTGTTAGTCTCAAAACCTTTTCTCCATTGTCCTTTATGCACCTGTTTAAACAGAGCCCCAGGGAACATTTGTCTTGGAAAAACAATACAATGTTTTTTTAATTATTGTTTTCTAATTAACTGTTTCTTTACCTGCTTAAAGTTGAATGCAGTGTACAATTGTGTACAATTCCTACTGCCTTTGCTATTAGAATCATTGTATCCAGCTGGTTTGAGAGATGAAAACCATCTTACAGGACTTTACAGTGATATAAATGAAAATATTCTTAGCATGTGGTCCACTAGCTTGGAAATGAACAGGTTGTAGAGATAGCCAGATAAAACCAAAAGCAGTACTTAAAGGCTAACTGATATAAAATCATTGGTAGGTCCAGCTAGTGAACTGATTAAAAAAATAATAAATAAAATAGGTAGCATAGATTTGCTTACAACTGTTCTTAATTTAGGTGAACACCACTGAGAATTTCTTACATGTGCACTCTCTGATGGAGTAGGGCTACTTCAAAGTTTGAAACACTTTTAGTGCGAAGCCTCCATTAAACCTCTTTTCATGTGAATCTGGGAGATGTAAGGATGGCCTGCAAAGAGGAAAAATAGCTTTGTGGCCCATTTGACAATCTTATGATATAAATAGGCAGGAAAAGAATTAGTTTACACAACATTTTTTTTTCCATTTAAAAGATGCCTTTGAGGACCAGAGAACAGAAGGGTATCAGAATACAGTTCTCTCCAAAACCCCACAAATTAAAGTAACATTGTTAAAGTTATAATAATTTAAGCAAATGTAGAAATCATGTATGTAATTGAGAGGGTTTTAAAAATAAAATATTAATAACTGTCAGATTTCAAGCATATCTACATCAGTCATACAATTTTAATTTTTCAACTTTAAAAATTTAATATCTACTCTGATCCTTCCTGGTAGTAATAGTAAGCAAGAGACAAGAAATTCAGAATCTTAGACATCGTAACACAATGGAACAAAACTGTCTCTTTTAAAGAGAGACAGTATTTAATGAAGTGGGTTTTACATTGTAAGTGAAACACACTTGAAATAAGAAGGTGTCTATCCTGCAGAGTATGTTTATCTTATTGTGGTCAATGCTTTTTGTTTTTCATAGGGCATTGCTCAGATAAACCTGACGGATGCAGAGAGTTCTGGTGAGATGCAGCTTCACTGGTATACTGTTCAGATCTTCACTGGTTCAGAGCCCCAGAGAGCAAAGACCAAAAACCAGTGTGAAGACAGTATTCCTCAGTCTTCTGGAAATGTAACTACAGTTAAAACAGTATGGTTCTATAAGAGCGATTTGTTTATTTATTTGTCAAATAAGACCTTCAGTGTGGTTGTTTGTGGTCTTAGGTGCAGGTTTTTGAGGTGTTAAATTTAACTCTTATGGTTAGAGCTGGATTTCAGAAGAATAATTAAAAACTGGATCATGTCCAGATGGGTGCTTGAGATAGTACCCTATGTATGTTTGTATGGACATTTCCAGTCCAACTGTTAAAAATTTCTGCCTCTGCACTTGAAGAGCTTGTCAAAAAGGTTGTGCAATTTCCATCCTTGGAGATTTTTCAGCCCTTGACTGGGTTATGGACAACCTAATGTGGCTATGATGCCTTGCCTGCTTTGGACAGGATATCAGACTAGGTGACCTTCAGAGGTCTCTTCTGACTATCTTGCTGGATGATGTTCCACAGTGAGATAAAGTCTGCCCAGTTTCTGTGACAAGTTGAACACCACGTACTTTTTGATCATTAAGATTCAGGGCAGATTTTTTTTTTTGTTTGTGATTTGGTTTGGGTTATTTGTTGTTGTGGTTTTTGGTTGTGTTTTTATTTGGTTTTGTTTAGGGTTTTTTGTTGTTTTTTTCTGAAGGAACAGTGGCTTTGTTTTTATTCTGTTTTCTCTAAATAATATGCATTAAGTATATTTCTTTTTTCCAAACAGTTTTATTTGAAGTCTAATTTACCTTTCAGGATGCAGTGACAGCCCTATTAGCTAGGACCACTGCCCAGCTAGAAGCAGTTGAGAGAGAGCTGGCAGAAGAGAGAGTGAAGCTGGAGTACACCGAGGAAGAAATCTTGGAGATGGAAAGAAAGGAAGATCAGGCAGAAGCCATATCAGAAAGGTAAAAATGGTTGCTTTAATGCCTTGTGAAACAGTTAATAATTAATACCTCATCGAAGATATTTAAACTATGGGTATAGTCTGAAATAGAGAAGGAGTACAGTAGGTCCTTATTCTGAGATCTGCTCCCTGTTAGTGCTGCAAGTATAAAATTCTGTTTTGTCATGATGTGCAAACAGGAGAAAACCTTACTCGAATAGCTGGTTGAGTTTAGAGGACTTGGAATTTGGGGAGTGGGAAAACATTTTATCATACAGAAAGTTTGCTAGGGAGGCAACTGTAATGGGTTTGTAATAGCCCTGTACTAATAAATAAAATTTTGTGGAGACATGAGAAAATATTAGGGTTGTGATTTCATCCCTAATAATACTCCTAGTTTGTTACATGAGTGGTGGTGTTCTTTTTGTTATGTTTTTTTTTTAATATTGTTTAAAAGACCAGAACACGTGCTTAAAGAAAATTAGGGAAGGTGAATTTTTTTGCTATGAAATGTATTTACTTCTCTGTACCTGCAGAAATGCAAACAGGCTGTGTTCTACCTATGAAAATTCTGTATTTTTATTGGAGAAATAATACTTTTAATTGATAAACTGACTTGGATAATGAAATACATAAACGTGATGCATAATTGCATGAGTTTTTTTAATACCTGCAAAATTATTGTGATGTTCTGACTTTAGGAGTTGGCAAGCAGAATCTGTTGACAGTGGATGCAGTAATTGCACCCAGACTAGTCCTCCTTATCCAGAGCCATTTTGTGGGGATTCATTAGCTGGACACATGTTTGCGACTCAAGCAGGCCAGTACAGTTCTGGAAAAATGCAGCCTCCGCCACTAAAGGTAACGAGAAAAGACACTGCAGTACAGAAACTGCCAAATGCCTCACCCACACACTGTGTGTTACCTCTGCTCCTAGAGTTTGAGTCTGAATTGATCAGGAGAGAAAAGAATCAGAAATTACATTAACAACCCTGTATCAGCACTGCCTTCATTACAGCAGTGTTGCTATTGAGTTGTTAGCAATGCCCCTTTAGGGCTGGGTTTTTTTGTTTGCTTGTTAGTTATTTCTAAACAGAATTTGGTTTTTATATCAAGAGGCAAACTATTTTTACCGTAGCCTTTACATAATCTGTAAATATGCACCTGTATCAATTTCTGTGTTTACCTGAAATTGCAACAAAAAAGATCATGATCAACTTCCAGTGCTCTTAGAAGTAAGAATTTTGAAGGAATTGTGAAGAAGGAAGTGTAATGTTTTAAGACTTGCATTACTGTTTCAGTGTTACAATAACATGGAATAATTGTGTTGAAACTGATGTATTTAAAATCTTTTTTTATTCAAGATATGAGACACTAAAAATAATCCTGAACAAGCTGAAATCAGCACATTTTCATTGAAGTAGAGGAACATAAGCCATTTGTGCTGACTTTTAGGGAAGATCATACCTCCTTTTGAGGAGAGAGTTCACTAAAATTTTGGAAACTTTGCTAGATAACCCATGTTTTCTGTCTTTCTGAATATTTTAATGTTCTTGTATCATTGTTTGAACAGTCTTTCAGTACTTTTTTTTCCCTTCCTTCTCTTCATTTAATTTCTTCTAGTTTTAAGGTGGTTATTTGCTTCAGTCACTGTTCTTATTGAAAAGTGACTCAGTTTTCTTCTGTTGAGGCTGGAGATCAGGTGGTAGCTTGGTTAATGCCTAGCTGCCAGTCCTGAATGCAGTCCTTATGTTCTGCAGCTATGATTCATGTTATAACTGCATCTCATAATTGTTACTGTTGCAGTAAAGGCTTCTGAAAGGTAATCTTAAAATTTTGAATGACCTCGTTTTAAAAGTTTTTAAAAAATGAGGTAATTCATGCTCTGTTCTCGGTGCTCATTCAGATTCGAATCTAGCTAGCAGAGCAAATTGTTTACTTTTGATATTGTTGAAATGTCTGATTGTTTTGGCTACGAGAGAAAAAATAAGGAAAAAATAAAAAAATTTCCTTCATTGAAATTTAGGTGGATAAGGAAACTAACACCGAGGATCTGTTTCCTGAAGAAGTTGCTATTATTCCAAAAGAGAGAACCAGCCGCAGGCCACGGGGTTCTGCTTTTGTTCGAAGCAGCACCATTGTTCGTTCCCAGACCTTCTCGCCTGGAGCACGAAGTCAATATGTTTGCAGAGTGAGTAAGGCTTAAAAAGAAGGAGGGGGGGAGGGGTCTCCATGCAAATATAATATATGTTTTTGATAATTTCTTTTTAAGGCTATGTTGCATTTATAAGAAACTTATGCTACTTTTTAATAGTAATGAATAATCTTTCATCGAATTTAAACATAGCAGTGGGGAAGAGTTTCCCTGACTCTTTTTAAGAGTTTAAACCTGGATGGATTTAATTTGAAATTTAAGAATCTATGATAAATTAGATATTAAGCTCTATCCCTTTGCAATCTCAGATGTTAGGCTAGGGTGATTGGCTTTACAGAGGTTCAGTGCTGTCTGATGAGGCGTATAAACAGTTAGCTTAGAAGCCATGTTTAACTTTGACGTCTGTAAAAGTTTGGAAAAGGGCACTGAATGCTTAATCTTATGGTTATTGCATAAATATTCTTATGACTCTATTGCTGTCATGAGTATCAGTCATAGGGTGCCTGTTGCAGCAGTGGAACGTAGGATTCCTGAGTGCACTGGGGCAAGTAATTAAAGATCAATCACGTTAGTTGATTGCGGTGTTCAGTGGTGAAAGGCTTATGAGCAGTTGGCTCATGGTTTTGTAGATTGATATGTGGGTATTGGTTTTGCAACACTGATGGAATACACATAGCTTTGATCATACTCTTTCATAAGTTTCTGAGAACTTGAGTTTGAAAATGCAATAATGATTTTTAAATTTTGTACTTTGTCCTAAACCAAGGAAATTCTGTTTTTTTGTTCTTTCTTACATTGTGCACAGTGCCCACAAACTCTCAAATTTTTCAGTTTGATTTCTGAATTACGTATCTGTTTGTAATAGAGAAAATGTGAGTAAAAGACCCTTGCACACCAGATAACGGATAGCACCAAAAGGAAAAGATCATTGAACACCGTCACTTAACCTGCATTTACTTAAAATCAGATGGGAGGTAAAAGTGGGAGACTGTATTCTTTGTGTCCATGACAGTAAATACTTTAGGATTAAATATTATTGCTCCTAAATCCCCCCTCCACGTTTTTTTAGGTTCTTTTGTCTTGGATATATAGTAGAATGGTTGGTGGAGCTTATCTGTATAACACTGATGATTTTAAGTTTTCTTGAATTATTGAAACTATACCATATAAGCACTATTATATATACATTTTTATAAATAACTAAAGCTGAAAAAAATCAGTTGCTTAAAACGAGACAGTTTCAGTGTATTTTAAAAAATAAGTCTCAAAACCAAAAAAAGGAAAAGTAATACAGACTTCTTAATGAAGATGACCTTGTAAGCAACTTATATTTTCCCTGTCTTTTCTCATCAGCTGTATCGCAGTGACAGTGACAGTTCAACCCTGCCAAGGAAGTCCCCTTTTGTCCGGAATACGTTGGAGAGGCGCACTCTACGGTATAAGCAGGTAATAAACCTAGGAAGCAGATTTTTACTTTTCACTACGTTACCAGAACACTGGTACCTATTACACTTAAGCTTTAGATGTCTGCAGGTGCATTCTGGTCCTTTTAGGAAGTGTAGAAAGCTTCTGCAGTGTAATTGGAGGGGTGGGGCATGTTTTGTGTTTGTTTTGGGCTTTTTAAGCTAAAGGGTAGACCCGGAGAAGTTAAATACAGTTGTGAACAATTATTAAGGAGGGAAAAAAGTGTGGCAGACAAAAATTAGTTTAATGGGGACTGAATTTGTATTGATTTAGATGTAAAGTTTGATAAATCTTTACAATCTAGTTTATGATGCCGGGTGCGGGCCCAGAGAAGTGTATGTGAATATGGCAGTAAAACATTCATCTCCCCTCCCATGCAGCCTAACAAATTTGAGACCCAAGTATTCAGGAATTAATAGGTTAAGCTCTTCTTTTGCCCCTGTGCCACTCATCATGCTGTGGAACAAGTGGGCAGAGAAAGGCAGGAATCTTGCTCAGTACAGTATTTCCTGACGTCGTGACTTCATTATGAATTTTTCATTTTACATCCCTTTTATTATCATCATAACATGGAATTTTAGTCCATAAACTTCAATTAGTTAAATATTTATAAGTCAAAAGGAAACTGTCAAAGGAGGTAGTAGAAACATTCAAAAGTAGACTGTCAAAGGAGGTAGTAGAAAGCATTAATTGAAAAAGTTAATGTATGATACAGAAAACCCCTACAGCTGGCTAGCCTTTCACTGGGGGATGTAAAGAATATCCAAAACTTCATATGAAAAAGACTTTGTGTGTGAAATAAGTATAGAAAATGTATGGTCTATATAGCTAAAGCAACACCAGTAAACCATGTTGAGAGTAATAAATTGTGCATTTTATTTGAATCCTAATAACTCAGCAGTCCTGCAGATCATCTTTGGCTGAGCTTATGGCAAGGACATCCTTAGACCTGGAGCTGGATCTCCAGGCATCCAGAACTAGACAGAGACAGCTGAATGAGGAGATTTGTGTTTTAAGAGAGTTGAGACAGCGTCTGGAAGATGCCCAGCTCAGAGGGCAGACAGATCTACCCCACTGGGTCCTTCGGGATGAGCGATTCCGAAACTTGTTGAAGGAAGCAGAAAGGCAGGTATGATAACATGATGTAAGCACTCAATGTGTTCAGAAACTTCTGATTTCAAAATGTCTTGATTGTGACAACATGTCTATAGAGCTGTTTTTTACAGAATTACAAACAGTGAGTTTCTTCCCTTGAAGTTTGCACAATAAAAACTACTGCATTGATTGTTACCAAACTCTGTATTTGAGGACAAGTTTTTAGAGAATGGCACAATTTGCCAGTGGCACTTCTGGTTTTGTTTTGGGTTTTATTTATTTATTGTTGTTGATCATTTGTTTTGGTTTAGGTATTTGTTATTGGAACTTTAATAATTGTCTTTCTTTTGATCTTTGAAAGAAATTTTGCTTATTTGATAATTTTTTTACAAGTATTTGGAATGTCCCTAAGTATGTGATTTTTTTTTTTCCTGTTCTTGGAGAAAGACATTGTAGACAAAGGTGGCAAAACTGCACAGCAAATAAGATTGTCATTGGATTATCTGAGACAAAGACTAAATCTATTGTAAGATCTTGTTTGACAGTTCTGTGTGCAGTAAATTTTGTTAATTTAATACATAACTGTCTGAAGAGCATTAAGAAATGAAGCACCTCAGTCTTTTGCATTTATAATTCTTAGATGATCTGCTGTTTCAGACAATGTACTTGTGTGGTTTCACTGTGGTGAGTGGGAAAAAATCCATTATTTTAATGTGGGTATTCTTGTGTTTTATATATTTACATGTCCATTTTAAGCATTATGTTTCTTGTTTTCAGACCAGACAGACCAAATTTGAACATCACCAAGAGCAAGCAGCTGAAAAAATGCTAAAGAAAGCATCAAAAGAAATATACCAGTTGCGTGGGCAAAATCAGAAGGAGCCTATTCAGGTGCAGACTTTTAGGTAAGTGGTAATGCATACTGAAATAGCATAGGAACAGTTCATTAGAGAGATTAAAGCTTTCTGAAACATTTAGCTTAAATTCTGTGTGTCTTGTGATAGCCAGTCTTGTATTTGGATTTGCACAGAAGTTCCTTTTGAATTCTTTGTACTGCAAAGAGCCAAAGCTAAGGTAAAATTGCAGTGTTACAATTCTAATACACATAAAATTAAAAAAATAAAAAAAAACTTCAAATGTAAACAAAACTTAGATGATTCTTCCAACTTAGTCTAGTCACTATTAAGTTCAAATGATTTGTCAGTTCTTCAATACAAGCCTATGCACATAGTCTGTTCAATGTAATACATATATGTCATTAGTAACACACCTTCCTTAGAAATTACCCAGTCATATTCCAGCTTTATCTCAAGAAGCCTTTTCTTTGGACTCTGTTTTCAGTGTTGCAATTTTTTTTGTTCTCACTTCTTTTTGTAGACATTATTGGAAAATGTACAAGGGTGTATTTTGCTTGGCAGGACTTGACCTGCGAAGCCTTTTTACAGTCAGCTATGACTGGTGTTCAGTGAGCTGTATAAAGCTTCCACCTAGATTTTAAAAAAACAGTGACTGTGTTCAACAGAATGTTGTCAAAAGTATATGGTGAGGTTTAGTATTTTTTTAAGTTTGTTGTACTCAAATAAACCACCAGTTCAGTACATAAGTAACAAATACTAACCACTAACCAGAGTAAAGAAATCATGTTCTTGCGAGGAGGAGGGGGAACGTAGTTTGATTTATTTCCTTTTTCTCTTGTTTTGATCACAGAGAGAAGATAGCTTTTTTTACAAGACCAAGGATTAACATACCTCCTCTGCCAGCTGATGATGTATGACCTGTTGCATTGTAAACATGAAGTATTTATCGCTTTTATTTTAATGAAGTTCCTAGATTAGCCAAGTTTCTTTAAAAAAAAATTGTGCAAAAGCTAATATACACGTTTTGTAAAAAATAAAAAAAAGTAAAAAAAATTAAACATAAACAAAAACATATATATAAATATATATACATATATATTTTATAATAGCGACTGCAACAAGGCTTGGTTTTTCCTTGTTGTGAAACTGACATCTCTGAAGACAACTTATTTTATAAAAGATCGACTATCCTGTTAAGAGCGTGTACAGTTTTTATGCTGTTTTATTTGACTTAAAAGGCTGGAAGACAGAAACAAAGTGAGTTCAGGCAAATTCACTGTAGTGTAATTTATTTATAGTGCCTTTTTTCCTTGAAGGAAAATACCTACTTTAAGATGTATTTTAAGACTGAAATTTTGTTCCTCAGTATTTGTCATACAGTAGAATGGAATCATTGAGCTGGTTTTGTTTCTGATACCTGAAATGAAAATACTATGTTCTAAAATTGTCACTTTTTTCAGCTTTATTATCTGTAGCTTATTATGTACATTGTATTCTTTAGCACTGTCTGTGTTATAGCAAAATATTATCACCTGCAGTGTGTTTAACACTGATTAGAAGTGATGTTAAACACTGCAGAATTCATTTGCATGTTCTTACTGTGCACTAATAGATTGTTTTCATTTCAGTTGTGTCTAAAGTATCTTTATATTCTTAACTAGATCCTCAGTATAAACGGGGGAAGGAAAAGGGTGACAGGTCTTTGCATTTTAATAAAAAGGGAGTTAAAAGAGCAGTGTGAGCGAGCTGTATGGAAAGACTGCTAATGGAATATTACAGTAATTTCTAGAGTTTTAAAGATTCTGATCTGATTCAGGAAAGCATGTGTGTTCTGACTTGGGGAAGCAGCTGCTTTAAGTAAGGGTGCTTAAACACATGTTCATCCTAAGGGATGTGCTTCGCGGTTACTGCATGCGAGTTCTGTTGAACAGTGAAGCTTTCCAGGAGGAAGGTGTATAATTCTGGAAGGTACAGCTCACTTGATTGCTAGCTGAACCAGCTAAAATCTGGTTAGAAATAATTTTACTTGTGATCATTCGTTTTAATGAAAGACTGTCACCCTAAATTCCCGAGAATGCCAGTTTTGTGTCCTTGCATCCTGCAAGTATGTAAAAATACTTCTTTACTAAGCTACTATAATAGAGTTTCTCATATTTTTCTAATTTTACATTACCTAATGTAAAGAGAGGTGCCCAACACAAGACTGATTTTGCAAATTGCTGGAATCTCCTAGAAGGAAGATAGTGTTGTCTTTTAATTAAATATCAGATTGGTTCCAGATTTTTATGTCAGGAAATCCAAACAACAGCCAACACCTAAACAGACCTATCAGAATATTTTCAAATATTTTGTGAGTAAGTTCTCTTTGTGAATTTCAAGAGCTTAGACTGTTACCTTGTCAAAGGTCAGGAAAACCTGGAAGTGTAATTGATTTACTTATCCATGCTGAAGCAAAAAGTAATGGGAAAAAAAGATTGTATTCCTAAATCATTAATTAATGAGGTTGATTAGCACAGACATTTAATCTTAAGGTAGTATTCCCTGTTTCCTAATATGGCCTATAATCATTACAGGCATCAAGTGTTGTGATCATATATATGTGAAATTAAAGTATATTTAGCATTTATCATGCTAAATCATTTATCATCCTGAAGCCTGTTTTTGCCACTAAGTTTTGGTGGGTGTATATTGGGTTCCTTGGGCACAACTAGATGTATTCTGAAACTATGCAGATAAAAACCAAATCGTGTAAGAAATTTGCAGTGTTTGTGTAAAAGTCTAGGGACAGCAAGCTTTTCAGTGCTCATTACTTGAAAAGACCAGTTAGTCAGAATTTCGCTTCTCATTTTCAACTGAGGCCGTCACATAGCAGCATTTATCCAAATTTACCATGCAGTGACACCAGAAGTACTTGCTGTGCCCTAAGAACAGACAACACCATGTTCCTATGAGGCTGATCAGGTACTGGAAGGGGCTGCCCAGAGAGGCGGAGCACTCTGTCCCATAGGGTGCATGAAGACTTGAGTGGACATAGCATTGCATTAGGCCTGCTTTGAGCAGGGGTTGGGGTGGGGACCTTTTTTCTACAGTAAATTCTTCTGTGACTGTATAACAAAGGAGCAATGTCTGGTGGCCTCTCTGCTAGGGGGTTCAGTTGGTGTTTTTAGATTGTGACTGCTGTGAGATGTCATCAGTGTATCTTGTGGGTCTGTGATTCTGACTGCTGTAATGAGTTCTGTCTTGATGTGGTAATGAGCTATCATATTCAGTATTCATCTCTCTTGTTTTTGTCACAGTTCTGTATGATTGTGTCATTTTTGTATTATTTGAAAGTATTTCTTCTACAAAATAAAATAATTTGCCATAAACAGAAATAGAGTTTTGTTATATATCAAAGACATTTTTTGAATGTTTTATATTTGCTATGTTCCTGGTGCTTTCATTAAAAAATTGTATTTTGAATAATACTGTCATTTAAATGAATATAATGAATTTTCAAATAAAAATAAGAGAAGAAATCTGAGAAATTGGAGATCCTAGAGAGGTTATACTGAAGACTTGAAAGGGATGCAGAGTGTAAGGAATGGCAGGTATGTTCTTCCAAGAGCTTATCAATCATGATAAGAGGAGAACTGTATCAGCAGCTCATAGCTGAATATTCCCAGAATTCTTGGGTAGCTCCACTTAAGACACATTGAATTGCCTTTTTTCATAGCAAACATTTGTACTTTGTAGATTTGTATTGAAAACAAGTTGACATTATTAGTTCTGTAATTATGACTAATTCCAAGGTGGAAATCACTCAAAAGAATACTGGATAACTTTTTTAGGCAGGAGTTCATTGCTGCTTTCACAAAGGAAATGTTAAACCTGCATAAGTACAGAAAGGCCATTTCTCAGTTTCCCTTTGCAACCCTAAGCTGCAAGAGCACAGGCAAAATCATGGACATGTCACAGGCTGGACATGTCACAGGCGTGGACATGTGACCCCTGTCTCCGTCCAGTATTTGCAAGGCGCAAAGGGTATGACAGAGTTTAGGTTATTTTTAAACAGTCTGCTAGAAATAGTCATTTGGAATACCAACTGTCTCTGTCTAACTGCCATCAGGATCAACAACAAAAGCTATCATGGGATTTTCCGTGATGAGAACGAAGTATTATTGGTATTTCTTGCTGCAGTTCTTGTAAGCACTTTGCAAGACTTAAAGGTAAGTGCAGAATAAAAAGATTTATTTTTTAGGAATTAGATGAACTATGTATTTTGTTTTCAGTGGATGTAAAACTGAAGTTTGAATTTTAGGGAAGAGGACCCTTCACAGCTTGTTTTGACTCTAATCTCCTATATAACTATAGAGTTGCACATCTTTGAGAGGAAGAAGCATTTACAGAGAGACTTGAGAAACAGCAGGCTAGCAAAAGCAAGAACTATCTTTTCTAAAACATCATGTGAAGTGTATTTTCTTTATCCTGATATCACACAATTGACTGAGTACCACTGGAAGAAAATACCAAGGAGTAAAGTTGATTTAGTTTTGGAATTTGTAAATGTCTGTTAAATCATTTGCTTGCACTTTGGAAAATCACCATATTCTTGGATTTAAAAGCTTTTTAGGAGCTGGTTCTGGTTTCTTCTGATTCTGAAAAATCCCTTAAAATTGAGCATGCGTTATCTAGGTTATAGAATTACATTTTCTATAGAAAATTAGGTATTCTGTCCCTTGTTTGCAGTTTGACCATCCAGCTAAATATGTACTTTCAGTAGGAGACTTAATGAGTTCAACTGTGGTAATAGACAAGGAAAAAACAGGAAATGAATTTAGGAAAGTCTGTCCAGAAGAAAAATCGGGAGATTGAGAGCTTTGCGCTCTTTTGGTAAGTGCACAAAATTACTATTCTGTGTCTAGGGCACAGTGTTTCTGTTAAAGTGTGTGTCTTCGGCATAGAAGTTCCCAGGTGTAGATGTTTGACAAATGCCGCTTGCTGTTTTCCATATTTCCCTCTCATAAACTGATTAAAGAAAATTGCAGTTACATTATCAAGAAAATGATTTTCAAGTGCTCAGTGTTAAACTTCCTCCACAGAATTCAGTTGGCCTATTAGTACTGATTTTAATGGGCACAAAGAACAGACACTGGCAGGAAGCTGGGATTTCTATCACTTTTCCACTTTTCACTGACATGGTTATGAAGGCCTGGGGCTGTTACTGATCTGTGAGTGGTAGAGGACTATGATGTGCAGTGCTGTGTGCGAAGGGCATAATCAAATGTCTTCTCTAAAGGCATGCTCCTTGCTCCAGAAAGGTGTGGGAACTTCAGATGTAGCAAGCTAGTTGTTCACATTTCACAATAAAATCCAGCATGTGGCTTCTGCTTTGGAAGTCCCAGTCAGAAACAAGGAGTACAGGAACTTTCTTCAGCTCACAGACAAGAGTTGGAAAGAGCCATGTGGCCATTCACAACAAAAAAGGTTTTGTACATCCAATATCAGCTGGCTTGCTTTGCTGGCTGGGCTGCTTGCACGGCACATCCATAAATTACTGCTCAAACACACTGGGACAAAAAGGTCTTCCAGAACTACATTCCTTCACCTTTGAAGTGAGTTGAAGTCACGTGTGCACCTTCAGTCACCCGGGGATATTTTCATGGGTCCTTGTGTAAGACCTCCTCTACCTGGCTGTTGCATCTGCTTGGAAACACAAAGCATGAGCCTGGATAACCCCTAAGGGTAAAACCATTCTGTGCAATATTCCAGTACAGGTGAATGGCCTGAAATAGAACGCACTGCACGTGTATAAACACATACGTGGGCTTCACAAAAACAGTTACAACCTCTGTCTTGCAGAATATGATCCTAGTGGCTTGTACAAAATTTGTGCAAATCAGAACTTTGGAGATTCTTATCTTGTAGAAATCAAATACATTGTTGAGTATGATAAAATTCTCAAACACCCCACTTACACCTCAGAAAAACCCAAAAACGACCAAAACCCACAAACCAAAAATACAGTTCTGAGGTGTAATACTCTGTTAACTAAAACGTGATAGGCTAATTTTTGTGGGGAGATTTTTTATATATTTTAGAATGTTGTAGCTTTTAAATATTTGGGAAAGCTTAAGCAGACATTTTGAAAAGGAAAAGTAGGCTGGCATATAGGAGAGGATCTTTCAAGCAATGACTGTTGCACTGAAGAAAAGGCAGAAGGCTGCAAGTGGAGGGATGAATGGATGGTGGGGAGAATGAAGAAGTGAAGGTAACAGAGATGAACCCTTGAGGGAAGTTTGCAAAGTGTGAATATGATACAGAAGATGGAGGGAAGTCAGTCTGGATAAGCTTGACATGGAGTGTATGGAGAAGGAAAAACGCAAGAGATGGTGAAATTGTGGTTTATCTCATTTCCAAGCTGCTGTGATTACATATTTCATAGAGCAGCAACCTGGGTGTTGCTGCAGAGTCAACAGGAATTCTTGTTGGCTTGCACGCAGCATACTCACCATGCCTTTTCCTCGTGAAAATGTGAATGTTTTTGCTGTTGCAAAAAAAAAATAAAAAAATGCACAGAACAATTAGCTCGGGCTAGGGAGGGTAAAAAAGCAGCACACGCTCTAATGGTGACTGAATAGGTAGGGCAGGGTAAAGAGGCTTGCAGTTTAATCCTGCAGGATTGCAAGCTGGTCCGTCTCCCCCGATCAGATATCCTATAGACGGAGGATGCAGTCACATGATTGTTACTGCTTCCTCCCCATGACATCACTGCTGTTGCAGCCATACCACCCCAGAAAGGATGCTATTAAAATCTTTGGGATTGGGCTAAATGATGTTGCATTGCAGGTAAGCAACATAATTCTTCGGAAAAATGATTTGCTGGTTGCTCTCGTGCTAGTGTCCTAGAGCTCCAGCTCTGTCGGGCAGAGTTTCTGCTGGAAAATAAAGCGGCACAGTTTCTCTGCAGGCAGAGGGTTTGCAGGTGCAGAGGCTGCCTGCTGGCTCTGTGCTGATCTCCCGGCTAACATCTCCAGTAGAAATGCTGCCAGATGGAGCTTTATAGCTGAAGAAGGCCCTTTGTTCCCTGTATTTTCTGATGACTCCTTCGGGTGTCTGCAGAATTCTGTATTTATGTGAGCAGCCATCATTCAGTCGTCTAAAGAGAGAGCAGCAATAGTGTTTTCTTCATTCCCTGCTTTTTTTTTTTTCCTGGATGCCTAAAGGAAGTTGTTGTTTTTGTACAAATAGGTGTATCTAAGCTTATAAAGGAATGAGGATTAACTTGCTTGAGGGGCTAAGAGGTGTATTTGGGGAAAGAGGCTTTTCCTTTATTGTTAATTTTTGCTGACGTGGTTTCAGAGTACCTAGTCCGGCAGGTTTCCTGCATAATTTGCTGTACTGTAAGGTAGGTTTTTCCTTGTTGTCCAATAGAAACATGAGAAATCCTTTCCCAAAAGGAACACAGGAGATGACAAGCGGATTTTTACTTCTTTGCAAAATGCCAATCACCAAATGGCTGAAAAATCCATGCTACACTGTGCCTTTGGAATTTATATTTGTGGAAGCAAAGTCCAGGGTCTGTTTTCCTGGTGTGGATGTTTAATTATGCACTCTGTTCAAATACCTGAATATATATCTGTGAAGGAAAAAATGGTGACTCTTCTGTGGTTTTTTTTCTGTATAGCTTTTTAAAAATATTTAAGGGGTTTAAAATTTTTAAACTTCTAAAAATTCATTCTAATGCAAATGTTACAATCTGAGAAACTAAGTTAATTTTTGAGCTTCTACTAGTCAGAAAATTATAATTTTTT
Organism: Chiroxiphia lanceolata; assembly: GCF_009829145.1. Taxonomy (NCBI): domain Eukaryota; kingdom Metazoa; phylum Chordata; class Aves; order Passeriformes; family Pipridae; genus Chiroxiphia; species Chiroxiphia lanceolata. Next base: position 20,413,766 of record NC_045638.1, on the reverse strand, counting down.
TTAACAATTCTGATAAATAATTCTGTGCCTTTGCCAGAGAACAGAGGATGACTCAGCCACAGCTTCACCAGGCAGAGAGTCAGGTGACTTTTCACTCCCAGTCTGGAGGAAGTTTTCTTATTCTTCAAAATCCTGTTCTTTGTTCAAATAAATTTTTCCCAGTATTGGAAAAATCTGAAAATTTGGCAGGCCTAGAATCTCTTTGTGCTCACCCATACGTTCAGGGGGGAGATTTTTGCTCTCCCGTGCTGAAGTAGGTTGTACATCCTAGTGAAAGATGAATTCTGGTTTCCAGTGATCAGATATGCAGTAGTGTCAGGATCAGAAAATAAGGCAGGGCCAGGGGGAGAAACTAGATAATGAATTATTGAAATGAAGTAGGTTCTGTTCTCCAACAGAACCTCTCCTGGTTTTTCAAGATTGAGCCTCTAAAGTGATAGAAGTGCAAACCTATTGCTGCATGGTTTGCATTGGTTCCTATGCTGGGTTTCTCCTTGATTCCCTCTGGAGTCAAGGCTGGCTCAGTTCCCTCCAGCATTGGCTGTGGGTGGAGCTGTGCTCTTGCTCACCAGGCACACTGAGGCTCGGCTCTTTGCCCATGTGAACAGCACAGCAGGGCTGCCACCCTTGAGTTCTCTAAGTGTGATGGGTTTCCTCTTGCTCTAGATCATGTCTGAATGCCCTATGGAAATATGTTCCAGGCAGTGGTTCTCCTGATCTCCCGATTTGAGTCAGACATCCTTTGTGGAACAAGAGAGGGCACCAACCTTCTATGTATGCTGGGTCAACTGTAAGGACTTAAGTCCTTTAAGAGTTACTTAGTATAAAAGGGTGACCCTGGAGACATCCCCAGCTGGAAGGTGCTCTGCCTGGCAGCACCAGGATTCTATGCTGGGGCTCCAACATGTGGCTGTGAGTGCTCAGCCCCTGTGCACATTGGGGCCTGCCTTGTAAAGATCGTACCTTTTCAAAGGTAGTGGTGGTGGCTTTTAAGCAGGGCCCAGAGGAGAAGAAGGAGATGGGGAGCATTTGCCCTGAGGTTGAGTCCTTCCTATCTGCCTGGAGCAAATGGGCTCTCTGGAGTGCTGTAACCTCCCGGGCCTGGGAGCTGCTTCATCATGAAGCTGTTGTTTGTTGGCCTGGAGGGGAAAGTGAGCAGGATCATGACTGTAGCCCAGTGCTAGTGCAGGGGGAAGGGAGGGCTCCTGACCTCCATCTCACCCATGGCTCAGGGCCATCTCATGTCTTAGTGGTCAGTGTTGTGTTGCAGGAGCCTCTCAGGTTTGAACAGCTCTTAGCTCAGCATGGTGCACAGTCCTCCAACAGCGGCATAGTGCCTGTAGGTACCAGTTCTTTTCCAGTTTGCTTTTGCCATCACACTGCACCTTGCTGGGTACCCAGGAGGGCGTTATGTGTTAATTTTTTCATTTAGTGAAATGGGATCAGGTTGTAGAGTAGGTGTCTAATTAATTTTTGTGTATGTATGTGCATACATACACACCAGATGTTGGGTTTTCTCAGCTTGCTTCATCTCTAGTCCAGCAGAACCAAAAAAATCACACACGATTGTTAATGCCGAAAGAGAACTCTGGCAGGATTACAGTAGTCTGCTATTCCTAAAACACTTCTGACATTTTGCTCTTAAGCATCACCCCGAGGAAAAGGTTTCCCCATCTTGCTTCCATGGGAGCTTCCTCTCAGTGGGATGAAGTAACTCCTCTGTAGCTGTGCAGCCCATCAGCATCAAACACAGCAGTGAAAAACAGTGCCCTGCAAACAGGAAAACATTACCCTCCATCTGTGTGTCAGTGACTCACTGCCTCCACTCAAATCACGAGAAGTGACATGTTAGAACAGTTTAATGGTTTTCTAATGCAGGTTTATCAGCTTTATTTCACGCTGAAGGCTTAAAAAGGTTTTTAGTGAGAGGTGTGTTTAATGCCATTGAACACCCATTTAAGGAGAGAGCTGTTTAGGAGTAACTACATACCCGGGCATTTCCCTTTTGACAGTGCAACTCTATTCTCTCTGAATGTATTTGCCTTTTTTTTTTTTTTCAGTCCAAAACTCTTTTTTCTGCCATAGTCTTACAATTTTCTGAATGAAGAGGCAAAGAGCAGCACTGGAAACCCAAATCTGGTGGTGCAAAGTTCAGCTGTGTGTGGCATGAGGAGGAAAACTGGGTAGCACCCATGACCCTACAGCTATGGCTTTAGAGCTCTGTGGTAGTAAAACCATTTGGTTCAGAAGGGAAATTCCCATGTTTTTGTGAGGAAGAGGACTTGAGGGAAACCAAGAATAGAAACCATACATACTGCTACACTGTTAGCCTGATTTCCAGTCTGTCCTGTCTCCTGAATTTTAGTTTCTTACCCCAGATGCTGAAGGCTTTCAGAGTTTTCCTAATCAAATCTTGTTTCCTTCAAGAACTAAGGATGTGGGGGGGTTGATACACCCTGTGGAGTTCATCTGTCCAAGCTGCTGAGCTGTTAGCAAAGGGGTGTCTTGTAATAGACATTTTTGAGATCAATTTGAAAACTGCAGATGGATGTTCCAGAGTCAGCATTGCTTCCCTCCTGCTTTTTCCACAGCCCCAATATCTGCACTAACAAGTAAATTTATTGGAGGGACCTTTCAGACTCGCTGGAAAGAGAGATGTGAGTTTAACATTTTTTTAATATGTAGCCAGTTTTGGCAAAAGTTCCACTTGAAGCTGGTAGGGAAAGTGCTGGGATTTTTTTTCCCTTCTCTTTCTGACATAACTCAGCAGCTGAACTAATTTTGCTCAGACTTTCCAAGAAAACTCATATGGGGAGCAGGCATTTGATACTTCATACCAGAAAGAATTGGTTTCTAAAAGGAGAGTCATCATGGGAAGGAGCAGGAAGCAGGATGCTGGGATGAGATTTGCCCCTCAGAGGAGGAGAATGCCTCTCAGTAGGAGAAAAGGAGAAGAGGGAGTCAGGCTGTCATGGAAGGGTGGGGAAACCCTGACAGTTGGTTATCAGCTCCTGAGGTGTAGTGGTGCACTCCAAGTCCCGTCATGCCTCCCTTTGCCTGTGCTCCTGGACAGCACTGTTATCTTCTCTGTGTTCACTCTGTAAGCTTGTGTAGTGGCTGAGGAGTGGCTGAAGGCTGTGATTTGGTCTGGAGGAGTCTTTTGGGCCTCAGTTTTCTGCCATTTATCTCAAATGTTCCCTCCTACCTTCCCCTTCTCTCCCAGGCCCTCTCCCTTGTGATCTGGTGCCCTGTGTTTTTTGAGCTCTTCTGTGGCTTCATGATTTTTTTCTGTAGAGGTTATGCAGGGTAAAGCTGCACATCAAAGATGTGACTGTGTTTAGCTTGCCCAGACTATCATAGCAGGAAACTGCCTAATATATGGTGGTGGGGCCATACAGTAAAATGTTGCAATATTTTACAGTACTGTTTCTCATACTACAGCCTGCCTGTGCTAGTGTGGTGGGAGACTGAGGGTTTGCAGGGCTATTTACTTGTATATGGAGATGGTGAAATTAGTCCTTGAATTGTAGGAAAGGCATTTTAATACCCGTTTTCCCTCTGTATTTTCCCAGTTTAACTATTCATTGCTTTTTATGTGCCATATTATGTTTCCAAAAAAGCCTGTAAGTGGGTTCAGCGTTTTCTGGTTATTTTCAGGAGTCTGAACTAGATTTCTCTGATTTAAGATGTTAACATCTTTTTAAAACTCCGTCATTAAGACAGAAGGTCAATAGCTCAATTGGTTTGTTCAGTCTGAATCTTCTAAGTTGAACAGTCTTAAATTGCCTGTAGATATTTTTTGTCCTATAGAAAATTACCCATTTAACTTTCTGGGGATTCAGCCTGCTTGCTTTGCTGAAGACATCTTCCTTGTAAAATCACCCAACAGCATCTTACTTCTTGTTTCATAACTATTTATCTGCCTCCTATATCCTGTGCGATGTCATGTTGATGTTTCTAGATCATCATCTACATGGCAGGTGGTGGAAAGGGAATTACATCCACACCCCCTTGGCCTTCGTGGCTCCTGATCTTGGTCTCTGACCCCTCCCCAAAAGACATACACCCCTAATCATCTCCCTGTACTTTTCATTCATGTCTTTCATGGTGACCCTGCTAATAATCTTGCTTTCTGCTTCCTAAACTATCAGGCCCATTTTCTCTGGCTAGGTGGTAGTGAAGACTTGTGGCGTAACCATGCTCAGCTCTAGGAACTTTCTTCCTCAGCCTTATCCTCTTATGGCTCTTTCTGAACGCTGACTCGTCCAACCCAAACTGTTCTATGATTCTCTGATTCAGCTCACTCTGCTGGGAGCACTGACATCCTATTCAGTTCAAGCCCTGTGTGGAGAGTGCTCTGTGTCCCTCTCTATGACGAGATCTAAATCCCTTGAGATGGGGGATGGATGGATGCTGGCAGAGCACTCGGCTCTCGGGACGAGGTGCCTTTGCTTGACAGATCACATTGAGCAGTTAATGGCCATGAGACTGGGGCACCATGCTGGGGTGTTTTGAGAACTTGGTACATGGAATAGTCAATACAAATATTAAGGGCACAGAGCGTGGCAAACCATCTGTCAGTATGAAGGTATCTTGTGATGATTGCCAGTAAAATTGCATTGTTCATTACTGAGTGCTATAGAAAATAAATCCCAAGGATTTTCACAGCCCCCATGCTCCTTCATTTGTGCAGTAGCTGCTGTCATGTCATACCACATGAACGCAGCTCATCCAACTATTCAGGTCAGTGGTGGGCTCAACTCTGATGGAGTCATGATTGAAATGACCTTGAATCGCTTCAAAAGCTTTGTGTCTGGAGTAGCATCTCCTCTGTTTCATCACTGTAGGTGTATTGGTACTAGAGCATAGAAAAGCCCTGAGATGTGCCATATTCTCCTTTTGTGTGTTGGCTGACGGGTGACACATTTGGAAGAGATGGAGCAGGTGATGCTTTTGACGCCCTGAAAAAGTCACTCCAAATGTGAATTGAGGAACTTGCAACTGGCATTTATGCTTCTGCTTTCTTCTCTCAGCCTCTTGCCACATTCACTTATTCCTTATGCTACAGCAGAATAGAGGTATGCTTTGCTGCCTGCATACTGTCATGTTTCACACAGAACATCCCCACTGCTATCTTCAAGGAAAACAGCCTACAGACGAAAGCACACAGGTGAACATTCATCTGCTAGAAACATTTGAAGTGTTGAAGTAATTCAGTAACTGTGATCTGTTGAAAGTAACTTAAAACTTGTTGGAATTGCGTTAAAAATCATACTGCCTGCCTCAGTGAATGTGTCCAATTAAAACAGAAAACAGGATGAGGAGAACATAGCATGGAACTAGCATGTCTAGGAGCAATAGGCCAGGGCCAAGACTTTTCCTTTGATGACTGTTCAGCTAGTTGTTTTCCATCAGTATACTTTTCTGCCCCTTTGAACCATGGGATGTTTTAGTCTGTTCTTGCCATGTCAAATACATTTCAGATCTGATCAGTCAGTCAGCATACTACCTAGAATGTCAGTTCACTGATAGAACTCTTCTAGTTGTGGCTTTTACATTTGCACATGCTGTTACAGTGCTCTAAAGCTGGGAGTTTGTCAGCATTTTCACTGTAAATGCAATTTATTGCTCTTGTATAAAACTTACCTCCAAGCTGCAGTGTATCATACAGCTGATCCTAATCACATGATGAGTTTACTCACTGTGAGACTTGCAGAAAAAACGTGACCCTAATATAATAATACTACTACCTTTTGGTTCTCGAACAAGAAGTGAGTAAATGTAACAGAACAGACCTTGTGTCCATGCAGTACCTGCTGTGCTTGTTGGCATGTCCCAGTCCATCAGCAGCTCCCAGTGTTCACACCCTGGCTTCTCTAGGCTGTTTGCATGAATCTGTTCTTGTCTTTATTTATGTAGGAGGTTTCAGTGATTACTTAAAAATTATCTGGCTTTCTGCAGTCATAAAGCTTCACAGGCTAATCTTTGGACTTGCTCTTTTGGGCCTTACTTCCAGCTGCTCTCATGCATTTGACATTTGTAGGGTAACAGTTCTTTCTTTCTGGCTTCAGAATACTGTGTGCCAGGCATGGCTAGTTGGGAGATCAGGGACTGACCATCAGGCTGATCTGGCCCAAGATTTCCAGAAGATATCTAGGGTTATGTGGTAGCCAGGAGAGCATCTACCAGGAGGCACAAGTGCCAGACTAGTACTGTGACCTTTCATGATTTGTGAATGGATCCCTGCTAGGACCTTGCTCCATCTACAGGATCACAGTAGTCTGGCATGGGTCTAAATCCAGGGAAATCTGTTAATCTGAACCCTCTGAGTTCCAGAGGTATGTAGTTCAGTCAGATTTCTTTGTTTTCTAGTTCAGTTTCTAGAAAGAACCTATTTGCAATTATTAAAGCAGAGTGTTGACACAAATGTTCAGTTATAGATACACTAAACTAGTCAGTAAAAATGAGAGCTGGCTCTTAAGAGCTGAAGAGCTATTGTATTGTAGGGAATAAAATGACTGATGGAATTCAAAACTGATAAAGGCTAAGCAAAGGGGAAAATGTCCCTAAGAGATCACAGAATGATGGGCTTCAAACTGGCTGTTGTTTCTCAGGGAGTCATGGCAAGCTTCTCAGTGAAAATGTTGGATGTCTGCCCTAGGAAAAGTTGGTGGGATGCCAGAAATTATTAGAAAAAGAATATGGGGACTAAGTGGGAAACATTAGCCCTTGCACAAATTATGTTGCATCAGCATCTGAAAAAGTAGTGGGAAGGACAACAAGGACATGTAAGACATGGAACAACAAAGGGGCAAAATGCATATGTCAGACAATTCCTCAGCAAGACTTAACACCTTTCAGTGTATATAAGCTCTGTCAGAGCATCCAAATCTCTTAGATGCTCAAGTGTGAGGAGATGCATTTGTTACTAATTCTGCATGTCATTATGTTACAATGTTTTCTTTTCAGTTGGTAGTGATCAGATGAAGATGTCTACCTCTGACATCTCTTTGTGATCAATAAACAGAAATTATCACTTCTGGGAAACAATCTGTCTCATTCTAATATAAATAATTTCCTTCCTCTCCTCAGCTATGAAGGCAGTCTAGATTTTAGTGTCCAGAGTGTATTGCTGCAGTACACCTGGCTACAGTTCAAGCTTGGATGAGATTAATTGGCCCTTAATTTTTGTGTATTAAATATCTCTAACTAAGTTATTAAATTATTATCTGTAACTGGAGTAAGGCTCCAGTTCTGCTGGCAGAACTGAAAGCATCTCTGCAAGTTTGTCTAAGAGGGCAAGTTAGCTTATCCTGAAATAAACTTTGTAGATTTTTACAAATACTGAAGTGAGAGAAAGAAATGCAAAATAAAGAGAAAGAAAGAGATGCTTATGGTGCTTAGTGCTAGGACATAAGATGGACACTCTGTAGTACTAAGTTCAAAAGTGCTTAACTGTGTTTTTTTTACTAAAATTGGATTTTGCATAATCTGATATCACATCTCTGCTTTCAAAAGCATAGTACCTGAAGTGAACTTTACGGCTGATAATCATCCAGTTCACTGCAACTTCCAGGTACTGATATGCTACCTAGAGTTCAAAGCTTATTTGTTTTCTTAGTCTTCCATGGCCCTGTGGTCTCTAGCACATTTTTCTCTCCCTGGACGTGTTGTGTAGCACGTATTTTTGAGGTAGATTCAGGCTGAGATTGTAATTATCCTACATACTTGTGGTCTGGCCTGGTATTATCCATCACAATACTGTCATGTGCTGGCCACTGACAACATACTTAAAAAACTATTTTTTATGTGATATAACTAACATGTTGGGTAATTTTCTTGTGGTATGAAGGAAAACTTGCCAATGCTTTGAATAGGAGAGTTCCCAGAAGTTTGTTTATTTAGCGGGTTGGGGCTGCCTCGTGCAAGTGAGCAGTCCGAGCTGCATGTTCTTTACAGGTCCTTCTTTGCTGTATGGGAAGAATAAGGTGAATTAACTGGTCTGCAAAATATCACAGTGTTGCAAAATAATAGCACAGTCTAATCCTTTCACCTCATTTCAGCTTCCGGTTCCAGTCCTGGGAAGACACTGGGCTCAAGGCCCTCTTGCAACTTTATCTACCTGCAGTCAGCCACATCATCTCACCTTCAGATTCTCATTTCACTTAGCTGATGTAGGAGTGTGCTCTCACCTCTTTGGCAAAGTATTGCTGTTCTCAATTGTCACTCCTTTTAACTTCTGATTTTTAAATCACCTCAGTCCTGCAGCAGCTTGTTTGTGCTCCACAGCTCTGTGTAGGACACCTGCTCTGCCTTCAGTTTCCTTCCTCAGGCTGCGACTCCCTTGCTTGATTCTCTTTCAGACAAACGTGCCACGAGGTTACTTGGAGATTACTTCATTTCCACACTTTAAAGGGCTTCTTTAGTGTTACAATGATGACCTGCTGATTGCCTATAATATAATGCTTTTTTCAGCTGCTTGTGCTCAGCACATTGTCTGTGTCATCCAAAATTTCTACATGCTGAAGTGCAAAGAGCAGACACTGACAAAGCTGAGTATTCACATTTATTACACTGCTAAATCCCCACCAGGGCAAAAAATTAAATGGAGACATTTCAAGTAAAATAGTTGAAAATGGGGAGAGTGGGGAAAAAAAGGCAGCAAATAAAGGGAGCCGAGCAAAGTATCATGGTGTATGGACAGTCAATTAAAAGCTTATCTACCGCGTTTCTGCCTGTTCCAATTACAGAATTGGGAAATTTCCTCACAGATTCAAAGATCCAAATTCTTTACTTGTGACATCCTGTGGCAGTTTGAGCCACATTAGAAATCCAAAATCCAATTTCCAGGCTTCCTCCACCCCCTCCCACAATTTATCCTAACACCGGAGAGAAACTTTCAGGCCAGAGGCTTCTGGAGGGGAAGGGGGAAGTATATACATTTATTTACACAAATAAATACTATATAAACTAAAGGCAACTATATATATATTACATTTCTGTCAGTCAGTCCTTTCAAGCTCCTCCTTTAACTTTAGTCCAGGAGCAGCTTTTCAAGGCTGATACGTAACACAGTCTTTTGCTGTGGGAGTGTTCTGGGCTCCTTCACACTGCCCCGTCACCAAGTTCTAGTTGTTTGTTGTAGTTTCTCTCCTCACAGGGTCCAAGAAGATAGTCCCGAGTCCTTACTCTTCTGCTGTTGGTGATTTCTCTCTCTCATACCTCGGTTCGTAGGCTGCTGCAGTGTAGCTTAGCTTATCAAGTGTCCACGTCCTGGAATGTTGATTTCTCCTCGGGTTTTCAGTTGTCCTGAGTTTTAGATCACAGCAAAGACATCCTCCGGGCCCCCCTCTCTCTCTCTCTCTCTCTCTGGGGGTCTGTCTCCAATTCTTGCGTGGGATTTTCTCCCTAGCAGTCGAGCCTCCTCCAGCCTGTCCACCTGGCTCTGCTCCAATGCTGAGCCTTGCATGCACTCTCACTAAACAGCAAGAGGGAAAAACACAACCCTCCTCTACAGCTTGGCTGCAAAGGTGGGGGGGGAAGAGGGCCTGGCCGCAGGGCCTGCCTCTCTCTCTCCCACTTACCAGTTGTTTGTGAGTCACATCCCTCACAAACATGCACTCATTCCAATGCTGTCTCTAACTCTGGCCCAGGCAGAGTTAGGGGGGCCGCAGGGCTCCCCTCTTCCCCCGGAGGGGGAGAGAAGAAGCCCAGCCACCCCCTGGCCTTCAACACCTACACGCAGTAGACACCAACAGCAAAACAACCAAGACTGAACTGCCAACCGTTTCCAGTGCTGTGATATATGATTTTGAGCAGAAGCGAACAACATGGACAATGATTGGCTCTCCAGGGAACACTGCCCTGGCACCCAATCACCTCTGAGTCCCCCCAGCCTCTCGGGGGGCCAATTTCAAACTATGACACATCCCCATTCCTGTACTTGTTGGAGGAAAGTTGGTAGCGGCCATTGGTACCATACTGGCTTCATCAGTGACCAGCAAAAGTTATCTCATGTCCGTCAAGGAGCTACAGGCTCTGCAATTTGTTCTATACAACTTCTAAAGTCTGTATCTGTCCCTGATTTTCTTATGCGTTTTTATGTTTTTTTTCCTTGGAATTCCATGATAACAGACTTTTTTAGGCGTGCCATTTCAGATTACAAACCTTAGGTATTCTCTGGAAGATCTCATTTTTCAGGCACCTATTTTAGGATGGATAGGATTAACCACTCTTTATAGCAACACTTTGTTAGAAGCACACGGCTGCATCCTTCAACTGTCCCAGCCCAAGACCCCCCTGCCCAGCTGCTGGTGCTCTCACAGGCCCAGAGTCTGTGCTCATGCTGGGGGACATGGCTGCCACTTTCTCTTGTCCAGATTCAACCAGTAGCTGAGCCTGTATTCCAGAGGCAGACACACAGTTATTAGCTCTTCAATTAGTATGAGTGGTGAGGTTTGTTTCTGGTCATGGTCTTCACATTTGCTTTGTCAGGTCTATGTCTCTGTATATTTTGATTCTGATTTCCCCTCTTTTCCCCATAGTTTTCCAACTGGCAACAACCCTAACCAGACAACTTTGCTGGAACAGGTATTCTCGCACTCCCACATGCCCTCATCCAGGTTTGGTTCTTACCACCTCCTCCCTTATCGTTTGCATTTCTTTTGTGTCCCTGAATGTTCTTGTTCAGGCTTCCTCCTTTGCTCATTATGCTTATTGAATGCTTATTATTGAAATAGGTCCTTGGCCATATACCTTTAAAGGAGCAGGCACTCTGCTGCCACACACCCTTACACTTATCTTTCCCTGTCTCTAGAAGCAGCCCAGGTGTTACCTACAGTCCAGACACAAAACTTTTAGATGGCTGAAGTTAAGTTGTATGAATCTAACCCTCTGTGCCTAAACTATCCCATTTAACAAAGTCTCATGCTACTCCTCTCATCGGGAACATTGTCAGCCTTTTCTGGAGCTTGTCATAGTAGCCACTACTTTGGGACTTGACTTTTAAAGGAGGTAACAGTCATTTTTGCATGAATTTATTGACATACTTGTTTTTCCTCTACATACAGATCCTAATATGGTCAATGCAGGCGACATGAATGGTTCGGGCAACCTAATGGATTTTTTGGATGAGCCGTTCCCTGATGTTGGAACTTATGAAGATTTCCATACCATTGACTGGCTGCGAGAGAAATCGCGTGACACTGACCGCCATCGAAAGGTAACGGTGTCAGGCTTTGTTGCATCACAGTCCCTCGTCACAGCCATCCTGGTAGTGAGGAAAACAAGCAGTTTTCCAAAGTTATTGCTTCCTGTCTTGTTGTATGACTTGAGGAGGAATTCTAAAAATATGGATGTGGGATGTCTTGAGTTTGTAAGTATGAAAGGGCTGCTGCAACTTAATCAGCAGAGCAACTCTAAAAAAATGATTGGGACAGTGGGGAGTAGAGAAATTGTGTACACAGTCTGGGAGTGTAATTATTTTAAACATTGTACTCTAAAACTGTGTCAGCCTGAATCAGCAACATATCTATGTTTAATTTCAGATTACAAGCAAAAGTAAAGAATCCATATGGGAGTTCATCAAGAGTTTGCTGGATGCCTGGTCAGGATGGGTTGTAATGCTTCTCATAGGACTACTGGCAGGTACATATGTGTTAGTGCTACAGTTATGCCTGAACCATCCCACCCAAGTTGCTGCAGTGCTATCTCCTTCTGGTTTTACTTCGTTGTCTCTCCACTGATGCTTCAGGCTAAAAAGACAGCTTTGCATCCATGCAGTTGTGATCCCTAGTAAATATACCTACTTGCAAATCTCCCGCTGAGTGCTGACCTAGAAAAAGTGTTGTTCACCAGTAGAGGGATTTTTCTATTGCTTTTGCTTCACACTCAGTGGGCTACTTTGACTTTCTGAATCTTTGATTTACAGAAGTCAATTTTATTGGTAGGATTTTTTTTCTTGTCATCACTTACTTTAATTTTGCAAGTAGAAAATATGATGTGGGGAAAATGTTGGTTGTAGACACTCAAAGGGAAGCTTTATAAATTGCTGTATCCACTGGGTTATCTTCTTTATATGTGTGTGAGGCAAAATACAGTTTCAGACTCAGTTTCAGATCTGCTTCCAGGCCAGACAGACATTACATATTTAACAGCCTGCTCAAATTCACATGGCAAATTCATTAATTTCCTCAATTTCTCCTGTCTTCTCCTCAGTTAAGCACATCTTTCAGCTTGGAAAGCTGCACTTCTCTTACCAAGCTGAGACAGCTGCCATTTTTTATGCTTTTTCAGTGAGGTCAGGGCGCTCTTGTGTCATGCTGCTTGGTAAAAGCATGATGTGAAGTTTCACAATTTCCAAGGAGTGATGAGAATTTACTTCTCAGTATCTGTCAAATCAACATTTTTATTACAGTTTTTAGGAGCCTCAGAAGTACCAGTGAAGTATTTGAGAAAACACTGCTGAAATAACAAATTATGTTATTTTGTAGACATGTAATTGTTTCCACAAAAGCTTTGGTGGGAGGGTGAGATGGGAAGAGAGTTTGATAGATTGTGTACTACCAGGGCTGCTGAGCCTTGCCTGAAGGCCAGGGTTGGCCTTACCTGGGAAGGAGAATTCTGCTTGCAAATAAAGTTAGAGCGAGCCCTTCAGGGCTCTAGTGACCTCAGTAATCCCCTGGCTCATACAGAGAATGTGGTATATATGCACACATTCCCAGTTTAGTAAAAATATCCCAGAAGGTTTGATTCAGTTCCAGTTTGCAATGAAACCTTATGCTGAAGTCTTAAAGGCTGTCAAAAGCCAGAGCTGCTGACCTCAGATAAGATCTAATGCTGATACCTCCAGCTTGGGAATTGAGGTTGAGGATAAGCTGCAGCTGAGTTCTGTTAGCTTCTGCAGCCTTTTCAATGACAAGCGTGCAGAGCAGTAAGTTTTACCTCAAGCAGTCAAGCCAAATTAGTAATTTTTTACACTGGGACAAGGACTTGTGAATCAACCAGAGAACAAAAATTACCCATGACCTGTGCTGAGCCCTGCTGAGCCCTGCCATTGAAATGACACACGTGCTCTGTGCCTTCACCATTTCTGGGACAGGGCAAAGATGGAGAGTCATCACCTCAGCCTCAGTAAGGGGTCAACACGCCTTTTTTGAGTGTAGGGGGGAATAATTGATGAATGGATGAGGTTTCTTAGCCAGGTTTGGGGAGGGAGGAGGTGAGGTTGATGGTGCCATCAAGAGGCACCTCATGTTGTTTTCCTCTCTACTTGAAGTACTCCTTGTGTTGCCTGCTCAGAGAGGAGAGTCTGCTGTGAGGGTACCTATATGGTCACCCAGGTTGCGTGGACCAGCCTGGCTCCTCCACAGTTCCTCTCCTGCTGCACAGGCAGAAGCTACCGCTGCTCCACGGAGAGCAGCCTGGCTCAGCCACATGGACACTGGTTGAGCTCTTGGGCAGCTGGGTCCACGCATTACCAAAGGCAAGGAGAAATTGTGGCAAGGACTGGGAGAGGAAGAGGAAAGTAGCAGCAGCAGTACCCACGGTGTGAGGGTCCTGTGGAACATCCTGACCCTGCTGCCTCTGTGCTGGGGATGGAGAGCAGCAAGATGGGACTCATGGGGAATGGGCTGGCAGGGGCCAAAGTTTCCAACATCTTTCCAAATGCACTTGGGTGATTTACCCAGCAAGGAGTTTAAAGTGAGCTTAACTGATCTACAAGCCTAAATCCCACCAATTTTGTCAACTGTATCTTTCAGATTGTGCAATACCTCAAAGGCAGCACCTCCACAGTCAACACAAGCCATTGAGGCCAAACAGAGAAATCCTTATTCTCCAGTGTTCCTGCCATTGGGCTCTGTTGCTCTGTGCATGTGTAGCTGCACTGAGCAAGTAAATCTTAGTTCTTCTCTGGAAAACGTGTAGTATATGGCATATAGCTTTTTCCTCCTTCTGTGGATTACAAAGTATTTGGCAAAAGGGATTTTATCAGCTGCATAATTAAGTCTTAGAGGTACTGAGGTTCCTGTGAGCTTTTTATATTAGAAAATTGAATGTTTGGTCTTCATTATGTTTACTGATTTTATTGGGGAAAATAATGTCAAAAGCCTGTCTTCCTTTACACCTTATGCTGGGTAGCATTAATATGCATTGCCTGGTTAAGAGTAATGTAAACTTTGAAGATTGGGGTAACTACAGAGAATGCTAAAGATCCATCAAGAGATTCAAGAGGCACAGCATTTGGTGGTCATGTCCAAGGGATGAGGATTCTTTGTTTCCTGAAACTTTCAGAAAACAGGAGAAGAATTTAGAGCTTACTGCAAGACTCAGGAAGCTATGCAATCTGAAGTTGCTAGCAACACAATGATTCATCATCATCTAAGAATATAGTTCCATAGAAACTTGGGAAAAACGGAAAAGAGTAAGCAAGAGTAAGGGAGGGTCTTCATGAAAGAAAATAATTGGTACAGACGTCATCACTCTGCTGTGGAGCCTTTCTTTTATGTGCGATCCTGTCTAGTATATCTGTATAGTTCTTCAGATTATTTCCATATAACAAAAAGTCTTCACTGCTACCCTAGTGACCAATCCTTGCCAGTGTCCTTCTTAAGGGTGTAAGAAGATATGCTTACATGTAAGACTCTGTGAAGACTGGTGGTGGTTTTGTTCTTTGGAACTAAAACCAGGTTCCACTTGCCTGAATTATTTGAAATATATTTCTCCCCCCCCCCCTTACAGAAATGAAAAGCAGAAAACTTTAGTTCCAGGTCAAATAAACCAGCTCTTGGACCCACCTGTGTGCCCTAGCTGCTAGAGGAAAGGGGATCAGCCCCCACCCCTGCTTCATGTAATTACATTCTTAGCAGGAGCCATGAAGCTAAAAGTTTTGGAAACATAAAACCAAACCAGTTCACATTTTCCAGAGCTTCTCCCCCCTCCAGTGTTTTAGTCCTGCAGAAATGCACTGATAAATTCTGTTCAAATCCATTACTGGTTTTCTGAAATTATATTAATGATTATTTATAAAGATAATATGAATTCTGCTTTCCACTGTATATGAGAGGGGTTTGGAAAACACTAAATGACTCTTCTATAAGTTGGTGATTTAATTCTTCCCAGAAAGTATGGACGTAGGACAGAATGCAGGTCTGTGTTCTGGCTGCTCCCAGCCTCCTGTTCCTGCTCTCCTTGCATTAGTGGGGACCCATCTGCTCTCAGGGAGCTGCTACTGGGGCAAATTGTTATCACTGATGAGCAAATGCCCTAGAAAATTAGATTTTTTTCTTTTTTTTGTGTCTGGGCACAGCAAGTTTACCTGTGTCTGTGTCTGGTGGCCACCGGGTGTCACTGTAGCTCTGTGTAATTACTGGGGAAAGGCTGAAATAAGAGTTGGTTTGTTACAGGGAGGATTTGAAGGATAATTTTATTCTGCATGTCCAGATTGCTAATGAATGTACACACACATGGAAAACCCCATTCTGTTAAGTTCGTAAGTCAAAATTTGGCATCCATGTTGTGTCCGTAATGAAATCATCCTTCTGAAAGGTTGCTGTGTTGGGACCAGAAAGGCTATAGGAAAAAACCCCTATCCTTCTCCTCCACTACCCCTGAAATACACAGCATGGTTTGAGACCTGCAGCTTAGTGTGTGTATAGAGACTCCACATGAAGTCTTCCATATCTCAGCCAGGTCGTGCACCTGCCTGGGACAGGCTGCAAGATCAGGCCTGACATTGGTTATGCCTCCCCTATTTGGCCATCAGTCAGTATGAAAATGATAATGTTTAAAATAAAAGCTTATGAGAAAGCATTGAGGGTCAGACAAACTCATTAATTCCCCCGGTTCTTTGGTAGATTTGTATTTATTGAATCATAGAATAGTTTGGGTTGGAAGGGGCCTTTAAAGTCATCTAGTCCAACCCTACTGTAAAGAGCAGGCAAATCATCAACTAGATCAGGTTACTCAGAGCCCCATCCATCCTGATCTTGATTGGGGGATGGGGTATCCACCTCTCTGGGCAACCTGTTCCAGTTTCACTACTCTCATTGTAAAAAACTTATTCCTCATATCTAGTTTAACCCAACCCTCTTTTAGCTTAAAACTATTACTCCTTGTCCTATTGCAACAGGCCCTGCTAAAAAGTCTGTCTCCATCTTTCTTATAAGCCCCCTTTAGATACCGGAGGACTGCAGTAAGGTGTCCCCAAAGAATTTTACTTCCCCAAATCACTCCCCCCTCCCCCCCCCGATATTAAAATGAAAGATATTTTCCTTGCAACGTGATACTTTTTAATGCCAATATTTCTTTTTCTGCATTTCATTTCCCAGGCACATTAGCCGGAGTGATAGATTTAGCTGTGGATTGGATGACAGACCTGAAGGAGGGTGTCTGCCTGTCTGCCTTCTGGTACAGCCATGAGCAGTGCTGCTGGACGTCTAATGAAACTACATTCGATGACAGGGACAAATGTCCCCAGTGGCAGAAATGGTCTGAACTTCTTGTAAGCCAGTCTGAGGTACGAGAGACCTGATTAGTTTGGGGTCACAGCAGGCCAGGCAATGCCCTTTTTTCATACTTGCTGATGTTCCCTCCAGAGAGTTTCTCTGAAAGAGAAAGTAATAAACTGAGCACGCTGCAAAAAAAGACATTTCCACAAGCAATCTGCTTAACTTGGAAGAGATCCTATTGTTTCAGTGTAATGGAAAGTGGAAAACTGTGAGATTGTACTCTCTTTTTATCAGTATTAAACTAAAAGGGTTTCATCATACACATAACATAATCACCAGGGGACCTGAGCTGCCCTTTTTTTTTTCCCTTTCAAACACAGTTTTATGGGACAAAAAAAGATGAGCACTGACAAATACATTTAAGAGGAAATTTTCAGGATTGCAGATGAATTTTTATGTATTCAGATGCTGTGAGTAGTAGAGAGAACTGCATAAGAACTGCTTGTTTATCCCTTGCAATCATTTTCTCTATCAGGCATCATGATATTTAGCTAGCACCAAAAGCTGGCAAAAGTGAAAGATTTGCAGGGGTAGAGGACAAGAAGGGAAGAACTGATCTGGACTGGCATGAAACTTATATTTTAAGATTTTTTTCTTACTTTTTTATGGTAGTAATTTTAAGGACAAAAAATGCTGTTTCAAAGCAAAGCAGATGAAAGTTTCATTTTGAAGACAATCGAAAGAAGCCTCTCTATATACCATTTAGCAGATGGCACGTTAAAAAAATACAAAAAAGGACATTTTATTTTCAACCTAAGTTATTCAATGTATTTAATAAAATTGATCCCTTCACAAGGCAAATTTTTGGCAAAGTCATTGTCTTAAATCCCTCTCGCCTTGTCATTTCTGCAGCTGACTTGAATCTGACAATAACTGAATATGATATGGAGGTTGGAGAGGTTATCTGAGATCTTCTCCCAATGTGGATGTAGTCTAGTCTTGCAGTGTTTGAGGACACCTTCATTGCCTTACAAGTGTGTCACTCGTGTTCCCTTCAGTGCTGCTTTAGGTTTATAGTACAAGTAGTACTAGATGAGAGTGTCTGTGAATATGTATAGCTCAATTTTCAATAGTTTCCACTAACTAACCATAATGGAAGTAGTGGGGTGCTCACTATTCCTGAATATTCCCACCACATAATCAGAGGCAAAAATCTCTCAACACAGTTGCTGATCACAGTGGCAAGTTTCCCTTTACCAGAGGTTTGCTAGGTTCACCCTGGTTTTCATGAGCAGGTAGTTTGGGTGGTTGTATCTTTGCAACAGTGAAGAAATATTACTCTGGTAAAAAGCTGCAGGACTGGGGACAATGCTGTAATTTAAGAGAACAAAAAAATGTGGGAAGGGAAAAAAGAGGAGGCTGTTACAATTGTTAGGGGATTTGGAAATCCTGTGCATGTGTTTGACATGCTGTTACTCTGGCTGAAATATATAAACAATGCCTATCCTTGAGAAAATTTATTGCTTTCATATGCTATTTGAAAACAGCAGTCACAACTGTTGTATGCCATGGCCTATAGGAGAGATATCAGCAAGGTGGGCACTGTGAAACTTTACTCACTTTCTATTCAAATTGAGCTTCTCACCCCCTGGTGTACTGTCAAAGTAGGAAAAAAAGGTTCATCTTCACTTAGTTTTGGGTTCTTTCTAAGAACAAATGGACCTCTAAGATCTGTGGGTTCCTGGCTGCCATGGTCTGATGGATGCTGTAAATTTTAATATTATAGCTGTCTGTTACTATTACACTGAAATCCCAGGCAAAGCCCAACAAAAATGTGAATATGGAAAGTAAAAATTCAGTCTCATAGAAAAAGTCTGACAAGTTTTGCATGATATGGTTCCTGTAGTAGTAGCGAACTCTAGCAGGTATCAAAATACACTGAACTTGACTGAGTTTCAGAATAATTTTGCCTTTTTTTTTTCTATGTTGTTTCTCTTTGTGCCTGACATTTACATAACAGCCCTATAAAACAGGAGTGTGCATTGGAGCACACTTTAGGCAAAAAGTATTTAGAACAGTTTCCCTAAAGGTACTCCAGTTAGACATGTCTTCTTTTTTTATGCATGACTGTGATTCTTTCTCATCATAGCCAACTAAATTTGACATTTTGAGGACTGAGATTTACATCAGTTCTTCCTTGTGGTTTTGCCAATTTATGGCTGTGATAAACCCTGTACATATGTTTTCACTGAGAATTGTGACATTTCCTATGGCATCTCTTGAAAAATGTTTCCGTTCTAGTACTCCTATAAAATGAACCCAGAGCAGAGGCTTGATACAAATTATTATGGAAAATATAATAGCACACTAGACACCTGCCAGGCTATGTTTTCTTCCCTAAACACTGTTTTGTAGGTCAGTTATACTCTTCAGCCCTCTGGTCCTGAATGACTTCCAAAGAGCAGTGGTAGAGGGTTTTTCGATGTGAAGAGAGTTTCAAAACCTCAAATACACTGGCGGATCAAAAGCTTATCAGATGTCACTCAGTTCAGATCTCTGGCCAGTATCTGGTGATCTGGACCTTCCCTGTTCTGCAAATACAGTTTGGTCCCAACCCCAACTTCACTGGAGCTGAGGACTCCATTTCTGATGCCTGTCCGAGGTAGAGGAAAGGACCCCGTGTCTTCCATGGATCATAACACTGGACCCAGCAATGGACTGTATTCCCATCCCAGAGTTTCTGTATCTCCTGTCATGAAGCTGAGACCTGCAAGACAAGGAAACTCCTCTATACCTGGAACCCCATTCTCAATTTTGCAGCCTTGAATCTGTCAGTCTTGAGGAGACACACTGCTGTAACACCCGTAGGAAGGAGTCTGAAAACTGTGAGATGCCCCACAGAGTCAGGGTAGAGCTGTGGGCCTCTGGAGAAAACATACATTGGATGCCATCCTGAGGCATGTGGTTTCTTTCAGTGTTCTGAATTTGTAAGGGTTATTTTCGGTTGTGTTCCATTTGTATCTAAACTGGACTGACACCAGATCTGAAATATTGCTTGGTCTTGCAAACTAAAAGACAAAATTTTTCTCTGTTTCCCTACGTGCTTCATTACTATCTCTTCCAGGGTGAGTCTTTCAAGCCACTAGTGGGAAAGGTTATAGCAGGATCACCTCTCCTGGTGAGCTGTTTTGGTCTCTGATTGCAGTGTACATGCTTAAGACTTCTGCTGATTCAGGGCCTTAGTAATGGCATATAGTGGATAAGAAATGAGCCATTTGCTATACTGACTTAACTGCTACTTCACTTCCCAAAGGTCTTCATATTATTAATCATTAGAAACTGCTGCAGTTGAACCTGAAGAATGCCAGATATCTGGAAAATGTAACAATGAAAGTTGTCCCAAGGGATAAGGTTGAACTGGCCATACAGACTCTTGTGGGGTCCTGCCACAGAGCTGTAGGTGTATATGCGATTGCAGTAACGAGCTGACATAGTTTTCTTATGACTTCTGAGTTGTGAAAGAAGAAGAAGTAAAAAGAAACAAAGTTAATTTGACTCCAGTGAATTTAGAAGCAAAATTACAGCTTTCGCTCAACGTAGTAGGGCCAAATTTTTATCAAGGCACTGGCCTTCTTTGGAGGTACTCCAGGCTCACACTGACAGGAGGATTTTGCCCTGAGGCAAGATATCCAGAGTTTTCTGTAGAGGAAGAGTAAATATTGTCATAGCTGCTTGTAATTGAAAGCACTAGGAGAAGACATTCACCAGGCTGTCTTCAGCTGTAGCAACAAAGATCCATGGTTACTACAGCTGGATGTCAATCACTGCAATTGTGGGATCCATGACTGCTTAGTCTCAGGGCACTGGTGGATAACACTGTATTGCTCTTCTGCTGTTATCAGCAAGGCCAGCTGCCAACTTCAGCAAGCACAAGAGGACCTTAACAAATTGCACTTCTTTCAAATATACCCATAAGGACAAGGGCAGTGGTTTCCTTACTGTATTTTCATTTTGGGCAGACCTAGAAAATTAAACTAGCAAACATCTATGCTGTTAAATGTTGATTCCTTGCAGGCTTGAAAACAGGGAGACTTCTCAGCTCTAGGTTTTTTATGACTGGGAACAAGGCTTGGCCAGCTCTGTTAACTGAAGACAGAATACAACTGATTAATGCCTGTTTTCCTGCTTGATTTATCGTAATGTTGATATCCAGGCTGCTGTCCTGCAGAGCAAAGACAGGGGCCCCGATGTTCTTGAGCAGCTGGAATTGCATCCGGTAGGAAGAGTTCACTTAGAGGTGAAGGATTCATACCAATTCATGACTGAGGTCCATATCGGTTTTTTGTTCTGTAGTGTCATGTTGCTAGAGGATATTGTTTGAAGGCTTAAGCTCCTTGTATCAATTTGATGCCTCTGACTAGATTCTCTTTTGTCTATGTTGGTAGGGTTTTTGAAATTATTCTAAAAAAATTATGCATGAGAAGAGGAAGAGGTATCCTAAGGCAGATTTTTTAACAAAAGTTTCGACTTGACCATTGGAGACAGGTAGAAAACCTGAAGGTCACTACTGACTGTGCTTTCACTATGGCACTGCACAGTCAACTGTTGTTAATGATCATTAGCATGTCCATTCAGTCAGAAAAGTAAAGCTATTCAACTCGAAGACAGGCATATTCCTGACTGGAATGCTTTTAAAATAGTGCAAAATTGACTGAGGTGTGTCTGAATGGGTTCCGCCAAACTATGGTGTTTTCAAATTGTTTTCAACCCTATCATAGATACCATGATATAGAAGGAAAGGAATTATTTATGGTTTTATCCTTCCCATTTGTGAACTGAGCTGGCTAATGATATACACACGTGTTTCATTTGAAAAGATTAGCATCTGCATGGAGAAATGGCCTTTGAATACCAGCCCTCAGACAAAGATATATCAGGGTCACATCCCCTATCGTCCACCATGGGATGAACACATCAGATTCCTTCATTAGGTGCCTTTTTATTACCAATTGCTTTTGCCCTTTTGACATATTTGTTTGATGTTTTGGAACTTTTTGTAGGTTAGTTTAATTTTTTTTCTTGAACGATGCCCAGCTTACGGTGTTTGGGTCCCTTGCAAACAGACTGTATGGACTAGGTTAAGTGTATATTAGCATGCTGCTTCTTTCCATGAGTAAAAAAATTGTTGGAGTATATAAAGTTTTTGTCCTTCCTGAGGAAAAGCCACAGTTAACATGTAAATGAAAAGATCAGGCTCTGTGCCATCATGACCCCTAGTAGAAGTGTGAGATTTGCCAATCTGCATTTGTCTAACAATGTTTGTTACTGTTATTTTTCTAGGGTGCAAGTGCTTACATTCTAAACTATTTTCTGTACATTATGTGGGCTCTATGTTTTGCTTTCCTGGCAGTCTCTTTGGTCAGAGTGTTTGCTCCTTATGCCTGTGGCTCTGGAATCCCAGAGGTGAGTTTCTCTTTGTGCATGAATATCCAAGTACCAAAGAAAACAATAAAATGATGATTTACCACCTTTTCCCATTCCAGAACTATACTATGAGATAGCATAGAAACAAGAAAATTGTCTTTCCATCTCATCTGACTTCATTCCTTTGTCTATGCTTTTATGGTGCTCATCTAGATTTTTCATAGTATAAAGTATTTGAAGGTCACTGTGACAGATTAATGCACATACTTCTTCATTGCCAGAGCTTGAAATAAAAATCAACATCTCCAAGAGACACATACTCACTAGAAGATTATATAGAATTTTCCTTGAATGAAATTACTTGGGTCAGTTACAAAACCAGTTATTTTCTAGGCTAGGCTCTAAATAAAAGCAAAATAAAAAGAAGAGGGAGGGCTACAAAATTAAGGTTTCCTGAGATGCCCATCATTTGGAATGCCTGAAAAGTGTCTAGTGCACATCTTTTGCAAATTGTGTCCCTGTACACAATGTCATCTACATTATGCCAGCATGACAGCATTATAGCAGCCAAAATATCTACTTGATTTTCAATATTCTACATATCGAGTCTCAGTCCGTATTTAAGCTGTTAGAATGAAAAACCTTGTAATTCAATCAGCAGAGCTACTCAAAATCTTTGAAATCAGAACAGTCTTTTGTTAAAAGTGCTATGGAACCACTGGAAGTGTTATTTAGGAATGTGGCAGAGAGAATCAACAGCCCAAATTTTAGAAATCTTGATATACTTTTGTTCTTGATCTCTAAGAAAAGCATCCAAATGTTTAAAAAAACCCTACCTCAAATAATTTGAAATATTTAAATAATTTCCATGTTTCAAAGTACTCATTTGTGTCTTTGTTACATGTTTAATATATCTGTGGTTTTAAAAACTTTTCATAGTTAACTGTAAAGCTAGTTTCTGAGTGGTAAATCCCTCATGTGAGGTGATGCTCAGCTCCAGTCCATTTCCAGGCCTAGAGTCCAAACCCAAATCCCACCCTATGTGGCATGCACATGTCTTGTGCTCTATCCTAGCCAATCACATGCAAAATTAAGAGAAAAAGCATCAAAATAAGATCTTTCGGACTTTATCATTTCATCATACTTTCATGCTTTTATGGTGCAGGAATTCCAAATATTTAGAACTTTTTTAATGTGTTTTAACTAGAAAAAGCCTGTGGTTGTTTATTTGCTTTTTTTCTTGCTTTGTTAAAGTTGAGTCTAGTTTAACTCTGATCTTGTAAGCCAAGGAGATATATAAGAGTTTCATATTTCTATTGATCTCTGTGAGAGTCCTTACTGACTGTTACGGGGACCACCCATAAAAGCAGTAAAAGTGTGGTCTGCTTAACCCCTGCTCAGATATTGCTGTGGGAAAGCTGCCCTACCTGTGGTTTCTTTCTCTCCATCACTGACTCTTTTCAAGCAGTCTACAACTTTTTAAACGCCACTGGAGTTTTAACTCCATTTGAAAGTTCAGAGTAGAAAAGGTTTCTTTATCTCTTCAACATGTTCTTCCTGCTTTCCAGATAAAAACCATCTTGAGTGGGTTCATTATTAGGGGCTACCTGGGAAAGTGGACACTTTTAATCAAAACAGTCACCTTGGTTCTGGTGGTATCTTCAGGCCTCAGCCTTGGGAAAGAGGGGCCGTTAGTCCACGTGGCCTGTTGCTGTGGAAACTTCTTCAGCAGCCTTTTCTCAAAGTACAGCAAGAATGAAGGAAAGAGAAGAGAGGTGAGGTTGGTTCACGTTATCTCTAATTTCCCTGTCTGATTACTTGGGGCTTCAAAGGACTCATGCCTTGCATGTAAACATTTGTTTTGTAGGTGCTTTCAGCTGCAGCTGCTGCAGGAGTTTCTGTTGCCTTTGGGGCTCCAATTGGAGGTGTGCTTTTCAGTCTGGAAGAGGTGAGACCTGGAAGTTCACTTGCTTCAATAAATATATTTTCATTTGACACTTTTTTCTAAGATTACTCTTTTTTTTCCCAAGTATTTATATGCTTATTTTTCTTCTAAAGCAAAAACGACTTTTGATTTCCAGTAATAAGAAATAACCAGATATTGTAGCCTAATTTGAGTAGCAGAGCAGCACTGGCTTTCTGGAAACAAATTAGATGATTCAATTTGGAAACGTGTCTCTGGGCTGAGGTTTCTCCAGCTTTCTGCTTACTGACGCATGGGCCATGCTGTCAAGCATCCATCTTGTACTCTCTAGACAGCAACTCTGAATTTAGATTTTTTGATTTTTAACTAGTTGCTGCTCCCTGTCTGAAATCTGAAAATGTTTTTCTAATACCTTTGTGAACATATTCTGGTTGTGGTAAGGACTAGTGCTCCCAGTGAAGTAAAATGAAACAGGTGGGGATGGCAGTTAAAAGGAGCACCCTCTGTCACACTCAGTGAAATGTTTATGGTCTCTTCTTGGTTTTAGGTCAGCTATTACTTTCCTCTGAAAACCCTCTGGAGGTCATTTTTCGCTGCTCTTGTGGCTGCCTTCACACTGAGGTCCATTAATCCTTTTGGGAACAGCCGACTGGTCCTGTTCTACGTGGAGTACCACACCCCCTGGTACATGGCTGAGCTCTTCCCCTTCATCCTACTTGGCGTCTTTGGGGGCCTCTGGGGCACCCTCTTTATCCGATGCAACATCGCTTGGTGCAGGAGGCGAAAAACCACCAGACTTGGGAAATACCCAGTGCTGGAGGTCATAGTGATTACAGCCATCACTGCCATCATCGCCTACCCCAACCCCTACACACGGAGGAGCACCAGCGAGCTGATCTCAGAGCTCTTCAATGACTGTGGGGCCCTGGAGTCCTCACAGCTCTGTGACTACATCAATGACCCCAACATGACCCGGCCAGTGGATGACATTCCTGACAGACCTGCTGGCCCTGGAGTCTACTCTGCCATGTGGCAGCTTGCCTTGGCTTTGGTGTTTAAAATCATCATCACGATATTCACTTTTGGAATGAAGGTAAGTCAGAGACAAGTGCAGAAGCTGCCGTGAGCACGAGACACAGATGGGTTGCCATCGGCAGCCTTGGTCTGGCTGGCAGGGCTTGTGTGCCTCTGACCTAGGCCCAGCACGTGGGTGCTGCTGAGATGCTGCTGGCTCACCTGCCTGCCAGCACCTTGCTCTGTGGGCCGCTGCTTTTCCACCTTCTAGTCATCTGTGCTTTTGTTAGGTGAAGAAGAAATCTGTATGGGAGTTTAAATCTGCTGTTGCCAATAAGCAAATTCAAGATGATTCCCACTGCAGCTGTTTTTTAGCTCTGTCATGGATATGGACTATTTACATTGTTGTTTGTCTAGGTAGATTAATGTCTTAATGTGCCTCAAGGTAGCTATTCTCAGGGAATTAATTATTTTAAATTGACTATTTTACACATTTAAAGCATCACAAAAATATAAAAGTATCTGAAAAGGTCTATTTTTGAATCTTTTTAAGAACTGTAGCTTGGAAAAAAGAGGGAATGAATAGGAGGACTAATAGATATATGATTTGATTATTCTGGATTTGCAACTTTTTCTTTCAACAAATCCTCCTCCCCCTAAACGAATGATGAAAGGTTCAAGAACAATTTATCCAAGCTTTCAATATATACTAAGATGTTTTTGGTGAGCTCTATGTATCTGATTGCTAGAGCCCATAAAAAACACAAAGCTGTCTGTCTACATCTCCCATTATCTGAGCACTTAGTTCTGGATCTAATGATAGCAAAAAAATACGTAGCAAACTGAGATGAAGAAATTACTGTCTCTGAGCAGTCAACCTCTTTTCTCCGAATTTTTATTCTGCATTTGACATTTAATTTAAAATCTGGTCTGATTTAACATGAAAATGTAGTAATAAAACCATAAAGTGCTCCATCTGATAGAGGGTGAAATCAAGATGTTATTTTCTGTTAAACTCCTTCTTAAGCCTATGACAGAATCATGAGCAGTTCCTGACTTCCTACTGAGAAAACAATAAAGGCAAAGCCAGGAGCATCTTGACTTCAAAAACAGACTATTATTCAGAAACACCATTTATCTCCCAAATTCAGTGTGATGCAGCAAGTAGGATTCAAAATTAATTTAAAAAATGTATTAACATTTTATAAAACTATTAATACACATGTAGCCACATAAACTCAGTCACTGCAGAAACCTATGTCAGACCATGGAGATCAGCACTGTAGGCTGCCATGAGGCTATAGCCTTCTGAGCCAGTATTTTTAATAAGGAAACTTGGTCTTCTTACTCATAATAAAAAATTGTTTGATACTAGTAATTTTATTCAAGGTGCTCATGTGTCTTTATTTCATTCCAGATCCCTTCAGGCCTTTTCATTCCTAGCATGGCTGTTGGAGCCATGGCTGGAAGGATGGTTGGGATTGGAGTAGAGCAGCTGGCATATCACCATCATGACTGGATCATCTTCAGGAACTGGTGCAGACCTGGGGCAGACTGTGTCACACCAGGACTTTATGCAATGGTCGGAGCTGCGGCTTGCTTGGGTATGAAAACACATGTACACATGAAAAACACTGATGTTTGGTGACATACAAATTGTATTTGTGTCAGTTGCTATGCTGGCATTTCTGGATGTAACAGAGGCTGAAATCAAGATGTGATGGTCTAAAGAATGGGCAGCTGCCTCTAATGACCTCCAGTGATCTACCAGGTAGTCAGCAACAGAGAGACTTGCAGCCACCAATGGCTACTCCTTGTAATCCGTCAAAAAGCACAGACAAGGAAAATAAAAAACCTGAAGTTAGGCTGCAAGTTTCCACGTAGCAGTATTTTTGCTTGTTTTTTTTCCTTTTGGTGTAATTAAATTCACTGTAACTGGACTAAAACTATTTATTTGTTTAGACTGTGCTCTCTCTCAGTGCAGGGAAAACAATTCCTGGTTCTGATAAAATTTTAAGCTTACAGAGGTAGAAATTCTGGGTCTTATTTTGGCTGTGTGTCATGCTATGGTCAACCGAGCTGTATTTTGGTTTTTGTTTTGACCATAAGCCAATATCAGATTACACTCAATTAATAGGATTTATTGGATATAACAGCAATGATCTGTTAACTATTAAAGCAAGATCATTGAATAATGATCTCACATATCAAATTTCTATCCATAGATACAAGAGGAATGTTACAAGCATACCATCTGAACATTTTTTTGCCTGATCATATCTTTCCCTTCTGTACTTGTATGGTCTGTCTCATTTAATTGTTGTTATTGATATTGTCATTAGCTGATGAAAAAGTAGTGGGGTGCATAACACATGATTAATGCAATTGGGTAGGTCTGAAATGAAAGATGTACTCAAGGAAGAGCTGGAAATTTTTCATATTTGGATGCTTATATTGGAAAAGCAGGATCATTTGTGTGATCAGTTATAGAGGAAGGAAGGGTGGGATTTGCTTGAAAATTTAATGTCTGTAATGTAGACATAAACATCTGAGCTAGCTGTCTTGATACCCTTCACAGTTAAACCAGAAAAATGAGACACTGGAAAGATCAGTCTTATCTGGCAACACACATCTAAAACCAGGGCAAATGAACAGATAAATTTGGCCTCAAAAGGGCCTTTTTTTCTCCAGAAATTGTATAGGCAATCTGGATCTTCCCTTTGGATGAGAACACCTACAACAGTGTAGACACATTAAAATAGCTAGGATTAATCTTACTGTCAAAACAAGTAAAATGCTTTCTCATCTTGATAAATGATCTTAATGTTCATAATAGAAATAATACACAAAAATTTTGCTCTGATATTCCAGCCGATCAGCTAGTCTGCATAGAATGATAGAATCTTAGAATATGCTGAGTTAGAAGGGACCAAGGAGTCCAATTCCTGGCCCTGCACAGGACACCCCAAGAGTCACACCATGTGCCTGAGAGTGTTGTCCAAACGCTTCTTGAACTCTGTCAGCCTTGGTGCTGTGACCACTGCCCTGGGGAGCCTGTTTCAGTGCCCAACCACCCTCTGGGTGAAAAATCTTTTCCTGATATCCAACCTGAATCTCCCCTGGTGCAGCTTCATGCCATTTCCTCGGGTCCTGTCACTGGTCACGAGAATGAAGAAATCAGTACCTGTTCCTCTGCTTCCCCACGTGAGGATGTTGAAGACCACAATGAGGTGTCCCCTCAGTTTCCTACAGGCTGAACAGACCAAGTGACTCAGCTGCTCCCCTCCCGACCCTTCACCATCTTCATTGGCCTCCTTTGGATGCTCTCTAATTGCTTAAAGTCTTTTTTATATTGTTGTGCCCAAAACTTCAAACAGTACTCAAGGTGAGGCCGCAGTAGTCTCTTCTTTTAAAAGGTCCAAATTAAGGTGCAGTGATTTTAATAGTATGGTGAGACATACAGCAGAATGGTCACAGCTTGTACTTAAGCCTAAGACCCGTCTTGTCTAGAGTAAAAGATATGGAGTAAGTATTAAATGATCCTTGCTCTGGTATCTGCTCTCAGCTTTTCAGAGCCAGAAGTTTAAGACATTCCTCAGATGAAAGTCATATCTGGATCACTGTGTTAAGTAATCAACAATCTAGTTTTCCTGTATGCTGCTAGATGAACAGCATCTTTTTATGACCTGTTTCTGATTTCTCTCATCTAAAATGGTGCTTTATTTTGAGGCCTAAAAATAGCAATTCATTACATTTACCTTTTGAACAGAGGCAAAGAAATGTTACCTAATAATTCAGGGATACATACACACTTGTCTACAGTTATGTGGGTATTTTTATCCTTTAATGTAAAGTGATGGAGCAATGAGGTTGCTTATGAAATTAATACAGAAAGACTAGACTGAAAAATATAGCTACAACCCTGTCTATGGCTGCATGCCTAGATGGCCTCAAACCAAGTTATACACAGTTCAAACTGTATTACTATAGTGATATCAAAAGCTAGACTTTAACTATAACATAGCTCTTGCAGTAGCCCTAAGCTATTATAACATAGGATTTTGTAACCGTGTTGTGCCCAAACATAATGCTTAGCTTTCTCTTCAGTATGAATCCTATAGATAGGCCAGTGTGAAAGCCACCTCTCCATGCTCCTACTTGCCTCAGCCATGGTACTTAGCCTGATTCTTGGAGTCATTTTAGAGAGGTAATGGCAGGATTTAATTTTAGTTTCTCAAGTTTGAGATTATTTTTTTTGGCATCCTTTCTGGTTTTCAAGCTCTGTCTTGGCATTCATTGTTTGCTTTTCAATGTTAGCATCTTTGGCATCAGCAAGTTCACTCAACCTTCTTGATGAAAATTGCAGTAGATGAAAAATATGTTTCTTCAGTGAAATAAGCCCAAAAATACTTCACAAAGTATAAGGGCAAAGTACTCAGCATGAATAATTACATGCCTTTACAAGTGTAAGACTCAAAAATATAAATGAGTTGCTTAGTATGTATACCAGCACTGAGAGAAACTTGATTCTTTTCCTTGTTGGCAGGTGGTGTTACTCGAATGACGGTCTCTCTGGTGGTGATTATGTTTGAGCTAACAGGAGGCCTGGAGTACATTGTACCTCTTATGGCTGCAGCTGTCACAAGCAAGTGGGTGGCAGATGCCTTTGGAAAAGAAGGGATCTATGAAGCTCACATTCATCTGAATGGCTACCCATTTCTGGACGTGAAAGATGAATTTACCCACCGAACCCTGGCAACTGATGTGATGAGACCAAGACGTGGGGAAGCTCCTCTCTCTGTTCTGACACAGGACAGCATGACGGTGGAGGATGTTGAGACACTTATCAAAGAGACTGACTACAATGGCTTTCCAGTAGTGGTTTCAAAAGACTCGGAGAGACTTATTGGATTTGCACAGAGACGAGAGCTGATTCTTGCAATAAGTGAGTAGAGTATCAGTGTGCAGAAGTTTGATTTTGAAAGGAGTTTTGATTTACTAGTTGCTAGGACCTGGAAGCTTTTCTATTGCTTCATACCACCTAGTGGAATTCTGTGGGCTTGACCTTTGTAGGCTTAATTTTGCTGTCACTCAAACCAGTACAATACAAGAAGAAGCTGGAGTAGTCATAAACTTTTGTCACCCTGTGATGAAATATAAATTCCTGTGCTTCTTTTTGTTGTACTCTCTCAGTTTTTCTCACATGTAGGCCTTTATCCCTACAGGTGGAAACCTTTTCAGTGGAGGACGTTTGGTAAAAATTGCTGAGTTTTGTCTAGCATCCAGCAGACAGCTGGCTGGTTACCTGAGAGCCCACATCCAGGCCATCAAAGGCTTTGACCCAGCAGGCCTTTTCCTGGTTGGCCTGATGGCTAAGTAGAGATGATTGAAAAATAGGTATATTGGATGAAAGCAAGTTTTCCCAGCTTTTCCGTATCCAGGGCATCCAGAACTGCAGAGGTCTGCAAGGCTGCCAGATCAGTCCCACTGTCTGCTCCCAATTCTGGCAGTCCTGTTGAGGCCCAGGTGGGCAGGCAGGCAAACTGCTGTCTGGACATGGTTGCCTTGTACTTTGCAGGGGAGTGGAAGATCTGGTATATCCAAATCTCCTTGACTTGGAATTATTCTTCTCTGCCTGGACTTGTTTCATCCCTCTGCTACAGGCACCTTTAAAAAATTGTTGTCTCAGGTGAAAATTCCCATATTTTTCAGATGAGAAAATTAATAAATGGAAAATTGGGGTTATTTTTGAAGGTCACTTTAGAGCTCTCTTCTCACAAAGCTAAAATAAAATTTGAAATAACAGTGCTCTTTAAAGACATTTTTTTAATGCCTATTTATTTTCATGTCTGGGATGAAAAAAAGACTCAGTCTAAGTCTTTAGACCTAAATTTTATATTAATTTATTTAAGGACATTCAGCTATTACTTGATTCCCCTCATCTCACAGAATAAAGTCATCAATACTACATGCAGAAGAAGAAAAGAGATGACAGAGATTTCACAGAGATACTGTTTCAACCAAGAATCCTCAGCTTCTTTCTCAGGCCCAATTAACTGTGCATCAGCAGTATGCTGATTCCCTGGTGGTCCAAGGAATAGTCTGGGGAAGTACTCCAATTCCCTCAAACATCTGAATTCTTGGATGATGACAATAGCTACCGAGTCCTGCATCAAATACCCATTCATACAGAGCTATCTGCCTCGTGATTTGCCCCTACATAATTTATTTATTACTGAGCAGAGCACTGAGCATGCTCTAGAAATGCATCCAGTGCCTGTAGAGTTAGTGGCAATGCCATTTCCAATTGCTCAGAAGCATCCTCAGGAGGATTGCATCCTTCCACTGATCCTTGTTGAGTAGGTAGGCAGGTCAGGTGGGCAGAGTCACCCTCTGGGAATAGGTGTTTACATTTTAGATGGCACCTACTTTACAGTCTTACAGAGGGGAGTATTTGACCCTGTAAAGCTTTTCTTAAATTTGGCCAGCTCCAGAGGCACTGTACAAAAGACAGAGCCTTGGACAATAGCCAGGTGGCCTGTATAACATGCTTTTCCCAGCGTGGAGTTGAGAGAGCAACATATTTGATGTAGGCTGTGAAATGTGAACTCCTGAATATGAGAGGCTGTTTCACATTTGGGAGAACTAATTCACTCTCTAGCTGCGACAAGAGCCTTCTGCATCGATTACGCTTTAAAACTAGACATTGTCATCCATTTGCTTTGCTCTTTCTGTTAATCTGTATCTGCTTTTCTTACCCACCAACTGCAAAAATGATCCATTCTGTTTTACTTTGCTCCTACTCCCCCGTCCAGTGAGACTGTGTACAAAATCCACCATTTTTCTGATGCCACTGAATTTACTCTGTAGTACTACATCGTTCACATTTCTCCAGAGAGATGTTTGACATGGAAGAGTGAAATCATGGCTTTGGCTAATCACTGTTGTTCAGGGTCATTGCTGTCTTGGGAACAGCAATGTGGTAACTGAAGCGCTTGGCCTTATTTCTTTGGGTGCAGCTTTGGGAAGGAAATACCTTGCTGTCAAAGGTTTTTATCAAAGGTGGGAGTTACCTTCAGTTTGATTAATGTTACCTCTTGGCACAGATCATACATCAAAGAACTATGCAGGCATATTCACACTTGAAATTAGATGTATGAATCAAAGCGAGCTGAGACAAAGCTAGCATCATTTCTATAAATTGCAATAGAACTTGTAATATGTAGGGTGAGAAGGTTGAAAATCACATACTGTGCTGATATTAGGTTTGAGCCAGCACTGCTCCAGTTCCAGAAATATTACAAGACAATGATCGTTAAACATAAAAAAAATCACAGCTGGAATATGTTGCAAACAATTACTGTCTACACATTACAAGTCACAGGAGCAGGTTTCTGCACTTTGATTGATGGCAATGAGCTCCAAGAATATATACATATGCTTTGAGTATGTCTGATTTGCTGTATCTCTTAAGAACAGAAGCAACCTGTGTTTATCAAAGATAGTAGTTCTAACTATTTACAAGAATTTATAAAAAAAAAAAAAAGAAAAGGAGACAGAGTTAAACCCTCAGAGCCAAACATGCTTATTCTGGAGAGAGAGAAGTTGTCTCTCGTTTGGATATCTGTCTCCTATATTGTTTACACCCTATAGTGTTGAGTAGAAATGAGGTAAACACTACAAAGAAGATAAACTACTTCCCTGCTAAGAATTCTTCTTGGAACATACTTTAAAGTAAAAGGCTTATACTGATGACGTAAACTCCAGATGCAGGGTGATGTTCACTTTGTAGTTTGATCAAAGTATTAATAATAGCTTTTGAACTTTTAAAAGTGGTCAAATATGTGCTATTGAGAAAAACGTATCAAACTCATTTATCCCTATATTTTGTTCCTCCCTTTACTATTTTCCTTTAAGTAGGATAGTGTTTTTCATTTCTCTTTTAAAATCTATATATGCAAACTCTATTTAAGGAATTGAGAGTAAGCCTACAAAATTTATTCTGCATGCCAGAGAGGTGTGCTGGTCTAGAACAATACCACGCCACCCCGAATCCTTGGGATGTGAGTTTGTAGTTCCCTAGCTTTGCATTCATAAATCCATTCACCATGTCCACATTTTCCCAACTCCACTGAGAAGTTTTTCTCCAAGCCAGCTGGGACCATACACAACAGCTGCTGACTCCACTCATTCAGGCATATAATAAAATTTCTTTTGCGATTCTCACAATGGAGGAAATTACATATGGTCATTTGAATTTGACAGAAATTGCATTAGTGATGTTTGTGAAGGCAGTGAACTGCATATTTATTCAGAAAAAGCATTATGCCAACCAAGGAATAGTAAGTGCCTGTGAAAATATCACTTGTATTTGCTTCAAGGGAGCAATGTCTCAAGGAAATTCAAGTTTGCTCAGTAACCCCAGCTTCTGGGAATTAAGTATGTTAAAGACAAAACCAAACTACTACCTTTGCGTTCCAAAGGAGGACTTTTTTTTGTTTGTTTGTTATCAAGCCTAATTCACTGTCTACATTGATCTTTCTGTTGCACAGAGAATGCAAGGCAGCGTCAGGATGGGGTGGTGAGCAACTCCATCGTGTACTTCACTGAGGACCCCCCAGAACTGCCACCCAACAGTCCCCATCCACTGAAACTGCGTCGTATTCTCAACCTGAGCCCTTTCACTGTCACTGACCACACACCAATGGAGACTGTGGTAGATATTTTCCGAAAACTTGGACTCCGGCAGTGTCTTGTCACTCGCAGTGGGTGAGTAGTTGCTGAGTCAAGCACACTTAGAGAATCTGAGGAGATTTTCTTCAGCATTAACAAAACCACCATTGTTGTTATTTAAAGGCAAGTATAGATGGTAGCTAATTAATCACCACCTCTGAGACAGTCAAGTGAATATTTTTATTTTTTCTTATTTTATGAATGGAAGAATAAGGGAACATCACCCAGAGTCTCTCCAAGGCAGCAAAAGAAGTCAGACTCAGAAAAAAAATGGTGTTTGCTGGGTTTTATGTTTCATTCTGTTCTCCCAAATCCTTAGTGTATTTAGATAAAGTAAATATAAATACAAAATAAACTGTTCTGACTCCCACTATCACTCAGTTTTCAACAGAGGCAGATCTGGCAAGTAGTATTGTTTGGAAAGAATGTGTCTCTTTCTAGTCATCCAGCTAGATTAGATGCTTGTGAAGAGTGTGATAAAGGTGTCCCTGGTGGAAAATTAATCTGTTTAACTTTGTTTATGGGATAATGAAAAAGCATATAAACCAAAGGCCCTCAAAAAAAAACAGCTGAAGGAGGTGGGCAAACATGAAATTAGGAGAGTAAAAAGCTGCACTATGTGGAGTAGAAATAACATCCCATAATTCCAATGGGATTTGAGATATTTGGGCATTGTGGTTCATCCCAGGATCCAGCAGTAAGAAGAAACTTGAGAACAGGATAACAAAGCTGGAACCATCGCTTTCAAATATGGAAGACTAAAATTTATTCTTTTGTCAAGATAACTTTTTGTTATGCAAAAATATCATGTATCAGTTGTTATTATTAATGCAGTGTCCTCAACATTAAGGAAATAAGAATCATTAGTGGGATGCAGATTTAGGTCCTGATTGTAGGTGCCTGGATTTGGAAATTTTGACCTTGAGTTTTGGCACTTACATGAAATGAAAAGTGGAAAAACTATAACAATGACATTGTTTCAAAATTCAATGCCTAATGGTCTTCAAGGACTGGAAGTAAAAGCCCTTGAATACTGAGGGTTATGAAATTTTTGACTGTTGGGGCCAGACATCCCGTAGGCCATGTCTTTCTTGATGGGTATAGTACATTTAGGTTCACATAAATGAGAAATTACCCTTTAAATTTGAAGGAATTGTGCTGTTGGACAGCAAGAGCTTCAGAAATTCTGTGCTTCAGCTTACTTTGTGTATTACCAAGCACTGATGCCTTCATTTTGTGCTGTTGGTCCTCTACAGCCTGAGCCTAAGGAAACTCATAATTTTGTTACACAAAGTGTTAGTTGTTGTAGCTCCTCACTCACTCATGTTCCCAACAAAAAGAGGTAACAAACCAAAGTATCTCACTTTATTATCATGGCCAGAGTAGTAGAAATACGTGAGGTGAAAATACTTTTATAAAGAGATAATCACTGGGGAATGGATGAGATGGACAGTGCTATATGGAAGCACTCACAAAATGTCCTTGCAACTGAACAGAAAAAAAACCCGGATGATATATGAGATGATTGTTGACCTTTCCTTTCCTTTTCTCCTCTAGGAGGCTGCTGGGTATCATAACTAAAAAGGACGTATTAAGACATATGGCTCAAATGGCAAACCAAGACCCTGAATCTATCATGTTTAACTAGACTGGTAAAGGAAGAAGAAAGTAACCCCAAAGGAATCTCTTCTAGATTAACATAAAGGCTATGTTTGGTGTTTCATCTTGTTTAAAAAGAAAAAGGTAATGTGTATGAGGAATGGCCTGATATGCCTCTGACAGAGGGAGTGGATGCAGGACAGCACTTATTTAATGAGGAAGGCAGTTTAGAAGCTCTGAGCAGCTGCAGAGATCAAGCTGTGTTTCCTTAATGAGATTCCCAACAGCTCAGTTGGAGTGTTGGTGGGTATAAGTGATGCGGTGCTTAGAGACAAAGAGCCAGGAGCACCAGTGGGATGCTTCAAGTTCACAGTAACTCGTGAGGCAGGTGTGAAGGGTAGGAGACACTGTTTATGTACCAGCTGCCAGGAGAGGTAAAGGTCTGTGTTCCAAGCTAGAGAGTGTGTATTGAGTAATGTCAGTTGCTTTTGTTACTGAAATCATGGCTATTTATTTATTTGCTACTGAATTATACCGTTTTCATAAGGGAAAAAATTGTCATATTTTTAAAGGAAAGATTTTGTCATCTTCATTTATTTTGTAAATGTTAAGTGAATCAAGACTGGAGTTAAGTCTTCAGAAGGGAGTAAGAGTACACTTCAACTCACTTTAAAATATAGTGTCCCTTGCTCCCTGCTTTAGTCCTTTGAATTTTATACCATTTAGCATTTCTCTCAATCAACTCCCCTTACTAGTATTAAAATGTGACTTATTTGTAAGGATTTATTTTTTCTCTATGCAATTTTGCATACAGGTACTATAAAAATTAGTGTAAAACATAGAAACCCATGAAAGAATTTTCTAAAGCACTAAAAGGATGCTGATATCCATCTCTCATCGGTGTTAGTGACAAGAGATTGAATACTTCACCTGTCTCCTTGTGTACATCATCATTTTTCACAAATTGATGAAGTTCTGCATTGATTCTTGGTCCTCCATTTAGGTCCTTTTTGTCCTTGCTCTTTCTTGGCACTTATTCTGTAACAGATCTACTCTTTATCCATCTGTCAGTCATAGGATTGTGGAATTCGTCTCTACAACACTATGGCTGGATAAGATCAGAGGGACTGAGAATGCAAATGATGATAACAAAGCTTTAAGTATTTATCTGCTTGCACCAAAAGCAAAATATTTAACAGACCCTGGTAGGGAACTCTTAAGTCACTCAGGTAAAAATGCTAAATTTTCCTAAATGTTTGTTCTGGTCCTATGTGAGATACAGAGAGTCAGTCCTTCAGTCAATACTGCTCTCAATAACAGAATACCAAATTGTACTCTAAGTTCACTGCCCAGCATTTGCTTTATAGCTAGGAGCTTAAAGACTGGAGAAAGGTTGCATCCTAACTTGGATGCCCTGAATCCTTCAGATCTCTCAAGAGTCTGGTCCCTTCGTTTGGGCATCTCATATTTTTGTTCAAATTCATATAGATAACTGGTTGTGTCCAGGTGGTCCTCATGGACAGAGACGAGCCATGTCCTTTCATACCAGAACAACCTGTTGCTTACTCCAGACCAAACCCAGACTGTTGGTCTAACATGTAGGCAATGTACATGATTATTGTGTCCCTGAACTGAGACAACTAGTCAGGTGCACCCTGAGTTAGATGGCTGAAGTTACATGTCACAAATTCCACCTCTTATCTCCCGTGACCCTGCTTCCTTCTGGCATATGTCCCACTGCATTCACACGTAGTATGGCCCAAATTCTTCAAGTAAAAGAAACGGAAGTAAAGGGATAATTTTAATCTGCTAAGTACTCCATTTAACAATAGTGTTTGCAACAGATTGACATAAATTTATATAGCTCTTGCCAAAGCCCATAAATATTTCAGTGTATACTTTTTGTTAACTGAACATCTGCAGTACATTGTATTATTAAAGGAATATTGTTAAAACTATATGAACTATAGAACTGAGCAAATCCTTCCTTCTGAAAATAGGAAAATGTTTTTCTGTGAAGCTGTGAGCAGTCAAACTCGTAAAAAACCAACCAAGTCAACAACAAAGCTCATAAACACTGGATTCCCTCAGTTGAACAGAGATGCCATCATAAAATAAAATCAGTTCATTACCACAACTAAACCCAAGTGAGGCTTTGTACAAATGTCAGTTTATACCCAAAACATCTAGAATCTAAGGGTTTGGACTAAGCTGAATAGGCTGACTTTTGAGAGCAATCTTGTTCTTAGATTAGAACTGTAGAACTGTGTTCTACTTTCCACATTTGTAGCTGTTGATGTTAATACACACATTTGTTGAACACTTTCTCTGTCTTCCTTTATGTTTATGTAGTGTATTCTCCCCATCTGAGCAATCCAAAATACTTTTGTTCATAAGCCAAGAGAAGTAAGTTGGTAAGTGAATTCAACTACTATTTGAAATCAAATTCAAGGCTTCAGGTAAAAGTAGAGGTCTAAAGTCTTCTCTGTTAGTGAAGGAAATTTCAGTCCTTGTAGCATTATAATGTAGTTCATGGAAGGCTACCTCTGACGAGCATCCACAGTACTGAGGGCTAAGTTTGCTAAGAAGAACCAGGATGGTGTATCAACACTGAAAAATATTATCATTTTCTGAGAAAAAGACATGGAGTTGCCTAACTGAGGTTAATCTGGCTATGAATATGAATTCACATGAGTATTGACTTATCAGCTTAAACTCAGTGGCTATGCACAGGCATAAATTTGTGTGGTTAATTCCCATTAATACTCAGAGGCCTGATTTACTAAAACCAAGAGTCACCCCTGTGATAGCTTGTAACCTTGTCTTAATAGGCTACTTAGGAGGAGCCCTCAGGGCTTAAAAACAGGATCCAAAAAAATGGCATGGTGGTTTGTAAGAATCAACAACAGAAGGAATCAGGATTTATGCAGTTATTGTGGATGCAGTTTGACCCTGGGACTATCACTCAAGTAAAAAGCAGGTAAATGAGTGTACAGCTCTCTTCTATCAAACATGTTCATTTTTAGATGGAATGCTTTAAAATATCTAGGAGGTCAAGGAAAAAACCTTTAGATATGTAACTGTGTACTGCTGCTCCTTGTTCCAGTGTCTTTTCAAAATATGTTAAATGCCCTTAGAGCAGGGGCTGATATCTAGCTGTCCAGAAATGGCACAGTCATGGCTAACTTCATTTGCTTGGCATTATCATCAAGGCTGAGGCTGATGCCAGAAGACATGGAGGGCTTTGAAACTGGATAGACTTTGCTACTTAGAAAACTTCCTCCATGCTACAGTCTTCATTGCTCTTCACATGAGTGTCTGAAAGGAAAACACTCTTAATATAAATGAATAACATGATTTTCTCAAAAAATGCAGTTATGATATAATGATTTAATTTATTTCCCCATAACAAGCCCATTATCAGTCACTGTTTTCCATCTGTATTCCTAAATATGTCTCAGAAGTTACTGAATAGACTCCAAGAGGCATAGATCTCAGCCTTAACTACATATTTGAATTTGTAGAGCTCAAGATAGTCACATACTGTGATCAATCTGAGTTACATAAGTACTTTAGTATATACTGCTCACTTCATGCAACCTCAGCTCAATCCTTGAGTTCAAGCAGTTGGCCTTCAAAGGTGTTGAACTAAACAAGAGAA
This sequence comes from Chiroxiphia lanceolata, assembly GCF_009829145.1. Lineage (NCBI taxonomy): Eukaryota > Metazoa > Chordata > Aves > Passeriformes > Pipridae > Chiroxiphia > Chiroxiphia lanceolata. Next base: position 20,374,963 of record NC_045638.1, on the reverse strand, counting down.
TGAAAACCTTTAAATTATGCAAGTTCAGTATTGTACCTTTGTTTTGCATGAACTGTGTTCAGTTACATGTAGCTTCTGGTGTGTACTTGAAGCAATCTGTACCAGAAAGTTTAATAATAAAGTACAGAACATGAAAGACATTAGACAGACACTCTGGCTGTCACAGTGATACTAATTATTAATTCTTATGCTTTGATGAAGCAGAAAAAGAATATTTAAGAAGTACCGGAAATTCATGGATTCTGTGTTGGAATGACACTATAATTATGACTACAGTTTTGCTTTGGTTTTATTTGTTGGGTTTTTTTGTTTGTTTGTTGGTTTTGTTTTGTTTTGTTTTTAATTGTAGAAAACAGTGTATATGTTGCACTTATAAAAATGATGTTTGGACTCTATTTTTTAAATAAAACTGACAGTACTGGAAACATTTCTTGGTCATCTTATTAATTAGAGAAGTATTTCACTTAGTGCTTCTGTATGATTTTGATGTTTCCTTTTCCACCTATAGGGATAACTCAAGCCTGATGAATGATTTAGGATATCCAATTCAATTATGGGTTAGGTAACATTAAGTAAGGAGTTAGTAAAGTTCATACAGTGGACTTCAAAGAATCAGCCTTGACAGCTGGCTGTTTTATTTTCAGAAAAAAATGGTTTTTACTTCAGCATCATAAATCCCTTAGATATCTAAAAAGAGAAGAAAAAAGAGTTATCTTACTAGGTTGTTCTGTTTACAATAATCATGAAACTTCTTTAAAACTAGATGTTGCAAAGCCCCTATGGTTTCACTTTTGGATATATTTTTCAGTTGCGCTCTAATTCAGAGCTAAGATCAAAGACTTAAAGTGACAGGTTCAATCATGCCCATTTAATTGGATGAAACATCCCCTAAATCTCTGTCAGAAGATAAATTCTAGGTAGTAGTGAGCTCCAGAAAAAAAACAAAGCACAGGAGGTGCCATCACCAGTCCTTACATTTTTTACAGTAGCCTCATGGTTAGAGACTCTGGATCTGGTAGGGCTGGAATCCAGTTATAATGTTAGATGAATGTCCTAAGTCACACGATACAGGTCTTGTGCAGTTCAATTAGTTACTGTGGTACAGCTCCTTCTTTGCTGACTGCTGCTCTAGTTGTCTTTCTGGCAAGCCAGAAGGAGCATTGTCCTACAAGCATTTGTAGACTTCTACTTAAAGATAACTCAGTTGGCTATTCTGAGTCAGGTTGAGATGCAGATTCTGTTATCTTGATTGTCATAGGGAACTTAGGCTTCTGCTTATAGTCTTGTAATTAGCATACTGGGGGGTTCATCACATTTTTAGGCCTCGCTGTAGCCTGAACACAGTACTTAGCTTCATGTAAGTGAAGTTAAAACCTAACATCTATTTGTTATTGACCAGAATATTTAACCATCTTCTATTCAGTCACTGCTTGAGATCAATCATCTTTTAGATAACTTTATTAATTAATGATTTTTAATCTCTTTCCTACATTTAAGCATTTGTTTCATAATCTTATTTATTTATTTCCCAATTTACTAATTCAACTGGTACTATAATTACAGGTAGAACAAAGGTATAAATGGTCTGACTGACATTTTTCCACATCACAGATACTTAATATTGACTCTGAATTATGTTTTGGCCCCTTTTCGACTTTTAAGGAACACTGCTAGAAAGCATTAGTCACAGGAAGACAAGGAATAAATCATAATCTCCTCTGCACCTCTTCTTTCCAAGCCTGTGGGAACACACATGAAACTATTACCTTTCTCTCTTTAAAGCCAGGTTTAGGTAACAGAAATCCTTGTATATTTGATGGCTACAGCAACTGCTGTTGAGTAAATCTCTCCATGCCACACTGTCTCTTCCCAGATAAACAGGCACCATTGAAAGAGTACCCGATTTCCCTATGTGTAAGGATAACTAGGTAGGCAGGTAACCAACATCTTCATCGCATCCTCCTTTTCTCGCTTCCCTGTTTTTCTCCTTGTTCCCTCTAGCCCCAACCCATTCTGCCTCTTTCCTGCAGCTTTTCTGTAATAACCCAAACCCCCACAAACAAATCCACACATCTGCTCTCTCTGTTCACATGGAACTTCTGCACAGAATGCAAATTTTTCAGGAACAAAGTCATTAGCTAAGCTACAGTCTAGTTCCCAGCATTATTTCCACTGTATAAACATTCAGTGCTGGTGAATTGTAAAAGACATGCTGTCGAGGGACCAGGACCAGAGGTCATTTTGCTCATCTGATGGTCTGGTACATACAAACCACAGTAACATATACTGTCTTATTTGCTCTTCTTCTGGCTCTGTGTTAGAATTCTGCCTTCTTGGTGTTCAAGCTTCAACAATATAGGGGAGAGGGGAAATTGTTCCTTTGCCAAGATCCCTTTTTTTCTCAGGAGAATGCCCCATTCATGAGACTATGAAGTTTTTTTGCCTCTCTTACTAAAGCTGTTCCATTCTTTGTGAACATATACATTAGGCCAGGGATGAAAACAGCCTTCTTAGCAGCGGTTATATTTGCTCACTGGATGGAGAGGCGAGAACTGAAGCCAAGGCTCCTGCCTGCCATCTACCTTCCTGCTGAAATCATGGAGACTTTATATTAAGGGAAGTAAGTTTATATGTGCAGGGAAATGAGGGGACTGTGAGAAGTGGCTGGTGTAAGTGCCTAACTCAGGCATTGTGAGATGCAGATGGACATTCAGCCCAGGACAACCTGTGGAGAGGAAAGGTGGAATACACATTAATTCTCCATGTTTCTAACAGGCAGCACTCCACCAAGATGACCAGATCCTGCAGTTCCTATTTTAGGTGTCCAGAGTTACACCAGACATCATATAGGATGTGTGAGGTCTTCACATCTGCATCTTGACACCAACCATTCTCTCTAGTGCAAAAAACTGTAGTAGCTGTGATTGGCTGATAGACACAGAAGGAGTGAAGGGCAAGACTAAAATGTTTTCCTACGGCAAAGCGTCTCCAGCGTGGAGCACGTGTGGCTGCTTGGTGGCCAGCTGCTCATAGACAGATAGATACAGGATCAGCTCTTCTGTGCATCACACGATGTGATTCCACAAAAGGGTGAACCCTCTCTTCTCGTTCCCTTACAGAAGTTTACTCTTTTTAAATAGAGAATTGCAACTCAGTATTGATACCAGGTAAGGGACAAGAAATAAGCGGTTGACCCTTTCCACTCCTGTCCCTACCAGATTAGTGCCTTCATCCCATCTGCTCCTTCAGCAATATATTTATGTATTCATTTTTGTGTTTCTTGGCACAAAGACCCTTGAGAAAAGCCCAGCCTACACCATTCCTTTCCCTCAAACCACTAGCACACCAAGAAATACCAGGTGCTCTACAGTGACGTACAGACAGCAGTTAGAGCAGCAGTGCAGACAACTCCTCCCCAGCAGAGCTGGAGGCCACTGCACCACTACCTCCTCCCATCTCCATTGTCCTGGCACTGTGGGGCTCTGGGAGCAGGAATGCACAGAGGAAAAAGGTGGAGAACTGAGGATCCACCCTGTTGAGACTGACTTTTAAGCTGGTCCTCAGAAAGTTTGTTTGGCCATTTCCTTCCCACTGCTCCCTCCTGCTAATCTCACAGTTTGTCAGGGGAGGAGTATTCAGTGAGTGAGTGCATCACATGACACAGCTGCACCAGGAACTGCAGTAAGCTTATTTTTTTACAGATGCACAAAGTCTGCTTTTCTCAGATCAATGAAAACCAAATCCATTGTTGTGTCACAGCTCCATCTGCACTGAGCACAATAGGCTGGCATTTTATCACAGCAGCCAGCCATAGTCTGTCCTCGTGCCCAAAGGGCCTCATAGTTGTCTTTACATTTAGATTTTCTGTGACCTTCAAAGAGAAGATATTATCAGTTATAAGGTATTTGAGTACCAGAGGACACTTAGGAGAGGCCAAAGTCCTCATGTGCATAAGGAGAGCTAGCAGTGGCACATGGGTGATCTGTGCTGCCTCTGAACCAGCAGACAACATTGCAGGTACCCCTGCAACATGTTGGGGCAAACACTCCCCAAGGAGTAATGGCTTTAAACTGAAAGACGGCAGGTTTAGGTCAGATATTAGGAAGAAATTCTTTACTGTGAGGATGGTGAGGCACCGAGGTTGCCCAGAGAAGCTGTGGATATCCCATCCCTGGAAGTGTTCAAGGCTTGGATGAATGAACTTTGAGTAATCTGGTCTAGTAGAAGCTGGTCTGGTCCTGGCTGTCTCTGAGGGAGTTGGAACTAGATGATCTTTAAGGTCCCTTCCAACCCAAACCATTCTGTGGTTCTATGATTCCATTCCGATTGCTCCATGGTCTAAATTCAGCTGCAATATTTGTTAATCAGCGTCAGGATAAAAATGAGCAGGGATTTGGTAGCTCCGATGGGTTCGAGCCGCGGGGGCCCACTAGGTGGCATTCCAGTCCTCGGCACGGCCGGGAGGCAGCAGCAGTGCCACCAGCTTGCTCAGGTTGACAGAGGCCACCAGGGTGTCCTTGCGCCCACTGACTTCTGATTCTTGCAGGAAGCAAAGCTGTATAATTGTTTGCTCTAAACGTGTAATTTTTCTCATGAAGAGATATGCCAATTAAAATCTGGGTTTTTTTAACTTGATATATTCTGGTGGGAAAAGGAAAGGGAGAGGAAAGACAGAAACCTTTTTCTTTGTTTGGACTATTTGGCAGGGCTAAAGCATGACTGTCTGCTTTGGCTCTTTAAACCACATATCACATCTGTAAAAACATAGTGGCAAAAGGAGGAAAAAATAATCTGCAATGCTTTCCTGGTGGTTTCTGTGAGGCTTTCATGTAACCAATACATTTTCATCAATTATGCATTTAGGTCACAGGAAGAGTTGGTTGAAGGAATTCCTTGCCTTTTCAAAGTTGCTGTCAGGAAGAAAATATAGCCAAGCTGACGGAGCTAGAAGAAATGTAGTTTTGTTCTCCTGACCTGATATTTTTCTTTCCACTTTCTTTGCCATCATTCCTATTTGCATAAGCATTTCCCCTGGCATAGCAAAATCTGTGTAGGGAATGCACGAGGTCCCTTAAAACATTGAAAGGTCTTATTTTGCAATGATGATTCTAAAATATATGTAAACAACATTAAAGAATTGAGTAAAAGGCCTTCCCTGTAAAACATTTGGTCAGATGTGGAAAAAAGCATAGGCTACTTGGTGGGCAGCATTGCCATATGTAACCTCTAGGCTTCTGTGCAATTTACAACCCCAAGTTAGGTGCTTAAATATCCTTTTAAAAGTATAATGAGAATTAAGTGCTAAGGAACAGGTTCTACTATAGCCACTGCAAAGAATAGGCAACAGCTGATGTTAACTACTGAAAAATGCCGGAGAAGACCTTAAAATCTTACTTCTTCCCTATACTGGTGATCACAGGAGTCTCAGAGCACTTGCTCTTTTTCTTGTGAAAAATGTCTGAGAAATTGTGGGAATGCTTCTGATGCTGTGGTGCTTAGAAAGTTGAGCAGGGAAGCAGAAATTGAGGGCTCTGGTCTTTCCACTACTACATTTTTAAGGAGGCTGACACCATCCTTCAAACCCTGGCAAAATTAACATGGGAAAGGCAGGAGGGAGAAGAGAGAAATTGCTGCAGTTAGTAGGAGAAGGAAGCTCTGTGTTCCTACCTTTTCTCCCAACTCTGATTATGTATTTTACTTACTCTTCTTAAATGTACAATATATTACCAGGCTTGGGAACAGAGACAAAATGGAAGTTTCCCACCTCTGAAGCAATTAGGCTGGAGATTTTCCCTTTGCATACTGAGGCCCAGCATCATGCATTCCTGTGGCTCATCTTCAACAAGATGGGCAAAGACTGCTTTTCTCTCTGCTCCTGGCCTGAAGGTTGGGCTAGTCCCTTGAGAGACAAAGCTGTGGCTGCTGAGACCTCCATGATGAGGAGGATCTTACAACCAGGTGATGCTTTTCCAGTGCGTCACTTCTTCCTTGGATAACTTACCTGTAAGTAAGTAGGTTGTGACATCCAGCAGCGCCAGAGCACCCCCTCAGGCTGGGGAGAGGCCAAAAGGCATGAGGTGGGTGACAGGAGGCTGGCTTGGCTAAGACAGACCAAGCTCTCCCACGTGCTGACTCCATAAGCTTAGGGAGTCGTGGCAAAGCACGTCACGCTTGTTTAGAGATCTATAGCTGGCTCTGAAATATATGACTACATAACAGGAGGCAACTTGGACTAGCAACAACCCTCCCTCCTAGAAAGTATGGGGAAAAGATCAGCAGAGGGTAAGTTTTGTGCCTATAGAACTAGAATACCCTGGGACCAGGGTTAGTGTCTTAACCTAGTACGTATTGCCCTGTACCAGCTTGTTTGGAACAATGTATCTGGCAATGAGTAAATACATTTCTGCTGACTCTAAGGAATCTGAGAGAGGTGATGAAGAATTTGTGAAACTTCATTTGAAGTTGTTATAGACCAAAGCTGTTTATTACAAAATAGGTACTTATACAACCTTGGGCTGAGGTATCTCTCTGCTAAGAACGAAACACAGAGTATGCCTCTTTAATCCAGAGCAATTTTTATTAATTTGTTTTCATTTTGGAAGTGAAAGAGCAGCTAAAGAGCTAAGTACTACTTCAAAGGTTAAATTTAGCACATTTGTACTATATATGCATAACCATTGAAGATATTTAAATTGATTCTCAAAATAGTCTCTCCAGCAAGAAGAATATCTCCTAACTGGCTTAAAAGGAAAAAAAAAATTAAATTCTGCAAAAATTAAGGTTACACATGCAAAAGTAAAAAGTTTGCTTATGTTTATGAAATAAATCTGTCCTATGAGACAGAGCACTTGGAGGCAGGGCTCTTTCATGCCTTCCTCTTGGAGGTGTCCTACTTTCCACAAATGCTTAATATGCATTTCACAGTATGAGAATGACTTTAGCATTGGAACCGGCTGCTGAGGGAAGTGGTGGAGACACCATCTCTGGAAGTGTTCAGGAAATTACTGGATGTGGCACTTAGTGCTGTGGTTTAGTTGACATGTTGGTGTTCAGTCAAACGTTGGACTCCATGATCTTGGAGGTCTTTTCCAACCTTAATGATTCTATGATTCTGGGGAAACCTCTGGGACTTTAACCTGAAGCCTCTGGTTCTGCTGCTTCCTAGATTTCTTTAGTAAATTGTTAATTATTCAGTCAATGCTGACCAGTAAGAATAAAAAAAAAAAACCCAAAACCAAAGTTTTCTCTGATACCATCTGCTAATCCTGGTATTCTCCTGAGAACAACTCCTAAATCACTGGGCTGCTGATTAGGATTAAAAAGCAAAAATGGCATTTCTGAGAGCAAAAGCCTTCATTTCCTTTGCTTTCCTTGCAAATACAATTAAGTGGATCATTCTGAAAGAAAAAATTTTTTGTGACGTTTTTGTGGGGAAAAAGCATTCTAAAATATTGCAGTCTCCCCCCACCCAAGAATGTGGTTTTATTGCTTAGGCAAAAGCACAAGTCATTTCTACAGCTCCTCTTAACCCCTTATAGGCACTTAGATCTTCCTATTTCTACCAAGGCTGTATCTTACTAAATTGTGGGAATAAAGTCTTGTCCTTTGTTAGAGTAAGTACTAAACCATCCATTTACTTTGTGGGGCCTAAGATTTACAGCCTGTTTATGAAAGATAAGAAAAATCAGGCTTTGAAATTCCCACTGACAAATTTTGCAGGAGTGGAAGTATTAGCTTTGCTCTTCTATTTATTCGTACTAGGAGTTAATTCTGGTTTACTTTGCTCTAAATTTTGTTTACTTTCTGTTTTCCAGCATTGCTATCAGCTAGAAATTACCTTTAGCCCTAGAACTGTATTTTTTCTATTTCTGAGCAATAGTATATATTAAAGTGTGTTAAGTGCTTTTAAGCCATAGACTGGCAGGTGCTATATAAATATTTATCTTTGTTATGATTGCATAAAGCAGAAGACTCAGAAGTATATAAAAGAAAAAATAAAATAGCCCATGTTCTGCCCTTAGTTTTCACATCTATTTCATAACCAATTCAGCAAGAGAAATCCCTCACAGAAAGAAAATATTCAAACTGCCTTGCAGCACAAAAACCGGCTAATTTTAATTCATGTTAAATTCTCAGATTTACACTCACAGTTAATTCAATTTTGAAATGACCTTTGAAACAGTTTATCCCAAACAAATGTAACTGAAGGGTTTCATTTAGAAGTACCTTTTTATAATCTCTTCTTTGCAATCAATCCATATTCTTTTTTGCTTTCGTTGAAATGGTGTTTATTTAGAATATTCCAGCTAGTGGGATGGTGGAAATGGGAAGGATGTCTTTCTTTGGGGAAAAAAGTCTTTGTGACACTCAGTGTGTTTGCTGGACTGTTCTTGTGCTATTGTTCCAGAACCACTAAAGTTTACTTAAAAACCCCAAAGTTTCAGAGAGGCCAGGTGCCTTATATTATATGCTTGAGTGTTCCTTCCTGATCAAGTTGCTTTTCCCATTAGAGTTTTTTGTCCCATTCTCATCTGAGGTTTGTTTCCTGTTCCTTTTCATTTCACCTTAGCTTTTCACACAATGATATCCAAATAGAAAGAGACAGTCATTGCCATGGTTTTCACTCTAAGACTGAACTTCCTGGCTTTTATGGCTTATAATCAATCCCATAATGTCCTGTGATTTCTATGTATGAGTGGCAAGAAGTAAAAGGGAGTTTATTTTGCCTATATGCAGACAGGCCAACTTTCACACATTAGGAGCAGCAACTAATCACCCACAACATTTCCTAAAGTTTATGGTGCTGGCAGACAGCTGTTTTTGTTCCGATCTGATGGTTTCTTTGCAGATTCCTGCTGCCAGCAGTGTCTCAACCACTTTACTAGTGCTCCAAGCACCACACATCCTGAGCTACTGCCTTTAAAGCTCCATTCTACTTTATACAAACAAAAGAAAACTAGGCTGCCAGCAAATACTAAGGAAACAGACATATTGTTACTATAGCCATATGCTGTACCAAAGGGAAATTTCAGTTACCAACACCTAGAACTAAAAGAAGAAAATTATAGTATGTGGGCATGCATCCCAGGCCCCTCAATAAAAACTTTTAAACTTATACTTTGTTTTGATTTTTGCGCCTTTTAAATCTTGGCTCTTGAAGGGATAAAAAGGACCTAAATCAATTGTTTACAATATAGGAATTAAGGAAAAGTTACCTGTATTCTCTGAAAGTTAACCAATGTTACTCTAAATGCATGAACTCCACATATGCTATAAATGTATAGAAGTTTGGCGTTGCCTAAGTGATTGTTGATAACAATATTTAACAGCTCTTTAATACTTGACTTGATTAATGTGTAGCTTAAGAGACTGAGAAAAGCACTCATTTCATCTCTGCAATGCTGCCTACACAGTTTTGTCCATAATCTCCTATCTGCAAAGTTGTTCTGATGCTTCCTGTCTTCAAAGACCTCAAAAGTATGTTCTTGAAGCCAAGAATACACCCTACTGCTGACAGTCCAAGTGCCTGTCTTTAAACAGAGCTAGTGTTGGAAGACTTGTGTCTTATGCTATGGATAGCATCAGGTTGAGCTTGCAAATACTGGTGTGAGGCACCCAGAAATGTTCCCTTTAATGAGTTCAACCTGATGATCGGCAGTCTGAAGATAAAACCCTCTAGGAATGAAATATGTGAAAACCTTAATAAATTCAGAAGGTCTCTGAACTGTAGTCAATTGTTAAATACAGGAGAAGAAACAAGTGGATTGAGGAAGGGGAAAAATTCCATTTAATCAATCCATTAAACAATAACTTATTGTCTCCGAGTAATGAGGTATAAAAACCTGAACATTCAAAGTAGATTCACTTTCTTTCTCTCCCACTGATACAAACACATTTTTAATCACGTATATTTGTTCAGTACAGTCATGCTGTTTTTAACTTACATCTAACTATTATTTATATGATAATAGTTTCTAGGAGCCCAGTCACAGACCAGAAGGCTACTATGCTAAATATAGAAGACTTGCAAAAAAACGTATTGAACCACAAAGATGCTAGGAAATCCACTCAAAAAATTCGGTGTTGTTTTTCCAGTTGGGTTTATCATGCTTCTAATTAATCTGCTACAAAAAAACACAGTAGCAAGCATAGTTTACTAAAAATCAACAAAAACCAGATCTTAAACAATGCATGATTTTCCAGAGCATCTAAATACAAGTTACATCTTAAAATTCATCAAAAAGCTTGAATAAAATACTTGAAAAGTATTTTGTTAAAAATCTTACAACACAGGTTCAATAAGTAAGGGGTGAAGGCATTATTTTGTCTTTAATGTGAGCAATTGTGCTTATATGAAAAAAAGAACAAGTCTCTAATGCAGAAATTTGGGTGAAATTCTGTTGGTCCTCCATTATACAAGAGCGCAAACTTGTCAGTTATAATGGCCTTGTGTTACATCTGAGGCATGTAGATTTAAAGAAACTGAAATAAATGAATAAATACTGATTCTTTTGGAGAGTACCTAATATGCAAAAGAAACATTGTCCCAAAAGACATCAAAAAGCACTTTTCTTGAGCAGCAAACAGCTACTTGGCTTTTGCAGAGCTGCTAGGAAGGATTATCAGAGCCTGCCTAACTAGATGTCAAGAGATGTCCTCCTTCTGGGGGAAATTTAGATTGGATATTAGAAAAAAATTCTTCAATGAAAGAGTGAACAGGCACTGGAAGAGGCCGCCCAGGGAGGTGATAGAATCACCATCCCTGGAAGTATCCAAAAGGCATGTGGATGTAGTGCTTGGGGACATGGTTTAGTGGTGAACATAGTGGTGCTGGGTTAACAGTTGGACTCTATGATCTTAGGCTTCTTTTCCAACCTAAACGATTCTGTGATTCTTCAAGTGGTGTCTCCAATGACTCAAAGGCACTGGCATAGCTTCTGCTATGCTCCTTTCTATAACAACTTTCAAGTTACTGCAGTTGGACAATATCCACTGCCTCAACTGGAGAACAGTCTTTGGCCCCAGTATCATCTAGTGCAATGTAATGTTATGGTGATGATGGGTTTGATAATCAGATAGGAGAGAGGACAGAAGATATCATAGCAATTTTTTAACTGCTAGCCACAGGGCACAGTATAACCATACTTGTAGGTGCAAGGCTGGCTAAATACAGCAGGCACTGGAAATCAGCTTGACATCAACTAGATTCCTGTTAAATGTGTTAAGTGTATTCATATTGGGAATGGTGCCAATTGTTTTAGGATTCAGGCCACATCACTCTAGACCCCAGGGAGATATATAGCCTCCAACAAGCCCAGCAAGTGCAGGCTCAGCAGAGCTCTGCTGAATGAACTGTCTGTGCTGCACTCCTGCACTTCACTTTCAGCCAGTGCACAGATTTCCTCCTGCCCTGAGGAAGACAAACATCTCTAGTGGTGCTGCTCTTGAAATTTCAGGGGTCTCCTGCTGTTAGCTGTCTACCTGAGGAAGGTCACTGTGGCCCCAGCAGTAGGAAAATGGGCTCAGAATTAAAGGCAGGAAGCAGCCACAGCTGAGGCCCTCCTATGGGGCCACATAACAACATGCATCCTATCGATCAGTGCAAGGCAAGACAGATAACCCTTGAGAGGCAAGTATTTGCACCCTTCATATCAGGCACCTGACCTGGGTGCCTGTGCTCCTGGGATCCTTTTGCAATCAAGGAGACAGTAAGCCTCTCCTCTGAGCTGTCTGCTGGATGCACGTACTGTTTCTGCACTGGCTTCCTAGGGAGGCAGCGTCCCCCATCTGGAAACATAAAGGTCTTAAATGCTTTAAGTAGATCGTGTGGGAGACTTCCTCCTCTGCTCCACTTCATCAGTGAGTTGGCAATTGGATGCAACACACACAGGTGAGAGGAGAACAAAGGAAATCTCCTTTATTTCTGGAAGAAGAAAAATAATGCTCTATTTTTCTTTTAAAGTATGCAGGATTACCAATTCATTTATTCACAGTACTTGGTTTTTAATCTGTCAGGGAATAATGACCCATTATTTTATACTTATGGGAAATGACACTTTCTAGTACCTGGTATTTGCAGCTGTCAAATTATATATGTCAGCATCTGTCACTCTGCAGCGTTACTTAACGAAGAGTTTAGCATATCCCAATGAGCTTCTACTAGAATGGAGAAAAATATTAACACCTTTTCTGGCAACTGTAGAGGCTGACTGCTTTTTTGGCATATTCACTTCTGCTCTATATAGTCTCACCATATACAACCTAGGCTGCATTGTCTCAAGGGTTGTAACAGGCCTGTTAAATGCACTAACATACAGATTTCTGCTTGGAATATTTTCCTTTCCTAATTCAAATGACTTAATGAAAAATGAAAATTACAGCATTAAATTGGAGAGAATCATAGAGAATCACAGACTAGTTAAGGTTGGAAGCAATCTGTGGAGATCATCTAGTCCAACCCCCCTGCCAAGGCAGGGTCACCTAGAGCAGATTGCACAGGAACATGTCCAGGTAGGTTTTGAATGTCTCCAGAGAGGGAGATTCCACGACCTCCCTGGGTTGCTTGTTCCAGTGTTCTCCCATACTCCATGGAAAGAAGTTTTTCCTTATGCCGAGGTGAAACATTTTGTAGTTTGTTTTATGGCCATTACTCCTTGGCCTGTCACTGAACACCACTTAAAAGAGTCTGGCACCATCCTCACACCCACCTTGGAGATATGTGCATGTATTGATGAGATCGCCTCTCAATCTTCTCTTCTCAAGACTAAGCAGGCCCAGCTCTCTCAGTATCTCCTCATAAGAGAGATGCTCCAGCCCCCTAATCATCTTTGTGGTCCTCTGCTCCTGTAGTTTAGTTGGAGTATCCAGCTTATAGCTGATCCATACACAGAGACAAGACTCTTCCTTGGTGGACATTCTTTACACAAGCTTTCCTTCTTTTGTCACAAATTCTGCATATTTTTCTACATTGCAAACTGATATCTATTTTATAACCACTTATCTGCTGCAACAAACAACAGCTTACCTAGGCATCATTTAACAACACCAAGTAGACAAGCGCGTCATAAGCGCACAGGAACAACTTTGCTTTTAAGGATCATTGCATTACTGTGATTTAAGTAAAACAAAAAGAACAAAAGCCAGATGAGTCAGAGAGCAAGGAACAGGTGATACTGCTCCAGGGAGGAAATATATTTTTGTCATACTCAAAGGCATATTAGTTTGTTTTGTTTTGTTTTGTTTTTTTTCTTTAATATAAGAAAAGCTCCCATGGCAACTCATATTCTTCATTAGTGAGCTTTCCAGGATAACCAGGGCTTTTGGGCTCTTCATGCAGTCCATAGCAGGACCCTAGACCCGTCTTGGAGACAAGAATATATCCTCGGGCTAGAAACTTTGAAATGGGAAACATATGGGACTTTGGCCTAGGCCCTTTGCTGCAGGACGGACCATAGCCTGTCACCTTGATTTTAGGGAGGATGACTGTGGCAACTGTATTTTTTAGTATTGGATTCTGTGTATTCTAACATGATATGTTAACTTTTCTCAATGAAAAATCTGTAAAGGGAGAAGTGTTCTTTCCTCAAGTGAGTTCCTGTTGAACTTACAGCTGCTCCCCGTGTAAAATAAACAAAATAGGTATTTCAGAATCAGAGGTTCTGTATTTTAAAGAAGATCCTGTTTGCTGGGATTCCCTACCTCTGATGCATGGCAGTTGCCAAATCCCAGTACACTATAGGTACTTAACAAGTCTGTGAGCCTACATGTTTTCCATGGCTGGAAGTGTTCAAGGCCAGGTTTGATGGAGCTCCGAGCAACCTGGTCTAGTAAAAGGTGTCCCTGGCTGTGTCAGGGGGGTTGGAACTAGATGATCTTTAAGGTCCCTTCCAACCCAAACCATTCTATGATTCTGTGGTTGAAACAATGAGTTAGCAAGACGTAGGACTGATCTGCCAGAAGCCTATTCCCACCTTGCTTCTTGCCTAGACATTCTTTTCTGCAGTTCAAATACACATCACAAAAGGATGCAAGTTAATGAATCTTTCCTTACATTGAATAGAAACTGATATAGGTGCAGCTGAGTCATGAAGATTTCATGAAGATTTCAGCTGATGAATCTGGTGGATGACACCCACAGGCAAGAGAAATTCATATGATAGAGACTCTACAGACAGCCGAGAGCTGAAGGATGAAGCAGTGCATAAAGCCCTAGAAACTTAAACTGGTTCCTAGTTCCAATTTAATCATATCCACAAACATCTGTGTCATTACACAATATATTTAATCACAGAAATCATTTAAGTTGTTCCCTTGGTGATACCATCTTAATAATTGAACAGAAAAACAGCCCCAATATCTTTCCCCATAGTATTACATATGAAACAATGTATGTCTGTGAGCTTATAGCCAAAGTGGAAAGACAAATTGAAGATAAGCAATACTACAAAGGAAAATAAATCCTTATGTCATGAGTTCACCAAGCATTGTTGTTAAAAAAGAAAAATGATTTTCTGAAATTCTACTTTCGTCACTTCCCTGGCCAAAACTGATTATCAAATTCCAACTGGATATATGAAATTACTTTCTATCCTGTAAGTCAAATTTTCAGCAAAATTGCTATTCTTAAATAGTACTTCTTGGACTACTTAAAGCTTCCTAGAATTGTCTGATATACCCTAAGAACAGTGATTCCAGTTGTTCATTTTGTTCACATTGATTTACAAAAAAATTTATCCCAAGCCCTTCATTTATGCTTATGTTGACAAGAGAAGAAAAAAGAAAAAAAAAAGCACCAATATTGACAGTAATTGGAATCTATCTTAGCAATATTTCAGATATTAGCCATTAATCTCACTAAATTAATCTCACTAAACAGATATTTGCACTGTAGATGTCTGCTATATCTGAACTAATTGACTTTGGCTTCCTTTATATGGAAAGGAATAGAGGCATTACAGCACAACACATCTCATCCTAAAGTCAGCATCTAAAATACATATCCAGTGAATCTCACCACATATCTAATTCTTTCTGTTAGTGAAGGAAGAAACATGGAGTAATGAGATGAGCTGTAAGCATCTATGGGACAGAAATCTAAAGTGAAGTGAGAGGAATTCTATGATCAGAAAATATAGACTAATGTGAATCAGGTTACACTCAGATTTATAGGTGATCAGCTCTTTACTTACATGGAAATCTGAGCACTCAGTGCTCCTTTCTATTGAATACTGTATGCAGTAGGGATTATTTCAGCAGCATGTTCAACAGGGAATAACAAAGTTTGCTAGATCAATAAAAATAAGTAACAAGAAATCTCAACAACAGAAACGAGCATGCGGATAGTTGATCTCAGTTGGTAAAGGCTCAAATTAAAGCACTTCAGTGAAATCACCAGTAGTAACCCATGAAATCAGAACCACTGACCTGGAGCACAGGCTAGATCTAGCATCACAATGTCTTTACTCTTCTAAAATGCTTAAAGACAGTCTTTCCTGTTTTAGCTATTTGGACATTTTGGACACCACGTTTCAGTGCACTTACAAAACCTTATTCAATTGGGCAAATCACCAAAGTAGAATATAAACCAGCGTGAAGTAATGTAGTTTGTGTGGCATTAAAGAACATGCATGATAAATTTTGGATTTTAAATACAATAAATCAGTCATTTAAATTTAATATAAGCTGCATAATTTAATTCTGCTTCATTAGCCTATATAAACACAATAAAATCTGTCAAATGCAAACAAAGGGCCTCCTAGAGGTGATATTTTAATTGTAATAAAACTGTCATCTAGATTAAGAGGCCAGCTGAACAATTCATTTCTTCATAGAAGTTAATGCTGTTCTAGAAAATGAACTTTAGGTTTAATTTCTTCTGATGCCCTCGTGCTCAGGAAACAAGAACTTTGCTTGCAGTAGAGAGCAGAAACAATCTGCTCCATAGCCCTAGCATCACATCAGAAAAAAAGGGAGAAAAACGTAGGACTGGGTTACAACATGAAGCTCTGTGTCTGTTGCTTCCTTCAGACTATTATATTTAATATAAATGGGACCTTAGCATAGAGACGTGATTTAGGGGAAGACCTTGTAAGCTAGTCAAACACAACCCAATATGCTTTAGTCAGATAGGAAGAGGGAGTTTTCCCTGATGCCCCCCTGCACGGACCAAGGCACCATAAACCCACACCCACACTCCTCTGGCATATTGCCTCCCACAGGAGTCCCTGAGCTGTTTCCTCAGCCAGGGGAGAATGTTACCAATCAGCAACACACACTCACTAACAAAATTATACCTGCATTTCCTTCAGGTTGTCAGTGAGAAAGAGGATATTGGTTTTCATTTTTTTTCCCCTCCTTAAAATGTTAATAAAATTTGTGGCTTATTTTAGTTGGCTGAGAAGCAAAACTTTCAGATCTTCCACTGATTGGCTTTACTTGCTTCACTAGATGTCTTTCAGCTGGTAACGATGAAATATTCACAAATGACAGAATCTAATTCCAGCTGGGACAGTCGACTATCAGAGTCGACTAATTTTGCTGGATTTACCTCCCCCCTGCCCCTGCTCCTCCATATGCACTTGTACTTTTCTTCCATATTTCATTGCTTCATCTGAGATCCTCTGTAGCCTATGCAGGGAAAAAAATCAGCAAGGGCCTCTTTCATCAGCCTGTTGTGAAAGCACTAACCTGCACTGAAGGGAAAAATCAACTTTTGCGTTAAAGAGTTATGTGCAATTGTTTACCTTATCCTTTGAATTTTAATCCCTAAAAGCATTTCCTCCCTAAAAATAGAGCTGCATACTTTCTAAACCATTTAGCAGGCAGACAGAAAAGCCACCGATGTGCCTTTGACTCTGTTTTATTAATATCACAGTTAAAAAAGAAATATCTCTGCAGCTTTTCTGAGTGACAGAAACAATATAAAGCTTTTACAGGGGACAAAGAGGCATCTTAATTTCTTCACCAGAGAATCTGCCAGGGATTTTGTGGATGTATTTACAGTTCTCCAAAACTACTTTTTAAACTGTGTTGGATTTCTTCGTCCCTGGCCTGCATATCTCTGCTGAATGCAGGGGCCCTCAACCTCTCTTTTATTTGACTAGCTGGGTACCTGCTCCTGCCAAACTCATTACCTGAAATGTTTGTAGCTGAGAAGGAACAGTGACAGCTTTAATTTCCGAAGGCTGCAATTTCTAACACTAAAACAGTTCCAGTGTTTCTGAAGAGTCCCTCCTGCATCACCACCAGAGCCTGCACACTTGCCTCCATGGCTGTCCTGGAGCCAGTGCTGCTCCCTGCATTTCAGGAGTCCAGAGGGGCATGTTTGCAAAGTTGCCCATGGAACACGTTAGACACATCCTGATGGTCTATACTGTCCCCTAGAGTTTTCCCAGCTTCCCTCGATGCATAGCTCTCCCCACTGGGTATTTGGTCTTGGAATGGAGAGAACATCCATCTTCCTATGATTCAGACAGTTGTTTTTAACAGAAGAAATACCTCCAATCCAGAAGACAGTGTGCCATGTTGGTCTTATTGGAAAAACTAATAAAATCTTTCACATGTGGAAGATATGTAATGAATCAAGAATGGTTTGGGTTGGAAAGGACCTTAAAGATCATCTAATTCCAACCCCCCTGCCATAGACAGGGACACCTCCCACTAGACCAGGTTGTTCAAAGCTCCATCCAACCTTCAAGCGATGGGGCGTCCATCACACCTCTGGGCAACCTGTTCCAGTGCCTCACCATCCTCACTGTGAAAGATTTCTTCCTAATATATATTCTTAAACCTCTTTCAGTTTAAAGCCATTCCCCCTTATCTTGTCACTATGTGCCTTTGTAAAAAGTCCCTCTTCAGTCTTCTTGTAGGCTCCCTTTGGGTACTGAAGGTACTACTGTAAGGTCTCCCTGAAGCCTTCTTTTCTTCATGATGAACAACTACAACTCTGTCAACCTGTCCTCATAGGTGCTCCAGCTCTCTGATTACCTTCATGACCCTTCTCTGGACCCAGTCCAGCAGGTCCAACTCAACCAAAGCATTTCCACGTCCTTTTGATTTTCATTGTCAGGATTTTCTTGGCCCCTAGAGGACTCCCTAAGCTTCAGAAGTGAAAGGTCAGTGTATTAAAATAAATATTTTGCAGGGTTACCAGATCTCTAGATACCACCCTGTTTTGTAGATGAAGGAAGGGTAAACACCATTTGTTTGTGCAAAGGAAAAAAAGCCATAAAGATGAAGGCATTTTTAACAAGTTCAAGATGATGGGTGTCTGTCTCTGAGGAGCACAGCCAGACAGCTGGTGGGCACAGTGGGAGGGAGAGGAGAAGAGTTCCCCACCACAGCCAGCTGTCACATTGCCTCAGTACACCTTCCCGGGCTCACCTCCTGGGATGTTGTCTGTGCTCATTTCTTCACTCAGCACCAGATCAACACTTGTTGGGCTGGAGGAATGGAATGTGGGGCTCAACTGTCCCTCCTGTTCACATGGCCCTGCACCCCCAGCAGGCACTAGAGCTGCTCCAGCATCACCACTATCATGTACTGTTCCCAAATGTTTCAGTGTTCACAGAATTCAGGCTAAATCTGTAAGCCATTACAGATAATTTCAGCCTCCAGTGAAAATGTAATGGCTGCCTCTAAACTGGTCACACCCCAGGTCAAGCTGGAAGTGGGGTACTGGAGCACACAGCAGCCTGTGCCCCTTCTCCGAGGTGCTTCCAAAGAGCTCTCCCTGCACCCCCGGGGCCTGTCTGCGGAGAGAAGTGCAGCCAAGCCTGTTTTGAGGCAGCCAAGCCCCTGAAACCAGCTTCGATCCAAAAAGCCTATGAAGTACCTTGCCTGACAAAGTACACCTGGCATCTTTCCATGCTGACATGAATGTATAGGTTTGAGAAGAGAATTTGATTTTAGCTAGCCACTTCAGACAGGAACTCTATAAACACAGTTCTGTGCAAATATATATATAGCCTGTGCAAATATTAGGATACTATGCGCGCAAACAACCATATCATTTAGTTCTCCTCAAAGTCAAAGGTCCCTGGAACAAACATTGATAATTGCCTCTATGAGAGCATGATGTCATTTTTTCGGTTGAATTTAAGGACAGTAATTAGCAGTGGTAAAGTTTACCTTCCAAAGATTTTGTTTCAAAACATTTCATCACAGAGGCTGTCAAACTGGTCAGTTTTTGTGGAGTTGGTAGTTGTTTACTACAACAGAATAGAGAACATATAGAATATACTATTAGATGATGTCTTTGGACTTTATGGGGGTACAATCATGCTGAAATCAATTGGTTTAAGTAATTAATATAACACTATGATTGCAAAACATTTTTCCATTTCTTTGCGCTGCCTTATGTTTTCCTGGGGTTTAAAATTACCCTGTTTGTGTGAGCCTTCCGTTTTGTTGGGTCAAACCCAACAAAACCTAGCTGAGATTTCTCCTGTTTTTTTCACCCCCACCTTTTCATGTCATAGTGTACAGGAAAACTCCTGAACTGAAACCAATCCTCATCCATCATTTAGGAAATGCAGAAGCCAAAGTGCTGTGGGAAAATGCAAAGGTCTGTTTTTTTCACTTGTACTTGAATTTAACAACAGCTGGGATTTTCCTAGGAGATAAGCCAGTGCAAAAAAAAATATACAGGGGAAATTTGGGACAGAGACACTGGAAAAAATAATTAAAGATCACAGATCTATCAAATATTGGGCAATGGAGTTTTACAGCTTGAGATCTGGGAATTTCATTATTTCCTTAGAAGCCAATTATATCAATGTAATTACTTTTTAATTAATTCATTTATTTTTTTCAGAGAAGGGTTAGAAAATTCTAAAAAAAAAAAAGAAGTAAAAGTGTACATTTAGAGTTCTCCAGTTGTTCCAAAAATGTTCTTCTTAATCCAGAACTGGACACCACATATTTTACAAAATAAATGGATTGAAGGCAGCTTGTGTTTATTATGTGCTCTACAGTAGTCAAATATCTGTCAAAAAGAAGCAAAAAAGTACTAGAAGAAAAAAATACCTTTCTACTAAAGAAAATTAAGGCTCATATGTCATTGGAGTTTATTAAAGCTGGGCTCGATGCCATGTTTTGCCTTGATCCTTCAGATTCCAGTAAAAGATTGATTGTTTTTTTCCCAACAATTAAACTCCCCTCTTTTCTTACAATCATGCAGAATGATACCAGGTAGATTAGTAATAAATTGCTTACATTTTTTCTGAGCATGAGGTCTGTTAATTTTGTAACACTAAGCATTTTCTTTCTTTTCCCTGTCATGTATTTTTGGCTATGATAAGCCATAAGGAACATGTCATGTACTTGCTGTATGGCAAATTTGCTATTCTTAAGGAAAACCACACTGGCTATGTTGGAGGTAGAATATGTGGATGGGGGCCACTATGCTGTGGCTTTACCTTTGACTTTTTCTGGTCATTTCATACAAAAATTTTGCAGACAAAGCTATTTCTATGAAAAACTGATGTATTTTTCTTTGGGTGGAGAATAGAAAAAAGCCTCCAGCAGAAAAACCAGCAGCGCTGCATAGGGAGCAGTTGTATGTGATTAAATGAATGGATGAACAGTGTATTTTTTTTCCTCTTGTGAAACACTACATGTCATAACCCTTTTACTCTTCAGCTTTATGCCCACTCTTCTTGTCTTCCTCTTCCACACCTTTTTTCACCATTTCCATTTTCTCTGAGTGTTTCATTGAAGTCCTCCGAGGAGATGACTCTTCTGAGCTGGGTCCTGCAGCTGCCCTGTGGTCGATGCAAGAGGGACAGAAGGACAGAGAGCTGCAACTCAAGAGGGCAGTTTCAGCAGGTCCTAAAACAGGTGCTCAAGAGAAATGGCTGAATTCCCCTCTAAAGGCTTGTGGCATTCTTTTAAGCAGGGACTGAAAGGTTAAGTCAACCCGTTTTTAGGCATATGAGGATGGTTCCCACTTGGAGTAAGCAGTATGGGCATAAATAACCTGTCCCAAACTGATGAAGCCTGCTACAGTAATTCATCTGGGCTTTAACCAGTCTGAGATATAGAGATCTGGTTGTCATAGCAGTTGAGGAAGAGCTTCAAAGCAGCTATTCCCCACTTAAACTTAAGCACAAGTTCAGTCAAAGTATGAAGGCTTACAAATTAATAATTCCCAGATGGCACGAGAGGAGCTATTAAAAAAAATTCTTTTCTCTTCTTCCTTCACCTCTGTATTTTTAAGTAAAGCATGGATAACCAGCTCAAACTGGGCATCTAACTTTTAAACTGATATGGTTATGTCCATTTTTCATTCATATTTCTAGCTACAAGAAAGCCAGTGAGCTGATTTGGTGAATCCCATATGCAGAGTGACAGTTGTATATCTCTCATAGACAGAATCCATGATAATAGAATAATAGGATAATTTAGGTTGGAAAAGACCTCTAAGATCATGAAGTCCAACCATTAACCTAGCTCCTCCATGTTTACTGCTAGACCCATGGCCCCAGGTGTCACATCCACATGCCTTTTGAACACTTTCACAGATGATGATTTCATCACTTCCCTGGGCAGCCTATTCCAGTGCCTGATCATCCTTTCAGTGAATAAATTTTTCCTAATATCTAATCTAAATCTCTCCTGGCACAACTTGAGGGTGTTTTCTCTTGTCCTGCCACTTGTCACTTGGGAGATGAGACTGATCCCCAACTCCTATAACCCCCTTTCAGGTAGTTGTAAAGAGCCGTAAGACCTTCCCTGAATCTCCTTTTCTCCAGGCTAAACAACCCCTCTCTCTCAGCCACTCCTCACATGACTTACTCTTCAGACCCTTCACCAGCTCCATTGCCCTTCTCTCCACATGCTTCAACACCTCAATGTCTTTCCTGTAGTGAGGGGCCCAAAACTGAACACAGGATTCGAGGTGTGGCCTAAGAACAGGGGGAAAATCACTTCCTTAGTCCTGCTATTTCTAATACAGGTCAGGATGCCGTTGGCCTTCTTGATCACCTGGGCACACTGCTGGCTAATGTTTAGTAGCTGTCAAACAGTACCCTCAGGTCCTTTTCTGCTGGGCAACTTTTCAACCAATCTTTCCCCAGCCTGTAGCTCTACATGGGGTTGTTTTGACCAAAGTGCAGGACTCTGCACTTTGCCTTGTTGAACCTCATACAATTGTGGGCCTCAGCCCACTGATCCAGCCTGTCCAGATCCCTCTGCAGATCCTTCCTACCCTCCATCAGATCAACACACCCACCCAACCTGGTGTCATCTGCAAACTGACTGAGAGTGCCCTCAATCCCCTCATCCAAATCATCGATAAAAATACTAAACAGGACTTTCCCCAGAACCAAGCCCTGGGGAATACCACTGATTGGTCTGTGGTGGGAATCAAAAACCAGCTGTGGGGAGAATTCAATGTTTTTCAATATGTGCTGTCAGGCCTTAGTCAGTCCAATCTTTTTGACCTCTGTCCTATTGATGGACAGGTAAGAAATTTCATGCCTTCCTGACATCAGTAGTTGCTGAAGTGGCTGTCCTCCTCTCCTGCTCTTCTCTGCAGCACCTTACATGTGTTGAGAAGTGTGGCAGTACATTGGGAAAGCATTGCTGTTCACACAGCTCACTCTCTGGCTGCTCACTTCCAGTTAGTGCAGTTGTAAATGTCTTTATTATCTATATACATATATAGAAACCTCATTAAAGAAATTCCTTCACAGACCAAGTAGCGAAGGACCAGGGGTGAAGGAGTGAGCTGCTTTATCTCATGTTTCTTCAGAGCTGGGGGTACTTGAGCTGTGGAACTTGAGCTGGATAAAGCTTCATGGAGATAAACTTTTGATCTTGCACAGGTTGGGATTGCTGGTTGAGAGACAGTGGATACCTCTGGCTGGAAATTGCTCTCCTAAAGACTATTTCAGCACCTCAGGTCCTTATATTCCTGACTACAAAGTCTCCCATATGAAACTTATACACCTTGTGCTAGTAAAGCAGACCTGTGTATAGACTGGGTACGGAAATTTTCATCCATGATCTGCTTTGTCTTGTGTAGTTTTTAATAGCTCATAAAAAAAAAAAAAAGTGGGGATATCGCTGAATTCCTTGATTTTTTTTGTTTTCTTTTTTCTTTTTATTCCATAATTCAGGTGGCTCCAAGACCATTAAAAGAAGATAGAAAACTCCAAAAATTAACACTATTGCAAATGCTAATACATTGTTCAGTGAGTTGGACCATAAGCCTCTTCTAGGCTCATGCATATTCTGTTTCTAAAATATATGAGTGAAAATGTGCATGTATTTCTTCCCTCCTTAACAAAGATATTCACAGCATTGTTGTTTTCATTGAAAATTCTCTTCTTCTTCCTTTGACCATTTTTTGACACAGTTCCCTTGAAATAAAGAAATAAGAAAAAAAATAGGGAAAGAATACCGGTAAGGGTTCCTGTCCTGTCATCTGGGGATTATTAGTTTACAAACCCTCAACCTTTGACCTGGTATTTTTGCTGAAGTCTGAGTGAAGAACAAACTCCCTTTGAAGCTCTCCACATCATGTCCTGAGGAATGCAGGATTGCCAGCACTTTGACTGTTGAAAGCCTGGATGAGTTATTGTAGCAGGTTTCACTGCTCAGGATGGGGGCTGGGCTCTTTCCCCTTATGAACAATTAGGAGGAATCCTTCTCATCTAATTTTTTTTCCTCTGTAAAAGCTACCTATCTATTCACTGTATTCATCAAACCACCCTCCATGGAGACATGTAGGCACCCAGCAAGGACATTTCAGCTGACATGATAGGATGTGCCTGGAGGTGATTATTTCTCTCTGCTGAATGCAAAGGGAGACCATACCGATGAAGTCTGATCAGACAAAATCAGCCAATTTGAAAAAAGACAAAACCTTATTTCTTCAGCGTTTACTAAAAAATTCTATTATCCAGCACCGCCACACTCAGCAGTCCAGACAAAAGATTCAGGAATAAAGAATACTGTTCCCTAAGAAATATCTTCACCTTTGCAGTTTTAGATAAGTTTGGTATAAACCATTAAATATATAATCTCAGGGTTTTTTTCCTTCTTGTTCCAAATAACAAAGAACACTGAGGAAGTCTCATTTCTCATCATTTGTAAAAAACTAGTGAAATTTTGGTACTGTAAACTGCATTGCCAACTTTCACAATTTCTGACAGAGCTCAAGAATTCACACTACTTCCAATTGTCTTGAAATGATCCAATATGCAAGATTTTTTTTAAATAAGAGAAAATAGTATTTTAGTCATTATGATTACAGAGAAAAGGTAAAATATGCATATGACTGAAGTGCACTTTAAAAAGTAATAAATGTTAGAATAACCTATATTAATTACATTGATATGTTCAGTCTGTTCCGTTCTATTTTGTTCTGTTCAGCTTTCTTCTATTTTACGTATTTAAATTAACACTCAGCCAGCAGGCAATATGTACATGTTTTCTGAGCAGGGAATAAATTACTTAAAACAAGATCAAGATCACAAACAGTGCATATGAAAGCAATCATGCATGGAGAAATAAATGTATTCCAGAGAAGATATGGAAGAGAAACAGTAATTTCCCATTTGCTTTACTGTGTATCCGAAATATGCAACTTCAAGGACCTATATTTTCCCAAAAATACATGTATCAATAATCATATTTTTCAGACATATGAGCTTCATTCCTATCAGTTAGTGCAGAGGGAAAAAGGCATTGGGTAAAAAGAAAGAGAGCTATTGTTTGGAATACCATGATATTTATAACCACTTTACTACTGGAAAATTAAGAATTCATACTTGGATTCATTCCTACTTCGAAAAAGGATAAGAAGGTTACCCTCTAACACGGACCTAGCAAGTGTATCATATTCTTGAAAATCTGGAACTTACTGAGTTTGAAAGAAGAATCTCTTTTTGAAAAGAAAACAGTCCTGAGTACTTCCCACTTGTCCCTGCTTTGTTCAACAGGGAATCCTAGTTTTATGCATTACGATATATGAAGTTAAAAGACACAATGGCAGTGGGGTACGGGAGCCATGTGTGGTGGGACCACCACAACCCTGGATCAGCCTGGAGTGTGGTGTGACCGTGTGTGCACGGCTGGCCCCTGGGTCTCTCCCTCAAGCCTGGGACACCAGGTAGCTTGTCTCTCGTCACAGCCTCCGTCTTCAACAGCTGTCAGGTATAATAAGGCTTCTAATTTGTAGCACAGTCTGAATGACAAATCATCATATGTTTTACGCAGGAAATATCCCCAAAACAGAAAGAAATTCACTGTGATGCACAAAACAACCTCACTAATGCAGTGAGGTTGAAATGGAGACAGTACTGTCAAATGTGCTAAAAGAAGGAAAAAGCTTAAAAGGCAACAATTGGGAATACTAACAGAAATGATGCAGACATCTCAACGAATGCAGCTGAACACCTTTTAACCAAAGGGGAGCTGGGAATAGTAGCAATGTCCCAGAAGGCATAAAACCCCTTATCCACTAGGATTTACTTGGTATTACCATATCTTTAATATAAAAGACAAACAAAACTCAAACAAAATGGTGACTTGTTGCTTGATAACCTTAATTTGTGATTACTGTCTCAATTTAAAGCCCAGAATCCAAATGGAGTAGACAAATGGTTGGTGTAATGACAGGTCAGTGCTGTACACATTGCATATGGTCTCGATGAGTGTGGAATACTTTTTCTAACATATGGAGTGCAATTTTGCTGCTGTGCCTGCCCTGAAAGTATTGGGCACAAATCCTGGTGTCATTATCTGTTTTATAACACTTGTTAGTGAACCACTTCTATCCTCCACTGAGACTTCTTGCAACAGCAGTGCACTGCTTTAGAACCAAAAAGTACCTTACACAATTCCAAAGCAAGACCCAAGAGATTTAGGCTATTTTTTCTTCTCATCTCAAAGCAGTTTTGTTCGCGTCTTCCCAATAAACTTTTTATACTATTTCTTGCTTGATATCACTGTACTAAGAAACAGATAAAAATAAATATGGACTTGTTAGAGCATAACACTTAAAATAGTAATATTAAAGAATTAAAAGCAATGTGCAGAGAGGAAAGCTTTCAAAGGAAAGCGACCAGGTGAAAAAGAAATAGAGTGCATCATGCACAGAGAATGTGTTTATTGGAGTAGTCCCAGGTCCAGATCAAAGATATTGCAATAGTGGCTGGAATCCATAAAGTGTTTTTAGTGCCATAAATGCTTCACAAATCCATGCAGGGACATCAAGGATGTTCTTTTAAGTATCATATTAAAAGAGGGGAAAAAAATGCAAAAAACCAACACAGACCAGAAGTTGTTAAACCTCTGATCAAGATTTCCTATGTCCTATAAAATACTTGAAGGCGGTTGTTTCAAGTACAAATTCTGATGTGAAGGAAAAAAGGAAAAAGGAAAAAAGTTGGAATAAATGTTGTCTGCTGAACAGCAGCCAAAAGCTGCAGGAGGAGACTTGCTATCAGAACCATGAGCAATGTCACATGGATGCACAGCAGATCAAGGGAACAACTTTAAAGCAAGACCCTGTATCTCTGACTTGGAGTTCTCTTTGGCAGAGAAGAGAAAGGAGTCCAAAGCAAGAACCTGGGTGTGCTGAAAAGGGCATGGATAAGGCCTTACCAGCTGTGTTGACTTTGGCTGTGTGTATACACGATAACTAGAAATTAATAAACCTGTCAAAAGAAAGGATGCAGAAGACAAACAGAAAAAGTCTGGTGTCACGGTTTATACTGAGCTTCCAAGGTCACTTTGGGCTACTGGAAACAAACG
Source organism: Chiroxiphia lanceolata (assembly GCF_009829145.1). Taxonomy (NCBI): domain Eukaryota; kingdom Metazoa; phylum Chordata; class Aves; order Passeriformes; family Pipridae; genus Chiroxiphia; species Chiroxiphia lanceolata. The sequence continues at coordinate 20,348,200 of NC_045638.1, read as the reverse complement.
TTAGGGAAGGGGGATTTATTTCTCAAATATTACTGCTTTAACAATGGGCAAAAACATGGACAAACAACGCAGATATATGGAAATGATAGTGCTCTATCACTGCAAAGCATTAGAACATAGGAGATTGTCCTCATTCAGGTATATTCATCCTGCTCCCCGGTACCTCCAGCATGGCCACAGCTTGGAGCAGGGCTAGAGAAACTCATTTTTGCAGCTGTCTTGTAAATCATATTAAATATCACTGTCCCCAGATGTACATCAGACACTAACAACCTGAAGGAATGTAAGGATTGCTACAATGGTTTTACTATATTTTTGCAAGGTACCTTTCCCATTTCTCATCCTCTCTTGTCTTTGATCACTTAATCTTGTTTTTAATATCAGAATCAAACTATTTTTTGCATTGCATTTTCATCAATTTATCATAAAATTATTGCTTGGTCCAAACACCTCTGTGGTACTTGGTGTCTACTGAAAAACAGAGACATGTGACTGAACTAATGAGGGTGAAGTCAAGGCTAGATAAATTATTTCACACAAGACAAAATTAGTGTAATTAAAAGCATCCAAACGCTGTACCCTGTGCCCTTTGAAAGTCCATCTATTACCTCTGCATCTCCTAGCCTTTAAAAATAAAAAGGAATAATAAATAATTTACTTTTTGTACTGGTTTTGTGACCCTGCTAATAATTTACAATAGCTCATGAAAAGAAAATCTTATTTGCATTTTGATGTATTAATTACCCATCTGGAACTCAACTTGCTATGATTCAGCCTGAAGATGTAGGTCTCTGAAAAATAGCTATTTGGGCAATAATGTCAATGAAAGGTATTTTTACCCTTTATTTTTTATATACCTTCTTTGCTTTCTGGAAGGCAAATGTGGCAAAACAAACCTCATAGGCTTATCAATGAAAGTCTCTCCAGGTTCACCCAACTCTTTTTAATGGAACTTGTGCAAAAATTTGGTGTTCAGAAGCACCATTTTTCTCCAACTGCTTGGTCTATTTCCAAGAAGCCTGTGGCAGGAGAACAACATCAGGACCCGTATTTACATGTTTCCTCATGTCAATGTTTATACAGGGAGTCAGAGTTGGCTAGAAATTAATGTCTTTAATACCAGAACACATTCCTTGAGTCTGTGCCTTTCCATTAATAAAAACTGAGCATCTTCACAAGTGCTGAATCTTTGAGTGAGGTTCCTCTGTCCTGACTCTGGAAAGTAACAATGAAGATATGTACACCTGAAGATATTGAATTGTCTTAAGCTTCACTTACAGCCGACAGAGAAATCATGTGTGATTCATCCAGCTTATTTGAGATTTTACAAAATGATGAATTGCACTTAGAAGAACATCATTCTTTCTATTGACTGCAAGGTGAATCTAGAATGTTTACCTGAGGTGTAATTACCTAGTGCTACAGCTTGTATAACAAAAAGGGGGAAAGAGGCATTGTGTTGGAATAATGCCTTCTAACATAAAGGCCAGTACTGGTGCTTCAGGCCTCATAACTAATATTTCTAACTGTGATCCTTGTATATAGGGCTTGGTATTTCTGCTGCCTCCTTGTAACTTGTTTATTGGGTCACTTGTAAGAACTTACTGGTTGCAGTCTCTCCTCTTCTGACAACTGTTGTCCCAATTGTCCAAAACTGTAGGATCTGATTCACGACCTTTCTTGACCACTCATTAGGATTAGAGCTGGGCTCCAGTTTATCGCCAACAGCCTGAAGTAATTTTAATCAGTGTTGACCCCCACAGCCAAGCAAGCAGCCCTATTAAAATTAATGAGATGGCAACCCTGTAAGAGCAGGCAAGATTGACTGATGGGGAAGCTACTCAATGGCAGCAGAGTCTCTTGGCAAATCAGACACACTCAGGTGTCTTGTCAACTTTGCACTCACTTTATTTTCCTGCATGAGCCACCAGAAATGGACACTTCTGCTTCATTCCACCTAGCACTCACTTCCTCAAGGTGAACAACTGCTCAGAGCAATCCAGTCCTATTACTCTCAAAGGATCATACAGGAATTATGTAGCTGTGCCAAAGCCATACAATTCTGACAATTTGAAAGAACAATTTGTAAGATTGTGAGACACAGAGAAAATGCTGCAATAGGAGGTGGAATTTTCCTTAAGCTATTATTCTAGAAGAAATAAAGATCAACAACATTTTTAATCTGTATATTTTTAAAAGCAGAATGTTGATTATTTATGTTGAAAGTTCATATTAAGAAGAATATATCTGGTACTGAAGACTGTAAAAAATCTGAGGTAGCAGTGGTGTCTCTGGAGAACTGCATTTGAACACTCCATGTTCTTCTACTCCTCAATTGGTCAAGGTTATTTTTCTTCAAAGCACATAACAGCAAAGGATTCCTTTTCTCTTGAGAAGTAAGAAGATGAAGGATCATGGAAATTAATCTGATAAAGAAGAAAAATTAGGGTGAAAATTGTTCCGAAGCTTTTTTTTTTAAAAAATAAATTAATTGAAAGGATTTTTTTTCATGAAAAGGGAAGATCTGTTCTCACATAGCTCTGTTTTGCAACCATTTGGAAACATTAGGGAATGACCTACAGTTCCCATGCACATACAGCCCAGATTTGTTTCCTCTATCATGTCTTCCATGGTTCAGTATTCCATCTCATGGTATCCCACCAGAAAAAAGAGGTCATTTCAAAGGAGTATCCTAAAGACTGGAGTTCATTAACTGTTGGAATAAGGTTGGGTTAACTCCACTGAAACTAGCAGAAAAAATGTCTCACATGTTACTCTTGCCTAATTCTGAGCCTTCAATATCCAGCACATACTGGATGTTGGAATTTCATGTATCTTGGCTGACGGTAAGCACCATTGATTGGAGAATTCCTCTCGTTAGCATCAGGGACAAAGCTGGTGGTCTCTGGTTTTCTTTAGTTTTATTCATTTAGCTGGTCAGGAAAGCTATTTCAGACAGTGTTAGGGAAGAATACATGGAAAGGGGACAAAGGTGTTTTTGCTATGCAGCTTTCAAATCCTGAGGGAACAACCAGGTAGGCTGCAGGGGACCTTTAAAAGGATGCAATTTATTGTGTACTTTTCAGAGTTTTCATACAGGGGACTGACTCCATGGTAAACTAGGGGTGAGCTGCAGAAGTAGCTCAGAGCAAAAGCATCTTATGTTTCTTATCAAACACTCCAAGGTTATCACAAAGAGCCTCACACATTTGTGCTCTGGGGCTCCATTAAGTGAGATTCCTTCCCCAACAATCCACACTGCCTAAAAGTTTCTCTCAACAGCTTTTTGTCTGACATTCTAGGTAATTGCACATGACCTATAATTGGAGAGTTCTTTTATTTATTTATTTATTTTAATTCTGTGAACAAAAGTGTTTGCCTTAGGTTTTTGAGATTCAGCATCTTATTTGCAGGAGCTGACATTAATATTTAAATACTCTGTGGTTTGGGTTACCTCTATGTTTTGTGCATAGGCAACCTAAAAAAGCGTGAGGGGGGAGGCAAAAAAGCAGCTGTGGGGCTGTTTTCAATTTTTAAATAAGCTGCAGCATATTTAGACACCACTACTTTCTTCAATTGTCTTAAAAAGACATGTTCTTAAATATTGTAGTAGGTTTTATATTATTTTTGCAAATTAAAGAAAAATACCCAAGAACTATGATGGATGTCGTGACCATGCAATCTCCCTTACAACCATTACACCACTAGAGAAAAAGCATCCTTCAATATTTCAGACAGTACTTATGAAGGCTCGACAGTGTCACATTAAAAATACTGCAGCTCCATTTGTGATTGAGCCCCATTTGATCCATGGAGTGAGTTGGAGCAACCAAATTCAACCTTGATTACAGAAAGGACAGAATTGTAGAAGTCACTGCTGAACATAACAGCCTGGGAAATTCTTTATGAGCAGCCAGTAAAGAAACAGTCATGTTTCTGCAATCAGGAAAGATAACAGGACAGCTACAGATAATCATGGAGGACCCAGGCAGTGCTCTGCACCATCTAATAATAGTTTGTTTCCCGCACCTGGAAACAACAGGATTGTGCTATGGAGGGATGAAGCAGGGAAGGGATGGAAGGCAAAGAGTGGCTAAAAGCAGTATATGTTTTATAAAATCTCTTTCTTCCTTATCTCTTCGAAATCTGGAGTACTGAATTTGCTTCCTTCAGACAATGTGAGACAATCTGCCCATCACCCACACATTCTCCCTCTCAAAATTAGGTGAGGAAACAAAAAGACAGGAACAAATACCCTGATGGTGGGATGGGAAGGAGGAGGCCCTATAAGTGGCCTTGGCTTTGTAACAGACTTTTTTCCAGCCATCACAAGAGGTATTGACATGGCCCAGAAGCACAAAGTCTCTGCTGGTGCAGACTGAGCCAAGCTGCTTTGTGGAGGAAAATCTGCAAACAGCACTGGTGACACTGTCATTAAAATGAGCAGAGATGTGGAGAAGTTGTTTCACTGTGAGTGGGACAAGGGACTGTGACTGGCTACCAAGTCACATGGCAGCACAACATCCCTCCTATGTCCCTTTTTTACCATTCAGTAAAGCCATCACTCAGGTGTGAAAAAGAAACACTGCCATGAAGAGTCAAAAGGAAAAGCAGGATGGTAAAAGCAAAGAGTATATAAAACATTTTAAGCTAATCCTGAGCCAGAAAAATCAGTGAGACGACCCATGCCTAGTTGTGTTTCTTCAGTGAAACCCTGCAGCATGTCTTTTAACGTACAGGACTCATGGTACAGCTGACATTGGGAGAAAATGTATGTGTTTTTGACAGGGTATGCTCAAAGAGCTGTGGTAGCCATGGAGTATTTGTAACAAGCTCCTTTCTGACAGCACCAAATTTTTAGCACTGCAGCTCACAGACATTTACTTTGACAAAGACAGAAAAGCAGAGTCCCATGGTCACCCCACTAGTGCCTTTCAGGGCCAGGGCAAGACAGCTGAGATGCTGCCAGCATCAGTTGCACTGACACTACAGGAGATTGCAGTGGTAACAAGAATTTAGGTAATGGGCATTTGTTTGAAATAAACTAGGTATAATTTCTGTCAGGATCCAGTGTGAGACTGGAACCCCTTAGGATACAGGAAAAGAAAGCACAGAACGGTTTAAAATCTCAACATCAGTTTGGCTACTTGATTCTCAATCAGTATATAGGTGAATACAGACATGAGGGAAGAAGAGCATTCTAATCAACACTCTGCTCCTAGTAGTTGTTAACAGAGGAAACTCAGAATATTGATGTTGATTTTTATAATCAACTCTTACTCTCTTATTGGAATCACCAGTGTCCTGGAGATTTTATGTTCTTGAAGCTGAGAATAATTTACTCTGATCTTTTACAGTAAGATTAGGAGTGGAGGGAATGCACAAAAATAGTCTGTGTTGATCTGTAATTTCATGAAGTCTTATTGCTTTTCAGTGTCTTAGAAAAAAAATCAGTGTAAAATATTAAAAGTAGATTGCTTGGGTTTTGATTATTTTTCTTTTTGTTTTTTTTTTTCTTCTTTGCACTAAGTGCACCAAGTTAAATTGTACTATGTATCTCACTGAATTTGGCTTCTGTTTTATGGTGCTTGTGACTTTGATAGTTATTTGTATTGTAGTCTCAGCTAAATTTTTTAGATCAAAACTCATACTAGACATTTTATGTTAGGGAATATTTGCGAGGTTTGTTTTTATGTGGACTGACCATGGGTGTTGCATACTTATTGAGAATATTTTTCCCTGAGTACTTCTCCTTACCTCCTCTTATCCCTCTTACACACATACGCATTCTGAAGACTTTCCAGGCAGGTTTTGAGCCACCAAAGACAGCTGCTCATTTGGCTAAGGCAGAGAGCTCTTGGTAATGATTTCTTAAAAGAATTAACTGTTAACTAGTTGAATGCCTGATGTAGTAATGCATTCTGCCTCAGGTGCTTAAATTCAAGGAATATTTTCCTTTGCTTTATTTAAAAAAAAATCAGAAAAGTAATACTAACCTGTTTACAAGAAAGTCCAGGGATTTTATGATTCCATTTTTTACTGTACATTCCTTTACCTGATTACTGTGCAAATACAGTAACTAGTTGATATGTTTCCTTACAAGTATATGCATTTATACATATCTGGACTTAATTCTTTTCTCAACTTCCTGACGAAGGAACTCTCTTAATTGCAGACCACATTTCAAGCAGCTTCCAACAAGCTAGAGGGGCTCAGAAAGAGAGCCCTCCAAAGCAGTTTTGCTCCATCTCTTCGTGGGACTGCCTAGCAAATATAAAAAAATCAAGCAAGCAACAGTGTTGGAAAAGGAAGGAGTACTTGTAAAGACTCTCTGAGCTTATTGTCTGGGTAGAGCTTTGTTGAAGGCATTTTTTTTTGTAAGCAACACATCCAAATGCTTGATTTTTTTGTTTCTTTGGGTGGAGGGAGGTGTAGAGAGATTTCTGCCCAGCAATCCATGAGCAAGTTCCTTTCCTGTGATAGCCACGCACTGCTGTATGTGATCGTGACAGAGACACTTTCAGCCAGCCAGCATGGTGGGACAGCTTCCTGAGGAACTGTGGGAGTGCTTCATGCCTACACTCACATTGTATGCAAAACTCTTAATCAAAGCAGAATTTCTCCTGATTAAAAACAAGTGTTATAGGTCATAGATGGTTGCAAACAACTTAAACTCTGTTGTTTCAGGCCTGGAGCTAGAATGAAGTAAAAAAATACACTAAAAAAAAAGTTTATGTAGTCTTGTATTCTCTTCTATTATTCAGCTGCTTGATTTTAAAAAGATATTGTTTTCTTAAAGAAAAAGGATTTTGGCATATGATGACAGGATTTACTCTGAGTGTACAGAGCCTTTTGTTAAAGACTTAGGTGCATTTTTCTGAAAACTGAAGAAAACATAAGGTTTAAAGCAATTTGAATTGGAGGAACACACCAAAGTCTTTACAGTCTCCTTTATTTTTCTATGTCAAGTCATTAGTTAAATTCACCTTTTCACATTTGAAACCAAAGTTTGTTATAGACTAAGACAATTTACCTCTCTTCAGTAACAATTCAGTGCTATATGCAGCACAATTCAGAGACAGAGAAATATATTTTTAATGTCAATGAACTCTCATTTTCAGAACATAGGATCTGACAAGTGATCTGCTTCAAAACATTGGGTCTTTAATAGCAATGACTGACAATCATGCAATATATTTTATATATTTAGAGACCTGTGCAGCATGTTGCATGTGACCTTATTGCTATGGGATTGGAAGGGATTATTGTCCCTAGTTTAAGTGAGACACCTATATCACAGAGATGGTAAGTTACTCATTCAGTACAATATACTACATAAACATACAGTTTGCCAATAGATTTCATTCCTCTAAAGGTGAAGGATCAGTTACGTTAAAGGTACTTAACTTGTAAATTCTCCTAAGAAAGAGCTAAGAAAGAAACTGACCCTACTACCCATTAAAAAAATTGAGTGCACATAAATTTTTAAATACATTTGTAAAAACCTAAAATGGTTTGAACAACATAACAGTAAAAACGGAAGAGGGAATGATTCCTGGGGCATAAAATACTCAGTGATGTAAAATCTCGTCTAGGACTTTCGTAGGAAAAGCTCATGGGATGCACTAGAGAGATTCAATCCATGAAACACCCTCCGTCAAGTAGGTGACTTAAGTCTGAAAAAGTTTCTTGAGTAAAATATCGCAAATTTCCTGATTCTTATAGTCAACCACAAAAAACTTCCTGCCAAACACCCACAATATTTATAACTATCTATTTTGAGAATCATTTCATAGCCATAGTTGAAACAGTAGGTGAAATAAACTCTAGGAAAGCATGTTCTTCGAAATAACATCATACATATGGATATCTAAAATGACAAAATAGAATCATTATCAAACTACCAGCACATTCAATAGAAATAATGTTAAAAATGCAACAAAAATAGTTGATACTAAAGGATATAGGCAATGTTATAAGCACAGGAAAAAGTACAAATTCAATGTCCCCAAGGTTTTAATGTTTTCCAGATGTTGACACTATGTCTCAGATGACTAGATGAATGCTAATTCCAACACAAATGGCCAACCAATGAAAGAATACAGAAGCCATTCTATTACACCCAGCCAAACCATAGATGCAGCGCTGACAAGAACATATTTGCTCAGGGAGAATAAAAAAGCCTCAGAGGAAGAGGCAGGAGTTATGTCTCCCTTGTGGTAGGCACTATATACCCTTGTAATAAGAAGACCGTCTGCAACTTAGCAGGCTTATGTTTCATGTAGTTTGACTGTACACAGTGAAAAATAGGTTACTTCATCCTAGTATGATTCTTGGAGATTTTTGAAAAAAATCACTGTGCATTTAGCTGCTCATTTTGAGAATTCCGAAGAAGCAACAGAAAAATTATGTCATTTCATTTTTAAGTCTTAAAGACAATTCATGTGGATATCTTCTCAAATGGAATACCTATCTGTAAGGGTAAAAAAATTGCTGTAACACACAGAGTTAACATGTGAGGAGGACCCTGGTCTAGTTTTTTCACACCTCCATTTTGCCAACATTAAAGTCCTAAGAGCAAAACAGTTATTTACTTCACACAATACTTAATAAGAAATGTGAAACTTATTGCCACAGGCTATTGTAGAAAGCATAATCAAATATGACCAGAATGAGACTGAATGAACCAATGAACGAAAAGGTAATTTGTGACCATGAACCCAGGGTAGGTTAAGATGGAAAGAAGGTGTATAATGGTTCATGCCATTTGTGAGAAGTGGTTTGAGATGCCTGCCTTACACGTGGTTCAGGGTATGTTGAAGTATACATTCCTGTTTAATCACTGGAGAGTGTTAAGTGACTTCTGAAAGTTGTTCAAGTGCCTGAAGGTAAACTGTGCAAAGCCACTGGGATAGATTTTATTACCATAGATCAGTGTTTTTAATGTTCTCTGCCCATGTGGTCAAATGGAAAAGCAACAATTGAAAGGCCTGGATAAGAAAAATCCTTTAAATTCTTTGCTTCATCTGCCGTGTGCCTTACTCTCTAATAAGAAAGTGTTATGAGATAGCCTTATCACAAAGTGCATGTGCTAGTGTTTTCATTATGCAGCTCAATAAGCAGCTTCCCTCCCCTTCTAAAAATCAACCTCTCCAAAAATCATGTTCATGGTATACAGATCTACGTGCAGACTGAGATTTTTTTTCTCATACAAAGACAATATCAAATGTAACTGCATTGCACTCCTTTGTTAAGATATGAACTTTCATATCTCTTGTAGGAAAATGCATTTGTAACAATTTGTTCTCTGTAATAATTGCTTACTTAGGCAATATTGCCAAGTGTTTCACTTCAAAATGTTCTTGCTTCACCTTTCTTTTTCTATAAAACATTATGAATCATTCATTCTTTCTGTGAGTAGTCAAAGTTTACAATTAGGTTTGAAGAACATTCCCACTTTTTTCATAAACACCTGGTTTTTCATTTAAAGAGCTCAACCTGTAGTCCAAGTTAATCAGCTTGCAGATTTGGACATCCAGATGTAGGACATGTTAAATCACTGTGGCTTTTAAGTATACAGGAAATCCTTTTGCAAATGCTTAGTGCATATGGTACTTTTGAAGTTGTTCAATTTATCTTCTTCCTTCTCTTTCCCTCTCCCCCAAACTTTCCCATGTTGTTTGTTTGTATGTTATATACCCCTTGGATGGTAATGCCAGGGACATTTGAAGGCCATTTCATTGCCTAAATATAGGCACAAGGTTTTGTGTCAGATGACATAGTTTATCCAAGATATGCGCACAGGAACAGCAGACACAACACAGGCCTGTTTCTTTCTTCTTTTCAGTGTCTTTCTGGAGTAGCAGGAGACACCCAACAGTGCCTAAAACAACACTGCCTGCCTATATTCAGGCAGCTGAGTCCCACTGTAAGTGTTGTAACATTCTGCAGTGTACATTTACCTCTGAGCTGGGTGTCTAACTTCACATTATACTTCGTGATCAGTACTAGGCACTACTCTTCCCACTCTAAAGCTGGTATCTGAAATGCTGAGAGTCATGTCCAGTAGATCTGTTTCTCTCTGTTGACTGTGAAAAGTGTAAACTCCAAAAACTGGGTGACTTGAGTTACATCTTGATGTCCACATAAACTGATACAATCTGTGAAACTACTGACGAAGTCAAAAGCTATTTTGTATGAACGTAGAAAAAATGTCCCTGTATTATCTTGTTTTTGTTTAAATGTGATTAATTGTGGTAATTCAACTCTTTTACTTTCCCTTATTAAGAGAAATGAAAGGTTTTTCCCTTTTCCGCTCGGATTTTCATTTTTCAGGAGTGAGCAAGCAACCCATTCTGATTTGTGAATCTTATAAATACTCAGAGTTATTTAACTAATCAGACCCTCACAGCCAGTATTAAATCAATGATAGATTCCCATTACTGGAATTTTCTGTTTATTAATATGTTTATATGCCATGACGCAAATAGGATGCTACATACTCTTTGCTGGTGAGCAGGTACTGCAGTTCATCTGGTACAAGTACTTTTACAAACACTGCAGTCTTTCCAAATGTTTCACAGACTGAATTTTTATGAGATCATAGAGTAACTGATTATATGAAAGAAGCTTTAATACATCACAGCCTTCAGTGCTGCTATATGAAATATGACACACACTTTATGTACTGTATATGAAACATATGCCTGTTCTATATAGGAATCCAGGGCACAACACTCTCCTGATAAACACCTGTTAGTAGTCTATTTAGAGATTTACTATCATTATTACAGGATCTGAAACCCTTTACCCTCAAGGGTGACTCTGTGACATGCTGCTATCCCCTTTTTAGTGAATATGGGGACAGCACAACACAGGCTTGCAAAGGCCCAAGGTCTGGGGTGAAATTTAAGCTAATATGGACAATGGAAACTTTATAAACTATCTTAACCTGCATCATCTATACTTCTGAAATTTCAAGAAATATGCATTGTTAACCTGTATCTCTTGTGGGTTATGAGGTGATTTCTTTATCAAGAGGTTTATATTCTAAAATCTCATTATAACATTGCAGTAATCTTGATCTTTGGTACAGGTATTACATATAAGAGAATGCTTACTACTTAAATTTGATGGTCATCGTAATGTATTCATTAAGTAGAAATTTACAACCACTGGTTTTTAAAAAAATTTGGTTTCTATTAGTAACTCTTAAGGTGAATATAAGAGGATATGGGGTGAATATAAGAGTTGATTAATAATGCTGACAAAAGAATTCATTAGTTTGCATTCATCTGGACAAATCTGATCAGGAAATCAGCAATGCTACAGTGGTCTCCCTTTAGGAGTGAAGAGACAAAAAGCTCAGGTAAACTGAGGGTGGTTGCTCAATTTACCAGAAAGACTGTCTGAAATGGAAGAGGATCAGACTCAGTGACCTAGGAAGCCTTTATTCCTTATTTGAGCTTCCACATTTCCTGTCATCTCATACCTTTCTTTTTTAAACTCCTTAAAGGAGGTCCCTTGCATTTTCCTTTCTTGCTTTTTATTTTTGTCTAAAGAGGGAAAATACTGTATTTAAAGGTTGAAGGGGGTTTCACTGGAATGTCTTTTCTTAATTCCCTGCCTTATTCTGAGTAATTTTCTTTGTGTAAGTATTTGTCTATTTCTCATTCATTCTCTCCATTTCATTGAGTAGTGTTTCCTTTTCATTCTCTTCATTACTCATTCTTTCAAGGCATTATGTATCTGGAGGAGATGAAATATAATGCAGCTTCAGTGAAGCACTGTAGATTTGAGGAGAAGTTTGAAAAACCAGGAAAGTCACATTCATAAAAAAAATGCAAGACAAGTCAAGTAATCTTTATTAAAACCAAACCTCTGGGATATTATTTTTTTTAAATCCAGGAGAGAGAAGGATTCCTGGTAAAAATCAGAAGTCAAAGCCTACGACTATTTAATCTTTGAAAATTCAAAAATGACCTAAGTCCCCCAGAGAATCTGAAATGTTAGGACCTTATCCAATGGTGTAGCTTCTCACCCCCAAGTGTTACGGAGTCAAGCAGAGGCTCCAGAGCAGGAGCTCCTGTGACAAATCAGAAACTCCTGTTCTTGCTGAATGGGTAGGGACAGACAATGGGGACCTGAACAGTTTGGACGAGGCTGTTCCAGGTTCTGTTTCTCATTTACTATTATTCACTATTGAAGTGGTGGAAACTGGGAGAGGAGAGCTTCTTAATGTGGTGCCTGTTTGGAAGAATCTTTTTAGGTTATTCTCCACAATCAATGAACAGCAAAACCTTTTCTAGTGTAGACTAAAGGCAAGAGGCCAGCTGCAATAAAAACATAGTCCAGGCCAGGTCTGAAAAGCATCAACTGAATGGCTGTGCGTGACTCAAATCTTGGAAACTACCCTTCTCACATCAGTTATGAGTTGTGCTGATTCTCTGATCACAGCACAGATCTGGCCCAAAATGATGCAAAGTTTCCACACAAAATGTGTTATAATAAGGCCTAATGCAACAAAGTGCTGAACAAAATCCATTACTCATGACACCTATTCAAGACGAGTGCAAATAGGGACCTTTATGTATCTGGGAGCAATTCAAAGCAAAATAATAAGAAGAAACCTTAGAAGACCTAAGAGGCAGAAATTGAAAGTTACTGTACGAGAATGGAAACAAAGCCCTTCCAATTTGTCAACATTCAGGTTTTTTTTTAAGATTCGTAACAAAAGTGTTTTTAACAGATAATATTCTAAACAAAAATGAATATTTCAAGTGCATTATGCATTAAAAGTAACTGCATATATGCTTAGAAATCCAATCCAATAGGCCCTGTTCAGGTAAAAGCCTATCCACCAAAAGAGTAGTTCTTGCCTTAATAAAGTATGCTGTACTGACTCCTCCTTTATAACATAAGGCAGGATTCAGATCAAGATAAAGGCAGAAAAAAAAAAGAAGATAATATTAGCAATGGGCATGCCTGCTAGTAGATGTTTAAACATCATTTGAGCTGTTGTAAGGCCTTCTGCTTGGGCCTGCTTCTCCAGAAATTCTCCCATGACTTCTGTGTCATGCCTCCTGGTTCTTTACGGATATGATGCACGTCTTGGCATGTCTCAGTTGACATGAAGCACCTACTTTTAGGCTGAGTTTAACAACTGATTTTCTTCTATAGCTCAAACATAGACACCTCAATTCAGAGGTCTTAATCTCAGGCTTAATCCAGCTTCCACATTGCTCAGTACATCACTGGAAAAGAGGCATGGTGACATTACCTGTGGAGTTCTAAAAAATCAATAAATCAAACAAAGAGAAGCATTATTTAGCAGCAAAGATAATTCATCTGGAACAGTTACACTGACCTGCATAAAAAATTATGAGAGGACAGTAAAACAGAAGAGGTATGAAGCAGAAAGAGTATTTGGTTTACATTTTTCCCTAAACCACATGATTTCCCTAAACCACATGTGAGAGAGAAATAGACTGGTGGAGTAATTCCCTTGCATTCCTGAGAGAAATGCAGTGGATGGAAGCTAGGCAAGAGTCACTATCATTTGCTTGACCCTCTTGGCATCAAGCAGATAGAGGGGACATAAAAGTCTGTGAGGAAAGGAAACAGGTCCCTATTTGGGGTGGCAGGAGAATTCCCTCCTGGCCTCCCTCACCTTCCTTGGACTGATTCAGTCCTCCGATTATTATCCACTTCTGGTTGTCCAGGTCAGCAGTGATGAAACTGAGAAGTCCAAGGGCAATTAAAAAGGACTTTCGGGCACTGGGATGACTGGTTGAAGGGACAGGAGCTCAGGTAGTGTTTTCCTTAGTCCCTTAGTAGCAGAGAAGAATGCTGAAAGGAACAGGAGAACCCACCTGATCAACAAGTGGCTTAAAGGCTGTGGAATTTTTTCATGTGTGGAATTTCAGCTTTTTCAATCAAGGATTGGTTTACATGGCACTAGGCCCGCTGGAGGTAGATGGGGTTCACCTGTCTAAAAGTGGGAGAAGGATTCTAGCCCATGAGTTGGCAGGGCTGATTGAGAGGGCTTTAAACTGGGTTTAAAGGAGAAAGGAGATAAGACCAGTCTTGCTAAAGATGAGCCTGGGGGCAGCGTGCCAGTGCTAGGAGTGAAATCAGTAGCCCAGCAGAAGTGCATCTCTGCCAATGCATATAGTATAGGAAACAAAGAGGAGGAGCAGGAGACTACTGTGCATTAGGAAAGCTAAAACGTAGTTGCCATCATGGAAACGCAGTGGGATGGCTCGCATGACTGGAGTGCTGCAATGGATGGCTGTAAGCTCTTCAGAAGGGATAGGCAAGGAAGGAGAGGCAGTGGGGTGTCTCTGTGTGTTAGGGAGTGTTTTGACTGTGTAGGGCTCAAGGATAATGATTGTAAGGTTGAGTGCCTGTGGGTGAGAATCAGAGGGAAGGCTAACAAGACAGACATGCCAGTGGGCATCTGTTATACAACACCCATCCAGGATGAGGAGGCACATGAAGTATTCTATAAGCATGAAATTTCATGATTGCTAGCCCTCGTACTTCTGGGAGACTTTAACTTGCTGGATTACTGCTGAAAACTCAGCTCAGCGGAGAAGAGGCAGTCTAGGAGACTCCTGAAGTGTGGAAGAGAACTTCCTGACACAGTTGGTAAGTTACCCTGCCAGGGGTGGGGCCCCAGTAGACCTACTGTTTACAAACAGAGAGGGACTGGTAGGAGGTGTGGTGATCAGAGGTCGTTTTGGGCATAATGACCATGAAATGTTAAGACTTTTCAATTCTTGGTGAAATAAGGAAAGGAGTCAACAAAACTTTTACCTTGGACTTCCAGAGGTCAGACTTTGACCTACTTAGGACATTAGTTCAGAGAGTCTCTTAGGAAACAGCCATTAAAAACAAATGGGTACTGGAAGGCTGAACATTCTTTAAGATGGAAAATTTAAAGGTACAGGAGCAGACTGTTCCTATGTGCTTATGATCTGGCGGGGAAGAAGACTGGCCTATCTGAAAAAAGAGTCTTCACTGGAACTCAAGGGAAAAAAAGAGAGTTTATGACCTTTGGAATAAGGGCAGGCAACTGAGGAAGAGTACAAAGATATTGTTATGTCATGTAGAGAAAATCAGAAAGGTGAAAGCTCAGCTAGAACTTGATCTGGCCACTGCTGTGAAAGATAATAAAATGTGTTTTTATAAATACATCAGTAACAAAAAGAGAGCCAAGGAAAATCTCCCTCCTTTATTGGATGCAGAGAGGAACATTGTAACCAAGGATGAGGAAAAGGCTGAGGTACTTAAGGCCTTCTTTACCTCAGTCTTTAACAGAAAGGCTGCTTATCCTCAGGGCAACCAGTCCCCTGATCTGGTACACAGGGATGGGGAGCAGCATAGACCACCTGTAATCCAGCAGGATGTAGTTAATGACCTGCTCTGCCACTTAGACACTCACTAATGTTCCCCAGGGCTTTGTACTGGGACCAGTTCTGTTTAATATCTTTATTGATGTCCTGGATGAGGTGATCGAGTACACATTCAGCAAGTTCACAGATGACACCAAGTTGGGCAGGAATTTTGATCTACTG
Source organism: Chiroxiphia lanceolata (assembly GCF_009829145.1). NCBI lineage: Eukaryota > Metazoa > Chordata > Aves > Passeriformes > Pipridae > Chiroxiphia > Chiroxiphia lanceolata. Next base: position 20,332,622 of record NC_045638.1, on the reverse strand, counting down.
GAGGGAAGGGAGGCTCTTCAGAGGGATCTGAATAGTCTGGATTGATGGGCTGAAATCAACTGCATGAAGTTCAATAACGCAAAGTGCAGGGTTCTGTGCTTCGGTCACAATGATGCCACGCAGAACTACAGGCTTGGGGAAGAGTGGCTGGAAAGCTGCCTGGCAGAAAAGGACCTGAGGGTGCTGGTTGACAACTGCTGAACATGAGCCAGCAATGTGCTCAGGTGGCCAAGAAGGGCAATGGCATCCTGGCCTGTATAAGGAACAGTGTTGCCAGCAGGACCAGGGAAGTGATTGTCCCCCTGTACTCAGCACTGGTGAGGCTGAACCTTGAATCCTGTGTTCAGTTCTGGGCTCCTCACTACAAGAAAGATATTGAGGTTCTGGAGCGTGTCCAGAGAAGGGCAGTGAAGCTGGGAAAGGGTCTAGAGAGTAAGTCATATGAGGAGCAGCTGAGGGAGCTGGGGTTGTTTAGGCTGGAGAAAAAGAGGCTCAGTGAAGATCTTATTACTCTCTACAACTCCCTGAAAGGAGGTTGTAGCAAGATGAGGGTTGGGCTCTTCTCCCAGGCAACCAGCAACAGGACAAGAGGAAACAGCCTCAAGCTGTGCCAGGGGAGGTTCAATTTGGACATCAGGAAGAATTTTTTCAGTGAAAGTGTGGTTAAACATTGGAACAGACTGCTCAGGAGGGTGGTGAAGCCACCATCCCTAGAAGCGTTCAAGGAATGATTGGACATGGCACTTAGTGCTGTGGTCTAGTTTAAAAGGTGGTGTCCATCCAAAGGTTGGGCTCAATGATCTTGGAGACCGTTTCCAACCTTAATGATTCTATGATTCTATTCTATGGTTATATGATTTTACAAGGAAAAACCTCTCTGAAACTATGAAATAGGTGAACTAAAGTCCAGGAGGATTTCTGTCATATTTTTTAGTGTTTGGTGTATCATATCTGCCATTTGGTTATGTAGACAACTCTGAAGACCAGGTGGCACTCATGATAAAGCACAAAGTCCCTAGTTATTCATAAAAGGTCGTAGAAACCAAGGTAGGTTGATTGAAGGAAAGTAACAGAGATGTTCATGTAAGAAAGTGTGCAGGACAGATGCATGAATATTATTAGAAAAATTCATGATGTGTCCCCATGGTGAAATGAGCAGCAGGTGCAGGGTTGCTGTAAGGGAAATTAAACAGGCAGTTTGAAAGGGCAAATAGATAGCATAGCCCTGGGACACATTCATTACAGCAGAGGAGATGTGAACGTTCCCTTAGCACATGCAATTACACTCTGCTGATTTGAAAACAACTGATTTTATTGTGAAAAATGAAGTCATGAGTGACCAAAAAACCAAGAGATCTCTTGAAAATTTCTGACAGAAACAAGTTTTCTATGAAATGGAAGCACCAGACAAGTTTGGAGCTGTTAACAGCAGGCTTCAGGGAAAGCATTATTGTCGGCTAGTAGGACAAGAGCAGTGGAGAGTGCTGATCAGACAAAATGCCCAAAACGCAGAGAAAGGGTTTTTTTTCTTTATAGAAGACAGTAATTGGAAAGGAATAAGAATATTTGAACAACACTGGTACCTCTACAGAATGAATACTTCAGTTTAGGGTTTTTTTACTGTCTCCAACACATTGATCTTATAAGGTGGCAAATGAAATCCTGTTCTAGTGAAGGCCAAATACTGCTCCCCGAGAGATAAATTGAGAATAAATTCACTGATCTCAGTGGAGCTAGTGTGGATTATACTGTCGTGTCATGAAATGAAAGTACAGTTTGGCTCTTTCTCAGCTAAGCAAGGGAATTGTCAACTTTATAAATGAAACCAGCCACATAGCAACAGCCTGGTTTCCCTCATCCAACACACGCTCTGCTTTTAATTTCCATTTGTATTAAGGAAGCTTTATTTGGGTCATTAAGCATTTTTGTATCAGAACATCTGTCTTTGACTACAGAAACCAGTGATATGGCTTCCAAAAGTAGCAGTCATGTCAGCAGTGAAAGAAGAAACAGGAAGATCGAGAACAGCTTTAAAACACTGTAAAATGTGTTAGTTATAACTAATTATTTTAATCCATATATTAATCGGCTGAAAATGCAAGATGAATTGCAAGATTTTATAAATACATCAAAGCCTTTTGGTTACATCAAAAGACATTCACATTCTTTATCTATTATGCTTAGGGCTTAAAGTTTCCTATTCAAACCAGTTGTCATGTTTTCCTTTGAAGAGCAGATGCTCTAAAAGAGCATTGATACTTCAAAGGAACGTACCTTGTATATGGAGTAGCACTTAGTAAAAATTTTGTCTTATGTTCCCCTCTCCATATTTGCAGAAGAGAAACATGAAACTTGTTAATACTTATTGTCAAAAACTCAATAACCATTATGCCAAAAAGAAAATTCCTCGTATTTTTGTCCCCTTCAGTCCATCCTATACTTGTTTGAGAAATAGGAAAGGCCTGGATTCATGCTTAGTTGGATAGAGGAGTGAAATCATTACCCTTGCACTAGTTTATGTTGCTAAGCCTCACACTATATGTAGGGAACTTTATTGCTGTGCAGTAATATTGCACTTTTAATTCTGGAATGACGGGTACAGTGAAGAAGGTCTGAATCATTCACCTGAGGCTGAAATCAAATCAGTGTTTTTAAGAAATTTCCCACAAGATTTGAGTGAACTTTGAGTTGTTCCCTCAAATGCTTACTAAGTCTAGCAGAACAGAGAGTTACATCTTAGAAATGTCAAAAGGTAAGGGTAAATGCGATGCTTTTCCTCATCAGAGAATACTAAAATGACCACAGATTTTGGAAAGGAACATAACTAATGAGTGGGAGGCAATAAAAAGTTAGAGAAAGTTATATGACTGCAAGTGCAGAGCAAACCAAATCAAAACTTGCCAAAAGGGCAATCCTGCTAAAGAAAGGTTGCTACAAAGATGATGGACCCAAATCCTCTCAATTTAGGCTAAATACCCACAGAGCGGGAGTTCGATTTGCATGTTAGGAAACTTTGCAAGTTAGGACATACGGAAAATGTAGGAGGGCAGTACACTGTTGGAACAGGTGCCGAGAGACATTGTGGGAAATCCGTGTGCAGAGGCTTTCAGGATGCGGCAATGCCGGGTCTGAGGACTGACAGCAGCTAGGTGACTATTTAAGCTAGGTGGCTCCAGAGGCTTCCTCCAAACAGTGTTTCAACAACTGTTTTGGTAACTGAAGGACAGCATCTGTTTAGAATCACTGTGTTTTCTTGGAATGAATCTTGCTTACAATATGGCAATACTTTGTTCACGTTGAACATGAAAAGGCAGGTCTGGTATACTGGAGTGTGTTTGTAATCAACACAAACCTGTCACATTATTGGCAGTTTGTTCAAATTCATGTAGTAGAAAGATTCCAGTCAGCTTCTCCCGGCATCCTTGACACCTATGGAGAGGTTTCAAAAGGATTTTCGATTCCAAGAATTGCTCCTTAAGCACAGATGGGAGCTGGCCTTCCGAGTGTTAATAGTTCCCCTAGCCACCCGTAACAGCGAATACCTTACTTATTGTATTCATTATTCCAGAGAAATTGCTAATCTTAAGAGGAGATGGTCATTAAAAGGAACTATAACTATTTCATATTTGTATATAAGATTTCATTGCTGCCACTCCAACTTCTTGTTAGAGTAGGTAACTACCAGCTTCAACTCTCTGCAATGGAGTTACCTCATTTTCTGCAGTTCTAGCCTAGAGCAGTCTGAATAATATGCAAAACATGTATAACCTACATTACATCCAATAATTTTTTTAAAAAATGTGGACAAACACAACACCTAGTGTAACCTGAATAATTCACTTAGTTAATATCTTCTCTAAGATGATGCATACATTTCAGAAAAGCATGCAATCTTGATTTAAAATTGCTGCTGCTGTAGAAACTCACATTATTCTAAAAATCTGTCTCAGATTTCACCTATTCTGCCTATTGCAATTTTGTATCGTACTTATAATTTGATTTTATTTCCTTTCAGCTTCCTTTCACTGTATTTTGTTATATCAAAGGTTGTCTCTATGTAAATAATGCCTAAAGTCTGCTTGGGTTGTTTTTCAAAGAGTTTATAAAAGCACATGTTAACAATATTGCATCTTATATGCTTGAAATTATACAAATGTTTTAAAAACTGAATAGGAAAACTGATTCAGCTTTCTCTTCCCTCTATTATTGGAATTAAATGAGATCAAACAAACTCAAATGAGAAAAGAAATCCATGACAAAAAGTACAGTACAATGTATGAAAACCCATTCCCATGAGTTTAAAATGACAGCAACATCGGCTGGCTCATTGTTAATTTATATCAAAGGCAATGTTTAGTCATCTAGTGCAATTCAGTCAGTTGGAGATCAGAGTTTTGTCTGAACTATTTAACTCTTCTACAAGTTTAGAAAGGGAGGATCCCAGAGGTGCTTCTCTTCTGAGTGATGAGCAGAGGTTTAACCCTCTGACTCATATCAAGTTTAATGCAGACTGTGTTCCCAGGTCCCCACCTCTGCCTCCCCAACTCCCACTTGTCAATGATAGCATGTGTAAATAGTAAGAAAGCAAATGAGCAGATAACTTGGTTTGTTTATGTTCTCATTAATGTCTGAAAAGAGCTATGGTTGGTCTATAAATGTATTAACAAAGGAAATCCCATGGTGGAGAAAAATGTTATTTAGGTTAAAGAACTGATATAACCTGGCTGTAAGGAAGCTTATGCTCATAATTAGAAGACTTCTAGTCATTATTACAGTGAAGATCTGCAATAACTTTCTACTTGGAGGCATTAAGGCAAAAAAAAATCTAATTAGCTGAAAAATAGAGCTTGATCAATTATAGACCTGTGGGGTTATGTGATGTGACTGCCATCAATGACACGGGACTCAGTTTGTTGAAGTCTCTCTATTCCTTTGATTCTTACTGGAATATTTCAGCTCCTCTCAGTTGTTCTCCTGCCTGTCCAGAATTATTCATTTGGGACACCAGCTGTATTCATGATATTGGAAAGACACAGGACTGACAATGTCATGAGACATTTCAGTTCATTACATCTGGTTCATCTCTGATCCAAGACCTCCAAAGCAGTAACGGCATGATCCTTTCTTTCACAGCAAAGTGTGCACTTCTCCAACACTGGTGTGAAGCTCTAGAGGTGTGTTCACTAGGTTGGTGTAAATCTGTAGGCACATTTCTACTCTGCCTCTTCCTCTTCTATGACAATCCTTATGGGTCCCTTCCGCCTCAGAATATTCTGTGATGCTATAATTCTGAGATAATGACACTGCTCAAGACTTGCACAGATTTCTTTCAGTGATGATTTTTCACACACTTTCCCGAGGAAAAGGGAAGTTTCCTCTCCCTTATTCCACTGCCATGGGTATATGTACCCCATTGGCATGCTCAGAGTATGACATCTCATCACCTGCACCTCTTACCTTAGACAGCAGGGCTCTGTCTACACCCTTAACGGCTCAGGTTTCCTCTTGCAATGAAGAGCATATCTGAATCTGAAGGATTCCAAGGGAACGTGTAACCACGTTTTCGTTATATGATATGTCCTCCACGGGGCTTATCAAGCATTTTAAAGGTAATACCAAAGACAGCTCTCCAGCTGATTCTGTGCTTCCAGCTGGAGGCAAAGTACGCATGTCACTGACGTTATGTAGGTACTTTGTACCCCAAACAAGATAAAGCTTTCCCATCTGACAAAACTTTTGGCAAAGGACAGAGATGCAAAATATCCTGTGCCTTTTTAAGTTCACACATGTAAAAAAGACAACCTGTGGCATATTTATAGTTTATATTTACTCTCTCTCTCCTACCTTATTATGTGGAGTCATACCCATTAATCATCATGAAAATGAGACAGAACATGAGTTTTGTCTCATTATATCTTAATATCCTTTAGATTTGGATTGATACAATTACCCTGGAAAGTGCTCTGGGCATGGTATCATTCAAATCTACTTTAAACAGGATCAGATAACTAGGTAGAAAAAATTACCTGCATTCTGTAAAGCCTTGTCTGTAGTCACTTATTGTATTTTACCCCATGAAATAATGAGGCAGATTCACCACAAGGGTATAGCAGATGCATAAAATAAAACAGCAATTTCTCTTTAGATATTTGTGCCTTCTTTTACTGTATACTGCTTTTTTCTGTTAGCCAACTCTAATTTCCTTCTCCCAGCTTGCAGAATCCATTCATTTTAAGGGGACATGAGCCACCCTAGAGCCATGAAGTTAAAGAGGTTACAGAATTTAATCAGTTTGTTTACATTATCCATCCTTTTAATTTTTAGCAGCCTACATTTTCTCTGTCGTTCTCCCAGGGCATTATGGCAGCAGCAAAGCTTTTCCAGATGAAGCTGCCAAGCCTGAGCTCTTGAAAGTTCTCCTTTCACAGCTCAGGATGAATGCCACTGTGGTTGTACTGGAGGAGACTCCAGATTAAAACAGGAACTATTTCAAGCTGTAAAGTTTGCAATGGAAAAGTGGTTGAACTTGCTGTGGAATTAGGATGTCTCCTTGTTTTTTGGTTGGTCTCCATGGGGTATATCCCAGGTTCTTCCCTCCTGGTGCTTAGTCCTCCACTTTTATGGAGGCCCCTGCCTCCCATGAAGGTACTCCACAGAGTCCACATGCCTTTCTTTTCTGTCCTGCCGCAGCTCTCCTGGACAAAGCGTGGCTATTGTTGCCACACAAGATTTACCCTGGAGTCAAGGGGCCCAGGGGATATTGTTATTCTTTATCCTCTGCTTGTAATATAGCATGCCATGGCAGAGAAGTTTTTGGAAGGACAGGCACTGGAGAGAACACACAAGTGTGACATGTAGGGAGCTCATGGGAAAGGATAAAGAGCCACCTTTTGGCTCCAGAAAGTATAAGAAGAAACTAAGCAAAATAAAACAAGAAAGTGTTGGAGGAAGTCAGAAGAATTATTTTCCAGAAGAAGAATTCCAGTCTGTGATGCAGAGATTTGGGACTTTGCAGTCCATAGCCCACGACTGGGCTAATGTCAAAACCATGGCTGTTTGTGGAGTAACGACCATCTGAGGAGCAGCGCTCTAGTGCTTCAAGCCATAAAAGCTGCAGATGTCAGGAGTATCTTAAAGGGAAATAGCTTTAGGAATGAAGTGTTTGGAGAAATCTTGTTGAGACATACCACACTGAAGATAAATCAACGCAATCATTCCTGGAAAGTCTGGCTGACAAATTTCCCTATCGCGTAGTTCGCAGGGATAGCATAAAATGTTTCCTGCCTTACACATGCAAACATTCCAGGTAATTTCAGTAAGACCCAGACTAAATCTTGGAATAAGGAAAATAGGATTCAGCCAAGAGTTTCCTAGTGCTTATGAAAATTCCCCAAGAGTCAGAAGGAAAATTATAGCTACAATAAGGTAGCCTAGAATGTAAGAGGTAATGCTTGATATGGACTTTTCAGGGGAATTTCAAAATTGATAGAAGAGGTATTATTCTGATTAGATTCACTAGCTGCAGAGTGCAATTTCTAAAACACTGTAGTGATTTTGGTTGGATAGGTTCTCCCCCATATTATGAAAGCATCTTTCTAGAAGACAAAAATGACACATAAATGAATATGGCATATATTAATTGAAAAATTATGTGTCTCGGTCTCCCATACATTAATGTGATGCTGCTAGACTCTTATTTACAATCTGTTTAAGGTCTTCAGCAGTGGTGATACTGTTGCTTATCACAGACAAAAAATACATATACTGACTGAGAAGAAGGTTAGGTTTGGCTGCAAAACTACTGAACTCATGACAGCGTGGTTCTTCTGCAAAATTTCTCCCCTTCCAACCAGTGGTGAATGAAAACAATGCTTAAGCAGATAGGCCAGCCACTATTTATCCCATTTAGGGAATATGACTACCCACGCATAATGGAGGTATGTTTTTACTGCTGACCTGTAATTCTTTCAGGACAAAGACTGTTCTGTTCATGAAGAGTTATCTGTTCTGTAGCAATCTGGTGCCTCTAAAATGCAAGTTGCCAGCAGTTCCAGGCAGTGAGCTGGATGCGGATGAGAGCTGAGGGGAATGCCAGGAGGAGCTGGGCTCTGAAGAGACACCATGGAGAGAGCATCTGGTGGTGGGGAACCATAGTCCCAGCAACTAAAATCTACACACAGGGAGACACTCCTCAGGAGTTGTCTGTTGCACTGTTGAATCAACTTCAGACACAGAAAATGTCTCAGGACCCCTTGGGATTGCTTGTTGGCTATCTATTCATTCATGGCTGGGCTTCTAAGCAAAGAAAAAAAATATTATATAGCTGTGGGTATCAAGTCCTTGCTTGAATCAGTTTTATTTTATTAGTTACATGTAAAGTTGCATTATGCTGGTTGCTCACTTTAAGCCACACGGTAAGAATTAAAATAGGAAAGAAAAGATGTGGCATTTAGGATACAATTTCCAGAGGTAATTATTTTGGTCCAGTCAAAACATTACCTTTCTTCCTAAGAAACAAGGATGAAAAAAAGACACCAGTTTTCCCCATGACATCTCTCTGTGCTTCTGCTGCTACAATTAAGTTAATATGTCACATCTGCTGTACATCCTAATGAGAGAAGATAGTCAGGATTCTAAACCAATTCAAATAAGAGCAAGAGATCCGAGATGTTTAGTTCCACAACCCATAAGCAAAGTCTTTATTATGGCTGAGGTACATGACTGGTACTTATATCCTAGACATTTTCCCTGTATATACAAGCAGTTCACATAGCTTAATCTTCTGGTTTTCCCATTGCAAAATCTGTAATAATTTTCATTTTTTTCATAGGATTCCTAATATAGTAACCAGCGATTACTGTGAACCCTACTGGCATGCGTCTATACATCTAAGCAGAGAGTGGAAAGAAAATCATTCAATGAAACAAAAAAGGATCTGAAATTGCCTTAAATGTTTTTAATAAGTGATAAGATTTTGAATTTTTAGACTTTTAAACTAACAACTTTGACTTTTTGGGAAAAAAAAAGAATCAGTCCACCCAAATAGTTTAAACCTAAGTGGAAAAAGAAAGTTTTGGCTCACAACTTCTAAAAGGATCATTCAGCCTACTCCAGTCTTCAGAAATCACTAAAATTGTGATGCCAAATTTTTGTTTCTAGCCCAAATTTTTATATATAACATGCCAAAAATGTGTCTAGAAGAACTAAACTGCCTGAGATTAAAATGTTTTCCCTGATTTACAATGTTTGGCTAAAAATGTATTTAGGTCAATGACAAGCAAAGCAGGGTGTAATTTAATTTGAAAAGAAGTTATTCTAACACTGAAAAACTCACTGAGAAGTTTCAGATTCATGAAAGATAAAGGGAAATGCTGACAAACCATAACTATCACAATGCCAGAGAATAAAATGGTCTTAAATAATGTGCATATTTTGTGAGGTATTCTTTTTATAATTGACAATAGAAATATGTATACTTTGCAAATTCTAATAATGGCAATCACTGCAAGATCAGCAAGTGTTTATATATAACTTCATCTGCATAAAGCAACTGCAGCAGGCTTCATCCCATCTAAAATTAATGAATTTACAGATCAAGCCTAATATTTAAACACTTGTATTTAGGTGCCTGCCTTACTCTCTGGATCTGAGTAAGGTGTTGCAGTGAGTTGAACTCAGGTCTAGAATTATTTTTCATCAGCTGAATAGCTCTTAATATCCAGAGAGGGGCAAAGTTCAATTGCCTCTACAGGCCTTTAGGGATGATAAATGTTTTCTTTATTTAGACATTTTCAATTATTCTACACAGCGGCAGCTACTGGTCCAGAAAGTCATGAGTTGGATCTGCCAGCCCCCAGTGGCGACAGCCTTAGATGCCATGGAGAATCTCGTTTGGCACTAGAAACTTAAGTCTAGGTAACTGAGTGTCACCTTTTGTTTATTGTGGCTACAAGAGGCTAAATTCCATTGTCTACATAAGGGTGGCCTAAAAATAGGCTATTTCAGAGACTCAAAACATCAGGAGAATCTACTCAGGTACAACAAATACGGGTCAGGCCTTAGGGAAGACTCAGGCTATGAGGGCCAGGCAGACAGCAGACAGGCAAAATATCTTACCTGGGGCATCTTAAAAGGCACTGGATGCTAAGTTAGAGCATCTGAATGAAGCTGTCAATTTTCATTAGCTGTAGCAGGAACACAAGTCTGAATCTGGAATTGATTTCTGTCTGTGTCCTGTGTTAAAGCTGATTATCCTAACTCCCTCCATAGTCAGCAGAGAAAGATGCTTCCAGAGTCACTCACCTTAAATGTTTATTTCAGTGTGGAATGAACTCTTCTGCAGAAAATCCTCAACCACTCTGTGTTGACTGGGGGGAAAGGAACCTATATGAAAAGCTTGCAGGAAAACAACAAAGGAGAGATGAGAAAAAATGCCATCTGCATTGTGTATTATTTTCTCAGCACATCAGCCTCTTCCCTTTTATTGGTTCAGATAAGATCTGAGTTCAGTGGAAAATCTCTAAGTTTTAATGAGAACAAATGTAAGTCCAAAGAGGCTTCAACTCAATGAACTCAAAAGGAGCTCTGTGTAATAATACACCAAGCTGTTATGCTTTTATAGCCTACCTCTTATAAGTTAAATACTTGGTGGTCTTGTATTTGCAATACACTGAATTTTGGGCAATTGTTTCAGAACCACATTTCAGTGCCAGATCCTTTTGTCTTTTGTATTCTTATACAGGCTACCTAGAGATTAAATTGGCCATTTGTGTTCCTCTGCAGTCTGTTACTGTCATTTTCAGAGAATGCAGGCACATGTAAACTCTCCTACCTGAGAAGGTGTCAGTACAGAAGCTGCTCAGGGCAGAATCCTGGTTATTGCTGTTGCCAAGCTATAATAATCTATTTTTAAAGAAAGGATGGTTCTACCCTTAAAAGAAATTTCATGACAGGAACTGTTTTTCCACCTTTTGAAAATTGGGGGCTGGGATGGGAGTGGTGCTGCTATTTGGTTTTTTTGGTTCTTTAAAATACAGAAAGCCAGGTAATTTTATGACTGCTTCTGGACCATACTTTGATTACATCTCTCTAAGAAGTAAGAATGGTAGCAGAAAATTGAAAGGGTTGTCTTTGTTTCATGGTTTTTTACACAGAAAAAAAAAAAACAACAAAGAAAAAAGCTACTTGCTGCAGAAAATACTGTCTCCACCTCTCTCCCTAAGACATAGATTTTTAAAAAATTTGTTTCATCTGTCTGGTACTTGAGTAGCTGGACAGCTTAGACTCAATAGTGTGTCTTTACTAACCTAAAATATACAGTTGCTAGGTGCCCAAACACTAATAAAAGAGAGTAGCAAGTACTGGTATGCTAAACTAATTTAAATTGCTCTGCTCACTAATTTTCCTCTGTACTCCAGGTTAGATTGCTATGGACTTTAACATAAAAATACTGAATGTTATCTGTTGTTTAGTACTAGTCCAGACTTATCCCAACGCACTTGTGAAGTATTCTGCTCTCAGGAAGGCTACACACTGTTGGATGAAATACGTTCACAAAACACAGTCCTTCAAGTGATTTCTAACCACACGTTTGGTATCAGATACATACATTTTTAATGCTGTTTATCAGAAAGAGGTTCATATCTGACAGTTCATAGGGTAAGGGTTTTCAGTGGTTTTTAATAAGTACAGTGATACAATATACTGTGGAATTGAAATACAGTTTCATGCCAAGGGCATAATCAATATGAGAATAAGTTTAGGATTTGATAAAATATGAGTTTGAGGGAATAAAATACACAGGGAGTTAGTAGTAGGGTCTGAATGAAAATAGGCATCTTAGCTTTAACTCTTAGGAAACGGAGAATACTTAATTTTGATTCAGAGTTGAGTCATGTTTCAGATAAAACTTCAGGCTGTAAATCTCTTTCAGACCCATTCGAATATGAGAAAGGACTGCACTGGGGTAAGACAACAGCCGAAAATAAAAACATCATTATTATTTGCTTTCCCCCAGTGATCACCCAGTATGGAGAGAAAGTGCCCTTGTAGGCTGTACCACGTGCCAGGAGGGCAGGGCAAGCCCTTTGTGTGACCTTTCTCTGGGGGAGGATTCATGGGAGCAGAACATCTGACCCTGGGGAGAAGCTGCTGAGATGCCTTTCAGTTCAGTTACAGTATTTCTTCTCAGCAGCACATTTCACAGCTGAGCAGAGACCCCATAACATTTAACGGGCATCTAACACCCAATGTGGGCAAAACCAGCAGCTGTGATCTTGTGCTCGGTCATATCCCTTCCTCTCTATGAATTGTTCCTGTGTTGGCTCAGCTCTGAAATCTTGCAGTTTGACGTTCTGATGTGAAAAAAGAAACTGAACTAAATTGTGTGATGCCGGGAGGAATAGCTGCAGTGTGCCTGTTTGTCAGACTGCTGTGTCCTATTTCAGATTTTCCCTCAGAAGGAGTGATTTCATTCCTCTTATAAAAATAGCCTCTAGATTGTTTTTACACTCATGTTTTTGAAAACATTGCCATTATGTAATTCTTTACGTTTTGGAAAATATGTGTAAGTATGTTAGAGCCCCAAATGCTACATTTTTGTCCCTGAAGGCTGGATTTCCAACACCTGAAATAGTAAAGCCCCACCTCCATACCTCATGCGTTTCAGTTTTATCCCTCTGCTTTTTACTTGCCCATGCATATAAATGAAGACCTAGCTAAACCTTTTCAGAATGCTAATGGTGAACTCCCTGGTTCCCACAGCAGCACTAGCAGGATGCAAGGCTATGAGGAGAAAAGGAGGAAATTAGCCTGTCACTCTGGGAAAGCATTGCCAATTGATACAAGGAGCCATCTAATCACAGTAGTCTTTCTAAACAGTTTATATGAAAAAAAAAACTAAAATAAAAAACCAACAGAGGGAAGGAAGGAAGAAAAGAATTTCTTGTAAATTGACAGGAATTGTTGTATTGGGTTTCTGCTGATAAAATCTGTCCACAGCAAAGAGTTAGAAGGAAAAAAGGAGGCTTTATGCCTTATTAAAGGGAGAGAAAACAAGACATAATGATGAAGCTCAACATGTAAGCAAGCTTCTCCAAACTTATCTGAATATTTGGGGATTTATATTTTATGTTTCTGTATAAGCAACACATCTACCAGCTTCTTTTTTTCAGTTATTTTGATGTTTTTTTTTTTCTGTACATGGCTCACCTATTTATGCGTGTCTGAAACAGATTATTATCTCAACAGTCAGAGCTAATAGGAATCCACTAGGCTGCTTTAAATGTGAATTAAAAATTACTGAAAGCAGACCAGATTCTGGGTAACTATACCAGCGGTGTTAGCAAGAGCAAGTTATTTTAACGTAGGCCATACAAATAACATTCATGTATAAAAATTCAAATGTTCAGTCTTTACTGCATTAGCAATATGCACAGTGAAATGCCTTTGAGAAATCTCTGAAATAAAGAATAATATATTTAGTATCAATAGACTGTACAGAAGAGAGATAAACTTCTAAATGAGCTTTTGGACATGAGGTTAATATTCAGTGGGGAGATGGTAGAAACATGAAGTTTGAAAAAATTAAAATGTAAAATTCCTTACGTCATTCTGAAACCATGTGGTTCAGAGATACATTAAATTATCAGTGTTGGTCCACTGACACACTAGGTCAATGAGGTAGTGAATATGATTTGATAAACTGGATAACACAAAATCTAAGAGCTTAATTATTGAGGCTACTATTTCCTAAAGCAGCAAGAGTGCTGAAGAAAGTATAAGGAGAAGACAATGATCTGGAGTATGTACGTTATATATTCTGCCCTCAGGAACATATAGGACCTGTGGTTCCACAGTATGAAGTCTCTGGCAGCAATATTGGCTGTAGATATTCCCATTACTATCTTTTCCTAAGTTCATCTGCTCAGTCTCTTGAATGAATAGACTGAACTCCATTGGGGAACCAGTCTGTTTAATACAGCTCATGAAAAGTTTTTAGGGTTTGGTTCTTTGTGTTGGTGGAGTGTGTTTTCTTTTGGGTTTGTTTCAAGCTCAGAACACCTGCACAAAGACTGGAGCATGAACCACTACTACCAATTCACACTTTGTATTATGAAATCTATTAACCTGTATCTAAGAGCTTAATATGATAAAGTTGGTGCGTTGCTGATGAGGACAAACACATTGAATGAAATAAATGCATTAGAATGGAGAAAAGATAACTACTCCGAAGCATTCTAAAGGCTTGAATGCCATTTTTGTGTCTTACTCTCAGTCAACCACCTCACGTCCTTTAATATGCAATTTCAGTTAGTATTTCTTCATCTTTTACTGACAATATTTCTGAGTTTAACCAGCCAAATTACTTTTAAAAGGTAAGTTTTACATTCTTTATAACTCCAAGGATTGGTGGGGGAACTTCAAATGCTAATTTTATGATTTCAAGAAAATTTCCATCTTAGAGGAATCTTTCTTGCATACCAGATATATTTCAGTCAGCAGAAATGTTTTCTCTAGGCAGCTACTCTGCAGAACGAAACCGACTCCCTGTATCTCAGAGTTTATTGCTGTCCAGTCATTTTTGGGGTTCTGAACATGACAAAAATGGATAGAAATGCTCCTTTGGAGAACAAATTTTCTCATGTTTAGCCAGTTAAATGTTTAGCCAGTCATTTAACAGGAGAAAATTTTAATGTAAATAATTGTAGGAATTAAAAAATAATTATTATGTTTAAAGACAGATGCACAGAGATAGGTAAAAACCATGTCTGTTGACTCCAGATTTTGGTAAGCTCTGTAAGGGTTTCCTACTGTTATTTCAACAAAAAAGCTGTTGGCTGTCAGTGGGGATGCTTATCTTCTAAATAGGATAATGCACAAGGGCAAAATACTTCTCATACATTTTATTCCATACAGAGTGATCCATTACTAAGGAACTCTTCCCAGCTGGTGCTTCTTATGATTCACAAATTTTATCCAAGTGATAAAAACCACATCTTACAACAGCTGGCTGACCATCAGAGTCTAACTTCTCTTCTGCACTGAGATACTTTTAATATTTTCTGGGTAAAAGCCAAGCGGAGGTCTTGCCTGTAAACACAGATATTTACTTAAGATAAATAAAATGTCCTGCTAATGACATAGTACTTCTGAGTGCTATTCACAGTTTTCAGAGAACTACTGGATTTCTGGTCATAAGTTGAATAACAACTCGTCTGTATAATTTTGCAATAAATAAATGGAAGTTTATATTCTTTCCAAGGCTCTTTATGTTTATCATACCTACATATTATGTTACCCTAAGTGTCTTTATTGATTGTTATCTTTCCAAGACCCATTATCTTGTAATTCTATTAAGGTCGCAAACAGCTTTTTGCAAGGAGTTTCAAATATGAGTGTAGAAGTACACTGAAGTCTATAGACAAGTGCCTAATTTTGATGAATTACTTGTTAGTTATTGCAACAAGTAACTCAGACAAGTGGAAGAGAGAATCTGCAAATGCAGAAATTACGATAAATAGGTGGTATAGCAAACAAAAGGTACTAATTCAAACCCTCTGAAACAAAATGTGATACAGATGCTAAATAAAACAGAGCCAAGGTATAGTAAGGAACAGATGGAATTCCTGTATCACAGAACAAATCAACAAAACATTTGGAAATTATCAGGAAAAAGCAAACAAAGACATTCCCTTAAATCACAAACCATTAGTTAAAAGAAGCTGGAAAACAAAAGTATTGTGAACAAAAATTAGTGTAACTGAAAAAAGAAAGGATGGGGTATAATGTCCTTAAGGAGTGGCTGAACAATGTCAAGATGAGACTGGTGTTTTCGAGGGTTAATTAAACATCTTCAAACACATTTAAAACATATACAGTGTCCAAGACAGTGCAGAATTCAAAATGTGTTGATCTGTTCCAGCTGGATACATGGGCATCATAAACACCAGTACACAACAAACTACACCTATGTAGATGTGAGTATGTCTAATCCTTATGCAGTGCAGGAACCACACACTCACTCCTGTCCAGGTGCTTTGCAGGGGCACGGTGGGTGCTGTGTCTGCTGAGGAATGCTCTCACCAGTCCTGCTTCCAGGCTCTGCTGCTCAGTGGGCTGTGCCCTCTGTGGTGCTGCTTGAATGGATGTGCAGTCAAAGTAAGCTTCACAAAGACCTGTTGCGTAAATAAATCCCTATTTTCATTATACTGGAGGAGAATACTCTGCTTTCCTACTGACAAGTCAGAACATCTCTTCGCTCAGTACGTGTTTCTGTAGAAAGCTCCTCTGAAATCTCTTACTTGACCAATCCACTCAGAAGAGATTCTGGGTCCTCACTCTACATTTCAGATTATGGTCTGAAAGCCAAGAATCTCATATATGCTACACCTTACACAACTTTCATATGCTTTAGGTCTTCACTGATATTGACCCTACATCATCTGTTGTCCTGATACAAGGATTTTTTGAATGGTCTGGGAATGTACACAAAATGTGCACTTCTTTTTTCCTTTTTCTCCCCCCCCCCCTTCAGTTGCATGTTATATTAGTTTTGAATTCTGTGTGGTTTTAGGATGCTAAAGGAGTGTATGCAATTCAAGATACTTTACATGAGCAAAGAAAGGTAGCTTTGAGTTACAACTATTAAAAAAAGTGGGAAAATGTAGTTCTCATTTATATAGTCAAGTCAAATAAAATAAATTAGGCCTCAGTTATTCCTTCGTTTCTTTAACAAATTTATAGTTCCCTTATGCAAAATTTGTCAGTCTTATGAGAATAGCCAAACTAGCCCCAAATACCTTGGGTTTAACTTGAATTTAAATGCTCTAATGTACCTATTTTTATAGAAATAAAATCTCTTCAGGGTTAGCCTATTATTTTTCTAACTTGACATTTTTTTATATGTGTAATGTTTTAGACCATATACTTCAGATTTCTTTTTCTAATTTAGCTTTAGTAAAGTGGCAAGTATTACTCTATAAAACTTTGCTGGAGGAAAAAAAAGTCTATAGAAAATATTGTCAGAAGCAAAGAAGTGTGAAAAGTTTGAGATATGAATCACAGTCTAGGCCAGACATTGTTCTCTTTAGTGAAAATTTGTTGTAATGGGAATGGTGAAAATGACATTTTTAGATCACATCAATATTCACATGACCAGAATTCGTTTCAGTTTACTTTCTAAGTGTAATGTGATGCTCAAGGTTATACATCTGCCAGTGATGCATTACCATACAATGGAGGTAGTGAAAATGAAAAGAAGAAAACTGCCCTGTCTCTGGCAGTTCACTACAAGGGTCTTGTGCTGAAGCACCCATCACAACCCTGTAAGAACCATGTTTATTAGCACTAAGCATTGAGGCACACAGTACAGCCATGGCAAGAGAAATAAGTGCATAAGTGGGTTTACTTCCTCTGTCAATCAGATTGTTGTCCAAAACCACTCGTGTTTGGAGCAGATAGGGTAGCTGTACATAGTTAATGTGGAAAGTAAAGGATGTATAACTTGTGCTTGACACAGACACCTCTTTCACAGAATGGAATATTATATTTGAGTCTATACATTTATATTCTTTTACTTACATTCTAGTGTTCTGCTTATCTTCTTAAAAGCTTTATTGGTCATAATGAGAAAGGGGACTGGGATTAGGAAATTCTACAGCTGTACTTTAAGAACTTTCTCAACAAACATCTTCAAAAAACTCTGTTTCAGGGAGAGTTTGGAGATACATTTATTTCCAGATAGTTCCTGTTTGCTCCTGCTCTTATTGGGTATTTCCTACAAGGAATGAACTTAGAAAGGAAGAAATGTATAAATAATTTATAGGAGTTCAGTGAAAGAGAGTTAAATATCCTGACAAAGAAAACTGCCCTAGAAATTATTTGTAAGCATAGTCTAAGCAGAAAAAGTTCAGATAGGATTCAAGATAATGATGTGTCCAGCACTGAGGTGCTAGTTATGCCTTCTTCAGTGAAATATGCATAAGAAAAGCAAACAAATGGGAAGAGTTGTTTGTACTTTTTTATTTCAAAATCTGCAGTCATAGATTCATTTGCTGTAACTATTTTTATTATGTCTTGTTATGGTCTTTCTACCTGCCAAACATGCATAAATTCTTTTAAGATTTCTATGAGGGAAGAAAAATTTTGGCCAAAAAGTAAGGGAAAAATGCAGCTATATCAGATATTAAAAATGTTTGCAAATGATTTAAATGCATGAAGTATAGGCATTTAAATTCAGAGAAACTTTTCCTGTGGTTACTATATTCAGAGCCAGTGTTGGAAGTTTTTCTTTGTTCTCTTATTTTTCTCCAGATTGTTGCTAGTAATGCTTTAAGAAATGCTACAAAAAACCCATTGTCATTACCCGTTCCTTCAACTAACTGTCAACCAAACTTCCCACACAAATCTCCCAAATCTTTCTCCTGCTCCCGTAAAAAGTATTGGGCTTGTTAAAACTCATTTTTCTCTGCAGCATTGTTAAAAATATGTCTGATTCTCTTCCTTCAGCTTATAATGACCATGATTCCAATTGCAGATTGTATTTAAGCTGTCGTTTTCAGATGAAGATTCACGGTGCCATTCGCCAACTCTGCAGTGGAGAAACCAAACTTACTTCCGACTAAATAAGACCATATTACGATAGAATTTTTCCCCCCAATTTTCTCTTCCGTTCTCATCCATAAAGTATTTTGTTGAATAGGGAATCCTGTCTTAGCTTCTTTTGATTCCCAGTTGTGTAAGTATAAATATAAAAAAGCAAAACATTTCTTACTGCAATAATGTACAATACTTATTTTTAAAGCTTTTTGTCTTGATTCTAAATGTCAGAATTATTTCCTGTTCACTGAGCGGAGAAAGGCATAAAAACTAAGACTTATCACTGCCTGGTAGCAAGACACTTTTATTGTACTGCTTCATGGGATAATGACTGCTTA
This sequence comes from Chiroxiphia lanceolata, assembly GCF_009829145.1. NCBI lineage: Eukaryota > Metazoa > Chordata > Aves > Passeriformes > Pipridae > Chiroxiphia > Chiroxiphia lanceolata. The sequence goes on along the minus strand of NC_045638.1, from coordinate 20,313,687 downwards.
TAACAAATGCCTAACTGTAATGGGAGATGTCTGAGTAACATGGGAGCTGGGGCACTTCAGTGGCACACCAAGGTTCAAATCAAGCAGAGAACCCTTGTTCTCAGGTTTTTAGCAAAATGGATGTATGTGAAGTGGAAAATCCCCAGCACTGCAATTACCCTGAGTTTATTTGAGAAAGCAATGGCCTGCCTTACACATTGGGTGAAGGTGCTTGGCTGCAGAGCTGAGCACACAGCGGAGTCCACTGTCTCTGCAAGGAGAAGCTGATCTGCACGACCAAAGCTCCCCAGGGATATTCCTCACTAACAGCCTACCTTGTGTTTGGTAGTGCTGGTGGGTACCACCCTCTGTCCTCAGACTAAACAGACAGAGGGTCACCTCTGTGGGAGCTATGGATGCCAGTGGGCAGGACGGAGCCTGACAATGTGGTGTGGTAGACCCAAGGCACTCAAAACTGGTACAAGCTAAACTTTTGGAGAACAATTCAAGCACTGATTTTTGTCATGCATTTCTGACATGATTCCCCAGACACTGTTATGAGACTTGCATAGCTCAAGGTTAGCATTTTGCCTGTGTACGAATGGTGCTCTTAGAACATATCCAGGCTTTATGTTTTCCCTTATTCCTTGTTGGGAAGCTACTTGGAGAGGAACAACATGGAGCTGAAAGCTGAGCACTTTTTTTAGAGCATGTGCAGAGCAGCACAATATTGACTAAAGGACTAACCATTACCATGAGACAGATTTCCTTCTAGTGTCTCTCTCAGGTTTTACCATTGCAAAGGAAACCCAAGGCATGCAATACGAAAAAATTAACACACTATTTACCTGATACTTACCATTATACCTGATTATATACAGACATTCAAGTTTTTGAAGACTCTGTAATTTGTTGATTTATTTTTAATTACAGGCAGAAGTTTATATTTCTGTTACTCCTTGTTTTAAAATGAAAAAAAGTACAAGCTGGCATTTACCCAGAAGAAGACCACATTTTAATTCTTGCAGACCAGTAGGCACCTATGTAAAAGTGAGCACAAGCAGAAAATGAAACATCTCTGTCACCTCTCAATGGCCACCAAATAAAAAACTGAATACATTTTTTTTTCTACAACCTTTCATACAGCTTGATACATGCATATTCTATCTATTAGTCTGTTTGAGGAGAAACTTCTTACTTGCCCCATTGCTGTCACTCAGGAGAGGAGCTGCTGCTTGGATACAATGGTATTTCTCTAATCACTTCAAGGACCATTGGAGAATGACTGTGCTGTTTTATTTAATAGCCTGCTTGCGAGCAAAAGCCCCTACTGAGAAGCAGGAGCAGACCACATGCTCTTTTTTCATGCCCATGAGAGACAATTAAGTTAAATTATAAAAACGTTTGTCTCAGGCTCCTTTGCCCATGCTCCAAGCTGGCCTAATGTGCTCCAGCCTAGAAGACAAGGGCCCTGTACATAAGCTCATATACATTGTCACTAAGCACACGCTTCCTACTGGTCTTGGCAGATTCTGTATAAGGAGACATGCTGCCAGCGTAAGGAGAGATGCTATGAGCAGAAGAGTATGCATATGTTGACATGAGAAATATGTTTTTGAATAAATGCAAACTCTAAATACAAAACCACAACACATACAGATGGATGTTTTTATTGATGCAATGATTAAGTACAGGCAAATTTATGAGATGTTAAGTAACGACATATTTTTTGTTGAATAAAAAATAGAAATGAAAAATTAAATGAAAAATTATTATCAGGAATAAGACTCAAGTTTCCACTTAAAAGTACTGAACTGATTCCATGAAATGCAAACCCGAAGAAAATAGAAACTGTCCAATTCCAGTTAACAGAGCCCCCTATTTCTTGTGTTTAATGTTAAATATTATGATACATCCACAGGGAGACAGCTGTTAGATGCTCAGAGATACTGTTACTGACCCCAGTAGGAAAGGTTAACATGTACCACGAATCTGAATATCATCAGTGTGCTTATGATAATGAAAGCCATATGATACAATCAATGCTTCAAGGAGATTTAATTTTAATGAAAGATCTGAAAGGCTCAGGACAGAGCCCCGAGGCTCACTGACACTCGCAGAGCTTGCAACTGAAAGAAAGCTTTATCAGCACATGACATCGAAGAGGTGGTTATAGGGTAAGACCCAAATCTCATCCCAATCCATGGAGCTTCTCAGACAACAACTGTTGAAGTGATGCCAAAGGCAGCTGCTAAGCTGAGCAAACCTGAAGAAAATTCAAGGAATGTCACTCAACAATCTTATTCCTCAAAACAGCTGGCCTAAAAATAAAAATCCACCAGGTTATATGCTAAACAAATGGTCAGTTTGAGACAGCATATGCTAAAGGATGTGTGGAAGGAAAGACCATTAAAATAAGTGTAAGTTTTAATGAACTATAGGGATACTAAACACTTGGTTCCAGTCATAGTGGGAGCTTCGTATTAGGCTTAGAATTCTGGTGTGAATCCAAAATGTCTCACTGAACTAATAAAACTGAGAATATTTTGCATGGTTTCCTTCCCTAACAGTTCAAACTCTTAAATTAGGCCCATCGCAGCATGAATAAACAATCTTTTCCCACTCTTACAATTAATTCCCTTGCTATTGGTCCCTTACCTGACCAAAGTGTACATTACATTATGTTACTGACAGACAATAAATGTATCACATACAAGTTCTGGTTTGAACTCTGATGTAGACTCTCAATAGGGACGTTTAGGGTATGTTTAGTTATATGTAAAAATTCGCATAATTTAAGTTGTGCATTGTTGTATTGCATTCCTGAATATTTAAAAGGTCAATAAACTTTTTCTTCTGCTGAGGTATATTTCTATGACTTCACTGTTCAGCTCTGTCACTAAGATTTTTTGAAGGCTCTAAGGTCATTAGAAAGCTAAGCTGGGCTACACAATTTAAAAAGGGCTGTATAGGGAATAGTCATTTACAGACAAGGAAATGACTAATTGCACTGGACTTTAATTTCAGTTCAGTAGTATCTCTCAGAGATACTATTTCCTGTCAATGATTTTTAAAAATGCAGAAGTGCTGTAATAAGTTTGCTTCAGAAATACCACTGATAGGATACAGGCATCTCTGGAGATCTCAGAATCCCAAAGTAGAAAAAAAAATGAGCACAAAGAGCCCTTGGGTATACCATTCAGTGATTAACGCCCATCCTGTTTTGGAAAACATGACAGACAATTGCAAATTCTGTGTCAGACTTGGTGTATATATATACTCCACAGATAAACTTCACAGGTAAGATTTTTGTAAAACAATGGTGTGACTGTGCATCTGTTTCCTTTGTTCTCATGCTAATTAAGGGTTTTTTCCCCCCAAAAAAAACTCAGGAAACACAGATGAGGTATTTTTCTTATATTTGTAAATCAGTAAGGAGTCTTCCAGAAAAAGTCTTAAAATAATAATAATAAGACATTTGCTGAGTTTTAATGCAACCTGAATTTCCTAGAATGTTTTCAGGAATATTTCAGTGGTGGATTGATAACACTGTCTCATCATTACACCATTTATACATCATTATAGCGCGTAGCAAGAAACAAGCTACAAGCAAACTCCGCAGTTTGGCTTTCCCGGCTGTACACCAGCCCAAATTCTACAGAAAAAGTGATGAGGGCTTCCCATATCCCAAGGATCCAGTGAATAGGGTGCTGTCATTGGATGTGGCAACTTGGCCAGCTGCTCAATCAGGTAACACCTATAATTCCAGAGCCTTCCATTTGCTGTAGAAGCCATATAATCACTACTCTTGTTGTCCAAATAAAGGAAAGTATTTCAGGCACTAAATGCCATTTTCCCAGGACATCTGCTGCAGAAGTAGCTCCCTAAGCAAAGAAACTCATACTAGGACAGACAGGAATGACACTCTGGTCTGTCTTTGATGCCACAGCACTGGCACTGGCAAACCCCTGTCTGGAAGCCTAATGAGTCTCCATGCAGGTGTAGCTCTCTTCAAGCCTCTAAATGAGCCTTGCAAACTTGACTTCTGGGCTTTCGGGCACTGTGGCAACACCTGTCACATCACCATGGGTCCCACGCTGAATGCCTCATAGGATGCTTACTCACGTGCCTGGTACACGTGTGTGCATGTGCATGCATGAGTTCTCATTTACGTAATCATTTATTTATATACAAAAGTATCTTCAATATAACTACATTATTAACCTGTTCTTTATACATTATGTATAAGGCAAAAGTGCAAGGACAAGACTGTGAGCAGTGTTTCAACAGGTTAGCTTGAGTCCATTTGTCTGTAAGCATACATAAAATATATGACGGTATGCCATAAAAACTTCAGAATTTTTATGGAGAGGAGTTTGTCAGATGATCTGAATGGAGAATGAACAAACTGTGAAGGACATGTCCAGCTAGCAAAGGCAGCCAAAAGGCTCAGCACTTGGTGCAGAAAGTGGTGCAGAAGGCTGCTTAAGAGTGTACTTGCTGTACATGTGCTTGGCAACAGTGGTGACATGCCAAAAGGATGCCAGCACGCATGGGATCAACTTGCCTGGCACAGGCACAGCAGAAGCCTTGACCAAGAGTGAGCTCCCACAGGAGGATGGAGGTCCAGAGCAGTAAAGGGTGCTCAGTGCCTCCCTCTGGGCCAGGCCAGAGGAGGTCCTCACATGCAGCCTGGGTGCATGAAGTAAGGCTCTATGTCAGCAGGGAAAGGAGTTGGGCTGCGTGACCTCAGAGGTGATGAAAAAGAGGGGAAATGGTAGACTGGGATGGTGAGCAAACAATTGCAGAGTGATGAGCACAAGATAGACTTTGCAATCAACAAACTGGGGCCACGGAGGCCCTGCTCAAACATATGCCAAGAGGGCAGCAAAAAATACATGAAAGATGTAAATGAACAGTGAAGTGGATTAAAAACTGTCTGAAATGTCAGACTCAGATGGTTGTGACCAGCAGCGCAAAGTCCAGCTGGAGGCTGGTCACAGGGAATCACTGCACTTGCCTGTTTAGTATCCTCCTTAATGGTCTGAATGTTGGGAGGGAGTGCACTCTGAGCAAATTTGCAGGCATTTGCTACAAAACTGGAACAAGTGACTGATATTCTAGATTAGTGTGCTGCCATCCAGTCATCCTTTGCAGGATGGTTGAATGGGCAAGGAGTTACTACATATGGAAGCACCCATGCATAAATTGCAGACAATGGGAAACACCGACATGCTTGCAAATAATGCAAACACACACACACACACACACACACACATATCTTTGGGCATCTATTAGCTCATTTCTTATCCTAAACTTGCACATTGTCTAAGAAAATGGAGCTCAAGTCTTCAGTGGTGTCACTGTGTTCAAGGATAAATAAAAATACTTGCTCGCTATAATGAAAGATCAGAGAACAACAGGCTACAACAACTAATTACCTTTGGTGCAGCAGTCTTTTTTTTTTTTTTTTTCTAAAATAGTGATATTATAAGGTACATTTTTGCAAATTAAATGTTTTATTGTTCAGTTAATGAGAGTTTCCAGTTAATGCCCCATACAGACGTGAGAAGAAAAAAGTTCTCATGCAATTTTTAAAGAATTCTAAGCAATCCAGTCTCACTTGAAAGGGATTTTTCCGCCAACTAAGAATGTATTCATTTTTGGGTCAGCTTGTCTGCAGCTGGAGGCTTTTAATATTTCAGCTGAGTTCACCAGGCAATGTGTTACCACAGACAATTATCAGGAGGAATGCAGGAACCGTCAAAGCATCTGTTTTCCAGCACTTGCATACATAAAGGTTTTCTAAAACCATAGGTACCTGAAGCCCTGAACTCCTACTGCAGTACCAAGGATAGGGAAGTAGAGACCATGGTTTTCTTTTCTCTTTGTATCCCCTTTACTATTTGCGATTTCATCTCTTATATAGTGCTTTTTGTTATGGTCCATGATCAGCTCCTTTTATTTGCTTCTCCCATGTTGCAAGTTCTATTTCATATCTTATTTCTCCTCTTCTTTCCGTTGTATCAACCTACTTTTAAAGCTAGGAGCTTGCTAAACTTCTGATTATCATCTAGAGCATTTCTGGCTCTGATGCAACATCTGAAGATTTTTGACCACGATTTTGAAACCCTGCTGTGACTCTACTCTTCCTGCTGTAGAAGGGATGATTCAGAAAGAAATTGAAAGCTTCTACCTCCTCAGGTCTGTGCCCACAGTCTCTGTATGGTGTTGGGACAGTGGTTGTAAGTGGGGAGCTCCAGTATAAGAAGCCACAGTAAAAAAAGACTATTTGGGGAAGAAAAAAAAAAGTGAATCCTTAAAATCTTCCTGGAAAAGGAAGTCCTATGAGATTACAGAGGAAAAAGACAGCAGAAAGATGAAGAAAAAAATGTGTGTGGAGAACAAAAGTGCCTGCGGTGACACATTTTAAGGAGGAAGAGAGATATGAGTAGAGTGGGAACTAATAAAAAGAATTATTCCCATCTGCCTTTCATCTGGTGGTAGAAAAAAGGTCCATGATATACTCCTAGGCACATTGTAAGATGAAAAGTAACTAAGAATTAGAAGAGAAAATTATGGCAGATTTACAACATAGTTATTAGAAAAGCCAACCAAAGCTGGGGAGAGCCACGGGGTAACAATTAAGGGCAGCCATTGCTGACAGTAGCTAGATTTACTTTTGATATGCTTTAGAGAGAAATGCTTCTTGGTCCTGAGCACAAGACAGATTTTTTTACTTTCTTGTGCCCTGTGGTGTGTCTCAGTTGAAGAATGAAGGATTGTTTCATAGTCATATAAATAAAGACCTAGAACTTGCAGAGGATATTCTTTCCAAAGAGCAAAAAGGTGTAAAAGATCAAGGAAATCTTAACAAAGCTTTGGAGCAAAAAGGGTAGTTTTAATTCCTTATGATGTCAATAATTTGTTCTGTAAGTACAGCTGATACAGTAATAAAGATAAATGATAGTTAGCTAAATTATCTAGAAGGCTAATTGTCTCCTCAAATCACACAAAGACAACCATTTGCATATGGCAAAATCCTGGCATTTTCATTGGTAGTCCTGTCATTTGTGCTGATTTCCCAACAATGTACCAGCCTAATTTGGTTTTGGTTTGTTTTTAGATGCAAATATAAAAATTATGAATGCAGACTCTGGTCGTTCATGCTGAGGCTTCACTTGTTCTATGCCACTTTCTGCAGGACATTCAGGGGATCTGGGAGGAGGTTGCAGGGTTAATACTCCTGTTTCAGGGTTAATACTCTTGATCCAATCTGCCCACATGAACAGGCACAGAAAGGCTTTCCTCTGCCCCAGTAATGTTTGGCTCAGCAGAGTCAGCTTTGTATGGTCCTGGGAAGCATGGATTTCCAGCCCAACTCTTCAGCCTCTCTCCAGCTCTTTAACCTCAAACATTCACTGCACCACCCCAAGCAGGGACACAGAGGTCTTGCCACTCTTGGGATTGCCTTGCTAGATAACCCATCACAAAATGCAGAGATCTCAGTTCCTTGGGGCTTCTTTCTTTCCTGGGAGTGAACATAACTTCTACTTGTTCACATGCACACCAATGCCTTTCTGTGCACATTCCATGCCATTCCAGCTTTAGTTAAGGGGGCTGTGTAAAGGCTGTCTTTGTGGGTGAGAATGTGTCCATCTGTCTGTCTATCTATCTGTCTAATCTATCTATCTGTCTGTCTGTCTATCTATCTTTGCCTGTATCAATTATCTGTATTTTCATTTCATTTCTCCTTAAGTGTGATCAGCCCTCAGTAAAGGCCTCTGTAAAGCTGACATGCAAAGACTGAATATTCTTGAATTAAACCTGAGACCAGCCTGTTGCAAAGAACTCTCATCTTGATTTTCAGAAGAAATAAACTAAATGTGACAGGAACTCACAGGGGTAGAAAACTTTCAGTTGGTCTGGTAGGTATTAACCACCTCAGTATCCCAGCATAATGAAACTCCATTAAACACAATGAAATTCTAGAAGCCTCTAGGATTATGTGAGCTGCTTCCTACAAAGCAGATTTGTACTCTCCCTGACTGCTGAAAGCTGGTGGAAAAACTACTGTCTGCTGCTAATGGAAATTATCAACACCTACTTCAAAAAAGCTAGCTTGTCAGGCTCCCTGAAAACAGCCATAATTTCAAAAAGAATAAGGAATCTAGAAAAGCCACATCACCCATTTCCCTATCTCCAGCCTGGGGAAATTGATGAGAGGTAGAGAATGAAAACCACGTGACATCTGCCAACATGCTTTGTGACTGGGCTGAACTGGTCCTCAAGGTACTATAATATTACTTGGGCCATCCTAAAACTTCTACTGTTTGACTCTCTGCAGCTCCAGAACCACTGAAGATGTGTTACAGACTCACCCCACCTGGAGTAATTGGCATTAATGTGGTTTCAATTATAACTTAAAAGCCAGTGATTTGTGTTAGGCAATAGCCTTTCTAGCCCAAATGCTCTTTTTTACATATTTTCAAAATGTAAAGATAATATTTGGGCTCATGATACAATGCAATATCAGGCCCACAGAAGGCTGATGATACTCTGGTAACATCCTAAGATTTCTTTCTCTCTAGGAGGAATCAGCATCTGGAGGAAAAGCCACTGACTCAGACTATCCATGCCAGACTTAAAAAATGCTACCTGGGAGAAAAAACTTAACTAGCTGAAATACCAGACTCCTCTATTTATAATAGAGAATGGATGTATTTATAATATAAAGGCTGGACAGAAGTGGGTGCATTTGACATTTGTATGGACAATTCATAAGGCATTAGCAGTGCAAAATGCCTTATTTTAATCACCAGCAGTGAAATTAATCTCCTCTAGTTCAAACTGACTTAAAGTTGTGAGTTCAGCTAATCACCTAGACTCCTTCTGTATTCTGTGGAGACTTACAGACATTTATGAAAGGTGACCCATCCTACCGTGGGTATTCAGTAGCAGTTGGAATAATCATTCTTTAGAGGTGTCTGTCCTTCTCCCTTGGCTATAGCAGGAAGCTAAGTGCTAGTTTAGGCCAAATGATTAGCGTTTAATTGGTAGGCAAGATTAATCCCAGTTCATTTTAAAAACTCCCTAGCTACAACATGCTTAATCCCGTCCCATGAATTTGGTAGCATACTTTACTATTGCCTAGAGGTGAAAATGAAGTGTGTTTCAAGGTTTGGAACACGGAGACAAATTTCCACCTCGTGTTAAATTGCTGGAGTCACATGAATCCTTTATCTCAACTTTTCCTATATTCCAGTTTGTGGCCATGATTAGTTTGAAACCTGGATTTTACTTTCCAGTAGTGACAATGAGCTGGGTCTTACAGAAACACAAAGATATCCCAGACAAAGACCCTAAGGGACATGAGACTTTTTTTCTTGCTGGTGTTCTGTTACTTAGGGGTTTCATGTGGAGAAGGGTGGTGAATTTTCTGAGTATTTTAGAGCATAAGACTGAACCACAGACATTTAAGGCCATGACCTATCTTGCAGGATAAAGATTAAAAATTATCCTAGATTGAGAAAGGACTTTTAAAATGATGAAACAAGTCAGATGCCTGATCAAGAATATAATAGGAAAATGGGTACATATCACTCCACCTTCTATCTCTAACCTTTTTCTCCTTCCACTCTTCCTTTTAATTTTCAGCTCCCATATTTTTGACTGATTTTAATTCAGCTCAGTGTATATTAACAACATTTTTTGCCTCCCAAATTCTACTTTCAATGAGAATCTAATTTGATCACGATAATAAATTGTATTTTTCCACAGTGGTACATCAGATTGCAATTGTGTAATAGAGTTTGGATCACAATTCTTCCTCGCTTTTTTATGTAATCTGGTGTTTCCTACCGTCATTGTGCTGCACTGAGAGAAGTGAATCACAGAGCCTTCCTAGGGGAGAGTCATATAACTCATGTTTCAGGATTCTATTACTGAGCTTTATAACAGCAGTAAGGTAAGAATTTATTGCTGACCTGATATGCAGGAACAAAATCTTGCCGCTTAATAAAGCTATTAAACATTCTGAATTTTTCCCACGTAAGAGATCAAACTTACAACATTACCCAAATTTCCCTGCCACTACTAGGCAACATTTAACGCCATTGTGCAGAATCATATGGTTTGTCCATAGATTTTATAATCTTGGAAGATACTGTGTCTGGAAAGTGGTTTTATTGCAATTCAATACATCCTAGATATTACCATCAAAGATTAAACATCACTCTATCAACAGTGCTTGTTAGCAAAAAACACCTGGTGTCTATGCAGCAAAGGTTATTATATTTCCCTTTCACAGTAGAGGTTTTTCAATTTTAACAATGGACTAGCCTTTTATAGCTGAGATTAAACCCGAGAATATGACAAGCAGAGCAAAGTGCTCCTCTCTTTATTCAATTATCTGATGATTTAAACAGGAGAGGATAAAAGATAATCCCTCCCTGAAAAGTTTATTTTATTTTCCCAAGCAATCACATGTATAATACCAAGTTCTAGAAACATTATTTTTCTAAGAAATTTTCCATCTTTTTTTTTTCCAGGTATACCTATCTCTCAAAAAGGAAATTTTTGATTGTCCAAATCTTGGATTGTGTATTTTCATATGGAGCTGAAACAAGATTAATTAAAAGTGCAATTAAATTAAGATTGATTTTTCAAAACCTTAATTCTGTTACATCAATTGCTGGAAAAATTTCAATATAAAACCCCCACCATCTGCAGAAATCTTTAAAACCACCTCCATCTGGCCTGGAGACACTGAAAAAAAAATAAGAGGAACCTTCTGTAATTTAAACAGCTACATGGTGAAAATTGTGAGATTCTTAGTTTCCAGAACACATTTAAGATTGCTTATCATGTTCTACTTGTTAATTGATCAGGAATCATGGCATACAGATGCCTTTCCAGTTTTTGATATTAAGTTAGTATTGATCCTCAAAGAAACATTGAGTAATTTTTGAACTTTTGGAAGCATTTTTCTTTAGCATTTTCTTTCTTTTTTTTTTTAAACACACACACACAAAATAAATCTCCAAAACAGATGGGAAGTTGGATTGAATTCATTGATATATAACTCTGGAAAAAATGTGAGTCTACAAATTTGTGGCTTTTTTAAAAGCAGCATATTTGGAAAAAGTTGTTAAGTCTGGTTGCCAGGGCACTTAAAAAAATGTTCTTGCTTCAAATCTATTTTATGAAGACTTAGCTTGTGTTTCACTTATGTCGATGGATGGGACGTTAATTGAGTGGAGCGTGGATGCACATATGGATAAAGACCCACACTCTGTGAATGCTGTCTGTAAGCCTGCCTCAGCTGGAAAGGGTATGGCTCTACTAGTATGGGAGTTATGTTGCAACAAAGCAAAAGCAATTCACTTCTGCCACTTTGTCTCCTAACATTATGCATTAACTTGGGAAAGTCCAGTGTTAACACAGTTCTACAGATTCCAGACCACAACTGGCTTATATATGGCCAGCTTAAAAACTAGGCATTTGCCAAAGTGGACATACCTAAAAGAGAACATAATTATGTGTGTAATGGGTCTTTGTCACACTGATGGTCTCCCTGCTAATGCTGAAAGCAACATGCTGGCAATTGTTAATTTTGATCCCCACATGTGTACGGCACGTGGGAGACAAGCCCCGAACTGTGTGAGCTGTTGGAGTGGGAGCCTGGGGCTGGGACTGACACTCTGGCAGTGCTGCTGCTGCAGAGCCAAAGGGCCTGCTGCAGAAGAAGTGTCTCCTCCCAGGGTTATCCAGGCTGTAAGCAGGTGGGACAGACAGACAGGCAGACAGGCATCCTGAGCACGTATGTGGGTGGAAAGGACACTTTTGCTTTTCTCAGGCAGAACATTTGGTCCCCCAGCGAATGCAAATCCATCTACACCTTTGCAACTTGTGTAGAGGGAAGCAGCACTGAGGCAGAACCTCTGTGCATCTCCAGCCACTGCAGTAAGAGGGAGATCTGTCCTTAAAGGAATAAGTCACATGACACTGGAGGAATTCGTGCCTTCTGCTATATATGTCTTTAAGTGTGATAAAAGGTGCCTATTAGCTTCTTCTGTGCAGGTAAAAATAACTTCAGCTAACTCTCATTTTCCTTATGCATATTCTTTTCTGATTCTAAGATTCCCCATTTGCATCACAGTGCTATCCTAATTCTCAATGGTATGAGAATTTTTTTCACATGTTCTCTTTGCTTCCAGATTAAGCTAGCAAATTGTTGTATCACCTAACGACTTTTCTAAACTCAGACCAGTATGTGAATTCCTTTTCTTTGCTTTCTGACTTTTTTCAAAACTTGAAAGAGCACCAGTGATTCAAAGGCAAGTAGCAGTGCTGGGAATGGCTTCTGATTCACTGTAATTACTGTAGCAAAGGCAGTTAAATAGAGATACTGATAAGTCTGCTCCAAGGAGGATATAGCAAAGGGAAAAGATACTCCTCCTCCTTCCTGTTATATGTAAAAATAACTGTATTCTAAAACGGCAGAAATATACTAAAAAAAGGGCTTTTTTTTTTTTTTTTTTTTTTTAGCCTAAACCTTAAGATGATAGGCCCAAGAGGGCCTACGAAAATCAGGGGATCAAAGTTCAGCAGTAGCATAAAACTGAATGAGCAGAGTTTCCATTAGAGATTGAAATTACAAAATTAAGGTCAATTAATTTAGGTCAACCAAGGAACGGCCCATTTGTTAAATTTGGGCCATTTCATGTGTCTAGAATACCTTGCCTGCTGCTCTGGAGAAGCTGTGTCTCCTATAGATCCCATGGCATATCTGCCAGCCCCTGAACATATCTCTTACACCCTGGGGTTTCTCAAAAGGCACTAGATGCTGATGTTTAGGCACTACTCACTTACATGTGGGCATTTAGGTCTCTTAGTTTTGAACCAAACATCACATAGGATATCTATTTCCTCTTTCATTTACTCTGAAATTATGTGGGTTGTTTTTTTTGGTCTTGTGTGTGTGTTTTATACTGCATATAAAGGTGGAGAAAGAATTTAGTAGTTTTTGGAAAATGAATCACATAATTCTTTTAGAATAACAGTCATCATTGTCATCTTTTACGTGACTTTTAATGTAAAATAAACCAGCAAGCACCTAGAAAACAGCTTCAAAATGAGCAGAGGTTAATATGCATTTGATGAGAGCAAATATATCTGGCAAGTCGTATTTCCTTCTACAACAGGGTGACCAGACCTAGGAAGAGACAAGAGACACCACTTGTCATGTAATTATTATTCAGTGAGTCTTCTGGCACTGTCATCTGTGGCAATCTTACAAACAAGGGAAATGATACCAGACTGAAACTACCGCAAGTAGGTATAAGAGAAAAACTGCTTCAAGAGTAGGTGTCATTGAGTACATTGTCCCAATAGTCGCACTAATGGGTATTTGTCAGAGGAAGAAAAGGTCCATCTCAGGCTGAACACATTTTGGTTAGCTCCCAGACGCTCCAAAGAGGTGGAACAGAGGATATGGCTATTACATTTGCAGCTGACACAAAGCCAGACTAAATTCACTGCAGCACAGGACTGAACACGAACACGATCCTGACAAGGTGGGATTAAAACCACACATGCTGCTGACAAGGTGAAGACAGACCAGAGGTAGCTCTCCTGAGCTCTTGCAGGGGTTGCAGTGACTGTGGCAGGTATGTTATTCAACTTCAACATGGTTTCACGAGAAAGACAAGTCTAAATTGGGGTTTGAAGACTTGAAAGATGATTGTTTTTATCCTTTCACTCCAAACAGCTGATAAAGTCTTGCACTGAATTTTGTATCTACTTTTTGGCACTGCCTTTGTAGTAAAAGCAATGTAGGATCAATTGAAAAGAATACAAAGGGAAGCAATGTAAGTGATGACAAATCTCAAAAAAGCTGATTTATAGGGAAGGACTGAATCAACTAGGGAGTTTAAGCCTACAACAAGAGGAAAAAAAAAAGGGCATGTGGCTTCAGTCTTCAAGTACAGCAAGCAAGACACTGTCTAACTGCTGTGTTTGGAGGGTTATGGCTCTCGGTGTCAGAATTAGCTTCAGTTAAGCTCATTCAGTAGACCCATGTGTACTCCAGTTAAACCTCATTACTAGTGTTGATATGCCACACTGCCATAATGCGGTTCAACACATACTCTGAGGAGAGCAAGGATTCTATAGTCAGCATTCCTAGGATTTGGGGCCTGCCCTAGCCCTTCTGAGAGTGCTGATGGGACAGCAGCATGGAACTGCAATAGTTGTAGGCTTTTGGAGAGTTTCCCTTACTAAAGTGATTATAAAGCATGCTAATTCAAGGAACAATTAACTACATATCATGTCTTGCCTCTGCCAGGAGAAAAGAGTAGAATTTATAAATCTTGTCCCATAGCTGGCTCATGTGCTTCATATATTTTTTTGGTTTTCTGTAATAAAAGGTGAATAAATAGGTGTGCTTTTTCTAGCATGACGTTGATGAGCAGTTCTGAGCAAGTTTAGATGAGCATTTCTGAGGCAAGGCTCTGGGAATGTAATGGAAAGCTGTCTTTCAGTCAAAAGTGATTTTTTTTTTATATGGTTAGTAGGAATTTATGACTCAGAGATAATCCCAAAACTATTTTGATTCAGAGAGAAAGAAAAAAATTCTCTGAACTTTGTTTCAATCATCTTTCCCACAGATCATTAATCCCAGTAAAAACCCTCTTTGTTCTCTTCTTACCTGTGTACCTCTCTAAATTTAGCTTTGCTGTTATTACCCTTGACTTCAATAGTTCTACACCACAAAATGAATTTGTTCTAGAACTGTTTCAGTTCTTAATGAAATTATGTGGAGGAGAAAGCTTTTTTGAGCAGGGAAGAGTGGCTTTGTTTCAGGGAATCACCTTGATGTAATGTGAGGGTGTGAGGCTGGTAGCCCTTCCCTTCCCTTTGCTAGGAATTTTGTTACCCTTGGTGATAAAAAATAAGGGAAATCTACTCACTTGCTAGCCTGTTATTTTTCCTCACTACAGCTTCTACTGTTTTCCTCAAGGCTACCCCTGGGATAAATTTCTGGAAAACTGCCTCCAGCTGCATGTGCCCCGTGATTTTGCTTTAATGGGAAGGAATTCCTTAGTGAGGCAGTGATCCATGATCATATTATTAGTCAGTTGACCACTATCTTAAATTGAGATTAGGTAAGGTTTAATTACCACCCTTGCTTTTCTAAAGATTGATTCTGCTCAAAATAAAATCATTACTGAAAGTCACTTTTACTTTAGTAGAAATTAAGAGGTAGACTTAACATTCTTTATTACAAAAAATCAAGACACATTCATACAATCCAAAACTTGCTAATAAATTGTTATTTCTTTTCATATCCACAATTTCCTTAGCCTGGTAAAAGAAAATCACTGACAGATGGCCAAAGCACCATCTTTTATAACTCAAATCGTCTAGATTACACATTCATTTATATATATCCCACAATACATCTGCATTATCTCATTCCAATAACTAAACATCAGTTCATTTACATTTACACAAATTCCGTATTTTAACACTATTCAGAGCACAATAACCTTACAAAGATTTTGTCAAAATCCTTTTGGATTACAGCGACTGTGGTTACATTTCATTAACATCCTTGACAGTGACACCTCACCAATGTCTCAGCCAAACTTCCTCATCATCCAGCATCAAACATCTTCACCATCCTTCAGACACATTCCATTCCAGAAATTCAACACAAAACCATCTGCTGTTACTTTTAATCACTTAATCAGTGCCTGCTTCCATGTAAAAGGCAAATCATCCCTACTTCTCCCTCATCAACCCACCAAGCTCCCAAACCTAGAGGCCCCACTACCCATCTATTTACATTATCTGCCAAATGTTTCGGTAGAATCAACTAGAGGTAGAAAAAAGTGTCTCCACGTTCCCACTGTGCTGTTGGAGGGGCCCAGGTTTTATCAGAATATAGGATTAATTTAATGCCTGTATGGATTGGGAATACAAGGACTCCCTGAAACATCTCACCATCTATAACGCTGCTGCTTCCTTTGAGAACACACGCAGGATCACTCTTGAGGAGAAAAGACAACGCAGAAAGAATCGTGTCTTGCAGAATACACCATCTAAGGAGTCTTTCTGCTGTGCCTTTTGCAACCGGACGTGTCTATCTCGTATTGGCCTTTTTAGCCACCAGCGCGCTTGTAGCAAATGTGGGTAGAGCCCTCCCCAAATCTTCATTCGCGAAGCCCAGCCATGATGATGGATTGGGAAATACCTAAGAACATAAGGCCTTGTTTGTATGTAAATCAAGATTGTAAGCTGAGTTTTACACAGCAGAAATGAAGGAATATTTTGTTCAAATAATGAAAATTAAGAAAAGTAATGAATCATAATGTTACAACCTATGAAAATAAGTTACAGTTTAGAAACTGTCTCCATTTCAATAATCATTGATGTTACAAATCCAAAGATAAGTAGACTCATTTTACAAAACTTTTTCATGTTATGCTGTTTCCTGTTCCCAGTTCCTTCTTTCTTGACTTGTATTTCAATTCCATTATTTTCTGCTGCTGCTTTCAAGACCCTAGGCAGGGTGAACCAGTACAGTTTCATAAGCTATTCCCATACTCTCTGCAAATAGAAACCCTCAGACTAGTCCCTCTAAAGCACATCAGGCAACCTCAATCTTGTCCACAATGCACCTTTCACCATGAACCCCATTAAATCCCTCTTTGCCAAGCCTTTTACAAAATATTTGCCTAGTTTGAGTGATTTTCTGTCTGTTTTAGTTAGTTGACCTCCCTGGATTGCTAATCCTTTTCCCATCAGAAAGTACTTCCTGCAGAAACTCTCACCTTTTATTTGAGCAATTCTTTTTCCATCAGCTTGAAGAGCATCAACAACCTTCACTATAACATTTCTCCAGCCTGAGTAATTTCCTTCCTTTTTATGAAGAACAAGCAGTTAACAATACTTTGCATGTGAAGGCTTTTTTCTGAAGGATGAATCATACTTCGCCACAGCATCATTAGATAAATACTCGTGCTGCTTAGAAATAGATGAAAATAAACCTCCGAAAGTAACCTATACAGCGTAGAGAGGTGAGTCTAAGTTAAAACCCTGGAAAAAGGGATATTTACATCCATCTGCAGAATATTTTTCTCTCCCTATTAGGATTTTCTGGGTGGTAACCATTCAAAAGAATCTGCCATGACTATGAAAAGGACTTTTAGCTGGCCCTCAGAGAACTAGCCCTATTTCCTTTGCAGAAGATGCAAATAAATAACAAAGTAAAATAAGTACTTTTGACCTCATCGTCTGACTTATATGTTAAAAAGCCAGCACTTTTCAGCTATCTCTTATGCATTTATTTTAATTTATAACTGTTGGTTACTTTTCTGTTAGAAGACAATTTTGCTGAGGAGCTCTTGATTCCATAAAAAAACTCCATTTGGAAAAAGCACTATGTGTTTAATACTTATGTTTGGTCTGTGATAGCAACAGATGCTTAGTGCTGTGAGGAATGAATGATGACATCATGTCAACTGGTATCTAGCTATTCTAGCTTGGATACAATCTTAGAGTTAAATGTTGAATTCAGGAAATGCCAGAGGAGATCTGATTGTGACATCTGTTAAAAAAACCTTTAAGAATAATGCTAGAACAATGCTGACTATTAATATATAACATTTTGCAGCATTGGATAAGGAAACCAGTTTTGAATCTAAAATACCTGTGCACAGGAGCAATGCAATAGAATGCATATAAGTACATATTATCTCCAGGGCAGTTTGTTCTATGGTCAAATAGAAGCATTTTTATTTGTTGGTGTTGTCTGGATGACCATTGCATCAAATCATTATTATAAATGCCTTCTTTTGAAAAAACAAGGACTCAATGGCTACAACAGGGGAGATATCTTGTTCAGGGGAGATATCTACATTTAGTATATTTCACCTCATACATATTTGAGAGGCAAAATCTGGGCTTCACTGAGACCAATGTAAAATTGACTGCTTACTTCAGCACAGTAAGGACTTTAAGTCAGAAGCTGTCTATAAATTTCTGTATTATATCCAAAGAAATGGACTTGCTCTGTAATCACAACTATGAAACTTTCAATATACCATTTTGCTAATTATAGAGAGTGATAGTCACTTGATCTGCCATTAGCTATCTAAAGGGCAGGTATCAAATACATGCTAGTTTCCTGTGACTCCTCATAAAACCAGTGTTGAAAGTTCAGAAATGGAGTAGGATTCTCCCTGTTACAAGTTAGGTTCCTAGAGTGGGATGAATATTTGTGGGTGCTATTTGCTTCCCATTCCTTATGGAAATTGCCTAGAAAACATGCTTATGCCTAGTTGACTGATATTTGGGCATTTAGATTGAAGTGTGAATAATCTCATGCATAAAGCTTCATCTTGGAAACCACATGGTTTCCTTTTTCCTCATGGTGTCCTCTGAAGTAACCTTCTTGATTTCCATAGATCTACCTGTCCATAAAAAAGCTGACTGCATTTATTCTTCTACCAATATTGTCTTTTACTCAGAACTGGTATTCTCCTTTCCTGGTGTTGTCCCTAATCACATGTTTACAGACACAACCACCTTATTTCCATTCAACCACCAATTGCTAGACTGCCACCTATACCTCTCCTCTTGTAACTCAGGTTCTTTTTTAGCTTTCCCTTATGAGAAGCCTTTATTTGATCCTGTGTTACTGAGTATTACCTTTCTTTTAGACCAGAATTTTCCAGTCTTCCAGAAGATTCCAGGTGAGCTTCTACCAGACTCATTGCACTGTGGTAGCAACCCTTTCTGGTTTTACCTTCTTAGGAGCATTTCCAAGGGATGTTATTTCTGCCTTCAACTTCTATTTCTATCTTTCATTATCAGAGTTCCAATCATGATAAACCCTCCACTTTGTTTCTCCTACTATTATAATAGTACTATTAATCTGCTACTATTATAAAAGTAAGAGATTAAAAATATATCTAGTATGCCAGTTGTAAAAAATAACAATTTTGCACACACAGGTTTAGTTGCATTTTCTTTGGGATTTTTTTACATTGTCTTTGGGTTGTTTGCATTTTCTTTGTTTTGCCAATGAAGACCAGTGGAATTTGACAATTTTTTCTTCCCATTTGTCAAACTTTTAGGAGAATGGTAAGAAAAACTATGGAAAAATGATTTTCTGCTCTTCAAATTACATGAAGCCTGCCTTTCCACAAGCACTACCAAACTCGGCATATGAGGAGACAGCTTTCCATGCCTTCATGGAAATATGGAAAAGTGTATCCATCCTTCTTATGCAGACCTTCTTATGAGGATGAATGACACTTTTTTTCTTTGAGCTTTTTCTCTTTGAGCTTTCTGGATGTGCCTTTAGAAGATGTGTCACACTCACACCTTGTCATTGCAAGATTTCCCTTGCATTTCCTGGCTGGAGAAGCTGCTGGAGAAATGTCTGAGCCTTGCTAGTGGGGTCAGATTCCTCCCCCAGAGGAGCCTGCTTAAAGCTTCATAGCATAATTGTCTTGCCACACAAGATGTGGAGTTAATGGCCATCCTGTGCCTCTACTGTTCCTACCATGAGAGATGTCAGGGAAGGATTAGAGATGAAGACTTTTGGGAGCTGGTTTGCCTTTCCTTCTACTTTTGGGGAAGTAGGAGACATTGGGCCAGTGGGAGCCCTTTGAGGGCAAGTTATACCCACACACACTAACCAGCCCCTCAGCATGATTTGCAGAGCTTCTGAATTCCACAAATAGATAAAAGGTTGTCAGGACTTAAGGCTACAGCATTTCTGTGTGCATGAGAACCAGCACAAGCACAGCTTTATACAAAATCCATAAAAATATTTTCCTGTCCCTATACCAAATAGCAGCTTTGTAGCTGGATAGAATGACATCTATTCCCACATGGACATAAAATTGACCACTTTTTTTTTTTAACACTACATGTTTCTTCTGGCACAGTTAAATATACATGAAAGCATTCATAACCTGATGGTAGTTCAGCCTTGAATCTGGCTAATGGCTTATGCAGGCTTCAAGACTGGTGAGAACTCTGTACTTGATCCTATGAAATTTCTTCATCCTGGGTGATTTCCAAGTAATCCAAGTAATACTAATATGGAGCACTGACTTCATAAGAAAAGAAAAACAAAGCATTCCTGTTTCATCAGCAGGAAAACAGCATTAGGATTCTAATAAGAAAGGATACTTTGGCTACAATGGTTTGAATTATTAGCAGTGAATAAATAACTTTTTTCTCCTCTAGTTCTTTTTGTGTATCTAATTCAGATATTTATTCCAATTTCCTCAACTGTTCATGCATTTGTTAGAATTTACAGCATAACTCAGGGCATGCTCTTGGTAATAACACCTGTTTGTCTAAATATATGCAATGTAGGATTCTGTGACTCAACTGTTGGAAGAGAAACAGTATTAATCTGTTCTGAACTCAGTTTACACCTGTTCTAGGTCCTACATTGTTCCTTACCTCTACCCTCGACTATAAGTTGCTGACATTATATCAGCAATGTTTGTTTTAAAAGTAGTTTGACAAAAACCTAGTGGTTAAAAAAACTCCGAACATTTTCAACTCCAACTTTAACAAATGTTCAAGGAGCATGTGAATGTAAACTGATGGACAAATTGAGAGAGCGGTCACAGTCACTGGAAGGAATTAAAAGGATATGTTACTTATTGTATTCAATAATTTCTAATTCTGGGTTGGGTCTACCATTGGTTGCAATCACTAGCTGTGATTCAACGAGTTTTTCCATCTCTTCCTACACCTACAGATATGGATGAACTTATTTCATCCTCAGTTTGACCATCACTACTACTTGCATAAACAAGATGACAAAAATATAGATCAAATTACCCCCTGCTGGTGGAAGATGTTCTCACTGTGCAAGCACAACCTTTGCACCTGCCACAGGGAGGGCTGTTTCCCAATTCCATAAGGAATTAGACCCTATGCTTCTAAAAAGAGACACAGACTTCTAGGCTGGGAACTACTGCTAGTGAGGACACACAATATTATTAAAAAAAACAAAACCAAACTGAACCCTAAAAACTCCAATCTGACATTAGTGAGGTTGATTATAGGTATTGTTATTAAAGGGAACTTGTTCCATGATTATCCTAAAATAATCTGTTAATTCTCTGATTGTGCCCCTTAATCAGATCTCGTAACACTGTTTTAATTAGAGAACAATGCTATTAATCCCAGAATAATGAAACCAAATAATTCAGTAATTGTAGGAGAGTGACAGATTTATCTGCATTCCTTCTTTAACTTCTATTTCAAAAATACTCTCAACTTTCAAGCTTGCATATTGTACACTGCTTTTGACTTCTCATTTTGACTTCTTATGTCATTTCCTGTGCACCTCATGAAAAAGGTAATTTTCAAGGAAATAAAAAATAAAGCCAACTATCTTGTTATTACTCTAGTATTTAAAATCTAAAAATGAGACTGAAAACAGAAAAGAAAGGTGAAGAAATAGGATAACAGATAAACATTTTCAAATGGAACCATCTGTTTTTCAAGTAAAATAAAATGAGGATGAAATAAAAAATTGCTAGTGAAAACTTTCCCATCATTTTGTGTAGCAGCTATCTGTCATGTGTTAAATGTTTCAGTTATAGTTTTTTTCCCCTGTTCAATGTTATGCCAAACATAAAGCCTTCATTTGCTGCCTTTTAAAGGTTTGATTATAAGCTATTGTATGAATTCGTGAATTTTCAGGAATAGTCCTAATTACAATGTGTCTCTGTATATTAACAAGAAATGTAGTGATATTCCTCAAGAGGAAACATTTCCATGCATTCAAATAACTACATAAATTAGGACAAACATTTAAAGGAAGCAGAATTCTAAACTTCTTTAGTGATTATACATTTTTAAATGGAAGTCCGAGAACAATAGTCTTATGTTGGAGCATTATATCATAACTTATGTATTTACCACTCTCATGATTTTTATAAAAGTAACACAGCACCTGCTAAGAGAATTGTTCCCACCCTGCTTGGAGGAAACAGCAAAGCATTGCCTGAACAATTCACACAAAAAGAATGTTATTGAGCCATACATTTTAAAAGAACTAGACATTTTAAAACACACCTGTGCTGGCCTTGGGAAACAGCTCATGAGTAACTGCAGTTTTGCTAGCAGCTAATGTGCTTTCTCCAAAGAGATGATTTAATGGGAATGCTGAGCTGCTCTCACAGGGACTTCTGCTTCACTTGGGCTTGACCTGTTGGAAACTGAAGATTCATGGGCTTGTACCTACCTCTGTGTAAATCAGGACTGTCTCCTTTGAAGTTAGCAGATGTAAAAATCTGGGTGAATAAAGGTGGATCAAGGCCCGGGGCTCTCATCCCTGCCCTGCTGCTTTTATTCAGGTTAGGACTTCAAACATATAATTGCAATATTTTTTTTCCTGTCATTTGGGAATGTGGATTGAGGCTGAGCTGGAACAGAAGGGCAAATAGGTGCAGTCTTGCTTTGCAGAGCTGCAGCATGGTGCCAAGGCAAGTAGTGGTGGCAAGTTTCCAGCTGCCCTGTCACTCTGAGTGATCTTTCTCAACATTGCTCTAGAACTCCCTCTTTTGCTTACCCCATTCCTCTTTCAGGGAGCAGTAATAATGACATTGTTATCACACTGTAGTAAAAGACTTCATGACTTCCTAATACATTGACGTGCTTCTAACCAGAACTGCCTCAATGCTGATGGTTTTCAAGCCCTTATCTTTCCTATATCACCCTTCGTGAAATATATGTGTCTTTCACCTTCAACTGGTTCCTTACTTAAATCAGGATGAATCCCACCTGGGAAAGTCACATACTTGATCAATGGCTTAAGCATTGCTTCTCACATTGGAGGTGATGTTGCAAAGGTTATGGTTGCAGCTGATGTGTTCAGCAACCCACTAGAGGCACATGACATGGCAGAGCTTGTTAAAATAGGTAACATGATAAAAGATTATATTACTTAGTCTTATTGACATGGTCTACACTTGAATCAGAAAACCGATTTAAAAAAATTAAAGACACAGAATATTCCACTCAAAGAGTGTAGTTAATGTAAAAGCCTACCTCAGAAGAAAACACCTGCACCTGCACTGTTCAACTCCCACAGAAATGACAAATCAGTCTGTTCTGGCACAGAGATTTGATTTATGTAGACAGATGCCTTAAGGCTCACACTCCAAACCAAGAGTCTCATCCATACTGAAACATTGTTAACCTCATTGTCTTTTAGTCTCTTAATTTTTTATATGAAAATCAAGTACTAAAGCAAAGTTTAGAATGTAAAGAGAGTTTCTTTCATTTCAGGAAGCACAATAAATACAAATAGCTCAGCATAATCAAGAACACAGACCAGCACTTAGGAGAGAGCAGGACTTTCCTCAATGTGCAGAAGACAAAAACGCTGTGCTAATTTCTATATGGGCAACCAACTCAGTAGCACAGGAAAATACTGCATTTTATATCCTTATATCTCACTACACACTCCCACTACTAGAAAGAGTATGTGAAAAGACATCAGATATTGTATTACAAGAAAATTACCAGCACATCACTACGTAAGCAACCTGTGCATATTTTTGTTTATCACCATCTTCCCAAAGCTGCCCCACCAAAGGCCTTCAGGCCAGGTGTGCCCTGGACAGTTACTGAGATACTGGTGTGCACTGGTGTGAATTTCTTCAGTCCTAAACCAGAAATGAAGACAGTGTTTCCAACTAAAATGAATAGCCTCAGTTTTGGTGATACCCATGAGAGCCAATAGCAATCCTCATTTTTTTTTGGAGCATGGGCTTATTTGAAAATTGGGCTGCTGCAACTAAAAGCAGAATCTGGTGACTACTAGAAATCTGCTTTATCAGAATAATTAAGAAAGAAATACTTATACTGTGTGAGATATTAAATAATATTTTAATGAAACCACTCACAGCCTTTCATAGTGCTATAGATACTGGCCATCTCAAAATGAACTGATTAATGAGCTGACACTTTAATTTGTGTTGTCAATAGTGTCCTGTTGCGTTTTCTAACGTGCAAAGAATATAGTGTTTGCAATTAAGACACGGGATAAAAACAGATGATGCACGCTGCTGTCTGGTGACCTACTATTGCTAATAATGAAGAACATGCATGTGTTTTCACCTGCACTTGCAGATTTCCTGCTTTTCACACTGTACCCAGACCTGAGGGATTTTTATGCTTCTACCTTTGGGACCCACTGCTCAGTGGGAGTCTCTTTGCTGAGCAGTTGAAAAATGGGACACTCAAAACGGACAAAGAATAAACTCATGGCAGAAAATACAGCAACTTAATTGATCTCTGAGAGCCAACAATGGGAAACTACAGTGGGTTGAAGACAGTCTACTAAATAATTTATGACACACAGCCCATTTGTGAATTATTTTTTTCCCTATTAGATGTGCATTAACACATGGAACTCTAACACATGGAAAATCTTATCTGGCCTCAGAGAAAAAAGTCCCCTGCCCTTCCATTACCTCAAGCTCAAGACTACTCTGAGCTGCTACTATCTTCTAAAGACATTGTGCTATTGTTTGCTCTAACTCTGCTGAATCTCATCTTGGGTATTAAAACCACCTTTGAAACAATCATTATGCCAACACAAGTTTTATATACCACATTCATTACTTGCATTTCAGCAGACTATTCCTCAAAAACCTGCCTTTGTTAAACACAGCATTATACAATGCTACCTCATTCCTAGTCACAAAACTTTCAAAAATAAGGGAAAAACCCTCATCTAAGACCGCATGCTACATTAAAGTACCATATTTTATTTTTATACAAGGATTACTGTTCCCTTGTATTTCAATTCATTACTATGGACCATGCAAAATGCCACAGACCACAGAAGCTACATTTTAAAATGAAAGTTTTTATTGATTAATCAGTCATTGAATCAAGTATTGCAAAATAAACAGATTTTGTTTGTTAAAAAATGTCCAGAAGAATACCATTCATAGCAAACTTGTTTCCTCATCATCATACAGAATATGAAATTGTTCAAGAAACAAGCAAAAAAGGAATACCTGACTAATTGCTGTCACTTTGTCTGTGTATATATGTATGTATGCATATACACCATATTTGTGCTTATACTGGTGTGTATACCCATACATATGTGTACATCCATACACACAAACATATATGCACAAAAAGTACTGACTGAGTTAATAGGCCATTGGACAAATGTGGCTTAGCTCCAAATGAAATGTTCTGTGTTAAAATAAAAATGATTCAGCAAGGCCTTAGATAACAGACCATTCTTCCTCCACTGGCCAAAACCTTGATCTGTCTTTAGAATCGCGGCCTATCTTTACAATGAAAATATGTGAGATCATTTGGGACCTTTCCAAATTCATGGTATTGCTTCCATCCAGCTCAATCTCTGTGAACACTGTATAGCTAAACACTGAAGATTGTTTTCAGTTTATCCACCTCTGAAATCAGCTTCTAGATTTAATGTTTGTGGCAAAAGAGAAGATACATAGTCTTGCTACATGTAATTTGCTAATATACCTTTTCCTTTTAGGTAGAAACTTGGCAATAAGCCTAGATTAAAACTCCTTTATTCATGTATATTTTTATCACTGCTTTGCATCAGTCATCTCCTGTCAACTCATTTTATAAAAATTTTCATGCCATCTCAGCTACCTCCCAAACATCCCAGGTCAGATCCTCTGGGCAGTGTATATCAGATTGTATCAGTAACATTGTATTCAATTGTAAAATGTAATCTTTGGGGACTTATTTATTTTTTAATTTTTGGGTACACATTCCTTGATTATTAAAGACAGTATGATAAATGCTGCAGTTCACTATGTGTACACGTTTTGTCTTATTTATGTCTACTCTGGAAAGATCAGTGGCTCCCGCCTGTGAACAATGGGGTGCTGCCCAGCTGAAAGCCCTGGTACCAGTAATGTATTGCCAGATTTTTCTCTATTTAATTCAGCAGTTATCATGACACATAAAGGGAAATCAAAGGAACATGGACAGGCATTTATTTTCTACTAAAAAAAGGAAAAAAAACCAGATAGGCATGTACATATTCCTCATCCTGCTCATAAATTTTTTGATATCATCAGAAGGCAAATTGTAATATAGTCTTTTGCTGGGAGAATCAGTATTTTAAAAATCTGAAGCTGAGCTTGGGACCATTTTATTTTGGACCCATTAGTGAACAAAGTGCATTAAGGCATCTTTTCCAAAAGACACCAAAAGCATGGTTATAAATTACCGAGCAAATCTTTTCTTAAAGCTGGTATTACATTTATCCTTTCTCTACACAGGCAGATTCGAACCACTTGCATAGTAACAACAAAACACTACAGGAAAACCATTCTTTTAAAGTTGTCATATGCCTCAAGCATCTCCCAAAATGAATATTTATAAGCATTGCAGTAATTACAAAGGATTTCTATTCTGTAGAAGGGAAACAGGAAAAAATGTACCTGATTCAGCTTTGAGATAAAGTACATACAACCTCTACTGCCTTCACTGAAGCTCATCTACCAACACTAGGATGAATGTCGGGTCTGCCCATGCAGATTCCTACTGCTGCTGAAAGCTTGCTCTTTACTCCTCATTCACAAGGAGAGTTGTGCTTTCCCAAACAACCCAGGACAATAACTATGAGCACACTCCAGCTGCATTGTTTCTCCATACAGCACATGTAAAACAGACTTCCTTGCTTTGTTATAGACACTACACAGTGTATGACAGTGAAACATTTGTATTTAATTTAAAATCAATGGTAAAGTGGTGCAAGTCTCACTTCCGAGTTGTTGGCTGGGCTTGCTATGTTGAACCTTGTAAAATCAGCAATAAGCATTCACATGTCTACCATCAGAACCGTGACATCTTCTATTACAATCAATCCTTAAATGATGCCGTGCTTTATCAAATTAGTCTACAGTCAGACCTTGGATTGGCTGCTCCCCTCCAGTGTTGCTGATTCTCAGAGATGGTATCGGTCTTCCACATCCTCAGTGATTCTATAATGTTTCCCAAAGACGAAAGCGAAGCACTGGTAGATGGGAATGTTGCCATCAATAAAATAAATCACCAGATGATTTATCCACTCACATTTCTAGGAGATATTCCACATGTTTTTTATTAACTGAGAGAGCACTGCCCTGTGAACAGAAGTAAATTAAACTTTATTCTTTTGCTGTGTTGGCTGGCTCTCTTTTTTATTTCTGTTCTTTTGGTCTGCACACTTCCATGTGCAAAGTAGAAATTGGGAGATCTCACACTCAATAAGGCTGGCAATGAGACCACTAATGTTGGTATGAGTAAAACCTGCAGTATACTGACTTGTCCACTGCGCAGTTTTCATCCTTCCAATTTCCTGCTTTTATCCACTGTAAAATAAAATTATTCAAAAGGCTGATGAAACTTTAATTAATAGGGCCATCAATGTGCAGGAAAAAAAAAAAAAGTAATTTTCCAGGTGTCCAAACCAGGCTTTCACTTCTTTTTTTTTTTTTTTTTATTTTTATAAATAATTTATGAATCTTCCAGTAAGAGACTAAATACAAAACCAACCAAACAAAACCAACTGCAAAAGAAAGTTCCAAGATATTTTTAAAGCCACCTCCTGTTCTTCCTTACAGAGTACACAGAAAGAGATATTCTCTCCTTTTCAGTTTTGGCCAAATTTGGCAGCGATGGCCAGGATGCCACATAGGTCCACCAGCTCCGGGTAAGCTCCTGCAGGCATCTGCCTGGCCACCCTGGGAAGATGTGCTGTCCTACCTTTTGGCTTTTAGCAGTCATGCGAGCTGCTCTGAGGAGTCCAGGTGGTCAGGGATAGGCAAGCCAGTTATAATGGTCAAACACTTGTTCCACACTGTGAACGTGGGGCACACCGGTTGCCCAAAAGTAATGTCAAAAGTGTAAAGGTGTAAGGAGTTCAAAGCATCGTAAAAAGCAAGGGAGCCGTTGTCATAGTCCAGCAAAATCCCGACCCGCCGGAGGTGAGGGGCAGGCTCGATGGGGATTTCTTTGCTGTTGTGCCGCACCACCCACGTGTTATTGCAGCGGCAAAGCACCCAGGAGGCAGAATTCTTTCCGATCCACTCGTGCTTCGGTGCTGACTTGTAGGAAATACCAATAGCATACCTGCAAAAGAAAAGAACATCTCAAGGAAACAAATGCTTCCAGCCATGTTGGTGTCTCTGTGAAGTCAAATGTTAGCCCAGAGGACTCACTGAAATGCCCCTGCTTCTTACTGCTGCTGGTTTAAGTTCTGGTTAAGTGATGTTTCACCACAATACCTGCACAGGCCTAATTAATGTTTTTCTTTGTCTCTCTCTTGGGTTTGAGAGATCAGGGAAACTCATTGTATTGTTTCTAGTTTGGCAGCTATGGTAATTTTTATGAGTGCTTACCTCTGGTATTCAAAAGGAAGATTGTTGAGTACTCAGCAGCTCAGAGTGGTCTAGTAACCATGGTGGTGAGGATCAAGGGTTGGACTTGATGATCTCAGAGATCCCTTCCAACCCGGCTGATTCTATGATTCTATGAAATCACTGGCCCCAAATTTCCATTTCCAACAGATGAATGCAGAGGAGTTAACTGATTTTAAAATACACTGCTGACTGTCAGCTAATCTGACCTCTCCTTGCTCCTTTAATATATGGCCCAGAAGAAGGCATGCAAGAGTAAACATCAAGGACACATTAAAAAAACCCATTTTGCGATTTTCAAAAATGTTTTGCCAGATGCTGGTGTGGTTTTCAGATTCAAATGAGCATTTTTGAGACTGGGTTTCTGGCCAAGTGAAGCAAGGTAGATGAAGAGATTTGCTCTGGAAACTATAATTTATGGCAAGATGTGCAGGATAAAAGGGTTGTGAAAATGTTCTCATTAATGGACACTGAGGACAAATACCTGATTTGTCATATATAACAGAAATTCAAAAGTTCCTCACGTTTTAGAGACACTGCAGTATTTGTTGGGCTTTCAACCAACAGAGATTAATGTGCCATAAGTTACTTTTTTTCCATTTCTTAGCATTGACACAGACAAACAGCATTTTTCTTGTTCGAGACAGTGGGCAATACCTGAAGACCTTACTGATTTTTCCACTCCACTAACCTTCATCATGATGCCTTTGAATACCAAAGGATAACATCTCTTCCATTGACTAAAGGCCTCTGGAAATCTGCCCTCGTATGACATAGAGGATCATTTAGAAGTGGAGGAAAGCACTCTTCTATTTCCTTCCCCTTGCTTCATACCCTGGGGCACAGACCTACAGCTCTGCTGCTCCACATCCGCTCCCCAGAAGCAAATCCGATCTCTGTCCCTGTGGAACTGGATCATCAAACTGTCCTCATTTTTATTTATTTTTTCTTACTGAAGGACATGGAAATCTTTCACATTTAGTAGAGAAACGATCACATTTACAAAGTTCGCTCTCAAAATGTACTGTACATGGGTTCAAAAAAAAATCATTCCCAGACATGAAGTAAAACTCCTGTGAAGACTGCTAAATATAAAGATGTTTAATGTGACAGATTTAGTTCCAGAGTCCAAAAGCACTGGAGACTGGGAAAATAGTCTGACAAAATATGTGAAAATATATGCTTGGCCTGCTCTCATACTCTTCCCCATGTTTCTGCTACTGGTCTCTGTCAGAGAAACTATGCCAGCACCTGCATGGTGTGAACTAGTGCTTCTTTTCACATATATTTTTATATACATACCACGTACTCCCGCTTATAACCACTTCCCAGTAATGCCGCCCGCTGTCAATGAACACGTTGCCAGCTACTCCATAGCTCCCTTGGCTTGTGAATCGCTCTGGTGTGTGACTCTTTTTGGAGGATGTTTCATCGCGTTCCACCGTCAAGTTATCATGAGACACTTTCAATTTTCTATGAGCAGATTTGGGGTCCAGTTTAAATGGCTGACCTAGAGACACAGAGGCAAAGATGACTTGGCTTTGATTTTGAAAAGGTGAGTGGATTAGTGAGCCTCTAAGAAGCCTGCAAGAAAGATTACATAACCATATTAATATCCTCCTCTCAAGCCTTCTTGAGATAGACTAACCTATTCTGATCCCTGCAATAGCTCGTTTGCATTGCACTGTCAGTTTACTGTCAATTTCTTTGTGCACTAATTTCCCCGTGTCGATAATCCCTGAAAAGAGCCCTGCATAATCATCACGTCCTTTATCTCTGACCTAGAGGTAACCAGAATACTCTGATTCTTGCATGTAATTGAAACCAATATACATGCTAATAGTGGTCTGAGGGTTGCTTTTTTTCAGAGCATATTAGATCTAGAATAAATTGTGTTCAATTAATTCTTTAGGGATAGGGCTCCATAATAACATCTTCATTATTCGTACAAAAAGTATGATTTCAAATCCCCAAAAATGAGTTTAAAAATAAGAAGAAACACTAGCATTGTCTCTTCATTCATTCACTCACAGCTTTACTTATAACAAGCACAGTCAACAATTCAGGATTACTTTGGAAGGATGCCCATGTGGTACTGGATACTGTGCATTAAAAGAAGGAAGTGAACTGTAACTTGGTCCAAATAATATGGTGTAATAACATTATTGAGGCTGTTGCTCTTGGCAAGTATCTTGGACTGTAGCACAAGATTTGTAGACAATAACAGGAAGCTATTTGGTAAACTGAACCCTGTAGATATATAAAGCCCACCACAATTCTGACAGGCTTGCTTATTGTGTCAGAAGGCAGAAAGATCATTTACCTCCACCAGGAGACAACTAGAAAAGTATGACTCCACAAGTAATCCAGCAAAGCACTTTCCCCTTCTTACTCTCTTTTATTTCAAGGGGAAAAACATGTAATTGGAAGATTTGATGACATGCACAGAAAATGAAAACGAGCACTCTCATGAAGTCTGTGTGAGGCATTGGCACATGTACTTCAAGCAAGATGCAAATTGCTCAGGGTTATCTACTTTTGCAATGTGCATTTAATTATGTATTATGACTAAATATAAAATAAACCCATTGGAAAATATTTGGGGACTATTTCTTACCACCTGGTAGCAGTAACATATGTATGGCCTGCCTCTCTGACTGGTTAGTAGCCTTTGTGTGCTGAAGCAGTATCTGAAGGATGTCTCTCTGTATTGAATTGTGTCTGGTCACATTGCACAGGTTAATAGCAGAAGGGGGGAAATCAGAAAGCTGTACATGCCATTCTCTTCAGTATTGTTCTTGTAACATTCAGTATTGCCCCTCTTCAAGCATCCCCCTACAATAAGCAGGTTTCAGAGGATGCATAAATCCCGGTGTTTTCTTTCCAGCCCTCAGAGCTGCCCACGGTGACTACATGACTGAGAGGCTGGCTAAGGCACAAGAAGAAAACAGCTGAAAACGAGTCTTAAAATTGTTATTCTACATCTGCTATTAATTTGTATAACCATTGTTTTTTTGAAGTGGGATCTCTGACTACTCTACCACCTTGCTGAACTCCATAAAAAACTGAGGCAGATAAAGCTAAGAAGTTTTCCGATGTCCTGAAAAGATATAATTTTGGTGGATAAAATTAGACTAGAAATTATCTTCTGAACACTACACCAAAATAAAAGGTTTTATTGCAAACAGAAGAAAAGCTTTTGCTTTGTAGAGGTAAAAGAATAGAGAGGATATTAAAACAAATTCACAAAAGAGTATTTTCAACCATTTGACATGTGATGGCTCTGTTCCTATGTGGTAGTTCCAGTGACCAAACCACAGATGCATCTCTCAAAAAAAAAAAAAGGATTTTCTGCACTACCGAAGACTCTGGCATTCTTGAATTGAGTTAAAGAAATGGCTTTCATTGTGGAAAGCACTTTAAACAAGTTAAACTGCTCTGTGCTCTTGTATCTTCTGAAGAGCAAACCTAAAAAGGAAGGCCAGAAAGAATGCATGCATGCTGGATCTCACATTACTCACTGTTTGTCTTGAGTTTGCCAGGCTCGCTGCTCCTGCTGCCTGCCTGATTAATGGCCTTAACAATGAAGATGTACTTAGTGCCACTCTGTAACCCGTGCACTGTGTAGTGGTTTTGTTTGATATTAGGAACAATCATCCAGCTGTCGGCTGAGTTGCATAAACCTGCAATTTCAAATAGAGCACATCAGTCATAACACACTAAACACTTTGTAACAGAGGGACATTTAGAGCATTCCCAGGAACCCAACGACCAATATGAATTTTTCTTCTATACCTTTTAAAGTGTTATTACATTTAGTGAACCACTACTTAATGCCACTAACTCATTTCATCAACCCTCAGCCATGGTACCTTTTAAGTTCTTGCTATGTGAAGTCAACCATAAAAAATGGGCATTTAAGAAATGTCTCAGTGGAGATACTAGCAGTCTGAGATTTTTCATATCCCAGCACAAGGAATTCTTTATTGCTTAAGAGCTAGAGGATTATGACGATCCCATCAATCTACTGTTTGGATTAATGAACTCAGTTTAAGCCTCAGAAAACTAACGTAAGCAGTAAAGGCAGGAGGGCTGGGGAGGCACCTTTGCTGACAGTCCACAGGTATGCATTCTTCAGAACCTGAAGCAAATCATGGGAGGCCAAACAGGGTAGAGAATGGTCTTCAGAGAAAGCTTTGATTCTTACATGTCAGACTTTGCTAGAAAGTAATCTCAGCCAGTAAGTTTATTGGACACAACTTTTTGATTTATGTCATCGTGCTGAGATGCCAACTGGGAAAGATCTGGTAAATTTTACATTTATAAAAGTTCTTGGGTACATTTGATGACAATCATAGAAGTATAATATATAGGAATTAAGTAAAATAAGGGAGTAGCAATATCATAATCAAAACAGGAAAATACTCCATTAAAATTAACTTATTAATTGACATACATTTTTTCCTACTGTGGTATAACTGCATTGGCAGTCAATCACCCATATTACTTATTCTACATTTGGAATGGCTCCTGGTCTAATGGATCCCCTGTCTTATAGCTCTCGTATTATAAATGTTTACATAAATAAAAAATTTAATATTCATGAAGAGTATATATATTCACAACCTTTTACATGGTTACACAGCTAGAAAAAGATAGATGCAGATGGAAGTGTACACATGTGCGTACATATGTAAGTCTGGAAAACTTAATAGAGAAATGCTTGACTGGATTAGGAACCTGACAGACTTCTTGGTCTTTGCCTTTACTGTGCATAGAATATGTTGTGAAAGCTGTTGTTGTTATTTAAAGACAGTTTCAGCTTTTGATTAATGTTTTACCAGCAAACCAGTAAGTAGTAAAGAGAACTCAATAGTAATTTCAGCTCTGCATATCAGACAATACAAAACCTTTATGTAAAATAAAATTTAAAAGGCTACTGAATACAAAACTTGAAAGAAACAGACCTGTGATACAGGTTTTTACAGACTCATAGACAATTCATAAGCATACTGTGAGATTCCTTCCTAATTTGGGACGTGTTCTTCATAACAAAATACCATTAGAAACAGAATTCAAACTCCAAATATCAACCTAAGAATAATGGAACTTGTGTGTCAAAATTCCCTTACATTACAAAGAATCCTCAAGAGGCAGGCAGATATTCATCCTGCTGTGCAAATGGGTAACTGCAGCACAGTTTCAAGGTGGATTCATATTATCTTGACATCTAATGACGAGCTACAATGCCTAACCTATTTTTCTGGATACTGAGCAGAGGCAGAATTCAGTAACAAGTTTCTTTCACTTCTCCACATGTGAACATCCTACCAGCTACAGGTGTCTCTCTTTTCTTGTCCACAGAAGAAGCCTGGGTGACTAGCATAGGTGAGATCCCTAACTTCAGCTATCTAAAATGACGTGAGATGAGTCACTCTCCTTCATCACCCTGGAAGTCTAAGCCCCTGGTTGAATTCACATATAGGTTGTGGCCTTTGGACCGTGATTTACCAGAATGACAACATTTTTTTGTTGCAGTTTCTTAGTGTAAACTGGGTGGGAAAAAAAGAATTCTAGTATGTTCCTTATGCACCAACCAGTGAGCATCCAAGTGACATGTAGTAACATCTGACTACATTTAGCCTCCCTAAATATCAGCTACAAGAGATTCCGACTGTTTGCTATATGTGAATAGAAGCAGCACAGAAAAGCAACCTTGCAGCACTGCTTTTCTCAAGACTATTGAAAAACTAGGTCATATAGAGCAATCAACTGCCTTCCTCATGAAGAAAAAGAGCCCAGTGTTATTGTCATGGTAACCCCAGTTGGGCCTGGTAGTAAACCTGGTAGTAAACCACTTGTAGCAACACCAGTCCCTGTCTTCTTTCACTAAGCCATAAACTCTGAATCTTATCTATTTTCTTAGGCTGTGTGTGAATGGCTTTCTTAAGTGGAAGAAAGGAAGCAAAAAAAGCAGCTTCCTGACATATTTCACTGACTGCTCAGAGGAAACCTCATCTTTTCCCAGTTTGCCATGGGTATTAGAGTACAGGCACACTTGTTCTGTAGCTAAACTACCACAATGATTTTGCACTGAGACCATTCCTTACTGGACTCACAGGTACTATTGCAAAAAAGTATTAAGTTCAAATAAAACAAAATGAAGCACTGGATTTAGATGAAGTGCAGGATGACCAAAGAATCCTTAACTAAGATGCCTCTGATGGGTTAACAAATAACATATGACAGTAAGTGGGATGGATACAGACAGTAATCCTAGAAATGTCTTCTCCACCCACAACCAAACTTTGAAAGCAAAGTTCTATGATATACATAAGCCATATATAAACTAACCCTTATGCAGACACAGAAATGCCCGGATTTTTGCTAACTCATGTCTAAACTAGATTTGTATTAGTCATTGCAACTCTTTAATGGGCACATTTTTCAGGCTTGTGTTACACTTTTTATGATACCCCCCAGAGACTGATTGCTCCTTAACGAAGAATAAAATTTTGACCTAAATAAGTATATGAAGGACTGTAAAGGTAGTGTTGCATTGCTATGAGTCTCCTCTTAAGTTTATGCTCTCCTCCTGTGTATGTGGATTTATATGTAGCCAATAATCACTAAGGACCTTATGTACCTAAACTCTCTGCACAGTCAATAGAGAGAGTTAGGAACCCTCCCTTTAACTTGACTCATGTTCCAGGGGAATGTTCTATCCTCTTTGATGACAGAAGACACTCTGGTGTACTGGTGTACAATGAATGTTGGATGTGCAGCGACTGACTTGGTTACTTTGCTTGACAAACCTTGCTGTCTCAACAAGCTCAGCTCTTGCCTATGCATCAAGGGGCTCATGATATGTCCTTGTGCTTCCTGACTGTGAGAATCAAAAATCTTAGGAATGAAGTTTTGATGATGCCAAACTACAAGTCCAAACTCCTTCAAAATGGAGAATAGTTACCAGTGGCAGCCAATTTAAGCTTTTAAGTATGAAAGAATAATTTGTCACTGCATCAAAAGAATCTGTCTCCAGATATGCCCTGTCAGGACAGCCTTTCTTCTCTGAATACAAAAGAATATGATTAAAAGAGCTCAGGGAAATGAGCAAGCAGCCTGGTCACACTGGCATTCGGGAGCAGTGTTTACCCTCT
This sequence comes from Chiroxiphia lanceolata, assembly GCF_009829145.1. Classification (NCBI taxonomy): domain Eukaryota; kingdom Metazoa; phylum Chordata; class Aves; order Passeriformes; family Pipridae; genus Chiroxiphia; species Chiroxiphia lanceolata. The sequence goes on along the minus strand of NC_045638.1, from coordinate 20,278,085 downwards.
CAGCTCCCTGCTGGTGGCAGCAGGTGAAGTGGAAAAGCACACATTTCTTCACTGGAGCAGCAGCAGGAGCTAAGGGTCTCCTATTGTACCCAATCCTAATCCAGGCTACATTCAGGTTTCTTGTTTCAAAAACCCAGCGCTTTTTACAGGGCTACGCAGATGGTAAAACAATGTATTTTAAAACTGTAGCCTCACAAAAATGTAGAGAATTTAAATTACATCCTGGAATGGTGCAGTGAGCACAGTGATGTCCGTACAGGATATGTGAGTTTTTAAAACAAGTTTCTCAGAGTCTGGAGATAATAATTTGTAAAGATATTTCCCTGGTGTTGGCTGTTGATGCACTTTAAAAAACAGATGGGAAAATCACAGGGTGTAAATCCTCCTAAAATTTACACTGGTAGATTTTAATAAAAGATATCTTCTTGAAAACTGGAAGAGGAGCACCAAAGTCATGGGAAGGTTATTTAATCACTTGAGTATTTTAATTATTTTTAAATGCTTTGAATAAAAATTATTTTCAAGAAGCAGTTTTCCTGGTATTATCCCAAATTTGCTTTTGTGTCATTAAAAAATATTAAAATCTTCTGTATAAATCTGAAGATTGTAAGGAATATATTTTTAATAAAATAGAACTTCCAGAAAGAGACAAAAGTTAGAATATTAAAAAATTGAGAGGTGAATCATAAATTCACTGTTTTTCATGAAAGCTTGGGCTCCTAATTGTCTTAGATCCTTCAAAAATTCTTATCCTGTCTCATAGCAAAAGGAATCATGTAACAGTGAAAAGGTTCTGACAGTAGTACACTGTATCCTTAATTTTTGTAATTAGACTATATAACTAATTAACCCTGATTACCACCAAGAGAGAATTATTTACTGTTTTTTGTTAAAAAAAAGAGACACATTTTTCATGGACATCTTGTATCAGAGCTAGAAAAAAATGAGTGTTTAAATTTGAACCCTCCTGAAACACATTATATCAAATATGTTAAAAAAGGCATACTCAATGAATACTTGAAAATTTATTGAAATGGGATAATGAAGTCATAATGCATGTCAGCTAGGTAGTGACAAAGTAATTTTAAAAGCCTTTACCATATTCAGATTGCAGGTGATTAGCTGCATCTCAGAAATGCAAATGTCCAAATGGTATAACTCTGAGAACAACTGCTTTAGGTAAAGCCTGCTTAATCTAAAGTTCCATATTGCTCTTATGCACAGAACAGGGCTGCCAAGCATTGAATAGCCAAGCAGTTTGGCCACATTTGGAAATAATCTTTCCTGTATGAAATAGGATTCAAATGAAATACTCTATTTGGACCTTTTCCATCAAATGTTAACTTTCCAATTTTTCAGTTAATAAAAAAGAATATAGTTGATTATGTTGGATAGAAAATATACTAGAAAAACATAGCATTGCTTGTTTTTGTTACTGAATTCTTAGCAATCTCTGAATGATATATGCCTCTGGTGGGGGAAATATACCGAGGAGTGGAAAGTGCAGTCAGGCTGGCTATGTGGTTTAAGAAACAGATTCTAAAATAACAGCCTCCATTAGCACGGTAGGTGGATATGTATGCAAAGTGATTCCTACTGTCTCGGGGGAAAAAGCTTGTTGGTTTAATGCAGTACTCTAGCTACTCCCTGGTGACTAATTCATAGCCACAAAAACACAGAACTGAAGGCAGTCTATGAACCTGTTTACATTATCTGCTAGAGGCAACAAGCAATACTAATGGAAACTTTTTGGGATACGACAGAGAAATAAAAATATAGTTACATGCAACAGCATGCAAATGCCATACATAGGAAGAAATTTGTGCTAACCCAAAGTCTATTTCATTAAAACAGGATTAAGAAAAATCACCTAGCTTCAGTTCATCAAAACATGAAGGCTGCAGTGGCAGCAGCTCTCTGTGTTCAATGGAGCTATTAAGGTACACTCCAATATTCTAAGAACAATCTTGGAAAGCCATTTATAACAACTGTTGGGAGATTAGATCCTTCTTCAGGACAAAGAACAGAATGCAACAAAGTCAATAAACATCCAGGCAGTGTTCTGAGTAAAATTAGGATAGGATTGACAGGACAAGAAGAAATGGCCTCAAGTTGCCCCAGGGGAGGTTTAGAATAGATATTAGGAAAAATTTCTTCATGTAAAGGCCCAGGGAAGTGGTTGAGTCACCATCTCTGGAGATGTTTAAAAGACATGCCAATGTGGTACTTAGGGATATGGTTTAGTGGTGCACTTGACAGTGTTAAGTTAATGGTTGGACTCAATGGTCTTAGAAGTCTTTTCCAGCCTAAGTGATTCCATTATCATTCTATGATGTTAGTGGGCAAATCTTCAGTACCAGTGTAAGTCGGAATGAACTGGGAGAGTCTCACATGTTAGAAACATGGGCAGATCTATAGCAGTTAGACCTGATGGGAACATCACCACTGGAGGTGTTCAAGTCTATATTAAATAATGAGATTTAAAAAAAAAGGTTTATGACATTTAGAAAGGCCTTCCACATATACTTCTATATGCATGTGTTTAATTTTGGTTAACATTATAGCTCTCAATTAAATTGAATGTAACAGCCAGAATATTTGCGTAAGAGATATCTGCATTGAAAAAGAGAAAAAGAAAAAAAAGTACCAGTTCTTTAACCTTGTTCTACCTTCATTTAAGGTCTACAGAGCATTTTGTGAACAAAGTTTCTTACAATGTTAATTTGTTTTCTCTTCAAACTTTTAATTACGCCATTTTTACAATGTGTTAAAGTAAAAGTTCAGACTGCACACTAAGCACTTCATGCTATACTTGAAAATTATATTGCATCTCTGAAAGCAGACTAATTGATACATGTTTTACAGATCAAAGCTTTCATCTCCACATGGGAAACCTACAATACGGTCTAAATATGAAATATCTTGTTATTTATTCCCTAGTAAGCAAAAGGTAAAACCCTACATCACAAAAGTGTGGAAATGGCACACCTTTTGCTGCTGTCATTCACATACAGTGCCAGTAATTGACTTGTCTAGCATAAATCCATAGATAAAAATGGGCTAGAAAACAAGGGAAGTACTGTTGTATCATTAAGTTGTCTCTGCTTAGTAGTGATTAATCAGTGAAGATTTTCCTTCCTTATATACCTTGCTTCAATTTGTTCAAAATTACTACTAGGCTTTTCCCTTATCCAGATTTCTTAGATGTAGGAGCATGTGTTGAAGTTTACTTGGTCTTTCCAGTAATCTTAAATTTTACTGTGTGTTCTTCAAAATCAGGCTGTCAAGGGAAATACTAAATGGAGATTTTGGCAAAACATTCACCAGATTTTCAATAATCTAGTTTATTTTTCAGTCAATTCTAATTACTATAATGCATTCACAGTATGGTACTTAAAAAAGTACCATCCTTTCAGATGGCTTGGAAAACAAACTCCTCGTTAGTGATGGAGAAAATGAGGTGCACACAGCAGCAGAGGAGCCAGTGCAAGAGCTTGGCTCAATACTGAAAATTGGCATAGACCATACCATTTCTCCACTGACATAAAGCATGTAAGCATGTCCACAGCACGGACTTTCATCAAATTTTCCAAGAAGAAAAACACTTCTGCATTGGCTCAGAACTAACCCTACCTAGCTCAGTGTGGGTCCAGGGCATTTGATGTGGACAAAGGTGAGGGCATAGGAGGGTGTTAAGGAACCAAGAAAGCACACAGTAACCATTTTTCACCATGTTCTCCCAAGCCTCAAGAGCTTACAGCTCTGGGACTTCCTGAGCCAGGAGGAAGTCTCTGCACTTCATTGTGCTCAGTGGACTTTTCTTGCATGATCTCTCCTGGCATCTCTTGAACTCAAGAACACAACAACCCTCTGTGGCAGTGAGTTCTTAGTCTACATACACATTGACTAAACAAACTCCACCTTTAGACTGATTTGGTTAATTTCATAATCCTTGTTTCTTAAAGAAGTATGTGTCAGCTAGTGGTATTCCCATTAAAAGGGAAAAGGAAGAAGCTGAAAGACTTCTCCAAAATCATAGTCAATGATCCCAGTGATCGCAGAACTCTGAACCCAGAAGTGTCAACTTCCTGACCAAAGATTTGACAGTACTTTTTTCTTAGAGGAATTTTATTTAACAATTAAAAATCCAAGGAATAGTCAGTAAATTTTGTCATTAAAGAAAATCACAGTTTCAAAATATAGAGTGAATTTGATAAAAAATGTGCTATACTACAAAGTAGACAACGTTCGTTAATGTCATTATAAGTCAGAAAAGTTATAATATTAATTGTTGTTCCATTGATGTAAGCATTGATGTGTTCTGACCTAGCCTTTAGCACACTGACTGAGACCTATGCTTTGTAGTCATGAAGACAATAAAAATCAGAGAAAGGCCTTAATCTGTATTTCTGACAAGGGTCAAGTTGTCAAGTTTATCTAAATGACAACGGGGCTGCAGTGCTACCAATTGACCAGTTCTACACAGGCTCCCAAATCCCTGATTAGTGCAGACAATGGATCTGAGGTCTTTGAACCTGCTACATCTGCAACAAGGGACTTAGGATGCAAGAGACAAGTCCTGCTATCATAGACAATATTTATGCCTTTGGGAATATGGGCTGGGTTTAGTCTTTGAAAGCTCCCAATATATAGCAGTCCCAGAAAAGACACAAGAAATTTTAAGTGAATTAATTCTGTATTTTAAAACCTTTTAAAAACATTATTGGTTTGAATTTAAAATTGTGTCTTTAAATCTTCCCACAAAACATTTTTTCCTTTTTGTTCTTGATATAGGAGTACATTTATATTTAAAGGCACTTGGTTTACAGAGAAACCGTAAGGAAACAGAACTACAAAAGAGAAGATTTATACTTACTAACAACATTAGCCTGTCCAGTGAAGATGGTGTACTGCAGCTCGTAAGAGACCACGCTGAACTCATCATCCGATGTCCAGTGGACAGTAATGGTGTCATATGAAGCTGTACAGAGCTCTTCTCGAATGGTGGGTGGGTTGGGAGCTGTGAGATACAACAGAGGAGGCTTACCGACACAATCAGTAAAGTATTTCCCCTCACCTGAGACTTAGGGGATGCAACTGATGCATGAATTTGCAGTGATACCATCTAACAGACTTTTCAGCAGTGTTTTGTTAATTCCAATGGTAACTGTGATTATAAACAAATTGTTGGAAAAGAATTCTTGCTATCAAAAACTTCAGATTTTGAAAATTATTTGTATTAAAGTAGCTTTAGTTTCAGATGCCCTAGAACAAGTGATGTGTTGTTGGTCACATTAAAATGTGATTAAATGGGTACAATTGATATGTTACTTTTTCTAGGATTGCTCGGACCAGCGTACCAAAATTATCAAAGTTTCATTGATGTGTATCAAGAGGGAGAGTCAACACTCTTCTGAGTTGACTTGAAAGCAGTGTTTGGCTAATCTATCTTACCAGAGATTTGCTTAAGTGTTATTTAAAGTATACAATTTTGGGGAAGCTCCAAACACTCATACTTTCATGCTCAATTTTCTACTCTCTCTTTAAAGAGCTATTTAAATACGTGAAACTTGAAGCAAACTCCTTAGGTCTAAATTTTTCTTGTTTGCAATCCTTACAAAGCCAAACACCTAAATAAGAAAGAAGTGAGTCTTTCTTTCTAAGACTGGTGAATCTTTCTCATTCTTGTCTCAGTGGGAGCTTCATTACTAACCATCTTCTCTACAAGCCACATTATGAAAAAAAAATAATTCTTGTGCTCAGTAGTGTTTCTCCCAACTATCACAGAGAGAAGAAGGGGGGCACTCAAGCTGAAACAACCAAAATATGCCTGTATTAAAGGAAAAGGAAGTCAACTCTGACTGTTTGGTTTTGAGTTTGGTTGGTTTTTTGGAGTTTTTTTGTTTATTTTTTTTCTGTCAGGTCTTTAACCTCTGTTAGTAACAAATAATGGCCTCTAAAAAAATCTCTCTGAAGGAATTTCACCTTTACTTTTATAATATCTTATTTTTATAAAACATTTATTTTACTTTCCATTAAGAATTTTTGCAGTTCATGTCTCTGGTTTACTGATGTATGTTCCCAAGGATTAAAGTGTAGACACATTTCCAAGCAACCTCTTTCAACTAAGAGGCATAAGGAAATGCTCAAATGTCTTTCATGATATGGCCATGATTTGTGATGCTCTAAATAATGTATCATGGAAGTTTACCAATGTCTTTCTTTTTAAATCGGCAGATGAACCCTTGGGACATGTGGGTATTAATGAAAAGAAAGAGAAATAAACTAAAATAAGAACAGTTACCCCAGAGGAGAATATAAACAAAAGGAGAAGGAAAACTCTCCATAGTTTTCTGGAGAGGTTAGTGGTACTATCAACAATGTTTCAAAAATGTATCCGGTTGAAAAATCGCTGGAGTTGTTTTTTTTTTTTTCTTCCTAGCTGAGGCTTTGTATTAATATTTTGCCTGCATTTCAAAGCAAAAAAAATAAAAAATGGAATGTCTTAATTAAAAATATACAAGTGAATTCATTTTTTGGTGTGCTGGTATTCAACTAAAGTCTTCTTCAGTCATCTCCTTCACCTAACACAGCAAAATATATTACTTGGGAAATGTACTTATTATTATCTCAACACAGAAAATAAATATTAATTCATAGAAAGTAAAAATTACTGAAGGTTTAATGAACTGTAAACTGTATTTCAATAGCACCTAGGTGTCTTCAAGTCCTTTGCAAATGGCAGCCTAATTTCACTCTTCATATACACACCCAGCCTTATAGCTGGAAATTTACAGGCCTTCATGTAATATGAATGATTGAAAAGAGATTTGACCTAAGCAGGACATATATTCCCTGGCTCTTATGATTAACCTCCACCCACCTGAGACGATACTGCATGAAATTCAGATCTTCAGCAACATTCATTTCATAAACCACTCAGCATAAAACAAATACATCTGCTTCTCCTACAGAAAGGCAGGCAAGTCTACATTCAAATGCTTTGTTACAACAATGTATAATGCAGAAATCTAACTGCCAAATTCATTATTCCACAGCACATACTCCTTTAGAGAGTGTAAGATTGTAATGCAATTAAAGAGGTTGATCTCATCCAGTTAGCTTCATTATTACATTTGACAGTGTGAGATTTGGTTACTGAATTCACTGGGACTGCTACAGAGCTCAGGTGCCACAGGGAAAGCTCCAGGCTGCACTGTCAAGTTCCCCTTTGTGACTCAGATGTGATCCACCACTGTTCAGGAAGCCCAGCATGCTTTCAGCACAGCAGTAGAAGACATAATACACCCTTCAGTTCTCCATAGAGGATCAGAGCAAATATCTGGGAGTGATAACTGCTTCAGACACTCAGACTTTTATCCACCTGCATTTGTGAATCAACATTCTCACAAGAGAGAAAAATCGTTGCTGAAGGCTATTTTACTTCTTTTCTACTCAAAACTGAGCAGACACACTTAAAAAGTCAGTAATCACATCTGAAATGCCTGAAAGCCACTAGCAGTAGAAACGCAGTTTCTTAAATTTGCTCTCAGAAGTAATGGACCTTGTGAGCATAACTACTCCCTCTCAACCACGTTAGTCTAACTCACCTTCCTTTCCATGTCATCTGCATGGCTTTTGCAATGAATGCACTCACATGGTCCATACACCTGAAACTGCCACCTCTCATTAGTGAATCCCAGCATGAACACAGTAGCCCTTGGTGACTAATGAGACTACATATACATTCTCTCAGCCCAAGGTCACAGAAATTGATAAAAAACACCTCAACTTCCTTTTGTTTGCTCGGTCTCCATCTCCTTGCTGTCATGGGGTGGTTGACTTTGTAAGGATTCCTTACTGATTTTGATACTGATTAAAGAAAGGAAGATCTAAGCCATCTCTTTGACTAAATGGTGCTAGAAATATCTCTATTGCTGGCATGAACATGAGGAAGTTGAGGAAGCTGCTCTGAACCTCTCTCAGTTATTCATTACTGACTCCATCATGTATCATGACACTGGACTGCACCGGCATGAAGGAATTTGAAAGGCACAGTTTCATCAGATGTGGATACAAATTTTATGTATTATTATCTTGCTATGTTTGAGTTGATATCAAGGGCTCAGTCACACAATCATCTAGACATAGTTTTTGGGTAGACCAGAACTGCTCAAAACCAACAGAATGAGAGGAGATTACATCCAAACCACGAGACTGAGCTAGCTGGAGTTGGTTTTTGGTCTTTCAATACTGAAAGAGTTAAGCAGTGAAACAGGTTGTTTCCTGTTGTTTCCTGGACGAGTTTCCAGAATGAAGTTGTTTCTGTGTGAAAAAATTGCTGGCATATGCTAGGCAATACATATTTCTTTGTGCAGTGACAGCTAAAGTGATGAATAAAGAAAACTTATCATTGTTTCAGATGGGATTTCTGAAGGAGGGCAAATTGCAAGGTCAAATAATAGATATTCCTCCAATTGATTTCAAAGTATTAAAACACAGAACAAGTATTTTTGATTCACAATGGATAAAAAAAATTCCTTAGGAATTGTGCAGAGAGTTTGCAAGTCATATGTATTGCCTGGATCTAGCTAGACACACAGTTAGAAAAAGATGATTTCCAGATGAAGAGCTTGAGCAACTGGCTAGATAAGAAAGCTTTCCAAAGATATCAAGGCTATATATACAAAGAATAGAACAGTCAGAGGAAGATTAGAAGTATTGTTTTAAGATACTGAGCTTGATATGTCAATGTCTGGCTGGCAACTTTCAGAAAGATGTCAGAGATTTTCATTTGGATAGTAGCAGCTTAGGAAAGACAGCTGCACAAATAATAAGCACAAATTGATTAAATTTCAGGAAAGAAATAGTGTAGGAAGAAAGAAAGATGCAAACATCAATGTGCCACATAGAAAACTGGGACTGGGGAGATGGAAGATGAAGAAGATCTGACAAGTACTACACCGGGAAAAACCAAAAGAGAAGAAAATCTCCCAAAGACAATCAAGATCAACTGTTGCAAAAGCAACTGGCAGCAGAGATAATGAAGCTGGAATTTAGACTTTGACATTTTGTTCAGAAGCAGTACAGATGATAGTTGTAAAGTAGGCTTCTTCACTTGATTCACAACATAGATCTACCACTAGGACTTACAAATGGTCTCCATTTTACTTAACTGTGAAACATGATAAAAGTAAAGCCTAATTCACTCTGTCACAAAGTGTTCAGTTTAAGATCTATGAAGATTCCATGCACCAGTCTGAAAGGAGTAATATAACATAAATCTTCCTCCGGAGTTTCTGAACAACAGTAGAGAATAATCAAATGCATTTGACTCTTGGGACTATACATATATACACATTACATATATACACATTACATATATACATACATTTACATAAATGTATTCTAACTGTCTGCATAGGTTGTATTTTACACTCAGATAATTTGAACATGTGTTTCGCATTTTGGCATTGCAGCCATATGCTATTTATTAATGTGAAGAAAAATAGCACAAAAACAAAGCTAGCTAAAACTGTTTTTTCTGGGCATCAAGGGCAAGGATAAAAATGGTCTATTACGAAAAAAACGGCTAAAATGCTTGATGAATTTACAAGTTCCCTTTGACTGCACTGTGAGCAATTTCTTAAGACCATGACTGAGCTAAGAAAAAGGCAGAGAAGGAGCTGTGTAAATGACACAGCCAGCATGATGAATCACAAAGAAGTTCTTTGTAGCAAGACAACCTTTGTACAGATACAACCTTCCTTTGTTTTCTGCAGTGTGTATAGCAATTAAGCTGATAATATTGACACATGATGTACAAAGGGGAAAAGACCTCAGGGGTGCAGGAACAGACTGCTAGACAGAATTAACCTCATAAAAAGATCTAAACCATAAATTTTTGTATTTGAATGAATATATATAACCTCTGTTTGGAGACAACTGGGAGAAATAGGCAACTCCAGAATGGAGTCAACTGCCCTGAGATATGTGCCTTAAAATGGGGTGGTTATTCTTCTTCGACTGTAAAGGATGTTGAGACTGATTATTTCACAGGCAGATTGCTAGGTTAGGGCAAATGAGTCTGTTTTAATTCCTCCTTTCATTTTCTTGGATTTTTATAATTTTGGGGTGAATGTTCAACATGGTAGCAAAATTCCAGCAGATCTGGGGAGAGGCAGACACCATAACATTTCGCTGGTACTGTTTAAGAAGTTGAAATTACTCTTACCCCATTACTATTGTATCTTATTTACTAGAATATGTGTTAGATATTGATTGTATTCATCAGTCACATGGTGATACAGAAACTTCTTCCAGATAAAATTTCTTTTTCAAATATGGCAAGAACTCCACAGCTCTATCAGGCAAGGGTGTTGCTGCCCTGTGCATGCCCCTAGTCTTGCACTGCCCAGTATTAATCTGTTCACTTATTCATGTAATCATAGAATCACAGGATCATATAATAGTTTGATTTGGGAGGGACCTTTAAAGGTCATCTGGTCCAACTCAAGACAGTGAGCAGGAACATTTTCATCTAGATCAGGTTGCTCAGAGTCCCATCCAACTTGATTAATGTTTCCAGGGATGTGGCATCTACAGCCTCTCTAGGCAACCTGTTCCAGTCTCACCACCCTCACTATAAAGGATTTTTTCCTTATATGTAATCTAAACTTACCCTCCTTTAGTTTAAAACCATTACTCCTTGTTCTATTGCAACAGGCCCTAATAAAATGTTTTAAGTATTGAAAGGCCAAAATGAGGTCTCCTTGGAGCCTTCTCTTCTTCAGGTTGAACAACCCTAACTTTCTCAGCCTTTCCTCTGAAGAAAAGCCAGCAGACAGTGCTCTGCATGGAAAAGATACACTGATTGGCAATAAAAAGACTCCACCCTTCACATTCTCCTGAACTAACATGGGTGTATCAACTGCAAACTGGGACAAGTGAATGGACCCAGGAAGTGTTTTCAAGTGTTTTTGTCAAAGTGCTTTGTGCCCTTCATTGCAAAAGTCTTGCTGTTAACAGCAGATGCTTAAAAACACTGCAAAATGAAAACCTATCACGTCTCTTCTGTTTTCAATTGAAATGGAATGAATTGTTCTAATTCTGGCATTGAAATCAAAACATCCTAAATTACAGTAATTTGTTTCTCTTTATGAGTCATTGTACACTCAGAGTGCACATTACCGAGGCTTTCAGTAAGGGTCTAATCCTGTGGGCTTCTTCAGACCAAAGATCTCAGTCAAGTGAGGTGGGGCTCTGCTCTGTGGAGAACTCAACCCACACTCTGGCAGAGTGTGCACTGTGTGCTCTCTAGTCCCAGACATAGCAAGATCTTCCAGTTCTGTGATGGAGGAAATACAGTGTCACTGACTCGAAAAAAACATCTTTGGTTGCTGAACCTGTGATGTTGATTACTTGAACTGCTTCTGGTTGCTCATGGGAACTCTGCCAGGCTGCAATCTGCTGCAGCAAGGAGGAAGCCCTAAGGGAGAGGATAACACCTGGAGCATCCACCTTTTGGGAAATGGGGTTTGGTCCCTGCTCTCCCTCCTCTGGCTGCTCCATGCTGAGCTCCAGCTGTTCTTTCACTTCGTTCTGCTGCAGTGGCTTTTAACCATTTCTCACTCCCACTTCATCACTCTGGTGGGGAGGAATGCAAGGAGAAGAGGTAGGAAATGCATCCCAGTTGTGTTGTGTAGCACCTAATGCTTCCTGGGGCATTCTGGGGCTGCTAGGGGTAATACATTCAGGATTAACAGGGAGAGAGGGCTAGGCTTGTGTAGCAAGGTTTTGGTAGTGGCTGGGCTACAAGGGTGATTCCTGTCAGAAAAAAACCAGGAGCTGACTCCATGTCAGACACAGACAGTCCTAAGATAGACCTGCCACTGCTCAAAGCTGAGCCCATCACTGATGCTGGTAGTGCCTCTGTGATAACATATTTAAGAAAGGGTAAAAAAGGCTGTGCAATATCTGGAAGAGAGAAGAGTGAGAAAATGTGATAGAAACAGCCCTGCAAATTCCAAGGTCAGGGAAGAAGGAGGGGGAGAAGTGCTCCAGCCTCCAAAGCAGAGGTTTCTCTGCAGCCTGTGGTGAAAACTATGGTGATGCTGGCTGTTTCCCTACAGCTCACAGAAGACTAAAGTGAAGCAGATATCCACCTGCAGCTGTAAAGATCCACACTGGAGCAGGTTGATATGCTCTGGAGGAAGCTGTAGCCTGAGAGAGATGACCACACAGGAGCAAGTTTTCTCGCAGGAACTGTGGCCCACACTTGAAACAGTCTGCTCCTGAAGGACAGCATCTGGCAGAAGGACCAATGCTGGAGCACTTGGAGAACTGCAGCCTGTAGGAAAGGCCTATGCTAGAGAAGTTCACGAAGAACTGCATTCCATGGGAGGATTCCCATGTCAGAGTAGTGGAAGAGCATCAGGAAGGAGTGACAGAGGCGATGTGTGATGAACTGACTTCAACCCCCACTCCCCATCATGTTACACTGCTCCGTGGGGAGGAGGTTGAAGAGCTAGGAGAGAAGTTGAGCCCGAGAAGAAGAACAGAGTGGGGGACAGTTTTTCTCATATATATTTTTATTTCTCAGTGTCCCACTTTTACAATTAATTGGCAATAAATTACATTTATCTTCCCTAAGTTGAGTCTGTTTTGCCTGTAGCAGTAATTCTTGAGAGAACTCCTTGTCCTTATCTCAACCCATAAGCTTTTCATCTTATTTTCTCCCCTTACTGAAGAGGTGGAGTGAGAGTGCCCTGGCAGTTAGCCAAAGTTGTGACCACAGAAAAGACTGAAGAAAATCCTATCACTACTTTTTTTATGATGAATACATAGTATAGCATCTTGATTAAAAAAGTACCTGTAAGATAATCAAGGCATTCCAACAACTTCTTCTCCCTGGTAAAATCAAGTGCGAAAGTATCAAAAGTATCATTGAGATTAATTTCAGGAATTAGAACCTGGGAGGATGCAGTTGCCATGGAAACCCTGTAATGAAAAGAAAAAACTCTTTTAGCACTCAAGACACAATAACTTTCACAATCAACATTGACCTGATCAATATGATTATCACAGTCATTGTGATTTTTTTTTCTCAAAAAGCTTGACAAAAACTTTTACGTGTATTTTATTTATGTGGTGTAAGTAAGGAGCTTGTCCTAACACTTTTATTTTTGAGAGCAAAATCTCCAATAAAAACTTATTACTGAACTTTGGTCTAACATACAGTATCAGGGAAGATTTTAAAAAAATATTAGTTAGGCAACAATATATTTTGAATTGTTCTTTCTAATGACCCGTTGAACCAAAGTAGCAACAGCACCATAATTATCTGTGTTTCAAACAATCCTGACAGATGCTGCATCTCTCCCAACCCTTCTTTTTCCAAACAGTTTCTGGCTCCAGGCATTCCTTGGCACTGCTATCCCAAGGGCTTGGTGCAGATCCCCACACCTCCTCAGCTGTTCAGCACAGCACACTGCTGCTAACTTCAAAAGGCACAGGGGGGAGATAAAACAAATAGATGTCAGCACAGTTTATTTTGAAAGGATTTTCCCTGAAAAGCATGGGTGCATACTTGCATTTCCTCCAAAAACAAAAGGTTTCCTTGCCTACCTCATTTCAGGAGCTACATCCACATTTTCTCTGTCCTGCTGTACTAATATAAAGAGATGAACTTTCACAAGAAAACTGCCATCAGGAAGGATTTTTTCAGATCCTTCAGCCTGGTATCTCAATATGCATGTTTCTGGAGAGCTGGATTATAGATATGTTTACAGAAGGTTCAGTTGGTTTAGGCAAAGAGATTACTAAGCCTCATTAGAAACTGGTCAATTGCTTCAGTTTGGAGATAAACAGACAACATGCACAAAATGCATGTCTGTTATCTGTCATTCATGATGTGTCAGATAAAAATGTTTTGATTGCTTCAACTAAAATTTTCCCAAATCAGAGTATTTTTTCTGTAGACAGAATTGAAATGGCTATGGGACAAATGTTTACTAAGGACTATTTTTTCATATTTTTTTGTTTAGTATTTTAGGAAAATACAGTTAAGAAAGTCAAAAACTGAACTGTACATCTCGTTGTCTTCAGCATAATTTTCAGAAACTGAGATGAGGAGGGTTCCTAGTCAATAATTCTTGTTATACAGTTTTGAACATGGTTTCTCTTGCAATTCTGGTGTAGAAATTTGTTTAAAGTAGATCCTAGGACAGATTTTTTCTTATGGAGCCCAGTTGAAGTGCCTTTTGCCCCATGTATTTAAAGAGAAAAATTCTCTCATCTTTTATACTTCTTTATTTTTTTGTAAGAGCTTATTTGAACACCTCCGCAAAGCACATATTTATTATGTAGACTGTATCACCAGGCCTTTTTGGAACTGTCATTTGGGGCCATGCAAAGGGTGCTCTGTGATTACATGTGTTACACTCAGATTTTGGTGAGCTCAACAATTCACAATTTCAGACACCATGCCACAATATTAGATTCAGAGGACTGAATTTCATTTTGTAATTCTTTCTGCTCTGGCACTGTACTTGGTTGGAAAGGGTTTTTCTGGGATAAATGCATTTTGCACACTGCAAATAATGCACAGCCTAAGTCATCGGATTGTGTGTAATGACTTTGCTTGCATAGCTACCAGTTGTGCTTACAACAGAGAATATTATACCGCAATTACTTTGAAATATGTGGATGAAGAAATGCAATGAGCATGATTTCAGAAGACTGCTTTAGCTGCTGGAGCTCAAGGCCCTGGTGAAACTGTTACATGAGCAGTTTAAAAGCAGACAAAATATTGCTCACCACATGAAAACTAGGAATGTTACTTGTGAGGAATAATTTATTAATCTGATTTAGTCTCTTTTTCCATTTGCAATTTGTCTGTAAGCACTTGGTGCTTTTTTACCCTTGGTTTTATTCACTGCCTGAAATGATTCCCTGATTTGCAGGGCGTTCACAGCCGTCTCATTACAGACAGCAATCTGTGATAGCCAAGAATTAAGTTTGATTGGGCCCATATGTCAGCTTGTCTCATTTTTGCTCTCCCAGTGTCTCTCCTGTGACTGTATTTATGATGCAACTGTTCATGTTTTACAAGTTCAAAATGGAGCTTCTCTGACTATTCTCTGGTAGTCACTTAAAAAGCTCTGTGTCTCCACAGGTTTCTGCTCTACTGCTGGTTCTGCTGAATTCTGAAAAAAGAACAGACCCCCACCTTTGGCTTTTGGTACTCATGGTAGTTTTACTACTAGCTTCAACTGGGATGCCACAATGTAGCTTGGTGACAGAATACGAATTAGGCTCTAAAAGACCACATATTCTCCACTGCTTTGCCTGGCCTTGCCTTTTTCAACAGATTTTCAATTCTCTGAAACTGTAATGAACAACCCAGTGTTGATGGCTTTGCTGAAGACTGATACAGCACACCAGAGTAAGTGGTAGACTTAAAAAAATACATAATAGGAGCAGGGAATTTCATGCTTTGGATTCAGGGAGAATTGACTGGAGAATGTAAAAATACAATGCAAACCCAGAAATAAAAAAATAGCTGAATGAATAAGTGTACTTTTGATGGCTTTCTTCTTCATTGTTCAGAGATATTCTCCCTGTTTTGTTTTGTGGTTTGTTTTTTAAATACTACTGATTGATTACCAGACAGCTGACAATTCCAACAGAACATTTTTTTTCATCAAAAAATACTGCAGAAATTCAGTGGGAATGTTTCAGCATTCACAGCATTCCACTGAAAATTTTCTGATAGCACAGTCCTTGTCTTGGGGTCCTTGATATATATGACTTTGAAAAGAAGCCAAAACCCTAAAAACAGTAGAAATTCCCTGTTCCAAGGGACCCAACACAGTAACTGATGTAACTTCCAGACATTCAGACTGCTTAATCTCCATCTCTTCAAAGATGCATGGTGGTTTGCTATTTGGTGAAAAATATGTATCCATTAAGACCATTATCAGTTTCTTCTAAGGAATGTACTTCCTACCTGACTTCTTTCTCATTCTCAGAATTTTTCATGAAGTAGGAATTTCAGCCTCCAGAAACCTTTTTTTTCCGGTGTGTTTAGCACCAGACATCTGCTTGGCAACCATTCTACCTCTTTCATTTGTGCATGCTGTTAACTGTTCTAAACCTTATTTTGTACCTTTTCTTGACTACTCCTCAAAAGGGTGTTTTGATTTAGCATTACAGTAAGGTTTCGTCCCACTCTGGTACAGTACAAAGTAGTGCTTTAGGAGAGTGTGTCAATCACTGCTCTGTCTTTGACCACATCTGTGGTGTGACAAGACTACGGAAACTATGACAACTCAACAACCTTAAAGTGAGGTTTTTCTCCTTATCAAGAGGAATGTATTTTTTACCTTTCAGTGATATTTTTAGCTGTCTGCAGGAAGCGAGCGTGATCATTCTCCTTCAGCGACTGCTCAGCCTGAGAGATGAGGGATGTCGAGCGCTCAATGCACTGTTTGCAGTTCGCAATCTGCTGAGCCAGTTTTCTCAACCTCACCACCTTGAGTGAAAACATAAGAAAGCAGTCACATCTCTAAGGTGTGTATCATGATTATATTTGCACTTCAGAGGCAAAACTTGGCAAAGGAGGAGTTAAGATGAATGACTTTGGTGACAAGAGCTTCTTTCACACAAGCTTTGTGGGGAATTCCATCTAGCCATGCAACATTTTCAGTAAGGGACAGGCACAGTCTTTCTGCCTGAATATTTTCCACATGGAAAACAATGGGAGAGAGCCAAA
This sequence comes from Chiroxiphia lanceolata, assembly GCF_009829145.1. Classification (NCBI taxonomy): domain Eukaryota; kingdom Metazoa; phylum Chordata; class Aves; order Passeriformes; family Pipridae; genus Chiroxiphia; species Chiroxiphia lanceolata. The sequence continues at coordinate 20,261,311 of NC_045638.1, read as the reverse complement.
ACAAGCACAGCTGGCCTATTTTCCAGCAGAAGGAACGTAATTTCCTGGTAATTTCTGCTTACATGATAACTAAGGGCTATTTAGTTAACCATTCCCTGAAATTATGAGATCTGTGTTAAAGACATCTTATAGATTAACTGCATTTTTCCTATTACTTAAGTGAATTTCATAAAAAGAAATAATCTTAAAATATAACTTAACAGAAAAAGACTATTCGGTTCTACTAAGAAGATACACCTGACCTCATTATGTGCTTTTAGTCAAACAGGGTGTTTTCTTGTTGGATATTTTTAACTGGACAAAAGCACAGTAGTGCTGGAGAGATGATTATTATTACTGCAAACATATGTGCTGGAGATAAACACAGTAGATGTGACTGTAATCATTAGCTGAAAGGTTAGGAAAGGGCACAGTCAATCCTCCACTTAAAGACAATGTTGGCTAACAAAACTTCCAGGAACTAGAATAGTTCCTGAAAGGTCTGGGAGTCCTTTCCATTGTTATCACATCAGGATCATAGTTTGAATAGGAGTAAGAAATAGGAAGGAAATTAAGTAATTCTGGAGTTTAGAAAGGCACATTAAGAGCCAGTTACATTCAAAATGAGGAAACTAACAACCAAGTGGATTGGCAGAAATATCCAAATTTATGATCAAGATAACATTCCCAATCTCAGGAATTAGGGCACAAGCTATGAAGCTGCTGAGTTAAATTTCAGATATATTTGCAACCTAAGCATAGATGAGGGTGTCTTAGTATACCTATCTGACAACAGAAATAAGTAGGAAAATAAACTTTTTTGAAAAACTTTCCAAAAAAGATACTGGTCAAATGATTAATGTCATGTAACATTAGTATTTCTTCTAAAGATAGAAATAACAAAGCAGGGAAAATGCTGGGAATGCAGGAATTTTAATAATGCTAATGATCTGACCAGCTTCTAGGATGAACTAATGCCATAATGCTTTCTCTGCCTGTGCATTTGCAGAGATTACAATTTGGTCTACGCCAGTCTAACTGGGAAAGGTTCATTGCAGTGTTAAGAAGCTCATCTTCTTATTAATTAAAAAGTAAACAGTGAACTGAAATAAATGTTACCTTGTGAGTTTTTTGCAGTCAAAAGTGGCATGTAATGATTTGTGACATATGTTTTTTGCTTGCTTGCTTCTTTTTTTATATCTTCTTCAAGAAGATAATGGATGATAAATTGTAAAAGGAAGAGTCTCATCTCACTCACTCCCCACCCACTTCTGCAATGGTAGGAATGAAATCTACCCTAAAATTATCTTATCTAGTTGATATTTGGGTTTTTTTTCTGCTACAAGATCTGAGGGATTTTGTAGGTTTCAGGTGATAGGTGAGATTAAAGATGGAGCTGCACTGGGTTTTCAGACTTGTGTGACTTCAAGGCTGAATCTCCAGGCTTGTAGACACAGCTAGAACTTTACATCTGAATGTTTTTAGCTCTGTAGCTGTAACTACAGTCCTACAGAGAGATCTGTCATGCCCTACCTTCCAGAAAGGCCCCCTTAAAAGAAGATACATTGGGTAGAATTTTCTGTGGCTTTTCACATGAGTCTCTTGAACCCATGAAATCTTTCAACATATACAACATTTGGGTCAAAGCATTCCAGATCTTTACTGGACCTCCACTGATATCACTTTTGGCTCAACAAAGCAGAACAAAGAATGGGGACAGATTCCGATATCAGCTCTGCTCAAATAAATTTGGAGTCAATGTATTGTAAATCTTCCATGCTAAATGGATATTAGAACACATCTTTGCAAAAAAAGTTTTTAAAAACAATCATGTATATAGCACAAATCCAAATGAATGGAAAGTTTGCTACTTCATTGGCAGCACATCTGGTCTCACTGCACAGAGAAACAGAGTTGAAGCAAACATGAAGACGACCATCTATTCCATTTGAAGGGAATTATATTTTGTTAACAGCATGAGGAAATTCAGGTTCTGTCACGCAGTGTACAGGACCTGTGGCTTCAAACATGTTTAAGTCAGCCCCTGCCTACAGGTTTTTCATTTCAAGTTAATTGGAATATCTTGACAGCCACATGAACCATTTAACCTGCTCTTGACTTTCTTCCTTTCCTGAGCTTTTCCCACACAAGAAGAGTTTATATTTGACTTAGTTAGGTTAGCAGTTAAAGAGTAAATGCTATGCACCTAGCAAATAAAAATATTAATTCAACTGTAATGCATTTCTGAGTTAACAGCTAGCAAAATGTGTCGAAACTTAAATATCAGAGATTTTTTCTGCTCAATATGTTTGCCATGAATAATCACTGAACCTCAGGAATTAGAAATGCACACAATTTAATTTCTTGCATGTTTTTAATATCTTTTTTTGTAGATGAATTAAGACTTCCTATTCACATGAATTACACACACACACACACACAATGACTGGAATAAAATCTTTATGTGATAGTTTTGAATAAATAATGAAATTATCTAGAAAAAAAATCATGTAGATAATTGCCAGACACGATTCCAAATGCTGTGACATTTTGTGAAAGTAAAAACTAGGGGGGAAAAACTGTCAGGCATAAAACATAGTTCAGGAATCATTAAGTAGACATAATTTAATTGTGATTTACTGATTGTGACATCGTGTCTGTTTTCATCCTTAAAAAACACAATTACACTTAGTAAGAGAAATGCCAAATAAACAGTTGAGGTCTAGTATACTAATTTTTTCAAGTATTTCATTCTTCTTTACATGAAAGTAGCAGTAGCCTAGGACTACATAAAAACTTTTACAATTTTGTATTAATAGTACCTGCAGTCAAAAAAGCTGTAAACTCAAGGAAGCAGTATTGACCTGCTTGGGACCTAAAGAAGAAAATCTTTTACCTTTCCTTCTTTGATTTTGGTTCCAATTATTTGTCTTCTTTGCTGGATAATTTCAATGAGTTGGTCACATTCTTCCATTAGTTTGGTTTCTTGGCGGGACGCATTTACCTACAAAGAAAAAGATGATTAACAAAACCATTTTTAACATTTTCCTTTCCCCTTTTCTAATTTGAAAATTGTAATTTCAAAAATGTTGTGTTTGGCAGTTTTTTGCTCTTTCTGTGTATAATCTGTATGTTATTTTCTCCTCTCTTCTTGTATTTTGTGAAATACTGAATTGAGTCTCAATGTCTTGTTTACAGGAGGCAGGACTTGCAAACAGATAATCAGGTATTTCTAACCCACGTGAGAAAAGCCTGGTCCTCTGAGTATTGAGTCATTACCACACATCAGTGAGAAGTGACGTCTCTTCAGGATGTGCTTAACACAGCACAGTTTCCAGCCATATAAAGGACTGCAGTGAACACTAGTGCACTTAAGAGCACGAGTACTGGATCAGACAATCCATCTAGTGCAGTATCCCCTCTCTCACTGCTGCTAGTGCCAGGATCTGCTAGTAAAGTACGTTAGGAAAAAGTCCCAACATGTATGATGACTCCCATGAATGTTTTTTCATCCTCCAACCATTTGCAGCTCAGAGTCATCTTGAATCAGACACAATTTGTACATCATTATTAATCCTCAGAAGAATTGTATTACATGGATTTATTTGGTCTCTCCTTCAACTCCTGGAAACTTTAAGTATCTGCACCATTCTACAGCAATAAGCACCACAGTTTAACTCAGAGGAAAGTGAGCAACTCTCTCTTTAGAGGGATTTGAACCTCCCTCCTTCCAGTTGCATTTAATGACCCCAAGTTCTTTTACTGGAAAGGAAGTGAACTAATGATACCCATATATGTCCACATATTGGTTCCCAAAAGTTTCAAACTACCCAAGATCCAAGTGACAATACCAAGTCATGTGTCTTGACTGCCTTTATTATTTCTGCTTTGCCTCCACAGTGAATCAGACAGAAAATAATAGATGTGCTCCTGCAGTTTTCTAAAGTATAAATATGAGCCAATGAAACTTTCTAATGCAAAAAAGCTCACAAAGAACATTAACTTTCTATGGAAAAAGTTGACTTTTGTAAAAAAATAACAAGAAAACTGATAGTAGAAAAGTTCTGATTCTCAGATGAAAATGGTTTTTTCTGGAGGAGGTGGATTTTTTCGGTGAAAAGTCATCATTTTGTACAACAAGAAAATGTACTTCCCCTTCAGCAGTAGTCTGGTTAGCTTACACGTATGTGTAAAGAGTCAGAGAGAAACACAAAACGGTCTAATCATATCTAGAATAAAGCAAAATTGAAAGGACTGATTTCAGAGCTATGTTTCCATTTGCACTTTGCTAAGAGTAAAAGAGGGTAAGAAGGTAAAGCAGGCTAATTGCCCCTACAGCCATGTCACCTTTTCCACTGTGCTAGTAAGAATCAGTGGTGAACAATAACAGGCAACAGTTTCAGGTGACAAGTAACTGTATTTCACCCCTTGGCTATTTTTTCAGTCCGATGAGCCCCTTGATCTGCATCAGCATTCCTTTTTTTTCCTTCCAACAATGTGTTTAAACACGCATTTACCTGTAAGCACATTATGAAGCTCGTTTAGCTTAAGCAAATGCTTATATATCTAAATTTGGACCAGGACCAATTTTACAAATAACCTCCTTATGTGAAATACACAGTGTCCTCCAGGCAAAGAGGGGACTTTTTGCAAAGGCTTGCTTTCATCAAGGTTTTGGATTATCCTCCTCAAACCTTTATAAAATAAAGGTTTGCTTGCACATTTTAAAAGCTTAGTTATTAATTCAGATATCAAGATATTGAAGAGAGAATACATTTGTTTCTGGAAGGGGTCTGATGTAACTGTAAGCGCTGAAAAGATCTGTGTGCAGAAGGCGAAGATGAAGAAACTTCCACCGTGCTGTTTTAGGTGCCTACCTATCTCCTTAGGTTAGTTGTTTGCTATGCCTGGTTTCTCACCACAGTCCATGAGGAGAGACAGACCACTGAGCAGCTCACCCAAAGCCTCCAGCAGTGCCAGTGTCTCTCCACTGACAGCTCAGGTAGCCTGGAAAAATGAATCAGTCAGCACTGTCCTTCCTATTGCCTCTCCTTGTTGTCCCACCACCTTGGCTGCATCATGGACCTTCCTTGAGCACAAAACTCTGCAGGGCTGTTCTCAACAAGCTGTTCAGTGCGCTAGTTTCCCCAGCCCTGACTTCAGTTTCACAAGTAGACTGAAATTCCACCAAGGGGAATCCTACACAGGCTCAACCAGAGGCAGTGATCATATCCACTGCTTGTAGGCATAACTCCTGTGTCAATACCAAGGTCAGCTCACACCAGAGCCAACTTCAGCACTTAATTATGGTAACACTTTTGGCACTTAATTACAGTAACACTTCACGGGATTTTTGAGAAGCTTCCACTCAAAGTGTTACTTCTAGCAACACTTACATCACCAACTCGTTTTGTCAAGCAGAACTAATTAATTTTTGGGATAACTGTCATGAAACACAGAGTAACAGGAAGGTTAAGTCAATATTGTTTCATTTAATGCTCTGGTTGATTTGAATAACAATGTATTAATTGAATCTTAACTTAAAAAGCTCTAGACTAAGAAAAACAAAATGCTTGGGAAAAAACCTTTGGATTTCTTGTTCACTGACTGCAGAATTCTTTTTTTCTTTGAAATTTGAATAGTATACCCTTTTATAAACTTCATTTGAAGACTTTTCCAACTGTATAGCTTGCACAAGCTTATTAAAAATGAAAGGAATATTCCAAAATTATATGATACGTCTGAGCTTTGTATGAAAAAAACCCCAAGCCCCAACATTTAATCTAGAGCTTTTCTCAAGCTGAAATACTCCTTAATCACATTTTCAGTCTACAAAACCTCTGATTGAGTAATAACTTTATAATTGAGCACATGCCTAATTTTACGTGCACTATATTAGCTGTGGTCCTAAAGGGACCATTTGTGAGATTACCACTGAATATTATTTACTTTTTTGTTTCCTAGGAGTCATATGTCAGACCAAAGACCCATAGGCATGGATCAGGGCTCCACTGTACAGGTGCTACAGAAATACCAGAATAAGGCTTTGCCTTCTGCCTGAGTCCTTTGATGAACAACAACCTTGACAATAACTTCCAGCTGGGGCTGGCCAAGGAATGCAAGTTCTGTCTGGTGAAAATATTTGAGGTTTTACATTCTACATTTTTCCACAGTAAAAAGTAGAGGCTTAGTTATGATTTAGCAAGAACTATGACATTGTCTACAAACAAGCAAGCAAGAACTGATTCTAGTCCTCCTGCTTTTGTGGGGAATTTATTCCTACTTCTGTAATATGCAAAGATCTCAAACAGGTTACTGAAAAAAAAAAAACACCTTACAAATTTCAAGTTTCTTTCCAGGTTTTCCAGGCAGATGGATAGGGACTGTTGCACTTCACCTCAGGAAGCGGTTGTAGTAAAAAAAGAAAAATAGGGGTTCCTCAGATGTCTGACAGGGACCTGGAAACAACAATCCCTCCCAACCAAAAAGGGAGAGCAGGCCAGCTGTTCCCGTCTCCACAGCCTCAGAACTGTTTTGGAAGTGTTCTGCTCTCTGTAGAGGCTTCCTTGGCTTTCATCTTCAGAGACCTGAATTAAATTGCAGCTTAGGTCATAAGAAAATGAATGTGGTGGTTTCAAAGTCCCCAGCAGATGTTTGAGAAATCACAGCACTACAGCATGGCTAAAGATTCGAGATTACAGTGGAGCCTCTATGGTTAATTCAAAGGCAAACAGAGTCAGAGGGCTAAAGTCATACCCACAAAAACTTCATCAACTAATATACTGAAGAAAAGGATTTTTTGTAGTGTCTCAGCACAGTTTTCCTTTCAGGAACAAAACTCTCACTCTGAGATTCCTTATGGGTGAGGCAATACTGTCCACAAGTGGAAATCCTCATGTGTCTTTTTGGCAAATAATCTCTAAATGACAAGCAAAATAAGACACCCTAAATTAGAGGTGGCCTGCTTTTTTAAGACTACACTGACTGGGACAAATTCATCAAAACCAGAGCAATTTTTATTTACTAGTCCTGTACTGATTATGCAAAGTGAAAGAAAGTAGGTGGTAGAAACAGCCTTATCTTTGGAAACTGAGGTATGCATTTGAGTTTCAGCCTCACGATATAAAAATAGTCTCAATTCCTCAAAAAATAATTTTTTTGTAGCTGTGGGTATGCAGGTAAAGAAGAGGTATGAATTTTTCTTTATGCATTTGAGTTGATAGCTATAGAATGACTGTATACTCACAAGAAAACAAAAACATCAGAAAAGCAAATGGTATGATTCCACTCAACAACTGTACATCATTGTCATATACTTCTCTCCAGATTTGAGCCTAAATTCCTTCTTACACCAAGCTCAGAAACTGGGATAAAAAAATCCAAAGTGATTACATATAATGGCTGGTACCTGTTTATCTAGGAAAACTTTCTTCATTGTCATGTAGATGTGGAACACATTTTCTTGGATTAGAGTCCCTAGATGAATTAAAGGATTATACTCCTCTATTTTCCTCTGTGTTGTAAAGGGAATAACTTTTCTTCATAGATCCACAATACATTGACGTAATATTTTAACATTGTCCATGTTTCATTTATTTAATTAATAGAAATACAAAGGATAATGATTAATGCACATTTATGAAAAAGTTTCTTCTCTTTCTTTTTATGGATGGCTAGGTTGAATGAGGGTCATGAATTCAAACTTCCTTCATTCCATATCCCTGTTTGATATTATGGATTATTCAATTTAGTCTTCTGTAGAGTAAAAGAAACTCTTGGAATATAACTTTTTCAGACTTTGTCTAGTCTATGTGTAAATCTGATTTTATCTATTATGACAAACTGAGCCTTTGGAAATACATGGTATTACTCAGTTTGCCATCTGAACGGATCTTCAACAAATCCTTTATTCTGAAATGGTGCAAAAGAAAAAGAAATGGTCATCTTCCATTTCAAGTGTGCCAGAGGCTTTGTTTTTGTTTACATTCCACACCTATCTCTAACTAGGAGACCTGTGTTTAGAGGCAGTCTCAGAGCAGGTTAAACAAAGGTCAGTGCAAAAATATGCCAACTTACGCTGGCTACTTAGGAATTGTGTGAATGGAGAATCGATTAGGCCAGGATAGCTTAACCACTTTGGGTCAGGCAGATAAGACTATCTGCCCCAATCTTGACTAAAAGCAAACCCTTTTTAGAAGACTGAAATACTCATATTACTAACTAAAATATTATTTTAAAGTTTTTTGTCTCACTGCACTTTGAAACACATTGTTGAGAAACTAACCAGCAAGATACCTAGCAATCCTCTAGTGACATTTACAATCTAACCACAAACCAAAACCGAACCAGAAGTTTCATGGAGGAAAAAACAAACCAAACCAACTAATTGTTTTTATACTAATCCCATTAAAAATATAAAAAATAAACTCGGATGGTCTGGAAAGTTCTCATAAAGGTCAACTCCAGAGATGATTATGCTGATATCTGTAAATGCCATCGACTACGCTTGCTTCAATGAAACAAATATTGTTTTTACAAAATACAAATGCAGCATCATATTGGAACTATAGCTGACATTTCTCAGGATAGGAAAGCACAATGGAGAAAGGCATTTATTGCGAGACAAACCATGGTTTCACAACTTGCATAGGTCTTCTCCATTTTATTTCCTTCTTCAGAAGTTGGTGCAGCCACGTGGGGCAATGTCTGGGCTGAGCTCACCTGGCTGATGTGACAGACACAAGGGCAGTAGGTAGAGAAGTACAATGGGGAGGGTAGAAACAGAGGTGGAGAGACCTTTGACATCAATGAGTCTTAAGACCAGATTAAACTGTTTGTGAAACTAAGCCCTAGGAGGATGTGGGTTTTTAAAGATGCAGGAAAAAGGTGATATTATTAATTTATTTTCATGCATTATTTTTGTCCTTTATGTTAGTCCTTTCTTTGAACCTGAACAATGAAAATACTTTTAAATTGAACAACATTTATTCATTAATTTAATTTTTCACTTTGTTTTCCCTGCTGAAATTAAACCTTTGTTCCACGCTGAGCAAAATATTCCGCTTGGTACATTTCATTTAGGGTAGAAAAGCAAAAGCTATAAAATAATTAATACAATTCAAAGGACTGCCCACTCTTTAATGAAGATGAAACCAGTGCCCTTGTAACTAATACAGTACTCAAAACTCTCATCCAGGATCCAGGGTCTTTAGCCTTGTGTTTAACATACTCGCAAGAGAAACAATACCTTTGTCCTCCTTGTTGCTCTAATTCCTGTTTAGCTATTTATGTTAGGCAGAAAAAGGAAGAACTCATGAGTATTTTGTTCCCATGAAGATAAATGTCTCAGAGATAGAAGGTTCCATAAATTGACAACATTTTGACTAACAAGTTACGGTCTCTGAAGGCAGGCACAAAATATTACTTGCTGCATTAGTTAACCAGTGGTTAAGAGAGAACTAAACTGCGTTTACTAGTCTAAGGACAAAGTTTTGCAAGAATATCAGTTTAACAAAAGCTGAACACATGCACATGTATGGATGTGAGACAAAGAGAGAGATGGAACGAATGGGAACTGGCCACCTTCACAGGCAGTGGCAAGCACTGCTGTTAGTTTGTATACAATTTGTGTGACACAACCATAATTATTACTCCAGTTTACAGATGGTACAAAACGGTTGTAGGTGCAATAATGTATTCCAGCAGGTGCCCAATCTGTACATAAAATGTATGCATAAGTGCTGCAGATCTATGTGTATATAGAACCCATTATACTTTTAATTAGTAATTTGTGAAATCAATTTAATAATCCTTTAGGGAAATAGTATTTGACTACTAGGCTATGGCTTACTAGGCATGCAACTTAGGACATCCTTGAATGAATATTCTGTATCGCCATATGTCATGCAGCATGTTTTGTTAGTTTTTATTTCTGAAGTTTCTCTTTTCTAATGCTATATAAATTTAAGACTCTGCCTAAAGCTTACCTGAGATTTCCGTTGAATTAATTCAACTGTTGTGAGAGTGGAATTAAATGTAGAATGAAAGTAATTAGAAATTAAAAGGAGATCATGCCATGTATTTCATCAAAATAATGTTAATAGAGAAAGTGTCTCTTGTACCTTCTCTCATTACAAGGAAAAAAAATGCTGTGAACTTCTCCCTAGGGTTTTATGCACATCATGAAGTTTGCTAATTAGTCTCTTATTGAGAGAGAGAACTCCTGACTTCCTTTAAGTCATATTTTTCTATTTCAGAAATCAAAAAATGTCATTTACTTCTAGCACTTAAACATAGCAAATAAATGTAGATGCTGAACAAGCATTTTCACATAAATGGAAGATACTGGGGCAAAAGAAAAAGAAAATTTCAGTGCAGCTACTTTCCAAGTTATCTGCCAAATTATCACACGCATTTCACAGTGATGGTAAGCACTTATCTGACCCATTGGCCCTGTCCTAAAAAGAATCCCCAGCAAAGCAGATTCCTTATTCCAAACTAGTAGTGGCCACTTTTGTATGACTGAAGGCCATTTGCTGCAGTTCAGTCACCAGATTTTACATACAGGTTTTCCAACTAAATTTTCCTATTGAGAACTTCTCAGTTTACTTGAGTTTTGGCTAAAATAATCCCAAATCTCAAGGAACGAATACCGTGAAAAATAGTGAAAACAGGATACTCATTGTTTTTTATTGTCACAAAGACTCTTTATTTTTCGAGTGTCCTTAGGGAACCATGTTGACAGATGAGTTTTGACTTTGTTGTCCCTCAAGTAACAGAAGTGTTGTATGTATCTCATACACAAGCTGATGTAGACATTTTGCTACAAAATTTGAAGGAGCACTCTCATAGCTGAAGTCTTACCAGAAACTTGAATTTCCATTATTTAGTGTTACCATTTGACTAATCTCTTTTTGATCAGTCATACATAAAAATGGCCACAGCAGGAAATTTCAGGTGCTGCCACCTTCATCACTTTTGCAGTACTGCTGTTACACTGACCTAAAATATATCTAATATGTATGAGTGTTGAGCATCTATGCCAGTGAAATAAAGGGTCTTTCAATGTACTACTTTTTATGCAGGTGATTATATAACACCCCTTGACACACACAAACCCAGTTTTTGGCTGGGAACTTTATGCTGAGATTTAGCCTGAAGCAGATCTTCAGAAGCGAGCTAGAAACTGAGCATTTCCACCACATACAGAAAGGAAAGGATGCAGCAGTTTGAGGGTTACACAGAGGAAAATGCCTTCTCTTCTTCATGAAAGCAAAAATTATTTTGCAGTGGTGTCCAGAATTTGCTTCCTATGATGTTTGGTGAATTGAAAACAAAACAGAACAAACAGAAAGAGTGAGATACAGATGTTATAAAGCTGTCTACAAGCAAAACCTATTTCCTTTCCCCTCCCCCCTAGATAATTGCTCTAATTTTTCCTCAAGCTGAGTTCAGATTATGTTTCTGCCTAACAGATGAGAAGCTTCATGACATTGACTGTATAACAGACATTTAATCACATATTTCCTAGAAGAGATGAGAAAAAAATCCAGAAACAAAACTCAAATTGCTTAGAAAAGAAGTAACTGGCATAAGAGACTGATGTTCAAATTTTTTGTTTATGTCAATGAATGCCATGATCTGAAAAACCTCTGCAGGAACCTCACACATTCGTAGAATGGAAATTATGACAAAGAAGCAAATTTACTGTGACATACCACTTTGTCAGCCAGAGAAACCTGTGACACTAAAACCAAGGGGAGAACCTAAGTAAGTGTTTGAAGCATTATGTCCTTCCCTGATTCAAGTGGCTAAATCTGGAGCTGCATACAGCTGGAAGAGGCACAGGCAATCAGAGCAGGGTGCAGCTCCCATCTCCTTGAATGTGGCAGGGAGGGTGGCAGTGCTGCATCACTTACAGGCAGGGGATGTGTGGCCACACTGGGGCACTTCAGCACACAGCAGGAAGAAGGGAAACCTGGCAGTGGGTTGATATGACCACAGGGATGCCACCACCCAGGGATTAACCTATTTTGCCATATCCTAAACCTGTCAATCCCAATTTTACAACAGTGTTTTTTGAAGACTTGTCCAAGGCTCCTGCAGAAAATTTAAAGGTAAAATTATCCAAGACAGTTTTAAATGCTCTTAAAAAAGTTTTCTACAGATACTATGAGATGTGTGAATGCTGCAGACTAGGAATACAAACAAATATATATCTGAGTTGTGGCCATTTCCATTTAATTTTCTCAGTCTGTGGAGAAAGCTATAATTTATCCCATGAAACAGTTTATCATTTTATGCAGTTGAGCCTGCTGCCCCTGGGGAGGCAGCTATGCCTGGCTTCCCTACAGAGAGCAGGGAGCAGAGCTGCCTCGGCAGCGCCAATCCAGAGAACTGCCCTGAGTGAGAGGGTGCTCTGCAGAAAGCAGCCTGGCCAAAACGAGGAGAGTGTAGACCTGCCATCATCTCCTAGGAAGGAAAACAAAAAAACTTTCCTGATTAACAGCCTTTGGGGTTTCTGAAAAACCAAGAATTGACAGACAGGATTACAGCGGAAGGGAGAGTGGAAAGATGGAAAAATTAGCGTAAAACAAAAAATATGTTAGGGTTATATCTGAAAGACGAGAAAACCCCGTGTGTCAGTGTACATGCAAAGAAACAGAAAGATTTGGGACAGAAAGGACTGTTACAATCTCTAGCATTCACATTTCAGGGTGTGGTTCCTTTTGAGAAAATGGCATTTTAAAAATTGTTACCATAAACTATTAGCACAGACTATACACCCATGTTAAGCATGGAATCAGATATTCAGGTATTAAAATTGTTATTATTATTATAAAATGTTTAATATTATCTCTCTGTACATAAAACAGTATAGAATACAAGTTTGGTTTGATTTATTCACAAAAGTATTCCTACTGTTTTGACCAGAACCACTCACAGAATGCAAGAATGGAAGCAGACTTCTTGCGTCTCCCAAGATCAGGATAAATCCCATCATAAATTGATAAACTCCATCTAAAAATAGTTAAGATTTAGGCCTCCATTGCTGTGATGAGTGGCCGCCCCAGATCCACCCTCCCCAGTGGCTGGAAGGCATTCAGCTTCCATAACCCACATCACCGATCAGTGCTCGCCTGCTCATGTGAGAATAAAGTGAAAATAACTCTTTCATAAAGGAATAAGCATTAGTTTCAAAACACAGAGAGATTGGGATCTGGCCTTTGCTACAGATGAACTTACTATTGGGAAGGATGCATGGGGATCACTCATCTGCTGTGAAGCTGGTTGCTGGGAAGCCACTGACAGCTCACATTGTTGATGAGAAACAGTGGCTCTGTGACAACATTTGGTTTGGCTGGCAAGGATTAATTTATTCAAAACACACAGAGTCTGTTTGTTGTTCATTCTCAGAAACATCAGCTTCTGCTCCATATCAAAAGCCAAAAAAGACATTATTTTTAAATTTTTCATGTAATACCGAATTTTTTGGCTTACAACATGACAAAGGCTTAAAAAAATGTTACTGTTGATAGCTACAAATAAATGTTAGTTAGCATAACTTTTTCAAGTTTATATATACCTTAATAAAAACTTGGTAACTTTAACGCAGGTATAATAATTTCCTTTGCTTTTCAGAGTTCAAACTATATGTGAAACTAAAAGCTTTTTTTTTTTTAAACTGGTTTTAAACCCCCCAAAATCTAAATCAACATTAAAATTTATTCAAATTAGGTAAGGAAAATCAAAGTATGTAACAGTAGTTTTTAAACTGTACTACCTATGTTTTTACATGCTTACAAATGTTGTAGAATGTATTTTATATCATTATCTGTAATATATTGTATCAAAAAATGAAAAAGAAAACATTAATACAGTCGTTTCCTTTCCTAATATTTTGTAATTTTAAATTTGTAACATTAATGTTTCAACCAATATATTGTTTACTTCATTTGGGTTCCTGGTTTGGGATAAACTTTTATCACAAAGAAACAAAAAGAAAGAGTGTACTGACTTTTTAAAAATCTATCTAAGCCACAGTGTCCCTAATGCTGGAGATATGCACATCATATCTGAAGTTTTCACAGAGCTCTGAGGAACAGAGATAACTTTAAAGTTTACTCCAACATCCCCACTTGCCAGATTTCCAGCACAGCCGAGGTCCAGGGTTTTGACTGAAGCTCATTTCTTAATATTTAGCTAATTTAAATGCTAATTAGACTAATTTGATGAATAAAACATGGTAGGAATTCATTAGCAACTTTGCTGCTATTGCTTTACATCTACAGAGAAATTTTCTACAACAGGACTCCAGGGACAGTAGCGCATCTGTTACCAGTTGAACAAGTTGGATTCTTTGTAATACTAAACCTTCGAGTTGGTAATATATTGCAGAACTGCAGAGAAGATGGAGGAGCAATTTTAAATTTTGCAAATCTAGCACATCCTGGACATAGGCCACCACTGAAGAAGAGGCCTTATGCTGTCCTGAGCCCGTCTGCTCCGTGGGGTTTGCTCTGAGATTTATATACAGAGGAAGAAAATGTGCCTTATCTCTGTCTCACATTACCTACTACAGTCGTTCCAGTTGTTCTGCCTGGTGTTATTGGTGCCTGTACAAAGAAATTAAACCATTCACCTCATGTCTGATACATGTGGATAGACTTTAATGGTTTTATTGAGCTCCATGAAATTAGTGAGGCTCCACAGCTGTGGAGCAGATATGAAAATTGATAAGACAATGTCTTTGGAAGAACAGTTGGTTGGTTGGCTTTGTTTGTTTGTCTGGTTTGGTTTGGTGGTTTTTTGTTGTTGTCTTGGTTTTGTTTGCTTTGCTTTTTTTGGGTGAGTTTTTTTGTCTCTTTTTTTTTAACGCAGCATGTGCCATTAGTGGCACTTCGGGATGTGGTTTAGCAGTGAAATGGCAGTGCTGGGTTAACTCAAGATGTATTTCCTACCCTTGGGAATTCTAAGATTCTATGATTACCACACTCAACAAGGTACTGAAGCAGAAGCCAAATTTTTAATATGTGACTTTGAATCTATTTAAAAACAAAAGTTGCTTTTGGGCTTAATTAGATTGCTGAATTTTAGTCTGAAAAAATCCCACAGAAAATAAGAAGCCCTATGGAGAACTTCCATGGCAAAAAGTAAAAAGAAAAGTTTTGCTAAACAAGAACCTGTTTTGGACTCTCTTCCTGTGTCCACTCCCATGGCTGAATTATTATGTCCATAGGGACATCTAGAAAATTCCCCAGATATCTGGGAAATATAGGTTCAGATTTCTGCATGCTTAAGATTTTCTGTGATACTCAGAGTGGAATATGTAAATGAAGGAACTCAAAGGCCTGTAAGCACCTGTCTTCTTTGGAAGATAAATATATTTCATGTATGACTTCTGACGCCATAGATGTATTTAGATAGTTAATTCTGATTTTAAAAAAACCAAAACAACAAAACAGTGGCTAATAAAAATCTAAATGCAGTTGTGGATCTGAGTGTTCCTATTTCTTTGCCTTAATTTTCTTCCTGTAAATATTACTATGAATCACAAAGGACCCAAAAAAATAAACATGTTGCAGATAATAGGTGATGTGCTCAAGTGTAGTAGTGGTGGAGGTCATATTAACATACCATAATAAAAACAGAACAGGAAGGAATGTAAAGGAGGTTATCTGTATTGATAATACCATTTATCAGTGAAAAAGCTTCAAGTCAATTTGCCAATGTTTTAATTCAGTTCTGCACTTGTTGTTTGTTTTAGTTTTTTTGTGGTTTGTTTGTTTGTTTGCTTTTGTTTAAACTTTTGCTCCTGAATACTAGGAGTGAATGTAATTAGGTTTATAACTATTTCAAACAGAGTTCAGTACTCACTTCTACATGCTGACAGGTCTGAATGAGTTTCGCCAGAAGAGTTTCCAGCTCAGTATTCCTCTTAATAAGGTTGGTGAGGTTACTCTCCAAATTTTGCTGTTAAAAAGAAAGGAACACATTAGCATTTCAAAGAATTTAATGTTTAGGTAAATATTTGAAAAATCTAATGATACAAGTATGAACATGAGACACTCATTTTGGTATATTCCATTATATGTTTGATTAGATTAAATGTTTTGTCTATGCAAGACAAGAGAGAAGAAAAGTTCAAGATAAGAATGAGTTCTAGAAAACAGAGTTTCCAAGGACCCACTAAAAACTAGATTAAGCAATTAGTTTTAGTCAGGAGGAAAAAAAAGACAAGTAGGGAGAAGACCAGGAAAAGTTAAACATTTCCCCAAAAGAAATGGCTTATTTTGACTGAGAACATTTTTGACTCCTTATTTCCTTCTCTCAGTCTAACATATGCATTTAAAAGCCAGCTGCTAACTGAGGTCTCTGAGCACATGCCCCTTTGGAACTGTACTTATAAGGACCAGTAGACAGGTCAGCACTTTTATCTTGGGATTTGCAGTACTGTAGGGGGTTGATATAATTGATTTAATCCCCTAGTTCAGCAGTTATGTTTTTTAATAAATAATTCTAAAGAAAAGCTTCCTTTCTACACAGAAGAATGAAGTATCTGCTCACAGATTGTGCCTTCACTAACTGTTCTTTAGAGGGATGGTTTTATCAACTGATTATGGCTGCCATAAATATCTTCAGCCATGGGAGAGCAGAGAACTTTCCAGCTAATGGATCTGAAGCTGCATCCTGGCTCTCTGCAGTTGCACATGAGATTGAGATCTAGCAACTAATGTTCCAGCCTCCCTTCTTCCCTCTGTATCCACAGAAAGGAAACCCAGGCACGTGAGGAGCAGGTCTGTGATGGCTGTGACCCACTCCCTGGTCTGGTTGCCTTGGGACCAGGACTTTACTGTGCACCCTGGAACTTGCAGCTACTAACTCTTCACTTTTTACTACATATCCTGAGAAAACTGCTGTTTTACACGAAATTTCAGCTTCTGGAAGCACATGGACATGGAAAGGTCTGTGTTTTTGCAAGAACTGCAAAGTTTCCACAGAGATGAAAAGGTCTGGTAAATACAATTTAAGTATATTAAAAAAAGCAAGCCATTAAAAAGAGTTCTGACTGTAAACATTCATTTATGTCAGTAACTTCAGGATCGTATATTTAATTTTGACATAAGTGGAGACTTCTAGCATGACAAGCTATTTCTTATTCACCTATATAAGTGTGTGAGATTAGCCACTTGCTTGGTATTCCTGACAAGCTGACAGTCTCTGCCTTTTAAGTATACTTTGTCCTCCAAGCAGTCCCTGGCATCTAGGAAGTATTGAACAAGAATACCAGAAGTGGGCCCCGTGTTTTCCTCCCAACAAGGGCTGTAGTGTCTCTGCAGAGCCTTCATTCATTTCAAGCCTCCTCATCTTTTATTAACGGTCTTCTTTTCCTCATACTACTACTTTCCCTCCTATGTATCTATTCTATCATTTCAGTGCCTGCAGCTACCAGTAACTCATCTGACTTCTATCACACTCCCCACAACGACCACCTCCATACATCCATTTAGAGGAGTGGGTATGTGTGTGTGTTTTTTCTTGTGCTGTTATCCCTGCCAATTTCATGATCTTTTAAAACACTTTGTTCCTTGCCCTCCCTTTCTGCAGCTGTGCGGTCTCCTTACTCCTTCTTGCATATGGCTACAAACAAATGAAGATGGCAATATTTCATTGCTGAACCATATGTATTTTGGCATTTACCAGGGCTAATGCCGTAAGCACCAGAGTAGTCAGTTCTGTTCCATTAAGGAAAGAACAAGATTTTGATGGTTTTACATATATGACCCTTCCGAGAAACGTGGTGGCTGTTTGAAACACATAATTTTGGCATTTTCTTCCCAGCACAGTTATGCATATTGTGTATCACTGGTTGTAAAAATACCTTTTACACTACATTTATTTTATAGCCCATTAAAACAAAGAGTAACAAGAATGGGCATCCTTACTGAACTGTTTGAGCTGTATCTTAGATTTCCATAAGCTGTACTGTGAACAATCTTAATTGCAAAGGCATGTTTGCTGTGCTGTCAGATGTCCCTTTGTAGGGCTGAGACTCACACGAAGTGAAAATACCATATATAATTACAGTATCAGATAACTTTTTTCTTTAAAAAACAGTTCCTTAAGATGATCCAAACGTGCAAATAGTCTTGAAATTGTATTTATATAACTTCATAATATTATATATTAATTTTGTACAGTTATGGAACATTGTAGTGATTTTAGATAACTGAAAGTTAGTGATCTTCAACTAAGGTCATTAATACATGAAAATTCAGTATTTTGCTCTGAAACAGAAATGTATTGACCCATAGATTATATACAGATTATTATATTCATGATATTTTCAGATCCTGGATATAATAATCTATATTTCTGAATACATATCCTGTATAAAGAACAAAATCTTAGCATAAATTTCCTATCCAGTGAATATAAACATAAAACCATATATATTATTATGGCTTCACACAGTCTCTTGATATCCTCTGCATTTTCTGACTATGAAAATGGAAGATAACTGTAACAAGTGAATAGCCTTAGAAAGACTGGAGTTCCCATGCTCTAGCTCCTTGAACTGTGCAGTTTTTAATCTGGAACAAATGGAATTTTGTTTCCATGCAAGGGATTGGGTTTTATTAAGTCAAGAATGATCAGAATTTTGTTAAACTTTTGTTAAGAACATCAGTTTATATTAATGCTTTACAAGATAACAAGAACCTGGTGTTGCTTTTGAAATTAATTAATCTTTCCAGTTTCACTAGTCCAGTACTGAATGGCAGTTCTTAAAAGTGGCCTAACTTGAAAGTCTTTAAGGTCATTAAACATGATCAATTCTTGCAGTATGTTTATGCAGATTTTCTCTTGTCAGTATCGTCCTCCAGTACTTTCCCCTATTTTATTCCTATACAGACCATGGTACCACTTTGGCTACCACATGACAGTACGTACCAGAAACAGAATTTGAGCTCTACCCTCTGTCTTTACTCCACATAGGGGAACCCAGAAAAAGCCTAAACATTTTAAATTTCGGAAGCAGAGGTTTGCTCACAGACTTTCTAAAATGCTGCAACGTCATTTCACATCTGCACCTGGAACTTCCTTGGCTGTGCAAAACCACAGTGCTAGATTTGGAGCTCTGGCCATCTTGGAATATTGATCCAGTTGATGTAGACCAGAATTCCTGAGAGAGTGAATTGTAACCAGGTTTTAAGTCTGAAGAAAGTGTGCTCTCACATTATGATGAGTACATGTGAAAATACATGTGAATAATCTTACTCAAAATATCTTCCTTCTTCCCACCTAACCATCTACTGCTGTTCTGTTAGGTGAAGTGAACCAAATTACAATCGTATTTCTGGAAATGTTCTCGGTAAATTGTAATTTCTTAAGCATTTGCACCTACCTTTCCTTATCTTTTTTTTGTCAGTTGCTAATTTTCATTGTTATCTGTCTATTAAAAACTGATCTTAGAAACACTGGGGTTGTTTTTCTTTAAAGAAGCACCATAGTTGCTGTGCATTTGCTCTGTGGACAGGCTTCACGCATGTTAACTCAGTAAAGGCAAACTGCTCTCAAAAAGCAAAAGCAAGGCTGAATGCTTCCTGACTTATCAATGCAGACCTAGCCCAGGATCTTGACATTCCATGCGTGCTTTGAAACTGTTTTTACAACATCCAGCGTAAAGTGAAAAGAATGCTTACTGTCCATTTAGCATGGTCTGACAACTATACCATATAAATATTCCTATAATCTTGGGAAAAATCTGAGTAGATGAAATCACAGACATGTAATTGAAAAGGACAGTTAAGGATAGTGTTTCATTTTGACTCTGCATGCCTATAAAATGATATGATCCAGGGACTAGAGTTTAAGTTGGAAAAATTAATGCCAAAAATTAGAGGAAGGCAACTCAGGACTGATCACATTTTTAAGCGGCTGTCTAGCTCACACTCAAATAATGATCATGTTGCAGTAATGATTGCGTGAGGCTTGTGCCCTGATTGAAGTGGGAGGTCAGACTAGATGATCATAGTGGTCTCTTCTGGCCTTTAAATCTATCAGTCTATGAAAACCAAATGTGAACCCATGCCCTTTGCCAAATTAACAGTCTCACGCAAAGCATTGCTTGTCTAAAATTGGAAGGTAGCACAAACAGATAGTCCTAAGCTACTATATGGATTGGAAATACTGTCAAAATAAATTAATGTAAGATTCTAAAGAAGAAAAACGCTGAGTTGTGTGCTCCTGTCTTACATCACAGCAGATAAAACAATAACATCCCTGAGATCATCTTCTCAGAAGCATTTTTCTGCTCCATAAAACTCTCTATTCAAAAGGCCACAAAATAAAACACAGTTATCAGCTACACTGAGATTTTAAATTCCATTTGCAGTAAAGCAACTGTATTTTTCTAATTAAAATATTATTGTTCCTGCCATTGGTAAATATAAGTATGCTTTTGAATTTTTGGCTCACTGCTTACTGGAAAGATGTGAGAACTGGTCCACTGAAACTGCAGCATATGCTAAGACTCACACACTGTAGGATAGTACATGTAACAACAGCCTTGATCACCACTTACATTGAATCTACCATGATCAAAGCCTTTCAGCAGCAAACACTGACTGCAGTTTGCGTTTCCTTGATCCTGGTGTAAAACTGAGCAGAGTAAGGCATATTTTTTGACTACCTCCTGGTTTAAAGAAGAAAACAACTTTGTACACTGGAAATTAAATTTAGTAATAATATAGGTTTCTTGAGAACTACAGCCACCTTTCCATCACCTCTTTACAAATGGTCAAATTTAAACAGAGCTTACGTATTTTCCAATCGAGTTGGTTAAAGTTTATAAACAAAAGTCACACAGTTACACTGCAGTAAAACAGAGATGAGAATTAAAACACTGTAAAGCAGAAATGTGATTACATCCTAACTTACTCAAGCTAGCAAGGTAACCAGAGTGGTGTTGACATGGCAGATCAGTCTTTAGTATATACAGGCTGGCTAGAGATCACAAATATACCCCCTGTCACTAACACAGTCCATTCAACCACATCTTCACTGAGACTATTTTTCCTCCTAGTTTGAAGGCATTATGCTTGCCTGTGCTCCAGTTACGTTTCCACCTTGTTGTGGTGACATACCCCAAAAACTAGTCCTGTTGCCTCCAGGACTTGTGTCTTATCTATTAAAAAAGTTGCCAATCAAATCTGGAATAACTGCCAAAATATCAAATATGGTTTTCAGCCAGGTTTTGGGTGTATGTGAGTTTAATGTTTTCTTTGGTGTTCTTTATTTAAATGGACATGTCACATGCACATGGAAGAACTTGAGCTAATTTTTATTCTATGTAATTGTCCCGAAATAGGTGACTACTCTTCTGCAGGATACATGTGATTGAAATGCATGTATTTCTCCAGCCAGGGAACGATAACATTTGCAGTTAATAGGAATGATTGACCTCAAGTCTCAAATGTACAGAGCTTGACAACTGCGCTACACATTTCTATGTGTAAAGAAATAACAGCTATCAGCAGTGTTGATACACTTCTGGGGACTAAGATATTTATCTCAAGTGATTATAGCATATCACAAGGAAAGACCCATGAGATACTGCATTGTTAAGTAACTGTCCAGGACTATTTTTATTAAAAGTGCAATGAAAATATCTGCATTTGAAGCCACTATGACTTCAATGGTATGAATTAAGCTGTGTCTATTTTTATATTTCATAGGAATGTAACTTAATTTTTTATTAACCTCTATTTAATACAGGACATTGTGGAAACTAAAGGAAATCCAAGCATTTCAAATTCTTGACCACATAAAATCTGAGAAGGCAATATTCTAGGAAAAACCTCCAATTGCACTCTTGTGTCTCTGGAAAGCCATGTCCTCAAATATACCTCAAATATGGCTGAAAGTCCTTGCCACTTGCAGCCATAGCTCTGCCCTTTGATTTAACTATACTCATCAGTCTTTTAGACTTCCTTCACTGTTCTTCTCTTTTCCTTGGAGCACTAGAGAAATTTCATAACTGGGGCCTTTGAGGAAAAAGAACAGGACAAGAAATATACATATAGTACACTATAGCAAAAGTTTTCCACTGATGTGTACTGTAAGGCTTCAGAAACAAACAATATATAACCTTAAAAACTATTCTGCCCATAATAAGGACTGTGGTTACCAAGAACACAGGCCAATGAAACTTACACTGCTTAGTTATTTTCCTTATTGTAATGGAAGGACATACAAAAATGAAATTAAAATAACATTTTCTTTTAAACAGGCATTCAAATGTTATAAGAACTTTGTTCCAGTTTAGGAAGTGACAAAACTGACTATATAGGACAAACATTTTTTTAGAGGTTCCCATTTCAATTAACCTATTAGAAGATATCCAAATGGGATATGGGGGATTTTTTCAGTCCTACTTTTAATTAATCAAAGAAGGACCAGAATAATAATCAGGAATATAGGATCAAGAAAGAATAGGTTTAGCATCTGAGCAAATTAAAAGCAAAAATGTATGTTGGACTGATATGTGAGTTAATAAAGGTTTGCAAAAGTGTAGATATATTTGAGGTCACAATATGTTAGATTTTTTTTTCCTTCAATGAAGGAGTCAAACTGGAAGCTGAAGTGTTAAAGGAACATAACAAATACCAAACAAATGACATTTAAAGTGTGTCATTAAAGACTTATTGTGGAGAGTTAGAGGGTTTATAAGCTCCTGTTTTTCCCCATGGGCTAATCCAGTGCAATGAAGGGGGTTAAGGAGAACTTGAACTATTGCACAGCTGTTCTGCAGCATCCTACATCTAATTCCAACCTCCCAGGACATGGAATGTACTTAAAACCAAGAATTCAACATGAGCTCCTGCTCATGAGATGCATAGTGTAATCTTGTACAAGCAAGATCTAGGAAGTCTTTATTCCAAAAACTGAAATTTTAAGTTTTTCACAAAGCTAATGACAGACATCTATATGAAAAGAAAGTAAAAGGTTATCTAAAGAACCACAATTTATACATTCTTACGGAAGTCCTGGTTTCTACAGATGTCTGCCTAAACATTTTTGAAAGTTTGTATTTATTTAAGAGGTTTTATTGTGGAAAAAAATCTGGTTTTAATCAGTCAATACATGTTACTGCATTTTGCGGTTGAAAAATTCTATCTTATCTAAGCAGGTATGTGTAAAAAGAATTCAGTATTATGCAAAACTGGCAGGTTAGAAAGGACAGATAGATGTAAGGAGTAGAGAAGGTCAGCACGGTGATTTGGTCTGTATAAGGTAACAGACTGGTGCAGCTGCCAAAAACCTAATTCAGCTCTTTCTGCTGCCTTGTAATAAAGCTGACACTTGAGGGCAGCTGCACCCATCTGTATTTATGTTTCTCAGCAGAGCAAACAGACCTCTATAGCTTGCTCTCCTGAGGATATTAATTGTCCATCCAGAGAATGAAGCTGTGAGTCCATCTCCTGTGCAGTTCCGCTATAGGGAGGAAACAGGTGCATCTGTGAGCACAGTATATTCCCAGCTGTTGCCCTGGTGGTGTATTAGGAGCTATATAGGCACCATCAGTAAGCTCAAGTGAAGCCAGAGAACAGCAACTCTTACGGAAAACACCAATCCCACTGTCAAATGGCGCGGTTCATGAAGCAAGTGTCAACCACTAGTCAACCAGAAAACCCAATAATGACATAGAGTGAATTATACTAAACCAAGCACCACTTAAAATTGTGTTTTATGGGGAGTTGTTTTTTATGTTTATAAACTCTCCAAAATTTTGCCAATAACTACACCGTGAACTAATTCTTCCACTCTGGAGTGCTCTGGTTTTGCGCCACTGAAGTCATTGGTGGCTCTGCCTTTTCCTTGCAATGAAAAGGCTCCAGCTGGGAGAGGTTACTCATCTTAAAAAAGTTGGCATCTGTCCAGTTTAGTGCTCATTCTGTCAGATGCTCACTGCCTTGCTGCCCATGGTTAAAGCTTGGTCTGGGTAGAAGTGGGAATCTCCCTGTGTTTTCTTCTCTTCATTTGCTCTATTTCCTTTTCAGTAAACTAAAACCATCTACTAGATTGAGTAAATGCCCTGAAATAAGTTTGGTAGGGGAACTTGACTTCCCCACAGTCTTCAAGTTTAGATACAAGTTTAAGTACTTTTTGGAAAAGAAGGCTTAAACATTCATCTACAATACTTGTCAACCTGGCCTGATAACATATTTTACCAGTATTTTCCTATACAAAACTTTTGATCAAGGATCAGATCTCAAATTAAGGAGTTACTACAATAATCATCCTTGACTCAGATTCCAGCTACAGAGTTGGTATTATATTTAAACATTTGACTTTATAAGTTCCTATGGAAAAACCAGAAAACGTTAAATAATCTTAGTATAATTACATACTTAGGGACTTATTAAAACAATGTGATGGTGGTGAGCTGAACTTAAACTAAATAGTGAGTATAAATTGCAAGGTACAGATCATGATTTGGAAGCAGATTTTATTTCATATTTCTCTCATAGTCAGGTGAAGTTTCTGTTCTGACCTGCCGATATTTCACCAGAGATCAGCTCAAGATTTCGAATTCACTAACTAACAAGAACAAAAAGAAACCAAACCAAACCTAAAAAAGACAAAACCCAAACCAAAAGAGCAACAGACCCTCCACAAATTTTAGCTGGAAAACTAAAAGGTCTGAGTATAATTTAAATACTGATACACTGGAAAATGAACCATGACTAGTACCGGACTTCATTTTTGTCTTGTATTTTGCAACTGATAAATGAAAGAAAAGCATACCAAGAAGATAGTCATCAGTCAGAAGTACCATCCTCTCCCATTTAATGTAAAACACTAACAGCTTTTCCTTCTCTTACCTCAGCAGTGTATCCGACTCCGTTCTCAGACATCCTAATCTCTCTCACTACTCTTATTTACAAAATGTGTTCATAATTTGCCCCTTTTTTTCTACTCATGCTGTGATCTGTCCAGCTGCTGCTACAATGTGCCCCTCACTTCCTGATAGATTTTATGAACCTGAGTTGAACTCAGTTGCTGGCTCTTGCTTTGCTCGCAGTGCATGGTGCCAAGAGTTTCTGTGAGGAAGGTCTGAAAGTAACTTGGATGCTCAAGAAAATGCTCAGGGGGTGAGGGATGCATGCTACAGCCAGAGGAGCACCTAAAGAAATAACTTCTGTCCTTCCCCTGCTAAAGCACTATTTTTCAGTCCCTTCTGCAGTGTGCATTCACAAAGACTAAAATGCGATAGTCAATTCAAGGACACATTATTTTTTAACAGCCCTCGACAATGTATTTGCGATAATTGAAAAAATCAACAAGCAAAAGCAAACATCCCATGTAGAAGTCACGGCACACTTGGGTATTTCACTTATTTCAACACTGCAGATGATCACAGATGTATTTTATTTTACTCATATGAACTGATCAATTAATATGAACTAATGAATTGTTCATGCGAGTATGAACAATTGCATGAGAATACTTCTAAGTAGTGAATTTTAGCTCAGAAAAGCATGATTGCAAATGCTTTTGTAATTTATTTTTACTATGTTCCTATGATCATAAATCACTTGCAGCATGCCAAACAATAAACACAACTCAAATCACTTCATCAATAGTTGAGATCATCAATAGTTGAGATCCCATATATACTGAACATTATTTTCTATTTTTTTATTTCTGATTACACAGAGTTTGAAAGGTAAAACTGGGGTAAAACTTCTGTCAGTTAAGAATCAGTGGATTGTGACAAAATATTCCTAGTACCATCACAGAATTCTGGTCTCACAAGGCATTTAAAATACACATTAAAATATAAAAATTCTGCTGTAGTTTGCAAGATGATAGATCACATTGTATGAAATCAAAAGATGTTTTTTTGGAAAAAAGTGCAAATAGAAGTCCAGATATGTGCACCTCTAAGATTTTAAACTCACACTGTTAAAGCATGTGCTTATCTATCCCTGGTTGGGTGCATAGACCAGGGAACAAGAGGTTGGAGCAGAGTGCTGCAGAAAGGGACCTGGGGGTCATGGTTGACAGCAAGTTGAACATGAGTCAGCAGTGCCCTGGCAGCCAGAAGGGCCAACTGTGTCCTGGAGGACATCAGGTAAAGCATCACCAGCCGGTCAAGGGAGGGGATTGTCCCACTCTGCTCTGCACTGGGGCAGCCTCACCTTGAATATTGTGTGCAGTTTTGGGCACAGCCATATAAGGAAGATATTAAGCTATTGGAGAGTGTCCAAAGGAGGGCAACGAAGATGGTGATGGGTCTTGAGGGGAAGCCATATGAGGAGCAGCTGAGGGCACTTGGTTTGTTCAACCTTGAGAAGAGAAGGCACGGAAGAGAGAGAGACCGCATGGAAGTCTACAGCTTCCTAGGAAGGGGAAGAGAAGGTGCAGGCACTGATTTCTGGTTACTCTGTGGTGACCATTGATAGGACTGAGTGAATGGCCTGAAATTGTGTCAGGGGAGGTTTAGGTTGGATATTAGAAAAAGGTTCTTCACCTAGAGGGTGACTGGGTGCTGGAACAGGCTCCCTTAGGAAGTGGTCACAGCACCAAGCCTGACAGAGTTCAAGAAGTGTTTGGACAATGCTCTCAGGCACATGGTGTGACTCTTGGGATGTCCTGCACAGAGTCAGGAGTTGGCCTCAATGATCCTTGAGAGTCCCTTCCAACTCAGCATATTCTGTGATTATATGATCTTCAAATGATTTACAAAGAATTTAAGATTCTTTAATCTTATCTAGTCCAGCATATCTAAAGTAAGGATGCAGAACCAAGCTCATCTTACATGCTCTGCTGATCGTCTTCACATTAGGTGAACTAACAGTAGCAAAAAGTAGAATCAGCCTACCTGAACCCTCCCATATAGCTTTGCCTACTTTTCTGTAGCCATTTAATATGACAGGCATTCAGGTAATGAAAAATAAATGACCTCACATTTTGGTGAAAAGACCAGCAATTTAGATAGATGTGCAAATCCAATTATTCCTGAAGAAAGAGAGGGGGAGATCTTAACATTTCATTTGACACATTTACATAATGGGATCAATTTATACGGACTTCCTCCAGACAAATTATTAATTTGATTTATGACAGCCTTTGAAGTTTTCCTACTATCAAGGCTAGCAAACTTATTCTGCTGAAAACATAAGACAATGCTGATTATATAAGTATGTTTTTCATGGCACTTTGGAAAGATAAAAAACTTTAAAGAACATGAAAGTCTTAATTTGAGGCCTTCAATTAATTCAGTTAGATTTTGATCTCAGACAAAGTTTTCTTTGGAGAAAAGACAAGGACTTGATTTATCCAGTGCATTACTTGGGGTCTGAATTTTCTACATGCATTGTTTCTGAGAGCTGGACCTAAAGACTTTGTGAGAAATACCTTCTCTTTAGCCATACAGAACATA
Source organism: Chiroxiphia lanceolata (assembly GCF_009829145.1). NCBI lineage: Eukaryota > Metazoa > Chordata > Aves > Passeriformes > Pipridae > Chiroxiphia > Chiroxiphia lanceolata. The sequence continues at coordinate 20,233,881 of NC_045638.1, read as the reverse complement.
CACAAACAAGCATGCATTTACACAGGTACTCATACATGCTCTCTAATATGCAAAAAAATGAATTATGCAATGTGCAAGTGGTGTAGAAAGAGACCACTGAGTATTCTCTGGTATTTTTGTGCATGGTCAACAATGGTATTTTGAGGTTACACCATACTGATTGAGTCCTGACTTCATACAAGGTAGCTTTTAGAACACCCCATGACTATTTAGCTCTTTAATATCCTTTTTTCTTTTCATTGACTGAAGAGTTAGATCCCTTCTCCCTGGAGAACTGAAGACTCAGGGAGCCTCATCACAGTATCCCTGTACTTAAAGGGCACCTACAAAGCATAGCATTTCTTCACAAGCAGTCACACGGAGAAGACAAAGAGCAATGGGTACAAGTTGCACTGTGAGACATTTCACCTCAATATAAGAAAGATATTTTTTACAGTGGGAACTATCATTTAATATAAGAGCCTCCCCAGGGACATGGGACAGTCCTCCTCACTGAGGGTCTTCAAGATGCAATTGGACAGATAACCTCATCTAGGCTCCCTTCTACATGCAAGGTTGAAATAGATCATCATTCGAGGTCTCTTCTAAATTGCAGGGTTCTATGGTTGATGGTTTATTAACCATTTTTATTAGTTAAAGGGCTGCACCTATAACTGAATTATTCTTTTAAGTATGGTTCTGTGTGCATGTGCGTGTGCATGGGTGCACATGCGCACGGGTGTGTTTTAGCAAATACTCCAGTGAAACCAACCTACAGGTTAGCTTGGCCTCTTATTCCAGCTCGCTGAGCTCCATGGTTGTATTTTGAGCTGATTGGCCAAGTTGATACTATTTCAATTATGGAACTGTTTCCTGATTTTGAGCACTAGAGGGTCATTAACAGTCAAAAGTGAGTTATGTACAGGAGAGGAGAACTGAGATCTCTCTAATTCCTATTGGCCTGGTCCACTCTTCCCTGTATCTCCAGAAGTTTGGAAGGCAAATCCTGGGAACACTTGTGAACCCTCAGGATGTCAGGCTCTCCCAGACTGAGCCTTCTATTCCTCAGTTCTACACATGAGCCTGTTTGCCCTCTGCATAAACACGCAAGTCTGTGAGATGGCCAAGAAAGTAATTGTGCAAATAGCTGAGGAGGTGCCAGGAGAACTACACCATATATTGCCTGTGCAACTATGTTGAGAGAGGCTCTATTTTCCAAACTGTTCTTACATTATGACAGGAAAAGCAAGTTGGTTTTGGTAAACCTTTCACTTTGTTGTAACTATTCATGCGGGAGATGGGAATTACATTTTGGAAATTGCATATTCTAGATAATATTGAATATCGAAATGACAGGTCCATTAGCTTCCATTTTTTTCTGCCCGAGTGGTTTCTATTGCACACACAGTGTAAAACTAGCTTTTATTCAGGATTTTTTAATTAATAAGGAATTTATTTTACTTTATAATTCAATATCTCAGGGGTCTTTTTGTTTTTGTATTAATGCATTTATTCCCAAAGCTAACAACTCAAATCTTCCAATGTCTTTGTTTCCATAGTAACCACTTTATTTTGACCGAAAGAAACAAATGACACACCAAATATATGAGGCCCTAAACCGCTTTAAATTACTCATTCAAATAATTAAAAAAATGGATAAAACAAATTTTCTTAATAGAGATAAAACAGTAATAATGCATACTTTGTACTTTCCCTATATGAATTTCAATTACTTTTACAAAAGAAAAACTTTATGATCCTTATTTTACAGATTATTCAGTTTCCCTAAGATAAAATGCCTTTAATAAAAAATGCATTGAAGGCTACACTGGTTTTTCTACTGAGTCAGTGGGCTTTAATTGAGATTCATCATAAGCCAGTAAAGTTAAGGAGATCCCTCTCGTCATGGATACCATGTGCTGCTAAAACATATTTGTTCAGGCAAGTTATCTGGGCACTCAAGATAATGATTATTACTTTGTTGTCAGAGTGGTATCAATTATTTCTCAAACAACATATACATGATTACTGATGACAGCAAAAGCAATGCCTCAAAGAAGCCTAGGTTTGGCATAACACAAGCATGTTGCCCTTGCCATAGTCCAGTGATCAAAATGAAAACTTGGAATGAAAAATGTATCAACATTCCCAATTCAGACTTCTAAAACTAGCAGAAACATTTTACAAAAAAATCATCTTGCTGCTGAATGTAATTTTGGAACTGCATATCTGGAAAAAGGAGATTTCAGTACTTCCTGATGGGTTTGTCCAGACCTTTAAGGTTGTCCATTCCCATTACTAAACATGTGCTGTGGTATGTCTCCAGTGTATGACACTAGCTCCTGGGCACTTTTCAAAGTAAATAGAAGTCTGGTTTGTTTCATCTGACAGAGTTCCCTATAGGTAACCCCAGAAATGTCTTAGGTATAAATGAAATTTTTACATTAAAAATGCATTTGTGACTAAGGGTCAAACAACAAACACAAAAATCAAATGCGAATGAAAGAAAAGAGAATCACAGTAAAAGCAACAGATTTAATAGCACAACTTGTTGATTTTCTTTAAGGAAACATTGTATCTGGAAATACAGCTCTTAACTCTGATAATTGCAGAAAAGGCCCCACAGATCCTGTGGACAATGAGCTGACCATGCGCTCTCACAGCAAAAGTGGTTGTTGTCACCTTGAAAGCATTCAAATGCTGAAGAGGTTGCCTGAAGAGGTTGCTCAAAGGGGCTGTGGGGTTCTATCCTTTAAGACAATCAAAACAGTTAGTCCCTAAGCAACCTGCCCTCATTGTGCAAGGGGCTGACTAGATACTTCCAGAGGTCTCTTCCAAACTAAATTATTCTGAAACTCTGTAATTAAGATGCTTATCTTCATACATCAGAAATTTTACTAAAATTGTGAAAATCTGTAGATAAATAGTTGAGCCTTAGATAACTTTTATATAAAGAACTTAATGAAATATATTTTTAGAAGCTTTTGTATACACTATTTTTTGTTTCAGCAGAGCTATGAGACCTAGAACATCCCAATATGAAGTAAGCTAATGTGCTTTCCATTAAAGTACATGGAATTTAAGATTTTATGTTTTCAAGGAGACATATTTTGGGAAAATCAATTTTAGGATTTTGATAAGCCTATTAATTTATCATATATGACTAATATACTCATCATAATAGTACATAAGTGTCAACTTTTTGTACATTTGACTGCACTATTGAAAGTATGTTGTAAACCATGAGTGAATAATATGGCCACATAGCTTTTTCTATTAACTCCTTTAAACTATTCTTTGAATTCTCACCTTCTGCACAATATCAACTTTTAGTGAATAAAATTTCTGGTTGATGTACAGTTAGAGAAACATCACGTCTTTCCTGCTTCACCTGGAATCTTTGACAAAGAGGAAGACTGCAGCTTATTAAGGGATGTTTTCTGTTTTCAGTGCAATTGTGAGAGATGGTAAATAAAACAGAACAAGGATTCCAAGGCATCTTCAGCCTTTACTATTTCATGTACTCTACTAGATAGAGAAAATCTGATTTATTTTCCCCCCTTCAGCATTGGTTGGGCACTCCAGGCAAGGGTGGAAAAATTGCCACACTTCTTTCAGGTCTTAGTCTGCCAGCACGTGGCATCAGACAGTTGTGGTTTAGTGCTCCTGGGCTGCACTAACAGGCATGGAAGTTTCAAAGCACTTTGAATTAAAAACCCATCAATGGAGAGAACAGATTCAGACCTGCTTTTAACTGCTTTTACGTTTGCTTTCTTGATGTGAAAGCTGTAGGGCAAAAGAAAGAAAAAGCCTTAAAATGTGTATGGATTGCTTTACGAAGAAGTACAAATGAAACTAACAGAATTTACTCCTATACAGTCATAGAAAACTGTAAAGAAAGAACCACCTAAATGAATTACACATCCTTATATAAAACTTCTGCCTACTTCTCAGTTTTACCATAATGGCCTGGCTGTCCTGTTTTTCTCTGTCCCATTAAATATTGCTTTTTTTTTTTTAGTCAAGTTGAAGCAAAATCCTTAAATCTTTTGAGGCTATGCAGTATGGTTCTCCTAATTAGGACATCCTACAGAAATACAATTTAAAAAAAGATTGGAGAAAGGGGAAAGAATAGTATATAATACTTTGTATTGAAATAATGTCCCAATTAAATAAAAATGCAAGCTAAAATTTTCACGCTCTTCGTTTTTCCCTAGAGGTCTTGCATAAGGCTAAAAGCAGTTTCAGTTTAGTCCCACAGAATAAAAAATTTGTGTGCTATTCTGCATCAGAGCTGTAATTAGTCATTTGGATACTAACAATGGAGTTTATAATTTCACACCAGGCTGATCATCACTTGAAACCATTTCTTTCAGCTCAGTACATCCCCTGTTAATTGGAATGTTTTGCTAGTGGTGTGTTGCCATTAAGATACAGTCATGTCATTACGGCCATTAGGCTCAACCTCTTCTCTTGAATACAACCCAGGAAAGAGCCATCTGGAATACATGCCTATGGATAGCTGAATTCAGATATACTGTATAATGGCTGTCTTCTTGGTCCACTGCGAGTTTTAGGTGAAATAAAAGAATTAGCATGCAAAATGTTGCAGTCTCTCTTGCACATGAGGTCAGATTCTGCAATTACTGTGGTCATATCTGGACTTAGAAAGCTGAGAATTTATAATGTCTGCCTGCAGCAAGTTTTTAAAAGTAGAAGTTTCACTATACACAAAGGGCTAAATCCAGCCAATAGTTGAATGCTAAGAATCAGATAATTTCCAAAGATGTAGCTCAGTTCATAATTTATCCTCAAGTATTTAGAACATATTTCAGACTTTTTAATGCTGTTGCTCATATCAACGATTGTAGTGTCACCTATGATTATGGGTATTTGACATTTCCCATTATTAGATCCTTATTTCAAATACAGAAATGTCAAACTTCAGTTATATCAGATTAAATTTTCCAGTTATAATATTTCCTTGGCCTGATTTTATTTAATTTCCATTTTTATGCAAATGCCAGATAAAACTACCAGCTAATTCCACAAAAGAAGTTACAGAAAATATGCTGCCATTAATGATGAAAAGTCTTGCTCTGCTGTTTCAGTGCGTTGAAAGCTGTACTTAAATTCGGCAGGACAGGTTTATGTGCCAGGTATATGTCTTTTTACCTTTAGTTGTCAGTCCTTCTAAATTCAGGTAAGATCTGGAAAAACTGTTCATCACAGTTTTGCAACTAAAAATTCTGAAAACTGTCAATGCTAGTAGAGCTCCAGACTCCCAGTTGACCAGACGGCATGTGTACCATCCTGGTACAGCTCAGGGCTACTAAAACCAAATTACAATATCCTTGTAATGACTTCTCCCACCTGATGACCTAAGGCAGGGTCATATTCCAGGTCTAAAAGCAGAGAGAATTTGTCTCTCCTGTACTCCAGTTGCCCTCCCATGAGGACCCACTAGTTAATGCAGAGAAGTTCAACTGAAAATTGAAATGAAGCAAGTGCCATATGTCAGAGACAGAGAAAGGATTATGATAAAGACATGGAATCAGGTGGACTAGCAATGGATAAAAAATGCTCCTAGTGAGGCTTGATTGGAAGGTGGTGCTGGGAAGAAATGGGGATGGATAGTTGGAAAACAGAGAGAGCAAGGGTCTCTTAGGAAAAGGGTACTGAGACTGGGAGTTGGGTGAACTGGAAGCCCCTCTGGAAGTACAGCCAGACAAGAGAGCCTCAAGTGAGAGGGTAAAACAGCAGGGTAGATACTGGAAATTACAACCTCAGGAATGAAAAAGGGGCAGAGATGGTGGAAAGATAAGGTGATGGGAGGAAGAAACAGAGCAGAAGAAGGACCAGGGGAAAGTCAGCATAGTTAGATGAGAATATACAAATGGGAACTACTGTGTTGAAGAAACAGCTGGGAAAATAAAGCCTTGCAGGGCAGATCCACTAGGGAAAGAGACCAGGAAGGGCAGAGCCCTGAGCAGAATAGTGGTCTGTGGCATGGCAGGAGCTTACCGAATATAGATGAGCATCCATGGAGGTCCAAGCAGTCTGGGAACCAAAGGAGAAGGTTAAGAATAAATACAGATGTAGAGGCAGGGAAATATTAATCTTGGGACAAGGATGCTGAGCATGTACAACCAGAAAAGGATTTGAACAGGCAAGGAGACTGAGACTGGGTGTCAGGAAAGGGGAAGACCAGGTGAAAGGAAAGAAGATGGGAGTTAGAAATTAGTCTGCCTCAGAGAAAGAGCCCTCTGGATGAATAATTCTGCAAGACTTTGTGTGGGCTTGTTTCACAGAGAAAAACGTCAGCACCAGATAGCCTTCTTATAAATCTCAAATGATCCCTATGATATCAGCTATATTTTCCAATTTAGCAAAATATTTCCATCTGCCAGCAGAAATGCAATCATATATTACAACAGAATCACATAAATGAGACCAATAGAGACAACATTCTCGTTTTTATTGTTTCTCAGAATTCTTTTTTGCAACCTTGAGAATACTTCTTGCATGCCAAATGTGAGAAGTAAAAACCAGAAGCAGTCCAATGGTTGTCTTTGGAAATACTGCTCTTTTGTAGGCACTTAAAAAGGTAAACATCAAAGGATCCTCTACTATTCTAAACTATCAACTTGTGATTTCTATGAATTTTACCATTGATTTGATTTATGTGGGATTTCACAGCATCTTTATTTGAAAAGAAACTGAAATAAAACACTTGTTCTCCTAATCTAGCTTTTAATTAACAAGAAGTTGCAATGTTATTGTGATTATTTGATTTTTCATTTGCTAAGGATATCTTAGTGTAAGGATCAACACTTTGATCTCTGTTGTAGTTTTTTTTCCTTTTTCTTCTCTGACATCAGCAATTGGAGAAAAAATTAAAGTGGTTTAATTTTCCATAATACAATTATTTCACAATATATGTTTTCTCAATTTTATGGTTTAACTCGAGTTCGCAACTAAGTACCACACAGCCAGGCTGGACAGAACCTCAAGGATTATGGTCCAAACTTTCTTGGCAAAAGCATAGTCTAGACAAGATGGTCCAGTACCTTGACCAGCCAAATCTTAAAACTGTCCAACATTGGGGAATCCACCACATCCCTCGGGAAATTATTCCAATCACTGATTGTGAAAAATTTTTCTTTTGTATCTAATCAGAATCTCACCAGTAGTAATTTGTACTCATTACCCCTCATCTTTTTCATGGGAGTTCTTGTAAAAGGAAGTCCCCATCTTCTTTGTAGTCACTTTGTAAATACAGAAACAGCATGATAAGGTCTCCCTTAAGCCTTCTTTTCACAAGGTTAAACAAACCCACTTAGCTGAAGAGAAATCCTTAGTTCTTTTGAGGGTATACAGTATAGGTCTCCTAATTAGTACATCCGGTGGAAACTCAATTTAAAACAAGACTAGAGAAAGAGGAACAACTTGGGAACTTGCTTGGGAACAACTAAACCATCAGTTATCAACATTATTCTCACACTAAATCCAAAACCCAGCAACCTTACGGTGCCAACTGGTTTTAAAGATATTGTCCAACACTTGTCATATGTCAAAGGGTGAAATGTTCTCCTCTAGTACTTTTATTTGGTGCTAGCCATTTGTCTTACCTTGCTAGATATTGCTGTTTGTTCAAGGAATAAGTCACTGTTTGGAAGAAAAGCTGCTTTTGAAAATAAATTCATATGCCTGACTTAACCCACACAGAGAAATCCTAGAAAATTCCAATTCCCTCGTGAAAAAAATACTTAAGTAAAACAAGATTTACCACTTCTTTAAGAGATTCTGGAAATGACACAGTGCACAGTGAGCATGTTTCTAAAAGGAACAGGTTTACTATGTTACTTTCTTATTTCTCCTAAGGAAAAAATGTTCCTGACTGATAACATCCAGAAAAGAAAAAAATGAAAAAATCATGACTGAGAGCTGCACTACTTTGAGCACAGGTTGGTGGGAAAAAAATCTGCAGAGCAAGATTTTCACATACGATTTTTCTTGACTGTTTTTCCCAGGAGTGATGTTTATTCTCTGGCCTTTGCCACTTCACATCATTGAGTATTTAATTTCCTTCATGTACAAAAGAAAAAAAAAGCAATACTGGCCTAACTCTATTTAATGAGGTAATGCACAACTGGCCTCAGAGTAGTACCCAGAGCTACCCTTCAGGTACCATGACTTGCTGGTTTTCATAGGGTGGGAACAGGCACTACAAATGTCCTGGCAGCCTGTACATGTTAATTCTCAGCATCCACCAGTCAACTGGCTGGAACTGGTTATATACAATTATTACAACAATACAAAGCTGTAGTCTCTTTTGCATAATACTGTCACTTACTGGCTGTTATGACAAGGCCAGTTTAAGAAGCATGGGTTTGCCCTCCCCACTACCCTAATCCTGCTGGCACCACTTTCTGTGGCTGCACTGTAAGCCAGGTGTGGATTAAAACTCTGAAAGAAAGTAGGGAACGGGAATTACACTTTAAACCCCTATAAGAGATCCAGTTTGCAATGCATCTCCACACACAGTTGTAGCAGAAAAAATGAGGAGGTGATGAGCTGTGACAGAGTGAGAAGAGCGAGGTGCTGAAGGGTCAGAAATTGCCAGGCAATTTCACGCCAAGGGCAGCATTTTGTGGATTCACTAAAAACTAATAGAGACTCACTAAGTCCCTTTAGCAGTTTAAAAAATATTTATATAGATCACTATGTTCACTGATGTTGTGATATTAAAAGAAGAGAGAAATTTACAAACCAAAAATGAAAAGTCAGCATCTGATACTACATATGATGATAAAAGAGAAAGGGAGGGAATACAGTAATGTACAACTGCTGCCAGTTTTCGGAAGAGCATATGCTGAGGTGTGTGATCATGTCTCTTTGGTCAAACATTATTCACTATTCAAAACATCCTGTCAACTACAGGTAACAATTAATATTATTTATGCATTAAGCCTGATAATTTAATGATGATCTATTCACTAATTTTGAACAGGCATGACAATTTCTGCTATATATGTCTTCCTTCCCTTCTATTTTAAAGTTATGTAAGTGGCCAAAGGGCTTGCTCTACTTAAAAGTACAAAAGCAACACCCTCATTTACTGACAGCGTTTACTTCACATGACCACTGAAAATGTATTCATTATGGGATGGGTATATACTTGTGTTCAGGAAACTGAATTATGAATGCAGGTTTCCTTACCTGGCCTATCATGTCACTACAGAGAGATACTGCCACAGCTTCTGAATTCTCAGCAAGTTCTGGACTCCAGGGTGGGGTTAGTTCCTTGGTGAGAAAGAAATGAATTGATACAGATAGAGTTCATGGCATCCTTGCATCTTTTATTTACGGTAGATGCAATTTAAAAGAGAGGAATTAGACAGCAAAGTCAGTGTGTTGTATGTGACTCAGACACTAGTTCTGAAGTTCCAGGAAAGATATCCTTTTATAAAAACCCACACTGTTTCTAAGAGTAGAGGATGGACTCTATTTAAGCCTTTATTCCCAGACAGACAAAAACTCTGTATTATCTACCTTACTTTTTCTTTTTTTTTTTTTTTTTTTTTTTGCAGGTAGTAACTTAATTTCAGAAGTTATTAAAATAACTTAAGAATATGCCATTGTTGAAAGGGTCATTCTTGCTCTCATCCTTTCATCAGCACTACAGCATGTGGGAGCATATAACCATTACATCAAAATATTACTCTTAGTGAAAACAAATCCATCTCAAAGGTGCATGATTGTAACAGCTAGCACCAGTGAGGCAGTGGATAACAAGTTATCATGAAACAAGTAGTAAAGTAGAACAATCCCTCCTATTGATGAGGTCCTAGATTAGCTGAAACTACTCAAAAAAGTTATCTAGGTGACATTTTCCTCAGAAGTTTCTAGAGCCTACACTATTTCCTTTAGGCTTGTGACTGTTGGAAGTCTTACAACCACTCTGAAAATTAAGTAACTTTTACTTAGAAATGTTACTGATTACTTTTTCCAGATGCCTCAGATTTGAAAGGACACATTTGCAAGGCATGGATTTAACAACAACAACAACAAAAATAAAATGGAAAAAGCAAAGCATCAGTCAGACTTCAGATAGTCACAAGTATTTTATTTGCATGCTATTATTGTTTGCGTATCTTTCTAGATGAGCAAATTACAACTGTATTGCAACTGTAGAATGGCAAGCATCTTTTGAACACTGATCTCTAGAAGTACTGTGTCATTCAGAAATGTACAAAACTACAGGCATATTTTAAACAGCTGTTCCCTGGAAAAATTAGTCCAACTAACTGTGTAGAGTTATATTGGGGAAGGAGGGAAGAGCAGGAAGTGAAAAAGTATGGGTTTTTTTAGAATTCTAGAGGGAGAGGATATACTGAGGATAGGAAAGGAAACTCTTTGTTTCCAACAGGGTTTCATTTAAATTCATCCTTCTCTCTGACTTGACTACCTGTTGTACTTCCATGTAGCTATCTTCCACATCTACAACAGTTACAGACCAAATGTCTAGCTTCAAAGAAACAGAGACAGAAGTTTTAGACACGCTGAAGTTCCACAGATGTCATTAAAATTTTCTGCTGAGTAGTGGAGTGAGAGCTCCATTAATGACCCTGTTGAAGAGGAGAACCGTGGTGGGAACTGAGCTGACCAAGGGTCTGCTGAAGCATCCACCTACCCTGGATGCATTCCCTGTGCTGCCTGGCTGCTTGCCCAGCTGGCAGCCTATGCAAAAGAACAGGTATTGAAGACATCCATGGATTTTCAAGAAAGTATTGCAAGGAAGGAAGGCTGAACTCATGGAGCATGAAAAAAACCTGGGTTTATTTGGAGGTGTTATCAAGACACAAGCTGCTCTACTTGTAGCTTTGTTAGTCCTGTTGCCCATACAGCCTACTTTGTAATGCGCTTGCCACTTTTCCAGACTTCAGCCTGGACTGGGGCTGGGTTATGAACACCAAGAAGGGAGCTAACCTCTGTCCACAGGAGAAGTAAAAGCAATACATATGATACTATATGCTATACATTATTACAATATTGCAATACACTATTGCAGTATCACTAACTGTAACAGGATGAGTAAAAGCATAGTACATGCCTGTAAACGACTACAGTCAAGTACTACAGAGAATACAGCTTTGCATTTTTAGAATATTTGTTGTATTATCACAGATTCACACTCATATTTGCAATATTTTTGTGTCTGCCAAATTTAGGAAAAGAGTCTATATTAATGAGAAATATCTAAATTATTAAAATAATGCAGTTAGATCTATAGACTAGAATATTTCCTCTAAGCATTTTTAAAGAAGGTTCACAAGAACTGGTCTATCCTAAAGAGCTGTTCTGTAGCTAATTGCTTTTAAAGAATAACACCAAGCACTCAGCTAATTTGTCAAATCTAGGAAGGCAGACTTCCATTTCCAGTGATAGTGACCCATTTTTACATTGCAGAGTGGGAAGAGAGCCTTTTTCTCTCCTCTTGGAATGGTTCAGAGGACTTAGGTTGGAACTCATCAAGCTGCATAAGCATAGGCTTACTCTTAGACTCCTTTGTAATTATGCAGACAATTACTCAGCACCATAAATCCATCTGAACTCCAACATTTCTACAACATGCAAAATCCAAAAAATAATCATACAAAGTAAATCAACAGTCAGAGAATCAATTAATAATCAACAGATAGGAAAGAACACTGAATTTTTAAACCTACTAAAACATCTTTCCTTCTTTAGTGTATAAACGAAATGTCACTAGTGAATAATTGTGGAGTTAACAGAAATTTGTAATAATTAGAGGCAGAGCCAAACACTGAAACATTCCCTCCTGGGACACTTACTCAAATACCGCCTTGTTTAAATGTTAGAGAATTTAGGCTAAAACTTAAATAATGATAATTATCCATAGCCCACAAGTGACTGACTGATTACTGATGAGTGACAGTTGGTTAAAATTAAACTAATTTATCAACTTTATATGCAAATACTACAGAGCATGCTTTAAAAACAAAATTCATTATTAGAACACATATATATGCATGTGTTCATCACTGTCAGGTCAAAAAGATCTTGTAAAAATTAAATAGTCTCTGTATTTGTCCCATTCTGTGGATGCCCCACCCCTGTAAGTGTTCAAGGCCAGGTCATATGGAGCCCTGAGCAACCTGATCTAGTGGGAGAAATCCCTGCACATGACAGGGGTAGGAACTAGATGATCTCTAAGGTCCCTTCAAACCCAAGCCTTTTTATGATTCTATGAATGTAAGTTATTCAACCTATGTGACTGGCTGATTTTCTCCAGATCTCAGAGATTTTTATTTTTGTTTCAAGCTGTGTTTGTTTCTCTCCAGATCCTTCCTCTTCAGATCTTGTTCCTGACTGATCTCAACTACGATAAGCTACAACCATGCATGCTGATGAGAAGTACTGCCTGAGTGTACAGGATGCTGAGATATGACTCTCAGAGAGAGATGTCAACCTCACAAATGTCATTAAAGGTCACAGTGTCAAAAATTTTAAAAACTAATTTCTTAGACGCATATTCTCTGAGGGGAAGTTTTAAAGACAGTAGTAAACATATGGGGACAAGGAAACAGTTGCTGTTGTTGAGGAAGGAAACCCACGTGGTTTAAAGAACAAAAGAAAAGTGTGGGAGCACAGAGAGGCTAATGTGTATGAGGAAACACACAGCTGGCTGAATGTACTCTAGCAAAAAATGCATGAAGACCATAGAACTTTATAAGAATGATGTTAGAAAGATAATGGCATTAACCGAATACACGGGTCAGAAATTTCACAAGATAAGCAAAAAGTAGGCTTCAGCTTTTATGTTTCTTATTGGCCCCAAGATGACTCTTCTACAATAGCTACACATATAAGGAGCTATGTTTTCTTTCCTGAAGTGCAGAGCAATTTTCTCACCAGGTATGAATATACTAGTGTGTGAGGTCCATGTTCCTGCTGTGATTTCAATGTTTATAAATAGTTATAGATTGAGCATATATTGTGTGGAACATATACTTGAGCTTTGGTATCCTGTATTATGGATTTGTACAAGTTACCTTCAATGTCAATTAGCAGCCCACGTGTGACTGGAGCGTGCAGTTCTCATCATAGCCTTTCACAAAATTCCCCCTTATATGTATGTTCACTTATAGAAACAGTTGTGAACTTCCACTAGGGAGTTCACCCTAATCTTTACTAAAGAATAGAAAGGTTAATCTGGTTCTCCTTTTTTATTCTGTCTCTTTCTCTGCAGAAATTTTATTAAAAATGGATCATTCCTGGAGAAAAAAAAAATTGTAACTACCAGCATTTAAAAAAACCAGCAATAAAAAGTTAATTTCCAAATTTCTAGTTGTCCCTGCTTCCAGTCCCATACACAACCTATCGCCTTGATATCAAGAGATCTCTGTAATAACAGTTCTGTAAAGATAGGTAGGGTTTGCCTTTGGACTAACTCTTTTCTTTGCAGCACAGATTAGAATGTATTGATTAAGAAAAAAGAAACCAACCAAAAACACAACTTGTCTCTATCTGAAAGTTTACACTGGAATAGAAATTGAGTCTTTGTGACCTCATTCTGTGTTTAAGTGACAGGAGATTCAGTTAGTCTGAATCATTCTGAATTACTCTGATCATTCTGAAATCACCCAAAACGGTTGAAGTGAATTGCAGTATTAAAAGTGGATCTGTGCCCAGGCATTAGACTATATTTAAAGGTTTTGTGGGGTTTTTTGGGTTTTTTTTGCAGGCTGAAGAATGGAATATTGGACAGCAGATGATAGAAGATAATTTATTGAATATTAAGAGTAAGAATGGCAAGAGAGTATCCAATTTTATTTAATCCAGTTTTAGATTTGTTTTAAATAGAGAAACGTAATTTAATAATGAATTCCCCATATAATATAAATAATAACTGTTTCCAATGCTTATCTCATGTTCTCTATGAAAATAAAAGAATATAAAATTACTATCATTATCTCCTGATGTTTTTGGCTCTTGATCAAAGATAGACTTAATCTAATCTGCCTGTGCCCTATACTGAGATTTTCTATTGGAAGTTGCACTGCAGCATTCATCATTTGTGAAGTTTCAGGTTGCTCTTTGTGTTCTACACAGACTTAATGCTTCTAAGACTTCTAAGATATTTCTATCTAACATAATTGAAAATAAAACATTTGTTCATCTTCCCTGTTTGGAATAAACAGTCCTTTGGCATAAAATAGGTGATTCAAATCTGAAACCTAGACAGGAACTGAAAAAACATTTTTCAGTTATTTGAATCAGCATAGAATATAAGCATGATACTTGCACCTAACTACTGACAGAAGAAAAAAACCCTCAGTTCCATCTCAAGACTTGGCAATGACTGTGGGTGAGACGAACACAATGCTTTCTGTTCTTGCTTTAAACTAAGAGTATGGTCACAAAAACTGTGGGAGTAGATATGGTTTTGAAGTGCTTGAAGAGGAGAGAGCACAATAGAAGTAATGAAAGAACATTTGTGGTGTTCTGCAGTGTCACGTTGCTTCCATTTCACACAGTGGTTTTCTTTCAAGTTCCAACAAAGCTTTTCTGTCATGCTGCCTAAGTTCTGCTAGTACCTTAATTCAAAAGTTTAGATAAAGAATCCAGCTCAAAAAGTTCAGAAAAAAGTCAAGAGATCACGGCTATAGCTGTCATAATGTTCAAAGTAATTTTCAGTCTCCAAAATGTTAACTCAGTGACTGAAAGAGTTGAATTTTCAGGTACAATACACTATGCAGTACAAAACCTCAATGATCTCTGTGATCTCTACTGCAACCTTTGATGGTGACTTACAGGAATAAATAACACAACTATCAGTAACAGGCTGCATTTCTGATTTTAAGATTGTTTATACATTTGGGACATGTTACACTGCTACTTGATGCAACAATGACTTACAAGACACAATAATGCTACCTGTAATGTTTTAAATGGATCCTGGTCTAGTAAATTTTTAAGACTCAATAATTTTTTATTTAAACCTAGGATATCAAGACATTTAAAGGATAAAAAAATACACTCTTCTATTCTTTTTTCAAGTGAATCTGTCCTGCTCCATGCAGCCCTATATTTAAAAGAGTATGTTCTTTTTTTTCCTAACATGTCTTTAAAAGTTTCATTCCAAATGATACCATAAAATGTAGGATAACTTTTATTTGCAAGTAACATGTATTGAACTTCTGTGATCTCTTCCGTGTAGGGATCCCATCACAATTATCCCATCTGGTGGATCCTGAGCACTCTGAAGGGGCAGGTTACCCATAAGGGCTGAATAAACAGCTTCCCATTATCCTTAGCCTAGGGCAACAAATAAATGCCACAAATTATCCAACGCATGTATGTAAAAACGTTACTTTTTTTTTGAACGCATGACCTTTTTTTTTCATGATGTCTTGAATTAACTGTAATTCTGATGGTTTCCACACTGTACAAGTGCAGTATAAAATGATATGTGAATTCATTATGAACCTGTCAAACAAATACTGCCAGTAAACATCCATCTTTATAAGTCTCAAAGCAGAGATATTCTACAATTTGTGAAAGACATGAGTGTCAGATAAGGAAGTGACTCAGTCTGGTTGCTGAGGAATTGAGTTAAGGAACCCCATAAACTTTGTGAAAGTCTGCTTATGGAATCACTGAATCATGGAATAATTGAAAAATACCTCTAAGATCATTGAGTCCAACTGTTAACCTGGCACTGCCAAATCTGCCGCTTACACGACCTTTAAATACTTCCAGAGCTGGTGACTCAACTACTCCCCTTAGCAGCCTATTCTATTGTTTGAGAAACCTTCCCATGAAGAAATTTTTCCTAATATCCAATCTACACCTTCTCTGGTGCAACTTGAGGCCATTTTCTCTGCTCCTATTGCTTATTACATGGGAGAGAAGACGAGCCCCCAGCTCACTACAACCTTGGGACATCTTCCACTAGACCACATTGCTCAAAGCCCCATCCAACCTGGCCTTCAACATTTTCAGGAATGTGGCATCCACAATTTCTCTGGGCAACATCTTGCAGTGTCTCTCTACCCTTATGGAAGTGAATTTCTTCCTAATATCTAAGCTAAACCTACTCTCAGCTTAAAGCCATTTCCCCTCATCCTGTCACTACACACCCCAGTAAAAAGTCCCTCTCCAGCTTTCCTGTAGGCCCCCTTTAGGTACTGGAAGGCTCCCATAAGGTCTCCCGTTCTCCTCTCAGCCTTCTGTTCTCCAGGCTGAACAACCTCAATGGTCTCAGCCTGTCTTCATAGGAGAGGTGTTCCAGCCCTTTGATCATTTTTGTTATCCTTCTTTTGACCCATTCCAACTGCATCTGACTGATACGGATGTGAAACAACAGCAACAGGTAATAGTCAGTGAACTGTCTGAGGGTTGGTGGTCTCTTGGTGACACCGCTGACGCAAGGCCCCAGTAAGCCGCACACCTCTCTAGAGAGCATCTGGTCAGCACATGGGGGCCTCCCTCCGTGCCTCTCAGAAGAGGGTCACCCACTGCTATCACCTGACCCCTGTTCTGAGCTGCATAGGTTGTTATACAGGGAGCAGATTACTCAGCTCCAGCAACTCGTCATCTGACGGATCTTTCCTCTTTGCTCTCCAGAGCAGTGCGTCAATTCTATGAGGCCACCTCAAGCTTTAGGAGAAATCTCTTCCTCCTGCAGCCTCTTGCCACTGTGAACTTCCACTCTTCTGCATTATTGCCCCAATCCCTCTGTGTGTGCTGGTAGGGGAGATTTTGCTTTTTTGGCCTGTGGGTCCACTGCAGTCTGGGCTTGAAACCAGCTACCTAACTCCTTCTTAGACTCCCTCATGTTGTGCAGCCTTTGCACCACTTCCTGCAACTCAGCCACTAACCTTGAAAGCATAGGGTAAAGAAACTGAAATGTACCACTGAAAATGGGTTATAAAAACATGACTGTATTTTGTAAGAGTTTACAACCAGAATAGAAAAATCCAGGGTGGTCTTAGTTCTTATTCTCTAAATATAACCCACAGCATTTACAGAAAGATTTAATTTGGTGATTCTGGATTAACTTTTTAGGTTAAGAAAAAAATTTTGAAAGTCTCTCATTGAATATCATATCTATATTCTCTGAGTTCTTCTGTGTATTTCAGAGTGGTGAATACATTTCACACCTAAAGATACCTTAAAGACTGAAGTATGTACTGAGTTGAGCTAGATGTCTCCTGATGTACTCTGAGGCCCAAAACAGAACAGAAAGTGCGGTACTTTCAGCAAATTAACTTCAGATTTGACCTATAGAGGCAGGTTTCTGTGGGGTAATGTTAAGTAATTCACTATAGGCTCACTTAATCCTTAGGTCTCTTGCAAATAAAGCCGCCAAATTGCAAAGGTGCTTTGTGTAATCACCCATTGTACATCAAACACCGAACTGAGGCTCCAGTGTTCATCCTCTGCCAAGTCTCCAGACATGAACAGCTCATGTTTAACCTCACTAAAAGTCCTTTTTTTTTTTTTTGACAGCAGAATGAGAGCTGTAACAGACTGCAGGTTGCCATTGAAAGTAAGAGGCTTACAAAACTTGTTTTAGACATTAATGTTAGCCTGGGGGTCTTTAGCTCTTGGGTGATGTGAAAAAAAATATAGAAAATACACAAAACCATTTTACATAATGACAGTCCCATATCTTGTAAGCAGTCATTCTGCTAAAGGGCAAGTTCCTGCTCCCATTTAAATGAACAGTATGATTTCCACAAACAAGATTGAGGCCTTAAGCCCCAGGACTTCACTCCACAGGCTGCTATTCAAACCTGTAGGCTTCTGGATTTTAGCTACAACCAATGTGAAAGCAAAGAAGAGAGAACCCTGTTTTGGCATTTAGCATTTGGCCTGTTCTAAAGCTATAAAAAAAAAAAGTGGTTGGAAATCAGCTCTTTCCCAAGGTATCACAGTACTTACTGCCATTTCTTGATTGTTCTGAAAACCGCAGCATCCAAAATTTTCCTGTCCTTCTCTACCATGTTGGGGAACCTGGTATTGTATTCCATAGGACTTAGCAGCATCTCTCCTGGTCTCTTCTACTGTTTAACTGTATGCTGCCCTGTGGTTTCTGAATCAGACACACACCAGGTTTCACGGCATGCCTCCAGTGGAGAAGCCTATGAGCAATTCAAATCTTCTATAGTGTGTTGTTTACAAACCACAGAAGCCCTTCAGTGCTCTGAGGCTGAAATAATGCTTGCAGGGATGGGTTGCTAATAGAGTTTCCCAACGCCTGTAGGACAAACCAGGCAATGGCAGCCATGTGCATCAGTAAAGAAAACCTCCCTTATGTGAACTAATCATTGTCAATGAACAATGAAATATTTTCCTCTTCCTTCTCCAGTTATTATTAATCTGTAGTGCAACACTGTGGAATTCAGTAATCAGAGCGATAACTCATGCAAATACTAAAAAAGCTTATAGCACAGCACAAAGTTATTTTCTGCAAACTCTGGGAAGCTTCTTAACCTGTGATTTAACCTTGGGATTTGCAAAATTACACAAAAATTATTCCTGTTTGAGGAAGCTGACCCACTAAAGCTGCAGCTAAATTACAGCTGGTCTGTTGATTAAAGTCAAAGGTTATACAGAAATGACTGGATTTAAGGACCACAAAAATCCAGCCACCACAGCTGAGCCAGAATAGGACAAACTTTGACCACTGCTCTTTAGTAATAAGTGTCCTGGTTAATGATCTGTGAATGTCAACAGCTGGGACCAGATGGAACACAAGAAAAGGCAAGCTATGGACATGAGGAAGCAAAGATGGAATGTTGGAAAGATATTCCATTGATCAAAATTGGACTGACCACAAAACCCAAACCAGGTTGCAAGAACAAAAGAGCATTTTAATGGGTGGAAATTATCTGTAATGTATTATTCTCCTCACATAATAAAGAGGAAATATCTTTTTTCCCTTTTGCTGTTGTCTTATATATTGGATCGAAACACTTCCTTCTGGTCCTCCCTGCCAAATCTCAGTATCAGAGGAAATATCAGCTCACTATTGTCAGTACATAAATTAGCTGAACTTCATCTAAGACCAATATGTAGAACTACTATGCCAAAAAAAACCCCAGTATTCTCTTAACATACTACATCTCTATTTTAAATAAACCTGCACAGAAAATGGGATTCTTTTGGAGGACATAAAGGACTATAAAGAGCTAAATAAGGCCGTACATGGAAAGCAGCCTCTGCAGGCACCTTAGCTCCACATAGACCAGACATGCCCACTGTCATCCTGAATATTACCTTACTCTGCACTGCATAGGGCTGTGACTGTAATTAATTTTCTGGGTCAGAAGCCAAACTGAAATATTGGAAGCAAAAACTGGCTGTTTCTTTGGTCCCTGCCCTGGACTGGGAGATGTACAAATTTGACTTGGGGTTCCCACTTTTCTGGGAGAGAATGAACCTCCAGGCTCTAGGACAGCCAAGCAAGAGAGCACACAGGACCAGTGATGCCTCTCCTGTTAAAACACAGGACCAATGATGCCTCTCCTGTTAAAGCTGTTTCAGCAACAGTGTGTGTGTCAAGGCCATGTGCTGCAGAGACTCTGTGGGCCAAAGCAGCCATGCCAGCAGGTTGTAAACCCCAGGGATGGTAGAGCCCATTGACTCTAGCTGGCTGGGCTCAAGAGGTGCCATGAGTGGCACGAGGTCCTAACTATGCTACTGAGTGGTTTACTGAGGAAAGGGTCAGAGGAAGAATTGCTTTCTACTCTCACAAATTGCAGAGAAGGGTGAAAAAGAAGAGCCCACTCCAAATTTCCTATCACTTCTTCCTCAGAGACACTGTCCTTTTGAAGAGGGAGGTGTGCTTTCCACAACTCTCATGATGAGATTAAAATCAAATTTCATAATCCCTGAGTGAGTGGATAAAAGAGGGATGACATGATTAGACTTTATCTCCAGGCTTTTTCCTCACCTCAAGCAAATACTGCTGTTCTACTAAAAGGTGGAAACACTTTTAGCATAAAAACTCTTTTTGTGATAAATTTGTAGCCACTAAAAATGTTACCCAACTCTATTGATTAAATTGCAGGATAAGGCCAGTCCAATCCTTCCATTAAGCTCAAGATTATGCCAGCATTTTCTCAGTGACTTTACAGAGCTTTACATCAGCCATTCAACCTAACCAGACAGGCCAAAGCCAAAGTCATGAATGAGTAATGCCAGAAGAATCATGGTGAAGTTGTTGAACAACTGCTACAACATTTTTTTCAGTATGGTACAGAATAGAGGCATTTGATTGCCTTCAGCAATGATGAAGGTATTGCGTATGAAATCCAGGATAACTGTTAAGCTTATTGTGAGCTGAAACAACATGGCAAGAAATCATTCCAGCCTCTCACTAAGATTGCCAGCATTCTGTCATTTGAGAAACCTCAGAGAAAACATGAATATTTGTTTTTCTAGATCTCAGGGAGCTTTGGGTTTGCAAAGCTACATAAACAAATGAAACACTTGAAATCCATGACAAACTTACAAATCCCACCCTACCTGTTTCTTTTTTAACTTCCCTTTCTGGCAGTTCAAATTCAGGAGACATCAGTTGGTTGCTAGAGTAGATTTATGTTGCTACAACACTTACCTGAGGCCAGATTCTAGCTCTAATAACTACTTTTTATTCCCATGCAAAAGAATGTTTACTGATCAATGCTGATCAACAGAAGAATATAGCAGGCTTATTTTGTCTTCAAACCTCAAAATACAGTTTTTCTCGTAGTATATACATATAATAGGGATTCCCATCTAAATTTGAACTCTTTCCTCTTAGCATTTTTTAACGTTCTTTCCACATCAAAGTTGTTAAGTTGTTCTGTGAACTTTACTGTTCAACATTTTAGTCTTTAATCTCAACATTTGATCCCTACACTTCTGTTTCTTTAGCAAATGATTTATTTTAGTTTTCATCAAACCCCTGAAATTTCCCTGTTTGTCCCTCCTCCCCCCCATCTTTTTCAATTACTTCTACTGGCACTGCAGGTAGCTGCTGCTTCTGCAAATTTCCCAGTAACTGCTATGCACTACGGAAATAAAAAAAAAACAAACCAAACCAAACCAACAAAAAAAACCCCAGAAGATAATGTGAAGGACTTTGTTTGAAGATAATGTGAAGGACTTTGCTGGCTTCATCTGATCAGCTGTCCCTGAGCTGGAGTGTTAGGTGACTCCTTTGGGAACATGTAGTATTAAATATTCATGGATATCCAATTCTGAAGACATAATACTGAATATTCATATCAGAAACATGATCCCAGGAGCTCTGCTTAGCATATAAAGGAACACCAACATAGTTGTTAAAGTAAAGTATGCTCTAAGCTGCAATATATCATATATGCTTAACTGGAATGGGCATACTTGGGCATATTAAACAAAAGCTTTTAAAGGCTCAGAATTGGCCCAAATGCAAATTCCTCTCTCCTGAAATTAGAATTCAATTTGAGGTCACTTTTAACATAAATTCGAAATACAACCTGCTTTCTGATGAGACAGGATGACCCTGGTTTTAGTTTAACAATTTTGTAACCAAGAAAATGATTGTATTAGTCACTTCATCATAACTCTCGCCACTTTAAATAGTTTGTTTGACCTTGAACAGCCCAAGCAAAGACAGTGTTGGTGTGTTCAGCACACATTCATCACAGAAGTTTTTACAGATATTTGAGCTGTAAGTTAAATCTCTCTGTGCCAGCCTGGGTCCTGACAGCTCTGGAGAATTCACCATGCAAGAGGCCAAGCTGCTAAACGTCAGCGCTTTCCCCCAGATGAAGGTCACTGCAGTTACAGTCAAACATCCACACACTCCCTGACAGAAGAGTGGGGAGAATGTTTTTGTAAGGGAGCTGCAGGGAGGACGAGTCAGCTCCGGGCACAAGGCCCCAGAGCTACCCTTGCCTGATCAGGGGTTGTGACTCCTCTGACCCTGATGGTGGCAAAGCTGTGACTTCTGCAGGCTCCTTTGGTGGACACTCTTTCCTTGTTGACCTTGACAGTGCAGAGCTTGTTGCCAAATACTTCTGAGGTAACCCACTGAAGGTTTCTCATCCTGTGCTCCCCTTGCCATCCCAACAGGCTTTCCAGCATGGCTTGGATTAGCCTTAAAGTTCTTGTGGTTTCTTGTTTCACATTTTGGTCTGACCGTTTGTCATCCTGTTCTGTTTCTCCTCTCTCTGTTCTTAGAATGACAGAACACAGGATCACCTCTCCGGATAAGATTATAAATGCTTTGCTGTTGAATTTCCAGTAATGAGTCTCTGCCAAATTTAGACTCTAAAATTCCCCAAGCAGCAATTTAATCACATTATTTTGGATACAGCACCATAGCAGCTGCATTCATTTGATGAGGATTCATTATGGTTTATGCCGAAAACAATGGCAAATTAGCTCTGATGTGTTCTGGAATTTGCTCTTTTTTTAGTTTAGAATAGCCCTGTTTTAGTGACCATGACTCCCAAGCCTATTTGGTCCTACAGTCTGTGAGAAAGTGGAAAGGCTCTGACAAGAGTTTTTAAAAATCAGATATATCTACACCTGTTGCAGCTCAGCTATTGAACTCCTACTGGTTTGTGGTTAAAAGGGAATTGCCAGACAGACCCATTTGACTATATTTCAAAGAATATTGTAGGACTATTTCCAGTCATGCATATAAATCAAAATAAGTATGCAAATAAATCCTCAGTTTTGCCCACATTTTTCATGGACGAACTTTTCCCAAAGCAGAAAAGATTATATCCCGACCAGAAATCTAGTATGGGTTCTCAAGGAAATCTAAAACAAATTACTTCTGCAACTACCTCCAAGCTTAAACTTTAAGCCAGATTCATGAAATACATGTACAGTTTATTTTTTTGAACTCTCTGGAGGATTTATGGTAAGTTAGGGGGTGATATGAAGCCCAATCATAGGGCAAAATTAACAGCTGGGGTGTAAAAACCTCCAAAGATCAAATTTATTCTCCTACCACTATTCCAAACAAAAGCCACGGCTTCACATTAGAAGCTACATTAAAAATTTTTGCCAGAATGCTAACACCATGTGAAGGGCATAACTCCTGCAGGGAATTTTTGTACTGGAAAAAGTCTTTGTATAGACACAGTTATAGCACCAGTTTGTATCTCTATAGTTTATTTTGCTTTGTTCATCAATACAGGTAATTATATTGGCAAAAATACTTTTTGAGTACTTATCAACACAAGAAAAAAGAAAGCTTTCTGTTTTCAGTTTTTCTCAAATTCCTAAAGATAGGCTCAATGTCACGAGTCACATTTGTACATCTTAACCAGTGTGTGGTGATAAAGAAAACAACCTTTAGCACAGCTGGACATAAAAAAGTTGCTGTATCCCCTTTTAATACTTTTAATCCCCTTGCTTCTCCTTCCTTAGGATAATATTTAAAGTCCATTCAATCACTTTCCTTCCTGTTCTAATCTGCCAGACTCATCTTCACTTTGAGCCAGAACCAGACTGAGTTTGACCAATCACTGCATAATTTCAACCTGCTAGACATCCAGAAAATTACTCACTTAACACGTAGAGTTGTTTTTTTACTACACAGTGTTGGGGTTTTTATTGCTCTTGAGAGATGGTACAGCTCAGGGTGGGATTGAACAGGCATGGCACAAATGCCAGGTAGGAATGCACTGCTACAGGAAGTGGAAAAAGGTGGATGCACAGAAACCAGCCATTAAATTGTTTTAGCTGCTCAGAAATTGTATTTTAGGCACCTGATTTGTGCTTCTATTATCAGCATCTCAGCAGTCTTACTAGAGTACACTTTTGTAACCAATGGAGATAGATGGGTAACTAAAGAGGGAGGAAATGGAACACGCTCAGTGGTCCCACCTCAGGCGTGCCTGCACCAATGTGTTGTTGGGGCTGCTCGCAGCCAGCAGAAAATGCAGGGATTGAGTTCACCAAATGATTGTTCAGCTACCAAAGGTCGTTCAGTGGGATGATAGCAGCATGCAGAAAAGACAGGGAGAATAAAAGGAAGAAGCATTTTTGATGGCAGCAGGCTTGTTAAATAGTTCAGTTATCCCATAATGTACTCTCCCAGTACTAAGAGTATAAGTAAGAAAAATCCCAAATAGTCAACAATAAGTAACAAACAAACAAATAATAATAATAAAAAATACAATAACATTTGCTGAAGCAAATCTGGGATTTTGCTGGTCTGCCTGAGGCCAGAGTTTGGTTTATACTGTAAACATAATATAAAGCAAAAATAGTAATAGAGCAAAAATTTTAAGGCTGGACAGGAGATCTTTTGCTCACACTACCAAACTGATACTTCCTCACAACAGTAGAAACCAATTACATGAATTCTGGCTCTTAAACAAGAATGCTGAAATTACGTATATATTTTATTAGAGAACAAGCCCCAGAGCTTCCAAACACTGCTCTTCTACCTGGCATGCCCAGTTTAAAACAGCTTCCCATTACTATAGCACTTAGCTTCTCCAGGGTTTCTGTCAGACTTTCCCTACGAATTTTTCTGTAGAAATAATAACTCAGACAGGCAGCTTCCAAGATCGGATATTTGCCTGACCTTGCAGACCTCCTCAGGAAGGAAACAAGTTCCTCCAAGGAAAACACGTAACAGCAGATTCAGAGCCTGCTCTGCAAGCAGGAATCATTCAATGAGGCACTTCAGTCTTGAACTTCAGGGTGAACTGGGGTTCCTACCATGCCTACAGTATGTCAGGAAAAACCCCAACCAAACTATGCAAAGAAACCAGGCATTGCTGCTTTTACTTTCTGTTGTCTTCTTTCTTGGACAGACAGTTTCACTAAAAACTATAATCAGAGTAATTGCAAAATAGGCTCTCCCACATCTGAATTTGTAACTTGTGACAATCATTTACTTGTAACACAACAATTTACTTGTACCCCTATACTGCAAACACTCAGCTGCACACACAATAGATGTAGGAATTAGACTAAAATAGCTCTCTAATTTATTCAAAATTATTTTTGATATTGTACACATTAAAATCTAAAGCCTTCACTGTTGAAATTAAGCATTATAAGATTAAAGAGAAGAACTCCAAAAAAATTGCTTTTATTTGTTGTTTTGGTTGATTTTCCCAAAGAGTTGTAGTGTCTTTTGATAGAAATTTGACAGAAAAATTGCATTGCTTTCAAGTGAGAGTATGCAAAATGATTCAGGTAGAGCAAGAACCCATTTAAAATTGCTCAAAAATCAGACTTCATTTAAATGGTTTTCAGAAAAATGTTTTATTAGCTTATCACTCCTTTTTATCCAGCCTCTTCTAACAAAAGACATTACAAGAAAATTGTTAACCTACAGTTATTCACTATGTTCAGCAGAATAATTCACTGTATGTTCAGACAAAGGTTTTCAACTTGTATAAATATGAACAAAGCTGGAAGTAATCAAGTAAATTAAAGGGGCAAAAAAAAGTCTCTCAGATAATATACTTACCCTGAAAGAACAGCAGTAATTAATAGCATCCTGCCTGCATAGGAATTTCAGTGCCTTGAAATTTCAGGAGCATGTGTCTACCAAGTCTGAAAAGAAACCCTATTCAGCAGAAGCAAAGAAAATGTAAAAAAACACAAAAAGGCTTCATGGTGCAGTTCTATGTGGTGGATTTGACTGGAAAGGTCACCTTTTCCTCAAGAGTGACTGTAAGAAATGCTCAAAAGAGGGTGAAAACATTATTGTATGGTTAATATAATGCCTTTTCCCCTACAAGCTTCAGCACATTTTTGAAACGGAAGGTTGTAATCAAATGTAGAGAAGAGAACAATGCTTGCCCATACATTAGGAACATGCAAGAAAATACTGCAGCATCATATAAATTCACTCAAAGTTTGCATAACCTCAACAGGCATCTCGTGAGTCCTTTCGGCAAGTGGGCACCTTATCACCCCTTGTGCTGAAAAAGAGGCTCAAAGTAGGAACTCCATCACATGGCAGATCTGACAGAGTACAAGAAGCATTTGGACAATACTCTCAGGCACATGGTGTGACTTTTGGGGCTGTCCTGAGCAGGGTGAAGAGCTGGACTCAGTGATCCTTGTGGGTGCCTTCCAACTCGGCATATTCTGTGATTTTGTGAAAACATTTTAAATACCTGTTCAGGTGAACCTTCATGCATACACTGATCAGAATGTGTCCTTCTCTTTAGTAACTTACTATTAAGATAGATATTGCTCAAATTCAGTTTGAATGAGTTATAATCTCTAAATGCTGCCAGCTACATTTGGAAATAAAGTTTGCACACGCTGTCATTAGCTATAGCTTGACAAGTCTGCTTAATGCTTCTACCAAGAGACACGCGTTGTGAACAGTTGCCCATCTTTGTAGTTTACCTGTATCATAACAAATAACAAAACTCAGGTGTATAGGCTGCTCACATTTCAAAATAGCCAGTACACCCCCAGAAGCGCAGAGATGAGTTTTGAGAGGGAGGCTACTGTATCATAGGAACCTGTGAAACTGCCAGCTGGTCTTAGAGTAAAGCCCTGAATGCCTACCAAGAGAACATTAATCTATATAACCAAGACGGCAATGTAGGTTCTTCTCTTTTACATCGTCACAAGATGTTTTCACTTCTTTAGTAGCTAATGAAAGATGATGTCTTTAATTTTTTACCTTTAATAATTTTAACTATCAGCTACCTTTAGATGTAGAAGATTTCTCTGACATTCAAATGCATTACAAGCTTGAACTGACATTGTTATTCATAGGTATCATTACATCTCAGTATAAACTGCAGGGGGTAAACAGGAGAGTTTGATGAGTCTTAAATTTTGTTGCATATGTGTGGATACTTTTGGAGAAAGAAGAGAGAAGCTGCATTATTTTGACTGGGGAAACACTTTTTTTTCTTCTTCATTTCTGCTTCAAATTGGCTTCTCCAGCTCAGATACTCGGAGTGTGCTAAGAAATTTTCCATTACTATCTGCCATCAGAGATGTTCCAGCTTATTTGTAGTCAAACAGACTAGTATTTATTTTCTGAGGAAAAAACAGAAGTTTAATATCTCTAAAGTATGCATATCTTTAAAATATGTGTGTGAATTACTGGTAGAATTACAGTAAACAATACAGAAAAAAATGCTGCAGTGGCTTATGTTTTTAGACATATGCCAAAACAAGAGTTGTATTAACAATCTCAACCTGATATTAGTCCTGGGATCCAAGAGCTCTATCCCACTCTCACTCCCATCTCTTCACTCAGCCTAACAGCAGATTGCTGCTCCCATCTTCATCTGTCTTGGTATTAACTTTGATTTATCACCCACAACTGGTGAGCCTACCGTGAGTAATGGTGTAAGAAATGATTAATGCAGTAAGGCCCTAGGAAGTAATTGCATTGAAAAGGCCTGCCTGTACTTTTTAGCTTTATAAGAAAAGACTATACATTTCATTGCTACTCAGTAATGAGCTGATGTGTATGTTACATGAAAGACCTCTTCTCACTATGCCATGTTCTTATTTTATTTAGAATATCCTTTGCAAAAAGAATATGACATCAAAACAATAATTTCATTAAGATATTAAAGCTTAAACACTTAGAAGATAGAACAGAATATCTCATAAAATATGAGACATTCTCTCATATTTTGGAATTTATTTTTTTTCCCAAATTTAGGGTGTGTAAATTTTCAGTCAATAAAGAGCACTGTTATAACAGTGTATTAACATCAGTTTGGACATCAGAATTAATCTGTTATTAGACTGGTACATAAGGCACATATAGAACCAGGAATTGCACTGTGGCCTCTTCTCTTAGATGAAGAATTCGGGCTTTTCAACATAATGCTAAGGTGGGGTGAGACTATTGTCTTTCAAACCAAAATAATTACAAGAAATCAAATAGTAGTGCTTCCACTGACTAGTGAAACTAGCCAACATTAATTTAAAACTTCTTTCTTATTTAGTCTTGGCCATTACATGATGTCAACAGCTCACTGGAATATTACCATGACCACATAAAATGTCTGCGTACCTGTCATGCTTCCTTTTGTATTTTGTGCTAAGCACAGCTGAATGAATTCCTTGAAGCTGGGATTACAGGTACTTGTACAAGATCTTACGTTACAGGACCTTTTTTGAACTGAGCTTTTGGGGATTATCATAGTAAAATTAAGTAAATTAATTTCTATACTTTACAGATGCGGTTGGCAGAGATGATAGTACAGGGGAATGTTGTCTATTCCAAAGTAAAAAATGCTCACAGAGATTTTATTTTTCTTTTTTCTTAAAAAACCTCTCAACTTCCACATAGATATGAAACTGTAAATTACTCCACCAAAATATCCTTGACTTTGGTTTCAGTATTTGGTTTCTGCAGCCACTGTTTTGTGGGCCACTGAAAGGCTATGGATGAGGAGTCTGAGGTAGTTTGGAAGATCATTCTCAATATCACAACTAATTAAACAGATAATTAACAAAAGAAAAAGCTAACCATAGGCACTCCAGTTACATTTCTCATCTGTGCTGAATTTTCTCTCATGCTGTAAAATATAATTATAGAATCATACTGCTACTTTATATTATTATGGCAAACATACTGTAAGGAAGCTAAAATTGTGAAGTTTCAATATATAAGACTGAGATTACATTCTGATGGGGAATTTTCACTTCTCCAAAAATGCAAATTTTGTGAGCACGGAAAAAACCACAAACCACCACACATTTACTTTCAAAGTCAAACTAATGCAACTTTGTGCGTGTAATAAATAAAAAAAATGTAAATAGCCTAAAAATTGTAATTGAGATAAACAAGGAAAAATATTTATACAGAACTATATTCCTGACTATGGACTTGTTGCTTGTCTTTTTCTTCCCTTTCCAGTTTTCAGTGCTCAGAGTCTCAGTGAGCTCTTTCAGGGGAGATAAGGTGTATGTGCAAACACACAGGTGCCAGTAGGAGGCACAGAATTTTCTAAATTTTGCAGTGCAATTCTACCTATGACAAAGACTCACATCTTGGCACCTGGGAGCAGCTGAAAACAGGTAGGAAAGCTTTAACAAAGGGGACCTGTAAGGTACAGAAACAATCCAAAGGTTCAGTCCCTCAAGCAAATTTGTCTTAGGCATTAAAATAACAATGTAGATGCTCCCCTTCCACAGTCATAAACTATTGCATAGGACCCACGTGTCACAGAAAGCAGAAATCTGTAAAAAAAGTAATAGTTCCACTCCAGCCTGTAGAAATTAAAAAAGAAAAGGCTATCGTAAAAAGCAATCCTGCTGGCACCATCAAGGCACATCATCAAGAAAGTCAGTTATATATTACATATTTATTAGCTACCCAAAATGTTATAAGTATTTTACTGGTGAAGGCAATGCACTATCAATTAAACGTTTCTACTGAACTCAGCATAGTCACACTTTGATAAAATCATCTAATTTTCAATTTTCTTTGCTCCTTCTTTATTTTTCACTGACTTTAGATAAGGGGAAAATAGATTTGCAAGAGCACATTATAAACAAGACATGAAAGCTGTGAAGGGCAGGAATACCCTCACCCCAAGTCCTCGATGTGGGTGCTTGCTCTCGAGGGCAACAAGTCCTTCCTAGCACAAGAAAAGGCTTCGTGCATAGTGGGTCAAGGGATGCCAGCAGAGATAGGGGTGTGGATGACTGGTTTTGGGGAGAGGTAAACACAGACGGGAGAAAAAGGGAACACACAGGCTTATCACCCATATTGGGCTTTGAATTCAAAGTGTGCTTTAGCAACTCAACGCGGCTTTCCAGGCCGTGAACTTCTGCAGGAGTTTCCCCTGCCATAGACTATTCAGACTTTCCAAATTAGGCACTGTTTCTGTTTGGTATAAAAACCTAGGTATAGGATGACAATGCTAATGACACATACAAGTATTGACATTTTTCTAGGAAGTGAACATTTTGCTGAAAAAAGAGGGCTAAAGAAAAACATAATAAATATACACTTGTAAGGCCAAAAATTGAAAGTAGTGTACTGGGATCACTGCTAAATTTGTGGTTTAAGATCAGACAATTAAAAAAAAATAAAATGCAAGAGGTCGTGAAAATTATTCAAAAATTATTCAACATAAGGTGAAGAATTAAAATGCTTTAATCATGCTCCTATGATTGTGTGTCATTATTGGGCAGAGTTAAAGTAATTTCTCTTCATGAAGCAATCTAACATATTAAATTAAAGGTTGAAAAAAATCTGAATAATTCGGTGTTTATTTGGGAGACATTTACATCCAGGTTTGGGGGTGGGATTTTTTTCCTATTTAAAGCCTATTACTAACCACCTTCACATTTGTCTGAAAAATATATTTGCTGTCACATTATTTTTTAATATATTTGCATTCAAATGATGTTATGCTTTAAAATAAGTTCAGAATATACACACCTAACATATGGACATACATATCTATACCCTTCCACACACCTCTGAATGCTATTGAAGATTGTGGGGTGTGGCTACTGTCTATATTAAGTAGTTTTATCCTTACACATCCAACTAGCTTTAACATTCCCGGGTAAAGCACTAAAACAATTGGCTGAGTCATTCTCTTTATCAGCTATAAGGAAATGTTCTGTTATGCTAAAACCCGCAAATATTCTGCCTTTGAAAGACCACTTGTTTGTTACTTTTCCTGTAACCAACCCAGTCTTCGTTACTCTGGTAGTGAGATACTACATTCCTACACAAAGGGTCAACCTGTGCCCAATGTTCTAAAACAGTTTGTTGTTTGCCTTTTAACTCATCTATTTGCTTAATTTCCATGTTTATCACTTTATTGTTTGTGTTTAAACACAAATTCTCATTGCAAGGAAGTATCTGCCATTCATTACATTACCACCACCAACTTTCAAGCACCGTATT
This sequence comes from Chiroxiphia lanceolata, assembly GCF_009829145.1. Lineage (NCBI taxonomy): Eukaryota > Metazoa > Chordata > Aves > Passeriformes > Pipridae > Chiroxiphia > Chiroxiphia lanceolata. Next base: position 20,202,995 of record NC_045638.1, on the reverse strand, counting down.
ATCTAACAACGAAGGGTCAATCAAGAGGCCATTACAATATGCCAATTTGGAGCTTAAACATGGACTCTTAAAATCTGTTATCTGAACTGTTTGGACCAGAACCGTGGAAAAGTACGACAGTACCTTTTACTTAATTCCTAGTCTGACTTCCCTGGAAATCAGAGTCACAAGAACAAAGATAATAATGTTGTACTATTCACAATTTTGTTTAATTCTTTTGTTCTTCCGGAATAGATTAGGCCTTCAACACCATCATTTCCAATTAAATTGAAGGAAATAAATAGTATGTGAAAGGCTTGCCAACTGTTAAATTTGTGAAAGTAAGTTTTGAAAAACTATGGCATATATTACCTAAAGGAACTTAGGCAGAAAAAATAAAAACAACCTCACAGTATCTAGAACTAATGTAAAATCATAGTTTATTATCCACAGTCATATCCATGAGTGACTTCAAAATGTTTCTAAAATAAAAAAAACCACACAACTCCTGCCATAAAAGACTAACATTGGTATTCGGTATTAACACTTTCTATTATCCTTCTAAACTCTGACAAAGAATACAAAGCAGAGGAAACAGACATTTGAGATAACACTAAACTAAACAGACAACATTCTAAAGTTTACCTTCATAATTATATGTCAGTGTAATTAAATAAGTGTAGCTGGAAAACAGTTGTAGTCAAATACTTTATTCCTATGTCAATCTTCTTCCACGGAACAACTTAAAATTTCTGGATCTTTGTAAATACAGAAGCTCAGGCAGTTAGTTATATTTTTGCATCTGTTGCTGGGTTAAATAATTAAGTAATACCAGATAATATATCAAGCTGCATCTAATCTAATAATAATGAAAGTCCTTGAGTTCTACATTTTGTTAGGTTGTATATAGGGTTTTAACTACATGTTAAACTTGCGTAACTGGTACTATAAAAAGTAACGCTCTCAATCTGTTAAGTAAAATGTAAGGGAAAGTGCCATTTATCTAAATGTTTAATAACACATATCGCTATAACACTAACATACTATGTCTTTACATATCAGTTGGATTTATTTAAAAGAGCTCCTTTAAATATAAAGTTAGTAAAGCTAAGGGTATGCAGAGAAAATATAAATTTAGATGTAAATATATTCAACTACTAAAAAAGATATATGCATGGAATACTAAAAATAGACAGAAAATAAAGTAATTATTGTGTAGCTTATATATATATATGTGGTAGAATATACTTTTACTGACCTACGCATATACATGACACTGTACATATTTACCTAAAACATAGGCATATGTGTATTTCTTCAAATTCAAGATTCTAGATATTCATGAACTTAGACATTACTAAAAATTACCCATATTTCTGTGCTAGACAAACAACTCTACATTCACATAAATACCAACATATTGTATTATGTAACTTAGTATTTATATAAATATAAATAAATAATATTAAATAGAAATAAATAAATACTAATAAATTAGTATGTCCTTTATATACTGATGCAATGTAAATATGGACATAAAATGAATTAAATGTATATAGAAAAATATTTACATGTACAACTATAATATATTTATATGTAAGTCCAAAACCAACCTTCCTGGATTGTCAATCCCACTGTTTGTTAGAATACAGATTTGTAAGTGCTGAATTCTTAGAGAATCACCATATATCAATTAATGACCAAGCTGCCATTACAAAACAATGCCAAATAAAAATAGTTGGAAAGCTTCAACATGTATTTTGCCAGTATATCTGCAAAGGCATTTAAATATTAAAAGTTTTTAATTCGTGAGATATGTAGCAGGGAAGTAGACATATTTTTTCTTTCTATTGTAGCAGCTGTGAATTTGACAAAGTCTCCCACCTTTACACAGTCAAAGTAGATTTATAAGAGTCGAATGCAATCCTCCCTATGTGGAAACAATTTATGACTGTTTTCTAACAAAAAAATTATTTGCGATTAGTTGAATTGACACACCATAGAAAACAGAATCCTTGCATCCTGAATGTAGGAAAAATAGATGTCTATGGATTCTGCCAATAAAACTAGGTGAAAACCACACCAACAAGAAGTTCCCTTTTGTTTCTGGAATTGCTGAGTTCTATTCTGGCTTTATACCATTTAAAAATATGTCTTACCATTTACCTTTCTCTTTTGTTACACCTCTTCATGGCTCTTTGCTAATATTAAATGAGCAATATCTTTCCATTCACACCCCGTAAGTTTGTTCTCCCTCAGATATTCTCTCTTCTTCAAAATAAATCTTATCTATTGGGATTTTTTCCACTTTCATGAGTCTAAATATATCTATAGAACAATGCTAATTTTATAATTTTTCTCTGAAAAAAGAAGACTGTACTTTTAAATTGTCTTTTCATTGCAAAAAGACAAAAGTGACAGAATCAATATCAAAAGTAATTATCTATGAACATTTTCTTATAGGTAATATAGTGCAGTAAGCACAGGCATTAGTTATTTTGATGGTTAAAGTTCTCTTTAGTTGCAAAATTTTTGCAACTAAAAATTATTTTAATTTACATCATAATTTTGACCACTACCTCATAAATGTAGTGTATCACCAGGATATTTCCTGTTCTCTACTTTAGTCATGGTTTATTGTTTTCTCCATTATTTATATGTTTGGCCTTTTTAGCCACCAACGCGCTTGCAACAAACGTGGGTAGAGCCCTTCCCAAATCTTTGTTCGCGAAGCCCAGCCATGATGTGTATGGTCCACTTTAAAAAAAAAACCAAAAAACCCCAAAGTACATCTATAATCACTAAACCAAAATAAGCATAAAGGTATATCCCATGATTGTGTAGCTAAGAAAGAAAGGATTGCTCCTGGAAGAACACAAGCGCCCTCGGTCTCCTCAACCCCAGAGTAAGTTGAGAAACAAAAGCACCTCTCAGAGTTGGGGATGGTTGCTACAGAAAACACTTCCTCATTTTGAGATGTCCACAATTGCTGTTACATTGACTGTTAAACACACTTCAGCATAGACGCCTCTGTTGGACAAGTGTAGAGAACTCCTAATTAAGGAGTTTCATTTTTGCCACAAAAGGAGCTACATTGTAATGGCATCTTTTGTCCTATGCTTAATGAAGGGTGAGATATTGTTTAAACAATTAGCAACACCGTTGCAAGAGAATGTAAGTAATTAGCATAGCTTAACACCCAGAGGAACACCAGTCGCTGTTGTTAGTATCAACAGGGTGTCCATTTAAAAAGAAAAATCACAGGAGTCACTTGAAGTGGTTTAGCTTTTCTTTTTGAAAGATAAAATTAACCACATATTTTTTAATTGATGCACTATACTACTGGCTACCTCATTCTCATTCTTTCAGAATTTTTTTACAAGATTTTAAAGATTTTAAAGACATATCAAAACCCCATGTATATTAAAAAGCCACCGCAGATTTATAGCAAGCAACAACCCATTTTCTCTAGTGGAGATTTTCTGATCTATTTGAACTTTTAGTCTGCAAAAGGTGTGTGTACATTACCTGTAAGTTAACAAAGACTGTCTGCAAGCACATACCTAATGTTATGCTGGCAGAAAGACCAGTGACTCAAGAGGTCATATAACCATTTATGAAGGAAGAGGAGGTCTGAAAGTGAAAAGGGGTCTGAAATTCTCACCTGTCATCTAGCAAACACTGGTGTGATTCAGTATTGTTCTTTGACTTCTTGTTGGGTAAATGCCAATCTACAGAACTGAAAATCTCATTTTCTGAGATTGACTTATAAACCAGAACAAATTGCTGAGACAGAAATCTAATGGGGAAAGGGAAGACGTAGGTTTCAGATTATCTTATGAACAGAGAATGGATGCCGGATCTGGATGGGAAACACCTATCTTACTGTTCCTGGAGTCAGAGCATAAATGTGTCATAATCGCTGGCATAATTGCCGTGACTGATTTCATCACTGGCAGTAGCAACGTGAAATAGGCTGCTTCATGACAAAGACAATAGGAACAGGATTTCACATAGACTAGTAATTGTCTGTGTAAACTTGTTTTATACAGTGTGGGTACAAAGACAGTCCACATCTCAAAAGAAATCATACAGATGATCACAAATGATGTTAGGAGTTGTTGGTATGAGGCAAGAGTTATTTGGCCTAGGACTATGCTAACCATTAAATTAGTACCTTAATTAATCTTCCAGAAAACTGGTGGAAAGTACTTTATTAGACTTCTGCCAGGTTAGCTACACTGGGTAACATCCAATGCAAATGTTATTTGTGTTTCTGAGATGCACCTTCTTAAAGCCTAAGCAAAGACGCTTTTTTGAACAGGCATCTTTGCATAGAAAAGCAACAGACTGTGCAAAAATACCCTCATCTTCTTCACAGCTATCTGCAATATGGAGTCAAAGACATCAAGAGAGAAGACATGATTTTTAAAGTCTTCTTTCAAGACTCGCATTGTCTATGTACATCAGCACTAAGAAACATTTACTATTTTTTTACATCCAAAAAATATACTTATCCAGTATTTAATGTTGAAGGTATTTCATGTTAAGTAGTCTATTCCTACTGGTATAACATAGATAAACCATACACTGTTATCTTACTAAATAGTAGCACCTGTTAAGGATGTAAACCCACTGGATTATTAAAAAGCACTGTAAATCCATGCATCTTCGATTCATGTTTATAGCTCATGCTCAACATTATCAATGGATAAACTATTAAAATAATAGATCAGGTTAGAAAAAGAAGAAAGCAAAAATAACAACTCCTCCTTAGTAAATCTAACATCTTTAAGAGATGAAAGTAAGCTCCTGGGTCCAGGTAGAGAAGTGTCTTTCATTATGTTAATATAATCATAGAATATGATCTGCATGTTTGCATATTCATAAAGGCAAAAACCCCACACAGAATGTGTATGTAGATTTCATCTGCAATCACCTGAAGTTATCACAGACGTGTGTGCAGCCACACATTTTTATCTGAAAGGATTTAATTTAGTTAAATCTATTAATTCAGTTTCTTTTCCACCTTCAAAATTCTGTGTGAGAAGCCTGGCAGATAAGCTTTACTCTCCGTGCTTGTGATTTCTTGATTGCAGTCCATTTTTGAAAAAATCCCACTGCATACAGGCACGCACAGACTGTCTGGAGGGATTGGGTGGAGGTAAGTGTGGGATGCCTAATTCCTACCTTGGCTCTGCAGCAGGACAGGAATTGGAACGAGAGAAATGTACACCCAGGTGGATGGGAGGTCACTCACCTTGGCCTCAATATTCAGCAGGAGCTCTGACTCTGCCAGCAGCCCTGAGAGCCTCGAGAGAACCCTGAGACCTGGCTGCCCACTGCTACCTCACCCAGGGCCCTGTGCAGGGCCAGGCTGTCAGAGACTTCCAGCTACCTGGCAGGAGATGTGCCAGAAGTTTGCCAAACTGTGGGAATGCAACAAGCTCAGAAACAATTCTGGTTTTGTTTTCAGGACTGCGCTGCCTGCGAGGCTGGTGGGAGGCAGCACGGGAAGAGCGGACCCAGCATTCGGTTTCCCTGGCTGGACAGGCAGCTGGCATCCTTGAAGCCAGTACAGATAAATGCATCTCCTGTTAGTGGTGATGTGAAGGGTTTTTCACAATGAAAGCAACTTAATGAAAAATAATCAACAGCAAAGAATGCCTGACATTTCAATCAATGCCTGTGTATGTGCAGTCAGCACTGTACCTTGCCAACTACCAGGAATAAAGCTGCAGGTACATAGGGAAATTCACTTAAAGAGTAGTATATACTACATATTCCTTATGACAGCTTTAGAGAAATCAAAGCACAACTGAGGAATTTTTCTTAAAGTGAAATCTGACACATTTTAAATGGTGATGAGCAAACACACATACAGATGTGTGTTTGTATCTCGTCTGATTAGAGAGCGCACATCCACCTTTCCCAACCCCTGCCCGAATAAGGAATTTAGCATGCAACTGAAGGCTACTTTCCTTCCCAACCACACACTGCTTGGCTAGGAAAGCTGATAGGTAGCACTGACCTTTAGCTTGTCATAACGGTCACTTAAAGCTGCCACCTGATGGTCACGGTGTCGCCCGACCAGTTTACACAAGGCACAAATCAACTGGTCATCAGTCACGCAGTACATGTTAACTTTCTCATCCTCATGCTCCAAGCACATTAATCCCCTGATGTGGGAGTCCGGGATGGGCTCAATGAGACGGTGGCCAGTGAACGGCTTCTTATTGGGGTGAGTGGCTTTCAGGCACTCCTCGCAGTAGGACACCTCACAGGTAACACAGGTTTTCACTGCCTCCTGGGCAGGGTCTTGGTCGCAGAACTGGCAGAGGACCTTCTCGCAGGACGACATGCTGTTGTTATCAAAAGCCCGCTCCCGGCGGGTCTCGCTGGGGGAATTGGGCCCGCTGACCGAGGCTTTCTGAAACCTGTCGATGATGTTCTGCAGGGTGACGTTACGCTTGAGCCTGTCTAGACCGCGCTGGCTGAGGGTGATGACATAGCGGCAGGTCGGGCACTGGAAGGCGGTGATAGACTCCACTGGCTCGTTGGTGGCGCAGTGGGAGACCAGGATGCGGTGTGCGCAGTTGAAGCAGAGGCTGTGAGCGCAAGGCAGCAGCAGCGGGTCTTCAAACAGCTCCAGACAGATAGGGCAGGTCAGTTCTGACTCCAGTGTTTCCATCTTCAGGCAAAGCTTTCCTGTGGCGTCAGCGAAATCCAGGGAAGCTGATCAGCTATCTGGAAACACACGTAAAATTCGATTAAGCGAGAGAAAACATGAGGGGTCAGCCATGGGGGGTTGTCAACTTTCGCCACTGCTCCCTGGTCAACCCACCACGCCGGGCGGGAGAGCAATCAAAAGTTTTGAACCTGCACATGAACATATCAAGGTATTTAAAACTGGACTGTTTTATTTCCCACCCTCCCTTTTCACTTAAGAATGAAAAAACCCCAAGCCGCCTTCATTTTTTTTCCTTTTCCCTTTCTCTCTCATGCAATCAAGGAAAATAGCAGATGTTTCTGTGCATTATTAAAACCTAAAATGATGGTCTTCAAACAGCCTATGACAGCAAAATTAGATTTCTTCTGCAGATGCTGCTTTTGGCTTCACTCATCTATTACCAAAACTTTTTTAAATAAACACTTCATCTTTGTGCAAGGATTAGTCCAGAGTATTATAATTGATAAATTTGTAATCTCTATTACCATTAACAAAGTTATTTTATCAGATTGAAATTTTCATTTGCTACTATAGAAATAGCATGGAATTCAGAGTACATGTCCGTGTTTACTTGTTTAAATATATATATGAATATATACAAAAGGAATAATGCTTCTAGGGAAGTATGTGCTAGTTTACATATAATATGTATGATATATATCATATACTAATCTATTCCTATGTATTTCAAGAACATACACAGCTGTATTTATATGTACCTGTAATTTTGTGCATACATACCTGTATACATATGCCAAAAATATATCACATACATGTTTGTAGTAAGATAAACATAGCTAGGGGAGCGCACAGTGTCATAACTGAAATGCCTAAAGGAAGGTGAATTAAGTAGATGGCAAAAGGTAGTTTAGCCCAAATTTCTAACCTCTAGTACAAGAAGGGTCTCTAGAGAGTAAGACAGTAAAGTGCAGTGAGATAGTGCATTGTGTGATTTGCTAGGAGGAGTTTGTGTGTGTGAGCGTGTAAGCATCACTTTTTTTGTGAATACTCTCTACTGCTAAAACACGTGAACTACCGCCTGCTTTAGTGAACTTACTAAACATCTGAAGTGGATTTGGATTAAAATCAATGATTTTTCAATGGAGGGCATGGGATTTTCTAGAGAAGGTAGCAGTACACCCCCATCAGAGATCAACTAAAACTTCATTTTGCTTCCCTTCCTGTGCTCAGTGTTACAGAGCGTGGTTTTGAAAGAGTCGCCCTACGCAGCTCTCCCTGCCTAAGCTCCTGTCAAGAGCCTGTCGCTGCCGCAAGCAGACAGGTCAGTGAAGCAGAAGCAAAAGCTATGCTTCACACTCACAGAGCTGTACCTCTTCACAGTACAATGTATTTAAGCTTTGTTGCTCATAACTGAGGACGGCTTCAGATGGCACAGCTGCATCGTCTTTACACTGTAAAGTCATTGTTCAGTTGTGTGAACTCTTGACTCCTCCCCTGACCAGGGAAAAGGACAGAAGGACCAGAATCCCCCACAAACAAACCTTGATTCATTAAGGGTGAGAAGAGCTCAGGGCTCATTAGCAGCCTTGGGAACCAAGCATGCTTGAACCTTCTGTACTTCATGACAATTAGTGTGGGGAGCGTGGTGGCAGTGACAGGAATGCTACCTATAACCCCAATACGAAACACAGCAAAAAGGAAAGTTCAGCAAACAGAGGCAAGGTTCAGACTGCCCATCAGTATTTAGTCCTCCTTGCTGTGTGAGAAGAGCAGCAAGGCGTCTGTTCCAGAGGTATGTTTAGAAATTAGGATACTTTGCCTCTTTGCACTAATGCGTCCTTTTATTCTGCCAAGAAATTTGAGCATTTAAAAAACGCACTGACCCTGTCATAAAATTTGCTTTTCTGTATCTTCTGTGATGCTGATCTTTCTTGAAATAAAGCTGTTTGCCAAAGACTAATTCATTTATAACTATCCATCAGCTGCCATAATTGCACGGTGCATCTGGTCAAAATTAAACGTCTGGCAATTTAATACAAGCAGGAAGACAACTCCCCTCTCAGTCACAGCCACACAGCATAGAAGAGATGAAAGCCTTTTCTGCAAATGAAGACCAGTTTGTCTTTCCTCCTCTTCACTCTCTGTCTCACAGGAGTCCCAGAAGATCAAAATCTCATTCACATTGTTTGAATCCATTCCACACCACAACTGTCTACCTCATCATCCACTTATCCTGCAGGCTGAATGCTGCGCTGGAGAAGGGGATTCAGAGTTGGCAAGAGACAATGTTCAAAAAGACAAACTAATAATTGCTCATCTATTAGCATGCCTGTGAAAACCTCTGAGCCTTTTAGGTTGGTTTCTTAGGACCATGTTCAGTGTACAGGCTTTCTTGCATGCTAATCTTTCTGTACAAAATTCCTCCAGCTTCTTTTTGTGCCAAACAGTTTCATTCATTCAGTTTCCTTCTTAAAGCACTTTTTTTAACCAAAGGCATTTTTATGGTACTCATATAAAAGAGAGGTACAGATAAACAGCTAGAAGCAGCAAAAAAACATTTGCATCATTGCCTCGTGGAGAGATGTTTGCATCACCATCAGGGCTCTACACAAATACCACCATCTCAACTGATGACTAATTCTGATCTATCTGACCTGAATGAGCAGCAGCTCAGCCCTAACTAATGCTATTCAGCATGAGAAAGGGTGCCAAAATCTGATCTCAGACTGTAAATGTCTTGGAATAAGAGCCTATCTTCCAGGGTAATCAAAGCCGAGCACACTGATAGAAACCAAAAAATTACATTTCCCCTGTTTTCTTTTGCAGCTGCAAATAAGTCAAAACATACTACATCTGGGATTGTATAATGAATCCTTTGAGAGTCACTGAAGAGGGGCTGCATTTTCTGGGCAATCCAATGAGTACTCTTTAAAGCCACTACAATTCTACTTTCACTTTTAGATTGGTGTCTAAAGTACAGATCAGTGTGCTGATGATCCAGCTTTAAAATCTTTCAAACTCACTGGCCCTTGCCTTAAGGTTTCATGTTGAGGTTATTTTTTTTTTTCGTTGAGAATAGTAAAGAATCTGTAGCCACAGAAAACTGAAAGACTAGGCAGAAGTACAATAGGCATGGTTTATGTATCCACATGGTTGTATTCCATATTCAACATAGCTCAAAAATTGAAAGCCACATAGACAGCCTCCAGACACAGAAAGGAAAGAAGGAATTTCAAGTACATCATTTCCTATTTGCAGAAATATGGCATTACTGGCAGAAAATTATACTATTACCAAAATGTCACTGAAATTACAAATACTATTTTCCTACTCACAGAAGGTATTTTTAAAAACATATATCAAAATAAAAGATTGTCAAACAAGTGTTAGTTAAAAATCAAAAATATACTTAAGTAACTTCGAATTTGTGACATCTCACCAGGCACATAATGATTAGTTATGTAGAATGCTGTAAACATGCAGTAATTGAAATCCTACTATCAATGTAGTTCATGGCAAGACTTCTACTAACACTAGTGGAATTAGCATCTCTGTACCTCTGGTTATAAGCACGCTGTATTTTGCAGGTGGTATTAATGCCTTCGTTCGCACAGAAGCACACACAAAAGTTTTCAGAAGTAGAGAAATGGGCGAGAAATTAAAACAAAAGCTGAATTACAGAAATTTCAGTATGCTAAATACCAGTAGAGCTGAATAGATAAAAAAACTGTTTCATAACTAGAAGCAATGCTATGCTGCAAAAAGGTTGTATTACGCTTTCCATTTACTTTATACTCAAAAAATTGCAAATCAGAGATACTGCCAAAAGTCCAGAAGACTGTTAGCATGGAACTTAATGACACCCTAGTAATCAAAGACCAAAACCACATTTCCTAAGGAGGACATCATGCCAGGGCTCATCATTCTTTGAAACATTTCTATCTGTAGCAAAATTTGGCAATTTGGTGGCAGTGAAATCAGCCCATGAAGGCTGACTCCTGATTTTTCATTGCTGGGAGTGCCAGTGTTGTGGATGGTTCCTATGTTTTAAGTACAGAAAGCAGTACATAGAAGCAGTAGGATAAACATACCAGGAAGTATTGGTGAGGGGAGACTTCCATGAACCAGAGCTGTAAGCACTTCCTTGCAGGGAGCAACACAGCCCTATATTCTGAAGAAATCACCTGACCTTGGAAAGATGCTGCAAAGCACACACTGCTACACAGAGCTGTTCTCACAGCCAATACCTGTACACGTCTCCTGTAGCACTAGGCTAGCACTCTTTCTGCACCCATATGCCAGCCAAAAAATTGCAATTCATGTCCAAAACAATTATCCTGCTAACCTCCTAAGGAAAAAGCCAAACATCCACTAGGAATACAATATGACCTGGTAATGTCATAGTAATAAAATACTTGAAGATTAACACCATTCTTTAAAGTTGGATCTGACACTGCAACCTAACTAGTAATGGACACTTCAACCTAACTAGTAATGCTCACCAGAGAAGTGACTGGTGACCTGACAAGGTCTTTACATTTATCTGGTTTTCACTGGCATTAATTAGATGATCAATGTTGACAATTCTTTAAATTTCTTGTATTAACAAAGTAATTGCAGTGTGATATTGTCAAAGAACATTTTTCACCCTAACCTAGCACAATTAATCTGGAATATGGTATTTCTGAAGTGTTAATGTAATGTCTGAAGTAAAATGCCTAAAATATTGTATTGGGTTTGTGTGGAAGGGTTTTGGTAGCTGGGGGGCTACAGAGGTGTCTTCTGTGAGAAGCTTCCCTAACATCTGTCAGAGCCAATGCCAGCCATCTACAAGAACAACCCACTGCTGGCCAAGGCAAAGCCCAGCAGCAACAGTGGTAGCATTTCTGGGATAACAGTCAGGAAGGGGAAAAAACGCTACTGCACGGAAGCAATCGCAGCTAGAGAAGAGGGGACTGAGAATATGTGAGAGAAACAGCTCTGCAGACAAGGACAGTGAATAAGGAGAGGAAGGAGGTGCTCCAGGTGCAGATTTCCCTGCAACCCATGATGAAGACCATGGTGAGGCAGGCTGTCTCCCTACAGTCTGCAGAGATTCATAGCAAAGCAGATATCCACCTGCAGCCCTTGTGGCCATGCCAGAGCATGTGAATGCCCAAAGGAGGCTGTGACCCTGTAGGAAACCCACACTGGAGTAGGTTTGTGACAGGACTTGTGACCCTGTGGGGGACCCACGCTGGAGGAGCCTTGTTCTTGAAGGACTGTACTCTCTGGAAGAGACCCATGCTAGAGCAGTTTGTGAAGAACTGCACCCCATGGGAAGGACTCATTGCAGAAGTTCAGAGAGGACTGTTTCCCATGAGAAGGACCCCATGCCAGAACAGGAGAAGAGTGTGAGGAGTCCTTCCCCTGAGGAGGAAAGAGTGGCAGAAACAATGCGTGATGAACTCACTGCAACCTCCATTCCCCATCCTCCAGCACTGCCGAGGGGGAGAAGGCAGAAAAATCAGGAGTGAAATTAAGCCTGGGAAGAAGGGTGGGGGGGACGGGGGACAAAGTATTATATTTGTCATTACCCCATTCTGATTTGATGAGGAAATTAATTTAATTTTTTACCTAAGTCAAGTCTCTTTTGCCATAATGGTAACTGGTGAGTGATCTCTCTCTGTCCTTATCCTGATCCATGAGCCTTTTGTTATATTTTTTCTCTCCTGCCCAGCTGAGTAGGGATGTGACAGAGGTGCTTTGGTGGCACTTGATGTCCATCCAGGATCAACTTACCAAAAATATAAAACCACACTTAAAAATATATGTGCCAAAAATTCTACTATATTAAGATTTTTGTCAGCAAAACACTACAGAATTCTCCCCACACTGAATAAATCCCCCACTATTACAATAAAACTAGCAGGCAATGTTTTAACATGCCACACATTGCCTCCTGATCCTTTTCTATTACAGCTGATCCTGCAATTTTCAGAGCATGTGAGAACACAGTCTACCAGGAGTGGAAAACAAATGAAAGAAAATGTCCTACAAAACTTCATTTTCCACTCTTGTAAAGGTGGAGCTCATGGCATGAATTAAAGTTGTTTCAGTTAATTTTTAAATTGTAGTGAACTACCTGTCATTGTAGAAAGAAACAGAGTTGTAGGCCATTCTGGAAATTGCAAGCATCTTACTAAAGAAAGAGCACTGGGTAAAAGAGTTGGACATGTGACATGTTCCAAAATTCCTTGAAAAATCTCTGGTAAAATCAGAGTTTGTCATGGTTTGATGAATTATGACCAAAATCTACCCAAGTAGGTTGGAATAGCATTTTTCCTGTTAATGTTTTCTAACAATTTAGGCTACTATGGAATGCCTGCTACAGCAAGGCCATTTCAGCCCTGGTCCTCCAAACTCATACATAGGAACATTAATAAATGGACACAAGACCACAGGCTGAGCTAAACATCAAACACTTGAAGATTAAGTATATTTGTAGAAAACACTAGCCAACTTTTTTGGATAGAAAATAAAATTTATTGAACTGCCCTTATATGAATATGAAAAGAAATTTAATACAAAATATAAACATGTACATATGAAATGCAATAAAATGTTTTGTGTGTGCGTGTGTACGTCCATGTATGTATCCTAGGTTTATAGTACAAGGGGAATTACAGTCAACACACACACACACACACACACACACTATTCCTCAATAAACTATGGAGTGCTTAGGCAGGTTGCTAACATTTGTACAAAGCTGCAGTTTTTGAAATGTTTATTAACATTTAACATAAATGTTTACTAACATTCATACATAGCTGCAGTTTTTGAAATGGTAACATTTTTCTGTTAAGTGCACCACTAAAGGAAAATTTTAAATTTACGTACTTGTCATAAAACCTGCAATGGGCTATCAAAAAAAACAAACAAGCTTTCAATTTCTTCTGTTAACTCTGAAAAAAAAATAAAAGAAGAAGAAGAAGAAGGAAATATTATTCTTCTTGCCATTTTCTATGCTGTTCAAGGATACACAAAAAATTGTCTTGGGAACAACTTTTCCTTCCAACGAGTGAATGTGATTGTTCAATATTCCATTTAATGAACATTTCAAATGTGAATAATCCAATGAACTGCTTCATACCTCAGGTTGTCCCAAGTCCATTACAGATTTTACCTTTTGCAGCACAGACACTGAAGTCTGTGAGTAGTCATGATGCTAGTAATCACCAGTAGCACAATCAGTGATATATTTATGTAAATAGTGTAGTTTGTGTTAGTAGAGTAAAAAAACTAATAACCAAACCTCAGATTTTTTTCTTTAGAAATGTCTGATGAAAACTTCTATAACACTAAAGAAAGCAAGCTGCATACAACCTGAAGCAAGCAATTACATATTTTCCCACTGGTTTTTCTCAAAGCAGTGAAAATTAATAAATATTCAAAGGATAGTGTCTGTTCAACAGCTCCTGATATGCGAAAACAAATGTTCAGCATGAAAGAAAATTACTAGTTCATCGTATTCATACATTTCTATTGACAGAAGAATGATGCCTTGTCCAGAAGTTACATGCAGTGTTTCCATGATGTTGAGATAGTTGTTTATAATATTTAAGCGATATCAATACAGCAAAAGCGCATCTGCTATGCTGTTTGCAGTGCTATAAAGCCTCAACAGTATCCCTCTCTGGTTGAAACATATGGTAGTAGGAGAATATTTTTTCAAAAAGCTGAATCCTGTTATGTTATTCACTGAGACAAGAACACCTCACAGAATTAAGGTCTTTGGCACAACATCACATATTCCTTCTCGTGGGAGCTAAAACAATAACTAAGGCTCAAAAGCTAACAGACTAGAAAAAAAAAAGATCATGTCCTGTAAATCCCAAAGTAATCAAGAAATTGCTGATTTAATATTATCTACAGTAATATATTAAGTACAATATTACACATCTGCACATAAACCTATACTACTATACACTTGGAATGCATTTTGACCTTCAATTTTTTATATTCTTGCAACTCCTGTAGCTTTACATTCTTTAGATACAAGATTTAATATTTCCTCAAAATTCTTTAGGGGAAGAAAAGCAATGGATTGTTTAATCTTTAACACATGTGAATCAGCATAGGTCTACTGGCGTCAGCAGTGACCTCCTATTAAATTTATGGCTAAAAGTCTGTTCTAAAAACCTCTTCAACTAAATTCACACTCTTCGTTTGAGAAACTGGTATTTATTCTGGGGTATATCATAGCTATATATGAAAAAGTGTAGAGGCATCGGGTTCACATCTCGGTCTGAATGGGAAACAACAACTGGAGCAACCTCAAAAGGTTACCAAAAGGGACAAATTGCTATATACCACACCATTTTTTTTCTCACTCATTTCAAGCTAAGAGACTCCTAGATGATAGATGCCACTCTGCAGCAAAAGGAAGGTAAAATAATTTTACTCACCCAAACCCACCAGTTTTCATAGGGCTTTGGTTGCACAGTAGAGGTGGAAATCTCTCACACTTCTCCAGCTGAGAATTTTACTTCTGTAATGCCTTAGGTGACATGGTACACTCTGATCTTTAGCACAGATGATACAGCAACAGAAATACCCTATTTGTTCCAGCACATTCCTTCCAGTTACATGTGTTCACACACATGGATACGTAATGCAGTGCAGGTTGGAAACACTGAGGCCATTAAGCTACAGAAAATTTTCAGGAGATCTTAGAGTGGCTGAAAGAAATTACTGCATTCTCTTTCCACCAAGTTGTTCTATGAATTCCTTCCCCACAGTTAAGTAAAAGGAATTGTTAATACTACTTTAATTCATAATCATTGCCTCCACCTAGATAAAGACATTATAAGTTCACAAGGAAGAACACCAGGGTCTGCTTTCTTATCAAGAAGAGCAGCTAAAATAATGGCAAGAAATGTCCCAGGAACTGTTACAGGTATGAGGGTGTGACTTTGCCCACCACACAGCACTTTTAAACTACCTGCAAGATGTATTTTTTATGAACTAAAGCTCCTTGTATTTACAATCACATTACAAGACACATAGCACTAACCTCTCACTGTCCTGTTCTGTGGTCCTCATACGTGAACATTAAAAAAGTCTATTAAAGATTTTTTACTTTTTTAAAAGAACAAACACATTTTCTCAGAGTTATATTCTTCAGATTTGCAGAAAATACCAAGAGATTCTAGAGACTGCAAAAAACCCACACAGTTTAACACTGAAGAGCTCCTTCTAATTTATGGCTGCTATACCCTCAGTACACTGAACTCCCTAAGACCAATGGTGTATTTAAAAATCAAGATTTTAATCAGGTCATTAGAAGGGGAAATTAGCTGTGAACCCCTGGAAGGTGGAGGATAAGGAACAAATTATACCTGTGCTCTGAAGGTTATCTGTTTTAGACCTCAGACAAAAACCTCTGCCACTGATGGAAACACTCAGCTCAGGCTTCCTGGGCCCAGGAATAATAAAATGGAAACCAGCAGGACTACTCCTCCATTTGGAAGCAGAATCCCCACATGGGCCCTCACCAGACCTTGAGGCCTGCCCTGAGAGGAGTGCGACATTTCCCGCCCTACTGGTGTCACTGAGGAGACACAGAAAAGTGAATTGAGTCACAGGAGAATGATCCCAGAGCAACCTGTTTCCAGCTGACACCACTGAATGGGGATTTTTCTGCATTTGGATAGGTCTGGTCCCTGCTGCATGTGAAGGACACATGGACAGTTCCTGAGAACCAGATACAATAGGGTCTGCAGTAAGTCTCAAGACCAGCCTGCTTGACACAACACCCCTAACTTCAACTTCTGTATTTTATTCATACGATTTTTTTACAAAATAGTAGTTGTTTGCCTTCCTGCTTCCTCCATGGAGATCACGAACCAGCTACAAGACCCTTGTCCTTCCAGCTGTTCATCCTTGTCCTACTGCAACTCCCTAACAGGCTTCAAAGGTTTAAGTTTCTCCCACTCACAGTACTAAGGAGTGTAGTAACTACTTTATTAGTCCTCTCCTCTGCTTGATTAGCATTACCAAATGGCAGCATTAACCCAAATAACCCAAAATGGTTAGGGCATGCGTAAAATAGTGCATGATTAAAAATTCTGATCCTGACACAAGAGAACACAAAATGAAAACTGCAAAATCAACTGAGAAGTAAAAGAAGTACAGAATTGCATGTAGTGGTAGACAAGCTGTGGTTGTTTTGCCCCTAAGACGCTCAAAGGTTTGGTATCCCAACCCAGCCTGTGCAGTAACTTACCACCCCTATCTTACTCACAATGAGATGCAAAGTCTTATTCTTTATTCTTTTCAAATAAAGCCAAAGACTAAGAAAATGACAAGTTTCCATTTAACCTCTTTTGAGGACTTTCTAAATCATATCAGCTGGTGCTTTTTGCGAAGAGACAGTAACACCTTATTGCTTACCGGGGGCATGCCCACGTGTATTTTATTCCTTGAGAAAGTGTTACTTAGAAACATACCAAAATAAACCCTAGTGATCTCAAATATTTTTATCTATGCATTTACATCCTTTAAGAATGTTATCCTTTAAAGGCTTTTTAAAGACCTGAGACAAAACTAATCATTATCCACAGCCACGTAATCTTGCCTCACAGGTTTTTAATATGTGGCAAGACTTCATTACTTCAAGGTAAGAAATTAAGACCAGAAAAGGGCTACATTGGATCAGCAATGTAATTTGCAGCCTGCATTGTTGCTGTACAACAGCCAGAAGATCCAGTATCAAATTTAAGCTCACTATGCTGAGTGAAATGTCTTTCTGAGCTGTCACTATACAGTGTCTTTGTTCCTTAGAGTCCCAGTTCCCTCCAGCCCTGACATATGGGTGATGTTTGATTTGTACACCTCTTCTGTATTCAAGGAGATCCTGATCCTGGGAAAGGTCATGCTGAGTAGCCTCATGAAATGAATGAAAAATGTTTTTTTACTACCCAGCTATGCCTGTGCTCTGGCAACACATACACACATATATGCACTCACACATGTGCACAGGAAAAGTATCCAGGACTACTTACTAGATTGGTTGGACTACTTACTAGTTTAATTGACATACTCAAAGTAATCATCCTGCAGATAATCTCCAGAACATCCCAAAAGGGAATAGGAAAAGAACTAAAATGAGCAATTGTTTCTGAATAACTGTATCAGTACCCCAAAAAGGTCTCTCAAGTAAAAGGTTCTCAATGTCACTCAAAAAATAGCTTAGTAGTTTTTAAGATAGCATGGAAAGAGAAAACAATAGCTTAATTACATCCCTTTGAGACGTTCTTCATCAATGACATAAAAAGTCTCAGTTTATCTCAAAAGAAATAGAATAAATTGTATATTTCTTGTCAGCTGGCAAACAGGTCAGTTTTACTGTAATAACTAGAGTAGCACTTTTTGAAAGAGTTACTGGTATGCATCTGCACAGTCTCCACGTTTTTCTTCCAGTAGCTTCTTAAATATCTACTTTAAAACTTCACTGAATATCAGCTTGTCCTATTCTCACAAAATTGCTCATCTTGAAATATTTTACTGGGAATGCACATTATAAATTCTGTACTATTGTGGACTATACATGCTGATTATCCTAAATGTATGCAGCATTTTGAGGGCTTTTGTGGATATAGAACTTGCATATAAAATAACTGTAGTGACCAGGCCATCACTCTGACCATATTGGTGCCAAAAGTACATCCTTTGAAAAAACATCATCTCTCAGTCATCACGCTTGAAGCACGTCACCGCCTTAGGTTATGTAACTTCATCAGTTACAAATAAATAAATGGGATTTAAAAGATTTTGCACAAGGAGTGTAGCAGACTTCAGGAATTTACTGTATTTTTTTCATTTTTCTCATGTAAACATGTATTTCAGCCTTCATCTGTTATTTTAAAAAGAGAATTACAGTGTTCCAGATGTTGTTAACAGTATGCAGATGCTAATGTCCCTTTATCTCTCTTGCTGGTTTTATGACAACTAACAAGACAATAAGCCCTTCTTTGAAAACAAGATGAAAAATACTCTTTGCTAAAAATATTCCATTTTTTCCAGAGTTTTCAGTACCAAAAAGATAATTCATCACAGCAACACAGCAAACCTCAACTTCTCCCTGTAACTGCTAAACACATTATAAAATACTTCCTAAATTACTTGCAATGGCAAACCTACACATATGCATCCACTCCAGTCCCACAAAGCCACCCAGCCCCATACCCACCACTGGATCCCGCCCTATATCTTCTGGGTGACACATTGCTGCGGAGACAGGGACCACGCTGACCCTCTCAGAAATCACCAGCAGTCCAGCTGGGACAGGCAGTAGGAGACACCACCTTCCCAGCAATCCTGTGGCAGCACTGACTGCGTCTGCAACTTGTGAGACAGTCACAAAGAAACACAACAGGAAAATCTCCCCTACAATTGCAGGAAAACCCGCTCCACCTAACTGCCTCCGCCAGGATCCCTGCTCCCAAAGCCAGCCCTTCGTGCTGCGCCCACAGCAAAACACCTCCTCTGCCTCCCAAGGGCCAGCACTGGTAGGGTAAGAAGGTAGGAAGAAACGGATCCTCTTGCAGAGCATCTCAGGAACCCATCCAACGGCTATGGTGCGATAGTGCTGACTCGTAGCCTGGGTGAGGGTGAGCTCAGCCCTGGGGGCAGTTACCCAGTCCTGTAACAGGAGATTGATTTGGACTGGTCATAAGGAAGCTGACTCCAGAATGACAGAACTCTTCATGATAGACTTGTGGCAAATAATTACTTCACTTATTTTTTGCTATTTTCTCCAAATATTGCTCAAAAGTGTATCAGCGCAAAGTCCAGCCAGAGCTGGCCAAAAGCCTGAGAGAGTATAGCACCTGAGGGTAGGACTTCTATTTCTACAAACAGCATAGAGACCCCAGACTTTGTAGACTTTCTGCAATTCATCAGATGAAATACAAGAGGAAATACAAGATGATAGCAGTTGCTTAATTTTTTTTTTATTTTTTGTTTTAGCTAAACTTGCATGCAAGCAGCAAACAGCAACAGAACATGGCAAATGCTTTAGCAAAGTGTTCGAGAGGAATCCTGACTGAAGTCACACCAGACATTTGGTCTTCAGCAAAGGTGTCAGAAAAATCATTCAAAGTGGAAACAGCAGGAAAGAATTGCTTCCTTGTGTTCTCTGCTTTTCATGTTGCAATGCCCTCTTTTATACAATGGTAACACAACAAAGTGAAACAAAACGTACCTCAGACGTTTGAGCATAAGGTTGCAAATCCACACTTGTCTTTGGTTTTTCTTCCATGGAAGAACCTGCACTTTGTTCTTTTCAAAGCAATAAACAACTATTGTGATTATTTAATTTCCTATACATTTCATTTCTTTGAAACAATAGACCAAAGCCATCGAGCACATTTTTCATAAGGTTTTTAAAGGTTTATGCTGACAATGTCCGTTATCTTGTATGTGGAATAGCAGCTTCTAACAGGTGAACTGAGTATGAAGAAAGCAAAACAGATGTACAGAGGGATTACAATTATTGGAACCTTTTTCTATGATATTAAATGTCCATAGATAATCTAAAGACAAGTCAAGTTATAAGCAGCCCCGTAGAGGCCATAGCACAAGTCCTAGCTGGAAGAATTTTAGATTCCTCAGCTCATATCCTGCCCTTGATCTTTCATTTAACAGCATCATGCAGTTTCTTTGCACTGTCCCTCCAGCCATGCTGGTTTGTACTCATCCAGACACATTTGGGATCAACCAGTCCAAATGATTCTCTCATTCTGTGATTAGCCAAGGCTAATGTTTGTCCACGTTATAGTTAGTTTGAGTTTTTCATGCCCTTTACCTTCAGACAACCAGCCACAGTCTGAAACAGTTTCAATGAACAAATATTTTTTTATATTTAAATACTCTTTTTAATCAATCACAAAAATGATGCAAAAGAATTCCAATAATCTTAATTCTACTGATATATCTGCCTTGATTTTTGCATGTGCTTCTTCAATTTGAAGGTAATATTGCATGTGTTTCAATAGACAACACCTTTCAGAAGGTGTTCTGAAGGACCTTTCAGAACTTAGAACTGAGTATGTCTTATGTGATGGTTTGTCAGCAAAGGCTTCAGTGTACTTTTCACTGCTTACACACATGTATACACATATACACATGTATGCACATATACAACTTGTGCAGTAATTACAAATTCAAACCCATAGCCTCAAAAACTTATATTTGTGCCAGCTTGTTTGAGTTATCATCCAAGAACCTCAGCTGAAGAACGCATCTGACAAATACCCTCTACCTCACTAAACTCCTTTCTTCCACTTTCTGAACTCATGAGTGAAGTATGAAATAGATGCATTCTAGCCTTCCTCCTCTGCAATACCTACTGAAATTCATGAAAGCTCCAATAGAGAGGTCTTTGGACATGGAGTTAGGATTCTCATACGGCAGAAGGACTGAGATATGACTGAATATAATCAAATTATTACAGTTTAATGAACTCGGAGCCAAATCAGCTGTGCACTTGCATACTTCTGATACTCACCAAGAGTTTTGGTAAACCTCACGAAAGAAACAAAAGGTATTTTGGCCACCAATAGCTACTTTATGCTGAAAGTTACCACCGTCAGCACAGAACCACTAGATAAAGTGCTGAACCACAGCTCAGGTGTTTCTTTGCATGGTACAAACTACAAGACATGGTTGCTTAAGGTCTATATGGCTGCAGTAAGTTACTAGCTATCCACTTTTTTTCCCTGTTGTAAGAATAATTTCTTAAACTATGTCCAAAAGATTCAGTTGATTTTAATTGGCAATGTCTCTAGCTCAAACAGGCTGTGAGGAAATTCAGTCTAAGACTGTGAGCTAACATATTACTAGAGAAATAAGTTACTGTATCTAAATTTAATATAGTTTAAGGCTCAGATATTTAATGAATATCCATCTGTTGAACCACTGCAATTCTTTAATTAGGTGTGAGTTCTAAAATGATGTATTTCTGATGTCAATCTCCAGAATGTATTTATTTGCTATGTAGCCACTATTTCTGCTGAATACAGGGTCAGCTCTGCATAATAAGAGTTTGGTCAGTGCAATTCTGTTGTTTAAGGGAGCGTCAAGTATCATTCTTCTTATTCTGCACGCCTCATAGCTGTGCTGTATAGTAACAAAATGTTATTCTGCTTACAATGTTCCTTGAAATCAAGAAATAGAACACCTTAGAAGCTGAAGCAAATCAACAATAGGAGAGAAACAAGCAGGTGCCCAGTTAGGTTACAAGAAATCCTATTTTCACAAAACTTTCAAAGTCCTAGAAAAAGATAACACCAGGACTGAGTGGGAGAAGCAACTTAAATGGGGCACAAAATCACAGTTCAGTGTCACTCCTGAAATTCACTGACCCACAAGCATCCAGTACAGTTTTTTGTTGGGTTCAGTTCTGTCACTAATTATACAGGCATAAATATCTTGGTAAAAACAGCTGGACTTGAAAATTGGTCCAGGTCTTATTTAAGAAAGCTAGAAAATAAGACTTTTTTCTTGCTGATTTGGAACTCCTAATGCAGTTTCCAAAATCTCATTTTACTGCTTTGCCATCTGCCCACAAAATAGAATTCTCTGTGCCACTCATTCAATGTGCAGAGCAGAAATACAACATTTCTTTTAAAGTTCATTGCTTGTGGAATTTTATTTTATCATATTTTGATGGATGGAGGCCATACATTTTTAGATAGATAGGTGGTGCTGCCAGGCACATACTCTAAAACAATCAGTCCACTGTCTATGGAAAGCAGATGCCACAGTGTAGTATAATGAGATCATAATTACAAGGACTGTAATATTAACGAATGGAACATATCCGCTAATATGTCTACAGTTTGTAGGTTTCTCACAGGCAAGCACAATCACATAAATTACTTATTCTAGAGGGCTAATCATAGGATTTTGTGATGATGAAAACCAACAGTGGATTTGGTTAAAAATAGTATCTCTCCACTCTTCTCTTGCCATATGGTCAGTCAGCACAGAGAGGCTGATCCAAATGACATTTGTGACACAGTTTTGCTGAGTATGGCCAAAGTTAGAGCAGCCTCACTGCTGTCTGAGCAGCATGTCAGAGATGCAGAGTTTTCCTGCTCTGGGAAAATACCTTCAGTACATTTCTGAAGTCACATCCTCTGCTCAATCCAAGTAAAACAAGTGAAGAAAATACAGATGGTCCTGCCTTTTAGTCAGCATGTACACCTTGCAACTCTCTTTGAACACTGAGGACACAAACGGAAGGAAAAGGCAGTCTGGTTTTTTGGAAAAATTAGGAAACATCACATCAGCAAGAGCAACACGTGATACAATATGAGCAGCTTCTTAATATGAAATTCTTTCATATGAATGTTGAGTACTAATTCTCCCTCAAATAGCTGTTTAATATTAATTGTTCTTTGATCTATAACCCCCCCTCTTGTCTCACTGATGGAACTCCTAAGACAATGATGGGTGACTGTATGCAGGTATGCCATTTCCCCTCTAATGCTTCATTTGCATTTTACAACATTACTTAAGTATCATTTGAATTTGGCCCAATAAGCCATACTATAGATGACCCACTATACAGTTTCTCTTTGGAGAAAGGCAAACTGTAATTTCAACAGCAGCATGCAATTCTAAAATACTTTATGCCTTGCTGGAGGAGAAACATGTACTTCTTGATTCATATTTGATGAATAGATTATGAGCTGCTCCATCATATGTTTCCCCAATTCAGAAAAAGAGTATCTTTCTAAACCTCAAAATAAGCCACTAACAAAAAATCCCCTTGTTTACAATGTACAGCAACTGCTTGTAAACTTGGGGGTTGGTGAGGCGAGGAAAGGGAAAAAGAAAAGTTACTCTCAGCCCACTTCACTACTATGCAGAACTTTTAACAATTCCCTGCCATCAATGAAGTCTTTGCTCAGTGCTGCATTTTGGGTTTTGGATAGAGGAAGAGAAGATTAGTTACTCTGTTCTAAATTGTTAGATTTACAATACAGCACCAAATTCTAATCTGACCCCTTGAAGGACATTGAGGGAATGGTCAGAGCAGGAGTATGAAAACATCAATAAGACCTAATTATTAAAATAAAGTTTGAAGAATATTAATGAAGAATATTAATTCCCCTGCTTAAAAACAGGGGAAAAAAGATAAAACTAACCCAGCCAGAAGCACAGGAACTTGATCCTTTTTATATTTTCTCCTGACGTATCCTAAAGGATTGTTTACCCTTTCAAACTCATCACACGGAAAAGGTTTTGAACTGAAAAGATAAGAAAATTGTTTTCTTTTCCTTTGTTGTTAACTGCTCTTTAACAGTACAATGCCAAAACAAACTTGAGCTGACTCTCAGTAAACATGAAGCCTGAAGTTTTGAAAGATATCTTCTGAAGATACAGTCTCTGCTATATGAAAAAGCTATTAATCCTAAGTGATGAAGAAGACATTAAGATTTAAAATCTAGGAAGCCTCAAAACTTTGGAAGGTTTAGAGATAGTTCTTAATTTTGAGGATCCTGGCTATATCTAAATCCCCCACTGATTTATATTTTAAAAAATATATTTTTTTACCATAAAAGGCAGATTAGTCTTTTTGGTGGAGATGCTTTACAAAGAGGATGTCTGATTATGCTTTACCTCCATGTGGTCTGATTCAGAAAACTGGGATGTAAATATCACTTTAACGAACTTGAGAAACACTGCCTGAATCTTGTCATGTTTTTATACAATGGCCATAAGGAACTGTATTAGAGAAGGTGTTTAAATTTAATTTAATAAATGTAATTTAAATTTATTTTCTTAGGCATTGAAATATAACCCTTCATCTCAAAGGAAGATTATGCAGTATTCATGAGTAATAGTATGAATCTACACTTCTGGTAATTAAAAGTGTATTTTAGCCTCATACCCAGCTCTCAATTTTGCTGAAGGCAACAGTGATGTTTCAGTGCTAAAAATTGAAAACCAAGTTTCCCAAGGAGCTCTGTAAGCACTGTTCACTGCTCAGTCAGGAATATTGAGATGTCCAAATTTCTTGCTAACTACCAAATTGCCTTTAGTCTTTGCTTTTAAGTCACCACCCTTGATGAAAATTATGTAAGTTTGAGTCACAAAGAATACAGTATTAGGATAAGATTTCTTTTAAAAAATTACATTTTACTAAAATTCCTGAAAAGATACAGAAAAATGATCGAGATCAGTAGATATGAAACATCCTTATTAAACTTGATATTAAGACATAATATGTTATCTTTACTGACTCAGACACTGTGTGCACAACAAGTACAACTACATTTCTTTTCGCCATATATACTTCCTGCAGGTTATGCTCTGTCTTATAGAAATTGACATATTCCCAAGCAACTGCACAATAATTTGGAAGTACATAGCTTGCTCTATTACCAAACTATCACTGTAATTACAAACTTAGGACTGCATATCAGAATCTAGCATTTGTATATAATTAAATATTACAAATGATTTGCATAATCATACAATAAATTTGTCCTTCTCATTTGCATATACAAGTGTGAATTGCAGCTGAAACTTCAGTTCTGTTTCCAACTAAAGCCACAGTTCACAAACTTTCTTATAAAGGGAGTCTCTTCCTATTGCAAACAGTAATGGCAATTCCTCTGCAAACACTAAGAAACAGCATCAGATACATGAATTTCTCAGGAATGCTAAATAAAGCTAACTACATAGACAAATACTTAGAGGATTAGGACCAAAGTAAATGTATGCTAATGAAATAATCTTTAGTCCTGAGGGTATGCCTTTTGTCTTCCAGTGATATTCCTATGTTCATTGTACCAGTATATTTTAAAAGGAATGAGGACCATTAGCAAATTGAAACGAACAGTCTTGAAATGTATTAGTAAAAGAAAGCTGTGCCTTTTAATAAAGAACATTAACTCATGAAAAACAAAGCAAAGCGTCATCGGAGAACACAAATCCTTACTTATCAGCACAGGACTTGTTAAGTGAATTAAGTGCCTTTTACATATGCAAAGACTGCGGGATAAAGACCCTCAATGTGCATGGAAACATACGTTATTTTTCTAAGAGTCTGGCAAGTGAAGAGATGTAACTGTATACAAATGTAACTGTGGAAAAAAAGGATTATGGGTATTCAGTGTGCTCAATGGAAAGAAAATTGCTTAAACATAAAAATTATATACTTAGTCTACAGTTATTTCAAAGACTGATTCCTGTTACCTCATGTAAGATGAATTTAAACACAGACCTCCAGAGACTGCTAAAGAAAACATCTCCACAAAGGCAGGCCTTGCTGATTACGATTGATTGATGTGTTGATTCATGTTTTTTTGATACTGCAAACAAATATAAATCACTGTAATGCACTACATATTATTTTTGTATGCACTACTGACCTGTTCATCTGATTTCTCCTCCATTCAAAAACAAAAGAGAATTCATAAACCAATATGGATTGCAAATAGCTTTCTTACAAAGTTCAAGTTTTAATTAATGAGTCACTAGAGCTAGGAGCACTTGTTAAACATATAGCTCTAATTAATCTCATCAATCACTCTCACTCTCTAAGTACTCATTATTTGCAAGAAATTAAATAACCGCTGATCTTGGACAACAGAGCAACCTTTTTTTCTGTTTTTTATTAAATCTCTAATTATCTGGCAACTTTCCTCTTGCGTCATACTATACTCTTTATTTTCTTGTCAGTGTCTTCATCAGGGTGGTGCACCTGCATCTGGGCAGAAAAAACACAGCTCATTGCCAAATTTCAGATTAAGGACTCATGCAAGTATTCTCTCCCATTAGCCTGAAAGAAGAGTCTGTCACTCAAGTTGTAGGTTCTTCAGAGCCCACACAGTTCTCAGTATCACTGTCACTGCAGTCTACGTAAAGGAGTTTTCCCTAAAAGTAATGTTGGCAAATAGACAAAGAAAGGAACACAATACAGTTTCCTTTCTGTTCTTCTTCAAAAGAATCTCCTGCTACTGTAACCTCCCATAAACTACAACACAAATTACAACTAAAAGTATGATAGGAAACAGTGCATTTGTTCTCAAGCAAGAGCAAAGGAAAAAGTTTAAATAACAACAAAGTCCAGCAGGTAAACCAAAGAACAAAGGCTCTAGTAGTGACTCAAGGTAAAAAAACCCAGATGGTTACTAAGCAGTAGCAATATCTTCAGGGAGGAATTTTTATGAAACTTCCAGGTCTTCAGCATGAAATTTTTCAGCTTGAAAGGAATGACAAAGTCCTTTAACTGGTAGGGGTGTTAAACTTCAAGTTTCTGTTGATGAAAAGGCCATCACACAGCCAATTATATGTTTCAAAACCTAAAGATCATACAAGACTGACATTAACGTACCCCAGAGAATACCAGCTGAGAAGAACACTTTTTGCAGCCATTAATTTTAATCTCCTTGAACCTCAGATTTTTAGTACAAACATACTGTTTCATAGGAAACAGAGACACTAGATTAACCAAATGTTCCTCTTCACAGTTGCCATGGAAAGACTATGTCCTATAGAAAACGGGTGAGTTAAAAGAAAACTGAGGAACAAACTACTTACTGACTGAACCCTTCCCAGGAATATCCACTCTATTGCTCGCAATAGGCAGCCATCCACGTGCCCGTCTCACATCAGTTACTCCTTTGAGAGTCTTTTTATACTTTGGTCTTTTGTAACATACCGTTGCAATGAGATCGATTGTTAATTTTAAGCTTTGGACCTGCTGAACAATAATTTCACAAAAATATAAAATACAATGCTTAGTAATGTTTTACCTAGGGAAGATTCATAGAATCAGGATTTTGGTTCTATGATTTTGATATTAATTGCAAATTCAGTTCTCCATTCCAGGTAACACTTATTTGCCACAGCTATCATCAATTTATGCTACCTAGCTCTCTTTAGATCAAATAGACAAAGCACGAGTCCCTTAAAAACATAAAGTTACTAGGCTGTAAAGAATGGGTTGCAAAGGTCGGGTTATTCTTTAGCCACATTTGTTGATTTAGCTCGATTTTCAGTTGCTAGTAGAGACAGCCGCTACGCTCTGCAATTTTCCTCTCCGCTTGTCAGTCCTGTATATATTGTCAGCTCGGGAATGCAATAACTTCTTTTCTTCTCCTTTTTTTTCCCCTACCCTCTTAATCTAATTAATGCCAACCAGAATAAATGTGTCTTTGTGAACTAATCAGACATAGTAGCGGCTGCTCTGGGTAGCTGATCCAGGTGGTAGTTTGTGCCCCTCCATATTTCACAAAGCAACCAAACAGGTTCAGCAACATCTGACATCTGAGCATGACCTGGGCGGGAGAAGGGGGGGAGGGGGAGAAGAAAGAAAAAGACAGACAAGACAGGCTAAACAACCCACCTTTGGACTGTTTTGCACTAAGTTCTGTGAATTTTTTATAAATTCAATATCATGATGATTTTTGTTTGACACAGAGAGAATAATGCCTATTTCTCCATAACAAACAAAAGGAATCTGCTCAAAACTTGAATAATGGCCATGGTGCACTTATTAAACAGTAGCCAGCCTACAGGGACTTCTTTTCTGAGAAACCAATCTGGCTGGCAGAAAACTCACCCTGACAGGAGACTTACTGTATTAGTCTTAAAACCACAGACTCTTATAGGTGGATATAAGGATATAATGTCACATTTTCTCACTACCTCTGTTTTCTGCTGGATCAATCTAATATTATCTTCTGCTTGCATTTGTCCTAGATGAGAAAATCCCCCTAGCAGAACAAGAACACTCATCATCTCCCCTCCAGGCACAAGAAATGATGAAAAGGTATTGTATTAACCTGAGATGCTGGAGAAAAGAAGTAGCTACAATATGCCAGAAAGAACACTTTGCTACTACTGGAAGTTACAGTAAATCAGTTGTGTCCTGTGAGACTGATGTGTTAACAGCTCTACTTCTGCACTGTGCTTTGCAGTTGTTTTGTACTTCTTCTAAGTTCCTCGTCAGCACAGAGATCCACACCCACAATAGTGTCAGCATCTGCCATGGAGTCACATCTGGAATATAAATCCATGCTTTGATCCATTCACTCCATGATTATTAGATTTTTTGCAGCTTCTTTTCCCATTTTCAGTTAGGAAAAGACAACTTCAGTCATCTCTAATGCCACAGATTGTGTGAGCCAGATAGCATGGACTACACTGTCAATAAATCAGTCTGAGAAGGGGCAAATGGGGCAAGGGGCTGGCTAAATGGGGTAGGCACCACAGATTGTGTGAGCCAGATAGCATGGACTACACTGTCAATAAATCAGTCTGAGAAGGGGCAAATGGGGCAAGGGGCTGGCTAAATGGGGTAGGCAGATTTCCTGTGTCAAAGAACTGACAGATAAGTTCCTCTAGACATGACCAAGAGCAAAACTTTCTTTTTAGGTATTAAAAAGCTAGACAAAATTTTAGTCAGCTGATTAAGGTTCTGTCTAGAAAACAAAGTGGAACAGGCACCCCAGAATGGAATAAATCTTCCTCTGGAGGCAGATGTCCAAAATAGGTAGCATGAATGTCTCTTTGTAGGTAACCATCCCTTCCACCACTAACTCAGAGAAAACCAGTACAGAGAAAACCAGTACAGCCAGGATGTTCTGTGTTGCTGACCTTCAGACAGCTAACTGCAGTGAACAGAAAGTTCATATCCAGTTCATATCACTTCCTTCAAAGCCTGCTCAGGTTCCTGGATTGCCATCAGGAAAGGATAACAAAACGTTTCTTCAAGACTTTCACAAAGGCCAGAATTCTTCAGGCCAAGCAGAAATAGGAAGAGCTTGTATCAGTGAACATTTCTGCTTTCCACTAACCTTGTAAACACACTTGAGAGATTTCCAGATGCAGTGAGGAGGGGAGGCTATCTTAATGACATAAAAATACCACATAAATCAGGGAAATAAAACCTAAGTCTGTTTTCAGTAGCTTACTTTACCCAATTTTGAATGGCATCTAAAATACCAATTCAAACTGCTCTCATTTCCAGCTCATAAGAACCAAGCCTTGAAAAACCCCTCATAGAAGCTACTACTATTTTTTTTTCTTGCCTTCCAACTTATTCAGCAACAGTGCATATGTGAAAGGGCCATATAGACACCTTATTTGTTAAAATACTGCTTTTATGATATTTTCTGAGGTGCTTTTCTTTCCAAAACTATGTGCAACTCTAGAAAATAAAGACTAGTGTAAATCCCTCACAAGAAGCATGGCAGAACTCCTGTTCAGAAGACATAAGAAAGATATGGAAAATGAGGTGGTAACAGCAGAGCTTGTCAGAGCTTCCAGCTCGTCTTGAAGAGTCTATAATTCAGCAAAGAAACAGCAAAATTCCTAAATCAGGGGAAGACCAGATTCAGAAGTATTATTCTGAGAAAGACCCTGTGTAAAAAAGTTTTACAGTCCTAAATTTGTAGGATACCCTGCAGCTGTTTTGCAGCCCATTTCTCAAGTAGTAACACCAAATGAAAAATAAAATAAATTTAAAAAATCAATAAAAATAAAAAAAAAAGTGAATCTGTTGGGAACAAAGCTAATAGGATTCATTTTTCTCATCTGTATTCCTGAATATAACTGTATACCGTATTCGAATGACCTTCTTTTTTACCAGTTTAGGCCTTCTACTTCATAAGACTAGAACTTTTCTCCTTTCCTTCAAAGGAAATGAATCTGAGAGATAGAAGAAAGTAATTTATGACATGCTGCTTTGTAATACTAAAAATGTATAGTTCTTAAGGACTCCATCTGAGTCTTTAGTCTTGGACTAAACCCAACAGTAATATATTATAGAATCACAGAACTGTGCAGATTGGAAAAGACCTCTAAAATCATTGACCATTAACCCAGTGCTGCCAAGTCCACCAATAAACCCTGTCCCTAAGTGCTACATGTCTTTCAAATACCTCCATGGAATCAACCACTTCCATGGGCAGCCTGTTCCAGTGCTTGGCAATGCTTTCCATGAAGAAATTTTTATCTAATATCCAGTCTAAACCTCTCCTGGTGTAACTTGAAGCCATTTTCTCTTGTCCTATTGCTTGTTACTTGGGAAAAGAGATCAACCCCCAACTCACTACAACCCTCTTTCAGGTAGTTGTAGAGAGTAATAAGGTCTTCCCTCAGTCTCCCTTCCTCCAAGTTAAACACCCCCAGTTCCCTCAATTGCTCCTCCTAAGATCTGAGCACTAAACTAGTCATTAGCTTCATTGCCAGAATGCCATTGGCTTTCTTGGCCACCTGGGCCCACCACTGGCTCATGTTCAGTGGTTGTCAACCAGTATACCCCAGGTTCCTTTCTGCCAGGCAGCTTTCCAGCCACTCTTCCCCAATCCTGTAGCGATACATGGGGTTGTTGTGGCCAAAGTGCGGGACTTGGTTTTTCGTCTTGTTTAACCTCATTCAATTGGCATCAGCCCATTCATCCAGATGGGCTCTCCAGATCCCTCTGTAGAACCTTCCTTCCTTCCAGCAGTTCAACACTTCTGTCCAATTTGGTATTGGTGTCATCTGCAAACTGACCGAGGGTGCTCCCAATCCCCTTGTCCAGATCATTGATAAAGATATCACAGCTGTCCCCAATACTGAGCCCTGGGAAACACCACTGGTGATTAACCTCCAGCTGGATATAATTCCATTCATCACCACTCTCTGGCCCAGCCACCCAGAAACTTTTTCCATCCAGAGAAGAGTCTGTGCCATGGGCAGCCAGGTTCTCCAGGAGAATGTGGGAAACAGTGTCAAAGGCTTTATTAAAGTCCAGGTAGACAACATCCACAGCCTTTCCCTCATCCACTAGACAGGTCACCTTGTCTTAGAATGAGATCAGATTAATCAAGCAGGACCTGCCTTTCCTGAACCCATGCTGGCTGGGCCAGATACCCTGGTTGTCCTGTATGTGCCACGTGATGGCACCAGAGATCATCTAGATGTTCCACTTGGTGCCTCACTAGCACCAAGGTCACACCGACATTATCTCTCTGCTCAAGGAGCTGCGTGTACCAGCCACTCAATGAGATATTCTCTGAAAGAGAGGAGAAATCAAAATATTTTCCTCGCATTAGCATGGATGAGATGTGTAAGAAAGCCTGAGAGATTAAATATTTTAGCAACCATACATGAACTCAAAAGGCAGCAGCACAACCATCAGTTACTTAAATGTTTAATGTTGAAATAAGATTTAGTGCTGTCCTCAGTGAATCTTTTTTTTAGTTAGAAAGAGAACAAATGCATTTTCTCCACATCGATTTTTTAAAGTCATCTAAGAGTAACTGATTACAAAGAAATCTATAAAATAAACAAGCAAACAGTATAGCAATATATATCAGAATTAGCAAAATATATCAGAATTACCAGCAGGGGAGATGGGAAAAATTATTTTTTCCTCCATATTCTGTCACCAATGCTAATCTCCTTCGACATAAAGAACCTGCTTTAGAAACGACACTCAGCATCCGATATGACAGATTAAAAAGTCCACCAAGTGGTTCACCAGGAGCCCTGCTATCACTGCTGAGGTTATTACTTCAGGATAAACCCTGTTTCATTTACAAGCTCACTTTTTCTCCCCCAGTGCTGACGTTTGATTTAACAATCTTGTTTTCTCTTTTGTGATAGTGGGGCAATTCTCCTGTGAGGAACTCAGAAATCATGATCATGAGACTGGCTGAGTTTACTGAAGGAAGCTTTGTTCTCTCTCTTCCCTCCTGGGGCAACCCAAGTTTTTCCCTCTCTTCCCCTCCTTCTTTTTGAAATTCAGCTGCTCAAACATCAGTCATACATTCATAAACCATCCTCTTCTCCACCCCCTTAACTCCACTCCCACAACCTGGCACATTAATATCCAGAAGCAATTGTCTGAGTGGGTGATATTTAATCACTATCATGACTAGTAGCACAGGTACTATATATTTCTTCTGCTGTATCTAGTCTGTATCTTGCAAAAATCTTTACTGATGGGTGCACTGCATAATTTTCAATCCATGCTTGGTTACAGAAATGGAATTAACTGGCATAGTCTTTTAAAAAAATTACAACTGAACTTTCTTTTCAAAATGTAATAATGCAGGATGACGAGCTTCCTTTTAATAAAGAAAGTCTTTTTTTCCGCCTTTATGAGTTAAGGCAACATTTTTGCTTATTCCTAGATCAACTTGTTGTAATTAATCAATTTATTATTGCAGATTTTTGTACTATCCTATTATCTGCATTACAACTTTGGGATGAACCAGATGAAAACAGATGATTGAAGATGTTGATCGAAGTCAGCAGTCAGCATCTTCTTAATCTAGCATAGTTTCTGACTTCGTGGCCACACCGAATAATATACCATCTGGCCAGATTCTGCTACACTCATATCTTTAATAAGCCAGTGCAAATCACTTTTACCATAGTGCAGTTCCTCCTGCTAAGGATTTCTTTTCCAGCAGTACCAAATCCTTCGCCATTTGTAATGCAGAATAGTCTATCATCTCTGAGAATAAAGGCATCCCATCCAGTGGGGAGGGTTCAACTTTGAAAAATTACAGTAAACGTTTGTGTTGTTTAAAAGGAAGGAATTTGCTGGATTTTTTTTAAAGCCAAGTTTATACTCCATGCCTCTCTTACTCCAATTTTGCCTGTGTGTTTCAAAATGAGCCCGTTATTGCCGTGCTCAGTACTGTGGTTAGGGGTCTGACGGTGATTTCATAAACAAGGAACTAAAATGCGACCATTGAGCTCTTTCAATTGTCACTTAAATCAGATTATGACCTTGGCTTTTCAAAGGTGAATAGGAGATTGTAGACTAAACATTCAGCATCACTTACATTAAATCCCACAGAAGCAAAACGTTTGGAACTCTTTAGGAAGCAAAGAAAGTTAATACTTCATTTTGCTGTGTGTTCATGCTGGGATTTTATCACACATCCAGAGCATAAAGTGTCTTTAGCAGAGAAACTCTGCTCCTTTCACCACTTATATTATTGTAAATTATTTTGAAATGTTAAAGTGCTACTACTCAAATAAAAACATCTATTATTGAATCTATGGATTTGTATTATATTAGTACTTGGGTCATGAAGTCATAAGAATCAACATTTCCTTGAAATGAAAGCATGAAAACTTGATTCTATGAGACACAGTCCTTGTCTTCCTGAGTGCTTCATTATAAATCAAACTGAGCTTTGTAATTGTCTCTAGGTGGAAGGTGGGCTGGAACCTTTGTACACAATCAAAATGCGGTCAAAGTGGTTTATGACTATGAACCACGTAAATAAATACAAGGTATTATCAGCATTTCTTTAGATGTTACCTCTTTCATTTGTGTGGAAAACTCAATATATTATGTGCATACAAGAAAAAAGCAACAAAAAACCAAAATACTTGCTGTGTGAGAGATTCTTGAAATGACTCAACTATACAGTGAAAAAATTCAAAATCAAGTGACTGACCACAATGCCTAGAATAATTTTCACTTCCTGAAGTCAATATAGTAAATTATATTATTTAAGTCTTATACCCAAGTAACAGGGAAAAGTATCTGAAAATATTATGAACAGAATTATTCATGTCTATGCCACTGCTAATGATCTGAACAGTAAAAATCAGACATTTGAAATCTGAACCCTCAATCAGCAAGTGATGTAAATTTTTCAGCCACATTCACTTAACACCCCTCCCCTAAAACAGTGACACAGAAAAGCTCCATGTCACATCCCTTTATGCTGCATTGGGAACACAGATATCCCATCATCGTATTTCAGATGCAGAGCAAAAGGGAGTTTAAAATAATATATAGGAGAGAGAGGAGAATATAAACAATTCAAAGCATAATACTTCACCATACACTTGAGATTCTCTGATAATTATCTTTCTTTACTGTGAGTCAGACCAGTATTCAAAAGGCCATAAGGGCTTAAAAAGATTTCTTCTGTCTAGTTTGAAGATAAATATAACCCTATTGTACCAGATGAAGTATACCAGATGAAGTTCTTGGGATGGATTTCTTGTTTGGTGAAGACCCCTAATACATTGAGTAGTGCTTGTTCTTATGACAAAACATTTTGAACACACAAACTTTTAAAGTATTCTCGCATATATATTTTTATTCTGCTGCTTCATATACTAAAGAATAAGGGCCACAGGCCTGCTTTCAACTTAAATATTTCAGAAGCAGGTGTTTGCTTATATTGGAAAAATGACATTTTAAAAATATGTATTTTAGATATAGGGGGAAAGGATGTCTTTTTACGGTCAGTGTTATCAAGTCTCCCTTCAGCTTCCCATCTGCCTTTCTCAGATGCCTGGGTAGTGGAAAGGAATTCTGTGACGATAGAGAGCATCTGGAACAGGCTGACTTTTCTAGGATAACTGGTTTGTGAATTGGTTAGCACAGTGCTATTAGGGAGAATGGATCCAGATGGATTCTTCTCATCACAGTCCCTGACAGCACAAGCACGATAGGCAAGCAAGGACCTCATCATTACTACCCTCACAGGCACAGAAGTCAGGAATAGCATTTGATAAAATTACTTAAAAGCTTTTATTTTATTGCATTTTACATGAAATAAATTGAGAAATCTTTCAGTGTGCTCCCTGGACTTAAACTCATTCAAGTTTCTGCACTGCCACAAGAGCTCAACTCTTCTGAGTTAAAGCTGAGCTTGCGAAAGCCACCTACTGAGTGACGTGAGTGAGCATTAGCCTCACTGAGGGTGGAAGTCATCATGCCTACACCTTTAGCAGGTTGAAAACTACATGTCCTGAGGTCAAATTCACATTAAGTCTCTCCAATCTACAGCCTGGGGCTACTGCACAGCCTATGTTGTGCAGCACTCTGTCATCCAAGCTACTGTTCCTTTGGCTAAGGAAAGATAGGAAAAGAAACCTGGAAGGGGACAAAAGGGAGAACTCCCTCACATTTTGCCAATCTGGTGTTTGACCACACTATTCTCTCACCACCCACTGAATATACTTCTGTCTGTCAAGCTGGACACACCACTACAGACAGAAGTCCAAACCAAGGCTTATTGGTGGGTTTTACCCGATGTATTTTAAGTTAGAAGCATGTCTGACAGTTAAAGCAAGGTTGGATTCCCAAGTGGGGAGTGGTGGATAAGTCGTCTGACACAAGTCACATCCTTCCTTATAGAAGAACATATGGACACAGAGATCTATCTGAGCTCTCAAATTGGGATCTTTGCTTTTCTGACACAGTAGCCTGAACGTATCTTGGGGTGGTTTTGGTTATGACATTGGTTTATAATACAGATGGGAAAACTGATGGCAAATTTAATTTTTTCCATTTTTTATTGTTATGTCTTATATTTTCAAAAAGACATGTGACAGGACATGTTTTTATATGTCCAGTTTGTGTCCAATTTTTTTTGAGGAATACATTTTCAGTACTCTTTAAAAAATAATTCCATTTAATACCTTTCTAGTGATCCTTGAAAATATAGGGTATACTTTCTGCCCATCATCTTGAGTATTCAAAAATGAAGCTGCAGTCACAGAGTCAAAAAAATGCATTCACAAATGCCCACGTGCCTTGACATTTCCAGTGCTCATTATGCTATCATCTCCTTCCTGAATCAAAATTCTCTCCTTTCATCTCCAAAATACTCAGTTAAAAATCAGAATTTGATGGATGCAATTCTTCTAAATGATAGCCCAAGTCTTTGAAGTTTGATTTTCTTCCTTACCGGAGATGCACAACAGGCTCCATGTTTTCTTGCAGCATAAATTTGTTTAAATTCTAAAATAACAAGACCTTAATGGAACATAAAATGATTACATCACTGTAGATAGCTCTTTGCTGCCAGCCACTCCCTGGAGTCTTTGCCATGCATGGCTCATTACACAGGAAATGGTTCCAGTTGCCTTGTACCCCAATCTTAGCTTCTAAGTGCTATTCCTTCATGGATCATAACATCTGCCTTTTTATTCCCAGACTTTAAAACATCAGACTGCTAAACACATTTTAGTATTTCTTGGAATTATGGGCATTTAATCACTACATTCAAACAGCCAAGCAGACCAGATAATATATGACAGTTGGTTGAACAGGGAACACTTGTTCATCTTCTCAGTGCTATGAATAAAGGAAAAACACAAGGTGCCATTTTGGAGGCTATAAAGAAAACAGCATTGGAGCATAACTTCAAAAAGAGTTTTAGTCATTGAAACCCAACAGCCGAGGGCAACAAAAATTTCCCATGGAATTAAAATTCATAGCTCTGGCAAACCTTTTGTAGAGACAAGGGGTAAAGTTCATGCATTTCATAGCTTCACTAACTCTAAGAAACAACAGTGCCTTTATGTACTTCTGAGCTTTTCTAAAGAAGAGATCCTTCCATGGTTAGATGAGATAAGAAATAATGCAACACAGATACAATAATCCCATACTTCTGAGCAGTATAACATGGCTTGGTTAGCAGCTATTCTGCAACTTTGGTTGAATTACAGTGTTTTAACAGTTGTCTCCCACCTTGAAGAAACACTAACTGCCTTTTGCAGTTTGGCTTCCTGTTAATTACGGAAAGAAGAAGCTCTGTTCGAAATGGACGCCTGGGAAGACAGAGAGAAGTCTGAATAATCAGGCCCCAATAGGGGGGTCTGGCAACAAAGCCTAGAGAGGAAGTTAAAAGGATTAGCACTATAACACTGTTTAGCATTAGTACTCCTCTCTCCCAATTTGACCCAAAACCATCTTCCTCCTACTAAGCCTGCCCTTCATCATTTTTACTGTGCTCAGACTGTCACTTGAGGGACAGTCACACCATTGTGCCTTATGAGCCTCTGATACAGCTTGCTCATTAGTTGTATCTGCATTTTTAACACCCTCACTCAAGATGAGCCGGGCTAGGAAAGCGGTATTAGGGAAATGAGCAGTACAAATGCTAATTCAAGGGTATCTGTGCCCTTGCAAAGCAGAAGCCACTGCACTTGCTGTATGTCTTCCTGGTAGTGTTTTAGTTCAGGTCATGAGTACATTTTTAAGCGACCTCCCAATCCTCTCCACTAATCAATCTTTGATTCATATCTCTGACTAACGATGGAGCACATGATGAAACAGCACAGATGGATAAGCTCT
Organism: Chiroxiphia lanceolata; assembly: GCF_009829145.1. Lineage (NCBI taxonomy): Eukaryota > Metazoa > Chordata > Aves > Passeriformes > Pipridae > Chiroxiphia > Chiroxiphia lanceolata. Next base: position 20,165,205 of record NC_045638.1, on the reverse strand, counting down.
AGATGAGCACTTAAAGCTGCTAATGAATATCCAGTCCTCAGGCCCTGACTATAAGGAATAAAGTATGGGAGCAATGTGTATAGTCTGGGTACTGGATTCTCTGCATCGATTGTTTCATTCTACTGATCTGCTATTAACTGGTCCAGAATGACTTGTTAATTTGGACACAGGCACTGAGTATGTTAAAAGCTTGTCACCTTCAGAAAAATCTGACCAAGTATTAAGGTGTAGGCAAGTTTGGAAAGTAAGGAACATAGAATTTCAGAAATAGAATATACAGGAAAATATTATAGAAATGAGTGGGAAAATGCAGAAGATAATCATGACTGGAGTCCTGGTTTATGAAGATAAAAATGTGTGGTATGAAGTTGGGAACATTTCTTGCCCCAGGTAAGATTCCCATTAAGATTCCTCCAGGGTGTAATACAGGTCTCAACCCTAATTACATTTTGGATGGAAGAAATATTTTTGAAGTTAGCATTTTTGAAATTCTGTTTGTCAGTTAGTGTTCTCATTCAGTTTACTGTGACTAAGTATCATTAAGCAGCACTTAAAATATGCTGTCGTGTGAATTTTGGTGAAGAAATCATCCCTGGCTGCTAGCAGACTGTAGTACCACTCTGCTAACCTTAGTTGATCACATCCTCTATAAAGGTTGAAATTCATCTCAGCTGACTTCAGATCAGAAAAACAACGTAAAGCAAGATTTTTCTGCATATTTTATACAGCCATCTTTGAATGGCTATAACAGATGTCAGGAAAAACACAGCCCACTCAAAATGATGCTAAATTTTAGTTCATCTGATGAAGTAGAGGTGTCCAAACCATAGAAGCCTACAGATGACAAAATTCTACTAATCCTGAGATCCATTTCTACGCAATAGGCATTTCAAGAAACAATTGATCTGATCAGTTTTGGATGGTTTTAGGGCAAAAGAGAATCTTATTCTGGAAGTACCTATATCCATGGACTATAAAAGAAGCCTGAAGCAAATGGGCTAAGACATAGGTATCCCATTGTCAGTGACTATATAGTCAGAAGACTGCCATCACAAAAGTCCAATATATCCAGAATATTTCAGTTAAATCAGTACACTTCCTGGAATGCAATCATGCATGGTTTAATCAAGATTAGAATAGCTTATTAAAAGAGAGCATCTCATAATATTGCCTAAAACATCACCAAAAAAAAAAAAAAAAGAAAAAAAAGTCAGAATCATAGAACGAGTTGGGTTGAAAAGACCTTCTAAGATCATCCAGTCCAACATCTCTGCTACGAACAGGCACATCACTAGATCAGGTTGCTCAGAGCCCCGCCCAGCCTGACCTTGAACACTTCTAATGATGGAACATCCACAGCTTCTCTAGACAACCTGTTTGAGTATCTCATCACCCTTATAATAAAAAAGTTCTTCCTTATATCCTAAATCTACCCTCTTACAGTTTAAAACTTGCTGTCCATTGCTGTCCTTTGTCCTATCACTACACACCCTTGTAAAAAGTCCCTCTTCAGCTTCCTTTAGGCCCCCTTTAAGTACTAAGAGGCCACAATAAAATCTTCTCTGAGCCTTCTCTTCTCCAGGCTGAACAACCCCAACTGTATCACCCTGTCCTCATAGGAGAGGTGCTCCAGCCCTCTGAACATTTTTGTGACCCTCCTCTAGACCTGATTCAACAGGTCCATGTTTTCCTTGTGCTAAGGATCCCAGAGTTGGATCAGCACTCCAGGTGGGGTCTCACCAGAGCAGAGTAGAGAGGCAGAATCACCTTCATCAAGCTGCTGTCTACTCTGCTTTTGATGCAGCCCAGGATACAGCTGGTTTTCTGGGCTGAAAGGACAACATTGTCAGTTCATGTTCAGCTTCTCATCCATCACTATCCTTAGGTCCTTTTCCTCAGGGCTGCTCTCAATCCACTCATCACTCAATTTATATTGATGTTGGGCATTGGCTTGGCTTTATTAAGTTCACCTTGATCAACTCCTCAAGCCTGTCAAGGTCTCTCTGGATAGGATCCCTTCCCTCAGGCATATCAAATGGTCATTGAATTTCTTGCAAATGTTTAATTATATGCAAATGCCTATAAATGGCTTCTTTTAAATCTATGGAATGTCATATTTGGATTTCCTGTTGAAGTTGGTTTTAAAAGGTGTGTCTCTTATAGGCAACATACTCTCTTGCTGTCTCACTTTGTAAATACTATTTCTGTTTTAGAAAACAAACACTTTCATTTTAATCTTTTTAAATAAGGATCAGAGGAGTACAATGCAAACTACAAGTACTACTGGATTTAAGGCTAGCTTGAGTTTTTTATTGTTTTCTTCAAAATCCTGAAAGTACTGCAGATGCCTTTCCTCTACATCCTGTTTCATCATGCTGTATTAGACCTTGCTAAAACACTAACACAGCACCCCTTCACTTACCCTGACCTCTCAGACAACAGCAGTGCTCAATATTATTTCCATTATTCTGTATTGTTCTGCCTAGATCAAACCTAGGTTACAAAATATCTTTCACCACAACCTATTTAAAGCTTTCCTACCCCTTTTCTTCCTTAAGTTGAAGTGAACATACCACATAACACCAGGAGGCTTCAGCTCTGTATGTCAATCCTTTTGAAGACAGATTACACAGATGATAAGGATTAGTTATGCAAGGGGTTTTTTTTGCAAAGGCCTGATTGTGCAGGTCCTCCTTTATACATCTTCTCCCTTCCTTGATATAAGTAATAAGCCACAGATTTAGACCCAGACATCTAAAATCCAGTTAGTAAGGCAGATAAACTTGTGTTCACTCAAGTATTTACAATTTTTACTCTATTTTTTTTCAAACCATTTTTCAGACTGAAGTTTCTGTGTTTGTTATTAAGATTTGTTGGGGCAATTCTTGTGGTTCCTGCAGCTGATTCACTCAACTGCAGGAAGACCTCACTGAACTTCTGGGCACTTCGGAGGTAAAATAAACAGGTACTAGAGAACTAGAAGCATAAATTGATTTAACCTGTGTCCCCTCCCTGAGGTAAATAAGGGATGTAAAGTGGCTGACATGAAAGTAGATCTGGGGGCCTATTTCATATTATACCTCTGTTGTTATATTGGGAGACTTGGGGGTTACCACTCAAACAAGATGAATAATAAATTCCTCAGCTGCAGCATGGACATATGGAGACATGAAATTGTAACAGAGCCACAGACTGACCCGACTCCAGGATTCCTGCCTCAGCATATTTGCATTTAAAAGATAAAGATAAACCTGCAAAATATTAAAAATACAGCCTTGTACAAAACCTTTGAAATGATGCTTTAAACCACAGTCAAATTTTGGCATGGTAAACATCTGTGAATTATTTCACCCACTGAAGCAAAATGCTCTGAGTCTTTGAAAAATGTGGTCAATGTATCTTACATACTCAAAGCTAAACTGATAATGCATCTAGAATCTGGATAGGAATGCTCTAGGTCAGATTTGGGGATTTAGATTTGTTTTATGGAGCAGCCTTTCTTAGTATGAGCATACTCCACTTCTTATTATCATTTGCAATTTCCCCCTAAATAAATAATTTCTTGCTAGTGCAAGAACACTAGCCATTTTTCTTCCTTATTCTGAGTTACTCTGGAGGCTTTTATGGCTTTTTTATCTTTGATACTATCTCAAAAATTTCATGAGATACTGTGACTCATAACTTGTACAGTTAGGACTTGGAAAGTGGATGTTCCTCGTACACTTCTGAGCTACTGGAATTTGTTCAGTTATTCCAATTCTCCTTACCTCTATCTCTGAAACTTCTCCTGTCTGTAAAACAAAGTACTGTTGTATGAAGAGTCTTTTAATTCATACAAGCGGACTTACACCAAGAGCCTTCCTTATATTTTCTTTTTTAAAAATTGAAGTCTTTCAACAACAAAATAGAAGCAAAATCCCCAAACACTACAGTTTACCTATGTGCCATTTTGCATCCTGCTTCTGAAATGAGAGTTTACCAGGCCAACATATGTGACCAATAACTGCTATTCAAAGTTAAGCTCTGGAAATGGTGACTGACGTGGAGCCAGGCATTCCTTTAGCCAAGGGAATTATCAACTATAGACCAGCCAAAATAAACTCAGAAATTTCCTCTGGGTGTTAATCACTCCGAGTATCATTCTTTCCCACATACTGGGCAAAGATTCTTGACCTTCTGATTTGGAGCAAAACCACCCCTATTAATTAAATAATTTGTCCATTATCACCTGAAGACATACGTAACCTTTTCACCCTACACAAGAAAGAACACATTAAGTAAACAAACATCTATTGTAAATATGAGCAAATCCCCAAGCTTGCTTCATTTCCTGCAGTGCATATGCCATCCTAATACCACTTAGTGTAGGTCTGCACAGCATAGCACTTTAACACATATCCTTTAAATCTCCAGTTGATGTCTTTGCACAGAACTTTCAAATGAATCAGTCCAAAGTTGGGAAAATTGATTGTCAGTCACCTTTCAACCATAACTTATGCCTGGCCTGAAGTACAGCATTGTACATCTGTCCATATAACCTTCTAACTAAATCGTATCTTTTACAGTACCTTTTACTGAGATGACATCATCAGATGTCTTATCACAAAAACTAGACTTTTTGGTATTACCATAGTCATGAAATTATGTGGGAAAAGTCTTGGTTTGGGGAGTAAGACTTTTGCAAAATAAAACAACATGGGTTTGGGTTTTTTGTCTGCTATAAGTCAGATTATCACTTCTGCAGGATGAGTATTTGTTCACACAGTGGAAGACCTACAAGATCATCAGGAGTAATGGTCTTATATTTGGAATGTAGCCCTTTTTTCACAGTACCTCATGGTAAAAATTATTCTCAGAATTTTTTGATGCTGTCCCATAAGTTCAGCCAACAAACTTCAGAAATGAAGATGCCCAAAGTTATTGATATATTTTACTTTTTGAAGGATTATGTACACCTCTAGCCCTCACGTGCCAGGTTTCAGCATCTGCTAGAAAACATTTATTTACACACACTATGTAATGACCTCAAGACTGAAAAAGCCAGAAGCCTTGCAGTTTCATCAGAAAACTAAGCCTTATATTTTAGATGCTTTTACTGACATTAAAATACCCAACACCCCAGAATACTACAGTATGTTTTTAAAACTCATTTGAAAGAAAAGCCTGCTAGGAAAGTAGTTTTCCAGAGGATTTATAAAACAAAACTGCATTGATCATCCCATTACACCTTTACACTGCAATGCAAAAGGGCATGTAAAGAACAAGTACCATTGGGAATGGTTCTTTCAAGAAGAGCTAGGCCAGAGAGTTTCACAGAGATAGAACTGGAATTCACAATGGCTGTTGTGAGTGTTTAACTCCCTTTGTAAGCCTTCAGAGGTCTTCTTTATCTTCCTTACCTTTCTTCTTCTGCCTTCCTTCCTTTCACCTCCAAGCTCTTTAAGTTTATGAACTATTCCTCTTTCCTGCGTTTGTGCTTACCAAGGCAAGTTCTGACTTTGTGCCACTGAAAAATCCTATTTTCATCTTCAAGGTTTTCAAACAAGGTTGATTCTCCATTGCTGGATAAATACTGCTTTCTCCGCTTTCCTAATGCAATTTGAAGAAGAGAGCCAGTTAACCTTTTCTTTCTCTGCAGGCTCCTCCTGGATTCCTCTCCCACATAGTTGTTTTCCCTCTGGGCCTCTCTCTGTCCCTCTTTTCTGTACTTTATTTTCTGAGTAACCTAGTCTAGTCTCAGGAATGTACCCCAGTATTTTAAAATGTACCACTCTCAAGTAAAATAGAGCTGCTTCCCCTGTTGTTATGTAGGAATATCACATAAACAGCGAGAACTGCCCGTTTGTTTTTCTTTCTCTTCCCGTTCCTTTACCTCAATTATCTCAAAAATGAAAACATATTTAGTCATCCCATGGCATAACAGCAACTAATGGCACAAACATCTGCCACAAGATGTTCAGAAAGACTAAAATATATTTTCAATCTCAGAATTGTCACTAAAAATCTGCAATTCCAGTTCAATGCTAGAAGAAGGGTAATTGAGGGAATGAGAGGAGACGAATGTGCTATCAGTTTTCTTCTTCGTCATGCTCAAACTTCCAGCTGTACATTGACAGGGCCAGGAGTCCTAGGCTGGCAAAGCCTACCTCTCTGATGAGGTTAAATGCACAATTGAAAAAGGAGGGAGACTGAGATGGCATTTCCCTTCTTTCTCCAAGTCCCCTTTCTTCCCCAAGGTTTACCCCAGAGCTCTGCAAGGTATAGTGTTGTCCAGATATCTGGAGAAGGGGCAGGAGGCCAAAAAAATGGGGACAGCAAAGTGAAGAGGCAGTAATAGAAAACCTAGAGGAGTGTCACGTGGAAGGAAACAAGGCTCTATAAAAAGAGCTAAAAAAATCCTTGGACTAAGAAAGTGTACTGGAATTAGTCTGAAAACTCAAGGGAACCTTAGGCAAAAAAATCAGCACCACTGGTAATTAGCCTCTTTTGGTGCATACTGACCTCATGATCTCAAGACAAATAGAGAAATAAAGTGCATTTCTCCACAAATCTGTTTTCTCTGGTAACAGTTTCCAGATTTTCTAAACTAAAATGACACAATCTGTCTTCCTAAAGCTAACTCTTCTACAATATTTACAGGTATAAATTCATAGAAACAGACAATAGAAAAAGTCATGGAAATAGACAAATTAGACGAGATCCATGAACCAGGGTTTCTGGTCCAGAAAGACAGATGATGTTTAAGAAACAACTCAAGCCTTTTGTGAGCAATCATGCAGTAAGATGAAGTTAAACAGGTTTGGGATTTGCTCTTGTTTTGTTACGTTGGCCAGGAAGCCCATCTTGGAGGCTATAAAGTAACTTTATCAATACAGCCATAATGTAAGTTTTACAAAGATAAATGTAATGTCCTGCACTTGGAAAGAAGTAATCCTAAGCAGCAGCACAAGCTGGGGACTGATGGGCTGGAGGAGCAGCTCTGCTGAAAGGGACCTGGGAGTGGTGGCAGGCAGCGAACTGAATGGGAGCTAATGGTGTGTCCTGACAGGGAAGGCGGCCAGAAACCTCCTGGGCTGCACCAGCAAGAGTACAGTCAGTACCTCAAGAAATATGACTATTTCAGTCTACTTGGCATTTACAAGACTACACCTGGAATACTGTGACCAGTTGTGGTCCCCTTGGTTGGAAAAGTTGAGAAGGGTTCAGTAAAGGCCCCTGGGATTATTAGGGATTGGAAAATTTGGCATATAAAGAAAGGTTAAAGGAAACATGTTTACATGTTACATATTCTGGAATACAGAAGGCTCAAAGGGGATCTAATAACACTTTTTTTTAAATATCTAAAAAATTGGATATAGAGGAAATGGAGCTCCTTTCTTGACAAGGATACCCGGTGACAGAAAAAGAGGCAGTGGGCATGAGCTACTTTGAGGTAAATTCTGTCTGGATACAAGAAAAAAAAACGTCTTCCCCATGAGAGCAACTGGAAATTGGAAGAAGCTGCCCAGGGAAGCAGCGGACTTTCACGTGCTCAAGATTGTTTGACCAAGTTGCTGAGAAGATCGGACCAGATAATCTCCAGAGTACAATCAGAACTTTCCATGAATCCCTATCCATGCAGTCTTGCTAGCTATGTGAATCCTGTTGTCAGCCCACAAGCATCTTCTCCCTTTAGCATGAGGCTTCTACTCTGGGGATATGCAGTATTTATTTCAAGTCATTGATAATCTTTCATAAGCAGTTTACACTTTAGTTCTCTTTAAGAGAGGAGGCACATGGGAGGCAAGAGCAGACTTCTCCCCTGACAGTTTCTTTTGCAGTCAAGACATTCAAGGAGAGTTATATTGTGGGAGGATTTTTTAACCTTCAGTAACAAGGCTTAATTAGGGATCAAGAGCAAATGTTATAGCACAGAAGAGGCACCTCTGAACATTCATTCGTATTGGGCTTTTGTTCCAATTAAGCTGGTTAACAAGGGATGTAAGAGCATTTGCATCTGTAGTATACTCAAAGACTTCAGAAAGCTATTACAATTTTAAATTTTACTTGAGCTGAAAAATCTCAGTAAGCAGGACCTTTTGAAGATTAGATGTATTTGTGAAGAAATGGTGAGGAAATTCTGCAGCTCTTACTTAGCTCATTAAAATATTTCAACGCTGCAATGAACAAGCTCAGGATAAAACTCAAGAACAAATTTCTTAATCTTCAAGAAAATAGGAATTAAAATGAAAATTATTAGAAAAATGAATCGGGAAAGAAAGCCTGGTTTTACTCTCACACTATCACCCGATCTGTTCAGCATTTGCCACAGAGGTGCAAATTTACTGACAGACATACTTGAATAACTACAATAACCTCCCCAATAGCACTGACTTCAGCAGAAGCAAAATCATGCTTCAGAGTTGCCCATTTTGGATCAAGAAAGGCTAAGAAGTAAAAGCTGTAACCTTGCAATGCCCTACACTGGTAGGGTATACATGTAAGGGACATTGCTGTGAGAGGATAGGTAAAGCTAAGGAAGAAATGGAGCACTTATCAAAATACTGTAACAGCAATAGATTATTTTTTCCATTAGAGCGAAGACCAGTAACATTTAATCCTCTGGTTGTTCCCTGATGTACCACAATCTGAATCCTGGCAAATGCAAAGTCTTGCCTTAAAAGTCCAGATGGTAGCAGAGGAAAAAAACCAAAACAGTATAAACATAAACATGAAGGAAAGCCCCTGTGATTTTGTTGAAAATGAAAAAAACCCCTCAGTTTTTCCAAAAGAAATACTGATGATTTCACATGAGACCTTACCTTTCAGAAAAGTATATTGCATGATTCCCTTAAGCCACTCTATTTTACAAAAGCATCTCAGTAAAGTTAAGAATGCTGTTTTCTACTAATTAAATACCTCTATGGGAAAGGTGTACATACCTATATGAGTTACCACAAGCATTCTGTGTTCATGAACTTTAATGAGCGTTACATGCAAAAGGGACAACATACTTTTCAGAATTTGTAGCTATTATTTCGTTGTGATAAAATTTACTCCTTTTTGTTGGACAGAGGACATATATAAAAGGGAAGCCTATTTCAGGAGGTTTTTGTTTTGTATCAGTTTTTCCCAGATCTCTAGATTTAGCCTGAAGGATCCTTTTAGAGAGCAAGTAAATATATATAAAATATTAGGACAACACTGCAATGCAAAAAGGATGTTAAATTGCTCATCCAAGGAGATGACATAACAAATACTGACATAATTTCCAAGCAGCAAAGCAAAACTAGGTCAAATCACATTGACCTATCTAACATAATAAGCCCTTTTTTTCAGATTTTTACAATGTAGACTGTGTCTGCAGGCATTAATGTCCCCTGTTATCAATGTATAGTGTTGTCACTCTGCTTTAATGTCTTATCACCATGTTGTGTTAATTAGACCAAAACAATACAGTGCACTTTTGAACTGCTTAACTCCCAGTTTGAGATCTCTGTCTAAACTATAATTCTGAGGTTTTCCAGTTAGAAATTAAGTCATTAGCCCTTTGTTTCAATAGATGATACCAAGGCTGGTGGGATAGCATAAATTTGCATACAGGTCAAAACCTAAGCTTCCTAAGTTGCTCAAAACCAAGGTCCACGTAGCTGACATCTCTCAGCAAAAGTGCACACTAATTTCAATGGCATTTAACACAAGGCATAACCCAGGAATACACAATCTCCTGAGTATCACATGGACAAACCTGGTCTATGCTTGGCCACTGTGTGTCCCTGTGCGAGAGCTTTATCCACATGGAGTGCCCTAAAAGGAACAGTCCTTTTCCTTGCTCAGGGCAGCCTTCCCTTTCCCTGCTCTGGTTGTTTCTCTCCACGTCAGATTTACAACACAGGTATTTTTCAGTGAGTTAACAGAGTTGTGTAGGTTTCTGCCTACAGCCTCTTGCGACTCCCGCAAGAACAGAAACCTGAGAAATGAGAGATATGTGTTTTGTATCCCTGCCTCCAGAGCTGAGATGGGACTAGAGCCCAGGATGAGGGTTTGAGACCTCACTACTCAGGAAGCTGGAGCTGGCTGAAAAGGAGAAAAAAAGCTGGCAGGAGACAGATACAGACCTCAGTGGTCAAGAAAGAAGAAGCTGTCAGAGTTTACATCTTCCTGTAAGATACAGAGATTTTGCAACAGGAGCATAATCTTGGGGAGAGAAAACCCAGTACAGTCTAATTATAAAAGCAAAACACCCTCCAACACTTTTTAAGCTTGCTTGGTGATGAAGAGTTCCTTGAAACTGGGACACTGGCTGTTCTTATGATGAAGTGGCTGGATTTGGCGACTGCAATTCTAAATACACATATACAGGTATAAAAATGAGTAGTGTTTCTCTTTTTTTAATGTCTCAAATTATCTCTCAGGAAGAAAAATCTCCAAACTTATACACAAAACAAACCAAATTAAAAAGAAAAAAAAAACCAAAACCCCAAAACCTCAAACCAAAACAAAATCACAAACAAGAGGGAGCATGTTTTGATATGTTACAACTGCTGAAAAAAACACCAGAATTTTTCTGAGACCGATTTTACCATAAAATACTGGTTTCTCAGCATTTTTGGAAGAAAATATCTGTCTCAGACAATGCTCAAAAAAAAACCAGAAAGGGAGACCCCAGGATGTTGGGGGGGGTGGGGGGGTGGGGTGTCTCATCTCATTTAAGCATGTTTTCTCTTCACCTGAATCTATGAAGTCTATCATCTTACCAGTATCACATATGAGTCCGCCCTACTGTTCTGGTGGTAGGGCGTGTCTTTCTGAGCTCCTGCTGCAGCTGTTCAGTAATTAAATACCTTGCAGACCCATAGAGCCAAGTTAATGCCATTAGTCATGGGCACCTGTGAGGGGTGAAGGGGTGCCAAAGAGAGGCTGGAGGCCCACAGGTGCATGGGCAGCACAAAGGTGGCCTGGGTGAGGCATGACGGGAAGATGTTGCTGCCACTGCAGTCATGAGAAATATGTCAACCTACCCATCCCAAAATGGGGAGTGACTGTCATAGAGTTTTACCAGTTTCTCTCTGGGGCCATGAAATATCCCTCCATAAATATTTTCATTACAGTCTATTATAGTACAATGAAAAATCCTATCAGCCCCATGAATCTCCTCATTTGCTCTCCTACTAAGCCAGGAATAAAACCATGGACTTTCTTTTATTTGTTTTACTATCTTAAAATTGTTCTTGCGCCCAGCTATCTCAACACTTATGACATCAAAAAAGTTTTATCATACTTAAGGGCCAAACAAATATTGCCTCTTTGCCAGCTTTTTTGTCTTCCCACATACCCCTTGGAAGATAAAAATAATAATTATAAACAATCATGACACAGCAGTAAAGAATTTTGAAGAATTAAGAACTATTTTTACTGTTTAGAAAAGAGATCAAAATCAGCTTCCTACCCTTTAGCACCTTTCCCAGCTTTCAGACAGGGTGGATTCTGCACTGTAAGCCAGGGATCTCAGGGATATACAGTAATTCCCTACAGCTTGCTAAAGCATTACAAGCTCTAAGCTGCACAATTGTAATAAAACTTTGAACCAACAACAGTTAAAGAATGATGTACCCTAAGAAGTCTGAAATTCAGTTCAAACAAACTCCAGCGCACATTCAAAAGGGTATTCACGTGGCTGTATGTGAATACTGGTCTGCTCCTTTCTCTCAGCTCACTCTTCACCCACAGCCAAAACAAACTGTTTCTCGAAATGCTGAAGTATTTATTGAGCTTCAGCATATTCCCTGAGCATTTACCACCGCAACTCCTTGTTCCCAGCATTTCGTTTTCCTTGACCCCAGGCTCCAACAGACCCCTTACCTCTGGTGCTACTCTCTGGAGAGACTCTGAGATCTGACAACTTTTTGCAGAGCTCAGAAGCTGTTGAAGCTCTCTGTGGCACTGCCTGCCTCCCTGTCCCTCCCCAGTGGGAAAGTCCTGGGACCAGGCAGCGGTGGGAAGCCGGCAGCCAGCACAGCAGAGGGCTGGGCAGGCAGGAGGGAGGGAGCTGGAGACAGATCTCATCAAAGGTAGGAGGCCTAGTGGGGATCAGAGAGACAGAGATACACATCTAAATAATTCAGGCGCTAATAAAAGCTTTAGGTTGGGTTCTGTTCAAGATGTGAGACAAAGCTGAATTTCAATGTATTTCAGGCTGCCATCAATGCAGAATGCAGTGTTACTTAATAATCCAACACTGACAAACCAATATTATTTTAAAAGTATTCCACATAAAGTTAACGAGGAAAGTGGCTATGCCTGGATTTGTGCTTTTATAGCTTTAGGTTAAAATTCTATCATGAGAAGATTTTGAGAGCTTCAAGTCTGACCTCTACAGGAAGGCTGCTGAAATAGGTACAGTACCTTGGGATCGCAAATTGCGCACACAACTTTCAGAAACTGGAGAAAGGTAATGGATCAGATGCACTACATAACATCATTATCATCATTGCTTCCTGAAGCCATGTTTTAAAAACACAACTCTTAGTAGCATCGTCTGTGACAATTTGGTTCCTACAAATGCTTTTTTGCAAACTACAAAGACAGTACAGCAACACAAGAAATAGCATGAACATTTTTACATTCAAAAGTGTAAATGGGTTTTGCTTCTGCTTTTTATTATCCCTCCTCCTTCATTCCCAATCTTCTCTATGATCTACTCTTGCAGAGCTACAGAAACAAGCGTTACTTTGAAACTGATAACATCCATTTGCGTTTTGTAAAACCGATGTTTTTAAACGCCCTGATTGGTGCCACCTTTTTCTAATCAGAACCAACCACTCTAACAAACTACCCTTTGTCCTGGGATCCCATCCCCTCAGTTCCCACCAGCCTACAGCACATGTTGCTATAGCTACCCTGCATGTCTATTTACCACACAAGTGATCAAAGCGAGCAGACAACACACACACACGCACAAAAAATCCTCGCCAGGCTTCCTACCGAGCAATGTCCAGCACTAATTAACCGATACACTCCCAGCCTGGTGACTCTGTACACTTGTTTTCTTTATTCTGCATGGTACACACACAAAAAAAAGCAGCATTCTCCAAGATGCTCATTCTTCCCCTACAGACAAAATAAACAACAAAACATACCAGGATCAACTTTAAAAGAGAATTTCCTAACACAAGGCTAAGGATTACAACACTTCAGGATAAGAATACAGTTTTTCTACAGAGGAACACATTAAGAATTTTAAAAGGTATGCAAAGGAAAATAGGAAATAAGAAACACATGCTAAGAACCTAAACAGCTGAAAAGAAAGGGGGTGATTTTGAATTTTGCATATGCTTTGCACTGAAACTGTATGCAGCCTTTATTCACTTGGTGAATTATATGCATGCTAAAAGCCATATGACTGCAGTCATGATAAGTCATTGTAATGGTTTTATGTGCCTTAGAAACACAGTTTTTCATTTTTAGGTGGCATGTCAGTTAACAGTTGTTTAGTTGAACTGCCTCGATCAAAGTCAATGGTACTTCAATAGGAAGAGACCAAAATAAAGAGTTGTGTTTGTTGTCAATGACACTCCACGCTTCAGGGATATGTTGTGGTTGAAAGTGAATGAAAAAAAAGTATTCAAATTCATCAAACATTTGATTTTCTGTAAAGTAGACTTAAGAAACTTAAAACAGAGCCCACAGTGCCCTCTCCAGTTTTGCAGCAAACTCAGGGAATTCAGCCATGTAACTGTGTCCAGTTACACAAAAACTCCACTCTACCACATGAAGGCTGAGCATCTTCCCAGGAGTTTCCGTTGTTTGCAAGTTTCCTTACTTAGGGTATTTATTTTTTTTGTATATATAAGTAATAAACTGAACTGAGTACTCTGCAAAGCAAAAGAAGTGTTACCTGCAAAAGACTTTTTTTCTTGTTTATTATTTTTTGTTTTGTTTTGCAACCATGTTAGATGCCTTTAAAAATTGCACTTCTGCTTCCTAACACTAGTCTTACAACATGCTGGCACACACAAATGGATATATTTCCTGTGAATGCTTAAACTTTTACAGGTACATGCTGACAGGTATATTTTCCCTTACAGGATAGAAATTTTCCTATTTTGGTTACTGGAGCTTATTTGTGAGGTCGTTTTGGGAGACATTAAGAAGACCCCTCTTGCTGAGGTGTTCAATTATCACCTAAAAATGACTGCATCTTTATACTGTCTCAGTTACAAATCTCAACACAACATTTACACCAACTCCTGTCACCTGTTAGAGACTATTGGACTGGCAGTAGTAAGGTAGTAAGGTGGGCTGAATCTTTTCAACTCAACAGGCTGCATATTACATTTCTACAGTAATTACTCCACTTCTGTTGGGGAAATTAGTGCATTTGTCTTGCTATATGCTGTTATTGTTTAGGACCTGTGGGTTGCCTTTGGGTCAGATCATCAGCAGCACAGTACATGGTTTTATTCCAACAGCTGCAATACACTGCCTGCTTGATGCTTAACTCAGCTACACCAAATTAAGGTATAGTCCCACCAAGAGCCTCTGAAAGTGGGAGCACTCACTCCCAGAGCCTGAGAAAAGGAAGGAGTTAACCCTCCCCTTCATTGTCTTTTAACCAGCTGGTGTAAGGATAAGGAAGGGAGCATGAGGGAAGGGCAGGGAAAGCAGCAGAACAGGTAGGGAGAGAGGTTTATAAGGTGGAGAAGTTGGTAAAAAAGAGCTCTCTGTTGCTCTGAATAGAAGGGCCACGGAAAAGTCACCCTCTACATATTCGTCTTTCCCATAACAATTTCCAACTAGAAGCAGGAGTGAAGGCTCCAGCTGCACATGACTTGCCTGTTTCCAAGTGTCTGCTGTAATGGATTTCCTAAACGTTTTATGCGGTGAGTTCATAGCCCATCACAATTTTCAGTTCCCACTAAAACAAGAGTTCTGCTGCCAGGGGCTGCTGCACACAGTTTCTCAGCACCCCCAGCTCTCTGGATTTTGCCCCTTGGGCCCTAGAAGCGTCCACAGACTTTCCCTACCAAACTGAAAATATTTGTGCACAGCAAACCAACCGAACGCAGAGAAATACTCTCTAACTGTTCCCTTGGCACGGGAGAGAGAAACCGCACTCACAGGCAGGTGTTTAAACAAACTCTGGCCGCGCCCCAGCCGGGTGCTCCCCACCCGATCTCACTCCCCTCAGAAGAGGCACGGGGGCCCCCTCGGCAGCGCGTCTCCCTCCCTGCGCTCCTGCGGGAGAGGGAGGAGAGGCAAGCACCTACCGGGACGGGACAGGCCCGGCAAGAATGAGCCCGCCTGTGCCTGCACCTCTCTTCAGGATGGAATGTCTCTCCACCACCACCTCCACCACCAGCCCCCCAACCCCCGCTCCTCCTCTCTTGGAGTGGAAGGGAGGGTATGTGTCTGCCTTAGCATTTCCACCCTCTCTATTCCGACTTACTTGTTTCGCTTTTTTAACCCACCATCTATGAATCTTCATTACCTATGAAGCCCTATTCTTTAGGTAGAAATATTTCAGGAGAGTAAAGAGTACGTTTCACAGAGCACTTTATTATTACCATCCTGTAACATTTCTGCTTCTTTCACATTCCTCATTGGCAACCCCCTGTGCCAAAGTACCCTCTTGTGGTGATAATGATTTCTGATGACTACGTGCATCCAGCTGACCAACTTGAGTATATAAAATGCCCTTCATTGTGCTTTGCAAGGACAAGAATTCACCTCTCTCTTTAAAGAGCTATAAAAGGTGGTTGTTTGGCTAGTGGAAGCAAGAAATACCTTTCCTCTTGCTATCCCCTATGTTCTCTCTTTCTTCACCCTTCCCTACCTCCTATAACTTAGAGAAAACTGGTGTAAGGAAGCTGGAATTTCCCACCATGGGTTCAGAAAGTGAGTGGAAAACAAATGCTCCATTTGCACTACAGGTGCAAAATCCTCACACGTGCATTCCCTGGACATGTACTGTAAAAGTCACAGTGAGAACTGAATTAATAACACCCACAGAGAAAAGAACCTAGAAAACTTTTCTCATTTCCTCATATTTACCCATTACCTCCCTAGAAAATATGTTAAGAGCAAGTTTCAGAAGTGTATTGGCAAGGGTTTTTAAACTGGGACGGATCCTTGATTCGGTCTTAAGGTAAAGCCAGTTTTTCTTGCTCCCATAAGGCTCTTCTAAGCATACATTGTTGCTGTAAAACTATGAACAACGAGAATCAAAAACATTTTGTCACTGTGCCTTTTAACTGCAAGAACAAGAATAAAAGCTCCTTTTGTCCCCTCAGGTGAATAGAAGTCTTTAAAAAAATCTCATTTGAATAATCTCAGAAAAAGAATCCCTAGAAAACCCATCCTAAAGTACTTTTGTGAAGCTGTAAGACAGCTTGAAACTACTGCATTTTAAAACAATCAGAAGATTAAAGCACTGGCAGGCAAGGAACTCATGCAGTGCTGTTTAATAAATTATCCCTGGGCTGAATTATTGGCATATTTAGGATTATAACACAAGTTCTTTCCTTTCACATGTCACAAACAGGCGCTGCGAGGCAGCCTACACAATGCACTTAAACCATGGCAAACTGGAATTGATTTACATACCTCGCAAACCGCTTCCATGCTCCCTACAAGCCCAAAATGCACCATGACCTGCATGGCATCCCTGCCTACTGGGAGGATTAAGCAAAAAAAAATAAAAATAAAAAAAACACTACTTTTTTTTTTTTTTTTTTTTTTTTCCCACGCTGGAAACTCACTTTAGACAATTCTGAGAAAAAATGAGGAGTTCTAAAAAAGCAGCCAAGCTCCGCAGAGGTTGGAACCGGTAGTACCCGGGCCCGGCGGGAAGAGGTTCCTTACCTGCCTCATGGTGAGATTCCCATCATCCATCCAGCCGGCAAGGGGCTGCTCACACCGCGCTGCTGTCGGCAGGGCAGAAATCCATCAAGTTTCCCACCGTAATCAAGTTTTCCTCCCTCCTCTTCCCTGTCTATTATTTTTCCCCCTTTTTATTCTTTGCTGGGGGGAGTCTTACGACAATGTCAAGTTTCCCAACCTTCTTTCCCCAGCCTATGAAAAGTCGGGAGCGGGGAGGCAACTGTCCGCCTGGCTCTGATTTCAAACCGTAGCCCAGGGATGGAGTAGTTGGCTGAGCTGGGCCATGGAATAGCCTCGCCAATCAGAAGGAAGGGGAGGGAGGCAGAGCACATAAAGGCTGCTGCCTACACGAGGATTAGGAAAGCTTTCAAGGATTTAAAAGACTGAAAGCAGCTGGAAACAGTGTCTAGGGCTAGAAAGAGGGAAGTCAATTTGCGGTATAAGAGATTATTCCCATTCTCATGTAACTGCTCTGGGTCTGCTCGAAGCTTAATGGACTGCCAGGATTTCAGCAAAGATATGTAAATGTCCAGTTGAAATTACTGCAACATTAGAGTGATGCAGGAACGCTCGACAGCCGCACGGTAAAGTGGCAGTATCCCATCCGTGTTGGAGCCACATGCGGTCCCGGAGCACCGATTTCCTCATGTCAGATTTAAAAGTAAATTACTTAATGACATCAGCAGGAAGTAAAATGCAGTCTGCAATTTACACTAAGGCCAAGTGCCTGTCTGCCGGAAAGAACAGAGGTGTATGTGGGAATCCGTAGCTTTGGAAATGTTTTGTTGCAAAGCTTTATTTGTTTTGGTGGTAAATGTTTAATCATCCCTAACCTCAGTGCGTTTTCTGCTTTCCCTTCTTTATGTAGGGTGATTTCCTCACTTCTGAAGCTTAGTTCCTTGTGTAAGATAACACTGGACCCCAAATGCAACTTTTTTTTTTCTTTTAACGAGATCAGCTACTATCTGCTGCCCCTCAGTGGCTTTCATTAAAATAAACAAACAAAAGGCAAAACCAAAAATCTCAAATCTGAAGTGCCATTGCTGTTTGAGTTCCACCTTTCATAGAATTATAGAATGGTTTGGATTGGATGGGACCTCGAGATCTAGTTCCAAATTTCCTGACTTAAAAAAAAAATTGCAGAGAAATACAAACCTGCAAATTCATACCTCCCAACCTTCTCCTAAGTGAAGAAGGCCTTTAACTTAATATCAGTTCAAAAGCCTGTTAGTCCCTCTATTCTGCTTTTAACAGAAATCTGTCTTTTGATCTCAGGAGACTATCAGGCAGATCTGATGCCTGAAGAAAAGTCCCAATATCATGAATTTGCTTCTGCAAGGGTTTTATCTACCAGTGCAAAAATTAGTCACTATCCAGAAAAACTCTTATCAGTACAAGAAATCTTATTGAATTGAGCTACAGGAAAAAAATTACAATGATATGCTGCCAGGATTTTAATTAAAGGCTTCCAAAAATATATTTCCATTTGATTTTCGATAAGCTCCAACACTGGGTATGTCACAGGGAAAGGAAGAAAAGATCTGCAAAATTTGTTTTCCCATTTAAAGACAATAATAATTTTTCTCACAAGTGCAACAAAGAAAGGAGTTTACATAATACTAGTACTGTCTATCTGAGAAGTACGGCATGGATGGGGGACAAATTTGATTTAAACCACTACTGCAATTTATCCAGGTTCAACTGTGCTCTTGCTGGTCCATGTCCTCAGCTGCTTTAATGTACAACACCAACCATCTCCAGGGATCAACACAGCACAGTGCACAAGGGTAAGACCAACCATCCTCTCTAGCCAATGTGGAGACAACTTAGTGATGCTCCAGTGATGGTCTAGTCCTGCACACTTGCACAACAGCTTGAAGCAGCTGCACTGCACAGGGAGCAGTGCATTAAGAGCACTTAACAGGAATGCTCATCCTCTGTTCCCCAAGTATAGCTCAGTGGACATGTGTCACTTGAAATGAGTCTGTGGTATGTGAAGACCTTTTACTGAGGTCAAATCTGGGAGAATCCTCTTCAGGATGCATTGAAAGGAAACATAAAAATGCTTTTCCAAAGTAATTACAGCCTTAGGGCTAAATTTCCCTGGTGAAAGGGATGTAACAAAAAGTGCAAAACTTACAAAATTAGTAAGGATTATAAAAGACTCACCCCAAAACCCTGTATTTGATTTCAGAGCTTTAAGAAGGGGATTCTGAGGACAGTTTTAGAGTTTCACATGAGAACAAGGCAAAAGATCCTACAAGAACTCAAATTATAAAGACAAAGCAGTTGCATAACTTTTCTGGAAATGCAGACACCTCTTCATGAACAGCACGCACTCCTTATAGGGTGGGATGAATACTGCATTTTTCTGAAAGTTGAGCAGAATGTGGCATAAAAATATGAGTCAGTTCTATAGGATGAAAATTAATTTCTAGCATTAGAAAAAATATAAAATAATTTTTAAAAATTGTCAATGATCTATGTTCAGGGTGAGGTGCAGACTAATTTTTTTTTAACCCGGTGTTGCAGACAGCCCCTATTCTATTTACGCCATTCACTTTCCTCCTTTAAGGACTGTGATCAACCCATATAGCAGCAGTACTATCACATGCAGTGCATTCAGAAAACAAGGTTCTGCACTTCACTTCTTGGAGTCTTCTGAGTGTCAGGAGAGGAAAAGAGAGGGTCTATATCTGAAGTGGTTTTGAAGGTAGTTGGCATTGAAACTCACAGTGGCACAGCTAGATGCAAGGAGGAGGAATTGCTATTTGGGGTGCAAGAAAAGACATGTGCTGGTTTTTACATCTTCCTCTGAATATCCAGTTTCCCATCTACAACCCAAGTGTATGTGTGTGCATGAGAAAGTCATAAGGTCTTTGAGGAAGTGAAAGAAGATTCTGTCCCTGAAGGAGGAAACTTTTACAGTCTATCCAGTGGGAACCACTGGACACAAGGGCAGCCAGAGGAGGTGGTGCCAGGTGTAAGTTCAGACATCTCTGGGAGCAAAGATGTACGTATAAGCCAGACCAAAGTCATGGTTAGGAGCCTGATAGTTTTAGAGGATTCTTACTGTATTAATTCAAGTTAAAAGACAAATGGCCATAAGTAGACCAAACCATTGGCAGTTTTATTTTCTGTAAATGCTTGTTATCAGTAGTAATGGTCACATTCCCCTTATCAAACCTCACTTAACCCTGCCCTCAGAGATATGAGTGACACCAGCAGACACAGAAATACTAAAGCATCTCTGACTTTGCTGCTCACTATGGGTGTCTGCCACAGTCCTTATCATACACCAAACATCTCCCAGGCAAAAAGGGCAGAAACACAAGCCCTCCATCTATCCTCATGTCTCAAGCACCATGTTGCCCCATTCACTAAAGCAGAAACAAGGAAGGATAACTTTAGTTGGGCTTCCATTATTCAGCAAGAACTTCCCTGTGGTTCATGCTGTTCTGCTCCTGACCTGGCAAAAGTAGTAAACAGGTACTTGCAAAAACTCAGGGTATTGGGTGCTAACTCAGAATCACACTTCCTATTGCTGCTTAAGACAAAAGTGTAATATTACCATGTGTCCTGAGTCAGCTTATGTAGTGCAAAAGCTTGGAGAATTCCTATAAATGTGCAGCAAACCCCACCACCATGTAATACCAGTTACAAATTGTATATTATGTACAAATATCACATATCTTTTACAGCGGCATAGTAAACTCAGTGTTGGGTGTTCTTTGTCAGCACATCAACTATTTCTGGAAAAGTTCAGCTAAATTTAGTGGATTAAGGCTTAGTCCAGTGCTCATCAATGCAGTGGACAAGTTTAAAGATTTAAGTTGTGACAAGGCAAGGACAACAATCTTGATACCAAAAAATTAGCACTGTTTCAGAATCTGAAACTTTTGCTTCTGATTTGTTAACTAAACCTTCCTTAACTACCTTCATTGTCTCTAATAAATTACCAAATACAGGAACTGTTTTGAACTGCTGGGACAAATGCAAAACATCCTAATGTGGAATTACTCACTTGCTGGAGTTTTTTTGGTGTAATACAAATTTTATGTGGTCCAGACCAAGGTAGATCTGCACCAGCTACAGGGGAAGCACAGAACAGGAAGTGGGAAAAGGATTTTCTTTCATTTAGCTGAATTCCAGCTGCCATGGAAATTCTCCTGGGTCCAGAGAATTTAATATACACTATAGACAGAAGAACCACTCTACCTCTTTACGAAGCTGTGCCAAACAGAGACAGACCAGACCCCAGGATCTGATTATATAGTAGGAGTGAGAGTTGCAGAAGGGAAAAATATGACCTAGCACGTAGGTTAGAAAGAAACAACCCTACCTTGAAAATCAGCATCTTCAGGTGTGGAGTCAATCACGAAAACGTTACCTTTAATTTGCAATACAGACAACTGATAAAGATGTGCTTTTCAAAATAAGACAAGCAGCTAGACACTGCACTTTTAGAGGAAAAGGTAATATTCACACTCAAACTATTGGTGTTGAAATTAATTTCTAGTGGTTTTTATAGTCCCTCCCTTGGCAGTTTTAAATTGGCACCTGCAGGAAGAGGAGGATGTCCAGAATACAAAATACTACTTAATAATCCCTTGTAACACTAGAATACTTAACTCAAGGCAACACTGAAATGTAAAAATAATCTCCAGAAGAACTGGCACAAAATATGAGGTTGCAAGGTGAAGAGAAATTTCTGAGAAGACAGTGTTAAAAAAAAAAAAAAGAAAAAGAAAAAATTCTGAAATACTCTGAATATGAAAAACTGTTTTCAAGATGTGAAAGTATCACACAATTATTTCAAAATATATAGTTAATATTTGTGACTGTAAGAATGTACAGAGCTGGATCTCACAAGGCTGTACTTAACTGCTTTTATCAATATCACTGCAATGAGTGCAATGAAGATAAACTGACTAGCCTGGCAGAATGTCTGAGTCATGGCATTTAAACACATTTTCTAACAGAAGTTTAAAAATAAGACCAGCAACGTCAGACATCCTTACATTTGCACATACACGCTGAAAGCCTCAGTGCACAAAGATGTCCTTAAGGCAGACATTTGGGGAATTCATCGCCTTTTGAGAAAGATTACTCAGCCTTTTGGCAGAGTATCAGTAAAACAGACAGAGATGAGAAAGGTCAGGGCATCTCTGGTCCTCTATGCAGAGCAATCCTTAGGGGACCACTTGCCCTTGCTTGGTTATTTACAGAATCACTCAAATTGCTCTGGTCTCACTTGGGGCTGCACTAGCCACAGGTAAGAAAGAAGGGAAGTTGTCTTCAAGACAGCTTCTTCCTCCATCACTTATGCAACCTATGTAATCCACAGCTCAGAGAGAAAAGTGGTTAAAAAACAATCCATCTGCACTTGCCTTAATGACTACACTGACAAGAATTTTTTATTAAGGCCTTTTAATCAAAAGAATATCTACTGGATTTCATTTTCCTACATTTGCTATGAGGCAGATACTCGATCTGCTAGGCTGAACAAGTTGGTGCATATTCACACGTAATAAAAATTAGTGACCAGAAGACTCTGATAGTCTATTCCAAAATTATATGGAAGTATAGTAACCTGAAAAGACTAACAAAGAAGGATGTTATAAGGGTTCAGAGTTTCTAAAACATCTGTTCTCTAGTATAGATAAATGTTAAATTAAATGGAAATCGTAATTAGTTTACCACTGCTTCTCCACTTATTTCCTAGGGTACAGTTAGCTGATACTTCAGTGATGATTATACCTCATTACTCTTAAAAGTAGTAGATAATTGTTAAATTGCACCATTTTTTTCCTTAGTACTCCAGTCCTAAGAAGCCTCCATGAAAACAAGAATGATAAAGTAATGAGTCAAGAATTGCCTTACGTATCTGCAACTGCTATTTGCATAGAGAAAAGAGAATAACTTTATTCCTTTGCATTTTGTACCAACTGCTTATTTAGTGACCAGTTGCAAAAATCAGTCATGCAGTGAATCAAGCTAAGCAAATAAAGATTGGGGCAAATAGCAGAAGTTCTGTGATATATGCCTTTGATAGTCAAACATCAAATAGTATCTGTCAAAATCAATACTGTTCTGCTATTCCAGGAGTTACATGATCACACAGTTTTGATGAAGAGCCACAATTTCACTGAAACAAGATAAAACCCCAACTGATAAATTGTCACCTGAAGCAAGCAGGCACCTACTCAAAGTCCCATTATCTGTGTGTTAGCTGAGACTATCAAACCATGCAAATCCTTCCTTTTGAAATAAAATCCCCTAACCACAGGTTTAGCAAAAAATGTGTAACACTCTCCTAATTAAGCTGATCTGCTCTAAAATAGTTTTTCTCCCACCTGCGTACAGCAGGTTAGACATATCATATACCATGCAGAAGTCTATGCCAGAAGTGAGAAACTCTATTCACCGTCAAGACTATGCCAAGTCCTGGAAGAATTATAGAGATTGACTCTGTGTTACAAAACTTTCCAAAACAGAAGAAATGCTTGTGTTTTAACATCTCTTCAAACCCCCAGCTGAGACAAGGTATTAACATGAAAAACTGGAATATTTCTGCACCATTTTTATTTTCCCACATTTCTTGTTCTCAGAAAATATTTGATATTTCAAAGTTCTGCTGTATTTGCCTAAAATGACACGACACAGTTTTGGTCATACTGAGGTAAAAAAATAGCTCGGGCTTCTGTCTACAAATCCCATGAAGCCAACAGCCACTGGAAGGGCAATGGACCAATATTTCACTAATTTCAAATCAGATATTTCTGCTCAGATCAACGGAGCCAAAATTGTCTAAAAGTTCAAGTTAGAGTAAATTTTTTTTTTTTTCATTTTTCTAGTCATAAAAATTTGCCAGTAGTCTGCACTGTCTCATGAAACATAATTTAATGAGAAAATTACTTTTTGCAGTTGAATCTCACAAGAATATTCGTGGAGGGAATCCTCATTTATCTCTTCTTTCCATGGTAGCCCCGGCTACCCATGCCAGCTCCCTGTCCCATGGAAAAAGGGCTTCTGTGAAACAGGCAACCTCTTGGGACAGGAGGTGTAAAAGTTACCCATCTGTCAGCTATGAAGCAACAGGGTCACATCAAAAACTTGTGAAATGATGTGACTCAGGATCTTAAACACTAGTAACACAAACTGCAGCCTCTAAAAAGCTTGTTGGGCAAGGCGTTTCATCTTCCCCATTTGAATCCTCAAATTGTGTATTCAAGCTGCCTTTATACTGCTGAGGATAATAAGGGAGAAAATAAATCTATAAATGCTAAAACATCTTTAGATATTATTGTAATCAGGGCAGCAAAGCCTCTTCCCTAAGCAGGAATGAAAGACACAAAAAGACTGATCTGTACATCTGAGTACAAGTTTCTGAGGTAAATCTAAGTATTTAGAGTGCAGTATTAAACAGACAGTTTATTAATTAAGACAGTATTAATCAGAAAATGCAACAAGTTGATTACTGAAATTATTTCTAGAAAACTTGTGTGTGCATGTGTGTGTGTGTGTAGATGCCTATGAATGTGTAGGGAAGTATGTTCACATTCTTCAGTTAAAAATAAATATATATGCTTGAACTTCCTCAGTAAAAAGAAGTAAGTCTTAAGCTGTTCTTCCCTACAGCTGAGCGAAATATTTCACTACTCAGGATACCAGTGGATTGCAGTGTTGGTGGTGAGATGAAGTCTGTGGGGGGTGGGCTGGGGAATGACAACAAAAATCTTAACCCAAACCCGAAATCCTTAGACTCTGCCCAGGAAAACCACTTTATACAAGTGAGAATTTGCTTACATATGCGATTCATGATTTGACTCATAAAGTTCTGGAGTTCACTGGGGTTACTGTCAAGGTCAGATTACCTATGAAATACCAAATTACTATACCTTCCCATTGCTTCAGCAAAGCCCTTGGTACTGACCATCTAATACATTTATGTGGGAAGGTTAACACCAAAACCATCACATTCTTCTAATGTCAAATGAGAAAAATAGAGAAAGAATTTAGAAGTAAATCAAAAGAACATTCTTAAGAGAGAATTTTAAATTAAGTGATTCAAGGATGTGGGCAGATATGATGAGTCACAGCAGTTGAATAGGAGACAGTTTCAGAGAGTCTTTGTTTATCATATTAAAGCTTTTTCTCACCAGGAGCGTTGCTCAAAATTATTTATGCATACACCAGCTAAGGAGGGGTTTGAAATGGTGTGTTTATAAATAGGCTCATTGAGATTGCTCTGGGAGGACTGGTCTGGTTGGTTCTCACCCTTCTATATGTACCTAGTAGCCCTTTTTTGACCTTTAAACCATTTTCAGATGGTACTTTTATGAGCCACTGTACCTTGTTCCTTTTAATTACAGACATATATAGTGTAGGTTTACCAGTCTCCAAAAGAATTTTTACTTTCTTTAGCTCACATTTCCAGATGTGTCACCTATTCAGGCCTCCCTTCTTTTAAAATGGTGCTGGCAATAAAAGACAATGAAGGCAAAGATAAGGTACTTCTCCAGGTTCCAAGCAAAGGATTATAATCTAATCCTTTGATTCTTATTTTATAAGATGCCCTTATAAAAATATTAAAATAGAGAAAATAGATTAGTGTATGAAAACTATGTTTTCATAGTCGGTGTTAAAATTTTTCTGGAAGATATTCAAAAAATCTGATGAAGTAACCCAGAAAATCTGATTCAGGTAAGTCTTGTGGAAAGTGAAACCTAGCACAGAAATAAAATCCTCACCAGTAGGCTTTTTTCATCTCTTACTGCCACGATATATTATCAGTCTGCATTTGTCACTTCAATGCTGAAATTTGCAGATATTGCCCAGAGCGTCTTACTCCATGAGTACAAGTGCTTATTTACAGGGAGACTTCAACCATTCTAACCCCTGCCTCCAACATCACTGTTTTACACCAACAACAGGAAAAGAAAAAGTACAGAGTAGCTGTACAGGGCCGCACTGTCACATATGCTCATACTTTCTCTCCCTCTTGTTCTGACATCTTCCTTGGCTCATATTTTGCTGTAATACACTGTG
Organism: Chiroxiphia lanceolata; assembly: GCF_009829145.1. Taxonomy (NCBI): domain Eukaryota; kingdom Metazoa; phylum Chordata; class Aves; order Passeriformes; family Pipridae; genus Chiroxiphia; species Chiroxiphia lanceolata. The sequence continues at coordinate 20,139,294 of NC_045638.1, read as the reverse complement.
AAACTGCAATGATATGCAAAAGTCCTAACACTCATTTCACAAAGGCCCTTTCCATGTCTCTTGGGCATCAAGAAGGTCCTTTATGTCCATGGGAATGGGGAGTGATGTCTTGATAATCCTGTTAGCTCAAGCAACCCAAACTTTTCCATCTACCACCTGAAATTTACAACTTGGTACTATGTGGTGCTACAGACCAAAATGATACAGGAAGACCCCTCAACACATATAGAGGCTGAGTTGTGCAGCCATGTTGCTCAATTACCAAGTTACTTGGCAACAGTTGATTTTGCTTTCCTCCTTCTGCATGTGTACTCAAAAGTGGAAGCATATATACATGGTGTACTGTACTTCACACTGAAGTGAGAGAGAAAAACAAATCATACTAAGGATTCAAAAATTAAACACTCTTGTGATTTTATCAAAGGAACTCGAAATTCACTGGGATCTTTGGATAACTGATTACCACCTGCCTCTCTAAGTAGTTAATTGAGTGGAAAAATGAAGTCCACCACAAAAAGGGACAAAGCACAGAGCCCTTTGGAAAAGGTGATGACACTTCAGCGGGGGAGCTCTCCAGGCCATCCCAGTATCCTTAGCCCTAAAGGCTGTGGCGCACACAAGTAACTCCACAGAAAAATTCACCTGCCATATCTGCATTTGAGACTTTAGAATTGTAAAGCTCTAACCACTTGCAGCTTTGAAGCTGAAAAGGAAGGGAAAGTATCCGAATTGCAAAGTCTAAAATGAGAGAAGCTGTCGCTGCAGTCAGAAAGATCATTGCTGTTACAGCTGCCTGTGATTTGAAAGCCTGTAAATAAAGTAAATGGCACAACTCACAGTCTTTTTAGGTTGCTAACTGCTGCAAGGAAGGGATCTGCACTTACCATATTATTCTGGGTGCCTTTCTGGGAGTTCCCACTTTCAACCCTTTTGGGAAACCTTTCCATTTATGTTGGCTCTGTTTGGCCACCACAAACCACTAAAGCCTTCAGCACACTCTGCTGAGGGCGGTTATTATGGGCATGCTGTGGGTGAGCAGTGATGTGTCTACCACCCTTCTCCCTCCAGTGACTTCTTGAACCTATTAGTCTTTGGCATTTGATAAATCAAACTGATATACAGAATACACAAGAAGGGCAAGGAGAAAGCAGATAGTAGACAGGGGAATCTCGAATCACAAGTATTTTTACACATTTATCTTTCAGTGTAGCTGTCTCCAAGGGATAACAACATCAGCATTTTACAATTATTAGCAGGGCATTTGTGCACATTTCATGAAGATGTTGCAGTGTCTCACAGGTGATAAGGAGTTGCTATGGTTACTATATTCTCTTAAGCTGAATACTAAATAGGTTCACAAAATATATATTCTTACTTGTTATGTAAAATATCAGTCACCCAGCTAGCATTTGATTATGCCTCCTTTTCATTTTGTCAAGGACTTTCCATTCCTTTATCTATCAAATAGAGTGGATTTTGATACTCTTTAGAGAAAAGAGAGGTCACTAACCACCTTCCTCCCTAAGAAAGGAGGACAAGTTAGGTAGCTCATTATCTAGCCTGTTTATAACTAAATCCAAAAATAACTGCTCCACTGTACTAGAATGGTGAGAACTTCTATTTCAGAGGATTTTATGAGTCATGGAAACACATTTAAAAGGGAACAAATCTGCACTACACAAATAACTAAACACTAGCACTGCAATAGACCATATAGCTTTTAATGGTTTGAACTTTTTGTCGCACATTCAGATGCAGACCGGAGATTGTCCCATCATCAACATTTCATCCAGTGTTTCTTTCAAATCGGTTACTTTTTTGCTAGTGCACCTGAAGGTGATATTTAGGAAGTCTATTATCAGGTATGCAAATCGGGAGAAAAATATGTCACATCAAATCATGACCGTTTACTAAGATATTACTCATTGAAAAATGCTTTCTTGCACTGCTTCCTGAGCAGGGCAGGTTTAATGGAGTTACTGTAAAGGCATCAAATTTCGTATTTTTATACCTGTTTGTCCCCTTTGTGATGCGTCTAAAGGGAATTTTTAACACACTGACTTATTTTAATTTTACTATATTTATTAAAATATTTAGAATGTAAGTAAATATAAAGTTCCCTAATTCTTCAAAGCACTACTGCTTGACTTTCTTTGGGCTACCATGATCATTATATATCTGGTATCTTATTTTGAAAATTTTCATTGACATCAACTTCAGTCATAGGATAGAACCGTGCTACGATGAAACTAATTTACTTTAATAAAGGCCCAGTTTTTACTGAGCTGAATATGACTAGGAATACATCCATATACCACTGATAACCTGACTGTGGTCAGGGGAAAAACCAAAAATAATCCTCCAACCTTGGGTAATAACTTAGCTAGATATATTTGAACACCTGTTACTATAATAGTGTCAGTAATCAGTTTAGTTTTGAGAAAGGTACAGTAAAAGCAAATGTGCTTGCAACTTCCACATCTGCTTTCCCAGCTTATACCAAAAGAGATTCCTGGGAAATGAATTAATATTTTGCAGTTCAAGGCAGCAAATTTTTATAGCAGGACTGAATAACAGGGTACGAATTCATGGAAGATAATATATTGAGCAGATCTAAGTACTAAATAGGCACTTTCCTTATGTATTTCAAAGTACATAATGTTGCATATTTCTAGAACGAAAAATGGACATAACATGTTATCCTTGCAAGGTGTTACCATGTTAACAACTAGAGAACCTTCTGTTAAAACTATTAATATGTGGCTTATCACTTCATAAAAGCTTGAAATCACAACGCAACAACAATAAGCACATGTGGTACATATGAAGTCAATCTGCAAATACAATAATAAGCATTCAGCAAGAGGTATTTTTGTACTGTAGTTAACAGAAGTAAAATTGTCATGTTTGTTCTACAATCACCACTTTTGTTACCCACAAAATAACCCATCCATACTCACCCTGTATTTGAGCTCATTTCTGAAGTGCAAGAATGGCTTTTGTTGCCCCCTTGTTCCTCAGCAGACACCAAACCTGACTTGAGAAGTTTGAAGGTGATGGCGAAGTCAATCACCAGAAGGCTTAGGAATTTTAAGGAAATCTGTTCCCAAACCTACAGCTAACCCTCTGTTTACCAAGACAGAGATTCTCAACCATAAGAATTCTGTCACTGTTTTCAGTATTTGTGTTCTTATGGCGCTTACAAGATAAGCGATTATTGCAGGAATAAGCACGAAAAAGTGGATGGGGTGATAAATGTTGAGACAGAGAAGTGGGAAGAGGAAGAACTGTAAGTCTTCCATGCAAATCATAAAATTATTTAAGTTGAAAAATACTTTTAAGATTGAGCCAAACCACGAACCTGGCACTGCCAAGTCCACCACTAAACCATGTCCCTCAGCACAGTAGACATCTACATGTACTTTTAAATACCGCCAGGGATGGTGATTCCACCACTTTCCTGGGCAAGCTGTTCCAGTGCTTGACAACCCACACATTTATGTTAAAATTGAATTACAAACTCATGAATACATTGAAATTACAATTACAAACTCGTGCATACACACAAACTAGAAAAGTAATAGTAAGATGAGGAAGAGAGGCAAGGCTCAGGAAAATCCCCCAAACCTGTTCCCATATACAACTAAGGGAGGGGAGGAAGTCTACGGCGGCAAGCAGCGGGTTTGGGATTGACTTTTCATGGCTATTTGTTGATGTAATGAGCTCCCTTCCCCCGGGGAGCAGGGCTGGGCGGGCAGCCCGAGGCGGAGCTCGGCGGGGCAGAGCCGGCCCGTGGCCGGGTCCAGAGCAGCCCCTGGCGGCCGCAGCTCCCGCTCCCGCTCCCGCTCCCATTCCCTCCGCTCCGCCCGCCCGGCCGAGGACAACGTGCGTGCCCCGATACCCAGCGGCTCGGAAAGGAGCAGGAACGCCCTGCGGGCTCCCTGCGAGGCAGCTGTGACACCGGTTTCTTGTCGAAACTGCACAAACTTTCTGGTTTTGCAGGGAAAATCTGAAATTCTGCAGTTTCGGTTACTTCTCAACTGAGCTTCAGATCCGAATTTAGCAACGTTCAAATAAATTTTAAAAACCGTATACAGCAGGCAGTTCTGTTGATTCTTGCTCATAGTGGGATCTAAGTGGATCGTAAGATCCGCTTCCTTCTGAGATAACATCAACTCCATTTCTAAATTTTTCTAATGCTTAAAGGTGATTTCTGCATGCAAAGAGAAGACAGCATAGGTTCAAACTGGCAACTATTTTACACCTAGTTTAAATGACTATAAAGGAAACACGCTATTTCTGCATACCAGCAGTTGCTATATTACATTTTTTGCCCCAGCACTACTATCACCATGAAGTCTCTGTGTTGTAATTCCTCTGTAGTTACAGTCTTAAGAGGCCACAAGAGTTTGCATACTTGGAATTTGTGATACATTTTCTTCCCAGCTTATGCCTAGCCCTTTGGGACAAAAAAATTTTTGTTAGGGACCAGCTTGTGAAAATACAATGAAACCACTGAACCCTGACCATTAATGCAGAGTGCGTTCCACACTAGCCTATAGCAACAGAATATCCTGACAGTCAGCATAAAGGGGATACAAAAACCAGCAAGTAAAACTTGGAATAACTCAAACCATTCACTTGAAGTATGTGGATATTAATCCATCTTGCTCATTTTCATATTCCTCCTGTCTTTCTTGATTTAACGTCTTTTTTTTTCTTTTCTTCAAAAGAGGTGCCCAACAAACTCAAACGCTAAATTTTTGTATCAAACAAACAACTAAATTTTGAATGTCATGTCCAGACAGATAAGAAATGCATTCACTATTAGAGCAGCTATCACAAATTATGACTCTGTGGAAAAAAATATAATTCCATTAGTTACTACATCCTCCAAGATTCATGCAAAAACCAAGTCTCCTCCTAAAAAAATGAACTTTTATCCCTGTCTGCACTCACAGATTTCTGTTGTTCATTTATTCCTAGATACAGGAATAGTAAATATTAGGGAATTTTGGCATAAATCCCACTATTTCCCCCTTTGTGAGTAATCAGTTCCATATTATTTTTGGGTGTGAACAGGCTGAGTCTTTACCTCTGTGCTCAGAAAACCTGCAAACCTAAAAGTTTTGCCTCCAAGCTTGGCCTCCTCTTGGAGATAGATTTTATTGATCTTACAAAAAACAAACAAAAGCAATAAAACCTAACCTTCAGAATGAGCTTCCTCACCAAGCTTGTCTACTTGTAGTATTTCCTTTTAAGAATTCCTCTATCTTCAGTCAGTGAATTCTTCCTCTTACTCACACCTCTTTTATTTTAGAGGTAGTTAATGAAACTCTATTTGCCACAATAATTCAGCAGAAGTTTAGCAGCTTTGGGGCAAGAGAGTGGGACAAGAAGAGCATCCTGTCACCCCTGTCTGTGTCTAAGAGCAGTGGTGCTGACAAATGACTAGCTGACTTAGTGTTCTTCTTTTCAGTCTCATAAAAAAGACGCCTCAAAGGAGAACAAATTTTATTCAACTGAGGTTTTATTATGAGATACTGTATCTCATCAGCCCTGGCATCAATATGATATTGTAGTGATTTAGCCTAGGAGTGTGGGAACTGCTCAGGGATGTGCTTATTTTTCTAACAAAAGTTCAGGCATGCTATTATTAGCAATCTATGGTATGTCATCAATGTCAAAGGCCAAATAGTTTCTTGAAATGTTTGGGAATCAAGTGTATTCTGAATCTGAGGAGTCTCTGTTCTCACTCTGCCATTCACATGCACACACAGGAGTGTGCTGCAAAAAGACTCCATCTTGCCAGTGTGCTCCTGAACACTCCCAGTGCATCTGCTTTAACAGTGCTCAGGTTCTCAGCAGAACAACTATGAACTTCAGCGGGCAGACTAACCTCACCAGCCAAGCCTATTTTAGAAACAAGTTTCCACCACATATGTCTATATGCATACATTAGTCTATCTGCCAGTTTAGTACCTCAATAATACTCAACCAGCTGCCTTAGCATGTCACCAAAAACACGCAAAGAAAACACGCACAGATGCATTGACATAAAATTCCTCAAGAAATTTTGTCAACAGGTAGATCAAAAAGAGAGTGTTCCTGAGCACTCTCAAGACCTGTCTCTGAGAGCAGCATAGATCTATCACATTAGTCTGACAGTTGGCTCTTAACAGGTCTATGCTTCCTCACTTTTGGATTGAGCTTTCCCTTTCACATTTTATGAACAGGGAGAGGGTGACCAAGCAAAAAATCAAACCAAGAGAAGGAGCCATTCTTTCATTTAAACCCAGCAAGAGGTTTTTCAACCAAAAACTTTCTTATCTTTGTCATCAGGGTCATTTATAGAAAATGTAAGTGAGAGAAGCAAGACACTTCCCAGAAATCAAGAGGTAAGACAGTGAAAAATCAAGCCCAAACCTTTTCCTTCCCGAAGAAAAGGTTATGTAATATAATTATTTCATTAGAAGCAGTGGCCATCTGTTATACTTTGTAAAGAAGACGGGCAAACAATGTTAAAAACATCCATTACATGCAATAGAGAAGAGGAAAATATGTTTATTTAGCAAATGTTAATGTTTATGAAAGATGTTTGACTAGAGGCTGGAATTTACCATCATTTATTTGCTAGAGCTCAGTCTAGAAGCCTGGTATCATCAGCCCTTATTGTCAGCAGGCATTAACAAACAGTTCCATCTCCATGTGAAAAAACATGATTAAGCTCTTGCAACCACAATATTAGATGTATCAGCATCCAAAAAACATGATATATGCCTTTTTACATCCCCTTCCAAGAAATATTTTATAGCATCTCCCCAATCTCTTAGTACTTTTTTCCTGTGTAGTATAAAGATTTTTTTTTTAAAAAGTCTTTAGAAGCAGAAAGACAGGAGGTATTTCCAGTGGAAAGAAGAGGTTTAAAACTTTCACAGGAAAACTTTATGCAAGAGAGTGATTATGTGATTATGCATCAGAAAAAACTGAAATGGTTTGCTAATAAAAACAGGCAATGTTAAGCATGTAGTGCAAGTGCAAAACTGAAAATATGCTACTGTTTCTATTTTGATTGTTTCTCAACAAATATATATATTTAAAAAAAAAACAAACAAAAAAACAATAGTGGAGCTTGTCTGCTGGTGCTGCAGCTGCCAGATGTCATAAAGGGTATTCTAATGGGAGAAAAGAGAATGATGCTCAATTATAAACCAAGGTTTCATGTGAACTTCTATTTGAAGTCAGCCCAACAACAGAAGAAGGAAATACATTTCTTTGTTCAACTACTCCGTAAAAACAGCTACACTCCAGTATTGTTTTCTTTGCACTGCCCCTCAGCAAAGCCCAAATGGTTTACTTTTTGTTGTGGTGCTGTTTTGCTACAACATAACTTAATGAAAACAATAGTTTTGTGCTGGAAAAAGGGGGGGAAGAGTACACACAGCTTTGTTAAAATATGTATTTATAGATATATATATACACACAAAAAACTCCATTTGAATCAAAGAGCAGACATCCACTGGCTGATCCACTGTTCATGGACAATGCAATATTTCCCCAAAATCAGAATTTCATGTGTTGGGAGAAGCATAGCAGAGGGATATCAAGGGTATATGTAATGGGGAAAATTTTCCCACAGGTGCTTCATTCTATACTCTCGCAAGCAAAAAAAAAATCTCTGAATAAAACTGTATTTTGCATATGGTAGGCAAAAGGGCTGAAGCCAAACTCTTCCGCTTGACTTAATTTGAAATTATGGGGATATAAACATTTTCGGGACAAAGTTCTCCCAGTAGCAATCTACCTGTTCATGGGCTTGTTCATAAAAGCCTGCAAAGGCAGGCAGCACCTCCAGCGTGTTACCATACCACACCTCGAGGCTGCAAGTTCATCCCATGCAGGTTCTGACTGCGAGAGGTCCTTGCTCAGGAGCGACACTCACCAGGCCAGGAACTGCAGGACCCTATACACATGGTTGAGAAGACCATGTAATTTTTATGATCACTCTCTTCAGAACATATTACTGCTTTCTGCTGGCCTCTGAATTTCCCATAACTGATTACACATTTGTGACTTACACATACCTGTCTTGAAATACCTTAAAACGGCCATAAGATTTTGTTTCCTCCCAGACTTTTAGTGATTAATTAAACATAACATATAATTAAACATAACATATTTGAATCCATTTCAAAGGAACAGGGATTCTCTGGAGCGCGTGTGGAGGGGCATGTGCTTTTTGAATTAAAAGAGCACACAGAAATGCTTTTATCCCATTAGAATAGGCACAGGAGCTGCTTTAACACAGCTGCAGCTGTTGGAGAAGAGTGTACAGGCTGAGCTGAGCTAATGGTTGGGTCCAAATGGGACAAGGGTCTTGCTCTCATTCCAAGGAAGATGGCCAAGGGAGAACGAGCTGTTCACTGTATAGGCCCTCCACCTCTGCTTTTCTCAAATTTTCTAGGGGTTTAATGCCAAGCAGCCACTCATAACCAATTTTGGCCACATCTGTGCCCATGAATCATTAACTTTTATGCAATATTTTGTATCTCGTTACCAGTTTACATGCCCCAGCCATCCAATTTAACTCCATGCAACACTTGAGTGAGCAGCTGTATGAGTCCAGAGCAAAAGTGACAATCCCTAACACACACAGTGTAGAAGTGGTACCAACTCCTGTCACAGGAATTATACATATTCTTGGTCATCTGTCTTGGGGAACATTCAAAGACTACCATAACTGAGATGTTACTCTATGGGACAATGAGGAGTTGCCATTTCTTACCATTCTGTCACAAGGCTCAGGCTATTTGATCTTTTCTGTGAAGCCTCAGCTCCAGATACCAAGTCATTATGTGAGAACTGAAGATTTATTTTCTTTTTTAAAAGGGATTTAGCCTTTTAGACTGTTGCAGAGAGAGCGCTGACAGTCTGACCTGAATATAACCCCTACAATTTGAAAGCCAGAGGCTAGAGAAAAGGAATGCAAAATTGTCTTTAACATGTTATGATTTTTAAGTTAAAATATTATGATTGTGAAAGAGGTAGAGTCTGGCAGGAGATTAATGCTCTTTGAAAGCTAACTCTCTTCTGCAGGTAAGAAAAGACCTCGCCTTATGCTCATGCCAGCCTAGGCAGGGAGCTCCTGGCAGGGAAAATAAGCCCTGCAATAGCCAGAAAGGCTGCTGCAAGCTCCCTTCCTCTGCGGAGCAGATGTGGAGGAGGTTGTGTAAAACATGCTAACTTTCAGGTTAAATACCTGTTGCTTTAAACAGCCTGCTGACTCCATTGCATTCATCAGCTTTAGCTCAGGCTTTGCACTTTCTTTAAGTGGAAAGAACTACAAAAATCTTAGTTTCTGAAGCCAACCCGCAAACTATCCCATTTCCCACACCTGTTTGCTGTTTGGAAGGGCAGATATCAATAAGACACTAACCACATTGTTCATGTACACATTACCTTTTGAAAAAAAGAAAGTTAGTTGTACAGTTAATGTTATCAGCAAGACATTTTAAGACCTGCCCTGTTGACTTATCCTGCAGCCAAACGCAGACAAACAGTTCTGTGTACCCATACATGTGTGTACAGTTCTGGAGGTTACATTTTTCCTTTTTTTGCCAGTGTTGCACAGACCACAGGTGCCATGCCAGCCAGCTCTAGGTTCATAAGGGAAGCAGCCAGATGCTGAGGGCAGGAGAGTGGCTTTGGCCTTTCTGTCTGGTTTACCAAGAGGAGGTGGATGCCAGCGGGTGCCCCACAGAAGCAGAGAGGGGCAGCTACACCCTTGCCAGCTGCCTCCCATGCCTCAGCCCTTCTCACCCCTTCCCTCAGCAGCTGGAGCAGCCAGTAAGTCCCTTTTCCCGGAGGTCTTGCCTTGGCTCTCCTTTGCAGCTTTTCTCTTTGTCCCAGGGCTGCCCTGTGGAGGAGCACCCTGACCCCACTCCAGTTTGTCCTTCATGAGATGACTTTTGCCTGACTACTGGCATGATCTGAAATGGAAAGCAATTGTTCCCTTTACTCTAGCTAAAACACTATAGTTTAGAAGCCTTTGGACTTCTTATTATAGCTCTTAATTTTATTTTTTTCTTCAGCTCCCACTGCAACAGCAAAGTGCAAAATTACAGAATAATAGGGAGCCTTACAAAATGTGTCCCAGTCACTACATGATTAAAATCCTGGGTCCTGCAGCAGCAGTATTAATAGCCCTCATCTCCACCTAAAAATGGGTAATAGCAGGAAGGATATGCTAACAGAGGTATATAGATACCTACAAGAATAAATAAATAAATAAAGCAGTTCAACTAAACAATTAATGTAGAGCTGTTAAAATCAGATGTATGAAGTTTAAATTTAGTACATGCATGTGTGTATGGATGCTTGTAGGTATATAATATCTTATTATTATGATGATTACTTAAGGTCACCTCCATAATCCTGTGTACTGTAAGACAGAGAATAATCAGCAAGAAAACCTTTGATTGCATCCAAGTTATTCTACTCAGACTACAAAAGCAGCAAGTTCCTGGCACTACCCAAAATCAAATCCTACCACTTCAAATGCAGTAGCAGACAGATACATATGTTGCTGCTTACTTTTATAGTGAAAATACCGAGTGTATAATTCCCAAAAGACTATATTATGTTTTAACAAATTAAATAATTAAGTAAATATAGTCAGATAAATCCAACCTTGATGTCAGTAATATGAAGACAGACTGTTGCAAACAATGAGAACGATGCAGTCACTGCAAGAAACTTTACTAACAAAATGATTTAGAGGGGAAATTACAGGCACATGCAACTATCATATTGCATCAGAAACAGATAATGAGAAGCCACAAATTCTAAAAATTGTTCAAATAGTGAAGTCAGGAATACCAGGCTAAATATGTTGTCTCCAGGCAATGACTGACCCTTTCCCCTTCAAAACTTAACATCATTTGGGCTCGAGAGGCTTATCACCTCTTGCATCCTCCCAGCTACTCCAAATCTTGCAATAAGCTTTATAGAGGAATCTGCTTGCTCAGCATTTCCCCTGTGACTGGGTTCTATATGGCAGGTCTTCATTGCACTGTGGAATTTGATTGTACATACCTTGCTGTTTCAGTGACAGGGGGCTTGAAATAGGGTAGCACAGGGAAGGTTCACGCAGGCTGTAGCAAGAAGCTACATAGGAACAGTCCAATATCTTGGAAGCACTCACAAAGCCAGTGCTTTGCTCAAGCTAAATGCAACAATATTGGTACTGAATTCAAGCTCACCACAAGATTTATCAGCTCAGGTGCTGCACACACCCCCGAGTCCTGAGTGAGCAGAGACAGAGCCAGCTCAGCTGGCTCTGCTCAGCCAGTACAGGTTGCCCAAAAGAAGCTGGTAGTAAAGTTTTCACCTTGCTTAGCTGCTTGGGAGTGTCTTTGCTCCAAATGACTGCACATATCCTACTGAGTAGCTGTGTGTGTGATGTCAACACGACTAGACTAAAGCATTTGACACTAGGGCTAAAGCTGAGAAGGCATTTTGTTCTTCAAAATTAACACACAGCTCTCTCTTAATGCTCAGAAGACAGGGCCTAAGGGAAAAGAAAAAGCTGACAGTTTTAAGATAGTGTGTTAAGAACTCTGAAGTTAAAATTCCAGTGTCATATTTTATGGGTGTAAGAGACAGAGGGAGGAAGTGAAAGTAGAAAAAGATAACACCAGTATTTCTGGCCGTTATTGCTTTTTTTAGCAAATCAAGCTCTGCTTTTTGAAACACTGTGTGATCTCCTGCTAAGCACCTAGTGTGTTGTCAGCCTTCCTACATGCTCCATGTGCTAGCAGTATCTGATTTATTTCCTTGTAAGATGCTTTGAGCCGTGACAAGCATGACAAGGGCTATACAAACCCCGATTCTATTCTCTCATATCCTAGTTAACTTTCAAAACCAAAGTACTACCCTTGGATGCACACATGTGGCTTTGGCTGTAGCCATTGGGAGTTTTCTGCCTATATCTGCAGGGATAACATGAACCTTTAGCCTTTAAAAACTGTTCAAATATCGGGGGTGAGGAAGATGGGAGTGGGGTCATTTAGCCCTGGAATAATCTTTAAAAAATGCCTGCATCATACTGCATCCATTTGAAACCCCTAAATGTTCATATCCACAGCAGTCCTGCAGGTCACCTGTTATGGAAAAGAAATTTCCCTGGACAAAAAGGTCTTAAAATATTTTATTACAGAAATATACTTTTCAGGCCTTAAAATAGATTAAATATATGAGAATTCCTAGAAGTCTATATTTTTCCCCTCAGGGGTGCCAGACTTTATTTACAAAGCTTATATATTGCTATAGCAAGGAGTTTTCATGGATGAAAAGTGTTCAGGGCATTATGATGGATAGGTGGATGGCAGTGAATGGAAAAAAAAAGGACATAAAAGCTCCACCTGGCTGAATGGCATTAAGATTTCCCCATGGGAGTCGTATTAGGATGCAAGGTTTTTCTCTACTGTTTGCTCTAACAATGGCATACATACATAAATGAAATCTCCCACAGCACTCAGTAATTTATTTACTTCATTCTGGCCATGAATGTGATAGAGTAATAAACCACCATATCAGTGACAGTAGTTACTACTAGTGATTCCACACTATTGTAGCTTTGAAATAACATAGCTCAATCTTTGTTTTCTTTGAAAGACAAAAAGCAATGTACACATGCAGGCCTGATTCAGAATCATATTTTCTGTTGTATGTTTTTCCCAGTATTAGAAAGGGTTGATAAATGCGCCTTTTTTAACAGCTCTAATCTCAAGGGCAGAAGTAAATCTAGCAGAACAAGGATTCCTAATTTTAAAGATGCTAATGGCAAATACTCACGTCTGTAAATAATTAATTGCTTTCTTGTTAACAAGTCCAGGGTTTCCATTCTTTGGTTAGTGACCCCAAGGGTTGTTTTTTCTATGAGATATAAAAACATTTAGGAATGTATCTTCCTAGCCCATAACTAATTTATAGGCTCTTGTGGCATCAGGTGCAGAGATGCAAGATTCAATTTGTCACCCCAGGCAATTCCCACTTTAAAAGATGGTGCAGGTATTCTGCAGAAATAAATGAAGGAAAACATTAATGATGTAAAACCAACAGCAGTATCCCCTATGGAGGTCATATCTTTCAAATTCATAGAGACACATCAAGATACCGAATGCCTTTTGTGCTGGTCTGGAAAGGCCACAAAGCTCTGTAATGATCTCCAATAAAAAAAAAAAAAGGGAGAAATAACACCACATTTTTTACATGGAACAGTATCAGCTAGAGCTGGTTGGGGTTTTGGCCTGCTTTTTCTCAACTTTTTTTTTATAATTACTTTTAACTTCCTCAATTTAATCTAGCATTTCCAAGCTACAGCTCTATAGAAAGATGACAATATAGAAATGGCATAACAGGGTCAGACACCTAACTGAAATAAAATTAAAACACAGGTAACTTTTTCCTATTTTCCACTTTTTCCAGCTAGATCACCAGTCACATAAATATTTACTTTCTGTGTATATTCAGCTTAATGGCTGTGCTGTTAATGACTACAATTGTATTCAAACAACCATGTCTTCTTGTCAGTAAATCCCCACCTGCTCCACCAATATGTCTGCCTGGGACTGGTTCTTGGAAAGCTTCTTCTCATGAGGGAGAGAGGATAATCTGTGAAAGATGTCCTTAGCTCAGATCATGAACCCTAGAGACCTATTTGGCTCAGAAATTCCAGAATCGTGATCAAAATACTGAACCTCCGCCCTTGTTTTCCTTTCTGTAAAAGCACTTTGTATAGATTTCCTTATACTGAAAAACACTGTGTAAATGCGAATTAGTTATAGTGGAACTACTTGAATACTTCTAGGAGGATGACTGACTATGGGGATATATCAACGTGATGAATTCTGTGTATGATACATAATATTTTTATATCTTTTGCTCTTTGAAATATCTTGTAAGCACTTAAATGGAAAACCGTACTACTGTAGAAAAGAGTTGTTCACTCTTAGGGCTTGCAAACTAAGCATCTTAAGAAAATGATGCTCACACCACTTCACCATTTTTTGGTATTTTGCTTTGTTTCTTGATTACATTTACTTGAATTCAGTATTCAATCTATGAACTCAAAAAATCCTTAGAAAAATAATGTTCTAAGAATGTTGAAAATAGGTGCTGCAGCTTTCCAGAGAAAAACAGGTTACACATTAATAGACACTTTTTACTGCTAACAGTTAATTTCAAACAGTGATTAAATACTTTAGATGTTTCTCCTGTTTAAAAACTTTTGCACTTTATTTGTGTAGGGGTGGTTTTTTTGTTCTTTAAATGTCAAGATAGTTCTGCAGACTAACATTATAATGACACCAAACTTAAGTCATAAGGAGAGACTTTTTTCACATATATTTAAACATTGAAGTTAGCAGTTAAGTACGTGAGCTTCTGCTATAATGGAGAAAGACGTAAACCTCCAGAAGGCACGTATGAGAAGACTTATCCTTTAGAAGTAACAATGAAACTATCTGTCATTTAGATTCACAGAGGTTAGCAGAGATTACTCCCCATTTTTAATTAGTTATCCAGTATGGATATCAGAAGGAACAAAGACGAATCCCAGTTACTTCCACTGATGTTCCAGAAGAGATAAGGCTGAAGTTATAACCAGCTGTTAGAAAAGTTTCCTTCTGGATTTAGGGGGAACAGAGTTTCCAGAGCTATTTTCCACAGTTAAAAAAATATTCAAATTTCAGATACCAAAATCACTCAACAATCAATGTTTAAAGGTCTCATAAGGTGCTTTCTTCTATGTTTTTCAGCCATTAAAACCTGAGATTTCTAGGTATAGTCATGTTACTCATCCAAACAGCCATTTTTAGTTAGCATATGACATCCATAGACTGCAGTGACTTCAGTGGCAGCTCTATCAGTATGTGATAAGGTTAAAAAAAATTATACCCATCAATTTCTTTGTAATTAGGTCAAGAAATCTTGGTAACATCCACCTTAATGCAATATGCCAACTGTAGATATCTGCTGCATTTTTTGAATGCTTGGCTCCATGAAGATTAAAATTGCTCTTTTCTAACCTAAGATATTTCAAGTACTATAGGTCAGGGCAATTTCTATAACTCCATATTTCAAGGCATGAAATTCTTATTTTATAATAGTAAACATTAGAGCTGCAATAATCTTAAAGGTTGACTTTCCGCAAAAGGATTCAATGCAAATTCTCACCATTCATCTGAAAGTTATGATATATTTAGAAATGCAATAAAAGTATTTTTAGAATTACATACAGAGCACTCATTTTGTTTCGTGACCTGAGTTGATGATTTGTACTACAAACATAAGTCTGAAGTTAAGTGAACACTTAATACCAAGAAAATAATCCTCTAAATAAGAGGCCAGACTGACACTAAAACCTACAGGAGAGGACTGAACATAATGCAGCCTTTGAGAGAATGTAAGAAATAATAAGACATTGGCAGGCAAATAGACCAAGGAAGCTTCCCGGGTCTTTTCCGCTAATAAATTCTCTCTGTTTTGGTAAGAGATATCTGTAATTTGTAAGTGGTTTTGATCTCAGGGAAACTTTCCTGCATTTCTGTAATGAAGGAAGACTTTCTGAAAGGGAGGCTGTGATATCAGTCCCTTTGGGTGGAAGGCCAGGATAGCATCTGACACTCATGTAGTGACCGGTACTGATTTCAAAGGTAGTTCTTATCTCTTCCCCTCAGAAACCAGGCAGAAAATCACAATGTTGTGCCTGAAGACAGTAGAAAATGTAAGGTCATAAATTGCTCCATTTTGCTCAGATGCCAATTCCAAACAACAGAACAGATGTTTTTCTCCTTGTCACCACTAGTGCCTCTTGCACTAGCTATCATGAAGGCAAGGACTGAAATTGCACACAGTGTACATATTATTGGCACTTGTGCACACTTTTGATAGTGGGAACATGTAAAAAGAGAGGTAGAGTTTCTGGTTTCATCAATAAAAGAACTTCGTCCCACTAAAATGAAACATTTCATACCAGGATTTTCCTTTTAAAAAAATCAAAATAAATATAAACCTAACATTTCCATCTACATATTACTGCATGTATTTTGCAGCAGTGAAAGATGCACAGAAAGGAATCAAACAGGGGAAAATTCTAAACATTTCCTAGTCTCACTGGGAGTTAGTCCTCAGACAGGCTAGCTTTTGAAAACAATATCTGATAGTATTCAAAGAATTTAAAAACATATCTGTATCAAGAAAGTTGATTTTTACTTATAAAATAAATTAGCTGCAGACTAGCAAGCCTTTAAACAAAGTATCAGGAGAGAAACTGTTAGCAGAGATGAAGTCTTGCCCAGCAGGTTACTCAACTACAAAGACATACTTAAATTGTGCTTATCCCAATTCCGTGTGGGCTCCTGTGGAGAGATTCCTGGGGCTGTGTACATGTGGAACTAATCAATCAGATAAAACCATCTGCAGTTCTTAAAAAACATATTCTGTGCTCACTGTGATTGTGGAACAAATCTGTTATTTAATATCATACCTGATCCAGGTTACAAATTGGCCAGGATCTGCCCTCTAATGAAGATGCTATGCTACCTCAGGTGTTCTACACAGGGCCAAGCAGTTTTTAACTAACTTCCCTCATTAGAGCAATTATTAAGGTCTTAGCTTTAACACTGCTGTAGAAAACTGCTATTGAGGAACCTGCTCTTGCCTGGCAAAAAAGCTCAGGACTGGGAAGATGGGCACTAACGCCTTACAATGTGCTTCTGGCTAATTAATGCGTTGACTGAGCCTATGTTAATCAAGGTCCATCAAACTATGCTTCATTAACACATAAATTGGCAAACTCTCTTCTGCAATTGCCTTACCATCTGAGCTCTAGTTATGGGCCTCAAAACAGTCAATTACTGGACTTGTAATTTATATTGTTCAGTTGGGGTATTTATTTTCTGACATGCACAAAGGAATGGTGAGGTAGAGTGCAAATGTATATTGTTTCAAAATACACATGAATACATTAGACAAACACTATAGATATGAATAAACAATGTGGAAGTTTAAAAATATGTCAACAAAAGGACTTCATGTACGTGATGCATAACAGGAAAGCATTTCTTTCCTCAGATTAAAGAGGTAAGTACATCTAGAAGCCAGTTCAAATCATTTAAGAGAGAAGTTATGCCAAACTAGATGAATAGAATATAATGATAAATATCTTGAAAAGAACTGTTGGTTCAATCTCTTTTAGTTTGAACACATATTAACAGAACTTAGAATAACCTTAGGAATATGTGTCATATTCTGATGACCTAAGCTATAATGAGCATGCCTGATGTTTTTTATCAACTAGTCCTAGGTGTTACCAGCTCAGCATCTTACCAAGGCCACCTGAATCAGTCCAAGGAGACTGTTTTCTCTTGCTTAGGGATTTATACAGAATTTAAATTGAGGTAAGGTCTATATGTCTCTCAATTGTTTGCAAAGCAGCCAAGTGTCCTAATTTAAGCATTCAAAGTAGGTGCCTTCAGAGAGAGAATAAATACAATTTCCTCCTTCCTGCTTTCCTTCTTCCTCTTATTACCATAATGAACAAGAACACCTTAGTGTTAGTCCATAAATAACTCAGCTCTTTTGCTTCAATAGTAGTGACATAATAAAATATGCAGCAGTTAATTCAAACTGTGGGTAGCTGTCTGTAGACAAGCTATTGTAGCCATTGATGATCTAGTCCACATGAGCAGTGGAACCAGAAGAGCTGCTGGAATGGCCTCCCTGTTCAGGGACCAATACATAGGTATCTAGCATCATTTTAGATACCCTGGCAGAGCTACTTCTCCATAAAGGTAATGTATCCACTTGTCCTGTGTCATCTCTCAGTCCCATATGGGTGTCTAAGATACCTTAATGCACCTCTAATGGCACTAGATCCCCGTGTGTGGGCAACAGAATTGAACTACAGGTGTCAGCTGCCATTTGAGTTTGATCCTGCATAGGCATTTACATATAGATGCCCAAGTTTTAGAGTCTTTATCTGGAACTGAATCTCACCCAGG
Organism: Chiroxiphia lanceolata; assembly: GCF_009829145.1. Taxonomy (NCBI): domain Eukaryota; kingdom Metazoa; phylum Chordata; class Aves; order Passeriformes; family Pipridae; genus Chiroxiphia; species Chiroxiphia lanceolata. Next base: position 20,121,229 of record NC_045638.1, on the reverse strand, counting down.
TTGTATTGTACATGCTCCTAGCTTTCACTCCATCATTCTCTCAGCATCTACTGACATTTCAAAACACTTTCTAGGCAATTTATAATTTAGACTGCAAAAGGTGTGGAGTACAGAAATAGGTCTAGAGAACAGAACAGCACTCAGTGCAAAGTCTAGTATTTGGGAGAGGTGCAGAGGCAGTCAAAATTCATTGTTCCTTCCTTTGTCTCCTGAGAACGCTCTGAAAGCCTTTACAGTCCCAAAGTCTCAGCTTACACTAGTTCTACAGACATTTGCACTGGGTAAGAAGGACCAGTGCAGGAAAAAAAATATTCCCATATTTTTGTAATGTAGATGAGTTTTGACTGACAGGTTGACCCTTAGCTTCCTTTATTTAGCACTGAAGTATGATAGTCCTGTTCATGGAAGTAAAAATAATCCATTTCTCTATTCTGTCTGTATGCAATCCAGAAAACTTCAAAAGCTCTTACAAGTCTCCATAGATGTCAGCTAACAATCTACTGGGCTTGAACAAACTCAGGTATGGCTGGAAGCTAAAAGTTCTTTGCCCTTAGGAAATCACTGGTGGTCTTTCCCAAAGTGTCAGCCCAAAGACCATTAACATTTCAGTCAGTTTTAATTGGATAAGACCACACGTCTCTAATTTCACTCTGTATCAACTATGACAGGCAGCATCCTGCCCAGTCTGCCACACCATGTGGGCTGAATTTCAACTTATAATGGACCACAAGTCAGTCTCTTAAAACCTGGAATTTTATAATGGAAATGAATACTACTTTTCTAGAAAAGACTGATATTTCAAAGATGAAAGATATTTGCTTACATCCAACCAGAAGGTTCAACATGCTTGTAACTGTTACAGCTTTTCAAAAATGACAGGATATGGCCCAGATAAGATAGTTGGGTGTTTGTAAACTTCGAAAACCTCAGCCGTATATTGTTACAATCTTCCACAGATCTTGTATTCTAAGTCTTGCAGATTATCTCCTACTCAGCAGTTCAATTTCTGCTTGTTTACAATGGATTTAAAACCAAGAAAATCCCAAGCTGTGGAACACAGTTTATTCTAAGGTGCTGGAGGAGGTGCATAACAGAAAGATGCAGCAGCAATTATGCAGATTTTCATCAAAAAGTTTTGAAAGTTACATAGGCATATCTAGAAAGTAGAAGTACCATTTAACTATATATGACAAAAATACTCAGCCTGTTCTATATTCTGTTGCTTCATAAGTAAAAAAATTACTAAACTCATATCTAACTACTTTCACAGCAATTTAAAAAAAAATTATAAACAAAGATAATTTTGAAGAAGCATACAAAATCTCTTGTTTTGTCAGGCAGTCAAGTGGGAGCTGTGTTCACTAATTCCTATCCTATTCCACCAGACTGGACCTCCTGATCCTTACTGTTTGTCACATGGCAGATTCCTATGAGAGCCCAGGTGCATTTTCTTCCAGTTAAGAATAAGACAAGTAACACTCTTTTAGAGTGTCTTAGCCTGACTTACTGACACATTCACTTTAGGTAGTAATTCCTAGAAAGATGGGTAGCCATGAGGCCTAAACCTAAGCTTTTTGAATCCTCTGCTTAATAAGAAACATAGAAAGTGTTTAGTTAGCATAGAAGATATATGACGTTAGCATGAGTACTTACTGATCTGTTCAAACAATAACTTTTACAGTGATGGAAGTAAGAGTGTAAGTACAAGAATGCTAACAAAACCAGCTGGAAAATAATTTGCAATCTACCAAGTGCATTTTAATAAATTGTTGTTAATATTTATACATTAACATAATATTTACACATATACGTATGTATGCATACAGCATAGAAACATTTTTTTTGCTACATGGTCTTTATGTGACATTTGGACTGAGAAATGTGAAAAAGCTCACAAAAAAATCACCAAATTCCAGCACATTTTCAACTTTACAATTTCTTTTACAGATTTGTTTATGTGTTTTGAGAAGCAATATTACTGTTTTGGTCTGCCTAAACCTTTCAGTTGTGACAAACAGCTGATAGCTAATGACTGCTGGAATATGTTTAGATTGCTCTAATTTTATGAGTAAATTGATGTCAAGTTTATTTATACATGTTTCCCTCCACCTTTGGAATTTAGTTCTGCTTAACTAATAAAAGATATTTATAGCCAAGATTTACTTCTTTATACATAAATGTGATTTTGGTGGTGATCTTTCATTTAAAATTAGAGGCCCCTTTTCCAACAACAATGGTCATATAAAACTGTATGTGTCTCTGCTTTATAAAAATTGATAGGATAGCCACTTTTCTGTTTCAGGCAGTTAATTTTAGGGCTCTTTGGCATAACAATTTTAGTATAGCTCCTTTACCATCCACATGCAGAGATATAATATCAGTTGTGAGTTCTGTTGCGTTAAATGCCTGTTTTTTTCTCCAAAATACAATTTGGAAATTTAGAATTCATGAAAACTAGAAAAGAAGTAGCAGTAAATACATCTGTTTTATCTCTGTAAACTAAAGGATACTATTGAACAGTTTAGAAACACCGAACCAAAGTAATTTCTCTACTAGAGACCTAAGGAGCCTTAACTGGTGTATCAATAACCAGAGAAAACATCCTGCCTTGTTTGCTTGCAATGAAACCAAGGATGCGAAATAAACATTGCATGCTGGAGATACTGTTACCTTTGCCTACAGACAACCAGCAGAAACCTAACCAGAAATATCAGTTTATTGTCATTTGCTAGGACTGACAGTTATTACTAGGAGTGGGGGTGAGTATGTGATAAAGAACACCCTAAATTAACTTTTATTCTCAAGGGGAGAATAGTTGTGGTGGTATTTCAAGAGTCATGGCCATATCTAGTTATACGACACAAAGAGATGAATTATTTCCCTTCTTTCTAAAACTGTTAATAAGCTGGAGAGAGAGAACATTTGTATAATTCTTCTTAAAATACAGTTGTCAAGAGTCTATCACATTCTTATATTAAATCACTGAATTTTTTTATCCTTGGGCCCCTCTAACAAATCTCATTAGTGGTTGTTTTAATGGAGATTTTTGTTTTTAAGCCAAAGGAGAACCATAGTAACTGTGCACTTCCTAAACCATTTCATTCATGAATGGGAAATGAGTCTCCAAATCTTTACTCACATGAGTAACCACATTGATATCCTTGGGCTTTCCATTATTAACAGCTAGAACTGTGAGTATAAATTTGCAGGGTTTGGATGTGGCACTTCATTACTTCATAAGAGTGAAATCTGTAGCTGAAATCAATAGCTAAGCATGGGAGGCATATAAAAGATACACATTCTTTCATGGAGGTCTGATTGTAATGCATCTCTCAATTTTGTTTCCGCATCAACAAATAAGCATATCATTGTAAAAAGATGTACAGACTAAAGGCAGTAATTACAAAGACACATTTTAGATAGACATTCCAACTTCAATAGAGGAATTGGGAATAGTCCATCAGAAAGAATAGATTAATAGTGAAAAAGGTCAACGCTTCTTGAAAAACTAACAGAGTAAGTCACGGACCAAGTTTTTGGTTCTCTGTCAATCAGTAGTGTAACTGTTGTCAATCATTCCTTCTTACCTTGTTTGGGATTTTTGAATGGCCACAAAAGAAACTTTTGTTAGTAATTATGGTCTTTACAATTCATCTGAGTCACAGGCAGGATTTTCATAGCCTGCCTGTGGAATAGACACGGAATACCCCAAGCTGCGCTCATGTATGTCCAACCAATTCAAGCCAAAGTTTCCCACGATGATATGAAAGGAAATAAAAGATTCTGACCAGCACAAGTCACTATTCTAGAAACAACACAAAAAGGAATAGGATAAACCAGGGTCTTCTGGTTTAACTTTCTTTCTTTTTTTTTTCCTTTTTTTTTTCTTTAAAGAGGATAAATGTGGTAACTCTTCCTTTGGAAGGATGCAGTTAGGTTATGCACCTGTGCATTTTGAATCTTCTGAAAGAGTATCTATATTCTCTGCTTAACCACATACTTCCTATTATGCTGATCAGGATATTCTGCTAAAAATTTCTACCAAGAACTAATGCTTCTTCATTTATCTTTTAATTCCAGAGTTCCCCTAGGATTTTTCTTTTCCCCAAATATTTTCACTTTCCACAGGTACAGTTTTGTTTTCTTTTCTTTTGCTATCAGTTTAAGTGACCTACCTTATCCCTGCTGAAAATATGAAAATATTTGAGAGGTAAGGTTCTCACATAAAACCCAGTTCTGGAGTTGATTCAGCAGAGTAACAAATCTGATAACATCAAAGGAAGAATATCTGAAAACTGAGATTTAGGCAGAACTACTTTTTCAACAAATTGCAACCTCTATATATTTACCCATTTCTAAACAGCCACGTCTGTTTATTTGCTTATTTTCCTAGCTTTGCCGAAAGAAAGGTTGGAACAACTTTGGAAAAATAACAGCAAAGTTGTTCAGTGGAAACCAGCCTCTCTACTGTAAACACTGCCTCTCCCCAAACTGCAGCTGCACAAAGCAGAGACAATGCAGGGGACACTCAGCATCATTAACCAACTTCCCTTCCTCACCAAATAGTCGCTTCGATAAAGCAATTACAATAGCATCATGGAACAGTAGAACAAGGAAAAAAAATAACCTTACCAGCTTCTCCTACAGTATATAGCTGAAAGGAAAACAAAACCCCCAGCTGCCGTATCACATGCAATTGGTCTCTCAGAATGAATTGACTGAAAGAACTATGAAAGGCTGAAGTCTTTCGACCCCTCTGTTCAGCCTCTCTTCAGCTCCCACTCTCCGAGCTTCCTCACAAAGCCATTCTACTCCCTAATCCTCGCACAGGAAAAAGCAGCGCTCACCAAATGACTTCAGCAGAAGCGATTCTCCAGGGGGGTGGGGGAAGAGATGCTGCTGCCACTCAGCCCCCCTTCCTCCCTCCCCCCCCGCCCCGCCGCCGCACAGCATCCTCAGGGAGGGTATCCAAACAAGCTTGCCAGGCACTTGGGCAGTACAGCCCGTACACAGACAGCATGTCAGGACAAGACACAGAAAAGTACGCATCTCCATTCATCACCCTCTCAGCCACTAATTTCCCCTGGAACACACCCCTGGATGCTTGCAAGAGATCCCCACGTGCATCTCAGTTAGCCTGCACTGAAGTAATTAGCCTTTTTTAGTTCTTTTAAAATTAGCTGTGTGACTTCCTAAAGTCGTTGCTGGGCCTAAGATTTTTCTTTTTAACAAAGAATGGGTAAATAAACCTTAAATATTTCAAACAACAAAGCAACAACAAAGATGTTCCCCCAGAAAATCAATAAGAAAAAGTAGAAGAAAAAACCCTCTAACAGACAAAAAATCAATAACATTAGGAATCACCATATTAAAAAAAGTGTTGCCTCCCTGAAATGCTTTTGATAGCTAAAATCAAAACAAGCAATTCCATTTTTCACAATGAGAAAAGGTTTCTATCTTCATGCTCAGTCTGTGTAAAAAGAGATGGAATTTTTTTCATATAATTTGTCTTGAAAGTATGACATAGATATTGAGATAAGATCCCCTGCATATTCTCTGCTTTTCAAGAAAGCATTAAATCTTTGTTAAATAAATGCTGTTGTCATGTTAGTTTTTAACACGAGTTTTACCTCTTTGCGAGATGCAAAAACTCAGAAACAGGCAGCTGCCACAAAGTAAATCAAAAGAAAAACCTAGAAAAGCAGATGGCACAATTTCACATCTTAAATGTTGGCTGTGAGCCTTCCAGTAATAATTTATAAGGAGACTTCCTCCTGCTTGTTCCTCTGCTTGGCAGCATGCTGTTTGAGCCTTTCAAACAAAATAAATAGACTTCAAACCACCAGCTTCACACACACTAACACTTACCAATGCTATTTCAACCTGACACAAGCTGACTTTGTTCCTCTGTGACCCTGGACAGAAAACTGAGGTGACAGTTTGATGGATGTGATCTCTTTCACAATACGAGTTGTGACTTCACAGCCCTGTCTCCCCATTATTGCTTAGCTGAAGGAGGAGACAGGAGCAGAGGAGAATCCTCCACCATACAGAGCCATTTGAACTGTGAAAATGAACCAAAAGTGTGCAATAAATGCCTGGAACATACTTTTCTACCTCAAAAATGTGAAATTGGGGGAATCCCTTTCTACTTTTCTTGGGGTTGGGGTTTAAGGGGATAATGAAAAGCCTCCAAGGAGAGGAATTAATCCCAATAGTTTACTAGATTGCATTTTAGTTTAAGAAAATGGTAGCATCAGCAGAGGAAAAAGGAAAGAAGGAATTCGGTTTGTTTCATTTATGACCAAAGAACACTTGGACTGTGAATCTTGTGAACTGTCTCTCAAATGTGCTAATTCAATTACTTAACCATGAATCTTGAACAATTCTTTAGTGGACAAAGGACTCACTGCAGTAATCTGAAGCCAACAATTGCGATGTGATGTCTTTTATTTATTACCTAAAAGACATCATAAAATATCACAGGATCCATATATCTTAAAATTGGTGTCTGTAAATTCAGTATTCGAATGCATATTCTCTGCTAAAATGAATTTAGAAATCTTTTTACAAGATTAACATATTTGACATAAAAAACCCTGCCAGATTTCAAAGAATTCATCATGAAGAAGTTGCCTTTCCACAAAAATGGTTGAAAAAGAAAGGTGGTGAATGAACTCTGAAATGTAAGGCTACACACTCCATAGCCTGAGCTCATTAACAGACACCCTAGTGTCTGAAGTCAGCCTCTAATTTCCTTACAGAGGAGCACAGGTTGCTAATATATTTAGGTCTTTGCTTCTGCTTGTTCATCTAATCAGATGGATTCATTATGGTGATACTGGAGGGTGTCTAATCCCTGATTTTACAGATACTGGGGCCAAATGACCTGGTGCAAGGAAGTCTCTGGCAGGAAGCCAAATCTTTGCTGTTCCACATTAGTGCACCCCAGCTCCAGTGATCCTTATGTTCTGAAAGATGATTTCTGAAAACAGGGACTGGTCTACTGTAGGTTTGAGATAAAGTTTTGTATGTTCTGTATTTGTTATCACACAAATTATGTTACTATTTTTTCTAGTTTGGGATTTGATATTCATAATTCTGTCAAAAAACACACACGAAGTCACTCCAATAGCAAAAATTTATTACCAGTTCATTTTTTTTCAAAAAATACTACTGTCTTTCCAAAAATATTCACTTTGTTTCAAATGACAGTATTTATGTACTTCCATATTTATGAATATTTTTATTTCTGTAGAATTTCTGTAAGGTAGTACCCAACTTATGATAATACTGAAACAGAGTCAAACAGAAGACAAAGATTGATTGATATCCATAAAAACAAAATCTGACATTTATATAGAGGAGTACCTGCAATTATCTTGTTTCATCAATTCAACTCCAACTTTTAAGATTTTTGTTTTCCTAAGAACCACCTTAGAATTACACAGTCACTTTAGGTGATCCCATTTAGGGGGAACTCTAGCATGGTGAAGGTCAGGTGGTGTGAATTTCACGTTTTAGAAAGGAGTAGTAAGAGATGTACTTGTGAGCCATGTATTCCTAATCATAGCTTCTAAACTTCCACCACTGCTTCTTTATCTCTGACTAACAATCTGAGAGCATTCCCGTTGTAAAGAAGGAAGTAGGTTAAATGTTTCAGAAACAGTAAGATCTCTTCACAGACCACTTGATATAAATAAATAACCTCTAAATAAAAAAGTTTATACCGTCCAGCAGGTAGTCAACTATGATCTACACAAAGGAGAAGAGCTCTTTCGATCAAGAGAAAGAATGAAGCGTGAAAAGTATAGCCACCCTTGTTCTTGGAAGCCACTTACATTGAGTTTGCATAGAGGAACAAAAAATTCACAATAGGGCTAAAAGAACACGCACTAAAAAATTGGAAGAGCTGATTTTTCTCATTCTTGTAGTTGAACATAACTTTCAGGCTCATGATAAATATCTGAAGGAAGACTGACCTTGAGGAAATATCAGCAGGTTTGCACACTCTGTTCCATACTTTTTTCTCTACTTGCTCACAGCTATGTCCTCTTATCTGTGTGATCTGTCTAAAACACCTTTTCTTGCAAAACATTTACTTCTTCCTATGTTTTTTGGATTAACAAAAAGCATAAGGCTTTTGGATAAGGCTTGCATTTGGACAACAGTCATACATTTTTAATAGCAACCATAAGAGCATTTCAAAGAATCTTTTGCACAAGCAGAGTGGTGCAGGCAATTTCACTGGAAAACATTCCAGCAAAACTAAACTTTAAAGATTACTAAGCTCTTTGAGACTCTCTGGTGTGACTGATCAGTGCAGTTCACTATAGTTCTTTGATTTGTTTTTTCTTACCTTCTCCTGAAAAGAAACTCCCAGTAATTCTTAAGGGCAATGTAGAAAATGGAATCATGGAATCATAAAATTGTAGAAAGACTCAGATTGGAAGGGACCTTAGAGATCATCTAGATTATCTGGAGGCAGCATATCTTTATAAATAGAAGGAAATGCACATTTTAGGGTTACACTATCTGACTTTTAAGCATTTGATTGAGAAATGTAAGTTCCATAAATAGTAGATGCTCTAGAGAGCACACTTTTTAATGGGCTCCTTAACACAGTCAATTAATATTACTCCTTTACAATTCAATGATAAGGCTGTTTAATGTCTATACACAGCTACTCTTTAACATATGTATGTTGAATTTCAGGGATATTCTTTATTTGACAGGATCTTTCTTCTGAGAAAGCAGCGTGGTGGCAACTGCAAATTGGAAGAGGAATGACTTGGCAAGAAGGAAGGATGACTATCAGCAATGAGAGGACACAGTAAAAAAGCATAGTTGGGTAAAAGGGAAAGAAATTAAAAACTCAGATCATTAGCGTCACTTGAGCAAGAATGTTACTGAAGTCAGTGTTTCACTTTGTAAAGGGCTTTCTAATAGCATTTCCCTGGGGTTTATCTCCATGGGTTCAGTCTAAACCCACTCTCTTTGCTTTTGTTTCAGAGTTGGATGAAAGCAAGGATTCAGCAGTGCAGCTGGGTTTACATTAGGAGTGTATGTGTGAAACTGAGGATATCTAGCTTGGAACTTCAAAGCACATCAGCCAACGCTGGTGCATCTAGCCTGCAAACTTCAAAAAGTATGTCAGTCTTCCTGATGTTGGATCGAAGAGCAAAATTAAAACAGCAAATGGAAAGAACAGCATGTGCTTTATACAACACTAAATCTTCATTCCTCCTCCAGTGGTAAACTGCAAGGAAAAAAAAAAAAGGATTTTGCTCTCTATACATCAGGCAAGAAAACACATTCTGAGTACCTTTCCAGAGGCTTTGGCATATATGGCATGCTGGTCAGAGAAGGATTGGTCAAAGATGACCCAACGCTATAATTTTGGACGGTGCGGTACAGCTCTTGTGCAGCCAGGAAAAATCCCTGTAATCCAGCCCATATTCTGCAGTCCTCTGCACCAGCCTGGGGATGAGTGGGCAGCCTGGGGTCAGGAGACATCCATACTATGGACATTCCCTAACACTTCTCAAAGATCAGATACTGTCATCACAACTGATGACAGACTGATAGGAGCAGGCATACAGACACAGGGACTGAGAAGACCACAAGGCCTTGGAAACCCCAACCATCAAGACTTTTGCAACCCCTTTAGTATTTAAAGACAAACATCTGCATAAAAAATTCCTAAGCTTCAAGCCTCAGACTGGTAGGTCCTTCACAGGAGACATATATATTTTCTCTGTAGTTCAGAGGTTTGCAGCACAGTTGGAATTCCAACTTTTGAGTATTACTACAGTGATAACATATACACAATTATTTACATAGTGGCATTCTTGCCCATTTTTCCAAAACACAGAAAAATTAATAGAGTTAACTTGAGTATATTTGGGAAGAGGGAGGAGAAGTAAGGAATAAAGAGACATACTGACATATGGTATAAATACCTTACAGGGAACCACCCTGCAAACTTCTCTAAACACAAGCATCATCCATGTCTTACAGTTAATCAGACTCCATATAAGAAATCTACTTATAAGAACAAGAATTTGTAGTACTGAGCTGGAACAAAAGCAGTATTGCAGATTTACTCCCTCATTAAAGATTCCTCCCAGGGGCTATCATCACATTCATATGACAAGAAAAAATAACATATGACTTTATCTGGACATTATCCAATAATGTATGCAAGAAAAGTAGTAGAATATTAGGTGTGAGAAATGCCTGAGTTAATACCAGGCACTGCTCTTGCTGTGAGAAAATGTGGAATTTTTTTTTTATTATTTCTGCAGAATAATGTAAGCTAAACCTGTTTCTATCCAGGACAAATCTGAGTGTATGTTGATGGGCAGAGGACTCAGAAAGCAATAATATGGCCCAGCACTGGAGCAACAAGGGGAGAAATTTGAAAAAACAGCTTTGAGAGTTTGGAGAAATAGGCCAGTCTAAGTGAGACCCCATTTTCCTGTTTGAGTCCACTGTGAGCTCTCATTCCGGGCACTGCGAGCACTAGGTGTTTCTGTGGCATCTCAGCAGCAATCACCATCTCTCTTTCAGAGGCCCCTCAAGCCTTAGAGCCCCAGCTCAGACTTAGATGATGAGGAAAAGGATGGCAGGTCTGATGATCAAACATCAAAGAAACCTCTGCTCACCACAAAGAGGAGCCTCAAGCTGAATCACCAAGCACAAGTAATCTGGGAAATAATTTCTGACCAAATAAAAACTTTAGAGTACCTTCTTTTACATGTCTCTTAAATAGATTTTTGAAGTTAAATTGCCTAAAATTTAATTTAATTTGATTATTAAGCTCTAATAACATTTCATGTTATTCCTTTGCTCAGGCTTCTTCAGTCATTCTCTGTTTTATCCTCTAACCATTCTCAGTTTTTTCCTCTCTAATAGTGTATTTCCCCTCTGTATTTATTTTCTATTTTTTAATTTGACAGACTAATTTCTCTCACACAAGCTTATTGATCCAATTCGATGTAATCAACATATTTAAATATACTCACACATGGGTTTACTTCCACTTAAGGAACTCCATTAAGGCACTCCATTAAATTTTTATTATGAGCTACGTAAACTTTGTGCTAAGGTCAAACCTAACTTGAATTAATGGACAACAACCAAAATACTGACTTGTCCAATATCTATTGTCTGTAATGAAGAGAAAGATGTCATGGAAAAGGCTAGAGTACGACCTCTGCAGCATCAGGTAAACAACATTCTTTCCCGCAGCAGCTGGATGAAGCAGTGATAGTGGCAGAAACTTATGTGACACAGCTATTTTCAAAAAAAGACTGAATCCCGCTTGTGTGCAAGTATGATCTTGCACTCTTAAAATCCGTTGGGAGCAGGGCTTAATAGTTTCCGCATAGCTGTTTCTGGAACTAGCAGGCTTTATTCCCATGCAAATGAACCTGCCTGTGAAACTGCAATGGATCAGCCTCATAGGAAAAAAAGAAGCATTTACGCTTCCAAAGGCAAACCGGCAGGAAGATACCTTCTAAGGCTCATGAGTGTAATTCCCCGAGTTAACTTTGAAAGAGGAGAGGCTCCCTCCTATGGTTAAATAGTGTAAAACTGTGAGCACCACGGTGAGCATGGATGCTTCAGTCAGAAGATCACTTGAAAGAAAGAAAACTATTAAAAAACCCTGCTATTACATATGCAAGACACCTAGAAACTAAAATCCAGAAATCCGTATTTTGCTTACACCAAAAAGGATAACGTAATGAAATAATAATAACAATAATAATAATAATGACATTAAACTTAGGTTTATAATTAAAGCTTAATGCCAGCCACAAATACTCATACCTACCCACAAAAATTATTTAAAAAAATATTTCCTTATGGTTTTGTAATATTTTGATAGCTAAAATAGCATGGCAGTCAGAGAAGGGCCACCTTTCTGGAAAAAAATACAAGAGAAAATTAATGAAGATACATTGCACAAAATAACCAATGCATTTAACATCGATTCAAATGCATTAGGGCATGTAAAGTTTACCAAATGAAGCATAACATGAGGAACTTGTGATCTATTCCTAGCTTTTACATTTTCTTTTCTTACACTGTAAAGCAAAGATTCTGAAATTACAAACTTTGAATTACTAGACTGAAGAGTTCAGAAACATAGTTTTACTTATCTAAGAGAAATAGCATCTATATCCTGAGTCCAAAAGTGCCACTTGCCTAAAGATCGTAAACATGCCAAGAAGAGGGGAAAAATGTTTAAGACAATATTCAGTTATTCGTTTTTTACTTGAAACGGATTGTGGTTTTTAAATTTCCTTTATTACAATTACAGCAAGTAAACTCTTTCACCAACTCTCTCTGGGCAGCTCAGCTTACATTCAACCTACCAGACCTAAAATGAGTTGTCAAGAGTTCTTAGTTTCCATTGGTTTTAAGGTAACAGTATTTATTACGTAAAAAAAGAAATAATCATGGATAGTCTCTGGGAAAAATAATATTAATTCCTCTAAATTAAACATGCATTGTTTTACAACTAAAAAAAAAAAGGCACAGTGGCTAAAAATGTTTTTCTTTAATTTATTTCCCATTTTAAGAGGCTCTAATATTAGTTTTTCATTTGTTCCATTTCAGCCTCAATACCTGCGAGTACAACAGAATATGTGACTGAGTACAATAAACAACCTTTTGACTGCTAGAATTTTATTGTGGTACACTCAGCACCTGCACTAGCATACTTTTCATTAATGGACTACAGTAAATGTTTATATAACTACCAAGAGAGTTTATTAATGTGAACAAAAACTCTAGCAGATAGATCATCCTTTGCAGCAATTAAGCTCTACAATAAAATGCAGTCTGACATACACCCAGTTCTCTGAGGCACATTAGATTAGTGAAAAGGGGGATATAAAATCAACCCTGATCCTGTGGTAAGAAATCCCATTTGTCCTACATACCACCTTTTCGCAGAGTTCAAAACCTTACAGCTTTTATAAGAAACAAAAAGGACAACTTTAATTTTCATATATTCAATTCTCAACTAAACTTCATATTTGAGTTTTGACACACCAACAATCATTAGATTTTCTGAGGGCTTTAAGGGTCTATTCCAACTCCCCCTGAAGCCAGAAAGATGCCATGTGATGAATTCCACGCCAACTAAATTGTATCATGACTGGGTGGCTTAGGGGCTGGTCCTGTATCTTCCCTGGCTCACCAGTAGTCAGCTGGTATTGGATCAGGACCTGGACCTGGGCTCACATGTGAAGAGAAAACTTGGTAGAAGTACCTAATGTTCATGTAATATCAGCTGCCTTTTAACCATATTATCTCAGCCTGCCACTGTCTCAAAAGTTGGTCCATTTGAAAACTGTGGCAGAGCTCTGTAAATTGAGCCAGGATATCGGGGCAAACCCTCCACAGTGAGGACCACTGCAAATTTTCAGGCAAACTTAAACAAACCCAAGTACAAAAAGAGAATGGTCTTCTAGTCACTGCTGGTGAGGCCGTAACTGGAGCACTGGGTCCAATTCTGGGCTGCTCACTACAAGAGAGACAGGGGACTTTCTACTTTACTGGAAAGGATCTAGTGAAGGGCCACTTCAGATGATTAAGAGACATACCTGCTATGAGGAAAGGCTGAGAGAACTGAGATTGTTCAACCTGGAGAAGAGAAAACTCAGGGGTATCTTATTAATGTATATAAATACCTGAAGGGAGGGTACACAGAAGATGGAGCCAGACTCATTTCAGTGGTGCCCAGTAACAAGATTAGAGGCAATGGACACAAGCCAAATCTCAGGGGGAGGGGGTTCTCTCTGAAGAGCAGAAACACTTTTTCACTCTGAGGGTGACCAAACACTGGTGCAAGTTGCCTAAAGGGGTTGTTGAATCTGTATCTCCTGAGATAATTTAAAATCTGTCTGGACACAGTCAGTTCTAATTCACCCTGCTTGACTAGGGAGGTTGGACCAGATGACCTCCAGAGGTCCCTTCCAAACTCAACTATCCTGTGATTCTAAGAGTAAGGAACAAAAAAGTAATAGGAATTGAAACACATAAGAAACCCTCATGATTTCATACTTTTATGCACATTTACTTACATGGGACTAGACATGTTATGAGAATTGTCACAAGAGTGGAGCCTTGAAGAACATAAGAAATAAATAAAAAAATCCTTGAGAGGAATGTGCTTTAAAAAGTAATTGCCAGCAGCAGCCAAGGCATCTCTCATATTTCACATGTAGCATGTTAAACAATTTTGCATACCATCTCCCTCCAATTACTCTGCCATTGCTCTATTAAATTATTTTAAAATGCATTCTTCAAGGCTGGGTATAAATTATAATTTTATTAAAATAAAGAATAAGATAAATATTAGCAATTAGTATAAATCTAGCTAATTGCACTAGTCCCTGATATGAAAATATTCACTTAATATTCCTCATCTTCTTTACCATTTCCCCACCTCTCCTCTAAGTTGCTACATCTCTTTCTCCTCTTGATGAACAAAGATATTCTCCCAGGTCTCTGCATATGAGTGGAGATTGAAGAAGATACAGAAAATATTCAAGGATGTGGAGGACAAATGAATCTAATCCTCAGACTGTAAATCTCCTCCAAGTGAAATTCACTTTGAACTGTTAAGTATCCTGCTTACTATAACAGTAAGACGTAACAACACTGTAAGTATTGTATCCTGGAAATATTTCTATAATGCAGCTATTTGACTTGTTTTCCACATCATGAAGTAGTGGAAACAATACTGAAAGTGCTTGAAGTAAGTCTTATATAAAATATGCAAAATGTGTTGGTTTTCAGTTGTGTGCCATTTCAACCCACACAATAACCATTTGGTGGGACTAGCTGAAAGACAAGATGTGCATCTCTCATTCACACAAATAGACCACTGCATGAGGCAAGGTTACTTGAGTGAATCTCTATTTATCACACATGAAACTTCCCAGTTCCACAGATAATCTTTATTAAATAATTCAGACATCTTTTTTTTTCTGATGATGAACTACAGAAATGTTATTTTTTTTTCTATGCACATATGGACCTATTATGCGCACACGTATCACATACACATCACTGAAGTTACACTTGAAATCACAGCAGATAAAGCATCCTTTTATTTTTCTTTTAATTGTCAGAGAAGCTTGACAGCACTCTTCTATTTTTCTCTCCTTGAGATTTCACAGAGCTTTTAGAATAAGTAAAGTCTTGAATATGCACCCTATTTAAATAAGAATGGAAGTGAATATACTCTTTGGCAGTAGCGGTGCCTCCAAAGACAAATGTTTTCTCCTATTACCATTTCTGTTGCTGAAAGCCAAGATCTGAGCTTTGCACTCGGTCTGGGAGCCCATTTCAGCTGGGCTGGCAGGGGTCACGCTCCCCGAGGGAGGAGGTCAGCCCCATGGCCTGGGAGCAGAGGGCAGGGGAGCTGCAGGATGACCCCACACATCACACATTGTGCTCAGAGGCTGGAAGTCAGCCGTGCTTATGCTGGATCACGCAGCGAACCAGCCCAATGCGCCTGACAGACGGAGGTCACCTTCCATCACGGGGATCCTTTCGTACTGGCAAATCTTTTTTTCCTGCGTGTTTCTATCATTTGAATAACAGCTGTGACAACAAGAATGTCTCACCGGAGACATTCAGGGTACTGATGAACTCATTTTCAAAGAGCATTGGAAAAGGAGACATAATTGTGGGCACCTTGCCATTAACAGAAAACTAAATCACAAAATATGTGATGCTCCTCATAAATAAGCAGTGTGTGGCAGTAGAAGGGTTATTGTGGAGAGAGAGACTAGGTATTAACACACTTTAATTTTCACTCCACTTCTACTGCTATTCTGTGCTTCCACCATTACCTTTGGTAATGCTGAGGTCCCTGGTCTTTCCTTACCTGTCCTTATAATGAAGATTTTGTTCCCTCAGAAGATAAGCATTGTTAGGAAAAAGCTGTTAAACTTTATCAGATACCCAGCTATGCTGTGGAGGAATATCATAAAAAAAGCCTTTGAGACTATAAATATATATATATATATATGAGAGAAGGTTACCCTACTATCTTACAGATATACCTTGATTTTGTTGGTTTTGTTGTATTTGAATTATTTAAAGAAAGTAATCATGAAGCTACCAGTCCTGTTATTGGTATTATAAGAAATAAATTCCTGGGTAGAGCTGTTTCCACTCTTTAGAATTATTTAGCATTTTTATTGTTCCACCAGGGAATTTAATAGTATCTTTCAGAAATTATTTATATACCAGTAGTCAAGGAAAGTATCAAAAAAAGCTGTTCATTGCTGTGTTCCTTTTACTGATGATCTTTTCACAGAATGAATAGAAATAACCATAAATCAGAAGACAGATTTATAGTACGTAGAAATTATCTAGTCATTTTGCCTACACAGAATTCCATTTTTAAAGGATTCACTTACAATTGACAAGGTACTGAAATCATATTCAACATATCATCCTGTCTTCAGAAAGAGAGAAGGGTGATGTGTTGAACACCCAAGAGCTGCACTAGTGGAATAAACCAGTACTGCCCAGTCCTTCGCAGTATGCTGGATGCCCAGAAGCCAGATGTGCCAGTACAGTTTCTTCATAGACACTGACCCAGTACTGGCAGCTTTTTGATAATCATTGCTCATCATTTGTAGCACTGCAAAAAAAAGTCTAGGAGGACTGAACAGACACTGAGCACATTCCTGAGAACCAGCAAATTAAACCTCAGCTATGGGAAAAAACGCTGGAAGCCTTATTGTTGCGTTTAGGGGGGGCAGCACCATATTCTGTGCCAAAGCAGACACATGCTGCATTCACCAAAGCTGCTCCTGCACACATGGACCCTGAAGCAGCATTAGTTGTCTGGTGCAAGAGTACCCTGCTATTTCTCATTCATGCAGCTCTATGTCTTCTTAACCTTCAACTCCCAACGTATACACAATTGTGGTGAAAAAAATAAATAGCCTACTCTTTGCCTTTCTTCCCCTTTCCCACTATCCCTTAAAGCCAACACCTCTACGGCCATGGAGTCTGCTAGGTCAGAATTTCCAATGAGTAGACCTTTTTAAGTTATACACAGCAGTATAAATTTGGGTTAAATAAAGCATGTCTGTAAATCTTGAGATCCTCAGTTTTAGGTATGAGTCATCTACTATGATTGTACATTGTCTAGAATGCTGTACTTTTCAAGTACAAAATAATACACAAATAACGCAGTATAATATTATGAATAATAAAATGAAGCACTAAAGTTAGAGCCATAATTGACATTTAGGTGGGTAATATAATGATATGGGTTTACATTCTCCCCTTTTGCAAAAAAAGCACTCTGTGAACAGACATATACCCATATATTATTTCTATTAGATTTGTGTCACTGACAGTGACTACAAAGAAAAAAAGAAGCAGCAAATTCAATTCATACTCTCAGCAGATATATCAAATGATGCTATATGAAGCATGGATGATGTGTCTTGGTGAGAGGGAAATTAGTGTGCAATCTCTGCTTTTCCCAAAGCCTTGACAGTTGCTCAAGCACAAAAAAAATTACCCTTTGCAGCTATGACAGATCATCTATGTGAAAATAGTGGCTCTTGTACATAGAAATAATCAGGAATTTGGGACATTAAATGCTCTTCATCAGGGAATTATTGATCCAAAAGATTTAGTCAAAAAGACAAACATCTCATGAAGATATCTAGGTTAAAGTTTTGAATCTGAATCCCCACATCTGAAGTGACTGTCATAAGGACAACCTATTTCTGGGGTGAATCTTGGGGGTTTTTTCCCCTTCTGGGGAGCAGCCTTACAGTGCTCTTCCTCCTTTTTTTTTTTTTTTTTAATCTCTGAGGATTTTAATGGGATGAGAAAATTGTTTCCTGCCCAGGTCTCATGGTGAGTAGCTGGCAAACGATAGCAAGACACAGAATGCAAGCAGCTGGATTAAATCACTGCACTTAGTAGATCCATGAAATGTGATTGTGGATGCACCAGATACTCTAAGCACCACTAAAGAGAGTTCTTCGAGACTCCAGGTCAGACATCTGGCATTAACAGAGTTCTGAAACTCTCAGGGAACATTGCACATCACACACCCAATTGAAGAATGAATTAATCACACAGTAATTAACATAAATATGTAATGACCTGTGCTTTACTGTCTTTAGAGATAAATATTCAGATACAAGAAAACACAGCAGATCCTTGAACAGTCCTACTGAGTTACTGGTACTTGAAAGCAAAGGCACTGTCATACCTTTCTGAAAATACAAATACATGTTTGTATAGTAAAGCTACTTTTAGGAAGAACATTGTCTAACACTTCTCACTAGCAGCACAGTTCAGTGGAAAATCATTACATGTAAAAAAGCACATCTTCTAAAGAAAAATGTACAGATTCAAACTCATAAGAAATGTATTCTTAGTCTCCAGTCATTTTGTTTTCTAAAATCCTTTACTTTAGGTGTAATGTAAATACATCCCACCACATTGCATAATAGAACAATATTTTCAAAGTGATGTTTTATTATTTTTCTCCTGATGGTGTTGTCAGATGAAAGATTAAGAAGTGGATGAAACTTAAAAAATAAACATATAACAAATCTTTGCAATTGTCAGCTTTGCTAAGTCACACACATATAAATTGAAATTTTATAGACATGGGAAAAGTTATGTTAGCTGAGGAGGTTTTGTAAGCTTAGTTAAATAATGTGCTTTATATCATCAGTTAGGTTCTAACAAAAATATGTAATTTAAAATTGAAAAAAAAAACTTGAAGAACTGTTTTTTCATGTAGGTTGGTAGCTTATTAGTAAGCAAGTGGTTAGTCTAGGTTACCTTCTAGACTTCCTTCCAACCTGAATTGTCCTATGATCCTATGAACTGACTTTTTTAAGTTTAAAGCCTCTGAAAATTAGTCAAATAGTAATTTGACTACTAGGATTATTTGTAATTAAAAAAAAAGGGACAAAAAAAAAAAGAAAAAGGCAGAGTTTCAACAGGACCAAAGTGTAACACAGCCCTACAGCACTCTTCAGTGCTGCACCTCCCAGATAACTGAATAACTCAAGCAGCAGAAGCCTGGTAAGATCCACAGGATTATTACAATGGCCTCCTCACAGCCACCCCTTCTACCACAGCAAAAGACCACCTAGTGGTCCCAAGTTTGTAAACATTATTGGAGCAGGGGTGGAAAACCATTTGTAAACTTGGGAATATGTGATCAGGATATGTTACTGGAGGTTTGGATGAGCCAAATTGCAGAACAGAATTCCTAAAGTAGGCAGGATTTTATAAGATTGGACTAGACATGCTTGTTTCCACTTAAAGGTGGAAAATTAATGTCTAAGAATAGCAGTTAATAAACTAATCTAACAAGAGCCACAAAACCTTTCTGGTGAATAATAAAAGGCTTTATAATTATGAAATAATAGTTCCCTGTTTGAATAAACCAAGTCTATATAAAGGCATATAATGAAGATTGAAGCTAAAATGCAGTAGCTTTTTGTCTGCAAGCATTATAGAGAAAGCCTTCTGAAGAGGTTTTACAGTAAACACCACTGAAATAGCAGGAAAGTGATGTTTCAGTCAGAGAGGGTTCTTACAGCTTCTTTATGCAAGTTTATCTTCTCAAAATTTCTCTCCTACACTCAGTTAAAATGTAAGGTATGAAGAAAGACGAATTAAAAATTGTTAACAGAATCATAGCAGCCCTAATTTGGTTCTTGTGTGAGTGTATAATAAACCAACATGATACTATAGATCCACCAAGATTTACATTCAATAAAAGCTGAATAAAACATAAACAGGACACGGAGAATCTACTGAAGCACTGTACAATCACTAATCCCCACCACGAGTCCTATACTTTGTACCTATACCTTACCCGAAATATATCTTGCTTTTCTGTTGCCTCATACTTCCTTTCTCTAGATAAAGAGCAATGAGGAAAAACAAGAAAAAAAAACAAGAGTTAGGAGGATATATTGGGGCGTGCTGGAGATTCGGGGATAGAGAATATGTCTGACAAATATGCTCTTAATGGATGAAAGGTGCAGCTCCAATGAATTATGGAGGTCACTTCCCTACAAGCACATTCAGTGTATTCTCCACATCTCACATGAATCTACCATGTATTATTTAAGGGGAATTATTTTTATCACTTTTATCCGTGCATAATAACAAATTACATCTCATGTTTTGCATTCAGCTCCTTACTTTAAAAAGCATTTTTGTGTGATTTAGAGGACGTTGCAGGAAATAATTAAACAATTCATTGCTCTCCAGAGAATGAGAGTAACTAAAGCTAAAAATGCATGCGTGTTACACAGCCCTGTTTATGAGTATTGCAAATCCTCCTACTCTATTAATTATTGGATTTTTTTTACTGGTAAATTGATTACCTCATTTACCTGCCTAACGTAGTAAGCATATGACAGAAGGAGATCTGATTATATACTCAATACTAATGACTTAAAAATATGTTGGACTCATCTCTAAAAGCTCCAGTCAGAATACAATCACCATTTTGCTGAATCTTAAGATATGTGCAGATAGCAGAATCCCTGCCCCGTGCTATAATATCATGCACATGTATTACAGTTAAAAATATGATAAAGAACATAGAAGAAACGAAGCATAATTTTTCTAAACAGATTAAGATGTTTTATTAGTACAAAGTATCAATGACCTCTCTCTATCTGCAACACACTAACCATCTTTCATGTGCTTCCTAGGATTTGGGAGAACAGTGATTCTGTACTTAGTATTTATAACACATATCTTCAAATATACTATTTAATGGCTGCATTACAAATTTTAAATATCTGCATCTCCACACCATTCACAAATTCAGCCAGGTCTTCAAACATGTTCATATATGAAAGATTGCACTCCTTTAAAGTTTGCATTTCAAGGCAAGCTTTTGGCACATGAATGTAAGTGACCTAACAGAAATGAAAAGATGTTTTACATAATAGCAGCACAGAAAAGAAGGACCATATTTCTGATCATGACATTCAAGATAGATACCTAGCAGTCTTGATTTGTGACCCTACCTACAAAATTCCATAGAGCAGCATGTACAGTATCAACAAACTCTGTGTCAGAAGAACATTTCTATAGGCACTTAGAGAACATTGCAGAACAGCAAAGCACCATTATTATTTCTCCAATTTTACCCCAAATTCCAGGTATTTATGGAGCATGGCACTCTAGAAAAAGAGCATGTGAGACTTGAAAACAGTGCTGAAATGCAGAACTAGGGGATATCTACATATTTTTTAAACCCCTCCTGAGTACTTAAATTTGATTAACTGCAAAGGAAGACTCTCGGTTCCTTTAATTTCCTATTTAACTTTCCATAGATGAACTGTATTTTGAGAGTAGACTCTAGAATTGCTTCTGAAGATTTGAACAGTATGTATGCATTCAAGATATTTCACATAATTTAGGACTTTTAGAACTACAGTGGTAAAACACCTGTTATTATCCAGAAAGGTGATAGCATTGAAGCACTTTCCTGTTAATATTTCACTGAGAGCTGAAAGAAACACCTTTAATAAGATAACTATAATAGCTCAGGGAAAAAACCAACCAAACAAGTAAACCTTCCATAACCACAAACAAAAACAAACAAACAGTACAAAGCACTTCAAAAAACTTTTAAAAACTCTTTAAAAAAGTACAAGAACAGAAGAACTCAAAAAAAAAAATGAAAGCCTACTTAGCCTGTTGAGCTCTCTTTCACAGATTTCATTGCTTACATGAACAATGACTCATTAAAAATCTAAATAGCTGGTAGCTGGTACCTGAAGGACTTCATGTCATAGTCAAATACCTCCATACTGTTCAAAAATGCATGTATTTATGACTTAAAATGAAACAGCTATTATGAGATCACAGAATCATTCAGGTTGGAAGACCTCCAAGATTATCGGGTCCAACCTTTGAGTGATCACCATCTTGTCAACTAAACATAGCACTAAGTTCCATGTCCAGTCATTCCTTGAACATCTCCAGGGATGCTGATTTCATCACCTCCCTGGGCAGTCTATTCCAATGCTTAAAAATCCTTTCAGCAAAGAAATTCCTCCTGATGTCCAACCTGAACCTCCCCTGGTGCATCTCGGGTACATTTTCTCTTGTCCTGTCACTAGTTGCCTGGGAGAAGAGGCCGATCCTCACCTTGCTACAACCTCCTTTCAGGTAGTTGTAGAGAGTAATAAGGTTTACCTGGAGTCTGCTTTTCTCCGGGCTAAACAACCCCAGCTCCCTCAGCCACTCATCATATGACTGACTCTCTAGACCCTTCACCAGCTTCACTGCCCTTCTCTGGACACGCTATCAGACACATTCTGAACAGACAGTGGTGAAATATGACTTTAGTCATTGCGAAAACAAACAAACAAAACCCAGAAAAAAGCGAAGAAGACATTTAAATTACTGTCTCTTAACAAAGATTGTTCATTGGTGACATTATTCTGAAGTGTCGTATGACACTGTGCAAACCAAAATATGAAGAGAGAGAAGGACAGAGAGAAGGAGCAATAATCAAGGATGCAAGCCAGGACAAAATTGGATTTTCTGAGAAGGCAAAAATTTGTGGTCAAGGCATGTGATTTGTTGCCAGGAAATTTGACTTTTATTCACAGAACTGCCAGATTCCTTGCATCTCTCAAAAATGCCTCTCCAAAGCTGTAAATGCAGAAACAAATTAGAAAAAATAAAAGGATGATGATGGGGAAAAAAAGGCCAACCAAAAGAAAACTGGCTATGTGAATCTAAATTCTTTGATACTCCAAGTACCATTGTGAATACTTGGTTAAAGTAGTTAGTTCCCTGGAAGCCATGGCTACTGTCATCTAATCCATGGCATCTGAACTTGAAGGCTTTGTGCCACTAGCCCCTACACATCTAACAGGTACCCCAAAACCATAGACATAGGAGTGTACAAATATGCAGACACAAGGAAAAAAGTGAACAGTTGCAGTAGGTACTTGAAATTATAGGTAGAATTGTTCTTTTCTCATCATCAAGGATGATTTTACTAAGGGATGATGATTTACACTAAGGATATAATCTGATTTTACACATCTATGCAGCAAATCAGGCATAGCAATGACTCCAGACTATCTGCTACAACCCAGGTGTAAGACTAGCTTCTGTGGGAAAGGCTGCTCTCCAATTTTAACCGGTAATCCTGTTTCAGCTTTGGTTTTTCCAAACTAATTTTTCTGTCAAATTAATAATGTTTTAACATTATATAGTTTCACCACTAGACATTTACCACTGAAAACACTTGTCTTTGGAAATGTCCCAGATACCAACAGGTAGGAACTGAAAGCTGAACTCCTGGAGAGTCAAGACTATTCACAAATGAAATTTTTTTAAATGTTTAAGTACAAAATGGGTTAGCACATATTTGCTTACATCTTGTGGAGAAAATACAAAATGTTTAGTACCAAATGTGATGTCAAGCCCCCAGTGTGGAAGTAAGTCTTCTAAAACTTTTACTCATCTGCTAGATGACTCCTTATTCGCTTAATCTTAGAAATCTTTCTAATTTTGAAAGCAGTGCTGGAAGTTATTAACTCTAATTTCTTGAAACTTTAAAAACCAAACTTTGTTAAAATTCTAATGGAATCATTTGCAGTTATGATAAATATTCTCTTTCTTTAATCTACTGAATTTCCTCTCTTTCTGTTTTCTGGCTGAGCTGAAAGTGTTGTTAGGAAGATATACTCAGTTCAATGTTTCCACCATGCACCAGTAGAAGTTGCCAAAGACAGAAACACAAAGAAAGAAAATGCTGCTCCTCTCCAGCTCTCCAGCTGTCAGGACAATAAGTTTAGGATTACAGGGCTAAGTACTGTATCTTATTCGAGAGCCAAAGTTGCTTTTGTAACCACTTCAGAAAAAAACATCTGCAAAGGAATGCATTCAACAGCATTTATGAACTTGGGTTTCAGTAAAATTAATTAATAAATATTTTCCATTTTAGATATCAAACAATTGCAGTGAACGTGGCAGTCTTGCCTGTACTAAAATGAAAGATGCACAAGTAATCCTTGATTTTCAGGATTGAATTTCAATGAGCTGTTCAGCTTTTTTGCAAGGCCAGCACACAGATACAAGCAAACACCACTTCTCTGAAGATAAACAGGAAGGGTCTGTGATATTATAGTTTATTAGACTTTGAAGGTTAAATAGAATACACATCTTTTGTGATTGTTAAAGAGATACCCACTGGGCAGGATTCCTTTGGCCAAGAGAAAACAATTAAAAGTAAAAATTATGGAAAAGTAGTCAATTTTCCTCAAAAAAAGGCATAAATATCTGAAGACATAGCATTGCATTTAATGAGAAGAAAATTTCTGTAATGCCAAAATTTGCAGTACTGTCTTCTGTCACATGCACCGTTCTTGTTCAGAGTGTGCACTACTCTGAAATGATTAAAGTAAGAACGACGACAATTCCATAAAACTCTCAGAGAAAGGGTTAGGAGAAAAGAAAGGAAAATATGTTATTCTCTGTAAATATCCTGAATAACTATAGATTAAAAGATATGTGCCACTGAACCAGCCATAAGCAACCAGAGTTTTCATGTCAGTTGAGGCTTATGTTTCTCATGCTTCAAAGAACCAAGCTTACTAAAACATGAAGTAGGTGAGTTATCCATCAGATCATCATTTCACTTTTAACCAAGTGAAGCAGAATATATGTCTGCCATCAATGATCTTGATGTATGAGCATTGTAGTGTTTGTGTACATTGTATCTGAAAACTGGAAGCCGTGAGGTCATTTGTATTAAACAAGGTATTCCTCAAATTTTACTTTTTCTGCAAAAATAATGAGGAAAAACAACACATCTGTGCCACTGTATATACTTCCCAAACATATTCAATAACCATTTCTGCTAATCTCTTCTACTTATTAGCAGTAGACTGATAACCAATACTTGCGAATCCAAATTATATTCTTATATTATTGTGACTGAGAACTTTGCTCTTGGCTATTAGCAATATGTTGGATGCCTGTACTTCTGAAAACCTTTTCCAGCCTGAATACTTACTTCCTTTGCAGAATGAAACCAACTGCAACTCCCTGACCTAATAAAAGGTCTATGGCCATTTAATGCTCACAATTTCAAAGGTTTAAATGTAGTTTAAAGAACAGCTTTTCTTCTGTACTCCCTAGACAATTCTCCAGAAACGTTTTCTTTATACTGTCAGTTAATAAATGGTGTTTAAGAATAGTTGAAAATATTCACAACAAAGCACACAAAGAATGGCAGCAGTTTCATTTTAGCAATACTTCTGAGATCATTAAGGTTGACTGCAGATAGCTGGACTTCAGCTCTTGCAAATCTACAGAAAGCATGCAGGGCTGAGCAGTTTAAAGCTGACAATGTATAGAAGTGGTTTGGCTGGTATGTAATGTCATCTTATATTTTACCAGCTTGTCCCTATATCATGCAAAAGCTAGCATAGAAACACTGTTTACTATCTTATAAAGTAATATAAACATTTTTCACTGTTTGAGGTGCCAGATGCTTTCCCATCTGTAATCACAGAGCAATGTAACACTTGATGTTTCAGTGCACCAACTGTGCCAAACAGAAGCATCTTGGTTTTCAGCCACTGCTACAAATCATTTAGATAGAAATTTTTGGTGCTTCATAATGCAGATGCAAAGACAAATCAGTGTGTTCAATTTTATCCTCAATTCTTTCCTGACAGGAAGCGTCGCCCACATATTCTTGGCAGAATTTCGGATGTGAACTTCATAGAAGGGCCCAGCTGTCTCCCAAGTGACAGGAACAAGAGTTTTATCATTCATTTTCATGGGATCAAAAATAAGACTAAGATTTGGGCAAAAGCAGACAGGGTTGCAAGACATCCTATCTGTCAGTTTTTGATGTCTGGATTAGGATGGTCTTAGCTGAAATTCTTGTGACTTGAGGGACGTGTGTCAACTGAATGTTTCTTGTTTAGTATTGCTTTCTATTTCAAAGCACACAGCAAACTGTCACAGATGTTAGAAATTTCTAGAATTTCATGCACTTATGCTCAGCTGAATTCTTTCTTGTGGAAGATCCTTGATAGGTTAATTAATATTTTTGTTTTGCTGTGCAGGAAATATAGACATAAAATGGAAAGATTTTTTTAAACATTTGTGTCCGTCCTGTGGCTTTACATGTTATTTATTATTTTCCTCAGCCAGCAGCTTTGTTTCCACACTGTAAACTAATCACCAGTGGATATTTCACCAAATAATATTATGTTGTAATTACTTTACTTTTTTTTTCTTCTTCCATTGTTTAAAAACTGTACATCTATCATTTATCTGCTTGAGTTAAACTTGAGTGCTATTCCAAAAGGACAGGATACACTCAGTCTTGAAGCCTGCTCCCATAATGAAGTAATGAGAAATCTTAACAGAAACTTCAGTGGCATCTGGAAGGAGCCTGTGATATGCATACTGACAGCTTTCTTTAAGTAGTGCCAAGGACAATTAATCATATGTATCAGATTTGCTTATTTTAGCTTATTCATAACATCACATTATTTTGAAAGTGTATACACAATAAAACGTATTGGGAAACCAGGGAAATTATAGTTCAGTAGCAAAGATATGGGTATGGGATCAGTTCCTCCCTCTACCACAGACTGTCAGTGTGGCATTAGGCAACTTGCTTTAGTCCAGAGTCACAGGCTATACCTTGAGTCCATACAAGAGGGAGCAGGTATAATTTCAGTGGAGATATGGCAATGAAAGCACCTGAGGATCCATCTAACAAATACCTTACATATGAATAAATACTATTACAGTGTTCACATGTTCTTCTGTGTATTAAAAAGAGGCAAACCCCTCAAGATAAACATATATGCAGAAAATAAAACCATAGAACTATATTGTCAGCAACACATTCTGCTGTAATAATCTCAAGCATCCACTGGAATGATGGGAAATTATTAATACGAATCAGTCAGGAATAATTTTATATGCCATTAATCTTTGCATATTAACATATACTTAGTAGTTGGACATAAATAGTATCAGCTATATCAACTGCTAGCAGGAACTACAGCCAGAAACTGAAATAAAAAGAAAAAACCACACAAATGTACTGCAGGAAAGAGAAGTGTGGTACAACAGTTACTGTCATTGGCACCAATTGTGAAATACCAGCCCTTTAGTAGTGTGGGAAAAATAAGAGCATCAGGAATAGCAAATGTAAATTAGCCTGGTTGAACCTTGCATTATTCCATACGAAAAAAAGATGTGGACCTTTGCCATTGGGCAAGGATAGACCTTTAGGTCTAATTTTTCAGTTACTTTGTTCTTCCAAGAGGAAAGCAAGATGGGAAGAATGAGAAAACCTATGAATAGTTATGCATGAGTGTAGCTGATCCTCCATAAAAGCATGTGAAAAATGTAGCAAGAAGTCCAGCAATTCTTTCACAATCTCTCAGAAAGCAAAGCGGGTGAACTGTACAATATTCAGATTTAAGGAAAATAAGGGAAAGCAGAATTAATTTCTGTTATCCTGTAGTCAATACACAGTATCAGCAATTTTCTTTGAGGATGAGGAGCCAACCACTGAAGCACTTGCTGAGTTGAGTTTTTCTCAAAGGAAAGAATTTCAAACAGAAACATGTTTTGGGTTTGAAGAAAAAATGAAGAGTACCTGATTTGTCTACTCAGAAGTACTTTTGGAAAAACACAAGCAAGGATTGCCCAGAGAACCAGTCTGCAATTTCTTAGATGTCCTGAGGATATCTGGGTTCTCTGACCCTCTAAGCACAGCACAAACCTATACTTATCTCTCCTGTTATCATTTGTGAAATTGGATTTATGGGATTTTATGTTGATCTGAGTAATTTTTTAAAATGTATTTCTGTAGTCCTGTTACACTATTCTAGATCAAAATTTTCACTCTCAAATGCATTTTTTCCAATGAGAGTTGAATATTAAAACCTGAAGATTTTTACATATTTGATGTGCAGAAGAAGCTGAAATCCATCCTGCTTTATTATACTTTTTAAACAAAGTAGAGACCCAAGCTTGTAATGTTTATAAACCATTTTATTTAAAATGACTCTATGCAGGCTGTAGTTTTTTAACTAGAAATACACATATATGTATCAGTTAAATATATATTTTGATTTTGGAGGGTGTTTTTACATATTTACAAGCCTCATTAGCTTTCTACTTTCCCTAACTCTGGCCACAGTTCTCCAACCATCTACAAATTTTTCCTTTCAATGACTTGTCAGTGCCTGCCCACTTGTTCAAAAATCAGCAGAACAGGATCCTAAGCCAACAACTAACAATGGTAACTTCTGTTTTCTACAATTCTCGACCCTATCTTGCATTCCTAAAATACAATGGGGATTTTAGATACTCAAATCTTCTTACTTGCCAAAGGAGAATAAAATCAACACGCTGTCAGCATGTTTTTCCTCTCTGTTTGAACTTAGCGATTCAATCACTTTCAGGAAATTCTCCAAAGTGATGAGAGTAAAAAAGGGGGTTTTGATTCTCTTATTTCTCCCTTCAGATTACTTTAATGGAACAGAGACATTATTTGCATTAATATATTAATTTTCAGGTTAAGAGCAAGCAGGGTTTTCTTGGAAGAGCATTATGTTTTGTCAGCAATTAAAAAGCTACTGACTGTAGATGATTTCTCAGGGATTTTGGTCCCTCCACACAGACAGGCACACGTTAGCCCCCGCTCTGCTGTGTCTCCCTGCTGCTGCCCCAGGCAGGGAAGGGATCCTCCTGCCAGAGTCTGCTGGGAGTTGCAAAGGCAGAACAGGCAGCAGCCTGTTGGCTGGGGCAGTGGCATGTGTCCCACTCCTCTGCCCAATGCATTCCTCTTACAAATTCCATAGAAATGCATCCCCTTAGAGGTCTGCCTGGTGGAAGGAGAACATCAGATTCTGAAGTCACCACAGGGAATATGGTAAAAGAGCATGATCAGGGACACAATGCTATAAAGATGGAACCAGGCTGAAAACATCTTCTGATCATCCCAAGAATGGAAGGGTAGAAAGAGAAAAACAATGGACGGTCCAGACCTTGCCCTGACTTTGGCAAGCACAAGCCCTGAGTCCTCATTTTCCTGGGTTAATGGGAAGCCTAAGGAATGCAACAGGGATCAAATGAGTTAGGAGTAAATCTCAACAAAGGCTATGCTCCCTAATACTTTACAACCTGCTCAGAAACTTCAGCAACTGCAGTGATACCAATACAATTTTCTGTAAAACTCCTCTTCCCATCCTTCTGCTTTTTTTCCAGATAATGAGAAAAATGTAGGAAATTCTCCCATACAAAAAGAGAACACTGGCACCGTAGCAGAGCAAGAAGGTGCTGCACATTATACTTCAGTTCCTGAGCATCTCTAACTTAATTTTGGTGCTAAATGGGATGCATTCAGTAGGAATCTTCCTCCTTTGTCATCAGTCACGGTGACATTTTCAAAGACACAGAAGATAAACATTGCAAGACGCTATCAGGGAAATGTAGAGGATATATATTAGCTTTGATGTAAGCCTTTTATGGCACACATAAAAATAAATGATCTAAAAAGTTAATATGAATCACCAAGCACATATATGTGAAATCACAAGAGCCATCAGTGAGTTATAGATCAGCATCTGCGTAACAAGACCCACGAGCTGCAGCGTTGGATAAATTCTATTTACATTATCTAGCTATGCTTCCCTGCACATATCCATGCAAAGCATTGTTTCGTTATCAAGACTGTTTCTTCCCTGGGAAATGTAAATTTTGCAATGGGGGCCTGCTGAGATACAGGACTGAGTGCAATGTGACTCCACCATGCTAATTAACAGACAGGCTCAATCTCAAAGTAAATGTCAATCCATGTGATTAGAGAAATTGCTGCACTGGTATTTTCTTTGCTGCCTGAAGAAAGCAACTTCAGAGTCATTCTTTGCTTTAAAAGCCAAACTACAGCACACACTCTGGTCCTAGGCTACTATTCAAGTTTGTCCCCCTTCTTCGTTGCTTTATCATCACCCTGATTTGTTCATTTTCTCCTTTTTAAAAGAAAAATTTTACAGGATAACATTATAGTATAGGTATACTTCTATGGGCATAATAGGTGTCATTATCAAGATGTATGATTTAACACAACTTTTGTTGAAAATAGTAAAATTAAGCATAAGAAAAATGAAGACATTAAGACATAAGAGACTAGAAAACAATCACAGAAGTAACAAAAGCAGACTTGCGGAGGAGAATACAATAAGCTAGAGCTCTCTCTAGCTTGTGTCAGGGAAAAGACATGGCCTAGCACATAAAAAAATAAACCACTATTATTATCTATCCCAGGAGTGATTTAGAAGGATAATTTTCTTGCAATTCAAAGAATGGAAGCACATAGTTTTGAAGTTATCAGCTTGTTCTTTTTTTTCCTACTGTCTGAAGACACTTCTCACAAAAATTTTGTTACTGAATCTTTCAAACAAAATAGCTGCAACCTCAGATATTTGCTCTTTCTTCTTCCAGGACAGAGAAGTACAGCCTGTAGGTAGGTATGTCAGGCCTCACTACCTCAAATTCCCATCCCAGGTGCTTTCCACATCAGTTCCATCATTACATTTATGTCAGGATCCCCATTTCTATCAGGTTCCTACAGGCAAAGTCAGGCTCAGGACCCATCCTTTAGTATTAGTGCAAATCACTTCTGATAAAGAGAAAAGCAGCATTTGGGTTTGTGTGTATCTCCTAGAAAGACATCAATTCTCGTCCCCACACATGTAAAGATTTCCAGTGAAAAGCGAGCCAGGCATGCAGGCAAGGAAGGAAATGCTGTGCGCTCCCCAGGCCCGTATCACCAGCATAATTCAGACCTGAAACTACAGCACTGGGATCTGATAAGTACTGTGACAGAAAGGGGATACAGCAACACAGAACTTCTTCAAATGCTTTTGTCTAATCAGAAATGGATGAACATTGGGGGGGATAACGACAAATGGGACGTGTCGTTGATTCAGTGCCTTGCAGAAAGACGCTTTAAGATTGACTGATATAGGTATTTGTTCCAAATATAGTACCAAACTGAATTTGTTCCTCCTGAGGGTTTGCTGTTTTAAAGTCAAACTGTTCTTCATGTATAGTTTGTAAGTTTTATACCAAAATAGGAAACTGAAACAGGATCTGACCATTTTTACGGATCAGATATTGGATTTTAAGGCTTCAGACTAGTCTAGCTTTTGCGTTCTTTGTTGATTGGTGAATAAAAGTAGAAAGAAATGCTTGTGCAACCTTATCTCCAAAACTTCTGTACTGTATTTCTTCTTCCATGTTGAAATTTGCTCCCACTAAAAACCAATATAATATCGACATCATATCTTTCCTTACTGGTGTTGTGATTTGACTCCAGCCAGCAACCAAACTTCCCACGGCCATTTGCTCATTCCCCCGCCAGCAAGATCAGGTAGAGAATTGGAAGTGTAAAAGCTGGAAAACTCATGGGTTGAGACAAAGACAGTTTAACAGGGAAAGAAAAAGCTGCCCACACAAAGAAAAGCAAAGAATTAATTCACTGGTTCCCATGGGCAGGTGGGTGTTCAGCCATCTCCAGGAGAGCAGGGCCCCATCACATGTAATGGTGACTTGGGAAGGCAAACGCCACCACTTTAAATGTGTTGTTCCCCCTCCTCCTTCTTCCCCTAACTTTATATACTGAGCATGATGTGATGTGGTATGGAATATCCTTTTGGTCAGTTTGGGTCATCTGTCCCTGCTATGTCTCCTCCCAGCTTCCCATGCACCTCCGAATTCCTCAGCAGCACGGCAGCACAAAAAGAAACAAGGCCTGGTCTCTTTGTAAACACTGCTCAGCAATAACAAAAACATCTCCATATTATCCACTGTGTGTTCAGCACAAGTCCAAAACGCAGCCCCCGACCAACCATTGTGAAGAAAGTTAACTCTACCCCAGCACAACTCTTTATGAATTTCAGTCTCTCTCTGTGATGAAATATTTATTCACTCACACGACTCCTTAAACTGTGCTTCACCTCACAGACTTTTCATGTATGGCCTTTGAATCCCTCTCCTAAAAGGCTCACCTTTGCAGCTACATTCACTGGATAAGGATCTATATATTCTCAACTTTTTGCCTCTGAGGAAGGGAAAGAGCTCAGCAGACTGGCTCTTATTTCACATTCAATGATAAAATTGGTTACACATACAGAAAAAAAATTGGACAAAACATGCTAGATAAAGTAGCAACAGGTCTAATAAGAGAAGTGATGTTTCACTCCAAATTTACTTTACAAATAGCTACCAGAGAGAGAAACTTTCTAAATGTGACGATGTGCACTGTACAGTATCAGGATAGTTTCTATCTTGGTTCTTGCTTGGTTTCAGCCACGCAGAAATAAGTTTTTTCCTGAAGTAAACATATTTGCTTCCCCCCCTCTAGTCCCAAAATATGAAGATAATATCCAGCTTTTGAACAAAAGAAATAAGCACTTTCCTTCTCTTCTAATTAATGAGTATCCCCTTGTCTTGAGGACTTCTCTTGTCAAAACACGTGCAACTTGTAGCAGTTTGCTATTAGTAATGATGTTAACAATGACCTGTCAAATTAACCAAAAACAAGTGAATTAAGAATGCTTGTGAAACAGACAGAAAGCCTGATGGGAATGTCAAAACTAACAGAATAGTTTCAACTTTGGTGGTCTGCTAGGATTATATATGACAGACTTTGAAAGGTCAGAAACAGTTAATCAGCTTAACATAGAAGAATTGACCAGAATTGTCACTTCAGAAAGATTGCTAGACATTATACATGCCTTGATTAAAAAAAAAAAGTGCTTATTATGAAAAAATCTCTTCAGTGCATTTTAACATATTCTGTTATAATCATATTTTCTCACAGCAGACCTATCTAGACATAAAAATATATCTGAAGTTTAGAAGGACCATTATTCATTACACCAAGTCACCACCACACTGGAGTAACTCTTATGTTCTTTAATTGAATGAATAGAATATTTTGGTTAATAAAATATTTCTTGATCCCAGGGTTTCTTTAGGAATTAAAGGGTTTTCCAGTATACATTGCCACTGAAAGGCAAGCAAAATCTCCAATAAGAAAAACATCCATTAGGAGCTTTGGGAGCGTACACACAAAGATCTGAATTAAAACCTCTGTTTTGAAAGCATAGCCCCTAATCTCCTGCCTAGAAGGAATGTTCTTTGTCCATCCTTGTTTCAAATACAGATATGTAGTAGCAAAAAAAAAAACAAACCAAAAAAACCCCCAAATCAACAAACCACCACCCCCGACATACATGCATTAAAATCTACATCAGTGGAAAGGGTTACACATTTTTTACATAAATGTAATACTGCCAAATCTGCAGATTTTGTGTGTTTTCTTAAAGCCACATTTCATATCAAAATATATTGGCATACCACTACCAACAATACCACAAGATAGCAGAATTTTAGTAATATATTTATTATTAAATTATGAAATACAAATTTATCTCCATTTTCAATACATACAATAGATTTAGAAGGACATGATTCACACTATATGGATTTATATCAGCACCCCAAAACATTCCAGTTTTCACTGTCTTGGAAATAGAAAAGTAGGCTGAGGTTTATGTCTAAAGACCTGACTCTGGGTCACAAAAGGAGAATTCAAAAGAAAAAGACAGATTTAGTTGCTAAGAGACCACAGCTACTGAACACATGCTGTTATCTAATGGCATGCAATGAAGGCTTTCCAGTGAGAGAATGTGTAACATGTCTCTATGTACCAATAACACCTGTCATTTTCTGAGGGTAATAGTGGAGGAGGCCCCTCATTGTAAGTCAAAGTGTACAAATGTCTAAATAAAAAAATAACCCACACCAAAACCAACACAAAAAAGTCCTGAAGACTAAAACCTTTTCAATTTATTATTTCTTCATGTGTTTTTAAGTTACTAAATGATGAGTTTGATTACATGTCACATCTCTGCTACTAATCTGTTGACAATAATCCTTATCTTATGATTAGCAATATAAACTTCCATGACACTGAAGCATGCAGAAGAAAGGAGACAGTACCAGTCTGATAACTACAGAACTAAAAGCGTTGTATGTAATGTTCAGACGATAGAATACCACCCCTTGTCTACAACAAACTTGTAACTGACAGAGTCCCTTCTGGAAAAAGCCAGCTTTGGACTTCAGCCTGAATGCAAGGCAACACTTAGTCCTGGAAGCATCAAAAAGGCAAGCTATTTCAACATTTATCAGATTCAGATTACAAAACCCAATAAACTGTAAAAAAAAAAAATTCCATTTAGAACTTTATTTTCCATATTTATACTACTCACTGAACTTAAAAGTTTCACCAAAATGCTGCAGGCATCTCAGAAATATTATATGGAGACTAGGTGGCACTGCTCCTGCAGCTTCTTTGCTCTGAAATACTTTGGATATGTTTTTTTCCTCAAGCAAAGTATTCATTCTCTCTCCCTCATCACTTTCTTTTCTTACTCCTCAGAATTTTGATCTGTCTGAACATGCAGAAGAGTAGGCAGTCCAGGAGCTTTGAGCAAAAACCAGTCATCCTCAATAAGTTATTCCTGCTCAAGCATTAGTGTCTGTAACTAAACTTGGAATCCTCTCAGTGTCTCTATCCACTGGCTATAGAAGGCTAGTACATGACTAGCTGAAACTAGACACCAAAGTTGTACATGTCTATAATTAAATTGATTGCACACATACTGTCATAATCACAGAAAAATTTGGGTTGAAAAGGACCTTTAATGTCCATCTAGTCCAGTCCACCTGCAATAAGCAGGGATATCTTCAACTAGATCAGGTTGCTCAGAGGTACATTCAGCCTGACCTTGAATATTTCCAGGAATAGGGCATCCACCACCTCTCTGGGAAACCTGTTCCAGAGCCTTGCCATCCTCATTGTAAAAGTCTTCTTCCCTATATCTACTCTGAATCTACTCTCTTTTAGTTTAAATCCTTTACCCCTTGTCCTATCAAATCTGAATCTAGATTAGGTAACACATGGGGTTACCAAGGTCCAGGGCACAGATATACACCCTATTACTTACATTTATTCATTAAATTTATGCAACTTAACCGAGGCAGGTTGCTTACAGAAAAAGACTAAAACAGGCTACTTCCACTCTTTTTCCTTGCAACATCACACTAAAAAGGTAACTTTAAAGTTATCTTGCACAATGCCTACACAGAGAGTTCCCAGCACTGCTGTACCCCATGCTATTTTCCAGAATAGTGTCCAGAAAGAGAGTGAAGCTCTTGTTCCTAGACGTTAGCTGATGTGAATACTGATGGTTCCCATGAAGCTCTGAATCTGCTGTATGTTATTCATCCACAGAGCTACAATGAATATTTGCTTCTTAGCAAAATTATTGAACTAATAAAGTGTAATTGTTCCTTTGCAACTGTTGTGGTCAGTAACATATCCAGCTGTCATGAATGTGCACTCTATTCTCATGCCAAAATTCTCAAAGAAACAAAACATGATATTCTTCTCTTAATGTGTGTTTAATTACTGATAAAAAGAATGGGAGTTATAGATGTGAACTAAAGAAAAATTCTGCATATTCACGCAAATTAGACAAGATTATTCCCCCTCCACGCATTTCTGAAAACATTAATTTAATTGCAAAGTTTCCTTCTAATATTCAAAACCAGAGAAAGCAGAATTTTTAACCTGTTTAATTCTAGTATCTTTTTTGTTCACTCAAAAAGTCTAACTAAATCTTCAGAAAACAAATAACCTTTGTTATAAAACGAATGGCTATAATTTGGATCAATGTCCACAATCAAGACACAAAAAGGTGCAGAAAGGCAGAAACCTTCTGCATTCAGACACCAAACTCATAATGAAAAAAGCAACGAACCATGCATTTAATTTTCAAGAATATTCAATCAGAACGTTAAAATGCATTATGATTATAAGATGCTGATAAAAATCCACATCTGCCTTATATCCGTTAAGTCTTTAAGTGATTTAATAAGTCAATAGAATTTCCACATTAAATGTTTAAATGCTTACATATAATCAATTAAACCAGCACATGCATGTGTATGTATGGGTTTGTGCATTTTAAACAGAACGGTTTTTATCTATGAATAAATTAATTATGAATGATAGTCCTCCAAAAGCTGTCTTTGTAAGAGCAATAATCATAGTTTTGGCTCCACTGTAGTCATTCTAAAACCTCCATTTGCTTTTAAAATGCCCATCTCTCTTCAAAAGGTACTAAATAAAATTACATTTATAACTATATGTATAAGTATATTCTTTGATAAGTATAAGTACAGGTACTGAAGTAAGATCCTACGTCCAGAG
The DNA here is from genome assembly GCF_009829145.1 of Chiroxiphia lanceolata. Classification (NCBI taxonomy): domain Eukaryota; kingdom Metazoa; phylum Chordata; class Aves; order Passeriformes; family Pipridae; genus Chiroxiphia; species Chiroxiphia lanceolata. Next base: position 20,084,820 of record NC_045638.1, on the reverse strand, counting down.
CTTCCATTTCTGTCACCAAACAGTTATCACTTCTGAAAAGGACAGATCATTGCATGCATCAAATAAGCTCTATAAATTACATTGCACTGTTATGAGGAACCATCTCCAGGTTATCTGTCTTCTGGTAATGTTTTTCATAGTGCTAAAGAAATATACTATAGAAAGCATCTGTTATTTTGCATTTAAGCAATCATTTAATTATGAGAAAACTATATGTTTGTTCCAACAGAAGTAAATGCCTGGCATAAGGCTTGGGGTTTATTTGGGGTTTTTGAGTTAAGGAGAGGAACACGATTTTCTTAACCTTACTGTAGCCATTGAGACTATAAAGGAAAACAACTGCTTAAATAATGTAGACCAAGCAAAACACACCTTTGAGAATTAAACATGCTGCACACAACCACATTATATACATAATACGCACTCTTTGTAACAAAGATCTATATTCCAAATAAGCAGTTAAAACCTTTCCTGAGCAGGTTGCAAGTCCCTGTATGCGTTGTACAAATTGAAGCCACTTTGACCTCTCTGTTATGGATCGCATGTGGTTTTCCAAGGAGGCTGAGGGCCAACACCTGTTCCAATGAAAAAGTTACTCACAGTTTCTGGCTCTGTAAACTCAATTTCATAGAGGCTCTTTGATTTGTGGTCTTGAATTTTCATTTTCCACAATTCGACTCTAAAGAATACCTCTAATGCAATAATCTGAAAAAACTACTAGAATCTGCACAAGATGCCACTAAGCTACAGGCTTCCTACTAAAAGGTTAGACTTGTATTCTCATGCCATAGAACGAAAGCATTTTTCTGATTTTCTGTTGATTTATATAATATCTCTTCATAACAAATGAAAAAGATTTATTTACATTATATCACTAATTGAACTTTACGTCTTGGAATTCTTATATCAGTTGCTAAACAGCTTAAAAACTGAAACAAATAAAATCTATTTTCAATCTGTTGTCATTTACCCTGTCTTTTTGCCTAGGATATATAGTGCAGAACACCATATATGATTACTTCTGCCCTCTGAAAGCAAAAGACTTGTTTACTACCAATGTATCTGATCTTGGTAACCAGTCTAAACTAAAAAAAAAAAAACCAAAACCAAAACTTCTCACCTCAGTATCATGTAACTTTTTAAAGACTAATTATAAAAATAGACAATTAATTAACTTTAGAAAGTGTTTAATAACTATTTTCTTTTTCTTTTCAAAAAATTGTTGCTTTCTGCAGAAGCGTTCATAGATATATACATTTAGTAGGGGTTCATACTTTAGAAAAATGTTAACAATATACAAATATGTTTTGGTCATCCAATATGAGTTAATAATAGCAACTACCTCATTTAAAGCACAAGCAGACCCATAGTTATAGCATTCCCCTTGCTTCCAAGAAGAGGGCACAAAAGCCCAGTAAATCCCACCGAAAAAAAGAAAAACACTGGGAGGCCCTGAAGCAGTGCTCAGCCAGACCTATGAAAGCCTCAGCATGGAGTTCACAGCATTTGCTCCACAGCTCTTGTGGTGCTTCCCAGAGGAAGGCATTCCCATCAGCCTTCACAGTTCACAAGTACGAAAACAGAGACATAAAGAGGAGACCCCTCTTGGTGCAGGCACCTCAGAGCCTCAGGTAGGCATATTCTGCAAAGAGCACGAGTGGTATAAAACATTTCCAGTCGCAGATGATCCTCAAGCATGTGCAGAACCGATGAGCAACACGTGCACAGCAGCTCAAACCACAGTGCAGAGGAGGCACAGGCCACTCATTTTATATGTGACTCATCATTCAAGTAAAATAAAGTTAAGAAATATGACCAGTACTGAAAAACTAGCAAGAAAACATTAATGCCTTGAACCCTGTGTTCTCACGGGGATCTAAAAGCTTCAATATCTTAGAGTAAGTATCAGACAGGACAGAGAATTGAGAAACTATTTCCAGCTCTTGCTGATGCCCATTTCTTCGAGAATCCGGAGCAAACTCAGATGTTTCTTACTCTTAAATTTTGGGTTCCTAATCTTGAATTTCAATATTTTAATTGAAAGTAATAAGAATTGCTTCCTGAATTAGGATTACCTGAGAATACACTCTAAGCAAAGCTAATAACTGAAACAGAGCATGAAAGTTTTAAGTACTAACATGAGAAAGACAAACAGTAAGGTACAGAAAGCAGCAGCATTTAACCAGTCTTAGTGAAAGAAAGTACTAATTTGGAATGAACAAGTATCAGGGAGAAAAGGCAGGGGCACATACTAGTCATAACAATTACATTTAGAGTCTCTCTGTCACTAGCTGTCACAAACACCAAAGAGGAATAGAACAGATTTATTGCTAGGCTCTTGTGTAAGCTAATCACTAATTCTAGCTGATAGTTTGAAATGTTTTGGATGGTTGATTTTGCCCTTTTACCAGACACAAAATCATCAGCCACTATAGAGAATACAAACACTTCTTGGCAGATACAATATTCCCGATCAATTACCAGGCAGCAAGAGGACCTGGCTCAGCTGCACATCATTTCAGTTATTCACCAGCCGATGGGACTTAGAGCATATTAGGATTTCAGCTAGTCATCATCCTTACGTATGATCCATCGAAAACTTCATTAGGAAAACCCAAGAAAATAACTAAAAATATTGAAGAAAGCTCAAAAAAAAATTTTGACAAATACATTCCTATTGTGAGTGTCAGGTAGCATCTGATTTCATACAGAACAAAAACTGATGGAGAGACCAACACGAGCCTAATTAAAAGTGAGCTCAAATTCATGCAGTGAAGACCTATTGAATCAGTTTGTCATTCCCTTAGACAGCTATGAAATTTACTGATATTCAGCAATTAAAATTTAAAGCCATTCTAGTCTGACAAGCAGCAGCACAGGCCCCCTAACCCTTGTAGCCTCCATGCTCAGGACCCAGCTAAGGATGAGCAAAGCATCTCGGTTCATTGCCTTTTCATTTCCACGGCACCCTTGGCCTTCTTGAGAGCCTGCCAAAGGCAACAACAATGGTGCAAAATGTTCAAAACCGCATACTGCACAAGACACCAAGCAGGAATCAGTTTATTAGTGTTGTCAATCTACTTCAATAGGAACTGGGAAGTCTACAATGAAAAGCTTTGTTTCTTAACATGCTATGTGGCACCTAATTGTCAGGGTTATTTTTGCTCTCAGTACACTTTACTGCCAATTAAAACACAAATAGAAGAAGAGGCCCAGGAAGGAGAGCGCACTGCACCAAGGTAGGATACATATTATTCTATTTTAAATGACTGTAGATATACAAGTGACAAGGAAACCTGTGCGGTTTACATTTTAGGAGAAGGAATCCATCACCTTGTTGCTCAAGGAAAAGAAGGATTTGAGAGAACTCAAGTGGCACAGCTGAGGACATCATCTTTCAGTGCAGCCAGCACTGGATTATAGGTAGAGCAAGTAAGAAAACTGTTCTTACTTAACAAAATCTGTATTTTTGATGCAAATTATTCGTAAAATAATTCCAGTTTAAGCGTGGAAAACACCTTTAGTACACACTCTTGATTTAGCAACTAGGTTTTTATTTTGCTTGATTTGATCTCGAGCTTGATGGTCAATCTGTATTTTGTAGTAAGAATAGATGCTCTGCTTCTCAGACTGCACTACATACTTCTATGCAGTTCTGTTTCCCATGCAGGGAAATGAAGGATGCTTTTCCACTAATTTTCTTCTGCATCATTATAGCATTACCTAAAAGTCATACAGTTAGGTATTAACCCACATTGATACCTTTTTTCTCTTTTCACCAGAGGCATAGTTAAAAATATTAGAAAGCAGGTAGATAATAGCTACGTTATTGAATTTTGAATATAATGTAGTTGGATTTCAGGTTTTGTTTCTAGAAACTTTAGGAAAACTAAAGGTTTCAAGAATGCAAAGCATACAATGTCAGAACATAGCAGAAGAGGAGTGAACGTCTTAAAATCCATACACAGCCAATTAACTTATATGGCACACAAATGATTACAGATGTTTCAAAAATGTAACCTTTTTCCCAGTTCATGTTTAGAATTCACACTGACAAAGTTCCCACTTCAAGTGCCAGCTGCTTTGAAAAAGCCTCCCCAAATGGTGTGCACAGATAAAGCATGTGTATTTACATTATTTAATTAAGCAATGTTGTGTGGCTGAAGTTGTGAGAGTAACTAAATCATCGATGTCTCAGGAGTATTGTGTGACATGCTAAGAATGGTTCTCAGTGCAGGCTTCACCCAGGAGTGCTGTGTTTTCATTCCCCAGAAAAGTACAGCAACAGTAATCCTGTCTCATCATACTAATATTAAACAGCTGCAAATTATAAGTCCTTGTCTTTCATGTATCTTTATCTTGTTGTTTTGTGGGTTTGGTGAATTCCCTGCCCCTCCTCTCAATAGCCACTATGGAATTGCATAGTATAGATGGATTTAGGCAAAAAGGTTGTCTGGGCCAACCTCCTGCTTAAAACAGAAACAATCAAACCTTCTAGGACTGTCATTTCAGAGGGTATATCTTCCAGAGAGTACTGGTTGTGTTGCTGGGGGCCACAGAAGGCTCCCCACTTCTCTGCAAACAGTATCTCAGTGATGGACACATTTTCTCCATGCCTTGAAAACTTCAGGGTGGGATTAAGTGATGCTAATGGGTAGTCCCACATCTAACGTGGGGGCGTGGCAGGGTGGAAGGGGAAGAAATAAAACAGAATCCCATTCTGTTTCATCCTGATCCAGTGAGAAGAGGAAGACAGCAGCCACATGAAGAAGCAAGAGGGAACACAGAAACCAAAGGCCTATGTGAGGAAACCAATTCCAGCTCTCCAAACCTGATGTCATCCAGAGTGCAAATATCCTTCCACATAGCACTGCTTGGCCTCCCCTCTTCTCTAGCACGTCTGAGCTGTTTTACATATGATGCTGGTGAATGTACAGAATATATACCCACTTATGTACCAAAAGGGTAGAGGCCCTTCAGGAGTGTAACTCCATACGATCAAGACAGAGTACATTTCCACTAAGAAACAACTTGTTGAAGGAAGGTAACCATTAGGTAACATGAACAAAGAGACACAGTGACTACATGGGTATCTCCTCCCACCTGCAGTTTTCTCCTCCCGAGTGGCTTTCCTCTCTTTTGTACTGCACAGAGAATTGCAATATTTGGCCTAATAACTCATAACTATTAATCACAGCTCTTACAAATGCAAAAAAATAGTTTTTCCACATTTAGTATGCTGGTCTTGATGTTGGTCCATTTTTACTTTCATTTACAAAACTAAGCATTGTCTGGTGTATTAGAAATGACACTCATAATACTACTCGTAATGAACAGCTTGAGCTGGAAAAAACCTCCCACTTCAGCAATAAATTATCTCCAAGAGTAATTTTCTCTCCTTACACCACAACACTACCATTTAAGAGAAATCATTGAAAGAGAATATTTCTGTAAAATCAGTTCTTTCTGCTTTGAAAAACAGAAGTCTCAGCTTCCCAGTGACATTTACCTCTTTATGAATATTTCAGTACTTTTACTTATCATGTGAGTAGCGACTCATTATTTTATACAAAAGCTGTACTGAACTGGCACCACCTTTTGCACATCAGACATAACCATCAACAAAAGGTCCTTAAAAGTTTCCCATTTCTTTCTTCTAAAAATCACCCTTTTGTACAGTGTGCATTTGATACAAGTATTTGATCATGACAGTCTCCCAAATACTGAATTCCTAAAATGCAGTCAGCTTTCTCTCCCACTCATTCTCCAGGCAATTTGAACTATAAATGATTTTCATTATCAGTTGTCAAGTCTTCATACAGAAGAAAAGTCATAAAAAAAACCCCTAAGAGAAAACACTGGAAAGAAACCCTGTGAATGAGAAAGACCATGATTTATTTTTGATAACAGAATGATTTTGACTCTAATATGTAGTTGCTATCAGCCCCTATGGTTGTCTCAAGGGTTCTATTTGGATTCTCAATTAAGCTAGTTTAATAAAGGCAGAGAAATATCCTTGCAGTAATAAAAAAAAAAATGACAGCCCAAGCCAACAGTAAGTCTAGTCAGCCTTTTAAAATAATAATATGTTCAGATCTGCTAAAGTAACTGTTTTATGATAAATAGATCTTATATTAAGATGATCTAAAAAAACCCAAAACAAAAAAAACCTCAAAAAACCAAAAAACCCACAGAGCACACTTAGATATCCTTTCATTGTTTCCTTCAGATCATTCCATTAACATTTACCTGACTGTAATTTGTAACATACTGTCTCTGATGTACTTAAGCTGACAATAGGCTGTAGAAATCCTGGGGCAGTGTCACTGGCTGAAACATGCAGAGGCAGCTTACTGTCCCTTTCCTGGGCAATAAGTTACTTCCAATTAAGCTTACATGGCACTCCAACAAGGGACTCCAAAGCAGCAGTCATACCAGTGTGAAGGAAAGCAAGGATTTTAGAGATTCACAGATTGTCTGTCTGGCTATGTCCTTTTTTGACCCACAGTGTTAGAGAAAAAGTTCTTTCCTGCTAGCAGGGAAGGGGGTGACATTTGCCCTTTTTTAAACACTTGCATTGATCTTATTTGTATTTGGAGAAAATATCAGATATGGGCATGGGACTAGCCCATGGGAATCTACCAGTAAAACAACTCCTACAGACACACACTGATCAAAAGCATAAATTGTGTGCCCTGCATTCTTGGGTAATAACAATGTCATGACATTTTACTTTTTGAAAAAGAAAGGTCTTCCCTAAGTGACTGAGCCATAAACAGCATATTTTAAATACTTTCAGGAAGAACTTTCAGTATTTTCTGTTTATATGGCAAAAGATTGCAAAACCTAGCCCATGCTTCTTTCTACCTGTAGAAGTGTACAGTTGTGTCACTCCTAATTTCAGTTAACAATGTCAGTGTTACACATGTATCCATTCAAATTAAATTATTTTCTGTACATATTATGTCTTGTCCGTTTTACATATAATGCTTTGCTAAAATCTGAGAGATTCTAATGTTAGACTTCATCTATAAAATAGTACTTACAGGCTTAATGACATTTACCTGGAAAACGCAGTCTCTCTAGAATGATATCACAGTTTTCTCAAGCACAGCTTCTCAGAGCTATTGCCTGCTAGAGCCTCCTCATCCTGTTTTTGTCTCTTGTTCTGGACCTCTGTTGACTGTCCTCCTATTTCTAAATAGTTCTCTAAGGACCTACTGTGCATGACCTTGCAGAACCTTCTCCCTTCCCATCCTTCTTGTAGGTCTGCCCTGCACGGTTTTGTGCCTGTCGCTCCTTTTCACCATTGTTATCACCTAGCATGTTCTTCACTCGATTTCTGCAGCTTAAATCAGACTCCACTCTCCCATTAAATCATGGACAAAATCAGATTCCTTCTGAACTCATGATTAATCTTAAAGGACTCCAGACATGAAGGTTTGGTTTCAGGATTTATCTTTCATTCATGTTTTTCCTTTCATCTTTCTTCCTTATGCAAATGTGTAAATTTTTCTTTGCTTCTGTGATTCATTTCTCCATTTCTTTAAACCAAATAATATTTCTATAGTACTGTTTTCTACATATTTTAACAGTCGCTAGCATCCACCTGTAAGTTTGAACTGTATAGAGCATTTCAGGCTAAGTTTGGATGAGACAAGTTATAGAAGGTAAAGTGTGTAGGGAAGACTTATACTGGTTTTATACCGTGCTGAGCTTCTTCCCTATCACAGATCAAGAAAAGGAAGGCAAATCCAGATAAAAGCTCATTAGTTTGTGCCAAGGTACTTCTTAGTCTCTGTCTTACATTGTATGGACATAACTTCCATTTCTTTCACTGCTTTGTTATATTTCCTAATTTTGTCTTCTGCTGTGAACAGGAGTTCCTATTCCACATGAGGGTTTAGGAAGGACACTTAAGAGTGATAATGAGGCCAGCAAATTTATGTCAAATTCACTTGAGAACACTGTGATGTTTTTCTACAGAAACTTCGTTTTCCAATTAAATGTAATTATGCGTGTAACTACTACCTTATAGATGAAGTCTAACATCTCTCAGATTTCAGAGAAACATTGTATGTAAAAAAGAACACAGAATACCTTTTTTTTTTTTTTTGCTATTAGGGAAGCACTGTTTTCAAAAGGCTCTGTTTTCTATTCTTTCTGTACTTTGATTTTTCAATGAATTTAAGACAAAAAAGATAAGGAATGTCAGATCAGGCTCCAAACATGGAAGCGTGAGAAACTATATTTGCAAAGATCATTTTAATTAACCCAACTATCATTACATCCAGACCCATAGTAGGCAATACAATTTTATCACCAAGAGCTACAGAAGACTAGACCAATTCTCTGACTGACCCACCTTTCCAGCTAAGCAAACCTAAGCAAGTCATTATGATTTCAAATACCTGTAAAAATAATAAGCATTTCACTAAGGTAAAATAGACAAGTTAATTTGAAGCTTCACCAACACAAGCTTTTAATGCTGCAAGTAACCAGCATTTCCAAGCTACTGAAGAGCTTACAGTCACTCATCCACCTCTCACAGTCTCGGGACCATGCAGGATTCCCACACATACATGACATCTGACAATCATGATAAGCAGTAGAAGTGCACAGCCACACTTGAATTTTAGTCAAAATTCTAGAAAAATCCCTTTTACTAATGGAAAAACCCAACAAAAATTGTAATCCTTAAGCTTTCTAAAGGTTATCACAGTCCTTGGTTTTTAGAGAATTTTACTGGCTAAAAGTTTATTTCAAGTAGATTTACAAAATTCAAATTATATCTGCATATAACTTACTTGCTAACCTATAGCTTGAAGTTATTTATTAAGATCTTGAAAAAATGTTTGTAATGGAAACATAAGTTGAGCCTTAACTCAAGTTTTGGAAATTCAGTTGAAATTAAATAGTAAGGAGTCTGTATTTTTATAGGGTTTTTTTTACTTTCAACCTGTAATCTACCACACCTGCTTGAATTCCTCTCTAATCCTGTACAAAAGATGACCTGTTAACATTTTATTGTTGTGTAAATTGTATTATTAAAATATACGTTTGTATTTTTTCTTCACTTGTGAAGTCTGTTTTACAGATTTCAACATTTGTTATCTGTATGTTGATTTATATGCATTGGTTATAAAAATATATTATATAGTTAATATAAATAACTTGAATACTATTTTAAGGATCAGAAGTATACTCTGTCACACAAAATGTGAGATTGGGAAGTGATGTTTTAGATCATTACTTTCTACACAGAAGAAACAGTTCTGGTTACAAAAAGACTTACAGGGTATTAGAACAGGTGAAAAAGGATGGGGAAAGTGCCTATATTAGCTTTCCCATGTTATAGATGCAAACCTGAGAAAATCACAGCCTTATGTGCACAGAGGGCCACCATTTTAGGGACCAAATTATGGCCCTGTGAAGTGTGTCCAGCTAGCAGGAAAACTCATTACTCACTTCTGAAAACTGAAGATGAAGTATTTGGCTCAAAGCCACCCTGAGAGCCAATAAAGCAGCCAGGCTGTGATCCATATTTCCCTCGCCCCAGTCCAGCCTGCAGAGTCATATTATCTTCTCAGTTAAATAATATATTGAATCCCAATTCCATTTGCTGTTCTTTTTTTTTTTTGACTAAGCTTGCTTTTACAGTTCCTTATAACACAAGCACTGTAGATGAAGGTACTTCCAAAGACCTGTATACTAAAATATTCACCAGGCATGCTGCTGCTGTTCATTGTGTTGCTAGGGCTGAAAAATCCAGAATGGGTAAATTCTCCTGTTTGCTTAGCATTCTGTTGGGACACAGTGCCTACATTATATGAGTCAATTAAATGAGCCTGGGACTGTTCTCTGGCACTGAGGCCAACTGACATGGAATAACTCACATTCACATTGTTAAATTCTCATGCCCTCTAAAACAGGGTGGCCACAGGCATAGCCCCTTGCAAAGATTATCCCTGGTTCATCCTAGTGCCCAAACCCCACCTGGGAATAGGGAACACAGTGCTGGTTTCCAGGTCAGTCATGCCCAGGACCTTCCCTGTTAGCAGAGACCTGACTTGGTCTCCTGCTGACTCTTTCTTCAGAGGTGAATTTCTGTCCAAGCTAAAGAAAGATAATTTCCCTTGACCTCTATCTTCTAACAACACAGATGTATTGAATAGCAGCTGCATCAATGTAATAACTTGATTCTTGCTCAGTCACTAAGAAACTGGTTTCTTATCCACACCTCTTTCACAGGTCTGGGAGCCACAACCAGCTCTATGGTTTTCTGTATTTCCAAATTTAAGGAGAGAAGGGAGTTGTTCTGTAATATGGCCATTACTAATGGCTGGACTTTGTCCCAGTGTTTAGCTTCTCAAATCACAGAGACCCAAATGAAAAATCGCATGTATATATAGGTAAAAATCCTTTTGATTTCAGAGTGGGAAGAGAGGTATATACCAGATTTGATCTCACCAGCACCCTCTATTAGGCTTTCTAGTGCTCTGCATTTCCAGTACTGCTATTGGAAAAAAAAAAAAAAAAAAAAGGGAGGAGTGGGGAAAGAAAGAAAAAATATGAGGTAAAAAGAAAGACAGTTTTCCTCAATCTGCTAGGGACAAAGAACTAACATCCACGTGGAGAGACTGCTTTTTATAATAAACACACCTCCTAAAAGCTAATTACTCTCCACTTAACACAGCCAGAGTGACTAAAGTCTCCTCCAAAACACACGGTGCCATCTAACATAGGAACCACTTTGTGTAATCTGAGCATCCAAACAGGGAGAAAACAAAGCTCACACAGGATCTATGTCAAGCCACAAGCATACCAGGATTTTTTCAACAAATAGATGATTCCTGACAAAAGCCTATTCTCTGACTTTAGGCATTTTGAAATAATCAGGCTGCATACGTTGGTTATTGCAGCAAAACCAGGTGGCTGAGACTACATTCTCTTCTTCCAGGGTGCTCAATAGCTGGGAACCAAATGAAAACACACCAACATGAGCTGGTGACACATTTGAAAAGAGACATGTGCCATCACCTACAGAAAGGGGGTGGAGGGGAAAATTACGCTTCAGTGTTACTCTCCTCACTCCAAAAACCAGCCGTCTGGTGAGGCAGTACCAGCACATGGTGCTCTGCCAAGGGTTGCCTCTGCCTGGGTCTCTTGCAAGCTGCACTACACAGTGTAACTCTACAGCAGGGAAAAAAGTGTTTTCTTCTGCAAAGGCAAATTTTGGGGATGAAATGGCAATGAAAGGTCCTTCCATGGCTTTTCAAATCCAAACCATGTCATAGCTGGGGAGAGATTTGCAGGGGGCATTACAGTTATAGTTATTTTTAATTGTAGCTAAATAAAGAGGAAGAGAGAAGACAAAAAAAAAAAGAGGAGGGGGGGGGAAGAAAGCCTGCATTTTTAACGGATTATGCAAATTAAAATGGTATTTGTATTCCAAAATCCTCAAGGCTTAGAAAAATATCTTAGGAAGGCTATACAAATCAAAGTTAATCATATAAATAAAAAGAACGCTGAACTGTTGTCTGACAGACATACAAAAAACACGAGCAATGAACTTTTCTCAATGGAAGTTTCATTAAAAATTTCCCTATAATTTAATTAGAATGATGGCAGGAAACTAGTTCTGAGACAATTTTAATCTTAGCTTTAATTCCCTAATTGTTTTAGTGTTTGAGAACGTAAAGTACAACTGCATGGGGAAAAATACTTTGGCATTTTGAAAAGCAAAATAATTAATGCTTGAATTTTGAAAGTGAATACTATCCTCATAGTAGTTCGCAGAATATTTTGTAAATTCATATGGTAACATATATATAATATTGGCATATATGGCTAATTTGTAATTCACATCTGGGCTGTCACATCCTTCTAGAAATTATAAGAAGGAATCCCTTTATTTTAAAGAGAACCTTAGAGGGCAATGATAGTATATTTACGCACTATCTTTTATCCAAGAGTTAATTAAATTCATATTTACATTCAAAAGTAAAGTCAAAGCAACCACTGGTATACATAAAACATTGTCTTGCTTGTGTGGTTTCACATCTCTTGTTTATAACACACTGAAGGTACAAAGCTAAATGTTTCACTCCTTTTTTTTCCTCTTCCTTTTATGTCTACCAATTTGTAGTTACAGCTTTTTTTTATTAGCAGGATTTAGAAGAGAGAATTTGAAGTTATTTGTATATAAAAAATTTTATGTCTTTTATAAAAATGTACTAGATAAGGATCATTTAATCATTTGGTTGGGGAAAAAAAGAGTTCTATAGATTTTGTAAATATTTAAGGCCTAAAAATGGCAAGGTAGTTTGAGATCAACTAAAAACAAATGGCAAGGCAGTTTGAGATAAACTAGAACCAAATGTACAAATACATGTTCAGTGTAACTGTGAATTTAACAGCAAACTATATTATGCTTGACTGAAATAGAACTCTGTCTTTTTTACATTAATAAAAGTCCAACCATGGTAAAGAACTCTATGTTCCCATGTGTCTTTATTCATGCCTGATTGTGTTACAGATATGGTGATGTTTAAGTAATTTAACCAGTCCATGAGGCTTCAGCTTCTGTTTATCCTAAAACTCATCCTCTTGTCATCCTTCCCATTTGGTCAACACAGGGACTCTCAGGTAACCTCATCGCCTTTACAAAGGATTTATTTTCTCCCCAGTGAGACATGGGATGAAACCACTGAGAATGTTTGCTTCATTGCTGGTACCAGCAGTTGATCTTTTTCTTTTAAATCCTTCCCAGTACTGAGTTCTTCTCAATAATTAGGACTAGACAGTGTCTTGTTGGGATTTTTCAGGGAGATTGTCCATGGAGGGACAAGGAAAAAAAAACCAACACAGTAACCTCAAGCTTCTTGGCATTAACCTCTGTGGTAGGTTAACCCTGGCTGGACACCAGGTGCCCAGTGAAGCTGCTCTGTCATTCCCCTCCTCAGCTGGGCAGGGGGGAGAAAAAAATGTCATGAAAAGCTCATGGCTCATGATAAGTACAGGGAGAGATCACTCATCAATTGCCACCATCAGCAAAACAGACCAAGCTCGGGGAAATTACCTGAGTTTATTACCAATCCAATCAGAGTATGATAATGAGAAGTAATATCAAATCTTAAAAACACCACCTCTCCAACCCTCCCTTCTTTCTAGGCTTAACTTCATTCATGAATCCTCTACCTCCTCCCCTCTAGGGGCACAGGGGGAAGGGAAAAGGGTGTTTCAGTAAGCTCATCACATGTTCTCTCTGACACTCCCTCCTCAGGGGGAGTAAGCATGGGTCCTTCCCACTGGGTGAAGTCCTTTACGAACTGCTCCAGTGTGAGTTCCTTCCACAAGGTGCAGTCCTTCAGTACGAGACTGCTCCAGCATGGGCTTCCCACAGGGTCATGGCTTCCTTCAGACACCCCCCTGTTGTGGTGTGAGGTTCTTCACAGGCTGCAGGCAGATATCTACTCTACCATGGACCTTCATAGGTTGCAGGCGGTTAGCCTGGTATATGATGGTCTTCACCACAGGCAGCAAGGAAATATCTGCTCTGGCAGCAGGAGCACCTCTTCCCCCCCCGTCTTCCCCCACTGACCTTGATGTCTGCAGGGCTGTTTCTCTGACAGATTCTCACTCCTCTCTGGCTGCAATTGCTTCTGTGCAGTAACTGCTCTCTCCTTCCTAATAAGTTAGAGAAGTGCTATCACCATCATTGATGGGCTCAGCCTTAGCCAGCAGCAGGTCCATCTTTGAGCCAGCTGGACATGGGGGAAGCTTCAAACTTTCCCTCACACACACAACACAGCCTCCTTTTCTCACCATCACCCTCCCATAGGCAATGATACCATCTTCTAGTCACTTTAGGCAGATTGGTTGGCCTTATCAAATGCAGATTTTCACAACACAAGAGGTGTATGAAATAGGACATTCACTTATTTATACCAGATCTCTCCCTGATACAGCCTTGTCATCATGTGGAGTTGTATGGGATGGGGAGGAGATGCTGGAAGGGAGTCCTGCCTCAGCATTATCTTGCATCACAGTGCCCTGGTATCCATGTGCCACATGTTACCTCAAACGTACCACCAGTCCTCTGCTTGGCACCACCCCAGGTGTGTAGCACTCTCCCCAACATCAGTGTCTTCCTCAGGTAGCATAACCATGCTCCATGTGCCATTGCAGCTCACAGGCTCACTTCTTAAGGAGTTGCTTCGCCTCTGTTAGTAGCAGTTAAGTTTTAACATGGTAATACATTTACCAAGAGATAGTTGGCTTGGATGGAGGATCTGGTGGTCAGTGAAGGCACATTCCTATTTACAGGTTTAATAACTAAGCTGGCCAGAAGGATCAAGTGGCTTTCCTTCAGTGATTCAGTAAACCAGGGCTGTGCTTCTGATTAACACCCAAGGTATTCCTTTCTACCACTTTTAGCCCTGAAGAGTAAAGCTGCCTTTCCAGAAGGGAAAACAAAGAAGATGAGAAACTAATTGTAAGCTGCATTAAATTTCAGTGAGGGAACAAATTGCAGAGAGCATGAAAGTGTAGAATACTAACAGCTAAATCTTGAAAGAATAAAGGACAAAAGGTGTTAAAAACCCACAAAAATATAAAATTCATACTGTTACCTATTTTAGGAGCGGACATAAAAGACTTTTCCAAGATTAGAGATAAAAAAGCTACATTGATCCATGCTAATCCTCAATTACTACTGGGAGATATGGGTTCAGCTTCTTGTTTCATCTTCAGAACTCTTTTACGAAAAGTCAATTAAATTTTCTTTTGGTTGAAACATGTACCTTTTTGTAATATCTCTGTCCCTTGCTCCTCTATTTCTCAGATTCTCCTTTATAAAGTGAAGATAATTAATGTTTCCTTTTCTCTTACTTTTATCTGAAACGGTTTTTCAAGTTCCCAGGAACCACATTCATACAAAGCAATCCCTCTAGACACCACTAGGGAGTTCAGGACATGAAAGTTTGCATAACTGTATCTGCCTTAATAAATCAGAGCTTAACAAGACCATAAACTTCTATCCATAAGTTCAGATGTTCTTTCAATATTACTGCAGTCATAAATAAAACATCCCTCGGCATTAAGGTTCCCATCATTTAGACCTTTACTCTTGATATTTGCAGTGTGTTTATTAAACTAAAAACCGTTTATAAAGGAATCACAGGCTTCAATTATCAAGTCCATACTCCTCCCAGTAAACACAACATCAAAAAGCCAAACTGTTGGAAACATACAAGACTATAAAGTTCTCTTTTCATTCATTATCTCTCCCACACCTGCTCTAAATACTCTTTAGCTGATTTGATGGTCTCTAAACAACCAATGTTTTTATTCACTTTGGAGCTGCTTCAGAAGGAAGATAATAGTTACTGTTTGTTTTCCTTCTGTGTCCTGGCTGTCACTCAGAACCACACTGAATGGAAACTTGATTTCCATTGCAGACGCTTGCAGGACTCCTGCACCCACCACAGACATTTGTTCCTTGATTCTAGTTAATGCTTCACATATTAACCATGTTTCTTCACCTACATTTTACATTCAAGCATTTTTATTGAATTCCAGTAAATCAAACCACTTTCAAGCAATGGGAATGTATAGGGTAGTAAACCTTGGCCTGAAGTCAGCCACTCCTACAGCCTGGTCTCTGGGACTATCACCCGGGGAAGCAAACTATTTGTTCCTGCAGTTTCACTCCTCTGAACTCACCTACAGGATGGACCACGGGTTTGGTCCCACACCTCATAGTCCAAGGGACAAATAACCCAGGAGCACTGTATTTAGTGGGACCTGAGCTCTGCTTCCCCACTCCTGGCATCGTGTAGCCTCTGGAGAGTTAGATCATCTTGTCCCCCATAGCCCTGTTTCCCTGGGTGAGCCACTAGGAACAGAAGACATAACCCCAAGCTTTGAGCGTATCCTATACACTTTGGCCCTGAATCCACAGAACACTCAACAAGATAAGAAAAATTAATACTGTGTAGGTGGATGACACACACTTCCATGAAGAGAAAAAGAAAATGAGAGAGGCCCTGTCTGGTGTTTTGATAAGGAGAATTTCCATATCAGTTTAATCATTTATTTTTCAGTGGGAATCAAGTTTAAAAAAGAAAAAAGGTGAACTTTTTAGCCCATACAAGAAAAAAATGTGGCAATCTCTGAAGAATAATAATGCTGCAAAATATAAAATATTACTGTTACTAATCAGCGTGCCTCATCTGTGCTTATGGACTCTCCTGTTAACCCAGTGGTCGTGTTCAACTGACATCCTAATAGATAAATACCACATAAGAAGCTGGGGAGGAGTTGCACCTTGGAAGATCTTCACCAGCCCAGAAGAGGGGCTAACAAGAGAGATTCCATGCTCAGTGCTTGAACTGTTCAGACTTACATGCACCCAAAGAGAAGACAGGTACATTTTATCCCCTGAGCTGAGGGTCACGTCATGGCTGGCACCATCAGTGCAGGAATGGTTTCTCAGAACTGGGTAACAGGCAAAGCTGTCTTGGTACAGTGTAGTTGCAGTAATCTTCTACTTGTTATGCTCCTAGGGCACCTCCTTAAGGCCAGACATCACTTCTCAAGGGAAACTGGATGGTCATTCATAACATATTTCTGTACATGCATCATTTCATAATTTTGTATTTGAAGATGAACACCTCTCTCTTCAGCAAACAAGTTAAGACCTACGATATTTAAATTCACAAAGAAAGTGATTCCTGTGATTCCCAGGAAAACTCTGATTTCGAATATTGAGGTCATGGTTAAGGTAACCATTTTATCACTGCAGAGTTGCAGTTTCTCAGTTACAGGTTTCTCAAAAAAGCACTTTCTAGCATTATCAAAGAAAATGCAGTGATACCTAGCTAGTAAGCTGCATTTAACGCCAGCATCCTCTCTTATAAGACACAGCTCTGAAGGACCAAGAGTGATGGGTGTAAAGAATTCTTTGTAAGAGCTCCCTTAATTATTTCTCAACTCTACCCTTCCCAAACTGGGAGGTAAATGACAGGTGGCACCAATATAGGGTCATCTCCTGACAAACTGACAGTTTTCAGAAAGCGTGCAGATGAAGGTACAGATATTGCCAAAAATATGCCTACCTAACAAACGCTTTCTAGTGATCGCAAAAAGAAACTGAAAGCTTCCTTCTCAGAACTGTGTTTTTAATATTTCTCTTGTGAACTGAGTGAAAACATGAGAAAACAGTGATTTGAGCTGTGGGGTTTTTGTGTTTTAGGTAAACATTCTTGCTGTTCGGGAATTGATGTCTGACAAATTCCACCCCTTGATTTATCACATTTCACACAAAAATGCATTTAATTGCAAATTGTTATTTTTGCATTTACAGTCCTATCATTGTAGCCCACCATGATTACAGCACCTGTGAAACTCAGTGCCTGGGGGAAAACTACTGTAATACCATCTCCTTTCTATTAATGGAGTAATTCAATACATTTACCTTCCTGAGCACTGTCATTTTATACAACCAAAGCTACATATTTCCTGCTGAAACACTGCAAGAAGCATTACTATGTTCTGCTTGTTTAATATGCTGGGTAATTCACATGGGGAAAGAAAAGTATTTAAAAAAAATAAAGTGATACTGATTTTACTTTCTGCCAGAAATTCTTTTTTAATACTTATTATGTTTCTCTTTTTAATATTTAAATTAAAACCCTCATTCCTACAATTTGAGGGGGTTACTTTAATAACAAAGTTAGCAATGGAAACTTAAAACACCTCTTGTTATTCTTATCATATAGAACTTGTAGAAGACCAAAAAAGCACAGAAATTTCATTTATTTCCCTCGTTAAGTAAAGGGTCAAAATCTGTATTTTATTGCACATGCACAGCTTCTCTTTCTACTCAGTGGAACTGAGGATCAAGTCACACCCTTATTTATGTATTCCAAGATCTTAGTCAAGCATAATTCAAAGTGTATTTTTTCTCTACAACTCTGTAAACCATGAAAATTATTGTCAGCTTTGGTTTTCAGACTTTTAAAGACCATTGACTTGACAGTGCTCAGAAAGTGTGCTCAAAAGACAACTAATTTTGCTACTTCAAAGAACGTGCTTTCAGACACTCCTTATTGTCTTTCTAACAATTACATTGCGAAAAGTCTAAAAGCAAATATGCCTAGCCAGAAACAAATACTTCTCTTGAATCTGCTTATCTAGTTCTCATCCATAAAAACTGTCTCAATTTAAGAGAGCAAAATGATGTCACTTAAAGAATATAGACATAACCAAGATCTATCTACTTTTTTAAAAAAATAACAGATAACAAGTAAAAGGGAGGAAGGAAAAAAAAATGAAAACACATGAAAGATGGCCCACTTGTGAGGCAGCTTTGGACTTCAAGGAGTCCATGAAAATAAGAGTCATTTTAACTTTAAAATTAGCCTCTAAAAGTGTTTTGCGCTTTGTTGGAGTTAGTCATCAAAATGCTTATGAGTGGAAAAGAATTGCTAATACTAAAAGACTGTTCAGCTGGGCTCTACCTCAGCATTTGGTTTCCCTTTTTCACTGATGCACACATAAACCTGCGTATTCACATCTGCACACTTCTTTTTAAGAGTGCAGATCAGAAGATCTGGAAGCAGCAAAACAAGGATACTGCCAGAGTCTTCTGAGGATGAGTAGCTCAATCCTGTGAAGTATGGCTGTTATGGGTTAACACCAGTGGGCAGGTAAGCACCACACAGTCACTCACTCACTCTTCCCTCACCACCCAAACCCTCCCAGTATAATGAGTCAACAAGATAAAAACCAACCAAACAAACAAATGAAACAAAAAAACCCAAAATAAATAACTGAATAAGTGGAAGAAGAGGAAAGAGAGGCAGAGGGGGGGAGAAGGCAGAGGTGAGAACAAGTAATACAAAAGCAATCACTCACCCCCTCCTGTGGGTAGACTGATACCCAGACAGCTCCTTAGCTAAAGATGGTTACTTCCCTAAAGCTCCCTATTTTCTCTTTTATTGCTAGGCATGATTTTATATGGCATGGAATATCTCTCTGGTTAGTTCAGATCATCTGCCCAGTTGTGTCCACCACCCTGAATCTATTCCCTAGGGCGTCAGAATGAGAAACACAGAAGACCCTGATGATGTACAAACACTGTTCAGCAAAAGCTAGAGTATTAAGAGCATTATCAGTTCTATTTCAGTCAAAATTCTGAAACACAGCACCATATGAGCTGTTATGAGAAAAAATGTATCCTATTCTAGCCAGGCCCAGCACAAAATTATAATTACTGCCAGCAAACCCAGGTTATATTCAGAAGAAAAGGAACAAAGGTGTAGCAAACATTGGCAAGCAGTTGAGCTGTTATGTTTCTTAGTTTTTTGGCAGTAGACTGTGGCTTTCTCCATGAATTCAAAGGGACCAAAGCACCCAACCACTTCTGCAAATGTTCAGTTTGGCAACATCATTACCACAAAGGTTTTAAAGGCAACCTGAGTTTACGTATCTTTCTAGAGCCATAGCACACATCACTAGGAAGTCTAAGAGGGCTTAGTTTGAGACAACCTTTCTTAGCTGTGAAAAACTTCATAAAACATATGTCTGCACATTTGGGATGCAATTTTGTGATGTTGTAGTACCAGAGTCCAACTTTTCCCTGCCAACCTCAGGACAAAAATCAACACATACTCACACAATTCACTTGAGGCAAGTTTGGAATTTAAAAAATGGCTTGAGTTTAAATATGACACACTTTCTAGCCGTAGTTACTCCTATTCAACATCACTGACACATGGAGGACATTCACTCAGTCTCTGCTAGCATCTCTAGGATTCCTGTTTAGCAAAGAGTACTCCAAGGTGTTACTTCATGCTGAAGCAGATATATTTGTAAGAGCCTTGTCAAATTTCCCATCTAAAGTCTAAAAGGACATTTCAATGGGAGATAATCTGGAACCATGTTTCCTTGCTAACTGCTCAGGGGAAAAGCAGTTGTCACTCATCATTTTCTTCTTCTGTAGAACCTTCCCTCTTCTCACCCACAGCTGAGGGAGACATACTTGTTTACCTTAGAGAATAAAAAGAATACATCCAGCCTTCTGTTGTCCATTCTATCACCAGCAATGGTAGGTACTTTTCTCTTTCAATTAAGTATTTCCCAGCTGATTCCAACAGTGAAGATAGATAAGACATTTCATGTGCTACTGCCATAGCTATAGTGAGGAACAGATACATAATGGAAGGAGCTAGAGGTGATCCCATCAGGTAAAAGAGACAGAGAACAATGAAGATCCAGAAGTTCTGGGTTTAGAAATACAGGATAAAAAATATGAAGGAGCAGGGAAATAATGCAAGTAATAAATCCTTGCAAGGAGATGGAGTAGAGTTTTCTCAAGATGAGCACACAGGAATTGCTACCTGCAGCAGCACATTTCTGGGGAGGCTTAGATTGAAGTAATTTACACATATCAAGTAACAAATTTCTGCTAGGAACGACATCATAGATTTGGGAAGTTAGTCTATCACTAAAGAGGAAAAAACCTCTTATGACACATTTGCCTTTTATAAATCATAAAAATACTTAGTCCCTGAGATAACATATGTTGATCCAGAAACATTAAATGTCCTTACCCATCTTACTTTGAAGGCTAGTAAGTTACCAAAAATTTCTCAGGCTGCCACAGGAAAGAAAGCCTACTTTTAAACTTATTACTTCGTTGGCACTCACTATTCCTGTTTCAAAAAATATATTCCTCGGCACCAGTGGGGGAGTCTTAACATACTCCTAGAAGGGGCAGAGAGCCAACTTGTAGTTATTTTAAAGAATGCATCAGTTGTCTACAATTTTGCACCCTAGTGCAGATCCTGTTTGTCTGAAAAGGATCCAGGCCATATAAAAACGGTCTGCTGGACAAAGTCCAGAGTTTTACAGACTAAAAGCACATAACTTTACAACATTCCACTCCAAATGTTGCATGAAAATGCTGGTTAGCAAATTGTGATAGGTAAAGGGAGGGGAAAAACTTTTGACATTGGACCAAAAATGTTTTGACAATCTCAGAACTTTGGGCAGCGCAATCTCAGAACTGTGGAAAGAGCAAAAGGGAAAGGTAACATCTGTAAAATACTTCATACTCTACTCTTTCTGCATCCTTGCAGTGATACTTCACTCTATGCTAAACTTACAGGGAGGTATTACTGTGATATTTTCAGTTTACAAGCTACAGGTTCCTTGCCATCTGTTCAAAATTCAGATGAAAAAAGTCATCTAGCTGCAAGTATGGTTTGTTAAGCCATTCTGTAAAACCCTTTACTGGTTTCCTGATGTATTGAGGATTAAATATGAGGCTTCAGTTTGAAGACTACTTCCTTACATGATTAGTTTTATTACCATGAGTACACCTACTAACCTATGCAGGACTATACTATGTAGTAAAATTAAGCAAGTGGGTGTTAGCAGTTCAGGGCCTTATAACCCTGTTCTGGTCCACATGACCTAACACAGCAAGTAATATTTACAATAAATTTGACTCCTTCTATTTATGTTTCCCCTGTTTCCCAGGGGAATGATGCATCAGTGCTTTTTCAAACTAAATTCAAATCTTCTATTATTTTGTTAACCCTTTTAAATTGTTTAAACACTGAAACTTTGTGTGTGATGTGTAATTTCTTTGCATCACTTAATTCTGAGAGAGAATAAGCGCTTTAACACTGTAAAGCTGGCCAGTGATATGAATTCCTCACAGATAGCTTGTGTAGACACACTTAGTGAAGGCTGCAGCACTCCATTACAGTGGGAGTGACACACAAGTTCTCAGTGTGACCATATGGGCACACAATTGCAAAACAATAGGTAAAACTGTTAGATTCAAGGAACCTTGTCCCTAACAGGCTACAGGCCTTGCTTAACCAGAGTTCAAGTTTACCAAATACACAGACTTTCAGCAAAGAGTGACCAGGTTTCCAAAGAAAGGAATCAGAGCCTGAGCAAAAACAACATCTGCAAAAGTGAGGACAAATGCTCAGGGCCCCAGACAAGGAGACAGGCTAATGAAGCCGTGGATCAATTGGGACAGTCATCCTATTCAAAAGAAAGGGTTCAAAAGAGACATCGGTGTCTTTTTATTAACCCAGTCACTTTTGAGTGGTACACAAGAGTAAAGCTGGTAGTTCACATGGTTAAGGCCCCCACACTAAAAGTCATTTGAACTTGTTCCAGGAACATAACAGCGTTGTATAAGAAGCTGTCAGTTGCACCAGTCTGACATAAACCAAGGTCCCTTCAACTTCCCTCATAGAATAGCTGCTGCAGAACTATTTGCCTTATAGGACCACATTTGCCTGCTGCATCATGCCATAATTCCAACAGACTAGAGTTTTTTAAAAGTTACTGCAAAGAAAGGAGGCACAGGAAAAATACTTTTGAGACAAATTATTTTATACTGGCAAAGCTAGAACTAGGCAAAAAAGTTTTCCTATTAGAAATGCCTCGTTATACATCTAAGTAAATTTATGCTGGTCTGAAGCAGAGAAACACAACAGAAAGGACAAAAGACAACAGAAAAGACAACTCACTCACTTCAGACTCTCATAAAATGCTTATGACACTCAGGTTTGTGCTCTGAGCCCTTCTGAAAAAAAAAAATTAACTATTATACAAAATGGAACATTATAAGCTATTGGGAGAAATCCACAGCAGCCAATAACTGGGTCACCCATTCAAGACATGACAGATTCAGAGTTAAAATCCCATTTTGTCAATAATTTGATATGGCTCCAAAAGCCTGTATCAGAGAACTGAAAACATAATGCTCTTCACTTCTGAAGCTAGCTTCTGTGTTTCTCCTCCAAACCCCCCATTTTACTGGCTGTTCTTATGACTGAAGAGCCTTTTTATAATAGAAGTGCAGTCAAAATTAATCAATCCTTCAAAAAAAGTGTTTTAACCAACTCATCTTTTCAATAAAAAACAGTAAATGAAAAAATAATAAATAATCCAGTGTGAAATATCTAAATAACTCATTCTCCTTTGCTACTTAAGTAGAAACAAGCTATTTTCAGAAAGCAACACTGAGTGTCATGCTTACAGGTATTAGTCAAGATTTGCCTGTACTAGGTGCAGAGCTACACTGGACCTCTTTCAGGAGCTTCAGAAAATCTGAGATATGGTTATTTGCATTTCTGAGTAAGTGGTTGAGGTGTTCTTAATAGGCAGGCTACAAAGGGCATGGTGGGTTCTATTGTCATCACATAAATTAGAGAAAAAAGTGATATACTTAGGTGCCTCTTTCTCATAACCCAGCCTGGTGATGTAACAGGTGGGATATTTGCTGTTTCAGAGTTTGTTATTTCTTGTGCTTTGAAAAGGGACTCCCTCGTTATTGAAACTGTCACAAAATTCTCTTGAATCTCCAATGTATACGTATTTCCAAATTAAAAAATAAAAAAATTCAATCTGGAAATCATCTAATAACAAGGATGGAGGAAGGAGTTTGTATGCTCTGAATGCTGTAAATTTGGCAAATCCTAGTGCTTCTGCAAGAGCACAACTGTCAAAATGCAAGTCAGAATTGAGACATGGGAACTCCACCATGTCATCACATCCACATCACCGCTCTTTTCAGATCCTTCTAAACAGCCTTCAAACACTTCCCAGAACTCATTTTCCAATGGCTGAGTACACAGAAATTCACCACTTCCCTTGGAAGACTACTCCACATAAATGTTAATCAAAAACCAAAGAGGAATTTATAATTGGATACAGATCTCTTCCAAAAATTGTCACACACGATATATTAATTTCTGTATGCTGGTCAGCACAGTTTCAGTGCTTCTGTAATATTTGTTCAACATCCTTTTTGATACATGCTGGGATGAAACACTGTAAATAATTCCTGGTTTGTGCCTTTGAAATCTTTTCAGACAGTTACATTCTTTTCAGTCACCTTTCTTTATAGCAGATAAACACTGCACTGGAAAAGCTACACCATCATGCCTTGCAGAATACACCATCTAAGGAGTCTTTCTGCTGTGCCTTTTGCAGCTGGTCATGCCTATCTTGTATTGGTCATTTTAGCCACCAATGTGCTTGTAACAAACGTGGGTAGAGCCCCTCTCAAATCTTCGTTCGCGAAGCCCAGCCATGATGATGATGATGATGATTAGTGTACATCTTCATTTTAGAACAACATATGTCATGAAGAATATCTCTTGAAAGATGTTTTGTCTTTTTTGTGGAAAGGCAGAAGAATGAGTGTCCCTATGTACTACAAAATGCATGAACAGCGGGGTTTGGCACAGCAGTATTTGTTACCTGAAGAGTCACAAAGAAAGTGTATTTACCATTGCAATTGTAAATTAGATTGAATTATGCCTATCTTACATTAGGCATAAAAAAAGAAATATGATATAGAAAAAAATTAGTTTTAACAGTAAATTCCTTGTTATTTAAGTCTCCTGCACCCGGGATCTCTTCCTTTAAGAGTAAAGCCATAAGTCACTTTGGTTGGAGAGAAGCCAACAGTCTGGAATCCTGTTGTCCAAAACCAAGTGTGGGCTTCTAACAAGGCATGACGCAAAAAGTCAAGACCCTTCACTTTTTACAGTATCTTAAAAGCCCTTTCCCCCCTGTAGTTTCACAGAAAATTAAAAAACAAAGTAAATTAGTGCAACTGAGAACAGAAAGGTCTCTCATGCTTTGAGCATAATTGTTCAGCATACCATACAGTGGTTACCACTACACATGAGAAAAAAAGGTCTGTGCATCTGAGAGCATGAGAAAGCAGTGGCAGGTATTAAAAACTGAATATAGGAAACAATAGAAAACCTGCCCTCAGCTCTTATTCCTTCTTGTTGATGAATTTTGATAACATAGATTTCATTATGCACCTGCAGGTTTTAAGAATGAGGACAACATCACTTTACATGGACTGTGATGTGTTCAGAGCCTTGAAATCTTCTGGTCCCATGAATACAGGGCTCTCTGCTTCCACTAGTTCACAAGATAACCCTTTCTTCCATAGGAACTGCAGGCAGACTAATATTACTACTTTGAAGATGCTGATCATTCAGAGAAAGGAAACCGTAGCTGCAACAGAGGTATCACCAAAAAGAATCCTCCAAGGTAATTAGACCACATGATTTCATAGTCGTAGAAGAAAAGGCCTTGGGAACAGTCTCTCCTAGGTGGGAATGTGTAACACTGTCACCTTCCCAGCACTCCATTCAACAGATACAACCCAGTTCACCCCATACTGAAAAGCCTCCAGTGGCTTAAACACAAGACGTAGGAACCAGCTGTAAATGATAAAATTGGTTTCTTCAGAGTCTGGTCCTACCAAACAATTATAGCAAAAGACTGATTAATTTGGATGAACTTTGTTTTTTAAAAATCACAAATCTGATTCTATGCTTATACAAACATGTCAGTACCTAGATGCTGTTTCCACTTATTTGTGATGCAAGAGGCCTAAATTAATGAGAGTACCAGAAGCCTAGGGAGGTGCCTACCTTCACGTGGAGCTTTTAAGGCTATTGAAAGCCTATTTTGATTTGGTCTTAGTTTTCTATATGAAGAATTACATCAGTTAGGCCCACAAGCCAGGGTACCTCCTTCCTTTGGTGACAGGTCTCACCAGAAGACCACAAAGTCCAGATTTTTGTGACATCTTTCTTCCAGTGACACTGGCACTGTGGGAGGAAATAAGTTTATATTCACACAGATATGCCACCTTGTGGCCGTAGCACTTACTCTTTGGGAGAAAGAAAAGTCTTCAGCACACATCTAGCATTTCCTGGGCAAGTTAGTAACATAAAAGTAAGACCAAACCTAAAGCATCTCTTCTTGTGCTTATAAATCAATGTGCTTTGTTCAGCAACTACCCTTGGAAGAAAGTCCCAAGCAAATGAAACTATCCACTGGCACTAAAGAAAGTTAGTGGAATTTATGAACATCTGAGGAGGGCAGCCCATCATCCCGTGTAACGGCGATGTTGTAGATCTTGTTCCAAAGTGGTGATTACAAAGGGCACAACAGTCAAAGCTTAAGATCACACCTCAACTAGAAGTTGAGCAAAACCTAATTCACAACACACATCCTTCTCAATCTCGTGTTAAATTATTTCAGTGGAGGAAAAATACTGAGACACAGCTCTTTAGATAGTACAGGATGTGTTTTGTTGAATATTGGTTCCGTATTTGTACATTACTGGGCAAGAGATTTTTGTCACGTTTCATGAGACTTTTACTTTGACATCTATCTTCAGAATGTAAAACCACAAAAAACCACTGACAGTCCTGATCTAGCAAAAATACTGAACCTTACTCAGAAGAATGTCATCTTTCAAACAAGTTTAGCTTTAGATTTAGTTTGTCCAAACATTTTAAAGAGTATTTTCCTCTAGGCAAATTGTCAAAAGCTGGGGTAGAATAGACATATGGCTACACAGTTGCCTAAAATTACCGAATACTTTAGTAGCCTGGTTTGATTTAATTTTTGCAAAATATTTTTAGATGCAGAACTTCTAAACCTCAGAAATGGGAGCCAGATAGTAATGTTGCCTATGAATATGAAATAATTGCTGTCTCAAAAAGACAGCAATTGAAAGCTATAGTAATGATTGCCTTCAAAAAACAAGTATTTTCCAACTGTTACATGTTGGCTGCCTGAGACAACGTTCCTTTCCTGTTCTAAGAATAAGGATTGAATTAATACTGAAACCACTGTGGAAGACAGTAACTTTCCAGCAAGAATGAGCAGACTGCATTACGGCATCACTTTTGCAAGATGGAGTCCCCAGTCAACCACATAGGTTTTGCCCAGAAAGCTGTGAAATTCTCAGAGGCTATCTTGCCACTTTGGCTAAATACTGGTTCAAAAGGTAGTTCTGAGGAACAGTCCCAACTATGTAAGGAGGGGAGCATATTCAACCTCTGCCACTGAGAGCTGACTTTGAACAGGGTGGCAGAAGGCAGTTTGTTCTGTGAACAGATGTCTTTGCTGCCACGCCTTTGCACCCTCCTCCCATTATAGCAAAATATTCAAAGAAAAGCAAATAGATGGACCGGTTAAAGTGAATGCTTGTGACAGTAAAAAGGTTTACTACTAATAAAAATATTCACCTACTTTTTTAAATTACAGTATGAGCTTATTTTCTAATTCTAGGAAGGTCAGCAGTTCAGTGTTTGCCATTTTATGACCTAGACACTAACGATTAATTTAACCATCAGTTAGGAATTCATTTAGCAAACCAACCTCATGAATCACCATCTCACAAAACAACTGACTTCAGAAAGGCTGAGTCATGAGAGTGAGGTTATGGGAAGTATCAAGTAGAAGAAATTAAATCTCACTTCCATTTCCCTGTTGGTCCTTTTCTATTTTTACATTCTTCTTTTCTTGGATCATTGCCTTTAATTTGGGACCTTACTGATTGAATGCTATGCCATGTATTCTCGCAGCGAGTTTAATGGATATAGCACTCTGATGGTACAGCATCGATTGACAGTAATCAATAATTCAGCACTGCTACACAAACATGGGAGGTGTACTCATTTGTTGCCCATAGCACATCAATAACACATTTTACACAATAAACCAAACGCTACGATTTGTTCTCCAAGGAGAACCTTGTCATGTAACCATCCAATCTACTGCCTACTTTGATTCAGTGCTTAGGAGAGCAGTCTCCTCTCCTCCACTAACACAGTTCCCACACTTATTTGCAGTAGTTACATTTTTGCTTGCTTTGCATCTACAGAGATGGTGCTGTTTCAGTTTTTATGACTACATCGCATGACCTATATATTAAGAGAAAAATGAGTGCATTTCATAGAGTAAATGGCAGTGATTTCATGTGTGTAACTACCCACACTTTTGCCATAATTTTATTAAAATCATAGAGTCATAGAATCAGCCAGCTTGGAAAGGACTCCTGAGATGATCAAGTCCAACCCTTGATCCACTACCACCATGGTTACAAGACCATGGCACTAAGTGCCACATCCAGTCTCATCTTAAAAACCTCCAGGGACGGTGAATCCACTATTTCCCTGGGCAGCCCATTCCAGTGCCTGATTACCCTCTCTGTAAAGAATTTCTTCCTAGTATCTAACCTAAACCTGCTCTGGTAGAGCTTAAGACCATGACTTCTCATCTTACTGACAGCTGCCTGGGAAAAGAGACCAACTCCCACCTGGCTACACCCTCCTTTCAGGTAGTTGTAGAGAGTGATGAGGTCTCCCCTGAGCCTCCTCTTCTCCAGGCTGAACAACCCCAGCTCCCTCAGCCTCTTCTCACAGGACTTGTGCTCCAGTCCCTTCACCAGCCTCGTTGCTCTTCTCTGGACCTGCTCCAGCACCTCAATATCCTTCCTGAACTGCGGGGCCCAGAACTGGACACAGTACTCCAGGTGAGGCCTCACCAGTGCTGAGTACAGGGGAAGAATCACTTCCCTGGTCCTGCTGGCCACACTGTTCCTGATCCAGGCCAGGATGCCATTGGCCTTTTTGGCCACCTGGGCACACTGCTGGCTCATGTTCAACTTCTGTCAATCCAAACTGCCCGGTCCCTCTCTGCCTGGCTGCTCTCCAGCCACTCTGTCCCCAGCCTGTAGAGCTGCAAGGGGTTGTTGTGGCCAAAGTGGAGGACCTGGCACTTGGCCTTGTTGAATCTCATCTCGTTGGAATCAACCCAACTCCCCAGTCTGTCCAGGTCCCTCTGCAGAGCCCTCCTGCCTTCCAGCTGATCAACACTGCCCCCCGCAACTTAGTGTCATCTGCAAATCTGCTGATGGTGGACTCAATCTCTTCATCTAAATCATCAGTAAAGATATTAAACAGGACTGGGCCCAACACTGATCCCTGGGGGAAACCACTAGTGACTGGTCGCCAACTGGATGCAGCACCATTCGCCACCACTCTCTTGGGCCCAGCCCTCCAGCCAGTTTTGCTTTAATTCATGTAATCTCTGTTGTTATTAAATGCTAATATTAAAATGAGAGCATTAGCAATAACTCTTGAGACTAGTAATGGGGTAGAAGCTCAAGTAAAGTAGTCATTCAAAGTTTTCAAGTTCCAAAGCAATAAGTCTGTGTATTGGAATCAGTGAAGAGGGTAGCAGTGGACACCCACTGTCAAATAGACTGTAGATATAACAGCAGTCTAGGGGGCTGAGCCTGTACTCTGCAGATAAGGGCCATCTGTGAGACACCAGAGATTCTCACTGTGCTGATCTACTAGCACCTGGCTAGAGTATTGGAACTGGAGGCATAAGGTGGACATAAAGGGGAAATGCATGCCCAGCATAAGCACTGCTGTGGTGTTGGGACACGGCCCCAAGTAAAGCACTGTAAGTCTGGAAAGGTCTTCATGGAGTCATCCCCTGCTTACAGGGAGGATCAAGTACACCTTGATCCTCCACAACAGGCATTTGCTCAGTCTGTGAAAAACCTCCAAAGACTGACCAAAGCTTCTTTGGGTAACCCATTCCAGTGCCTAAATACCATTGTAGCTGTAGAGGTCTTCCTAAAATCTAATGAAAACCACCATTACTGCAAATCACCTTTTGTTCCATCCTCAACAGAGATGAACAATTAATTGCTGTTGTATTTATAATCATGTCTGTGTATCACAAGCCAGTTTATTCTCTTTTCTAAACTGCAGTTCACCAAGCTGAGTTTATGCAAATATCACTTTGATAGTAAAACCAATGAGTTGCCAGATTTGGGGATGACTGCTGCAACCGGGCATGTTCACCTTTTGTTTTCATATGAAGGCAGAAGTAGTCATCAGGGAGAGCTCAGCTCCTCCTTGGTCCTCTGGGTAAAGGCAGATGGACAGAATATTAGTTCATAAGAGATTTGTACAGAACACACTGGGAATCCAGGTTTTCAGTGAAACACACTCAGTTCCTGCAATCTATGTCACATTATGTTGGTACAATTTGTTGTTTGCTTTTCATTAGTCTTTCTCCAGTTTGTTTCTGTATTTCTTAAAGTATCACATAAAAAACTGGATGAACAATTCAGGATGGGGTTTAACACAATGGAACAGGGTAAAATAATTACCTCTTATCCTCTTGTTTATAATACCTTAAGTAATGACTCCCAGAATGGCTTTCACATTTCAACATTTTGTCTCATCAGCAACTTGCATTCATTTTCTAATTTGTGGTAGCCCACAGATAGTCCTGCTGACTGAATTATTCCCCATTTTCTATAAATAAGTTACGTTTTCTTCTCTGACTGTAGCAAGTTACGCTTCTTTTAATTCCATTATATCTTCTTGATTTCAGACCAGCTTGCCAGCTAGTGAAATAACTTTCAAATTTAGTTCTAGCTCCCTCAGCCTGGGTGATGTACTGGAAACTTGGCAGATGATACTGACTCCATCAATTAAACTTTTTGGTTTTGCAAGCCCCTTCTAGAGAGCTTTTTGTTTTAATTTTTATCTTATTATAGTAATTCTGCATACCCCAAAACTTTAAAATGTCTGTGGGTGAATAAAGGCCTTTCAGCTGATGGTTCCACTCAACTGTAATCTTCCATTTTCTCCTTGTGTTGTGCGTCTTTAGTTCTCATGTGACAGAGAAAATGTTCAAACAGGACTCTTCACAGAACAGAAACATAAGAATTAAAACCTTCAAGGCACATTAGCTTAACCTCCAAAATTAAAATGCAAGCTAACAACTGTAAGTCATTTCACTCACTTTCATTAGTCTAAACCAAAATAATCTTGTTTTGTATTCAAGTAACGTGGAATGGTACATACTAGGACTAAGATGGTAGTTCTCTGAAATATCAACCTAACTATGGGGTATTGCTGAAAAATTGCTGAGATCAACAGCTAAACTTATTTCAAAATCCAGGTATCCTGTTCATTGAAGAGAGCACTGCAGAGCATATGCAGTGATATCAAAATGCATGTTTTTTCTTACAAGTGTTCCATTCACGTCACAATTATGGTGAGACTTTAGAATTAAGGATATAGAGATTTCATCATTTTGTTTTCTAGCATCAAGTGAACTTCTCTGTTCCCATCATCTTTCCTTCTGTATTCACATTTACATGATTCCCTCTGAGCCATTAAAAACCCACAAAAATATGAAATATTGGCAAGTCCAGACACAAACGTATCAGTTTTGTCTTCTGTATATGTCATACATGTTATTCTGTAGGACATAACATTTTATTGACACAATTTAAGGTTTATTTGTTAAACAATTCATACATGCTAGTAGAGTCCAGTGATTCACATCATGTAAAAGCTCAAAGTCTTAAGCAACACATGTGCAATAAAAGCAAACAGATGTTTGCAGTCTAAGCGCTGCATTAACGGTGGTGGTATGGCAACATATCAAAGGCAAAATGCAACATAGCCAGAATTGCCCACTGGAGTGTTAAGCGCAGCTACATAACTTCAGACTCACAACCAATAGGATATCCCAAATCACCGTGGGTACACTGCCATACTTAATGTAGGAATTCCTAATTAACTGCTAATGCCTAAACTCCTCAGCTAAAATGGTGTGGAATTTCTCTTGAAGGAGATAACTAATGAATGGCATCATAAAACAATGGCTCGTTTTAGAGAATTAACATAGCAGGAATATTAACACTGTTCCATACATAGTGAAATTAAATGTGCCCCAAAAATCCAACTCAGGAGACCTAATCTGCGGTTTTATATGGAATTTTCCAGGCTAGGCATCTACAAAACAGAAGATTTAGAAATTCAGCAGCAGGAGCATATGCATCACTGGAGGAGCACAGCAGACAAGTCATAACACTTCCAAACTGATACCCTGACCACTCTGCAATCCAGTGTGTGTTACCAACAAGAGTGCTCTCAACCTATTGGAATGACAGGAACTATGCACGAGGCGTCAAAAATGTCATTTTGCTCATACCACTCTATGTGAACATCATAAAATGCCAAATGAAGCTAATCTTAGTATATCTAATGATATCTAACAAAAGCAACTGCCTTTTTTAAATGCCATCTCCCTAAATCTAACATCCAGGGGATCAATAGAAAAATCATTATTGAGTGAAACTACCAAAGGCAAGAGAAAGTGCAATTTAACATTCAACCCTCAAAGGAGCTTTACAAAAACCTCTAAATGGAGGATCTCAGGTTTTTGAAGAAAACTCTGAATATTAACTGATTTACCTAAAAGCAAATACCAGTTGTTCAAGCCTCTGTGCACACAATTACAATGAGAATAGCAACTTTTTACAAAAAAACAACAAACAAAAAAAACCCACAAAAAACTCCCCCCAAAAAACCAAAAAAAACCAAAAACCAAACCAAACCAAACCAAAACAAAAAAACAGCAGAGGTTTTAGGTGCATATGAAAGGGCACATGTGTTACAATCTCAGATATAGATACATTAGGAATGTACATTAGCTTATGTACAGACTTAGCCTCAAGTATGTTCCTAAATATCTTGCTGAACATATAGTACATTTAACACGTAAAAATACTAAAACATGGAACTGCACAAAATTTGCCAAGAAAAGTTTATGCATCCTCTTAATTTCTACACCATCGAAAGCTAGATTTTATGGTAATATTTTTAATGAAAGGGAAAAAAACCCCATCAAAACACCAGGCAAATACATTCTAAGCAGCTGGTATATTCAGACGCTAACACATGTTGCATATTTTCAATACCTTCCCCATATGAGTCTCAAAGTGGTGTGTATTCCAAAACCTGAAACCTGATAAATAATTTTGAAACAGAACAAGGAATTAACACAGGAACAAATAGATTCAAAGGATAAGCTTTCATAAATAAGACTACTTTCAAGATAACACAGGACTAGAGAATTTGGGGAGGCTTTATTTTCACACCAGCAGTTTTCTGAACTTTTTGGACTAAATAAACACACAGGAAGAAGGGATAAAAACTGCAGCTTCACATCTTCATCACAGACTTTTCATACTTTTACATTTCTCAACCCTTTTTAATTAAAATACTTGCATTTTTCATGTCCTAAACAATTACATTACATAATAGTGAACAAATATACAGATGTCACAGACTTCTTTTTCTAATCCAAAGCACAGTTTAATGTCCT
Organism: Chiroxiphia lanceolata; assembly: GCF_009829145.1. Lineage (NCBI taxonomy): Eukaryota > Metazoa > Chordata > Aves > Passeriformes > Pipridae > Chiroxiphia > Chiroxiphia lanceolata. Next base: position 20,051,751 of record NC_045638.1, on the reverse strand, counting down.
CTCATCTGAGAAAGCATCTTCAGCTTCACACAGTCCAGCTTTTTGCCTCCTTCATTTTCATGGCTCTTAAGCCCATATGCTCACACGAGCTGTAATGCAATGCTAAGCTAGAGGTTTCTCATGGGGAACACGTCATCTCATTTTTAGATTGTGGTTGCAGACTGCAATCATCATAACCATATCCTCAAAGATGGTGGCACAGCAGAGCCAAGTGAGGCACAGTGGTATGAGGACAGCTACAGGACTAGAAAGCCTAGCTCAGATTTGGAATTATATTTTTAACTTTAAGCTCCAAATACAACTATCCAAGGCTAAAAGAAGAGGGGCAAGGTTGAAAACAATTAGGCAACAAACACTTTTTGTGGAGCACATGATCTCTGGATACCAGCATTAGGCAGATGAACTGGGCAGGCAGATACAAGTACCCTTCCTTTAATTCCTTATCATTCATCTTCAAAGCAAGGATTTAACCTCATGCAATACAGTGAATGCTACAGAAGAATTGATCTTGCCTTGCTCTCTGGACACCTATCTCCATTTTGAGTTATTCTTATAGCTCTTGCTTAGAGTTCTTCAACTGCAGATGGCAATTTTCAATCAGGCATGTGCTTCAGGGGAAATAAGGAATTTACTAAGGTCACTTAAGGCCAATGAAATCACACATGACATATAAAATGCTTACACTACAAAATGATAGCATAATGGAATGGTAAAGCCTTTAACAAAATCGTAAAGGGAATATGCAACTAGTACAGCATGTTCTTTTATTATTCCAAGCTCTCCAGTTATGACTTTGAAAGGCTAGGCTTTTTTTTTTTTTTAATTTTATTGAATAAGTGTAAAGATACCAGAAGAAAACATGATGTGCCTAACTGCCTCCTGCCAACGTGTAAGAGCACTCAGCTTCAAATTGTATGCAAAACACAAAATGAAAGTAAATATGAAATGATGGATGTAAGTCAAGCAAACATAAAAAATAAGTGTCCTAACTTTGCTTTAAGGATGAGCAGATTACTAAATGTGGAAAAACATTGAAGACATTTAGTATGTTCTTTCATTTCTAAAGAAAAGTTTTATGATACTATATGCTAAATACAAGAAGAACTTTCTAGCTTAAAAGCGACAAATGAACAACAGTTCTCATGAATTAACCCATCAGTAATAGAACATGGAGGCAAAAGATAATTTTAGTTCAAGTTATCAGTACTACCTAGTTCAATTATTTCTATTTCCCTTCAGTTTTGTCTCAGTTGCACTACCAAACCTGGCACCATAGGTGTATGCATGGGCTTGCTGTGGCTCATTGCCTTTGCCTGGGTTCAATACGCTCGTCTTCAAAATATACAGTCCAACACAATACCATTACTGCACCCTGAACACAGCTCTGTCATTAAAACTAATACAAAAGAATCCTTGAATTAATGAAAAAATAATCTTTAAACAGGGTCAGAGTGAATGTTAGTTCTTTCTTTAATAAGTGAATAAAGCACATCACCTATTAACACAGGTTAGAGACCCATGCCTAGGGTAGGAGGCTGGTTTGCATGAGGTCAGGCCAGAGAAAGGCCATCCAGTCATAGCTACTGAATTTTCTCGTGATTTTAGATACAGCACAAGTTCTATCCCATACTTTAAATGGCCTTGTCTACTTTGCAATTCTTTTCTTACTGTAAAGAAAGGTAAATCTTTCCTGGAATATATCCCCCAGCCATCAGTTCTGGTCTGAAAAGAATTTGCTTTTTGTGCATCCAGGTCAACAAAAACTCATGCAATACCACAGAGACAGCATCAAGCTGAGGTAAAACCCCAGAGCAGACACTGGTTTTAGACAGATCCCACTGTGATGCTGCAGGCTCTGCAGACACACCATTACACATGTGTTGTGGGTGGCAGAGGAGGGTGCAAGGCATGTGCTGTGGCAGAAAGGGATGAGAGCCAACACCACCCTTGTCTCCCTGGAAGTCACAACCACAAAGCTCATCTAGGGGCAGGCAGGCTGCAGCCAGGATCAGCCCTGCACTAGCCTGTCCACACATATCTCTGCTCAGATCCTGGGGCACGGTAAGATCACAGCAGAATATACTGCACAGGCTTTGAACCAGGTTTCTACCTTGCTTTGCACTGGGAAATCAGAAGACCACTAATAAAGACCACTAACAGAGCTAGACAAACTAATGGGGGCAACTGCAGAGACTTGAAAAAAGGTGATTTAACAGTATGTTTCCCTGGAGTCTTCTCTTGCTCTTTAAATTCACACTTTGATTACTAACATCCTTTCTCTGTGCTCCTTTTCAATTCTGAATAATAAAGGTTTTCCACAAAAGCACCAGGATGAGAAGCACGACAAGATTTACAGTTCTGGTCCGCCAGCTCTGCTTTCTTTGCCATGGTGACTTCCAGCAAGACCAAAGGTGCTTCATGACAAGGAACCCATTAGCTTCAGTCCTGAAGCAGTGTTTAGGAAATTGCTTCTGCTTTGTGATGTTGATGGTCCTATAAAAGTCTCTACTGAAACTACTAGAGCTGTTCTGTGTCATTCCCATTAATATCTCATTAAACATTCAAAGACAGCAGTTTAGAAAAATCTTACAGAGAAATAAATGAGAATCTGTATGAACAAAAGTGAATTTTAATTCTGACAGTTCCCTATTCTGAATTAATTTTAACCATGTAATACTAAATTACTAATTTCAGATAGACATTCATTCCTTAAAATTGGAACTATTTAGAAGGAATAGGGTTTTTAAATAATAATCATCTTCATTGTAAGCTTCTACACCCTTAGGCATAGGAATGTATTTTACTTTCCCACTCTGACTCCTAGGAAAGATGTGGCTTTATCTCCCATAACTAGTATATTCATATGCCTGTGTACACATAACTATGAATAGCCATGAAAATAAGTGAAAAGTAATTTTATGTCTCTCTTCCTAAGATTAGGGAAAAAATCATTCTGAAAATGCACTCCACCTGTTTCTGACTAGCTCTCTGCACACTTTTTTTCTTAGAAGGTATTTAGAGAGATCAACTGAAAATATTTTTCCATTCCTATGTTTGATATCAAAACTGCATAAAACTTGAATAAACTTCCACAATGAGCATACTGCTACTTAACAGTAACTATCATGAAGGACTAAACAGCAATATTCTTGCAGCTAGAAACCTGTTTGAAATAGGTTTTCAACTTTATTTTTCATTATGTCTTGACTAAAATCTTCAGGGAACAATTTCTTGATCTTTGTGAGGATTTTACCCACAGCCTGTTTTAAAGGTATCATACTATGCAAATACTTGCTAAGAAACACATATCCTTGCTTTGAACTAGGATAATCCCTATTGTAGTAGAACACGTTTTGCTTACGTTTCCTGGAACACTACCTGAAGTTTATTTCTTAACTCAGTGTAAAATCTTTACTACTGTAGGAACTCCCTGTATTCCAACAAACACATTCCAGCTATGCTGACTAGCAGCATTCACACACATCCAAATAAAGTACTCCAAAACACTGAGAATGCTAAGGGAGTGCACCTTTTACAAAACACACATTTTAAGATTAAGAAAAAAATAAACACAAAAGTCGAGGACTTCTTTTCCCAGACACACTAGGATGATAACACCATGGATTTGCAGAGGTTTAGCCAGTTAACCAAAGCATCTCAGCCTTATTTCCAGTCTCAGCTCACATCTGTGTTCCATCAGAGAAAAGAAAGTTTGATAATCTCTTCTGTAAAACGAAGGTACTTCCGACTTAGAAGCACATCGAATGTCAGATAAGTTACAGGAGTTGCTCCCGCAGATGCTGCGGTACGGGAGCCTCCCGCTTTGCTCCGCCACCCCCATGGAGCGCACAAGCCATTTTAGGGGGGAACAACTGTTGGAAGAGCAAGTCTCTTTCCGAGCCTCCCCGCACCCTGACTCCGTCACCCTCCGGTTGTGAGGATCGGCCTGACATACCTGGTTCTCCATTTTTCCCCCTGACAGGTTTTTCTTCTCTTTTCCCGAAGCCGAAGAAGAGGGGGGACAGTCCTTCCCTGGCGGGCGCGACGCCGCGGTGCCGCCGCCGGGAGCTGCGGTCGGTCCGGTCCTGCCCCCGCCCGCCGTCCCCACCCGCCGCGCTTTGGACTCGCCCTCGCCCCTCTCGCAGACAGCCCTGCAGAGCTCCTTTAGGTGGAACAGGTTTCCTTATATAGGTAAACACAAATTGCATTCCTGGTGAAAGAGGCTAACTGGCAGTAAGCTTAACTTAGTTAACTCCACAGATACCAAATGTGTCCGAGTGCCTGAAGTTTGAGAGGACAGGGTCTTCAGAAGGGAGAACAGTTTCCCTAGAGGAGTTTAGCACTTATGAAGCTATTCCATTACTTAAAGCTATAACTTTATTTATAACTATAAATACTGAGTACTATGTTAGCATTACATTAAACACTTGACATTTTTACAGAACACTCAGACTACATTTTACTCCAAGAACAGTGGAGGTGACAAAGGTATGTGCATGTACTACAAGTTGACAAAGGTACATACTTTACATACACATTCTGATAGCATTAAAATAATTCCAACCCTATCAAAGTTTTCATATAGAGACTACCATATATCAAGTGTTACATGAAAAGGTTAGGAAATGAGGATTGTTTTACTGATAACAATGGAAATATGCGGTGTAAGAAGAGCTTGTTTTACTCTTTTCCAGTTCCTTCTTTTATACAATGTAAGAAGTAAGCTTTTTGTGACAGATCTGTCTTTGTCAGAGATGTATGATTGCAATGTAATAACAGACACACCCCTACCTGAACAGGGAAATACAGTGATAGAGGAAGTACCTAGAACAAACATATATTGCTTTCTGCAGATCACTGACATATGTATTTTGTATATTTTTTTGATCATCTTGCCTACTCATTAACCCTTTTCTGCAAACACAACTTGTGCATCTCAAAGAACTTCAGCAGCCAATTCATTAATTACAGGGAAAATAATGTAATAGGTGTCTCTTTATTATATTCAGACAAGACTCATCTGTTAATTATGGCCCTTCTACAAGCTGAAACGCTGTTGATGTGCAGGGGATATTAGACAGCAAAAAGCATAAGGAAAGAAAAAAAAAAGAAGCAATAAAACAAATTATGGAGGAAACCAAAATAAAAATATTAGTAAAAATGAGAAAAGTTCAACAGTTTGAGGAAATTATGAGAGGTGATGTTTAAAAAAATATACTGAGCTCTAAAATATACAATTTTTTTTTCATTCTGTCTCCCAGATATATTGTCTGTAACTCAAAATAGACAAGAGGCACAAATTTGGCTTCCTGGTGACCTATGGAGTATTAGAACTAACAGTGTACCACCCAAAAGCTGGGAATTATCATTATCCAGTGGACTACAGTATTTCTTATCCCCATCTAATATATGACTTGAAGATCATCAAATAATATACTGCACAGCAAAGCTGGTCCTAATGACCATTCCTTATGGTTTCAATAGTTCTTTACTTATAATTTTCCTTTTCCCTTGAGGCATAAACATTCAGCCTCATGATATTGAAGGAGCTTGGCTTAGAAGTTGAGAAAAATGAAAAACAATACCAATAGAAGTTGTAAGACACTCAATAAATACATGTAAAATAGTCTCTCTGTACAGTATATAGGGAATCAGGAATATGTGGCCAGGGGCTTGGTGTAATGATCTTCATGGAACTCTTTTGGGACACATAACTCACTTGTGGCTTCACTGCATAAGAAGAGAATCTTGGCCTTGCCATGTTCGTGCTTCCATGACAAAGCGTTTGCGCTGAACTACATAGCCATGTATTACCCTTACCACTAGTGAGCTCATGACCAGTTCCTGAATGAGCACCAGTTTTTTCACATGAATTAAGCCAGTTAAAATTCATCAGATTCCCAAAACTGTAACAAAAAAGGAATTTTAAAAGGGCTATTAGGCTAAAATAGATGTTACTGCAAGTATGGCTAACACTCTGTCCTTAGGCTAGCACTTTTTCTGTTAACCAACCCAGATCCCACGATAAACATCACATTCATTTATCTAAAACCACTCCCTCAATTAAGGATTTTCCTACCCTTTCTTCAATGCTCATACATATGCTCTACTTACCCTAGTTCAAGCTGAAAACTCAACTAGCTGTGATATTCTACACGTGACATACTCTGTTTACATCCATCCTTTGCCCAAACATCATATTGTGAATCGATCACAGGATTTAGCCTCTTATATCCAGACATGAAATCTCATGCTTTAGTTGCTGGCCCCCAAGCTGTGATTTCATTAGATTGCTGGCAAAAGCGCAAAAAGTATCCAAGTCGTGTATGCTACTTTTGTAAGAGATAATGTCTTTACTTAAAAACACTTGTAATAAAATAATCACTTGCTCCTGAGACATAAATCAGAATAAAATTTATCTATATTTTCACTGCATATCTTTGCTAAAGCATCAGCAGCAGTTAATCATCATAATAGACACCACAGATCTTTTTTTTTCTGAGTTCTTTATTTTTTAAGAAAACTCTATATAATCCTCAAGCAATCCAGTTAATTCTTGAAGCTGAGAGTAGCTGAGACTTATGACTCCCATTTACTTTTCCATCACACACACATATTTGCAAGTAATGCCAAGATAGCACTAATTACCCTGTAACCACCCTCTCCTTTTCTCTAGGAAGAGGTCTAGTAGATTGGATCTTGTATTCAGCATCAGAGTGTATAGGAAAAGCCCTGAGCAGACCTCTAAAATATGTTGGACCTAAAGTTAGGAATTAAACAATTCACTAGAAAGGAATGCAATTTATGATGTTGTTTTCTTTGCCACAGTGCTCCAAGTTGTCACAGCAAAAGCTCAGCGTTAAATAGATACTCTTATTCAGTGTGTCACTAACTTGTTTCCTGTGCACAGTTCATAGAATTGGTTTACTAAGGTTAGTTTATCCCCTGCTGTTTAGATAGTAACTATTTGTAAGCCAAATGACCTTTGTCCACTGAGCCAAGAACCATGGTCCCAGGTAGAACCTTGGTGATAGATCAATGTACTACTGGCTCTCTCTTTATTTCCAGTTGCATGCCTTTCTAGCCATACTTGCTTCATCTCAAAAGGTGGTTTATAAGAAATATTTTCTCTTATGAAAAGACTGATGGATTTTCCTTCTCCTGTTTCTGCCCATTTTTTAAGTGCACAGTCCTGTCACTCTTTTTGTTGCTGTACCAGAAATGGAAACCTAGTGTAAATTTCCATGGTTAATTTTGATTGAATGGATTAGGTATGAGCAGTACACCAAGAAATGTATTTTCCATACATACATTTCCATAATATATATTTCCTATATATAAAACAAATAACATTAGTTTCTAATCCTGCCATGAGTCTCTAAATATCTGCCTTGAATTTTTTCCCTATTAAAAGCTCAGGGTGGAACACAGCAGATTCAGTCTCTTTTCACTGAATTCTTACTCAATAACAAGGTTTGCTTCTGAAGTTCTTTGTAGGCTGAAATTGTCCACACTCGAGTGACTAAATAAATTGGCTCAATTTAGCCAGGTAAGTATAAAGCAACAGAAATCTCTCAAGTTTCATTGCACAGCACATTTTCCAGAATTAAGCTGTTAATGCATTCTCGAAGTTCTAATTTCTTCCATGCAATGGCAACACTTCCTTTCACTTTGATACGGGCAAGATTTCATACCCCATCTTGATATCTGCATCTTTACATCTTCAGTTTCCCTCAGAGATGTGCATCACCGACGTCCCACAATGTATGTTCTGTTTTGTGGGGTGCAACAAGATCATTCATTCAATAGTTTATTGTTTGCTCCCAGCTACATTACCCAGTCCTCAAATCATGTAACGTGCTCAGCTAGAATGGCAGAAGTGAGTACCTGTCAAATAAGGTAGATTCAGTTCTAACAGCCTTTGTTTCATTTACTAATCTATTCAAGGATATGCAATGTCATAGTGCATCTCTATTTCCACGTCAAAAGATCTGTTAGCTTAAAAACCTAAAACTCTAAATATTACTATGTCCAAGTCCACAGGTGTTATTTCTTAACTGCCATTAAAATAATTTATACACACAGAATACTAATATTGCATTGAAAGATATTGTGGCAGTCTGCACAGATACACAGTAGCACTCAGACTTTCAGTTTAACACATAAAAAAATTATGAAAAAAATGCCCTGGTGCTGAGTACAGCTTTTTCTGAGCAAGCTGACTGCTGGAGAAACCTATTTGAGTTGGTCTGATTGGGATGGACTTAACTTTCTTCAGAGCAGACAGTATTGTGATGAGTTTTGGCTTTGTGGCTAAAACTGTGTTGATAACATAGTTTTGTTTGGCTGTTACTGAACACACCTTGCACCATCTCAATGTGCAAGGTTGACTTTTTTTCCTACTCTGCCCCACTCCAGTGAGTATGCTGGGAGTGGGTAAGAAAATGGGAGTGGACACTGCGAGTAAGTGCGGCTGACCCAAACTGGCCAAAGGGCTATTTCATACCACGTAAATAAAAATTTGCATTAAAAATAAAGATAGAGTAAGAAGAAGGGATGTGGCTTCCGAGGTAACCATTGCTTAGAGATTGGCTGGGCATTGGTTTGTCTTGGAGAGTGGTGACTGTGTTACTTTTCTGTGTTTCCCACTACACTTATCTATTAAACTGTCTTTATCTTAACCCATGAATTTTCTCACTTTTTTTCTTCCTGTTTTCCTCCCCTGTCTCACTGGGGTGGGGGTGTGAAACTGTCCAGAAATTAATAGCAGAGTAGTTTTGGAAATTGCTCTTTACTACTCATCAACTATCAGCTTTTGCCTCCGCCTCCCAGAAGACACTTCAGAGAGGCCTGTGTAAATGCTTCCATCTCATTTCATGGAAAAGTAAAAAAATATCATGCTACGTTACCTTCTGCAGTGGCCCACTGAGGTCATTTGGCTTCACCTTGAAATGCAGTGGAGGTATCTAAATGGCAATTACACATCTGAGAAACATATGAAATTGTCGTCTCTAATTATAACTATATACACATAGGCACTTCAGGTAAAACTACAAGATTTCCACATCAGCAGGTACACTAGCAACAAACTTGGGACCAAGAGCTATGTAGACACAGACTGTAGTTTATATGCTTAGCTAACAGAAGGCACAGGGGTTTGATATGCTATTCTTTTCTTTTCTTCCAGCAAAGGCAAATTAAAAATTAATGTAAGAAGCTACATTTGATCAACATTCAGGCTGAAAATGAAAACATTCAAAAAAGAAGAAACTAAAAGGTTAAGGTATTCAGAAGCAGTAACTCACAATTGCACGTACTGCAAGCAGCTGAATGTGCACCTTATCTGGGGAACACTAGCTATACAGATCAGTTAACTTTATGATATAATCCTTACTTTTATTGTTTCCTGATCTGGTGTTCAATTTTACAACCTTAATGCAAGTTACTTTATTAATAAAGCATTACTTACAAAATTTGACCACATTACTCAACCTTTACACAGGAACAAAGCTATCAAAACAAGTTAAAGGCCAATGTCTAAGGGTATTGTTTTTGCACTTGGGAAATGAATTGAGCTTTCTTCCTCATCAGTTTTTCAAAATGCATCATTAAAAGCTATGTAACAGAACAAGTTACTATCTTTACCCTTGCATCACATGTTCTTCAGGTTTCAGTAATATGGTTACGCTGAACAAGAGCTTTATGTTTTCATTAAATACGTTTAAAACTCAAGGCTGTGGTATTAGATGAAGCAATTAGTACACGATCCAGCAAAAAACTATTTGTTCCTGAAGAGTTTAAATACTTTATCTGGAAAAGTTAATGAAGTAATTATAGTGTTGTTATTAATGAAGATTAGAGGTGGATTAAAATAGCATGCAGAAAATAAACCAGACAATTAAATAGGCTTTCAGAACTGTGGAAACTCCTTAGGGTCCAGGGGAAAAAAACCCTCAGAATAACTCTACTAAGGACATTTGGAAAACACTTAGTTTTAATACCGTAGAACTCCAGACAGCAGAAATTATCTATATGTCAACATCAACACTGGGGATTGTGAGCACTGTGATGCTTAATGCTGACCACCTGTGCTTGAAGCTTTATTTTAAAGTCCTTTCAAGATGTCTTTAACTGCACACCTTCCATATTAAGCATGTTTTGCTAATGATGGGCCTAGTAGAAATGTTCCTTAGTATTTGAACTGACATGACTATCAGATTAGTTAAATTGGTTAATGACCTTATATCCAGGAGAAGGATGATGCTGTAAATGAAAGAGTTATTGTTTGATTAAATTTTGTATTTCCTCCCATGTAATACTGCAGAAGACAGAAGAAAGCATTTAGCTAGAAAATCCTAAATGAGCCTGGAGATGTGGTCCGGAGCAGGAATGGGCAGGAAAGGCAGTGCAGGGCTGCGTGTTGTCTTGCTTGCCATGAGGGCAGCATAAAACTTACGGTTTGTTGACGCACTTTCCCTAGCACTTTTGGAGGACTCACAGCTTGGCAACTGCATTTCTTCCCAGTGAATCCACTTCACCTGACTATAAAGGTGATGAAGTACCAAAAATTGGATCCCAGGCACCATAAGCTTTTCTGCAGTTTCTGGAAGAGAAACACTACTGTTTCTCAGACCCTGGGTAAGTGGGTCACCTGAGAGAGGTCACCCCATGATCGAGAGGGGTGACCACACACATAGCTTAGGCACTTCAGTTACGTTCTTTAAATTAGGAGCTATGACTACTGGACAAAGAGCATGTGAAAATGAGTTACATGACTAAGAAAATATTGATTAAAATGTATAGTAAGCAGATTATTGTGACTCAAACAACGCTATTTCTTGGTAGAACATCCGGACTGGTTTGATCCTTAGTTTTAAATAGTTCATATTGAGGTGAAAACACTTTTTGAGCCTCAATATGCGCATAAAAAACATTGAAACATAGAGAAAGACAGTAAAGGCCAGACAAAAAATTACATTCTGGGAGTTTGGAGTATTTAAAGGAAATGTGACATTTATTCTTTACAGGTGTTTTTTTACATAGAAAAAACTGAAAGACTGGTCAACAGCAAGTTTTGTCATGGAGTTCCCAGAGCAGGGAAGGGAAGGAAACCATTCTACAGTACATAGGGAGAAATGTGTGTATATTGCAAAACCAAATGTTTTTAATAAAAAGCAATCTGTCCCAGTCACTACTTACGGTACACAGTGAATTATTTTTGTTCCAAAACTTATTGAAAATAACTAGTTAAAATGCATTTTTAGACTTTGTGTCTGTACAAATGAAAATCAGACATAGTACTGTTATATAAAGAACACATATTCAAAGAACTGTACTAAAGAGTAGGGAGGTAATAAATCATGTATCCACATGGCAGCTGAGGCCTCACTTAGGATATCCTTTGACCTTCTCACTGTGAAGATGAGAGAACAGCAAAGATGAAGAACATTAAGAAAGCTGCAAGATATAAGGAACAAGATGGAAAGGACATCTAGTTTAAACAAAATATGGAACTTTTAAGAAGTTTTTGAGAGAAATAAGATGAAAGAGAGACTTGATCATGGTTGACTATAAAGAATGTTCACCTAAAACACAACAAATTTAGATTACATGTAAAGACAAACCTCCAAATAAGAGTTATTCATCAATGGAGCAGTTTGCCAAGAGAAACTTCTGGGATACCAGAAGAGGAAATACTTAAAGGGAGATTAGATAGTATACTCAAAATAGTGCAGCAGATAACGATGTAAAATATGTAAAAGACTGGAGTGGATAACTTCTTTCAGCTTATACTTTGGAGTCTTTGTTTATGACTTTACATATAAAAATTCCCTTACAGTATTTGGCTTGCAACAGTAGGAAAGATCCAGTTCTGCAAGGTCCTAAGCATTTTAAAATTTCCCAGCTATGCAAGTAGCCACTCTGAATTCAGTTTAACTTAGTTCATACTGTTATATACATATAATACAGAATACTCAAATGGTTACCCTCCCTAACTGTATGAAAATTATTTTAACTGCATCCAAAGGATTTTAACTGAAGACCAGCAGATGGGAGATAACACAGGCAAATTTTCATCTACTCTAGAGGAGTAGATTGTCCCCTGCTACCCAAGGCTTGCTGCTGAGTGGCATCTGAACATCCTGAAACTGGAGTCTTCTTCCCAAGGGTTTTGTTACATTTACTCATAAATACTCTTCTAATGTGGCTTTTAAATATTGCTAAATGGCAGCTTCAGGAGATCCACAGGAAAGAAAAAATGGAGACTTTATCATGCCAGGCCACTCCAGATTATTCTGCTGTTTTGACTCTCCCACACAGCCAATCACAAATCCAAAACAAAGGGAAACCATTGCCCTGACAAGCTATTTGCTCTCTCGAACAGCATTTACCTGGTATAGCATGCTGGGGTGAGGAATTAAGCTTAAACTCAGTGGTCAGGTCAGCTCAGGTTTGTGTGTCACATGTAGCAGAAGAGCAATCAGCTCTCTGTGTGTGGAGGCCACCTTACCCTATAGCAGCATCTTCTGTGAGTCAGACTCCTATGCTAGGAAACATCTCCCCAGATCTGTAATAGAGCTGCCTTCACTTCTGAACTATTGGCTGTTGCTGTATTCAAAATCAGCACTTCAGGGCTCAGTTTAGCTGAGCTATTTTAGGCATCTACTTTAGGAATTATGACCTGTAAGTGCCTATTTTTCTCCAGGGACTGTAAAGTGAATATTGATCATTGGCTCAGATGCTTTGTCAGCTGATTCTCACCTTCAGATTTTATTTTTCTGTAAAATTTTGCATCTCCTTACCAACTACTGCAAGTAGTCCAACTGTAGGAAAATAGCAGATCTGACACTGGAGGAATAGAACCAAACCATCAAATAACCTGTAGCCAGTGATCTCTACTGCTAGAAACCCTGGAGCCAGCAGGAGATGCCATTATGGGCAATGAAGAAAGTTTAGCTATTTGGTTCTTTTGACCAAATACAGTCATATTTGTGGATAGAGGCTGGCTGGTTATCTTACTTTTTAGCATATTTTTATTTTTTTTTAACTTCGTTCAAGCATGCTATGATTCTTCTAACTAATTTTAGTAGAGAAAAGCAAAAAGCTAGAAATTTTTTCTTGTCTTTTGCAAGTCTCTCCTGAACGACACTGCACTCTAAGAAGCAGAAAACCAACAGGTCTGTGACTGTTTCTTCAGCTCCATAGTTTGACTGATTCTGAAAGGAATTAGAACTGCATGAATGATTAAAAATAATTTCTAAGTTAAAAAGTCTACAGAATCTTACACAAACATGTTGGCCCAACCCATGTTAATCACAGAGGTGGAAATTAATGCTTGTTTAATGGCAGATACAGAAAAAGAAGTTTAATTAAATCTAACTATTAAGAAACTTGTAGTCTGTGAGCTGATCTACAGATAGGAAAATGTAGTCACTGTCCTTGGGGTTCCATTATTCTGGCAAGAACATCTACTCTTATTTCTTTCCTATTTCCTCTATTGCTTAAACACCTCTTATTACTCTCCCTTCGAGTAATATTGAGGGTGTAATTGAAGGAAGAAGTGGACAAAATTGTTCAGCCCATTATGGAAAATGCTGCAGTACATTTTTTTTACAAATTTGGAAATGCTACCAGCTGTCTCTAAACATTGAAGGTAGTACCACTTTTTTTTTTAACAAGGGAGTTTTGAGTTTAAAACAGTGTCAGAATAAATCCTTTATGGAAGAAAAAAAAAATTTTATTTAATTTGGGAGCTCATAGGTTGGGGAAGATGGCAGAATTTTAAAGGAGTATGTGTTTTTTATAGCCTAGAGGTGCCAGAATAACTTAAAATGCTTAGAAACCCATGTGAGCAAGGCCAAGAAGGGAAGGTAACTTTCATTCCCTGAAAAAAACCTATTTCTTTCACCTTTCCATGTCAGAATATAAGCTTTCTTCATACTTTGGCACCAAACTTGATTAAAAAAAAAGCTGACAGGAAATGTTATTTCCTGAAACATACACTCCAAAGAGAAGCATCAGAATTTACATAAAAAGTTTTAAATACTGATTTCATTTTTACATTAAAAAAATAATTCTGCTGTTGAAGTAGTTAAATGTACTTCAGGTAACGCACTAAAAAATAAAAATCAGTAAAATTTACCCTTCTTTAAGAAGCCATGTTTCAATGGCCTGTCTCCTCCTATTTGGAAGGCAGGTGCTTGAAGGTGACTTGCACTTGAAAAAAGGAAAAAACATATGCCCTCATTCTTCATTTATATGGTGTTGAAAGTCTGAAATAGAAAGGACAGCAATAGAGAATACTATGACCTTATCATCTGTCACAGGCTTAGTAGAAGCATGCTAGATCAGTACCTATAATGGTAGATTTATATATGAAACTCTACTCTTTGAGGTCATTCAATAATGAAGTTTCTTAGTGAATTTCTTAGTGAATCAACAACCCAAGTGCAATGTTTGATGATACTGTGATATTGGAAACACAATATTTTAGAGTAGATAGGGATTCAAAGTTTTAGCTGTTTATGTTTATTGAGGGCTACTACTTATAATTATTTCATAAGGTTTGATGAGTTACCTCATCTGAAGTTCCAGTTCACTTAAATCCACTCCATGCATGAGATTTTCCTTGGATCTTCAAACATCCCAATCACCTTCCAGTTCTTTACTTGAGCAACTCTATGTAACGGCCATGTCCAATAAAATCCACAGCAGACTTCTTAACAGTAAAAATCACCAGGAGAGTCACTCAACAATATTTGAAAATGTGATCTTGTGTCAGGATTATTCAAAAAATTGTGCTTTAGTCCATGTTCAGAGCACAAGAAAACTTTACACTTTTACTATGCTCCCTCACAGGTCTGTACATCTTCTACAGTTCTAAGAAGGAATGCCCAATGCCCTTCTTCTCTTCAGTTCTTTTCCCAGTACGAAGAGTTGTGCAGTATCCAGCTGACAAAATGCAACTGCTTTCTCCTGAACAGCTTCAGTACAACAACAACTAATGGCGTCTTCCATCATCAGCTGGAATTGCTCTTCGTCTGCATGGGTGGGGCTTAAACTTCTTACTGATACGAGACTGAAAGGCAGCTCCTTACCCTTGTTTTTTTATATATCTGCAACATATTTTTGTTTTGCCAGCAACAGGAACAATCAATCACCCATTACTACTGCATGGGAGAGCTGGTAGATGAGGTGACCTCAGCTGTTTGTTTGTTGACAGGTTGCTAAACTGTTTGGAAAGGAGGTTATACTGCTGACATTCGCTTAACCTCTGCAGGGTTCAGCTGGCACATATAAGATGCCTTATAGCTTTCTGTACTGCCTGAAAAAAAAAACCTCTAAAATGAAACAAATTAGCAGAGGAGCACTTTTTTTGCTGTCTACAGCAGCAATCGGGAAACTCTGCACTAGAGCAACAGACTTCATGATGGCTTTTTTTTTGAAAGTTATTTGGAATAACCTGAAAACTCTTTCCCATATTCGTCTTATTTACAAAAAGTTATGTACATATTAAATGGTTGCTTGGGTCAACCCGTCTTGTCATATTTGCTCCCAAGGTATGGAAGTAACAGACTGTTTGGCTCAAGGACCATTCAGGCTCAAGGTTTATTCCCGGACTATGCCTTCAGGAAGGCTGGGAGAAGGCAGAACTTTCTCTGCTTTCAGAGAATGGTGGCATGCAGGAAAAAGAAGAGTGTTACATACTGTTCTGTAGTTACTCATGTAAAGAAGATAGCTCGTATTTACTTCTCCTGTTAAAACCCCAGGGAGACCATTCGGGTGGTAAACTGTGACCTCTCTATGATCATCTACAGTGTACAATTCCCTGAGGTCCATGTGTTACTGCAGTAGGTTGTGCATATATTTACAAACTGTTTTTCTGATTTTTTTCCCTTTCTTGGGTTCCTGAAGTATGAGATATTTGATAGATGTGACAGGCCGTCTCGTTCACATGACAATAAGGTGCCCCCAGCATGCAGGATACTAGGGTTTTAAGACATGAGTGACAGTTAGATGTTAGTAAATAGATAACAGAGCTAATAATGTTCTGCTTCCTTTTGTTTTGGCCAATGAAGGCTTTGGAGCTGTTAGGAATTTATCTTTTTTTTTTTTATTATTCTTTCTGGTTTCTGTGGTATGAAGTATGTATCCCTTGGAATTCTTCTTTAGAAACATGTCAGCTTGAGGTTTCTTCTATTTCCAGCAAACAAGAAGATAATTGAAACCCTTCCTGAGTTACAGCTTTGTTTCCTGCTGGAGGGACTGACAGATCCAGCAAAGCACAGAGAACATTGAAAATGTGAAAAAGCATTTACTGGGTTTTCTGTCTTATTCCCGTTATACTTTTAACATATACAACAATTCTCTGGACCAGACTACAGGTCTAAAAGGCAAAGAGCAAAAGATACTTGAAAAACAGGCAGGAGCAGAAACTTCTTTATTTTTCTGTAGCCAGTGAAAGTGCCAAATCCGTCAGTCTACAACACAGCATGCCAGCCTGGATGCTGAGGGATGCAGACCCAATGGCCGTTCACCACCTGGTTTCTGTGCCAAAAGTCGTTACAGCCACCTGCCAGTTGTAGCAGCAGGTTTGTTTGTGCCAGGAACACCTGTCTGGGATGAGTGGCGCAGATATCCCCACTGTGGGAATTTACTGGCTTTCCAGCTGCTGCTCTGAGAAACTGGGGTCTTTTCTGCTTAGTCCGTTTGTGATGGGACCTTCATTTCACAGTGTATCTGCGATGAACCCAGCCCATGACCAGGGGGACATAATGTAAAGCCCATCTGTGAGACATGCTAACTCCAGAAATCTGATATGACTGTAGGGTATAATGGTTTTTTGTCTGACATGATGGGATTCTAAGAGACACTCAGACTTGGTGCTGGTAGCAACTAGAGTTAGCTGGGGATTTTTTTTTCTTAATTGCAAATGAAAAAGTATATATTCCTTAGAATCAAACAACTTCCACTGGGGAAAAAAAATTTATTAGAAAGTGTTTACCAGACTCCAGACAGACTCTTCTATCAAAGGAAAAAGCCAGCCACTGGGTAGGGAATACAGACCTATCAAGTCTGTGTATCCATGTTATGCCCATTGCACACTCCTCTGAAAAGGAATCTGTTGGCAAGCAGCAGCACGAATTTGCTGCCCCTTGGGGTGTCAAGCACAGAGCAGGGCAGCCAGAACAGCAGTACTGTGCTGAACAGGCATGGGACTCTGTGGCAGCTGGCATTGTATGGCTGAGTTCAGTGAGGAGCTTCCACGGGCTGGCCTTGGATGTGGTATATGCCTCCTACATGATCAGACATGAGGATTGGATGTGGGAACCTCAAAGCTTATTACAGAAATTCTAGATTTGAGTTCTCTACCAAATTCATACCCAGGTTATCCTAAATATGGGTAAGATTTCCCTAAGATTACAACATACAAAATACTGTTCACCATATTTTTACATGATGGTTAAAGTGCACTTTTTGTTCTCATTTTCATGTTGAAAAAGAAAGTTCATCTGAGCATCAGATTCTTTCTGTCTTACACTGGAGTTTCATTCAAATATGCACGCACAAATAAAGCATTATTACTTAATTTTTTAAGCTGTATTGAGTTCCTTGAAAAATGACTCAAAATTTTTTAATGTTTCTTTTAGTTTATCAAAGAGAAACTTTCATAAAATGAAAACAAGGAAAAAGAATATTGGCAATTTACTTGGATTTTTTTACAGTAAAAGAGATTGTATTCTGCTGTGAGCTAGGAAGAAAAGAAATACAGCTTTCATAGTCTCAGACTAAACACTGAGTCCATGCATGTCTTTTTGGCTTCTGTTTAAAAAGACTAATTGATTGGATGAGAAAATGGAAAGAAAAGATTTCATAGTTTAACAGCCTCAGATGACTGTAAAAACAACTACTGCCTTTTGATTACAAACATAGGAATAGCATTTCCTAAATATATTTTCTTTTTAGCATAAGTTGTGTTACTAAATCACAGCCTAATGTATAGAGATGTAAGTGGACAATATATTAGGAGCAAAATTGAAAATGTAACATAAAAAGTAAAAGGGAGACAGACCTGTACAAAATTTATATCCTTGAAAATGTATTCCAAATAGGAAAATAGTTGGAGCTGTTATGTGACAGTAAGGAAGCACCGTATTGGGTGCTGGAAGTAGAGAAGGGAAGCATCAGCTATTTCTAAGAAACTTTTTGCTCTCAGTGTCTGAACACTTATGAAGCCAGGAAAAAATCTGTAGGAATCACTCAGCTACTAATGTGCAAGTTATACCTGTCCACAAAAGAAGCAAGACAGAGTGTTCTGTGTGATGTGCAAATGCAGAAGCATCATTTCTGTATTTTAGAATTACAGACCAATAATCACAGACATTATTAGAGTGAGCTGAGAGATGAAATAGACCTTGGCACCAGTTGCTGCAATTTCAGGACTAGGATTTTGTTCTCATGGTTGGTCTTTGTAGTCCAGTTTTTAGTCCTGTGGGATCACACATTTGGTACATAGGAAGTAGATTTCTTGGGGATTTCTTGGGGATGTCTACCTTTAGCCAAGACAGATCAGGTGTGCAAGGTGTGCATCAAGCAACAGCAAGCTGAGCTTCCCAGTTATCAGGCTTTTTTGGTGGATTCTGCAATCCGTGTTGTTTGCTAATATCACAACTACTTCATATCTGCATGCAGGTTAACTAGTTATTTGTGCTGAAACAGCTTAAAGTGACAAGCTGTCATAGTTGTGACTTCAATACATACTGTTGCTGGCTGATGCTTTGAAGCATCACCTTTTTTATTGCCCTGGTACTTCACAGGTCACATTTTAAACATACATCGGGTAGATAATACATCATCCTACATGTACCCTTCAAAAAGCATCCATGTTCCCATAAAGTGCAACTGCAGAATCCTGGTCTCCCACCAGCACAATAGCCTGGGATGTAATATTAGAGCTTAATTTATTTTACATGTGGAAGACTTTATAAATGTACTACACATATTTACATGCTGCGGTTGGATTTTATGGAAAGACTGCAGGACTAGATGATAAAAATTATAATGTAATTCCTGAGCAATTCGCTGTAGACCGAATGTTGGAAAAAGCTCTTTGCATAAACAAGAGCACCAATAATGCTCATAGAGTGACAATAGAGGCATGAAATCATATAGAAACAAGAGAAAAAGCTACTATTACCTAAAAGATTCAGGAGAAAAAAACTCCAGGGCAATTTAGATAGGAGGTAAGATAAGGGAAGGTTTTAATGTAGCCTCTTGGGCTCTGGGAAATACAAACCCACACATGCGTCCGCTGACCTACGTGTTATAATTTTATAATGATGTCCAGCCAAACCTGGTTTGTTCCACCCCTGACCTGTCCCTCGGGAATTGAGTCTGAGGTCGTTTTGGGACCCTTTCTTCCTCATTTTCTTCTTCCTCACAGCACGTAAAGTCCTTGGAGGCTGTCCAAAGTTCTGGGTTTGAAGCTTGCTTTGGCTGGATTATATCCAGGCCAGGTTGCAAATGTTCTTAAACAGCATGAAGACCTACCTTGAAAAAAGACTAAATATTCTACTGGACTTTAGGGGGATTGATATGAAATTGGGGTAATAGGGTTGGGTGTATGTGTAACTATTATGCTAAAGGGTAAGGGATATAATACAGCTACTTCTAAAACTTACATTCACTACATAACTACTTCTACAAGGGTTCCCTGAAGCAACATCTCAGCCTTGGCCACACTGATCTCCATCGCTGGTCTACTCTGGCCTCCAACCGGGAGACCTGGAGACACATTATCTATAAGGCTGCTGCTTCCTTTAGAACACATGCAGGATCACCATTGAAGAGAAAAGACAATGCAGAAACGATCGTGTCTTGCCGACACCATCCAAGGAGTCTTTCTGCTGTGCCTTTTGCAACCGGACATGTCTATCCCGCATTGGCCTCCTTAGCCACCAGCGCGTTTGTAGCAAATGTGGGTAGAGCCCTTCCCAAATCTTCGTTTGCGAAGCCCAGCCATGACTTCTAAAACCTATTTAAATTAAGAAATTTAAAAACATCAAAAACTCCAAGGCAACACTACCTATGTCAAGTCACAGGAAGAGAAACACTGCTTTTTATTATGAAAAACAAGGGTCATTTCAGCATACTGTGCATTAAGCAGCACAGTAACAGAACACTATCACTTAGATGCCACTAAAAAAAATTGTTTCCATCACTCTTTCACCTTCACTGCACCTCTTTACCCACTGCCCTGTCACTTTCAAGTCCAGGAATGAAATCTCGTAAAATAGAGCAGACACTATCTCAGACTACAGTACACGAAACAGTTTCATGGTACCTGCATAGAGAGTCACTGGTATCTATGGGATACATGAACACAAACATGCTGTTCCCCTAGTCACCCATCAGGTAGAGCTGGTTAGAGGTCTTCAAACCTGTTAATGGTAGTACTTCCTAACTGTCCACTTGTTCGTACTTTATCTTCTCCCCTAAGTTACTTCACAGACTACACATCTGTTATTGGAATTTACACCTTGGTGGAAAGCACAGCAGCGGAGGTGAGAAGTCATTTATTTACACTTGCTTCCCACTGCAAACAACCTGCTGTTTCCTCATTTTTTCTCAACCTTCTCCTCTTTTTTCCTGGCTTCATTTTCTGCTTGTCTCACCTGTTTAGACAAGGAAGGAAAAAGACTACAACCAGATTTTTAGATTTAAATTTGCTCTACCCCATTCAATGTTGCAAGTGGCTGAAGAAAGGACCTTTCTCTGGGGCTCAGCTGTGTTTATTTTTCACTGCCTGTGGCAGTAGAAACACTATCCCTCAGATCTGTTTATTTTCAACCTCCCTGATTGCCCTGGGAGTGCCCCTGCCAGTCATGGCTAGAATGATGCTTGGTTTCTTTGGGAGAATATCAAAATGATTATGGGTGGTGGGGCAACAGAAGATAACCAAGCCTCCAAAGATCACAGGTGAAGCTCCAGGTAGCAGCTCGGAGAGGGACTGGATGATATGAAGTCCTGCTCCTCTTCTGCAGCTACTGCCCTTCCTTTTACTGCTTTTCACAGCGGGAGGACCCAGGTTCTCCATGCTGCCCACACACATTAAAACAAACTCTGCACCACATTTAAATCCCTCATGTCGCCATGAGGCAATTATTCAAGTGTTTTTGAAGTGCTTCAGGTGGATCAATGTTTTATTCCAAAAGGAAAAGGAATATGCAATGGCACATTGTGGCAAGCAAAAGACGTATATTGCTATTCAGAGTTTTGTTTTGTTTTTCAGGAGACCTCATTCACTTTATATACTTCTAATGAATCTTAGAGATGTTAACAGGAACATCCCTGGCCTTGCAACAGCATCCATTTCTCAGCAGACCAGATACCTCTTTTCACTTGGAGTATGTGGCTCTCACTGCCATTTTCAGAGTGTCACTGCTGCCAGTCTCTGGGCTTGTAAGCATCACTGATTTTACCTGTCTCCATATTTTCATTGTTACTTGTGCAAAGCATTACTGCAAGTTGTTCCTCTCATACAGAACACCATGAATAGGTCTTAGTAATGCTGGATTAAACTTTTCAACAAATGTAAATTGTAACCTTGCGGTACATGAGCAGAAGTCAGTTGTAGTGTTAGTCAGGTTTTCCTCATGGACATCTCTTAAAATGTATATTTAAGCTAAGTTGGTATTTGTTTCACATGGTTTTGGGATGGGAGTTTTCATCCGATACCTTCCAGGTTTGCACCATATACTAATTCACTTGGACTACATTTGCTCTGGGGAGTCAAACCATCCATTTTTCATTCTTGTCCTTCTGACTGAGTGATTTGCCAGATGTAACAAGGAGAACCCAGAAGTGTATAACTGAAAGAAAAATAGATGATCTATTTCTGGTTTAAATGAGAAACCACTCCGTTTCTATCTGCAAAGCTTCTATACCATCCTTAACAATGTCTACAATAACTTTGATCCCTTGGAAGCTACCTTTCACTGGGGAAATAAAACTACCCACCTCAAGAGGAATAGTTGTGCAAAAAGGGATCAGATGAGAAAGAAAACCACAGGTTTGAAAATCCCATATGTAAGGAAGGAGAGCAGCAGCAAATCATGACAATGACAAGAAGGATTGCAAAACCAAATTCAAGTAGTGAATGAGGTTTTTCAAGGCCCTGATCCAACACAGGTCTACAGCACTGCCACGAAGAGGTAGTACCTTTCTTGTGCTTATCTGGAAGCAGATGACCTTGCAATGGGATGAGTCAGGGAACCCTTTGAACTGGAAGACAACTTTCCCATATGAATTTGCTTTAGAAAGAACAGTTCCTTGACTTGCCCTCCCACTTGTGCAGTACATGTGCTGGTGCCAACAAAAAGTATGGAGTGGAAACAAGGACTGTGTAATCTCCTTTTGATATCTGTATGGATTTATCTGGCACAAAACAAGTAATTGGCCTGAAATTTTTGAAATTCCTTCTGTTCTTTGTAAAATATGATACCAGACAGAGACAGCAGGCAGATAAACATACACGTGATTACAGATATACACACACAAAATTATATTAAGGTTATAGACCCCGACAATCCCAAATATCTTAATTTTATAAAACCTAATCCGTAACTCATACTAATCCTGAAAAATAAGTACCAACTTTCAGCTCGAGATTTCTTTTTCTCTCACTCAGCTTGTGCACCAACTGTAATCTCTGTAGATTTAGTTTCCCATAATGAATTTTATGTGATATGAAACTTTTGTGTTCTACTGCTTTTCCTTAGGCTTAGTGTCAGTAAATAAACTGCAACTAATAGTGAAGATCTAACTTAAGACCTTGAAATATTGCTTTCATACTCTGCTCATAGAGATGATTCTGAAGTCAACAGCAAATCTCAATCTTACTTGTGGCACCCACTTCTACTGATTTGTAATCACACTTGCAGGAGAACTAGGCAACTAGAGAGACACAACAGTATGGAGCACCAGCCAGGAAGGGATACCGACTCGGGTGCCAGAAGCAGTGTCAGGGTGTAATTCATCTCAGACAAACTAGCATGCCAGCAAAGAGAACTGTGTGGCCCAGGAGCAGCACTGCATCCCAAGACTGTGCAGCTTCTTGTGTAAGACTTTGTGGGCAGGAACCCTGACATCTAAGGTCATCTTAAAACACACAGTTTTCTTAGCTTGGTTGCTAATTTCTCAATATTTTGACACATTTTTTATTATCCATATCATGCCGCTATTATATTTACCTTTCCAGTAACTTATAAAAAAGTATTTAGTAGTCTTGACCAGGAACTGATCTCTGCAAAATCCCATTTGAAATACTTCCATTCAGTGATAAATCTTCCATGACACCACTTTGATATATACCAGCTACCAAGTGTCTAAATCCATTTAATTTACACTTAATCAATATCAGATAGTGTTGACTTCTAATCACAATAACATGCAGTTTAGTGCTTTATGAAAGACAGTTTCTATGGTATGTAAACAATTGCTTTAATGAACCAAACTTATCTCATCAGTGGAATGAAAACAGATCCACAAGCCATAAAAGCTGGTTGACTCATAGTCACATCTTTTGAACTGTAAATAATTAAATCCTGTATCAGATTCTGATGTTCACCCTTCTGTCTAGGACTGTCATCAGCCTGGTTGGTCTAATAGCTTCAGTTATTCCGCCTGCCACTTTCAGCTACTTGTATTACCTTAGCACACACCCTCCTTCCTGGAGCCTCCTTGCCATCAGATAGACAACTCTGGGGTTTTACCTGAATCATATGATATTAATAGATTTATCCAGTTATACTGCAAATCACAGGTTTTTCCATATTCTTCACAAGGTCCTTTCCTGAATATTTATAGCTATTTTATTAATTCAAGTAGCATCATGGAGAGGCAGAAATTACTGTGGCTTTAGCACACAGAGAAATTTTAATGTAGAATGACTATTCAAAATCCTAGACACAGAAAGCTTTTATTCAAGATACAGCTGTACACATATTAACACCTGGTTTTACAAACAGTCTCACTCAACATCAA
Source organism: Chiroxiphia lanceolata (assembly GCF_009829145.1). Lineage (NCBI taxonomy): Eukaryota > Metazoa > Chordata > Aves > Passeriformes > Pipridae > Chiroxiphia > Chiroxiphia lanceolata. The sequence goes on along the minus strand of NC_045638.1, from coordinate 20,027,706 downwards.
AATGGATGGAATATAAATACTGTAAAGTATATGCCATACAAACAGTGACAACAAAACTAAATCTCTTTTCTAAGTTGCTTGTGCCATAACCTCAAAAGTACCATTATGCAGAAAGTCTAAATTCCAGCTTAACATGCTGGAGGTCACAAGCAAAAGAAAAGCTCTTATAGTGACAGACAGAAAGTTAATTCCTCTCATCTGTAGGTATGCAACACCAAAACAGTGAAAGAAAACAATTCAGGATGTTAGCACCTCATTTTCAGCTGTCATTTAAAAACAACTAGTCCATTTAGGCTACCTGACCTCCAGTTATGTCAGATGCATTCAGCTTACTTTGGAAAGATCCTCTGAACAGTTTGCTCTAAGGGCACTGGAAGCCAGAGAAGGAAAAGTTCAAAACATCTGACAAATGTTTATGTCATTTTATTTTCACTGAAGAGTGATGCAATGGTTACAAATTAGTGATATAATATTTCTATACCAGCCACAGTATTTTTAATTAACTGCAACCTATTCAAAATCTGGTATTTTCAATTTACTGGAGCTTATTCACATCTGGCAAGCTAGCAAACAGAGCAGGAGTGTGTTAGAGCAGCTTAGCAAAAGCCTGCCATGAATACACATTTAGACAGCCTGGGAGAGCATCAGTGTCACTCTGGGAATGTTCCTGGCATGGTAAAAGAAAAACATCAAAGACATTACTGATTTAAAGCTGCCTCCAAGAGTGCAATCTGTAGTGACAGGAAATGGAAAAATCATCCTCAAAGGGACTGTGAAGAAAGAGCTAGTCCAGCATGATAGTGAGTTCCACACATAGAGCTTATGTTCTGTCAAAAAAAACTCACAAAAGCAAAACACTGTGCCTTTTTGGCTCAAATCCAGAAATAAGTCTTCAGGGCAGCTCAGAAACTGCAGGAACCAAACCAACTTTGGAAGGGACAGATTAGAAAGGAAGTCTTGTCATCTGCATGGTATATCTAATATTTTAAAAGGCTACTGTAACCTAGATACCAGCTTTTAAAAACCAACAAAAGACTAATAAGGAATGAAGATGGAACCCTGAAGAGCCATGAGAAGAAAAAAAGATTGACCAGAATAACTATTGGTGAGCTCTGCCTGAGACTACTCCAAACATGCCAAAATAATACTTGTGGTAACCCAGCAGTGCCTGTTCAAAGTTGACATTCCCTTGGTGTGATTGATGGAATCAAAAGCTTGCAATAAACACGGAGGAAGAATAGGGACACAACTTTGATCCCAGGGTAAGCTGAGGACTATTATAGTCCATGGAATTACTATGCGTAATTCCCATGCAAAAGGCACAAAAGCAAATTCTCAAGGAGTATATGTTATTGAAGCTTAATTGGAAGAATTAGTTGACAGAGCGTTTTGCAGTAGGAAAATCTATTTACAAGATGTGTTTTTGTAAGCCGTGGAAACAGCCCCTTAAGTTCCTTTAATAGTTTTTAGCTGAGAAACCTAGCTACTAAAATGTATTTTAGGGAGGCTGTTTAAGTATTCAGGGACAATATACAGAGTAAATTTCTTGTCATAGCCTGAATCCTATTGTTACACAGAGCTCTGTAAGAGCTCTTCAGTACAATATATCATGCAGTTTATTTTTTAGCATTTGAATATTGCTCCACAAAAATTAATTTCATATAGAGAAGATAAGACATTGGTTACACTCCATCTTAACTTGGCTTTACACTCCTGTGGCCTTTGCCAGAGGCCAACCAGAGATTAAGTCTTTGACAAAGCTGAAGGAGACTCACTACACTAAATTACACGTGCTTCAATTAACTCTTCCAACCACCAGGGATTGTGAGAATGGTGCAAAAGAGCTATAGCAAGGTTGATCTTTGCTCCACCACTGTTTGCTGATTCACATGATCTATAGAAGCTAAATAATATTTATACAGAATTAATTCCTGTAGTCCTGTTTTGTTTTGGAGGCATCACTATGGAAAACAACCAAGAGTCTAGGAAAGAAAACTGATTTTCATGTGTATTTCCTTGTTACATAGCTACTTATTTTTATAGCTCGTGGGACAAAACGTAGATCTGGGGCATCTGTGAATACACCTTGGATTTATCTGCCAAATTTAAAAACGGTCCTTAGTACTCTTGGTTTTTCCATGTGTCCAAAAGATCTTTCCAAACAGCTGCAGTATTTGGCTGAGGGGGCCTGTGTGAGGGTGACCACATCAAGAAACTCTGAGGAAGAAAAAAAGCATATGCTACAAGATGGTAGTGGTTGAGGAGTAAGTGTGCATTTGGGATACAGACAGCCTGGAAAAGCCAAGGAAATCATTCCCACTTCCTTCTGAGAGTCAGTCTGTGCCAATGACCGGGGCAAATGCAGTCAGAGTCTGAATGGCAGGTGGGGGGAGAAGGGCTGTGTCAAGGGTCATAGGAGACTGGACCATATCTTGCATGTGTTTCCACCTGGAAAATCCAAGGCAGCCAAGGAAGGTATGGGAATTAGAAACACTACAGGCATGGGTGACTACTGAATGGCACAGGTAGACAGCTCCCACATTTAGAAAATAGGTCTGGACAAGGCCAAATCTTTGCACATATGCTGAGGAGCATATTGGCAAATTTCTGCATTACATAGATCTCTTGAGCAAATGGGTACCTAACAAAATCTCCAGTCATAAAAAAGGCAGAGGACACAAGAGGTAATACGAAAAGAAAGAAAAAATTCCCTGGTTCTGACCAGTAAATCTACATCCATGATCACAATGTCTTTTTGTGATACCCTGAAGCAAAAAAATAAAGGAAACCAGAAGTTACTGAGAGCAAATTGTACAGTAGATATGCTTTTAAACAACACTGCTCCTGCAGTTTCCAGGGTAGAGATGTTTTATTTTGGGTTAAAAACCCCACCTTTTTCTCACAGTAAAAATGATACAGAACTCTGGGCCACTTTGTGAAAACAAAGCCAAGTATATTCTGGTCTGAGTCATATTAAGTCATTTTTTTCTGGTTAAACTGACTGGCAGCAAAGTCCAAGTTTACTAATTGGTTAAAGTGATCTTCTCAAGTGTCATTAGCTGCTATGCTTTACCTCATATTCACCTAAACCAAACGTAGATCTCAATTCCTTGACCTTTTTAAAGACACTTGTATATGAATCTTATTTTGTTATGCCATGCCATTTTCACTTCCCCAGTGGGGAGGTTTTTTACAGTGTTGGGGCATTTAACATGAGATTACATACAAAGTATGGCTTGAACATAGTATTGTACTGGATCTGCAGACAATGAAAATGTTATGAAATCTATATAGACATTATTCCCACCAGAAAGAAATTTTCATGGTAAATGTTGCTGTATTTTCACTCCAAAGTCCAATCAATGTTTCTTAACAAAATGTAAGTACTAATGTATTTTTGAAACAGTTAATTAAAAAGAGTGGACAGCTGTGTTACACATATATGACTCCAAAGAAAAATACACAGATCTTCAGATTTTTGTTAACGTTCCCAATATTATACTTAGAAAAACGTTCCACCTTCACAAAATTGAAAGGAAATCAATTCAGTTGGGGAGAACTTTTGAGATTAAAAGGGCCAAAGATACTAAAATAAGCAGAGATACAAAGTGAACTGCTGCTTAGGCTATCCAAACATATCTCCTCTGCCTCATTGCTCCCGTGCCCTGAACTTGCTTGGATTCTTGAATGCATCAGCAGATTAGATGTAGGATTAAGAGATTCAGACCAAATTGAAACACGGCAGGTCCTTCAGCTTTAAGTTACGCTCTGACATGTACCTTCATACTTGCAGAACTGCCTTTCAAGAGTGTCTTCATTCAGCTCTAAGCCTTTAAGCCTGCCCTCAGCCACATTAGTTGAGCACAGTCCTTTTTGCCCCTTCATAGGCAAGCTCCAGCAATGCCACCAAGAAATGAAGAAACCTACTTGCCCTAGTTTAGCACATTATTTCAGTTCCAAAGTAAGCATTTGAAGAGAATCGAAATATGCAAGTGCTGAAAAGCACAGACAGTGGTAACAGCAGGACATCATCTAAAACTCTGCTGCTTCTACATTTACTGAGGACCCTCAGTTACTGATAATTTTTCCTGGTCCTCAAAAAGTGTTCTCAGAACATTCCTCAGAACCTGTTCCAGAAAAACACTGGAACATGCTGCCCATAGAGGTGGTAGATGACCTTTCCCTGAAAACATTCAACATCAGGTTGGACAGGATTCTGAGCAACATGATCTAGTTGAAGATGTCCCTGCTCATTGCAGGGCCATTGGACTAGTTGACCTTCAAAAGGTCCCTTCTGTATCCAAACTACTCTATGATTCTGTGAACATGCAAAGATGAAAGCAGGAATTACATTGCTAATAGAAATAGCTGTCTTTGGTAGACGTTTGTGTCAAGATACTCTTTTCTTTAATTTACATGCTTTTCCCCCCCATTAATTTTACATGAGAACTGTGCCTTTCATTAAAACAAAACCTCAGAGATTTTCAACAGGTCTTGAAATAGGCTTGTTAACAGTAATGTGCATACATTTCATATAACTAATTATTCTATGTTTTTAAGCAGATGCTATAGGTATACTTCTTGCCAAGTAAATCTGAAATACTATTAATATGATACAGCAATAACAGAGGTGTATAATTTTATAGAAATAAGAAAGCACATGTTTCCTAAATAATGCTAGCAAATTTCAGTTACTGAAGAAAAACAACCATATAAAATAATGCTCTTGTATTGTTACATAATCTGGAGAAAATAGGGAAAACTCATTAAGAATTTAAAAATAATATGACAAAATTGCTCACTTTAGTTGTCTGAAAAGGGTTACAGCACTCCATCTTCCCTGTTGCATTCAATTTTGACTGCTAGAAATGCACAAATGTAACACACTAAAAAAGTTATGAAGACTAAACTTTAATTTGAGACACAGTATTGATTCTTTCAGGAAGGAGAGGAATTAAATAGGTTTATGGAGAGGAATCTTATGATACCCATTTTCTAGGCATGAGATAGAAAAATTTTTGTGCCATTTATGCACTGGTATATGATGAGTTCTTTTTTTAAAATTATAAATATATATATCTATAGTATCTATAATATTTTCCTTTCTTTACCTCATATGAAAGAGAAACTATGAGACAAAACTTACTAAACATGGCAGAAAATCTGGCATGGGACATAAAATGAAAGTTGCCAACATTTATTGATGTTCCAGCTTTTTAACCTATCTCCACCGAAGACAATACTGCAGAAATTGAGGACAGATGAGGACAGTGTGGCTGAATTAATTTGCTACATTGCTGAGACATAATGACTCCAAGCTGAGGGAGGCTGAGTGGCAGATATCACAAGACAGCACAATGGTGATTTTCTCATACAACTCAAGCACACAAATCTCAAATTGGCAAGAACTTCAGGATATTTGTACTGCTTCAAAAATGAGGAACATACAGGGAGCAACTGTTGCCATTGTTGTTAACTAAACATACCAGAAGGTATGGGCAGAACATAAATAACCCCTTTCCCAACTCCACCTTCTTATCCTGGATTTCTTTAAGCCTTTCTCTGTCCTAGTCAATGAAGATGAATGCAGGCAACATGGAATCAGACAAAACCTCTGGTTACATTGCTGGTGGTTGCAGAATGGTAGAGGTATGCACATTACCATCACTTGGATGCCAGTATTGCCAACAATGTATAGCTGGATTGCAGCGCGTCCCATAACACAGGCATGTTAAGGGTGAGCAATTTTTTAAAGGGCAGAGCCTGCACAAACAAGTATCTATCTATTAGTCATGTTATAAAAAAAGGAAGTACCTTCCTAAGCAGTTAGAGACAGAAGTCACAAGTATATAACCACTTGAGAATTAGATGAACAATCAACTGCTAATACAGAAGGGCTTTCCCTCTGCCCAAGGTGGTTAGATAGTGTGAATCACATTGTAATAGTACAATAGCACCATAGTACAGAGTTTTAGAATGATGCTTCCTTAAATTATTATTTCTTCAGTGAGACTACTGCTAATTCCTGTCAGTCATCTTGAGTGTTATTGCTTTTGTAGTTATAAGTCAATAAGTGTTTACTTAAACTAAATTAGTAATGAAATTACTTAAACTAAATTACTTAAATTAGTATTTAACTTAAACTTCCTTTTCTTTCAAGTTTGGGGTCAGCAAACAGATGTAATTTTATTTGCTTTCCCAGACTACTTTCAATTTTGTTATGCTTCAATAAAATGTCTAGATACAGCTCTGAATGTTCACTCAGTTGTAATGAATTAAGTGATTGAACACAGAATTTTAGTAAATCTACAAAAGGAACAGCAGAAAACATCATAGTGGTAAAGTCAGACTCCCCTAACTCCTAATAACCTTCAAATAGGCTACACCAACAACAATGGCATTTGCCAACTGGTATTTCCCTCATTTCTTCTTTCTCTTTCTATGTCTCCTTGTGCATTTGACTAGGCAAACCAAGAAGATGACCTTCCTGACTGACGTGGTTCCCTGAGCTGTCCAAGTCCAGGGAATCCCTAACAAATCCATTACCTGACTGATCAGCAAGTTACAGTAATAGAATGGAGAAATGGTGCAGTAGGATTCATCCTGAGTTCATTTTTTGCCTTGGGCTTTTCAGTTTATGCAAGACATCACACTGACTTCCAAATTTGTTGAGCTGCAAATAAACCTGCTTGCTGGTAAATTATATAAAATATGATCCATAGGAGGAATATTATGTTAATAATATAATTTTATTTGTTTATAACTTGGGAGTTATAATACCACCCTGAATATTTCTAAATCCTCAATAATTGCAGATTTCCTAAAATTTATATCATATATTCAGTATGTTGTTTTATAAACCCTCTTAAATTTAAATGCAGTTTTAGGGCTGCAAAATATAATTTTCAAATATTCAACTTAAAGTATCAACTATGGTTAGATTAGCATCTCTCTGCGTACTGAAAGTTCAGCAATGTGACAGTAAATAGTTACCCAGCTGTGTGACTGCTCAGTTCAGGGCTGTTCCAAGGTGTAGAACGTGATGCATCTCAGAAAGAAAGTAGAAGCATGGGAAGAGTCAATCTTGTCTCAGCTTTAGGAATGCCACTTCTTGAGCTCAGGAAACCAGTGGTTTGAAAGTAGCATTTCATATCTTAGAATTCTAAAACATAAGACACTCAGACATGAACCTCATCAATAACATGAAACTATGCAATGCTAAAAACCCTGAGTGGAAATTCATGGGAAAAAGGTCAGTTAAAGGACTACATACCTGTTAAGAACTCATATTTGACCTATTTCTAGATCTCCTCACAGGTATCAATAAACCGAAGCTTAGTTACACTACATTTCTTTTCAGTTGCCCATTGACATTAATCTGACTCAGAAAAAAAGATTATGAAGGATTGAACTGACCAAGCAAACTCACTCAACTTTGCCATGCTTGTGATAATTATATGAAAGTAGGTCACAACATCACTGTCACTGAGAATAAGTGCTCTGAATGAATGAAACCTGGAGAGAAAATGGAAATTTGGAGAAACAATTGGAACACTTATAACAGAAATAGCTAGATATACAACTTCTATAAGAAGTCTTACTAGATATAAATCTATTAAATCACTTCTATGCCTTTTTTACCATGAATACTTTGATATAGCTTTCCACAATGTTATCGTATCATACCAATCTCTCAATTAAATGTATGCTGAGGACTCCACAGCTGACATTCTCAGTAGATCCACGCTGTTATTAGCAATTGCTTTAAACACAATACCAAAGTTCAGTAGAAATCAAGCCTTACTAAAACAGAAATGTAAGTTATGTCCTTGAACATGTTAACTGTAATTATTCCCAGCTAGTTGTTCACCAATTTCTGCAAACTCTGTGTGATAAACACTCCATTAACTGTTTTGGTGGAGATTGCATTTTCTCAGTACTCAAGCTCAGCAGGAAATCAGAGTAGGATTCTCCAGTCATTTTTCTGTCTCTATCTAAATATAGTATTTGAGCACCTGGAAATTTAAATGACAATGTTTCTGAAGTGATAACTTTTTACTCATACATGTAGTTTGCTTTATAACACATTCATTTTTTAACATTTTATGCATCTGTGAGTATTCTTCATCTCAAAGCACTTTTAAAAGACTCTATTTAGGCTCTACTCAGGTAACTCTTCCATCTCATCTTTTACAATTACAGTACCGAAGCTGCACATTTTCCCTACATCAGCTGTAGAATGTTACAAAATAACTCAAGTGCTGCAAGTACTCCTTTGCAAACAGTTTGACAACTCTATACACAGGTTGAAAGTTACTAGAGCACAGTTTATTTTTAGGACAGCTTCAGTCACCCTTATTGGAATTCCATTTATTACAGTCAAAAGAATACAATTCTGATCACTGCAACTAATTAGCAACTTAAAGTAAACAGAAAAAGAAAGGCTGAAAGATAGCAGTTATTAACTTTATTTTCATGACTAGGGGAGGAAAGAATTATCTAATGCTTCATCCATTTTTTCATTATGGCCTAATTTAAGACATTGACTCATGAATACATTTTAGGAGAACAATTTACAAGTAGAAATGAGTTTTAAAATGATTAAAAAATAAGTCAATTGCAAGAACAAATGAGTAAGTACCCAAAGGATGTGTAATTCCCTTGTTTGTCACCAACTACCACTGCAATTCACAGATGACACAGATACAATACACACAATACTACATATATGCTTTTTTAAATTTTGTTTACAAATTTATTTTCATTCATATAAGACTGATAGACAACCTCACAGATGGATGAGGTAGACAAGAGGGGAATTTCAGCAGAATGTAGACACTAAGTTCTCCTAGATGACACAACCAAACCCCAGCCCTAATTCTGAAGGGGCATTGAGGACAGCTCTCACCCATCCAGCTCCCTTAAATGCCTCTGCTTTTCTTAATTAATGTATTAAAGGTTGCCCAAAAATTGCACTGGGTTGTTTGGTTTTAAGCTTCAACAGAAATAAGAAAAAAAAATGCAATGAGGTTATGCACACTAAAGTATCTTGAAGATGCTCCTTTACAGGATCTGCCAGAATGAGAATTGCCTGCCAAAAATGCAGACAAAATGTGGATTGAAGTTAAAAACCTCAGTTTAACCCTTGCCTTGAGTATCCAATCAGAACCCATCAGACAACTGAACAAGCGTATCAAGGAAAATTAACTCCTAATTTTCTATAGATGACCAATCATGAGTACAGACTGTTTAAGTGTTTGCCAAGCAAAGTGTCCTCTTTCATTATTTCACTTAGGCAGAAAAAGATCCTTAAGGTGGTATACACCCAGATATTTGGCAACCTGAGATTAAGATAGGTGATTCTGATCCTGGAGAAGTCTGAATTCCATTGTATTACCACTATACATGAAGAAAATAACAAAATCTCATCTCCTGACCAGAGGGTAGGACAGCAATCTTCAGTCAAAAGGTAAACTTATGAAATGTTAATATCTAGACAATCTTGCACATTGATTTTTTTCAGCTACAAGGAGAACTGTATATCTTCCATAAGTCAATCACCAAAATTTTAAACCTTTCTCAGGCATATGTAATTTTTTGTTAGATAGTAGATGGGTTAAGCAGCTTCTTCTCATAGATTCCCAATTTATTTAAACATCAGCTAATGAAGTCATCTAAATTTGAATGAAGTTTATGATCCTAAGTCTCCTTCTTAGGTTATGAGATCAAAAGGAAGCATGTAGAAAAGTGAAAAGGGACTTACTCCTACCTCTCTTAAGTTGTCATAACTTTAAATTACTTACATTTAAATCTTTATAGATAAACTAAAAAGTATACATACCTTCTACCTACCTAACCAAAAAGAATGATGTTACTAATCTTATATTTAATGTTGTACTTCTTTACTGGAACACTTCCATCATAATTTATAAACTATACTGAAAATTTATCAAGTAACACTCCAGAGACTCTACCATACCCCTGGAGACACTTCAGAATATTCTCCCTATAAGAGGAGGAAGCCTAAAATGGCTGTACATATTTCAATATAGGTGGACATACATACATCCATATCTGTATCCATAGTTATGTCTAGACATAGATAGCTATACACATGTAGTCTGCATATATATCATAATATAGAGTCGTATACATACACCTCATGGATTTGTATACATCACACATATTCTTACAAACACTTGGTATTTTAGTATCATCCCTCCTGACTCAATAGGGTGTGTGGCTTTCTTAACCAATTGACTTGTTCTTTTTAAGTACATGAAAAAAAGCATGATGTATCTTAACATCAAAATGATTTGCTGGAAAAAAAATTTTTTAGTTGAAAACAAAGATAGTACTTTATTCATATTCTTGCTTCTCCAAAGGACAGATAACACCACAGTTCCTCAGGTTCTCTCTGCCCCAGGTTTCTTGCTAACTTTGCTGAGGATCTCAAAAGTAGATACTTACCACACTCCCTTGTCCCAAGTTTACCTCCTTTGAGCAGCTTCATTTGGTGTGATCAATGCAATCAATATTACCTTGCTTTGTCACTACTGCCACTTTCAGAGTTTGCTTTTTTTACTTTCCTCTCTGCCAGCACCTCTTCCCTCCCTATTTCCAGCTATTACTACTTTTGCCCTTAGCTTAAAAGTTTTGGCCCCCAAAGCCCACATACAGGTTTCAAAGTCACTTCCTTGCCCCGGCATTCACTCTCTACCTGTCAGTAGAGAGTTCCTCAGTGACCAGCCCTCACCCTTCCACTTTGTCCATCAACATCCCTGTTCTGCCATACCTGTCTCGTCAGGTGATACAGTCTTGCATGCCACTATGGTTGCAACTTCCATGCCTGGTTCCCCAAGTTTTAGTAAGTTTGGCACCTTGTGACAGGCAAGGCACCTTGAGATAGACGTCTGCCGTGTACATACTTAACTCTGAGCTCTTTCCACCTAGAACCCATGGCCATGAATCCTCAACTCTATAACCACAAGTAATTTCCAGTTCTCCTTTAACAATTAAAGAGACTGCATTGCTAACGTTTGTGGAGGAGTGCTGCCTCCTCAATGATGAAGCTGATCAGGAACAAAGAACATATGTAACGTCCAGACACAAGAAACAATGGACTTAACTTTATCCCTCTGTGTACTACTTACCATGTCCAGGTGCCTATCCTAAGGTTTTACTGCATTCCACTGAAACTGTTAGGTTTACTTCAAGGTTTTCAATTCTAACCACTTCGTAACTAATTAAAAAGGTTTTATGAAATATTTCTGGCAAATACACCCATGTCTCCCATGATACCACTGCATGCCCAAGCTGGCAAAGCACAGAAGTGTACAGGGAGAGGCAGGAGAAGGCAGGTCTGATGCAAAATCCATTGATGGCTACTCTCATTTTTTCTAATGGACTTATGTTCAGGATTATTTGGCTCATTAGAGCAAGTGAGAATCTGCCACAGTATCCCTAATCTTTGTTAGCAGATGTCTGCCTTTGGACCATATGTTGGGTGTAATCACTTTCAGCTGCCATTTTTACTGCATGGTGAGCAATTTGGCAACTACCTCCTCTCATCTGAGAGGCATCTGGCATAGACAAAAGAAAGCCCCGTGGATTTTTCTAGCAAAGAGAAAGATATTGAAAACAAATTATGAATATCAAAGACCGTATGTGGAATGGGCTGACAGTGCTTCCACAGCTATTTGCATATTTGTCTTCAATTATTCAGTTTTCTGTATGCAGAAAATCTATTTATTATAGAAAATTCATAATATATTGAAACACTGAAATGTACGACTGCACAGAAAATTAAAAATAATTTCATCATACCATGATTTTCATCAAAGCAATGGTACTCATGTTGTTCTAGGGTTCAAGACTTCCCCCACTTCACACCGTGGCATCATACTTCATGTCACAAATTTGCACTTCACTATCACCAAAGTGTGTTTGTCTTTCCATATTTCTTCTGTATCTTTGGATTATGAGACTAAAAAAAGTAAATCTGGTGGAAAATTGGTAATTAATTCTATGTCATTTTTAAGTCAAGTTGGTGAAGCGTTAAAGGTTTGTGATGAAATACACCAGGATCATGAAACTGCTCATAAATATTCTTCACAGTCTCTTTTGCCACTTTTCAAATATTTCTCAGAATTTAGAGCTAAATTTCTTTCAGTTTTGACTAACTCTTTTGACAGATGGACATAAACCAAACACAGTGCTATTCACACTGCTTCCTTCTACTTGGTCCCCATGTTCCATGTTGGGTGCTTTCATTGCTATTGCACTATGAAAGCACTGATTTACCATCTATTTCACCCAGCGATAACTAGTAGCAATGTTTTCTTTAAGGTTTCTTTTTGTTTTAAAGTGATTTGTCACTAGAGGAATGTGCTTTTCGGACACAATATACAAATGCATTTTGACACATTGTAAGGCAAAACTCTGATTAATAGCAATTTAAATAGATCTTCATTTCTCTCACACAGTAAAAAACTGCTGAGTTACTGGCATAGCTGTGATTACCATAGGGAATTCTGCCAACTCAGCTATGCCATCGACATAACTTACTTCAGCACCTCTTTGACCAATATGATTATTATTATGCAAGAAATGAGGTCTGTGGGAACAACTTCCGGTCGAGAGTTTAATTTCCTGATTGAGGTTCAGACTCTGATTTCTGAGCACAGTGACACAAATACAGTATAATATCAAACACCAGGATGATTCCCAGTCCCGTGTCCATAAAGGAAAGTAGCTTGGTAGATTGCACATAAATGAAAATGAGAGCAGAATCTGAACATTGAAGACAGAGCACCACAAAGATTCACTTGTTCAAAACCTCACAAATTACAGGCAGACTTTACTCAGCATGTGTAAAGGTGGCAGACATATGCCAACATTTAGAACAAACACAATCACAGATGTTTTAATCAAATTGTGGCTCAAATGTAATTGAAATAAGCTTAAGAATTCTTAACATCATTAATTGTTCAGTTCTGTGTGTACAGTGTGAATGGGAGGAAAGGGACACAGACTCTTTCTGATGAGGGGCATATTAGGGAAAGCATCCCAGGAGCTTGTTTCCTTAGCAATTTACAAAGCAAATGAAGGTAATGTGAAACTTCAAATCTTACAATATCTGCTTTATTAGACTTTAGTTTCTTGTTACTCTTTTCTCATTAGAAAACCCTTTTAAACACTAAAACCTCTATATAGCTCTTTCGCCCCTTTCAAATCCCTTTCTCTAAACTCTATGGCATACTAGACTTTTAGCTGGGTACATGAATTAGTTCCTTGTGATACTGTCCCACAGAGGGTATTTTACTGATCTAATAAAACCACAATGAAATTACTGTACGCAAGTTAATATTGCAACTGAATTATTGATTTTGAAGGCTTCATTTCCAACCCAAAAGTGGCAGCATGTTTGAAATCCATGCAACCAGATCCATCTTTGGCAAAGAACCAGCCAGCCGTAGTGACATACTGTTCCACCATGACGTTTTCCTCCACTGCTCCAAGAGCCAGGAAATGATGTGTGGCTGTGGGTACATACAGTATAGACATCCCTCAATCATACTGCACCTCTCTAGTTATTTTTATTGAACTTTTACTTTTTAAACACTGAGATTCCAGGACTGTAAAAAGGATGATGACACCTCAGTGGAGACATGGCAAAAAAAGTAATTTAGTACTATAATTTGATGTCAGTCCCAAAGTGTCATTTCTCCAGGTTGAAGGGCTTGGGAGGAAGCTTAAGTATCTGATAGAACAAATACAACCCAACGGTCTAGTCTGTGCTCAGTCTTAATTTCTACATTAGCTATGCTTCAATACAAGGAAATTATTGAGATTTAATCAGCGAATATTTGTTTATGAGGGGTTTTATACTGTAGTGACTGTGTCCGTGACGGATCTAAAAAAATGCCTTAATTTCAATAAACTTGGAATGAAAGTGCAATAGTTCATTCATACAACTAACCAGTGGAAAATTTTGCAGTATACTATTAAAGGAAGATTTCAGTGCTCACATAAAATGTAAAGCATTAAGAAAACATAAAATAACAAAGTAAAAACAATGCATAGAAAAAATCAAGAATTCATATTCCATTCTAAAGTGTATTCCCAAAGGAATTGCTTAAATACTATATGAAAACGAACAACTTGTTTCCCTTTTCCTTTAGCCCCCTGAAAACAATGGAGTATAAGAAAAGAAAGAATGAACAGCGAAGTGTGCAGTAGGAAATTAAACAGAAAAAAGAAAGTGAAGAAAACAGACAAATGTTGAACTTCCATGGAACTTGGAGCTCTAATGTAATTTTCATTTTCTTAGTTTAGTTTTCTTCTTCACGTCTTATTTCCAGGAAAACTTTGCAAGTGATTAAATGATTTTTCCAACTAGTATTTTACTCATAACAACATATAAAGGTCTCTAAAGAGACTTAGTTTTTATGTGAAAACAAGTTTTGAACCAGGATGTATTAACAGAGAAGGTCTCAATTCATACAATAATTACGTGCACATATCAAACATATCCCTACTTGCTACCTAGACACAGATTAACCACTATTTTTTGTCAGCCTCATGAAACAAGCAGCAGAACTACCTACACAATACTCAAGATAGAGAAAAAATAAAGTATATACATTTTAATGAATACATTAAAAGTATTTCACACATATTGATGGGAGTAGAAACAAAAAACTAGCAAAAGAGGATATTTTACAAAAGATTTTACAAGCCACTACTGGAACAAACTGTCCTGTAATTCGAGTGTGCAGCCTCAAAGACATACATTCAGGGTGTTCATCTAATTATTATGAAGTTTCAGAACAGATATGAAGTTCAAAATGTCACATTGTCTCTTCTGTTTATAGAAGAACTTAATCCCCAAAAAGTTAAAATGCAAGAATAGAGTTTGAATGGAAATATGGGAGCTGTAGTGACTCTTATGGAAAGAAGCAGTAAGGTATGATAACTATTATCTTTCATCAAATCTCTATATGTATGTATGTAGTGCATTAATTTGGTCTTAACACATGACTTTTTTTGTCTTCTAAATACAAGAGCTGTCTACAAACCTTTGAAAATATTTTTCATAATTGTCCCATCACACTATGTAGTATGATCTTAAATATTTTCCCCTACTCCCATTCTAGAGCTTGTGCTGCTATTTTAGTCAGATGATTATATTTCCATAAGTGAGGAAAAGATTAAAGAAAAATGAAGTTGTTCTCTCACTCTCATTCATAATATTGTGTACAAATCAAAGCAAAGTGGATTTTGAATCTGGAAACTCCCACATATATTTTTTTCATTAAGACTGAGAGTCAGACATTCTGAAATTATCTCCAGTTCAAAGCTCTCTTTATTTTATAATGCTTCCAACATTTTTTCATTACTTATAAGGAAATCAACTAAAGAACAGATATTTAAAATTGGAAGCCATAATCTGCTTTTGGTTGAAAATCAGAGACCAGTAGGCTGTCTTCTATAATAATAGTAATAGTAATCCTCGTCCATCCATTCTGAAGATTTACAACAGCAGGAGTGAATTAACAGTATTCTAGCTCTAGAAATTGCCTCTCAAGTCCACATAATCAGAGTCTGCATTTAATGTACATGTTGAATAAGTAAAAATAAGCTAACAAATATGCAGCCTGTCAGTTCCAGCGAACCCAGACTGCAGAGAGCTGACAGCATATAGTCTCTTACACAACTATGAAAATTACAGATTGTAGCATGAAAGATTGCACATTGTTAAGCAGTGTCAAACCACACTGCAGTTTTCATGTGTCAAATGTTTAATTACATAAGGATTATTGCTAGAAAAGCACAAGATCTGGGTAATTTGAGGTGAGTGTCAACTCAGCCATTTATTTGAAAACTCTTAGAGTATATATCTAGTTTGGATTAAAAAGAAACTGTGTTCCAGTGAATTTGATTTTTCTTTATCTGTTTTTTGTGATTGTGGCTCTGATGCTATCAACTGATGCTGTATTGGTGTCTCTAAAGAAGAGTCTTCCAACCTGAAAGCATCATCTTGTGAATGTCTGAGGTCAAAGGCATGCACAAGCAGGAGTTCACTGATTCTGGCATGTCACAGCAGCACCTGTACACTAGCAAGAAACAACAGCTCCTGCTTCAGATTTCTCTGCCTTTGTCAGTTGAAGGCAGAGTTACAATTAGATGCTTAGATTTATGCTTTTTTCAGTGGTGCTATGAAAGAGTACTATCTGCATTCAACTGCCACAAGTAGGGGAAGATAACACAGGGTGACAAAATGGAAAAGATTGTAGACAGGTGCAACTGGAGGCTTAAGGCCTGTCATAAGGCTAAATTTCTTAAGGATGACTGAGCTAGCAGACAGACCTCACCACCATCTGCACAGATATATTTCTGGTTCTGTGACTAACAGTGAATTTACAGGGGCCTGGAAACTAAGAGATGATCTCAAGCTGAATTTTAGTAGTTACTTGCTATAACCAGCTGCTACTAATTTTTTATTCAATTTAAAAAATTGTGAAAAATTATTCCAAACATTTTGCTGTAAGTACATAAATTATAGATGTTGCTTTTAGGGCAAATAGATGGTTATTTCTTCACAGAAAGAATATCATTACATCAATCAGAACTTAAAACAAATGAAGCAAAACTCAACTCTTCACAGGTGTTATCAAAAGAGAAATGAAATGGAAAATCAGAATCCGAACAACATGTAGAAACACTTCTAGAAGGAGAAAGAAAGAGATCAGGTCTAGAAATCTCTAATTTTAATATTAATGTCATCTGGTAGGTTTTTTTAATTTTGATGAAGGAAAGAAATCCTTACTTTTCAAAATATTTTTGGCCATTTTTCTGCTAGTCAGACTCTAGCCTTTGTTAATCTTAACTCAGACCTGGACAACAACAACAAAAAAATACTCCTGTGCATTCCAGCATAAAGCAAAGCAGAGATTATGCCATGAAAGCTAGGAGACAGGAAAAACATCAAAAATTTAAAGCCGTGCTGTTGACTTTGTCCCATGTCTTCAACTTAAATAGCGCAGACAGGATTTTTTTATCCTGTTCATTCAGTAGCTGACAGCAGCTGCATACAGTGGAAAGACTGGGATATTTCAAACAGGATTTGCCAGCTAACTCAAAACAAGAATGGAAAGACAGAATTGGTCCATGATTGTTTTGATATAGAACCACTCCTATTGCTTTCACCTACTTCTAACTTGCTTCAGCTTATATAGAAGGAAACCCTTTTACAGATTGTTACCTGTAGAAGACAATCCATGTCCAACAGCTTCTTCAAGAGTAATGCCCATCTCAAAGGTCACTTCAGTAACACCTTCTGTTTCATGTGGTTACTCTGTCTCTGGACCACTACGAACTATATAACCAAAACAAACAGTGTAAAACTCATTGATGATGGAAAAAAACTCTTATATATTCTTAAACATAAATTCATTTTTGCATATCTCAGTAGAATTCAGCTTCTGGAGCCTCATGTTAGGATGCAGTAATTCTGCAACAAGAAGAGAATCCCCCATAGAGTTCAAATTCAGAGCATCTCCAGAAAACATAACTTAATAGATAATGGTCATGCTTCACACACACAAAGACAATGCTGCTAATTAGTTCATTTTCATAATTAGCTCACCCTTTTATCAGAACGATCATTCACATTTATTCCAGAAAACATTTGAATGATAGATTGACATTCAGTAAATTATTCCTTAAGAAATTAAATGCAGCTTTAAGTGTCAGACAGGAGTTATACTAGATATTAATGCTTTGACTGATACTGTGTTGCAATTTGCCAACAGCCCTTATTAGAAAGAAATAAAATAGCCTAATGGAGTGAGATAAGAGAAAAAATGACAACTAAGAGTAAAGTGTCTATAGTTTATCTGAATAGTGGGAAAAGGCTAAACTGGCTATGAAGTTGGGATCTCCTGCTATAAACAAGGCTCTCAGAAAGACTGCACTTGCAGCCTGCAATTTTTTCCTTTCTGGAGTCTTCCTGAAGAGTAAGATACTCAGGCTGTGTAACTATGAGATAATGTTTAAAAACATATAATTGTTACGTAGAGTCATGTAGGCAGTGCTGCTCTTTCAGAGCAAGTCTTCTTCCCTCTTCCAAGCTGCTTATACCCACCTTCACAGTAAACACACAATGGCCATGGGACTGGGGCTTAGGCATGGAGAACAGGCCTTAAACAATATAAAAACATATTTGGTGAAAATGAACTCTACAGTACTTACTATTTTAAAATTATTATTTGGCTTAGCTTTCAATTATTTTAGTTTTCCTTGGCATCCTCCAACTATTTCAAAGAGTAACCATCAGTCTGTTACTTTTTTAAACCTTATCTTCCCACCACCTGGACATGGACAAGGCAGAGGTGTTTAATGCATTCTTTACCTCCATCTTCAACATTGAGGCTAAGGGGCTCTCAGTACCCTGAGCTGGAGGACCATGACTACAAGTGATAAACTCCCAGCTAACCCTGGACTTGTGCAAGATCTACTTTCCAACTGGATCCCTGTGGGGATCCCCTAAACTATGGGGCCTGATGGGATTCATCCAAGAATCCTCAAAACACCAGCTGATGTCATCTCAAAGCCTCTTGATGACTTTTGAGTGGTCTTGGGAACCTGGAAATGTCCTAGATGACTGGAAGCTGGTGAATGTTGTCCCAGTTTTCAAGAAGGGCAACAGGAGGACCCTGGAAACTACGGGCCTGACAGTCTCACTTCAGTGCCTGGTAAAGTTATGGAGAAGATTATTCTAGGATGTATTGAAAAACCACCTGAAAGACAACACAGTCATTAGTCACAGCCAGCAAGGCTTCATGAGGGGAAAGTCCCACTTATCAAACCTGATTTTCTTCTATGACAAGGTAATCCTAGGTAATCAGTAGATGTAGATTTTTGGACTTCAGCAAAGCTTTTGATACTGTCTCTCACAGGATCCTGCTGGACAAAATGTTCAGCATACATCTAAATACCTGTGTTATACAGTGGGTGAGCAACCGGCTCACAGATCAGGCACAAATTAGTAGAGCAAACAGGATAACATCAGACTGGTGATCTGTCACTAATGGGGTTCCACGGGGCTCCATCTTAGGCCCTGTGCTCTTTAACACCTTCATTAACAACCTGGACGCAGGATGCAGGAATACTAAGTAAATTTGCTAACAACACTAAACTGGGAGGAGCTGTCGACTCCCTCAGGAGCAGGGAGGCCCTGCAGAGACACCTCAACAAATTAGAGAGATGGGCAATTATGAACTGTATGAAGTTTAACAAGGGCAATTGCTGGATTCTGCATCTGGGACAGGGCATCCCCGGTTGTTTGTACAGACTGGAGAATGAGAAGCTGGAAAGGAGCGCTGTGAAAAGGGACCTGGGGGTCCTGGTAGATGGCAAGTTGAATATTAGTCAGCAGTGCCTTGGCAAATGGGAGGGCTAATCCTGTTCTGGGGGCATCAGGCAAAGCATCATCAGCTGGTCAAAGGAGGTGATTGTCCCGCTCTGCTCTGCATTGGTGCGGCCTCTCCTTGAATATTGTGTGCAGTTTTGGTTACTGCAATATAAAAAAGATATTGAGCTATTAGAGGCTGTCCACAGGAGGGCAATGAAGATGGTGAAGGGCCTTGAGGGGAAGCCGTATGAGGAGAAGCTGAGGTCACTTAGTTTGTTCAAGCTGGAGAAGAGGAGACTGAGGGGAGAATTCATTGTGGTCTTCAACATCCTCATGAGGGGAAGCAAAGGGGCAGGTACTGATCTCTTCACTCTCATGACCAGTGACAGGACTGGAGTAAACAGGATGAAGCTGAGTGGGGGGGAGGTTTAGGTTGGATATTAGGAAAATGTTTTTCACCCAGAGGGTGATTGGGCACTGGAACAGACTCCCCAGGGAAGTAGTCACAACACCAAGCCTATCTGAGTTCAAGAAGCATTTTTGCAACACTCTCAGGCACATAGTGGGGTTCTTCTGGTGTCCTGTGGAGGGCAGGAGTTGGAATTGATGATCCTGATGGGTCCCTTCCAACTCATCATAATCCATGATTCTGTTATTCTATGATTCCGCCTTCCCTCGTTAACTCTTCTGAGTATTACCAGCATTACACCCAAATGCCAACACTTTTCTAACATTCACTTGCTTCTGAAATTATATGTCATATATCTTTTGTACTAGGCTGTGGACTGATGAAAAGTTGACTTGCCAAAATCGTGCTTAACGGCAAGGGTTGGTTTCCATGCCCTGTTGAGAGAGCAGTCAAGAAATCAGATCCATTAATGAACCTCTGATGTTTTGTTTTTCAAAGAAAGTACTCATTCAGTAAAACAGGAATAAAAACCAGAAGGCAATTTAGGACAGTGATTCTTCTGAAAGGAGATATTCTAGGAGACTTCAGGAATTTGTTACACTTCCTTCAGATAGACACTTTTAATATTTTGGGTTTGGGGGAGGGGTTGGTGGTTGGTTGTTTTTTTGTTTTTTTCCAGAGAAAATTAGATCTTTGTAGTCTGATAAAGTAATTTGTACTCGTCAGGACTAGCCCAAAGGAAATGGAATCATGCATCCTTTTAGAAAATTAAACTGAAGATTACCTACACAGAGAAATTATCAGAAAATAGTTTCCTTCTTGAAAATAATCTTAATAACAGTAATACTATTGTTTCCACCTGAATCAACCCCAAAAGAAAGCAAAATTTTAAAAAATTAGGTTTCTTATGAGTCTGTTTTATCCAAATTTTCACATCAGGAACAGTGAAACATTACTTTTCTCAAACAGTCTAGACTTTAACATATTACACAGCTGCTCTGTGAAACTGGCCTTCTTGCTAAATCTGAAAATGCCTAAATTGTCTAACTTACTTTAGCAGCTTTGGAAGATGCCAGAATTTGCACCTTCCTGGTAGTAAAACAGCACCAGTGGGACTATTCCAGATTCCCACAATCAATTTCAGTGCTCCCAGGTTCCCAGTCTCAAGCCTATAATGGAAAGGAAGCTCAAAAATTATTTGTCTCCAGCCAGGATTTTCAAGGCTTTTTAGGCAGGGCTGGAAGCTGAATCCTAGTTCACACCAGGGTTTCGAGGCTTCTCCCTTGGAGACTGGTGTCTTGGAATCACTGACAAGGGACTTGCCACTATCTGCCTTCTCCAGCTACTGTCTTCACATCAGGATACCTCATCAAGAACAGTGACAGGTGCCACACAAGCTGCAGGGATCAGCCTACATCTCCAAGACAGACTCACCGTGTGGGCATGCTAAGGCTGGTCAGTTCTTCTATTTTCAGATGTATCTGGCAACAATTCTCACTCCAAAGCCAGTTTTCTCAGAAGGCAGATTACAATTGCCCCCTGAAATCCCATGATGTTTTGAATTTATTGTTTTACGTTGTATTAGTGAGCCATTTCCAACAAAGAAATCACCAACGCTCCCTGGCAATGGTTTGAGTTATGGTCTGAATTCAGATTGCCAAGAGCTTGGCTCAGCTACTCCCAAAGTATCGAGTGCCATCTGTGATGGGGATATACACTAGGGTATATTCAACTGCTATCCCAAAGTACAAGGATCTGCCATACTCCCATATATTCTGTATATCTGCCAACTGCATAAGGCTGTGAATATGTTAGGGAGCCCCACAGGTTACTGTAATATGTAGGAAAATTATTATACCCAAATTGATAATTTGCATACAGCATTGTCATGCTATCTCAACAAATCATCTTATTTTCCAAAAATCACAGGACTAGATTTACCCCTTTTATGGTTCGCCTTCACCAGAAAAGCTCATTTAGTGGTAAATATAACTTATCTTCCTAGTTGAATTTTGTTATCATTAAAAAGATCTTACCTATATTGGGCAGTAATGAGGAGCCTTATCTCAGACAGTTTGTGTTATGATGAGTGTTTCCTAGCAGCTATTATTTGGGGTTTTCAGGCCCGTATGTTCAGAGAGTATTTGAACCAGTAGATTCCTATTTTCCCATATTACTGATATGAAAGTTTTGCAAATGTTTGGCATTTTGTATCAGTGGAATCAATTAAATTAATTTTTAGGTATGTGCTAGAATGCATAGAAGTCTACATATTTATGCTTATAGGATTATTTTACAATATGAGGTATAATGTTTTCCTTATGTCACTTAAAATCTTTCTGGTAAAAAAAAACTTTTTCACTATCATAGATCTGGTCTAAATTAACAGTAGGATAGCATGAGATGCTTCAGAGAAAATTTCAATGTAGACAACTAATAGGCGACCAAACAATAAGACTTATCAGAAATGATCTGGTGTTCCACACCTTTTTTTCCAGGACAGTGATGTTCAGTGACTAGCTATACATAGTACACCAAAAAGGATAAATAAATAAATAGAGTAATACCAAGACTTCTTTGGAACTTATGTACTAGATAACAGTGCTCTTTAACTAAAAGTGATGATTAATATAAAGAAAAATGTTAATTTATGTTTTATTCTTCTCAGGTACAAACAGCTGTATCCCACTCCAACAGAAAGAGGGCTGTTTGGTAACACTGTTTGTCAAGTAGAAACAGGAGATGTTCCTTCAGCAAATTCTACAAAGAAGTTCTGGCAAAGGCATCTGATATGGTTTGAAGCTGGCTCCCTGCCAAGTCTCCAAACCTTACCATAGGAGTTCCCCCCCCCCCAAACCTCAGGGAGAAGAGGGAGAAAAACAACCAAGAAAACCCGAAATGAGAGAGAGACAGTTTAAGTGATATACATAAATATATTTACACTAATGTTACAATTGAAATATATACAATTTAAAATATAGACAATTTCACAAGGGAAAGGGAAGGGGGAAGGCAAAGGGAACAAACCGAAATAAAATATATATGTATCCCAATCAGTAGCCCGAGATCTAGTAACTAAAGAGCTAGCAAAGAAATATCCCACCACTCTCCTTGGGACAACCGAGAGTCGCTCGGGGACGATCGCCGGCAACCTCCGCCTCCCAAGGTCGACAAGGCCTCACCAGGCCTCGCTCCCCAACACGGCAGACTCAACAGCAGGGAACCTGCACCTCCATCCGCCAGAAGGAAAGAGAGCGAAGGCCTTCCCTCCTTTCTTCTTATAGTCGGGCTTACGTAAAAATCATAGGGAATAGTGGGTAAATCTGGACCCTTCCTTGGTTACAAACTGGTCACCAAGGAAGGCCTAGCCCAAACCACCACAGCATCTTACAGTAACTACTTCCTTTGTGTAGTTTTGTGTTCATGGAGACATGTAACCAGTGTGTCTGGCTGTTGCACAGAAGCTGAGGGAGGAAGCACTGCCATCCTGATGGAGCAGAAACACAACATGTATGGCCAGTGCTGTGCATTTTCCTCTTGTGCTACCCCTTTCCCCACCAGTCC
The DNA here is from genome assembly GCF_009829145.1 of Chiroxiphia lanceolata. Classification (NCBI taxonomy): domain Eukaryota; kingdom Metazoa; phylum Chordata; class Aves; order Passeriformes; family Pipridae; genus Chiroxiphia; species Chiroxiphia lanceolata. Next base: position 20,004,316 of record NC_045638.1, on the reverse strand, counting down.
TCTTTTGCCTTTCTCTCTTGCTAATCCCCTGTTGGGGTGCACCAAGCCACAGGGATCATGTGGAACCAGACGCCACATCAGTGCTACCACCTCACAGGGCATGGGACGCACATGGGGCATGAGGTCATTCCAACAAGTTCCTACCGCCAGTCAGGAGCATTTCTTCTAGCACATCCTTCAGTTTGTAAATCATCAGCCTAAAGAATTTCTGGCATATTACCTGGCACTTTTACACTCTTGATTTGAAACAATAAAGGTGCCATAAATGTCTATCTTTTATATGATTCTGCGTAGGGGCCATTTCCAACAGCCCTGCAAATGGTGAATTGTCTCAGGATCACACTTTTGGGATCACTACATTAATATTAAAATTCTTAGGTGACCATAGCTATGAAAAAACATAGTTATATTCCCATGACGTTTGTCAAACTACTGTTCTGCTCAGTCTGCTTGTGAGCCACATTCCTCTCTTTTTCTCCACTGCTCTGAGTACGAGCCTCTTTTAGCAGAGGTTTTCTTACTCAGTATTTATAGCTCATATAAAACCACTATTGTTCCTCTACATGTGATAAAAATATTTTAAGATTGGCAATTACATGTAATTTAATGGGTATCCTCCACAGTTACTGTGATTTGATAGAGAAAATAATTGTCCTGTACTTGTAGTCCAAGCTTGTCTGACTTTCATAGAGATCAGTTCTCATTACTTCATGATTCTAAAAGCTTCTATAAGACCTTGATGAAACTTTATCTAATAAAGACCCTTTCCAAACTCAACACTTATTTTTAAAAGCTTTAGAGCTGACTGACTTTGAGAAGTCAAGAATGAATATAACAAACATAGCAAAATTCCAGCTGAAGGTCATAATAAAGAATTAGAGAATTACAACAACTACTGATTCCCATAAGGTTATTTCAAGTCTTCACATATTCTTCACATATTTTCAATTTTACTGTAAAAACAAAGGCCAGATAATAGTTTCTATTTCTCTATTTATTTTCCAAATTTTAAGCAGAGTTCTGCCAACAAACTGAATTAAGAGTTGAATAAAAAATAATTTTAAAAAATTGAAAATTAATTACATACTTTGTGATTTTCAGATTCACCATAGTTTCTGGGGATAAGTTTTCATCTTGACCTTCTCAGTTTATAAGCTCAGGAATTTTTGTGAGTGTCCAGATGTCTCAGAACATCAGATTTATAAGACCTTAAAAGGAAACAATATTTATATAGAATTACTTTTTTCTATTGGAAAAATAAAAAGTCCTCTAGTGAGTGCATTATGTGCAACAACCAACACTGCTTAATATCTGCAAATTGAGACTGTCACAAGGTCATTTAATATTAATGCCATTTTGATATCTGCTTATTAGTTTAGTCATTGCTTTCACATTCTTTGTTACTTGTTTTTTGTGTGCTTTGTAGCATACTAAGTTACTTACTGTTAATAAATAACAACTGTATGTGCCTGCTACAGGAACGTGGGACCTTCATGGAAGTAACTCTGCTACCCACCAGAGAGAGAGGAGAACTTGTAGACAGTAATTCATATTACTTGCATTAAACACCTATGCCCAAGATAGGAGGTATAGCCCTTTGGGAATGCTTGTTTTTTCTGGTTACCTACAGAGTGTATTTAAATGAGTAGCTCAGACTATTTTTATTGACCAGAAGTGTTAATGATAGGGATTCCCAGATAATCAGTGGTCCTGACCTTTTTTTGCCCCAAATATTTGTTGTTTTTCCTCACAAATTTGTTAGTAACCCCTCCACAAACAATATGTTTCTCAGCTATAGACTTTTCCAATCTTATTAGAGTGCAGACTTCAAAATATTTTTTTCCTAAATCTGTTCCAGTACACTAATGCCTATTAATTCGTTCTTTACTTCCTTTGGTATTCCCAGTACAGCACGAGAAACTTTGAATTACATCTCTATGAAACCAACATTACTTTGATAAATGAAGCATTTTCTCATTAGCAAAAAGTACTCATGCATATGATAAAATCTCCAGCAGGGTTAACAGCTGTTTATTAATGTCTGTTGGCTTGTTGATACAGTCATTTCTGTTTAAACATGAGCCAATATATTACTGCAGCAGGTATATCTGTTTCTGTCTTTTTCATTTCATCCATGCATATCAGAATATATTCCTGTTTCTTTTACCATTTGCGTCATTGCAGACTGGGAGCTACTTCTATTAAATTCAAGGAGACGAAGCCCATATTTCTCATGCAAAAACAATTGCCATACATTATGGGTGCTATATGTTCATTTTCTAGGTATATTTTCTGAGATCTGATATACTAAAGTGTTCAGAATTATATTGATGAATTATTCAACAACTCTCTTAACTATGATTTATCTGACAGCCAAAAGAATTCATCACCAGCAGAGCTAAAATAAACACACTCTTATGACTTTAAGATTAAATTACTGACATAAACAGTATCTGAAATTCCTACATACAGTGCTCTACATCAGCAGAGAAAGGAATATTTTCTTGTAGTGGTTATAAGAGTGAAGAGACAGTTTCTCAACAAAGATCATACCTCTTCTTCTTTCACAAGGATAGTAGAAGAACCATGTATCTAAAAATCTCCTCCAGTTGTATTCCTGACAATAAATGGTGACATAAATGGAAATTTACAGGTATTGCAAAATGTTTAATATAAAGCAGGTAGTAAAAAGGGCAGTTTACTGAGGTTATCTTGATGCCAGTTTCCAACAATGAGTAAAATCTGTAGTGTACAGGAATTATACTTTTTTATTTTAACTTTACCTGACGTGCTTTTAATTGGCCTCTGAGGAACAAGTTACAACCAGTGAATCCAGTCATCCCCGGGGTACTGTAACCAGGGGTACACAGTTTGGCTTTAGTTCTATGCTTCATAATTAGGCACCCATGATGAATACACACACAAGACTGAAACACAGGATTCCATTGTGCTTTCACTTATTTGCAAACCCGAAAAGTTTATTTTTAAGCTCAGCATTGAAATGAAGGTCTTTTCTTTCCCTCCTGTCACACGGAATACCAGAGAGGGATAGTTATTCTGGAAGGCCTTTTTTGTTGCATGTGAACAGCATAGAAATTAAGTCCCAGGCCAAACATTTTAGGACTTGTAAAATACCAAAAAACAGACAAAATTCTTCTACTGCAGCTGGAGTCTCTAATAAATTAAATTAATTCTAATGACTTCATACTTATGATAGCATAAGGAATTGTAGGACTGGTGGATTTACAATGCCGTGCACTAACCCAGTGTACTTCTTTACATGTCTTTATACATTTCCTGTGTGTTTCAAGAAAAATGTTCTCACACATATATCCGTCAGATCTAGGTCTGGCTTTCAGGCATGTCAGCTGTTTAAATCCAAGGCCTGAATTAAGTCAAACATCTAGTGACTGGTGAAAAGCTACCATCACTAAATATAAACTTGTTTTCTTTTTTCAAAAAAGATTTTTTTTCAGTTATCTTTCCAAAGTTTTCATAATATTTGCCAAAGCTTGATTTATCAAAACACAGCTGCTGGTGGAAAAGAGAAATACATATTTTTAATGTAATTGTTTGAAAATATCAGAACTTCTAAAGCAACTCTCTAGGACATCAGTTTTGGCTACAAGTGCACATTCTCACAAAATAATTTTTAAGGTACATTTCTAGTCTAAAAAAGTTTATATGTGAACTACTACTTCTCTGCTGTATTCCTCAGCTACTTACTGGAATAATCTTACCCACATGACTGTTTTCATCTTGTCTCAACTCTTCTTGGACTCCCTCACCCTATAAATTTGAACAATGGTACTTTGATCTGGGATATTATTTTAGATACAACCGAGATATTCATCATAATAGCAGTAAGCGCTGTATGCCTTTTAAAATCTTGCACAAAATCCTGCTCTTTCAATTTCAAAGACATCAAGATATTACTCCATTACCTCTTTCATAACCTTCGTCTCCAGCTTTTAGCCTTGGGACACATGAGAAATACTTAGTCACTTGAAGTGTTAGATTGGCACATTTCCTAGAACAGAAAATAAGATACTTCTATTTCTGAAATAAACAAAAAAGAGCAAGCAACAACCTATATGTTTTAGATATTGCAAAATATGGGATTTTGTGTGACCTTTCTCCTCTCCTGGAGTGCATACTGGGGCACACATTCTCCTTCCCGATGAAGCAGAGATTATTATACAACAGGGGGCTTCAGAAGCAATGGAAAGCATTTTATTATGATATTAGCTACTACATACCAAACCCAAAGTCCTGTACTCACCACTGATGGTCAAACGCTTCTGACAGATAAAACCTCCATTCTGAATCGATGGTCTGAACACTTTCAGACTCTCTTCAGTACCAACCGTGTAGTACGAGACTCAGCAATTCAGTCCATCACACAACAACCAGTGAAGTATGAATTGGATACTGCTCCCACTTTAGGAGAAACCCTTGCCATACAGTAGGTGAAAATTGGCAAGGCAGCTGGGGTTGATGGAATTCCACCCGAAGTCTGGAAACATGGGGGCCTTGCAGTACATGCTAAATTTCATGAGTTTGTTGTGTGCTGTTGGGAACCAGGTGAACTACCATCAGACCTTCAAGATGCAGTCATCATCACCTTATATAAAAAGAAAGGAATTAAATCAGACTGTTCAAATTACCGTGGTATTACCCTGCTCTCCATTGCTGGCAAAATCCTGGCAAGAATAGTCTTGAACAGACTAATACCTGCCATAGCAGAAGGAATTCTACTTGAAAGCCAGTGTGGTTTCAAAGCCAACAGGAGCACCACAGACATGGTATTTGTTCTCAGACAACTGCAAGAGAAGTGTAGGAAACAGAACAAAGGTCTCTATGTAACCTTTGTTGACCTCACCAAGGCTTTCGATACTGTGAGCAGAAAAGGTCTGGCAGATTTTGGAAAGCGTAGGTTGTCCTCCCAAGTTCCTTAAAATGATCATCTCACTCCATGAGGATCAGCACGGCCAAGTCAGATATGGCAATGCACTTTATGAGCCCTTTCTAATAATTGTCAAAACTCAAGTGTATATGTAACAGCTGTGGTGCATTTAATGCACTGTTCTATCCTGTTTAAACTTATTCTAAAACAGTGTGCAAGAGTAGGTTATTAGTGTTACTGGTATAAGAAGGGGTTTGACTGAAAAATATTTCCTTTACAGAATGATGAAAGAGAAAGCACTAGAACTACCATCTTCCTGTGTTAAACAAAGTAAACCATGCCACTTAGAAGGTTTAATTTTCATTTCCTTATTCTGAAGGTTACTCCTACTAACTAGAACTACATTTCTGACATGAGTACAACTGCTGAATTTTGATGGTCTTAATTAACAGCTAAATTAAAGCTGTCCATGAAAGACTGTAACAGAATGGTGTTTTTGGTCCATTCAGTTCAAGTCACCGCTGATTTAGAAGACAGCTTGCTCATTTTCTTACATTCTTTAGCTAGGATTCATGAAAGCAAATATGAATAATAGAGGAATGCCATTACTGCAGGTTTGGAAGAGAGATGAAAGAAGCCAAAAACACTACAAAAGGAAGCAATGCAGATCAGATTTCTGAAAGAATTATTTTTCTAACCGTGGCTGGAGAGTTAACATAAAAAGCTTTGAACAGTTATGTGTCTTCACCTGGATTAGATTATACCATTGTAATAGGAAAATTAGTCAAACAAATTAATCCTGTGTACCTAACCATCACTTAGAACAGAATTAAAAGAACCAACGTGCATTTATTTTTTAAATATTTAGATATTTACATTTTTAAAATATTTAGATATTTACATTTAAGGTATGCTTGGCAGTATTTTTAAGGTAGTACTACTTGAACTTTGCTGCTTTGGAGAAATGATTATTTGCCCATCATACTGCACATCTGCATCACTGAAAGGTACATTATTTTGGCCTGTTCATATACCCTGGAAACAGAATTTTGAAGGAAATAAGTTCAAACAGGCTGGGTCAGCCACAACCAGCATCTAGGAAGATTCTACAGAGTGGCTTCAAGAGAGAACATAACCCAGTAAACTGGTTTTGTGCCTACAAGATAGTTGCTGTGGACTCCTAACCTCTCAGGGAATTCATCTCAAGTCAGGCATCGAAAGTCCAAAGTTAGGATATAGGTTGCCCCAGGTCTTAAAGGCTCCCTGGCACAAAAGGATACCAGGTGTCTCAGAGGCTGGGCCAAAAGGAACCATTTTGTGTAATGAGCCACCCATATATAACCAAGCAAATGTGATAACCATAGAAGTATTTCTGTAGTACAAGCCTTATTGAGGACATAAAGTTTGTCTTCACAGTCTATGCAGTGTCATGCAAAGTGGCCAAGATCTTTTTGAATAAAGGAGGCCAGATATCAAAGGCAGGAGAACTGCACGATTACACTTTCATAACAGTCTCTTCTGTCTCTTCTGCCTCCAAGAAAATAGCCCTAAGCAAGGACTGACTCCTCTACTTCCAAAAGAGTCACCCTGGCTATTCATCTGCAGAGGTAGTGCTGGCTTTCCCTGCCTGCTCACATGATTTTCCATGTAGTCCACAGCCAGGTTGTCTCTGAGGTAGGATCTATAGATGGGATACTCTCTTGGCAAAGGTGGGATTCCAGAGCACAAGTCCCTCATTTTCCAGATGTGTAGTCTAGCCACTACCTGAAACAGACATTCCCTACCCTGCCAGCCCAATGTTCAAAAATTGGCTACAACTGCATTTTTTTTGAGGTGCTCCAGCCATGTGGCAGTAGCAAGAGATTATTCTAAAACACCCGTGGGCCATCAGATGCCACATAGTTTAGTTTCTGTATTTTGAGCAGGATTATGTATGAAAGACTTAATTGAGTTGCTCAGGGGAAGACAGCAAAAGAAAAGGTTCATCACATTTAGGTTCAAGCTACGTTCTTCACAGAATATGTTTCCATTGTTCACCAAGATTCAGCTCAAACTCTGCTCGGCAAGTGAGAACAAGAGGCACCTGAATTATTGGTTTAATTGAAACATCTGAAACGTAAGGTAATCCAACAGGAACAGGGACTTTCCATGTGGATCAGTATATGCTGACTGACAGCTAGCAAGGAGCAAGAAAAGTAGTGGTCTTCCAGATCACAGGGCTGGTGTAAGATGAAGACTTCAGGGTATAAATTTATAGCTGTAAATTGATCAAGAGAATATATGGTTGATATGGTGAGGTGATAACTTATCACTTTGGGTGTGCAGAATAAGATGAACTGTCTGCTGTCCACTTTGGCTGCTTGGGACTTATCAGAATTATGTTCCCCTTGTTGTCTTTTCATGTTCTATACCATGTAAACTAAAGTAACAATACATACAATTATCATCTTTTAATTCCAACTGACTAATAAATTTGACAAAATTGTTTCATTAGTAATATATTCACAGAGGTCACAGAGATCTTCCACTGGTTTTAAACCACAGAATCATCCAGCATTTCACCCACTGAGAAATCCAACAGTAAAAAGCTATGGTCAACAGTAATTATTAAAAAAACTTTCCATGGAACTATCAAAATAATGTTTTCCTATATAATGTACACTCCTATAGGAAGTGTGTCAGAGTTTAAGCATCTCACAGTGGAGGAAGGACAACTAAATTCTCTTTCTAGATTCATGCTAGAGCCTGTGCCAAATAACACAGCTTTAATGGGAACTTACTTATTTGAGTTGAGAGCTCAAGGGTCACATATGATCCTTGGCATGACATTTCTCTGCAAACCATACTGACTTGTAAAACCATAATTTACGCTGAGCAACAAAAACTGGCACAGCTTTTCCACCCTGGTCTAAGAGGCTCAAAAAGCTCAGGTGACCTTTTGATGCCCAGCAAGAGAGGACAGGCAGTAGAGCTATTAGTGCAACGAATAACTATGCTGTTTTTGTAATGCTTGCAATAACAGTAAGACTACCATCTTCTTCGCAGGGAGGGGATTCTGGCCTCCTGGAACTTTACAAGAAAATTTAATCTACTCTTTCCATTCAGCCTATTTACATCATAGTTTTTAATAAAATGACTAATATTTTACAAGAAACTGGGCATGAGTTAGATGTGACACATGATTTGAGAGCTAGAAAACCAGATTTATTTTAATTTCAGACAAGTAACTTGTTATCTCAAGAGTTATAATCATCTTAGTCACTTAAATATGAATAACATTAGGCATTTTGGGATAATTTAAAGGAACTACTATCTCAGGATTTCTAAAAATGCAAAAAAAAAAAAAGGAAATTCCAGACAGTATAATTCACTGCTGCTCATTAATGACTTCACATCAAAGAGATATATTTATATGTAATAAATACTTGCTCTCATAAGCGAGGTCTTAGGTTACATCTGATCAGGGAACTTGAGAATGTTTCCCTGCTTTATGTTTGTCTCCCTGCCCCAGCCAATTCCCTATCAATTAGGACAAAACCCAAACACACATTATTCCCCACTTTCCACAGAAAGAAAACCCAAATACACAGGTCAGGCAAGATGCAAGTGATGCATGGACCAGAACCACAGGGCATGCATGGTATGTCCCAGCAGAAAACTCTAGACACAGCTTTGAAATACCAGTAGGAAACTGATTGAAGAAAACTCACTTGGTTTGTAATGTTCAAAATGCCCATCAAAAGTGAGTTTCCCCAATATCAGCTTGTCACAAAAAAAACATTCTCCCAGAATGAGTCTCCGAAGTAAGAAATCTCACTCAAGCAAAGATTTGGCCACCAACATTTGAAAAATTCTTCAATACCAACTTTATAGTCAATGAAAAAGAAAGAACACTGGCATGATGGTAGGTATATCCCAAAAATTCAGTGAGCTAAGCTAATTTAATTTTACCCCATCTTTAATGTATCAAGTGAAGGAATCTCTTAATCGATGAAATGTAATATTAAAGAAAAATAGAAGCTTCAATAATAACCCAGTGTAGCATATAAGAAAACTTCACAAACCACAGTTCTGAGTCCCCAGGATTTCCGAATTCAAAACCACACAAGTTTCAACTTTCAAATCATAATATTATTTTATTATGCTGAAGTATTTAGGATGTTGCTACACTTCTTTTTCAGTCTTGGAGATAGCATGGAAGAAAAAATGAGAAACTACTGAAGATGTATGAGTGGAAAATATTATAGCCCTGCACAAAAAATAATAACATCATCTTTAAAACTGGCTCTTTTCTGTGCATGTCAAATGAGACGATGCTTGCAAATTTTGAAATTAAAGTTTCTGTTGGCAGTTTTGTTTCATTTTTACTCATTGCTTCTAGTTATGTCTGTGTCATTGTAACCCTGTTATATCTGAAATTATAGGGTGACTAACCACTTCACTTTAAAATATAAAGGTTCTTTTCTTTTTGTCTGGTCTCTGAAAGAGTTTTTAATTCCTCCCTTATCTATATGCATTATTTATAAATATGCATTATTCAGTACCTAATTTGTTGATGGGCCAAAAGCATTTTCATGGATCACATTTACAGCTGCTCAGAGAAAATGACTTTATCAGTGACACCACTAACATCATCACTGAAAAAGTTATTTTTCTGAGCAAAGGGTCAAAATCCTCAAAGACATCTGCTCAAAATACTGGTGTGTGTATTCCCTGCATTAAGATAAAACTAACAGAAATCTAGGAACCACTTTCTTTGGAATCTAAGGCAGATTTACTGAGCTTTACTCAAATCAATATTGTTGCCAGAACAAATATTCTGGATACACTGACTTAGCAATTTGCTTTGCTGCAAAGTTCTATTGGAAGATGTGTAGCTACAAGCCACCTCTTTTATTCTCAGGACTGAGTGCAGTAATATCAGATTTTCCCTGGCTAAATTAAAACAGGGGAGAGGAAGGATCTCTCCATTCAGAAGAAAATTCAGCATATACTATTGAAAGAAGGCTTCCTTTGAAATTTTATTTCCTTTTTGCTTAATTTGGTAAGGTCAGTATGAAATTTGTATGAAGTTGTAAAATGCTTCCAGGAAAATTGGTGATGCTTCATCAGGGGCCATTTTCCAGTCTGCAAATGATGGGTTTAAACCTCTTATTTTAATTTCTTTTTTTTTTTTTTCCCTTCTGTTACCATACTGTTGTCAAAAACCCTGGGGAATGTATCCATCTCCTAAAACCCTTAAGGAACCTTAGCTATTTGCTGGGCAGCAGTACAATTAGCACTTGTCTTGTTGTGGTTACCTCTCTTTACAAACTCAGCAATATACTTTATGTCTACATACATCTACACCCAGCTATAAAGGTGTTTGATAATATCAACGAAGTGCCCAAGACGTAATGAGATAGATTCCCAATAAGCCTTATAACTCAGTGACCTATTGTAACTGGTACTCATGGCCTTATGCTCTTTTTTCCTTTAAGCAGCTCCCCTATAGAACTCTGCCAGAGCATCAGCTAAATCAGTTCAATCCTGACACTTTATTTGATTTCTGACCTAGGACTTGCAGGGAATTTTAGCATGGACCCATAGAGCTCTCCTATTCCAGTGCGAGTGCAGGTTCAGAGGAGTAACTAAGCATGTTGTTTTGGTGGTTATACTGAAAGGATCAGTACCTAAAGGATCTGTTTACACAGTGCAATGGGTTATGGGGCATGATCACCTAATGCAGTGCCAACCAAGCTTGTTCCAAATTGGAAAAAATGTACTCAGTGGTGAATTTGGCTGCTTTGTTCCTGGAACAGAGACTGGCCCCTCTCCAAGGCATCCTACAGTCCTGAGGAGACCTCCTGCTCTGCTGTGAGTCATGGGGACTCTTGGCTTTCCCTACAGACATTGGAACTGTAAGAGCCCATTACTTCTTATACACAATGTGCCCTGACTCTGCCTCTCTGTGTGTATGAGCATGAGAAGATGTCTATAGTTCATTTAGTTCTAAATAGCTGACCACACTGCTTCTGTAACCAGTTTTTCTTGATTTTGGCTTTCTATTTAAATAAGAAAAGTTAACCAACAAGAGCCCATGCTTGCCAAGTGCCATTTGGTAGTGTAACTGTGCAAATTCAGAGTAGTTTCCATAAGTGCTTAACTAATTTTGACTTTATTTTCTCCCAGCTTGTTAGATAGGACTACATGAACTTGCACATGACTGTCTGTTCCTATACTAATAATAAAGAGTAACCATTCTTTTTATTATTTTTCAAGGATAAGGAGAATTTTATTTTTTAAAAGTGGACCAATTATGTAGTAGTTGGCCTTTTGCACTAATTATTGCTGAGTAAAGAAAGAGTTCAACTTTCCTCCACAGTTGTCCTCAATTCCTTCCCTCAAGTTTTGGGACTCCATGTTACCAAAACATGTCATTCTTAGTTTCTCTTTTCTTTGTGAAAAGGTGAAAGCCCTTGGCTTTATACACTTACACTTCTGTCTTTGCTTTATGTGGGGCAGGAGTGGAAAGCAAGAGATGAATTGACCTGGAGCTGTTTAGTGGTGCTGTCACTGCTTCTACAATAGTGTTGGCTTCTGCACTTGAGAGTCTCTAGAAACTTGCACGGTGTTCTTCAGAGCTCAGACTATGAATAGGCAGATAATATTGCTTTTCAAGACAAGAATTTTTGCCTGCTGGCTTGCAAAATGGTAGATTTTATTAGAGCCTTAGCTTGTTTCCCCAAATGCTGTGCATCTTCTTGGCTTGTGCTGTCTCAGCACATTCAGCTACTTGCCCTGGTTTTGTGTGGAGCCTGGGACTAGCACCCCACATGCCCTGCTCCCTCCACCCCACAGAGGTATTCTGTGACCCCAACTCAGAGTCCTGCTCATGAGCTGTATGTAGAGACTTATTTTGCTTGACAGGTACTAATATTTACCTCTTACTACAGCCCCAGTATGCTTTCTGCTCTGAACTAACGCACTCAGAAGGGTGCATTTCTGTAGCCATCCTCCCAGTGTTTCCACTGTCTCTTTGGTTTGGGTGATAGGAGTGTACATGCTGAACTCCTCACAAATGAAACAAAACTGGCAGTACCCTCAATGTGGTTATGGATGTTCAGTCCAAAGGCCCAGACTACAACTAGATCAAAGCAAAACTTCTAAACAGTGCAGTAAAGGCATCACACTGCACCATCAACAGAGGAGTTCTTGGTTAAGCACCTTTCTGGCTAACATAGTTTTTTGTTACTAATTTCTATTCCAGCCCCACTTGGTTTTTTACCAAAGATTCAATTTAGCACTTGCAGATGCAGCAGCCTCACTCCCTATTTTAAATTATTTACAAACTCTTCTCAGGGACTTTGATCCTTACTTAAAAGCAAAACACTAGTTCTTGGTTTTCTGTTCCATTTCACATTTAATGATATTGTTTCCTTTGCCCGAACTGTCTGAAAAATCACAATCTGTCAAGTACTTTAGCAGTAATTAAAAAAAATAAGGTTCCCTTCTACTGGTTTTCCTTCTTAGTTTAAGCAGTGTTTCTCTCTGATGAGGTGTCAGCAGCCTCCAGTTTCCCTCCAAGTTTCAACAAGACCAGACTCAGAAGTGTCCCCATTTCCACAGTTCACACCAGATGACACTCGGTAGTTACTTAAAAGCCATGAGACAGACATTCTCCACCTTCCGAGGGTTCTGGATAGACCTGCAGGGTCCTTATTTCTCCAGGGGCTCCATGAAATACAGCATCCTCTTTGCCAGATAGCTCTACAGATGGGGCAGCAAACCAGTGGTTATGGGCTTCAGAGAGTGATGAAAAGGGAAAGCTGCCACCTTCCTGGTAAGATTTCACTCTTTGGTGACAAAGTATCAGAGTTGGCTTGAGACTCTACAGGAAACAAACCAAACAAAATTGCTAGACCTTGGAAGTGTTTGGAAGGTGTTTGCAATCATTAATCACTCCAAATAAAGGATTTCAGCCTTAAACTTCACCAAATCCGATCAAGCTGGTGACAATGCCTCAGGTGAGAGGGTGAGAATGTCTGTCATGTGAGGCACAAGTCACACACCTCACATGGGTGCCACAAGACACAGGATGCACAGACCTGCTGCCACTCTGACAACACACTGAGAGAAATGGGTCTCCAGAAAAGGCTACTCCCATCTGTGGGGGTAGCACTATGCATACAGACACAAACTGTGGATGGCTCATCTACACTCATGAGGCAAAATACTGATTAGCAGCTTCTACTTTTTCAATCTGGACCTCAACTGGGCTAGTGTTCAAAGGCAGAAATATGACAGCCTAAAAATAGCTGTCAAAAGCAGAAGCTGGAAGCCAGTATAGTGTCTGGGGTTATTCAGACTTGTGGATGTGTTATGAGAGTCTAGGGAATTATAGAGCTAACTCTCTAAAGGCATTCCTCCTGAGGCAAACAGTAAAACTCTTGTGATAGGAAATTAAAACATCAAATTGGAACATAATCATCTCAGCAGTTTAAGAAAAGAGCTTAATACCTTGGCTTTCATTTTATAATTTGCTCTTGATTAAAAAAGGAAGATGAATTACACATCTGTGTGACTAGAATTGATTCAGACAGTATAGGAAAGGAAGAAAAAGTCAGTTCAATGAATTGTTTTAATCTAAATTTATTCTTTCCTTATTTACAGTGACAAATGGATTACGTTACAAAAGTAAGGGCTGACATGCTTAGCTTTAGTACCATAGTGACATATTTTCCTCAGTTCACATATCAACTTTTCTATATCAGCACGCTTTATAGAAGAGACTGCAGCACCCCAGTTAAAATGGCTGGCTAAAGTGCACATCCTCTAACAACCACCTCTCTACTACACAATACAAGAACTGAGAAATTAAAGAACCTTGCCTTTTCCCATTAGAGAGGATGTCCAAGGTAAACTATAGGTTGCTAGCAGATCACCCTTTAGGGTTTTACCCACGCCCATTCAAAGTCCCCAATGCTTGACTTTCTTTTGCTTTACTAACATAACAAAGTTGCATAGAATGCATCTGTGCACGAGCTTGAACTAGACAGCACGTGCTGACAACTCGTCGTGGCCAAACACAGCATTGGTGGCTCTTCATTCTGCAGTGGTCCAAGCCTCCCCTGTGCAGCTATGAAGGCAGTTCTCTGCAGGAGCACAAGCCCCAACTCCCACTGCTGCTCTTCCCATTTGAGATGGGATTTGGTGTAACTTCACCTTGTCAATTCTCCTAAAACTGTTCCTGTGTTCAGGCTTTCTTAATTCAATAAGCATTAGCAACCATTGTGGTGAAATGTCAGGATGATACAGCTGTATCTGCTTCAATTTTAGCAGTCATTGTTGAAGCTATGGAAACAAACAAGGACCTCTTTAAGAGGTCTGACTTATCCTATTGCTGTTAAATGCAGACTGACCACCATTAATCCAAGGAAAATTGGTACAAATCTCTTGCAATAAGAAAATAGATGTGGAGGAAATAGCAGCTTTGCAAAATTGAAACCTGTGTTTAATTTTCTAACAGGGAGAGTTTATGAACCTGATTCCTCTAATTAATGCCTGCACATACAGTTCCCTATCTTGAGTTCCATCCAATACAAACATTGCTTTTCCAGAAAGGGAGAAACCTGTGATATGTACCACAGCAAGAGGGCCAAGCACAAGGAGGTCTGCACACTACCCAGATGGTGCAGAGTGCATCAGACAAACTTACTGTCTCTCCCATAAGAAATGTGTGTACTTTTAGTAGGTAGGTCTTAATCTAGGACAAGAATGAGGAAACAATGGTATATTGGCCCGTTATTGTCTGCAAATTCATTTCATGTAACCTCTGACATCTTTCTTGTCTGACTTATATATTGTGCCTACAAAAAGAGTATACAGCCCTCAGCTAAATAGATAGATAGATAGATAAACAGAGAGAGAGAAAGACTGACAGATAGATAGACAGACAGATAGATAAATTTGTTCAGTTGATTTAGATATGTCCCTTTCTGCCCAACAGGGGTTGTCTCATTCATTTTTGTGTTGCTACTGTATTTCCTTCATCTGCTTCCTGTGCTTTCATTACTTCTTTCCATTACATTTCTCCTTTGGTACTTTCATTCTAAATTGGATGCAAACCCAAATACACTTATTCTCAATTTATTAAAAACATTAAAAATATTCATGCAAAGTAAATTTTCCCCGTATTAAATCAACTTGTTATTCATAACACTAAACACTGAATATAACAGTCTGTCTTTAAAAAGTTCTAAAAACAGGAGAGTTTTCTTGCAACATTCATTTGTCATTGACATTATCCTTGCTACAAAAAGCAAAGTAACTATAAATAAACAGTCAATATCTTAAAAGGGAACACTATTAGAGCTAGCTATGGAGTGCCTGGGTTTTCACTGCTGAGGCTATACAGCAGTAAGCTCCTTATTAAAGTTGTGTTTTCTGAGATCTCAGTGAAGTGCATGAAACTCCAAAGCTATAATCCATGGCTTGCGTTTTTAATACTTAATGCACTTGTCTGCATGTAACTAGAAAATGCCCCTTTCATGTATTGCAGTCTAGCTCTCAAAGAGGAAGTTCATCAAATATTTTCCTACAGAGATGCATTTTTATAAGTCATTGAGCAACTGGGTCTATGTGAAAGGGACTAGATAATAAACCTAAATGTCTGAGATCTACCTATAGCTTGTTACTTTATGACTTTGGGCAAGATATTTCACTCTGCTTTATGTACATATGTAGAGTCATCTGTGATTGCCTGCTACCAGAATTTAACTAATACCATATCAAATATTTAAATAATGTTTAGCATAACAAAGTTAATCCTAAAATTTCAAATGCTGAGTCAAAGTGAAAATACATGTTTGCTTTATAACTATGGGCAAAAAAAAATGTATTGTATGCAGAACAACACCCGATCACTTTGCGTGTTAAAAGACTGTCTCTTTAGCACCATGATTTATTTAGAAAGGAAGCAAGTGTTCTGGTTAAGCAACCTACTCTTCATAAATATTAACAATATTAACTATCAGGCAAGATAAATCCTTGGTGCTGTAAGTGAACGTTGCTTTAAGGTCAAAGCCATCCCTCTGGTTATTGCTTGCAAAATGTGCAAGACAGAGGAGTTGTACACATTTATTTTTTCTACCCTGTTTCTTTCTCTGTCATTTTAAATTATTTGACCACACTAGGCTCAAAGCATGCACTTGTAGATGAGCTTACTTTCCAGGTGGTTTCTCCCAGCCTTTCTAACAGGAGGAATTCTCTCTTTGAAGCATATACAAACCATCATTTAAGTCTGAAGAAAAACTTTGGCTAAGCGATGTCAGTTTTATGATGCTGTTTATTACCAGCTATATTATCCTAGTTTGAGGCAAGGATTACTCAGCATTTACAGGTAATCCACTCAGATCACTGCTATACCAAATGAGGACAGCACAAGGTTACACCAATTGAATCATTTAAGTTCCTATATGCATTTCACAGAAGAAAACTACAGAGTGAGACTAACACATGACTTCAATAAAAAATAAGTTTCTTTTAGCTGTCATGTTGAAAGCCATGAGGTAGGGAACCCAAATTATCAAGCTCATTCAGAAGTACAAGGCAACTGGGAGCACCAAGCATCTCCTGAGTTTCTCCAACCTCTGCAGAATCAGGGTCACTTCACACATCAGCCATCAGCAAATCAGATTAGTGAAATTAAAACTGAGTATTAATGAACATTCAGAAATTATGTCATAAACTGAGATCTGCTCAGCCACATCAAGCACATTTCTAGAAGCCTCTTAGTAAATGCGAAAGAAATAGTATCTTAATAGCTAAGCTTACAGTCTGAATTGTCACATAGATTAGGAAGTAATGGACCAAATAAGTCAGGACACAAATATCTTGAGCACTTTTTCCTAGTTTTCAGGCACATATTTTTCTAAACAGGTCAGACATCACCCCTATGACTCCCCAGGTAGTGTCTCTGAGCATATCATGGGATGTGTATTGTGAACATCTGCCGAGTTCATGACCTCAACCACAGAAAAGAGTTAAAACCCAAGTGAACTAGTTTTACAAACATTCCCACAAAAGTTGAAATACACAAAACACCAGAAGACTGAACTTGTAAGTGACAAAGAAACAGCAATTTGTCATGTGCAGAATACAACATGCTGACAAAGATTAAAAGAAACTTCCAAGTAGGACTGGGGAGACAGATACGAACTGCTGATAAAATCCCTCTCCTACTCATCCTCATAGAAGAAATACAACACTTAACAAGTTATCCCTATCTCTACAAGATCTCTTTCCAAAAAAAGGCTATTTTCTTTAATACCTGGAAGGAATACATTACTCACAGAGTCACTGGCATACTCTCCTAACCATAACTCTGCTGTGCAAGCAGACATCTTGCACTGAATAGCTTAGAGGGGCTTATTTGGAGAAGGAGGTTGTGGAGGGATAAAGAAAACTAATAACTCCAGCCGTCCCCCTCAATCATCCCCTAAAAAGGGTCAAAGTGCAACTGCCCTGAAAAATCCAGGCCATGTCTTTCCTGAATTCCTCACATTTGCAGAATTCCAGACACGATTAGGAGACCATTAATGACAGGGAAAAGCACTGACTGTGTGCAATACAAACAGCAATTATCGAAAGGATTGCCAAGTTTATGTCCCATGGATGCACACTTTCTTAAGTGAAACAGTTCTGATAAGCAAAGCCTGGTAGCTTAGGAAAGCAAGGAAAAACAAAGGAATTCTTTGGTGAGTTATCTCCCTTGGGCTGCCAGGTGGTGCAGGAGATTCCACAAGACTGAAGTCACTGCGCTAAGAGAAGGTCCTCAGCATGGGAATGACACACCTTTATTATCACCAGTCTCCAGCCTGAGAGGAAACCAGTATACCAGCTAGGGAGTTATCTGTACCGTCCCCTAAGCTTTTCTCCTCTTCTCTCACTCCTTCACTAAAACCCATTATCAAAGAAAACACAAACAAAACCCAGACTAGACTAGAAGAATCTTTTTTTCTTTTTTTTTTTTTTTCCAAGAAGAGAACTAACAGAATTTCAAACATCTTACGACTGGTGAACATGAAGAGAACATTTCGCAATATGTGGTGAACATAAATTTTTAATTTAAAGCATGTAGCAGTTTCATAAAAAAGTTCTTTCTGGCATAGGCTAAAATAGAATCCTGCAAAACCAGTACCAGCCACGTATGTACTGATGTGACAGGAGGCAAGCTGTCACTAACTGGAAGGTCCTAACTGGATTCATACTCTTAAGTTAATGTATATGGAGATAATTCATTGACCGCATTCAGCTTTTATATGTTATGCCAAAGAACTGATTTTCTTAATTCACATAACTACCAGGGGACACATAGTAGCATATTAAGATGTTGTCTACAATCTGCAGTTTCTAAAAGGCTATTGAAAGTATTGTGAAAGGTACAAAAGAAAGAGTCTGAGGTATAGAAAATATCTCCAACAGGCAAACATAAAGACTGAGTTTAGCAAGGAGAAGACTGACAGGTGACGTGGCTACACACAGTTCTGTCGTGGAGAAAAATAGCAGGCTCATTAATTGAAGAGCATAATCCTCAGTGGTCAGCTTCTGATGCCAGATAAAGTTAAATTGAAAGTAATCATTTGTTTGGACTTCGTCAATCATCGACAAAATGCTATCAAAGCAAACCTTCCTTAATTTCAGATCAAAACCGGATGCCTTTCTGGAAGGCATGTTTAACTTAAACAGGAAGTAATGTGTTCAACATGGATAATGGGATGAAGTGTAGCAGCTTGTGAAATACAGAGAGCAGACCACATTATCACCTTCCAGCTTTAGGCTTTGCAAATCCCTGAGTTTTTTGCTGGACTTAGTCATACTCTGCCATCAACTGTTTTTATGCATATCACAAGGCTGTCCGGACCTTCACTTATACACTGGACTGCACTATACATTCTTTGCATGAACCTTTCCTCGTCTCAAATCAGAGGCAACTTGTTAGTTCACTAAAAATTCATTTGAACAAGTCTAGCAAAAAATAAAGACAAATAAATCAGCTGTGAACCCTGTGGCTCAGAACCTAATTTTCAAAATATGCGTAAGTTGGTGACATGAAAATCAATTTCCTCTGGAATGTGCTTCTCCTCAGCAAGGGCTATTTCAATGCCAATGTGCTCTCTCACATCATTGGGTTTGGCTGTGATACTATTAAATGGAAGAGGCAATTTTTTTTTTCCTTCCACAATGAATAAATCCCTTAATTTTTTGTAGTGACTGAGCAGGGTTTAAGGTCTGGGAGGGTTTAATAGCATTAATATGTGTATTTTGGAAGAAAAAAGACCTGAAATTTTCAACATAAAACCCAGAGAATATTAGATTACAGTGATTGAGAAAAGCAGTTGGGAGACGACTCGGTCAGAGACTTGAAAACACAACTGCACTGAAGCTGTAAGTGCAACTCTGAGAAGCAATGAACTAACCAAACGAAATAACTGAAACAACCAAGTATCAATGGAGTTGCAAGTAATAGGGCAGAGGGAAATCAAGCTTCATTCCTACCATGGGCTTCCTGCCCCCTTCCTACCCACTGTAGCGTGTCGCAAATGCAACACGATGCAAAATGTACCTTCCCCCCCACCACCACCCCGTGTAGGGAGAGGGTGTACATGGAGAAAAGCAGCAGCAAAACCCCCAGCAAGGTTGGGAGTCCCTGGGAAAAGACACTGGGCTTCTCTCACGCACTAGCCCAAGACAATTTATGCTAACAATGGGCTTCTTGGTGGGGCTGAGGGCTGCACGTGATACCTTTTAAGGATACAGGACATATTTTTAACCAAATGTTTGAGATGCCGCCCTGCAGACACGGGTACAATAGGAGAGAGTGGAAAAATGCAAAAAAAATATATATCTATGAAAGAACAAACAAAGAAAAAAGAGCAAAACGGGAGGGAAAGGAATATTTGATGAGAAATCTTTCCTGTGCTCGCTGAGCCCACAAATCCTCAAGACCACCCTGGATATTAAGTGAAAACATGCCAAAAAGAAAAGAGGAAATGCTTTTCACAGAGCAGCTACATTTCAGCTCTCAGCTTTAGAAGTGCCAGGCTGCCATTTTCAGAACTTATATAAGAACTCTTTTTACTCTCATTTTCCATTAGTTATGAATTGTTTTCTATTAGCAATCTATTTTAAAAAATTTTGACAAGAACCAACTCTCAGTCATATCCATTCCCAGAGGCAAACTTGTTTCATCCCATTCTGAATCCCGGTTGGTAAACAAATCCATAAATCCATTTTGACAATGTCATCAGATTAGGCACTGGCTTTTTGGGGGTAGGGGGTGGAGCATGACAGGGCAAGAAACAACTTCAGAAGAATGACAGAAGCTTAAAAAAAAAAGCTGAAGTGAGAGAAAACATGAATGGTTCAGAGAAAAATAGTTATTAAATAATAGTTACAAAATCTAATAGTTATCAAAACCCCACACCAACCTCATTTCTCTATATTCAGCAGCATTTGGCTTGGATCTCTTTCCACCAGGAGTGAAGGTTTTTCACATTCCCTATGGGAAAAAAAAATCCCTTCCCTATTACACAGCTTTGATGGATTTTTTTTTTTTTTATTCCAAATCCAATAAGAAAATCAATCACCTTCTTTCATTCATCTGCAGGGAAAACCCCTAAATATAGTCACTTCCTTTGGTTAAGGGAAAGGAGGGACCCTGGGCTAAAGAGCAGTAGGATCACACTAGCTGTGGTCTGAGTGCATACACTTGGTGAGATATTCATATGGGATTTAAAAACACATGTCCTACATCTTTTTATATGGTAAGAGGCTACACGACATTTTCTATTCTAAAAGATTTGTGGAAGCTTTTAGAAAGAATAGCTTCCGCTAAAATGAAAAATCAAAAGAACAAAAAACCAGAAGCGTTACAATAAAAAAAAGTCTTGGATGGGGATATCGCCTTTTTTATACCATGAAGTTTAGGTAGAGTAGAAATTTTCACAAGTCTGTATTTGTTCTCACAGGCTTTTTTAGGGAAACTCCAAGACCAATAAATGAAAAGGGGACATTTGGACTATGACTGTAACAGTAAGTGACACAAGGGGACACTCCCAGGAACTACAACTTGACCGTGTGTATCATTCACTTCTGGTGTGGGTTTGGCTTAAACTATGGGGAACACTCTCAAAATATTTCCAGGCATAATTTCAATCAACTTGGATCCATTGCTAATAGGTGATCTGCCTGACTGTTTTGGAGGGTAAGAGTTTAATAGCATAGCTATGAACTGCTCCAGGTACACTGGCCTTGGGGCCAGGTAATGGGCTGACCCTGTTGAGTTTACTAGTCTAGACCAATGCCAGACTGATGCTATTGCTAAAGCAAAGCACACTCCACAAGCACCTAGAGCTGCTTTTTCTTTAATCAGAAAATGAGAGTCTCCATGCTGAATTATGTAAAGCTCTTCCCACAGTCTCTCTTGCGCAGTCCCAGCGGCTCCCACATCCTCTAGGAGGAGAAAGGAAGAGAAAGCTCAACTCAGTGGTCCCTGCCCACAGACCCCACACGAAGCCCAAACCACCCCTTGGCCAGCAGTCAGCCAACTTCACTCATCCCCCTATTCCTAGTGGTAGAAAGCACAATAGGAGTAACTTGCTCACTGCCTAAATAAAAGTTACATATGCTATGGGAGTGACAATATACATTTGACAATATACATTTCATTTTACTTTTTATACTAATGTTTGAAATTATGCACCAATCCTTTATTAAATTTATGATATTTTGTTTGACAAAGAAAATGCCTGTGAAAATTATGAAATGCCACACTGAGATTTCTGTGCAAACATTATATATCTAAATCTCTGATATAAGTTTCCTCCTAAACCAGATTTTTTTCCCCCCTGCAATTTCTCACTGCCATATAAATGTATTTCCAGCTGTATCTGTGGGAAACAAATAGTGTCATGCAATGAACAGCTAGGAAATGCACACCTGTCATAAACTAAAGCACATCTCATGGGATATATTATATTCCATTCCCAACCTACCAAGAAAGGACACAATGAAAAAATGGATTGGTGTCAACTGCCAGATGTTTTCAAGCCTCTCTAATTAGGTAAAAATTAAACAACTGCTATGTTCTATATTATAGATATTTTGCAGATGTGTAATTCACATAAACATAAAGTCTGATTTTCATTTACATAGAGGCCTATTTACACTGCTTTAGCATCACAACATTGCTTAGTTACTTAGGTTTGTATTTCAAGTTTCTTTTTTTTGTAAGAGTACATGAGAATCAATTTCACATAAGCATATCAGGATAAGGCCCATCGTATGATGGGCATGACTTTAGCAAGGAGTCTTGAGGGACACCAGAATGCAAAAGAAGTATTCTCTATTACTATTTACATTTCATGGAGAACAAGTCTGCTGAGAATGAGTTAGGTTCAATTCATCTGTACTGTACATCTTCACAAATGTCATTGCATATTTAATTGTAACTGTGATTAATTTGTTCATGGGGAATGCAAAATGTTGAGCTGTTTCCATTACCTGTTCAGCCTTTCTCCTCAGGCTTTGCACAAACCCCCAAGATGAAAAACATCCAGGGGGGGAAAAAAATTAATAAATCCTGCTTGTACCAAAGCAACAGCAGTTCCTCATCTTTCAGATTAAAATAAGAGGAAAATTATCATTAGACAAGGTAAAAATTTACTAGAAAAAAAAGCTAATATTGAAATAAATTATCTACTTTATTCTGCTCCTAAAAATGAAGGGAAAATAAAGTTCCTGGGTTCTTTCATAATAAGAAGTCTGGTCTATCTAGCTGTTCACAGATATCATGCGTGAAAGACCACAAGAGGAAGAATACTTTGGCACAAACAGTTCAGCTCACAGAAGTCAATGTATTTTATTTGTACCTCTATCCCAAGTAACAATTACCAGATATATATAGTTAGATTCACATTTGTAAACCAAATAATTAAGTATTTTTAAAAAGAAATAACATGCATTTTATTAAGAACTTAAGACAGGAATGTGATTGACAATGCTTATCAGCACCTGTCTCCACCTATTTCCAG
Source organism: Chiroxiphia lanceolata (assembly GCF_009829145.1). NCBI lineage: Eukaryota > Metazoa > Chordata > Aves > Passeriformes > Pipridae > Chiroxiphia > Chiroxiphia lanceolata. Next base: position 19,981,336 of record NC_045638.1, on the reverse strand, counting down.
CACGCTTTTCTCATGCTCCTCAGACATAGATTTCTGTATTTGTACTGCAACAGCAATGCAGTCCCTCCACTGGGGACTCTGCTGCTGGGAAGAAAAGCCTGATAAACCATATGCTTAAGAGAAGGAATGCCTGGATTGAAAATTATTATTACTACAGAAGATTAGACAAACATACATCCATGGTGTATCATTTTCCCCTTGGAAAAGACCAAAGCATGGTTATTAATGCATTTAATTTTTTTCTCAGCATTCCTGAATCATTATTTACCTTTTAGCCATCTGGTCTAATTGTTAATTTTCCTTAGAGATGGAATAGTAATACTAGCAGCAATTACTGTGGTAACCAGGAATTTTTTATTATTATAGGCAGTATGTGCCTAAATGATATTCCACTAGTTGAAAGCATTTGTCCAACAAACTACCAAGAATTCATATGATAATCCTGATTAAAATGTTGTGGGGTTTTTTGCTATGTTACAATTGCTGGGAAAAGCGAGTGTTAGTCTAACCACATGTCCAACTATATTTGCAAGAGAGTTTTGTAAACTGCAGAGAAGTCTGATCTGGGTTTCTGGTTTCATTTCATGTTCATTTTGTGAATAAATTTAAAATTACAAGGAGGGAATAGCTTTTTACACACTTCGGTTTGTGTGGAGCATAAGGATGAAGGCTGCCACCTGTTCATGGACAGCATATGCAGAAGTAACCTCAAATATGGGCTGACAGACCAAAGAGAGCCCAGGAGACATCAACAATTGGGCTACAAACACCATTCCAGAAATCCAAGATACTGTGTAATATGCATGTGCAATAAGTATGTACAATACTCTGCAATATACCCTAGAAATTACTTATATATGTCCTGTTCTGTCTCATGTATTCTAAGCTGCAGAACACCTAAAGAATGTCTTTTTCCTCCTTTTGTGCATTTCAGTCTCCATCTTACTCTCTGTTCTCAATAGTTTCATAAATTTTCTGTAACTTTTCTCTTATGTGCTTACAAATTATTTGCCTGTTCTTCTCCAAAACTTCCTTTAATATTTTGTTCTGCCACTTATTAACACTCTTCTTTCCTTCAAATCTTCTTTGTTCCATGTGAAAGAATGGGGATAATTTCACGGCATGATGCAGTGTTATCCAAATGCACTGGAGCAGGCTCTGGACTGGACAGGCAGTGTCTGGATGCACTGGCATGCACAACTAGACTTAGGTTTATTTGCTAGCTACACCTCAAAGAACTGTCAGCATAGCTGCTTGTATGAGCCATGATGTTTCATGCTAGTGCAAACATTGCTATACCTCTCTGCATTAGCAGACACTGAACACACCTGTCTCAAATGCTCAGACCAAGGATCACCTGTGTATTTTGTTGCACACCATTCACAGCAGGGCACTTCCGCTTCCCAGGTTCCCAAAGGATGCTCCCAACCCAGCCTCATGCCTTCCCAGCTGCGCCTCCCAAGGCCTGTCTGAAGACAGCAAGCAGTTCCAAGAGGAGTCCCATCGTATGGGGACTAAGCTAAAATAACATAGCTACTTCATATGGAGCAGGAAGATTTCCTTAATTTTCCACTTGTCCAGCAAAACTACATGTGTGGGAACCTGGCAGACAGAGGAATGGCTGATCTGTAGCTGCTGGAAGCTCCTCACATGTATCTGCATCACTGAATGGCTTTGGGAAGTATCAGTAAGGCTGTATGGGATGGGAGCCAGGGCAATCTCAGTGGATATTCAGGGAGGGGAAAGAAAGTTTACCAGCAGTGGTAAATAGTGGGGGCAGAGAACTCCATCTCTCCCCGCTGAGTGCCAATCCAACCATTCAACAAAATATTCCTCTTTACTCCAGCATAGGGGCAACTCTCACATCCCCTATAGCCAGAAAGACCTTGTGCCCTAACTAGACTACCCTTGCCCCCCCACACAGATTAGACATCCTGATTCCCTGTCTCTGCTCCTCCTCATCCTACCCTTCCTCACCGAAGAAAGCATTTCCTTCCTCTGTTAACAGCTCCCTTGTTTCCCTTGGTCACCCCTCACGCCACACATTCCTACACCCCTGCATTTCCAGCAGCAGTGACACAACTGACAGAGGCTGTCAGAAAAGTTCTACTTGTGCCATGAGGAGAAGGAAGCCAGAGTCAGGAGGGTCCCATAGATTGGACCTGTGGATCCTTCTGCCCCGCCAAAGATGGGCACCAGTCACCTCTCCTCCATCCAGTACCCAGTTCCTTTGGGTCTTCCTTCTGCAGCAGCATCAGTATCACTAGGCATTCAGTGAATAGATACTCCTCGAATAGCCCTTCTTCAGCAAGAACATCACAGGCAGTCAGCAGTCACTGTTTTCTCACTCCCATTCATCTCTGTAGCCAAGTGCCTTAGGTAATCACATCATTTAAAGATCCCCAGTGTCTTACTTCCACCTACTCCTTTTCCCAGCAGCTCACTGAGCCTCTGACCACCCAGACACCTCTCCCCTGAGCCTTCTCAGCCAGGCCAAACTGCTTCTTCAGGGTCCCAAAACAGACCCAGCTTTTAAGATGCAACAGCAGCAGCAACAACAAAACCATTTGCAAAGTGTTTTAAGTACATCTGGTCCTCTAATGAGTTTGAAGCATGGTTCCTCCAACGCAACTGAGGGGATAGAAGGGAGCAGGAATCAAAGGATCCCTTTGTCCCATACAAGTACCAAATAAAATATATCACCAAACTTCATCTGTCTTAATAGCTTCCCTTCCCAAACACACCCTGGGCCTTGTAAAGCAAAAAGAGTCATTAGACCATGAGCCTCACCTTAAGGAAGTTTACTGTTGATCTGTAATCTCTTGGTTTTTATCTCTGAGATAAAATAAACGTCTGGAGGAACCTCTGTCCAAGTCTATCCCTGGAGCCGTATTTGATTACCCCTGCTGTGTACCTCCACAAGAGTCAAACTGCAAACAAACCAGATCCAACTATCAATAAAATTCAAAGAAAGTCTTCATTGAGATGTGCTGGGAATCTAAAGAGCCAAAGCAAAAACCCACAGGTTCCAGTCCTTAGCATGGGGAATAAAATGTGATGTCTATTTCTTTAATTTGCTATTTTAAAGAGTAGTCCAGTCCTTATTACAGCAATATTTTTATTCTGAATATTATCATTCCTACCACAAAGGAGGAACAGATGGAGTTTCTGCTCATTATTGTAAAACAACTTAGTTCACTCATATTGACTGGGTCAATACTGAATTTCTGAGCTTGAACACTATCAATGAGTGAGACCCTCTTAGAAATCTGCTCCTTGAAACCACGGTATTTCATGATGTGGGTAACTCTAAATGTCTGAAATGAAGCATTCAAGTGTAAAGAAAAGAGGGATTTTGGAATCCAGTCTGTGATTATGAACATCTTTTTATGGATTGGTCAGTTATCACACATCACCTCCCAAGCAAAATAGATCACTAATCTTTTTGCATAAACATTTATCTGCATTCTACTAATACAAAGCTTAATAAGAAAAAAAAACACTTCTGAAAGCTGTGTTACTAAATCATACAGAGAAAACAAAATAGAAACTTTAAGAAAGACTCTTTTACCTAAGCTTGTTCAAATTGAAAAAAACAGGTGGATATGTGACAGATATAACGAATATAAACAATGTTTGTAATCTCAACTGAACCTACAGAATATAAGTATCTTCTTTGTAAAAGTCTGATTAAATCTTCTAAAAAATCTGTTTATCAAATTGATCATACAGGGAATCAGAAGTAAAAGGTTTTAAACTGAAGCAAATGAGGTTCGGGTTAGACGGCAGGTACTGTGAAGAACTTGTAAAAGATTGCATAAAGAAACTCAGAGATTTCTATCACTGTAATTCCTGAGAACAGGTTAGATAAATTTGGCAAGACATATATAATATATTCATCCAGCCTTCCTTGGCTCAGGAAGGAACAAACAATTTGTTCAGTGCAGATCACTGTTCTTTGTCATCATAGAAGTGGCATTAATTTTGAATCACACAGTATTTACTACCTAGCACTTAGGAAACCCATATCATCTGCTTGCATTTATGCAGTTTTCTTTTCTTATTTGACAGATAAGAAAACAGCAGAAAAAACTATCTCATTACAGCCTTTAACAAAGCTGTAGAAAATTCAGCAAATTCAGGAGTTTCAGCACTTGTTGTCATGTTCACTAATGGGATTAATAGTTCTTCATAATGGGCTAGCAGAGCTAGGTTGGTTTCTAGAGACATTAACCCAGAATTTCTCTGCTATTGTTGGTTTGTTTCACACAAAGTGTCATTTAAAGCAAGCTTTATTTGTTTTACCTATAGCAATGGAATAAGGAAATAACCTTCACTCTGCTCTTCCTCCACACCAACATCAGTTTAAAGTCCTTCCTGGCTATGTGCACCCTAGGAATATATTTTCCTGAGAAGTAGTTTGCTGAATAGAATGCTGGGAGGGTGGAAAAAGTCATTATTTTATTAGAAACCTGAACTTCTTGGGTCTGTCTTGCTGGCTACATTTGCCAAGAAGCATAATGCACTGGAAGAATAATTTGAAAATCAAGAAACATTTATTCAACAATGACATAATTTTCCATTTTGGTTATAAAAGTTTTAAGGTATTTTTAAGTTTGCTGTTACAGCTCTTTGTTTTAGTACCATCATTGTATCCTATCACATAATATATATTAGCATGCACAGTATATTTTTTTGTGTAAACTGCTGTACATATTTCAACACCTACCTTCAATAACTTTCTCCAGGTAATGAGTTAATCATAACTGTACCAAAGCTTGCACATTTGAGCTTTTACTTTTTTCTTTTTAAATTGCCTCTACTTTAAGTTGTACTTAATCTAACTCCTTCATAAGACACCTCTCTTTAAGTGACAGTAATAGTCTAGTTCCTAGGAGCTCCTAGTTCCTAGGACTACAGGAATAGTCTGTGTGGAGGCTGAGGTCCATATTTGTACAAGGGCCACCTCAGGCCATTCCATATGAGTGGTTTTGGTTCCTGGGCTACCCTGACGAAGCTGCTTAGGGCCTATAGGAAGAAGGAAGAAATTGATGCTCAGGAGCAATATTCACACAGCCAACATGCTGGTGGAGTTGACCTTTCTGAAGTCTCATGCACACATAGGACCACAGCCTGAAATTCCAGCAAGAATTTGGCATGAGAGCATTGACTTATCCCTTAAAAATACTTACATTGTTGTAATAAAGTCAGCAGTGGTGGTGCCTACCTCTCTGCAAGACATGGTTAGAGCATTTCTTTATTTGGGACATTCCTCAGTTCAGGAAATAGATGGACAGACTGACCACTGTCCATCCTCCATCCTTTACATGGATCAGAATAAAAGACTTGTGTAGGGCAAGGGGAGACCCAACAGAAGAGCCCACCATGATTCCATGATTCAGCAACCCAGCAGCAGGGGGACTGACCTTTGATGGGGAGGAATTTTGGATTCCAATCCCCCTTCCACAAGCTGTTTATGTATCTTAATATAATTGTTTATTAATTCAAAACACACAAGAAGTCCCAAAGTGCAAAGAAAGCCAATTAAATGAGAAAAATAGCAGGCACCAGAACCCATGAACTACAGTTCTCATCTTTGTTACTTTTGAGAGTTTATTCTGGAGTGTTTGCATTTAAAGATTATTTACAACATACAGGTGCTGTGTTGAATAAGAGGAGTGAGATGATAAGTCACACTTAATATATCATAAATACATAGGGTCACACTTGAAGAAAATAATCCTGAAAATTATACTTATGATAAGTCACTGAGACAGCCAGCTAGGAATAATGCACATTTTTTAAAAAAACCACTCAGTCAAAATCAAATGAGAATGGAAGAACAGAACAAGAACATCAGTGGAAGACATTTCTTCTTCACCTTTTTGCCTTCTTTCCAGTGTTATCAGTAATACATGAATATACCAGGTGCTCATCTATCATAGATTTCAGCAAAGGTTGTGTATTTTATCAAAAAAGCTAATAATGATGCAAAAAGTGGATTTCAACAAAATTAAGGCCTTCTAACCAATGAAGAAAAGATAGAAAGATATATATAATTTTAGTATACCTTCAAAAATTGATCCTGGCAACAAAAAGCTACATTATATTTCATGTTAGTTTAGCCATAAGGCTATGACAAGACATGGAGATAGAAGTATGAGGAAATAAAATGATGGTTAGGCAGACAGGTGAAAGAAGAAAGAGTAATGAAGTATCATTCTCTTCATATCATATTCTTATGACCACCAGTCAGAGCAGTACATCCCAGGAGGGTTACCAGGAGACAGAGCTGGAGATCTACACTTCACCCATGGGAGGAGCAACTTGTCAAGAGATAAGTGACCAGCTGAGGGACAGAACAAAGGAAATGATAACTCTGAAACTCATAAAAATGAAAACACACATTAGTGTGTGACAAAAATAATTTCCTTAGGCTCTGCTAGTGTATCAATATGCCAGCATGACCCTTTAATAAGGTTGACTCTGTCATAACTGTAGCAGTATTTTGACCTAGCACCACACTTTGTATTGGGATGGAGCATTGAAGAAACACCAAACTCAAGTATGGAAACAAGAAATCCAAACTGAAAGAAGGTAAATCCTCAAGAACCAGCAGAAAACACTGCATATACTCTTCTCAGTTAATACACTGAAGGGATTAAGTGAAGTATTCTTCTCTGGTTTAGCTGTTGCAAGGGCAGAAGGAGGGGATCTATTACTGTCCAATCTTGAGCCAGTCTAACCTACCATGCAGTAAAGGACTATTTCAGTAGCAGGATTCATCCCTTTCTTCCTCCTCTTCTTATCTGTCAGGTTGAAAAGACACATTTTCTCATAAATGTTGGTGGAAGAATGCCCTTAAGTGAGCTTTTACGTGATGTGTACGGTGAAATCAGACTTAGTGCATGTGCATGTAAAGTTGCCCTACCCAGGCATGAAAAGCAGGTTACATCAGACTTTCTGAGTGTGTAAGAATGAACAGAAGGTATCTCACTCAGCACATCACAGAGGTGCAAGCAGGGGTTGATTGTGGCTTCTCAGCTCTTGAGACCAGGACTGCTAAGTTTTATTTCCCACAAATATCCCAGCAGCCACATTTCACTATTTCCCTTCAGACGGTCCCTGACAGTGGCCCAACATTGCCAAGGGAAGGGATAATAAGGAAATTTCCACAGAGGGAACATATGCTGTTACATAAATGCTTCCATAGGCCTGACTACTGTTTCCTGAGAAAGGAAACTCCATTCATCAAGTCTGTAATAAACTGACATCTCATCAGCAGGGGAAACAAGAGGAAGGTACTTGTGAAGGGAGAAATCTGTCCCTCTACATATAGGAACTGTTTTCCTTTGCATGCCTAATCTGTGAGGTGACTAAAGTTTCACCCACTAGTGCTATAATACTCACATGGGAAACATTAAGTTAAATATTACAAAATTAAAGTGTAAGAGTTATTGGAAACTAGAGCCGAGCAAAATATTAGAATTTTCATCCTGGGGGAAATTCTAATATTTCAACATTTGTTTTCTTCCAAAATTAGAAAGGAAATACTGAAATACCTATTTTTTCATAGAATGAACATGTTCTCAGCCACTTTGACATTAAAATGAATTTGTCAAAGGTGTTACAACATCTCCTGGGAATTGTTGTTAAGGTACCTTGTACTTAGAATTGTGTTAACAAGGGATATTTCATCTGGGTTATTGAACCAAAGCTGTAAAAAAATGTTTGGGGTCGGGTGGAACTCTCACTTCATTTTTGCTTTCTTTCAGATTATTTAATCATTGTATTCCCTTTAGCAAAGGAAAAAAACTAAAAAAACCACCCCACCAAAAAACACTCAAACCAAACAACCAACCAAAAAAAAAAAAAAAAAAAAAAAAGGAAAAAAACCTTGTTCTGTTCCAAAAGGGAAACAAGTTTTGCAACGGAGAAATCACATCATTCCATTTTTTAAGATATTCAACAGTGTTCTGGATTTTGTATCTGATTTTCAGAAATGGTTCTTTTTTTGGTTAAACTTCAAAATGAGATAACTAGTTTTGGTTCATATGTTGTTGCCAAAACTAACTATTAATATGGATTCAGTAAGTGTCAATCAATTCACAACTGAATTGATCAAGAAAATAAATCACTGAAAAAATCTATCTCATTTTTTTAAAATATATTCATTTTTCATAGGCTTCTTGCTTTAATCGAGTGCCCCCATAGGTAACCTTTAAGCTGGGAAGTTGAAATGCTCTCCTGATATATTTCAACACTGACACCTTAGCAAGTAGCATCCTGGGAACTTACTGCTTTTGTTTCTTCAGGAGGAATACTTTTTTGTCCTGATATTGTGTTGCTGGGTGCTCCTTGCTGGGTAGATCACCTTTGTTATTGGAGTATTGCTGGTATGTTGGCTGAAGTCTGTGGACTTACTAAGGGAAAGAAGTAAGAGCAGAATGTAAAAATCTCAGAAAAATGCCCTTATGAAGGTGAAAAGGTATCTTGCTGCAATTAAATGCATACTAAAGCACTTGAGAAGCTAATAGAGGGGACCCCACTGCTAAGATTCTTTTTGCAGATTTAATCAGACTAGAAGTTTTCCACTTACTCACAGATCATTCATTGATATTCTGATGTTAGTTTAGTTGGCACGTATTTTTTTTTCTATTAAATAAATAGGGCCTGAGACCTCAGATGTTTATATACACACATTTTTTTAAAAAAATTCCCGTTCATGTTTTTTTTCTGTTCTCATATAAAGTCTAAAGGTTAGGGTTTTAATTTAGAAATAATATTTTCATGGTTCATAACAAAATCTGTAAATCTGTATTAGTTTACATTTTTGGCAACCTTCATCATACCCTAGTGATTCCTAGAAGTCCTCGTACTTTCTCGCTGGTGAGAGATACTTTCCATAAAATAACATAGCATAAAAAAAATTATTATTAACTCACTGTGATGTATTTTAAGGTACAGAGAGTGTATTCAAAGAAATAAACTTAGTGTCCAGTTTTGTGGCTATGTTTTCCAGTTATTATCTTGTAAAAATGTACTTTTAAACCAGCATTAGAAGGTTCACTAGTGAGAAAGACAGGAGATTATCCTAGTTATTTGCAACAGTCCCATATCCCTTAGGTCTGACAGATAACTACAGTTCACCTGACCGAGGATTTTAAAGGGTTTGTGGGCTACAGAAGGGTTCCGCTCTGACAACAACTCTAAAAATTAGTTCAGAAGTTCCAACTCTCTGCTCTGTCACAGTATCAAGGTTGATACCTGCATAAAGTATGTTTGAAGGCTGCTGAAATTTGATAGTATACTGATGCAAAAGAACTTTTCTCATCTTTTTTTTCCAAAAGGATGCCTGAGTTGTCACAAAACAATGATTCAGCAAATTATAAACAGCACAAATAAGTAGCCAGTCTCATACACCACACACATGCATAGTGCTGCTCAACTAAGCAGCTTTCTGAGAACTGTGGGGCTATGATCCATCTCATGTTTTTGCAAACGATCCCTATGTCTTGCTGCATTTAAGATGAAGAGAAATGCATAAGCAAGAAAAAGAAGCATCAGCCTATTTGCTTAGGTTATGTGTCAATCTCTGAGAGGAGTAAATGAATAGTGGTGTTGCAGGTGGTTTTGCTGTGGCTATTCAGTACTGGTAAATATATTTTTGTCTTTTTGTGGAATTTGCCTCAACAAAGAAATGGAATTTTGTTTCATTAGTGCTTTTATAATCTCAGGAATGTTTTTTCTCCAGCAAATCCATTTGAATGTTCATATCAAATTGATGTATTGATGTATTGATAATTGATGTATTCCCAGATTGGAATACATTAACAAACTGAGAATATTTATCATTTTATATGCCCATCTTTACCAATACTTATTTTCAAGAAGCCTATACACACTTACAGAACAAAAAGACATAACAGAAATAAATAGTTGTAATAGTGTGAGCTATGTATTTTACTGTACCCTATAAGATACTATATATCTCACCAAAAAAAAATGTTGATTGATTTCCTGTACATATTTAGTGCAGAAAACTTTCTAGTAATTTCTTAAATTGCTTGAAAAGATATCTACCAAAAATCACCTCCTTAGGCATCTCATGTAACATGTGACTTTGAAGCAGAAAGCAGAGAAAAGATATGGAGCAAAAGACAATACTGGTAATCTTTCATATAAACAGTTCATCCAGAGATCCAAAGCAAGTAGTACTGTATCCATTTCACAGAAAGAGAAATGCATAAGCAAGAAAAAGAAGCATCAGCCTATTTGCTTAGATTTTTTTGTTTCCTGGCTTTCCACTTGGATGTGTACTTCAACTAGTAGCTGTAGGGGCTGCAAAACAGCATAAAGTCAAATATTAAAACAGATTAAATAGTGTGGAACAGTGAAGGTTATGAGTCGAAGATCTATATTAAACTGTGCAAGGGAACACTGTGACAAGCTTTAAAGATAATTTTTATTATTAACAGAATAACATGAGAAACTAAGGCAAATGCTGTACATTAATGAAATGCATTTAACTGGAGCTCTAAAAGTGTCTATCTCAATATTTTTATCGGTAAGTGAAATGAAAAAATCAAAAACCATGCTTAGCAGAAAATCATTTCCTACCTTCATAACAGCAGAGCTTTACATGCTTCCCTAGTAGTAGTAATGGCACATGTTCATCACAGACTGCAATTCTCACAAGTAAAAGCTCAAAGTCAATAGCTTTGTCACACTGAAAAACAAACAGAAAACAAACAAACAAAACAACAAACAACAAAAAGACTGTTGACAGACTGGACATGTATACTAGAAATTGTACGCTTATAGCCAGATTTTGAGAGAGGCAGAAGCAGACCTGAACTGTTCTAGCTGGAACAATAAAAAGAATGAATACTGAACTATCACTTGTATTCATGTATTCTATTTCATTTCTTGCATTCCAAGTTCCTGTCCCTTTATTTAAAATATTTCACCGCTTTAATTTTTTTCTCTTTCTTTCTTTTATAACTACTTTGTCTAGACATGCTGAGCAAGTTATTCTTATCTATTGACTTCAGTCTATGAGGCAAATTCTGAACATGCCAAAACGACTCATACAGATTGAGTCAGATAATGTTTCTGGTATCATATTCTGCAGAAAACTTAAGTTACACATGTAAACACACACAGAGTGAGGTAATTTTTGAGATATATTCGCTTTAATATTGTTTCCAAAAAAGCACGTGTCCTTTAATCTACTGATCTTTATGTCAAGCAACTCTGAGTACAAAATGAGTATTGTATATATTCTATATCATATCAGAACCAGCTGTCTTGAAAATTTCTTCAAGGAGAAATGAAATAAAAAAATCCCTGGAAATAAAATAATTCTAGGAATCTTGTATGACTCTTAATGAAGAATCTTTCATAATTGTTTCATAACCTAGGCCATATTATATCTGAAATGGTAAGCCATGCTTATTTTATATCTGAAATGATGCTTGCAAAGCAGTATAAATCTAAGCCAAATCATCAGTTTTAAAGGCCAAAATCCTGAATGAACCATGCCATAAAATGACACTTGCAGGAATGAGGGAAGAATATAGGATGTCTTTCATCTTCTAATACTCAGATTGAAAGAAGAATTACTCTTTTCATAATGCACCTTGAATTTCAACAACGTAAAATACTCCCATGGCAAACAGAATGCCGTCCAAAGTCCCAACTGGTACGTATTGCTATGCACTTAATACACCAGCTAAGATAGTTAAATATTCTATTTTTAGGGGAAGAAAAAACGCTTCTTTTTACACGTAGAATTTCCATGTAACTATGCACTAAAGATTTTTGTTTTCTCTTATCCCTTTATTTCTGTAAAATGTTGCACATTACCATCTTATATAATATGGAGGAACATAACCACCAATCTGTTGCCTGAATGATTCAGTGCAGCTACTCCTTTCTGTTCCAGCCCAGGTAAAGCTGCCTTGGGAAGCAACAGCAGCTTTGGCAGCACCCAGATAAACTATATCCACAGACAGAGAAAGACAGTGTGGCTCTCCAAAGACAAATTCAGCTCAGAAAAGGCAAAAATCCAAAGCATCAACGAAAAGAATGTAAATATTTTGCCTCCGCAATCCAGTCTGTAATTTCTAGATCTTTCAAGTATTGTGAAAGAAGATCCTGTCTAATTCCCAATTGCCAATTCTTCCTCATTGCTGAACTGAAAAGTATTTAGCCTGCAAAATCCAGTTCCTTGACTTTTCACTACAAATACTACAAATACAATACTACCATTTTGCAATTTGGATTCTTCCTATCATTTGCAGTCTTTTGGACTTCGTTGTGGGTATTGCTTAGGCTTACTTTCCTCTTATTCTTAACCTTTCTTCCATCTTCCTTCCTATTACTTTTCGTGCAGGCAAGATCACAAAGTCACTGTACTGCTGAGATTTTGAATCTGAAATACTTCTACCAACCTCCACCTTCCAGCAAGGCATTCACACAGCTTGATAGCATGCCCTTAACAATAACAGTTATTAGGAGCTACATTGCAAGAGCTCATTTACAGTTAACAGTCTGTCTAAGCTCCTGTAAAACTGTTAAAGTCAAAATCACTTCACTCTGTTATTATTAAAAAAAAAAAGTGGTGGCATACAATTAGCAATATAATTATAGAATTATTACGGTCCAAAAATTATACAGTCAGGCCCCCAACACCCATAGCTGCAGGGCCCCAGTGCAACCAGGAGATTTTTTTCTTCTAAAGCAACAGATATGGCAAGACAGGTTAGAAAGTTTTTCCAGATTTTAGGGGTTTTCTCTTTTATTCTTTTTCTGCCAAATCTGTTTTATCTTTTGAGATGTCCCCTCTAAGAAAATGTACAAATCAAGATATGAAGATGTAAATGAAGGCAGTGGAGTTCAGGTTAAGACTCCAAAATTTATCAAGCCTAGCTTGCATCTTGAAGTGAGGATGCTTGTGTGACACTGGCTAAGAACCAAGATGTGAGCCCACCATCACAGAAGGAAGCTGAAGGCCAGCTTGCTTCTTTTAGCAGAATAAATCCCTCCAAATGCTGACTATTTACAACCTGCTCTGAAGAAGTGTGGAGTGACTTGCTGATGCCAGTGCTGTAGCCAAGGAACCCCCCTCTCCCCAGAGCAGAGCCCACCAAGCCTTCCTACCACACACCAGCTGCCACAGGACAATAAAATACAGCACTTTTCCCAAAAGCTTAGTTAAGCCTCATTAATCAAAAAGGGTCTTGAGACAAAACCATTGGCTGTTTTATATACATGCCTAGTTAAAATGAGCAGTAGCACCTGACTTCTGTTTACGGGAACATAAACGTGAACACAGGTAGGCATACAAATTAACCCACTGACATGCAGGAAAAGTCTAAAGTTGGTCACCTTTTACAAAGCCTGACATTTCCAGGAAGGTTTCAGGATCACCTGACTTGCCTGTTCACCTAAACCAGTTTGACACACTACACTGGCCCTAGTCACAAACTTTACACAGGACAAATATGTGAAATTAGATCCAGTCTTTCCATTTTAAGAGAGGGGATGAGGGAGAAAATAGCAATTTTTTTTTGCCCTCACGTGGGCAGGCAGCTGCTGAAATCTGTTTTAATAATAAAAAAGCGGGAGTCACCAGGATGAGTTTGTACTCTCCAAGAGCAAAAAGCAAAAGCAGCAACTGCTGCATCCCACGCACCTTTGGTAATTCCCCTTCTGGGACTCAATGGTATCTTTGAGGAACTTGAGGCATGGGAGAGAGACCCAAAGGAAGATGTACAAAATAAGCAGCATTGAAAACATGTCTAGGGAGACAACAGGTTAAAATGTAGCAGGATTTCCAGGCTGCAGTGGGCTGTGGAGGTACTTCTGTCAGAAGGTTTTCTGTCTCCCTGTCTGGGTTCAGTTTTCTACATAGCTCCATGCTATAATTAGTCTGATAGCTGTGCACTTATTTAATGAGCAGCAAAGCAACTGCTGGAGTTGCCTATAGCTGGATTGGTGTGTCAACCTATAAATTACAGTTCTGCTGCCTACACACTGGAGTTTTAAGTCCTAAAGACATTTCTCTGCAATTTGCTAATTATTGTAATTTTGATAATTTTATATGACCACATCTTTACCAAACACCAAACAAAAAATATGTTGAAGAGTTTTACTAGTTTAAACTGGCTAAAGAGTTAAAAAGAAAAGCATTTAGCACTTCCAAGGTGCTTTTCAGTGTGTGAGTGCTGAGGGAACAAATGGGTACTCAGCTGTTCATTTAGCTGTCTGCTCTATAAAGAGATGGCAGTCTCACAGAAATGCCTACACAGATGAAGAAATAATTTTATTAAAAGGAATTGAATTCTCAGTCTGTTCCTCTTCCAGACATTTGCTATTTTTTTCTCATTATTTTTGGTAATGCCTGAAGAAAAGTCGTCTCTTTGAGCAGCTCTCTCTGGCAGTCTTTGCAGTACAGTGGCACAGCCCTATTTCAAGAGCAAGCCCCTGAACGAGGAGCTCAGGAATCTGCTCTTATCCATCAAACCCTCAATGACCTTCACCCACCCTTGCTTTCTGCAGTTCAAGCCCTCTTCACTCTGGCCCCCCCATGTATATTAGGTCCCTGACTGATGGAAGAATACACGTCATGGATATGATTGAACCCCAAAGAGGGATTTGAGAGAGGTTAGTACTGTGTTTCATACTGGATATCTATTTTAAAAGCCAACCTTAGCATGCCCCAGACACTTGTACTGTGACTTCCTATTTAAACCTTATCAGCTTTACAGGATCCAAAATAGAAGAGACCAGCCTCACTAACACGAGCACCTTCGCACTCCGTGGTGTTGAGCTGTTACTCCATCACTGCCCCGGGGTCAGGCCACAGGACCAAGTTTTCCAGTAAGCAAATCTAGACAGACTGCCTGCACCACTACCACTGATACCTTGTCATCTGCTTTCCTCCTCTGACCTTCCAGGTCTCAAATAGTTTTAAATAAAGGTCAGTAGGATTCTAGCACAGCACTTTCTGTCTAGAACAAAGAAAGGAAAGCACATCATTGAGCATGTATATTCAGAGTTATAGAGAGCTAATTCCCTCTTAATTAACACTTCACCACTCTCTCCCCTCATCAAAAAAACCGTCAAGGAACTGACATCCCGTTCTTGCCAATTCTTATTAAATTATCTGGAAGCTTATACCAGATTATCACAGTGGCTCCATCTGGTCATATAAGCCCCTCTCTCCAAGTTCTTGCCCTCTGGAAAACTCATCTGTTCCTCTTGTGAGAAGAGAGGCAGCTCACCTCACACAGCAGTGGTATGGTGCCTGGTGGAATGGTTTCCAGCATTGGTGCACCCTAATAAGCACCTACAGGCCCAGCTCCCTGGCATCTGGTACTGGGTGCCAGGATGAGCCATCAAACCCTGCCCAGGACCATAAAACACAAGCAGAGCCACGTGTGACTTAGAGTTTTTCAAGTCCTTTTAGCATGTATGTAAGAATTGAGGAGTGTCTTCGAGAAAACAACTATTCATAATTGTCATTAATTTTCTTTTAAAACATTACAGCATAGAAATATGGATGCACAGTAGTTATAAAGCCAGCAAAAGTCAAGGGTGGATGCTCTGTATCAGGAGAAGGGATACTACTTCCCTGCTTATCATGAACACTGCCCCTAAGATCACAGGGAAAGAAGCGTGATCAGGATTATCTGGCATTTTCTCTGAACTTGGATTGCACAAGCCATGACCTCATGCAACTGAGAGTGACAGTGGCAGAAGGAAGGGCAGTGACAGGGAAGGTTTGCTCTACACTCTTCTGGTTCCCACTAGACTAGATTTTCTAATCTTTCCTTGCAAAGAAGGGATTAAAAGATGTACCCCAAATCACACTATGGGGATATGAAGAAATCCCGAAAGTTCCTGGTGCCCTCTGTAAGCACTTTAACTCTTCTGGTAGTTATCATAAAAAAAACCCCATAGAACTGTAGAGTGTTGTTTGCTTTTCACATTGCATTTCAGTAAAGATTATTCATTGTCAAGATTAATACCAACCAAACCAGAGTATTTATTGTAAATTAGAAAAAAGGGTCATTATCTGCGAAGGACTTTGTAGCAACTTCTTATGTGTCCTTTTTCACACGCAGATTGAGCTGCTACGTGCCTGTATCTGTGAGCCTGGGGATAGTCAGCAAAATCCCCATGGCTGGCTGCTGTGCAGGCACAGGAATGCAGGAGAACTCTGTACATTCTGGTGTGTTAGTCAAAAAATATACCTAAGTGAGCTGTGATTGCAGTTTTTGACATGCATTATATTATTGCTGGCTAAAAACTTTTTTTCTTCTGTAATTACCTCAAAACTTGTTACTTTGAGACTTCATCTCAAAACAATGAATTTGAGAAACACTTTGCTATTAGTTTTTCTAAATAATTAAATGTGGCAGAAATCTTGTTTATTTTTGGAAAATTTAGCTCATAAATTAAATAGAAGAAGCTGTCAAAATTGTATTTACCTTAAAAAAATAATTAATTGGTCATACACACTGAAAAAAAATGCTTAAGGTCTCTCTTCACAGCTTGTATCTTCAGTCTGCAACATCAGGTATAGAGCCAAAACCAAACCAATTCCTCTGCCCCCTATGCCCTCCCAGCTTTCATTGTTATTAAAACAGTGTAAGCAAAACCACACTGAATACCCTTCAACTTAGATTTTATTGGAAGGATCTAGAAGGCAAAATTGATTCAAAACACTGAAGACAAATCTACACAGAAATCTGTTAGAATCTCTCCAGACAAAACCCAGAAACACTAATGAATTAATTTTTTCATTCATTTCATTCAGTTTTTGAATAACTGAATTAAAGTTCCATTTTGTAGTCTCTCATTCCCATCTTTGCTGGATATCGGCCAAAGTAAATTCTCACCTGTAGTGAGAAGTCCAAATTCCCACATCGGGCTTTGCTCTTAGATCTTTCAAAAACTTCAGTGACCCAACCTTTGGAAATTATGAACTTTCATCTAAATGTGTACTTTGAACTTGCATTTTACATCAGTAATCTACCAGAGTAGCATTCAACTATGCAGAATTATAGTTTTAATGAGTTTTGCAGTCAAGCTGGGTAGCTTTCACAATTGGACATTACTGCCACAATTGGACATCACCGAAATTGTGATTAACAAATGTTGCTATTGATGGTTAGCATCAAATCATCAGCCCTTTTGCTTCATTACGTCTCTTCCCTACAAAAGTTAAGGAGATCTTGAAAGCATAAATGCAAGCTAATTTTGAGTAAGGGGGGGAAAATTAGATGAAAATGCAGGAAGGAAATTATTTCAAAATTGTTAGTGATTTCTAAGTAGTTTGCCAATTCCTCTTTAAATATTTCACTCTTTCTCTCCTATTTTAAGAGAGAACTTTTAGAAATTTGTAGAAACCTCACTTTTCAACTTAAATCTGGAGGGAGACCGGTTTTCATTTAATATTTTTGTGATTTCTTTCTTTCTATGAAAAAATGCAAAATATTCACTTCTGTAGTAGTTACTGGAATTTGAAATTCATCTGTGAATTGGTGTCTGGCAGTTCATGAAGCTCTAAGTATTTCAGAAGTTATATGTTTTGAAATGAAAATGAGACCTAAATGGCACAAAAGCTGATAAATTTATTTGTTTGTTCTGTCATAGCCCTCACAATGTTTTCAAATCTGATTTGTAAAACCATTTAGTGTGTGGCCAAATGAACTTATTCCAACTACATTAGAAGAGCACAAGAGTGAGAACTGAGCTGACACAACACATTCCTTTAAAATGACAAAACTGACTGACCGAAATTCTCAACTCACAGGGAGAAAAGAAAAAAAAAAAAAGGAAGTTGTAAGGAGAGAATGATATCTGCAGCAGCACTTAAGCAAGGATGAACGAGTTCTAGTGGGAAAATAGAGGACTGCTTCCTTTTCTAAAGAGAAACTAAATCAGAGTAATTTACTTTGATGTTGATGGGAAATTACTGTATGCTTTAAAAAACTGGGACCTAATAGGCTGCTACTCGACCGGAATCACAATGGTTTGAATGTGAGGAGAGAGGTGTATGTGAGAAGAGGGGATGGGCAGGAGAGTTCGTATTGACAAAGCCCAGACAGGGTTGCCCCCAGTGATGTAAAAAGGAAACAGGACAGCTGAGGTTCAAACCAGTTACCAGCTGGATTTTATGGCTATTGTTTATAACACTTTGTAAAGATTATTTATTTAGTGTTAATTAAAAAATTCAGCTCCAAGGGGAAAAAAAAGCAGATGTAAAATTAATGTCTCTATAGAGATTGAAGTGGTCCATTTGGAATTTCAAAGGCAGGAAATTCATGAAAACTATCATACAGTGGAACTGTCAAGCATTCAGTAATATCAGCTACTTAAGGAAAAGGCTCAGTATCTCAGAGGCAGAGTCTGTCACTGATTGCTACGCATATTTAATGCTAACTTATTCAACAATTCATGTCCATGCGCTCAACAGGACTACCTAGAATGTGAGGTGCTATTATTGAAAATGTTCCCTTTATTACCACAGTATATTGCTAAGTGCTATAGCTGTCAGGGTTAATATTTATGGGGGGGGGTTATTTATAAAAGAACTACAAACAGGAAATAATGAATAGACTATAACACCAAATAGTTATTTTTATTAATAAACTATCAATTTGATCCCATCTGACAACCAAGAATTATTGCTGGTTGATCAGGCCTACAGTTGCTGAGGCCTACAGTTCCTCAGATGACAGAAGCAAAGCAGGACTGAATTCTACCACAGGGCTAAAGAGCAGGGTGAAACTTTCTGTTAGTTTTGGTTTTCCCTCTATAATTAGCTAAAACAACTCTATAGCTGTTGTTGCCATTCTTCTCTGATCAGCTCACCTTGTTTTCCTGTATTTCTCTTTCTAGCTTGCTTTTGATTAGAGATACCATTCTACCCCCTATTACACATATGGATGGGTCAAGAAAAAAAAGCGATTTGCCCCAAATTTGTTATTTCTGCTGTATCTCAAAACAGAGCATGATGCAGAATATATAAGAAATGCTGTCAGATGCAAGATGCTAATGGCACCTCTTCTCCTCAGTGCATGACTCTTTGGAATGCTTCTACTTCTTGAAGGAAGGAGGAGCATCTGTCAGAACTAAGTCCGCATTTTGCTGATTTAGTGGAAGCAGACTATGATCTCTAAGTTTCTTTTAGCAAACCCTTTACATTACCTGTACCCTTCTTTACACTAATCTACCACCATCATGGGAACAGTATACCCTAAGTTTAACATCATCTCCTCTCACTTCAAACCATGACAAATGCATAGGCATTTTTAGCAGGACTGTCTACTATGCAAGATTTAAAGAACAGGCTTTAGATACAAACACAGAATGAAAAAGATGAGTAAATCATAAATAAAATCATCAGCCATACTTAAGTTCCTGTCTGGCTGTTTCAGCTCCACTCTGTAGGAACTTCTATCTTGCCTCTCCTTGCTGTAGGTCCTGGAATTCAAACACATTCCTACCTCCCCACGTATTTCCTATATTCTAGAGTCAAATTTTCCTCCTAATTCAAGTGCCCCCTGACAATCTACGTAGCTCAGTCTTTCTGACTGTTCAGCAGGATTTCTCTAGCCCCAGTTTGCACATAGCCATCCAGGAACACATGATCTAAATATGAACACTGATGGGACTGGTCAACTTACATTTTTAAAGTCTCTCTCGTACTCTTCCTAGTCAGCACTGCTGTCTGCCTCTACCCTGAGCAGATCACTCTTTTGGTCCACCAGAGATTACTAAAACACTCATATTAAATGTCACACAATGCATACATTTTGTCCAGCTTGTGATCTGGGTCCCTTGGCAACTGTCTGGAGACCACACAATGCTTTCTGAGAAACACTCTAAGAAGTCAAGAAGAGAAATCTAGCTCTACAGGACCACACTGGAGATCCATTTAATTCAGAAGACGATATGAGAGTAGTGAATATTTTGGAACAGAGTAAGAGACAAGGGAAAGAAGACAGAAGTATTTCCCTTGTATATTCTACTAACTCCTGGCCCCGCAAAATCTAGGACTTTCTGAGCCAATGGTTGTATCAGAATCTTAATGTTTAATAGGGCCTTGGTGGGGTTTTATCACATGAATTCCTCTCATTGCTGTGCCTGGAAATGCTAGAAAGACAAGCTGTCCTCCAGTCATTTACTTTAATTGAGGTTCCCATGACACAGAAGGCAGTGAAACGCATATGATGTTTCAGCACTTCAGAAGATAAGTACCTGGAAAACAGACAGCTGACTCAGCTTCAGTCTGGATGAGAGCTTGCTGGTGCTGCTAGATGGAAGAAAGCCTTTCAAGGCTAAACCATGAGCCTGGAATTAGATTTTAACCGACTGTATGCGCCAGCCTGTGATTACAAACCACTGAACATTCAAGGCAGCTTTCTCAATTGCCACATGTCCAATTAACTGCACCCCCAAAACTTACCTAAATGAGCAGATGCATAATTTTCAGGGTTGTTTCAAGAAGTGGGCAGCATGAGCTGCTAGTTAAAGATTCAGCTCATCCAGCTACTGAAGACAGTGCTGACTGTCCCAAATCTGGCACTCTGCAGATCCCAAGGCAGAATATGCTGGCTGTGGTTTCCTGCATCCATAACAAGGAGTCAGAGTCTCTGCATCTATACAGCAAGATTCAGATTTGCAAATAAAACACAGCACAGACAATATATGAGAGAACCCTGAAGAGAGGAGAGCATGCAAATGCCCCTGAAGAAGTGAAGTCCATGGGGAACTCCATTCCAGGAAGGATGATGCATCTTTCCCTCTGTATAGCTGCAAAAACATTTGTGGCCATACAAGAAGTCTGTGGATTTAGCAGGTCATGAAAAAGTACTAAAAATATATTCTATTTTTGATGAAAGTTTTTTCCTAAGGCAAACACCTTTTTGGAGCCATGGTGACATCTAGACACTCACAGATTTCTCAAGTCTATGTGTGGACACAAAGCCAGAGTCTCTGAAGAGCTTGCTCTCAGATTCTAACAAGACAAAAATGAAGGAGGAGTCAGGGCACAGAAGAATTGCCTGGAATCAAAAAGGGCCAAAATCATAGAGAAGAAAAGCAACCCTGCTTCTCCTAAATTCCAGGCTAGTTCCCAATGTATGCAGTCCTAGACCCTGCACAAAATTCAAGCCATATGAAGGACAAAGAATTGTAAAACCTGAGACTAATGAAGATAAATCATAGACAATAATGAAAAGAGGAAAATAAAGTGGATGTACATGTCATAAACTCAACAGAGCCAAGAAAATCACAGAGTCATTTCTATTAGCACAAATAGATTAAACTCTTGCATATTTGCACAAGTCTTCTCCAAGAACAATTGCTTGATCATATCTGTAATGCAAGCCAAATGGAAAGGGAAACTGTGCAACAAAAGCCTCTAGAAAAAAAAAATAAATAAACCTACACACACACATATGCATGTGTATATATATATATATATACACACACAAACGAATACTCTAGAGATGTCTCCTTGAAATCGCTCTTGAACTCTTCTTTCCAGGATAAGCTTCTGACTTCTGAAGTCAAAACTTTTAAAAAACTATGCTGGGAAAAAAACAAACAAAGAACTCATCCATAATATTTGATATTATGGGTAGTTGTAACTTTATTGTCCTTTCACACTCCTGCTAGATGGGTGCATTGTCCTACTAGCACTTATTCAACATCAAAATAGCTTAAAATATTATTCAGCTGTGTACCAAAAACTGGTGTAGTGGTCACCACATCTTTCAGTTTAGCTTTCAAATATGTGCAGAAGGAAATATTCTTGGTTGTATATACGGAAATTAAAATCCTAACATACAGTAGGAGATCGTATGACATGCTCAGCCATAGAGAAGCAGTCTTTGCAGCACAATTCAAGCAATTGCAGGAGCAACCTCTCTTTTCAGAGCACCAAGGCAGAATGGTTATAAACACTGTGGGTGGGTGCTGTTAACACCTGTGTCTCCTAAGACCACCACCTTTGTAAGCTTTGCTATTGGTAGTGCTGGAGGAAGGAGAAAGACCAAGAGACCAGATTAACTCTTTGTTGTGGTGGGTTATCATCAAGGTAGTGCCATTGGCTTCTCCATTATGAGATACTGCAGACCTAAAATAAACCTTTTAGGATTATATTGGGAACACCAAATTTCTATCCTAAAGAATAAAATTGCTGATGAAGGTGGTTACAAAAGAGCTGACCCTGCATTCCTCTAAGCTCTTCTTTGGAGGGTGAGAATGCAAGAAAGGATCCCGAGTATAACCAATAATTTTCCAGTGATGGAAACTTTAAGCCTAATCTAAAAACAAGTACAGAGGAATCTGGTTTGGAACAAATTCCTGTACTGCACCCACCCCCAAATATGAATTAGTGCAGTGCCCTCATGGATGTTTTCTATTCTCTTGTTATGTAAAAACATAAACATTCAGGAAAATGGGAGGAAGATCCTCATTTGAGAGAAAGTATGCTGTTTCCCAAAAAAATGGAAATGCATTTCAAGAGTAATTTGTCTTAAAAATCTAACCCATGGCTATTTTTAATGCAATGACTGAACTTATAGAATGAAATAGAAACATTTGTCAGGAGTTGCAAACCAATTTGTCATGGGATGTTAAATATAAATTTACACAAGTGCAGAAGGCTTTGCTGTTATGAGCCCTTTACAGAAATAGTTAATTAATGTTCAATTCCAGCTTCATTCATGGCAACTAGCAAAGCCCGTCTTAGTAAAGTGTCTTAAGCAGCCAATATTTGTCATCTGGAGAATGGAACAAATCTCAGAAACACCATTATAAATAGGGGAGTGATTTAAAGTTTATTAATAATACAAAGAACAAACCTGTTTTCTCTCTCTTCAAGGAATCTTTGTAATTTGCAGATTGTAGTGCAAAATGAGATGGAGCACAATGATTAATCTGTGAGCTACAGAATAACTACTATACATATAACAGATGTCTGCTGTGACAAGGGGCACATTACCTTCATGTTTATACTAAGAAAGAAGAGAGATTCAACTGTTTTATATGGGAGAGTTGTGGGAAAGATCTCAAAAAGCCCCCTATGAGAAGGTGGGGAATTATAAATATTTGCAAGTGTTTATTCAGGTGCCACTACAGTACACTGGTGAAACATGACCTGAATGCAAAGGGGAGTGAGGGGGAAAACATCTGATCTAAACGTTACTGGATTCGTTTCACTGATACAGATGCTGACTCAGTTCATCTCACTTGGTTGACACCAGCCCTGAGCCAAAACTTGCGTGATCATTAGCATCAGCTGTACAACTGACAGGGCATTTTTCAAGGTAAAATCTTGCTGGAGAAATAATACTATTAAAGGCAATTACTTCTGAATAGTGAGAAACACAGGAAGCAGTTTATCTTCATAAAGGTGGGTGGATCCCAGGCTATTGAGAGAGATGGTCTCAGATACCCTTCTGCTTTCCTTGTGTTAAGCTTTAGTTTTGGCAGCAGCTGATGCCTTTGCTCTTCCTCCACCACCACCACCAGTTTGCACCACAAAGCCAGGTTCTTCAAGTAACATGAGAAGTCCATCTGCCTTTGCCAGGATGGCAAGAGAAAGGTGTGCGGTATCATTGCCTTTGAACGAGCAAGTGGAAGAATTCAGTGATTTTGGTTGGAGTTCTCTTCAATTTCTGATGGAAGAATGCAAGTATTGTAGCTCTACATTAAAAAAAAAAAAAAAAAAAAAAAGCTAAAATCAAAACAAAACAAAAACAACGACAAAAAAACCCAAACAAAAAAAAACAACCTCGCAAAGCAAACAACAGACTTAAAGATTAGGATTCAACTAAAGTCACCTACACATAGTCATATGTATGTATGTGATGCCGTGTCAGCTTGAGGCTTCAGGTCTCACCATGCTCAAATACCCTCATCTAAAAGTGGAGCTCTATCAGATCTCCTGAACAGCTCTCTAATTTCTCTTGAGCACACTTTACTCACATGGGGACACCTAAATCTAATTGTAGGAGTCCTAATTTACAAACTGAATATATCTGAATTTTGTCTTTATGGAAGAGAGACTATGAAAACTCTGTTGAGATGGGCCTTTCCGGCTCACCTCTGAGCATCCAGAGAGACTGAAGTTTTGTGGGTCCTGCCAGCGATTACAGTGTGGGGCACTCATAATCATTCTCCTCTCTGAAAACTGATCCCATCATGTAAAAAATGGAGGAGTCTCAACTGGCTATTTTTCTCCCTTTTTTAACAACTTTGAGCAGTCCAAATAACACACACTTCATTCCAAAATCTTGCTGTTTAAGTTTGCCCCCTAATGGGAAATAGCTCATGCCCATCAAATTCCTTTCCTCTCAACCATTGCCTGCAGGGAGGGGGGCTGGTAAGGGAATGGTTTCAGAGCACGCTCAGCTCTATTTGCCCCCACTGACGCTGGCAGGAAATGATCCCAATTATCTCAGCCTTAGGAACACTGCCATCTGTAGACACAGGAAAATCATGGCTCCATTGTCAGCTGATGGTTCCTTTGCCCAGTGCTCTAGAGGGCTGATAAGAATTACTGTGCTAAAGGATGATAAACAGAGGAGAAAAAAAAGGAAAATAAAAAAGAAGTTAAGCTCCAATCCAATACACCCTGAGGCTTCCCAAAGGAAGAAAGGAAGCAGGACAGCAGCTCAGTAGCTGGGTATGCACAGTGTTTATAAGCTCTGCTTTTCTTATTCTCAACTTCTGATTTCATTTTAAACATCATCCAAAAGAACTCAAAAGAAAAAAAATACAATCTATGTTACAGTGCCAGAGAAAACCGGAATAGATAATGTCTGACCAAGGAAAAAAAGTTAATCAAATCTGCACCTTAACTGAGCACAGTAACTCATGCTGGCTAAGCATGCTGTATATTTGGGCACAAAAGATGTGAAATCCCAACTGACTTCAAAAGCAATAGAATTAGGTCTTTCAGAAAACAACCTATCAAATACACACTTGCTAAAACCCACAGGTATAAGCATAATTGTATTTATTTCACAGACGTTATTGGTAAAAAACTGCAATATCACCAGGCAGGCAGCAAAGCAACATTGAAAAAACCTGAGAAACTGTACATGTAAGATTTGTGGCACCTGATGCCTGCCAGTTCTCTCCATGCTTCTAAAATACCATTTACAATTGAGACCTGGCAATCTTATGTATATGTAAACAGTCCCAAATTACATGCAGTGCAAAATGTGCCAGGATCAGAAAGCAAAGCATGACTGAGAATGGCTTTTTCCTACAAAATAGAAGTTATTCTTGAAGGGTTTTCCTTAAACCGAATCTGGAAGTGCAACTATAAATTCTGAATCCAATCTCATCTCTGATAAGAAACCATCAGTCCTTCACTATCCCAGTAGCACTAGTTAACATTCTCTTTATTAGGAAATATCATCACAGGACGTAGGAAAAGGAATACATGACATTTCTGTTTGACCTCCAAACATCCTATATGTATCAGAAGTCAAAATATGAAGCAAAGTGAGAAAACAAAACTTGGTACAGGAGATGCAAAATAATATAAAGGTGAATTCCTCTGGAGAGGAAACAAGCACTGAAGGCCAACCCACAGGAGCCATGTAGAAACAGGAAATTGAGCCATGGTACTGCGGAACATGCAGGAGCCCTGACAGATGACTCAAGCACCTGGGAATTGTACTGCATTTCAGGACTGCCTAGGTTTGTCTTCTGCGCTGAATTTTATATGATATATTTAACAGAATGACTTGCAGCAAAAACAACATGGTATTTGCTAAAGGAACCACTCAGTGTAGTTAAAATAACAGGATAGTCAGAGGAATGCAGCAATCCCACTTACTCCCTGATTCACCTCCTCTGCTGAGAGTGTGGAGAGGTGAGAGGAATGAGAACAAGACTACCAGTTTGTACAGCAGGACATAAGCAAGGGATGAAATACTGTAGGCTCCTACCGTAGTACTCTAGTCTACTATAACCTTTACTAAGACTGCAGACACAAAGGTCTACACTTACTTTCCAAAATCCAAACCAAACATTACAGATAAACCTGAGGAAGAGCAAAATCCCCAAATTCCTCTACAGGAATAGCTTCCTGACATACTTCAGCCCCAACTCCTTTTATTTTTTATAGGAAGAACACAGAAAACAGCACTCTGGAAAATGGGAAAAAAAGGAAGCAAATCTAGATGCCATTTTGCAGCTGCATTTGTCTGAAGCCAGCACTTATACTGAATATAAAGGGTATAAAGAGCTTTCAGATTATTAAAAATAGCCTCTTCTGCACAGCGGTAAGAAGTTACAGATGCTCCAAACCAGTTGCAAGGGCAATTCTGAATGAGGAAGTTTACATGTAATTGGAAAAAGGCCTCTGATCATCTACAAAGCAAACCTATGGTGCAACCTTTCAAAAAGAGTAGTGGGACTAGAACTCAAGCCTGTAAAGATGAATTTCTCAGATGCAGATGTCATATGGCTGTCTAGGTTAGCAGTGGGATGGACTAGGTGATTCAGGAGGTCTTTTGCCATCCATATCTGTATGTCTCCACATAATGAACACAATGAAAGATGGTAACTGTGACACAAAGGCCACACATCACCATCTCAGATTTTTTTTCTGCTGAGGTGATCTGCTCGCTTGAGTCTAGGTAAATAAAGTAGATCCAGAAGAAAATAAAGTAAGTCCTGCAAGAGAAGGGTAGAGAGCTGATACTTCAAAATTTTGATCAAAAATAGTTACATGGTCAGCAAAGTTTGATTTTTCATCCATGACCTTAGTTACCAAATGCCAAAATTCATTAAGTCCCAAAGTCAAAATTTGTCTTCAAAAACGCTTACTAAGCCACAAATACAGCGCCATGAGCAGTTCATCTGGATATCCAGCCAGAAGCTGGAGCCTGAATTTTGGTGTTCAGCTTGTGCCCTCAAACACTGGTATTGTGTGAGAAAGGCACTCCAACTCTAATTCTTGTACCAGTCCAGCCACCTCTATGTCCTTCCCACAGGCATATTTCTCCTTCTGACAAAATGAAGGGAGGGAAAGGGCAATAGCAATATCTGGATTAAACTGATCCATCTGGAAGTGATCCGGTTTTAATCAACACTACTAGAAGAAAACCCCACTTTCCCTTCCACTCCTAAAAGTAAACTTTAGTCTCCCAGATCATCCAGCACTAATGAACTCAGATGCATATTGTGTAGCTATTCACGTATGGTCAGACAAACTGGAAAAATCAACTACTGTCTTCCAGTGTATTAAAAAGATTCAAACCAGTTAAATCAAGATCATCACATCTGAAAATATGTTCACCACACTTGCAAAAATTTAGGACCACCTTTTATTTAGTTATTTCCAGGAAGTAATAGGAGATTTCTATTAAAAGTTAAATCCCAGGACCACTCTTAGCAGAGTGCACAATGCATGAGATCCTGGTTTAATACAGCTTTCAGGAGTTAGATTTTCACCATGCTTCAAGATGTAGTTTGAAACAAATGTCTAGTTATTAGTTGAACCCATTATTATAAAAGTGAGCAATACTGTAGCGACAGAATATGTGAACAGCTGAAAGAAATACAGAACCATGAATCCTAAGCAAATAAAAACCTTCCATAAAGGAAACATTCCAAAATATGTTTCCAAACAATGGTTGACTGCAACCAAGTAATTCACACCCCGTTGTGAAACAAACAGCAATAATTCCTAGCAGACACTAGGGCTCAGAAGCAAAAAATGATCCCCCTTTCTTTCCCCCTCCTCTTCCAGACTGGTTTACAAAAAGTGTGGTTAAAAGTAGTATATATTAAAGCAAAGAATTGAACTCACTTTCAGCCCTAAGGGGAGAGTAGTTTAGTAAATGTATTTTTTCCTCAAGTGCTATTTCTAGCAGAACTCTCTTTAAAAAAATCAATCTACAAGCTTCAAAGTCAGCTTAACACTTCAAAAAATCACTTTCTATCAAAAGAATTTTTGGCATGAGGTTCAGCTATTGTTTTCAGCACTCTTTCCAAAGGCTGGTATGCTGTAACAGTGCAGCTACAAGCCCAGACTTCACATAGGTGACCATGACTGTACACACTAATTTTGCAATTACTCAAACTTGCAAGAAGCTCAAGGAGCTGAGCTGGGACAATGTTCACATACTCTATGTGTTAAAATCACCACGAATGTTGCTTAAAATGGCTTCGCACTTCCATATAATTAATATTTTCCTATAGAAACTACAGAGCAAATTTCAGTCTTAGTCATACAATGAATGCTTTAAGTTGTTTAAGGGACTCCAATAATGCTAATTAAAGTTGCAGTGTTAAAAGTCAAGGGTTTTTGCTAAAACTTTATGAGTGACAGTTTCCTTCACTCTCTTAGACAGGCAGGCATGAGGAACAGCAATTAAATGTAAAGCGCTTAAGGTGACAGGTCTGCCAAGGACCCACAGGCTTCCTTCTGGCCCTTCTGCTTTGGGCAGGTGGAGCATCTTTCTGCCCAGAACCTCTTCACTGTAAGACAGATATCCATATATCTGTGTTTTCTCTGTCCCAGCCAGTACCAAAGGGAGGCAGCTCACTCACTCATGGACCTCACGTCAAAAGTTTTTTGAGAGGTCTAGTTCATCCCTGAAGAGCTGGGTCAATATGAGAAATCTGTATCCCTACCTGGAATAAAGACCATTCCACTTATGGGGTCTAAAACCTTAACAAAAGCA
The DNA here is from genome assembly GCF_009829145.1 of Chiroxiphia lanceolata. Classification (NCBI taxonomy): domain Eukaryota; kingdom Metazoa; phylum Chordata; class Aves; order Passeriformes; family Pipridae; genus Chiroxiphia; species Chiroxiphia lanceolata. The sequence continues at coordinate 19,952,600 of NC_045638.1, read as the reverse complement.
GAATCTACAGAAATTTTTAGTGATTTAATATCAGAGAAGAATTAAAATGTAAATGTTGGGGGAGGGTATTTTATTTTTTAATCATGAATATTTTGTGGTTGATCCTTTACCTCATATCAAACCCTAAGGCAGTTTTCTTTTTACCTAACCCATTCGGCTTTGGCTGAGGTATAAACTTTGGCATTTCAAAGGTTTGACTGCCATGCAAAGATTGCATGTGTTTTGTATACTACTTACACTGTTATACTCAGTGTACACATCCTGTTGGATAAAGCACCCATGTTCTGAAGAGTTTAGCTAATGCTGAATTTCTCTGTTAAAAGAACAAAAGTTTGTTGATGCCTGATGATGAGACTGATCCAATTTTTGAGAAATCTCAAGAATCTGTTACTGCCCAGTAATAAAATCATAACAGAAATCCAATAATAAAAGCGCTTTAACAACAAAGTTATGTGTAAACAATTTGGTGTTACTAGCTGCTCTAAAATGCCATTCTAATACTCATCCTTCTAGAACTTTATCTGAAAATTTTTTCCTGAATTAAAACTTACAAACATGGAAACTTTTAAAGGTAGAAGTTTGGACATTTTTATTGTTGCAAGTGGTCTGTAGCATGTCATGTTTCAGATGGATTATTTAAGGTTTCTGTATGACCATGCTTGTGGTCTTTTCTCCTCTCTCTTGCATTCTATAAATAAAAATAATTCAATTTTAATGCAGCCCATCCTTATATAATCTGTATGGAGCAGAGACCTTTCTTTTTCTTTTCTTTCTTTCTTTCTTTCTTTCTTTCTTTCTTTCTTTCTTTCTTTCTTTCTTTTTCTTTCTTTCTTTCTTTCTTTCTTTCTTTCTTTCTTTCTTTCTTTCTTTCTCTCTCTCTCTTTCTTTCTTCTGTCTATCTATCTATTTCCACACTACTTAGAACAGTAAAGATGCAATTGGACTCTTTGTAGTACAAGTATATACAGCAAGGATGCTACAGAAAGTGAGAGATGACCAATGTATTCTTCTGTTGCATCATTCTAAGCATTACTTAAATTCTGAGGTTGAGGTTGTTTAGAAAATTGGTAATTCTCTGAAAGAATTGGCCCCAGGAGTTTATTTTGGTTTCTCTTAGGAAGCTGGAAATACAACTGCCAGGATGCTAAAAAAAGATGTCTCTTGCATTTTTGTCTTGCTTTGGGAAAGGAAATATTTGTCTGTTAGTGGTTCTGATTAGGATAACATGGCTCCTCTGCTGTTAAGGGCAATAATGCCCCTCAAGACAGACAGAATAGTGAGTCAAAGCCCGCATTAATATTCTCCCTGTAGATTTTTTTGGATTTGTAGCATTAGGACAAGAGATCTCTGGCTCTTATACAAGTCCCCTGAAAGTCACTAACACAGGCCTTCCCTCTCTTCACCACTTCAAGCAGGCAAGCTGGAAACAATAAAAAGATTTTAGAGATTTTAGAGAAAAATCTGTCTCTTACCTCTGCGAACAATTCCCAGGTGTTTCAATGCAAGTTCAGCTTCCCTGCAGGAAGGAAGAAGCAGCAGCTTATGCCTGTGAAGGCTCCAGAATGGACCACGTTTTCCATGATCTGAGTCCCTCATGGCTTCTTCCAGGCTGGATAACTAAGTGAACCCCAAAGAAAATCTTGTCATGAAAATTATTATGGAAACCTAAACTCAAATGGTAAATAGAGGTCTGTGTGACTCAGGGTGTAGAGAAGTGTTTGGATGAACCTGAAGCTTCCTTTTCTGCTTTTGTTGCTGAAGACACCCAAGCATGCCAAGATATGGCTCACTGTTTAGGGGTACCAGAACATCTAGACATCTGTACTCTGCCTGGACCCTACTTGAGGAAGTAGAAATATAAGGTTTAGAAACTCCAAGACATAGTAGGGGACAAATGGCATTGTATACAAGATTTGCAAACCAAAGGGAAAACCTTTAAGCCTCATTCAGGTCTTTTTCCTACCTCCCGTCTCCTCCTAAACCCATATGGCAATTAGGCTCACCCAGACCACTGACATCCTCATTTTATACCATCCAAAATTTCAGTTGGATTGAGTGTTCCAGAATATGTTTCTGAGGGGAAGGAATTAGCACAATCACCACTTGCAATGGTCTATGGAAAAAAGAGAGAAATTCAATGGATTCATTAAGCGAATAATATACTGAAGCTCCCTCACATATGGATGCCAAAGGCAAGTTTGGCTTCTTCAGCACTGTGTGTGTATATAGAAATATAAAACCACACAGGATTACAAAGCAGAAGCTATGCTATGTTTTCTTAATAAATGAAATATAGATACTTAAATGAAAATTAAACAGTCAAGTCTTTGTTATTGTAGCAGAACCAAACCAGTGTAAAAATCCATAGAATAAATAATCTATATAATCCTCTGGTTAAAGTAATTCAACAGAGTAACTCATATTGACTCCAAGAATTTGCTTACGCTTGTCTGCATGACTAGGTCTCCATCTTTAATTTAAACTGCAAATAGAATATGCAGTTATCTTCTGTAGGGCTTTGCAATTGCTTTTCTCTAAATTGGTTGTAGGATTCGGCTGGTCCTTAATCTGGCTAGGATGAGATATGTTGTACAGAGAGTCCTGTTCATAACTTTGGTTCTTATTTTTGTAATCAATTTCTTAATAGGATTATGTTCAGGGTTCAGTCAATTATCTCAGCACTGAGCCTAAAGTTTTCCTTGGCCCTATGCTCTACAACAACACTCCTATTCTACTGTGACAAAGAATAAAGTTGTTTAGTCTCTATGCATTTGTTGTTATTGGCATGCAGCCCAAATGACATAGTGCTGAGCATGTCCTTAAAAAAAAAAAACGTAAGAGAAAGATAGATATCCTCTCCAAGCCAAATGTACAGCATGCAGGAGAAATACTCTGGCCACTTAGAAAATATTTAATTCAAAACCCACCAAAGCCTGAAGCATTAGCGGTCAAAGAAAGGGGAAAACCAGGAATGAGTAGTATCACACTTCTCTGAAATAATTTCACTGATGATTTCCATAAGAACCAGAGGTACCTCTTTGAAAATCCTGATAGGCACTGATTGTAACTGTTCCCTTAGCCTGTGACAAGCTTCTGAGCGCTGCTGCAGAAAGTCTCCAGGCAGAAACCAAGCCACGTTTATTTTTGTTTTGTCTTTTTACAGGTTCTGTCCAAGTATTTTGACCCCAAACTTTTAAGGTTTAGAAAACAATAATAGTGCATGTTAGTCAGTCTCTTTAGCAGTTAGGACATGTGCAAGGATACAAACCACAAAGGCTGTGAGTACCATGTAAGACAGCGCAGGGCTTTGCCATAGAATTGAACCATAGAATCATAAAATAGTTTGGGCTGGAAGGGGTTTTAAAGATCATCTACTCCAGTCCCCCACCATGGGCAGGAAGACCTTCCATTAGACCAGGTTGTTCAAAATCTCAACCAGCCTGGCCTTGAACACTTCCAGGAATGGGGCATCCACAACTTCCCTGGGCAACCTGTTTCAGTGCCTTACCACTCTCACAGTAAAAAAATTCTTCCTTATATCTAGTCTAAATCTACTTTCTTTCACTTAAAACCATTCTCACTTTGCCTGATCACTGCATGCCCTTGTCAAAAGTCCTTCTCCAGCTCCCTCATAGGTCCCCTTCAGGTACTGCAAGGTGCTATGAGGTCATCCCAGAGCCTTTGCTTCTCCAGTATTAACAGACCCACCTTTCACCCTGTCCTCATAAGGAGAGGTGCTCCAGCCCCCTGATCATCTTTATGGCCTCTCTAGATTTGCTCCGATTCTTACCCTTCTTATGTCGGAGGCCCCAGAGCTAGACACAGTACTCCAGGTGGGGTCTAATCAGAGTGTCCTGTTCCTTCATCTTGACAAAGAATCACCAGAGAGGGATGAGGGTGTGGATTTAGTTATATCCAGAGATGTACATGATAGTGGTATTGAGACATCTCAATAGAAGGTGCATGCCAAGGTTACACCATGGTGGTATAACAGCCCCTGCGTGGATTCTCAGGAGGGCTGCAGGCAGCAGAGGAAGAGTCTCACAGAGTGGGCTGCAGACTGGCCCCCATTTTTATGGAAACCCGCAGAAAACCTCAGATCAGTCCCACTCTACCTGCTGCCAATTCTACTGCGTTACTTCTGCTGGGGCTGCAGGGTGGAGTTCAGGCTGGAGAGGGTGCACTGGGGTTTGGGCTGGAGAGGGGGCATGCAGCAGAAAGGTGAAGGCAAGTTTTGGGCACATGCACTAAAGGTAGTAGTAACCCACAGTGAATGCAGGTATTGGAGAGGTTAACTCTGGGAAACTGTGCTAAGTGCTTCCTGTGAAAAATTCTGTCCATTCTGCCAAAACCCCGATGACAAGAAAAAATGAAGGTAAATGAATAGATCATTCACTAAATGTATGTATTCCTGAAGTTCAAAGTGTTTTCTCACTTCACTGAACAAATCCTCATTTGATAGGACATTTCCAGTCACTTAAGTTTAGAAATGCAGTCAATTACTAAAGAGAGGGAAGTTGGATTATTCCTGTACTTATCGTCTAGGAAAACAAACTCTTGCAAGACTATACTCAGTGATCTAAGAGGGGGAAAAACAATCAGAACTTCAGAAAGATTTTAAGTCCTTGTGGGAGAAAGCACCTAATCCTGACTGTGATTGTATTCTGACAGTATTATAAATGTAACCATATATTCACTACAAAGCATAACTGAATCATGAAACAAAATATGTTATGTGAAATACAGTGTAAAACATATATGAGCTGGTTAAAGCTCATGTGTCTCATAAGCCAACACAGAAAGTGTTCAGTCTAACTAGCTGTACCATCTGCATGAGCTGAGGAAAAAAGAGAAAAAAAGGCTTTCCCAAGCCAGAGGCACATAGTGGAAGGTGCTCAGAAGAGGAGAAGGATTAAGACCCCTGGCTGACAGATGCCGTTCTCCACTGCCTTGAGCTAACTTGAGGTCCCTGGGCAGGCAGGGAAATGAGCTCTCCTTTCACTTGGCTAAAGACCTGAAACTGATTATTCCAGGTGCAAAGCAGCAGGTTTTTTCTGGTGAGTGAGTATGTGTATGTGTGCAGGCAGGCTTCACATGAGCACACTTGAAGCTTTGCTCTTGAGGCAAGAAGAGGGTTGAGTGGTGCATGTGCTTCACTACATGGAGATAAGGAAAGAGAGGATGCTCAGCTTTGCCAAGGCAAACCTCCCTATCCTAAAAGATATGTTTTGAGATTTTTAACATTTATTAAAAATAAATAGGGTCTGACGTGGTCATTTAAATTTAACTTTCATCCCTGACAATACAGAGAATGTTTAGGAGAGCTTTCAGAAATGTGCACACGCCTGTCTCCAAGGGCTTTAAAACTGGCACAGTAATATTTAAGTCAGCTGAAATAGCTACAGGATAAGATAAAATCTCCTCAGGTTAAAGAACTGACACTTTGGTTATTTTCCCCCTCCCACCCAGTCTTTACCTACCTACACAACTTATACTGTAGACTACAGTTGCATTAATCATATTTGAAATATTTCTCTTGTAAATGCCAGTTCTTTCCCCCTCTTGATGGACTAGATTTTTTTCTGTTCAAGTTTCATTATATAAAGCATCTATTTTCAATGACCACTAACAATTTTAACATGACTTCCCTATACATGAAGGTGCTCTCATCAGCATTCACAATAGCGCTCACAGCCAACTTCGAAGGCAGGCAAGTTCACTGCAAGGACTGAACATACTCAGTATCTTGTATGTTTTCAGTGAGTATAAATTTTCTAACAATCACTCTGCTGCTTGTGAGGGCCAGATTTTAATGTTACAAAAGAAAACCAGGTTAAAGACACACCTGGAAGAAAGTCTCAGTTTTCAGCACAAATTTAAATGGCCAACTTTGCAAATAAAAACCAAGTGTTTCACGTGGTCTTGTTCCAAAAATCCTAGAGGGAGTTCAGTTGTTTCCACTCCAAAGAAGCAAAACATTTCATTGGCCTCTGAGATTTCCTACATATTATGTATAAACCTTCAGACATCAAAATGAGTGCAATAAGCCAAGAATACAAAGTAAGTGATGTATATTTTGAATTGTTGTCTGCAGTAAGTGACCATGAGAACTAACAAGAGGAATACACGCTCTTCCTCTGCCTATGGTGATGCTTTTCTGCTTTCTTGAGTTCTATCAGATTATTTAGCAAGGAACCAATTCAGAATTCGCTGGAATAGATGGCTCTAGGACCAAGTCCTATTTCAGCATGGTCCAAAACATCTGAGATAAGGAAAGGAAAGAGAGAGAAGATATTTTTTCTTTACTTGCAAGGACTTACTTCTTGGGCAAGCCTTAATGAGCTTCTCTGTCCTCCTGAAGATACTTGGGCAACCCTGTCACAGCAGCCTGAAGGACTGCATTATTGCTTTTATCTCTCTTGCATCTGAATGAGCACTTCGCTCTTAGGCAGCATCGTGTTCCAGCCCTGGAATGGACATTTTCAGTTCAAGAGCTGGCCTTTAGGCCAAAATAAGGAGCATATCATGGAAAATTTTGGTTTTGTTTCTTTGGAAATAATCCCACATTTCATTCCAAAGCAAGCAAAAACTTGGCAGGACCTAAAGCAAACATTTCAGTCAGTACTGGTGCACCCCCACTCTTTCAGCCAAATGGTGAGCACTTTTTACATGAGGCATGGAAAATTTAGGTTCAATCCCATCCTCTGTGTAAAGTTATTTAATTTTTATCATATGCTTTCTACAAGCCTTGGTCTTCCTGCGATAAGAGTTGTCTGGGCACAGTTCCCTCACTCTCTTGTTCACATCACAGAGCTTTGTGGAAAGCACTGGGCTACTACCTGGAGAAGGAGTCGGATTGCGTCTTCCACTCCCAGCATGTCTCACCTCTCAGTGCGTGTCCTGTCACATACTTCTTTTCCAGTTAATATCTGCACATTAGTAATGGATGGTATACCACTACCATGTCACCCTGAGGAAGATCAGCCTGCAAACACACTTTAGCCTTGAAGTTCATACCCTGTCCTTAGGAAAACCGGGAGGGAAGGAGGAGGGGAATTGGCTATTGAGCAAATTATAGAGATGCCTGACTCCCTTCTATTCATGTAGCATAAAACAACAGAATGTACACTACCAAGCAAGTTCAGACAAATAGCTTTAGGATGCCAAATCTGCATTTTTCCTTGAAGGAAATAATCTCTCTCCCCAACCCCATTTCCAAAGGGATTAAAAAGAATCTGCCAGTCCATCCCTCCAGGCTTGCCTATACAAAAGCAGGCCTCTATAAGAGCATTTATCTCTTGAGTCAGAATTGTTTTTCCATCTAGTAAATAAAATATTTCTTGGTCCTAATAAAGAACAACAATTCATAGTTAATATCTTTAACAAGAACTTGTTATACAGTTCCAGAAAGTAAACCTGCAACTAATATCCTGAAACTGAGAATGTTGCTGATCTTGCCAAGGCAATCTAGTGCATTGCTTTGGAGAGTAAGGAACATAGTATAGACCCTCTGGGTGGGATTTCTTACAATAGGCTCAGAGGAGAGCAGTTCTAGAGGCAGATAGATAGGAGGGAAGCTACCTCTTCTCTTCTCTGGCTGGTCTCTGAGTAGAAAAGAATATTCATATTCCATTCCTGTCCCTTATAACAGTGCATCTAAATGTACTGTAGATCCTGCCTCAGATAAATCCTTTACCTTCCAACTCACCATCCCTATTTCACTCCACTGAGTACAGAAGGGCCCAAAGGACAACTCCACACTAAACAGTGTAAAAGTTTCTGGGGAATTCATGGCCAAGAAGTGCAGAGGCATGGAAAGCATGAAGTATACAACAGGACAGAACAGAAAAACAAAGATGTACAGAACACAGAGAACAGAAAAAACAAGGGATTTTTCAGAAACAACTTTGTGAGAACAGATGAACAGAAACACTAAACAAAGGCTGCAGAAACTGTCCTTGTTAAAATGTTATGAGTTGGAGGGAGGAAGGCAATTGCCTATAACTTCAGTACCAAGAGAAGGTGTTTTACACAAAACCAGTTTGGTGGTGAATAGATAGGATGAGAGCAAAGGACTTAACTCCTTGCCCAGCACCTTTCTGTGCAACTCAGTACTGAAATGAGTGATCTTCTGGAAGGAATGGACTTCAGCAGCAAAGCATTTGGTTATCATTCCTATGTCTGGCTATATCAGTGATTGCTGCTGGGGCTCCCTATCATGAACATATGTTCCACTGTCAGTCAGAGCAGCAAAAAGTTACTAGATTGTCCTTTAGCCATGACAGATTAAGACAGAAAACACAATACAGAAAGCTTTCAGTTGCTGCAGGATGTTAAGCACTGGTACCTAGGTTTTGGGTGGGAGTCACAGAGACTTTGTGGAGAGAAAAAGTTCACATGATGAAAGAGCACATGCAAGGTTTCCTTTGATAGGCATAGGCTCTGCAAAAATAAAATGGTAATTTGCCCAGGTAGGTTAAGCATAGATATTCTCGTGGCACAAATATAAAAATCTCTAAACTGCTGTAGCTGGCTGTTGATCTAGTAGTGGTATAGTTACCGCATCAGAGTATTGTATGAGCACAGTACATTTTAAACAACTGATTGAAAAGGCAAATCTTCTTACATTGTGCCTGACAGTATACCAGAATTGTTACCAGCTGGAATTGATCTAGTGTTTCCACATAGAGCTGTACTCTGTCTTGTAGGTCTACAAGAGTGAGGGGTTTTTTTTCCCAATTCCCCAATTCTCCAATTTCACAATCTAAATACACCCCAAGTATCCGTAATGATGTCTCCTGGAAGCATCTCCTTTTTTATGAGCCCTAGAAACCCACCATTAAAAAAATACCTTCTTAGGAAGAACTACTAATTAAGTGCTATGTGGAAAAATTCTGAGTGAAAGAAGAAAGGTGGCCAACAGCTGACCAAAGAGATTTCTCCTCTGTTCTCAGTGTCCCTTGACCACAGTTTGTGGTGATCACCTCAGACAGTGCTTGGAGATCTAGATAGTGTCACAAGACATAGACAACTATGGTAGGAAAAAAAAGTATATATACAGTGCAGTATGAGGATTGGTATTGAGCATTTACAAAGAAAAGGAAGAGTGGTCATTTTTGCTCACACAGGTACAAAAGTCTGAATAAGCAGTGATGGTTCATGATATAGAATTGCTGAGACTTGCTCGTACCTTTGTTTTTGCAGTGGTTCTTCTGTGCAGTAGTAGGACCCCTTCAGGAGGTGACATTTCCCCAGCCCCAACACAGTGCAGCCAGGGGTTGAATGCTCAGCTGTGATTCCTTTCTATTCCTTGGCACTGCAGAAGGACAGACATTCCCACACACTCAGATTCTTCTCATAGATGCACAGTAAGAGGATGAGAATAGTCACAAGCTGTAGCAAGGGAAATTCTGATAAGATACAAGGAAAAGCTTTTCCGTCATGACAGTGGTCAAGCACTGAAACAGGTTGCCCAGAGAAGTTTGGACATCCCTGTCTCAAAACTTGATGGGACACAGACTAAGCTGCTCTGTGAAGTTGGCCCTCCTTTGAGCAGGGGCTTGGACCAGATTATCCTGGAGGTCCCTTCCCACTCAACTGTGCTGCAAGACCACTCCCAGCTCTCCCCTCTGTCTGCACCAAGCGCAGGTGATCCTGGGTGGAATAGGACAGTGCATTGCTTACCCAGCTAAATACTGACCTCTCATACAGCCAGTAATAATTTAGCACATAACTCCCAGTCAGCCTGTGAGAGACAAAGCTTAGTATGCTGCGTCTGAAGCACCATCCATGAAAGTCCAAGGCCTCACTCTCCCTCACAGGTCTGCATAAAGTGAGGGACCTGAAGCTATGACTTGTCCCTCGAGGTCATGTTGTATTCCTTGTCCATTTGACTGATTGTGTCTGTCACGTCACCATCTCAGTCCCACGGCAACTGCGTGTGGACAGATCCCAACCAGTCTGGGTGAAGACTTCCACATGTGCAAGGCAACTAATAACTTGCAAGTAGAAGTCCTAAAATTCCTGCTTGGACACCTGCTTGCCTCCAAGGCACAGCTGAAGCAGCAGAGGCTGCACCTTGTCTTACCAGACACCTTGAAAATGCCAGGATTTGAACTGCTTACTGGCAATCTCTTTTCCTTCCTTTATCCCTGCTGAAACCTAGCTGTGATTAATATTCACATTTTCTGCTACATTTTCTCTTAGCAGTACTAACAGACTGCTCAAAAGCCTTCAAGGCTTTATTGCATTTGCTGGCCAATACAAAACCCGGATGAAATTAAAGCCTGACTGAAAGCCATAGCACATCATCCTCTAAAATCCTAGAGCTTCATGACATAGTAATGAGCTGCTTCGGAATATTCATCCTGATGTTTTACATTGCAAAACAGATAGGGTAACATCCCACTTAGGTAAGACAGAAGGTGATAGGATCACTTATGCAGGGCTGAAATGGAACCTGCTTCTCTACCACATTCACTCCCATATATGTTCTTGTCTCCACGATAGTGGAGGTCTCAGGAATCACTAATGAGTAATAGCAACCCAGTCTGCCTTTCCCTACAGACCCTTCCAAAACAAGAGATCTGGGTAACTATGTCGATGCTTTCATCATCCCAGTGCTCTGTATACGGTGGCCTCCCCAGACCATGAGATAACAAGTTGCCAGTGTGCAACTGAGCTATCCCAGGTGATGCCCAAGACATCAAAGTGCAGTTAGTGGTAGCAGCAGAGCTGGGGTGCTACCCAAGATTGGAATTTTGTTTATAAAATGGTCTGTCTTGAGAGGAAAAGAAGGTAGCTAGTGCAGTAATGTCAGTTAATAATAATTCTGAAAGGGGGTTTTGTGAATTTTTGTTTCAAGCTGCCTGAAAGTTTATGGTATAAGAAGTCCTTTCTAAACTACCTCATCACACCACGGGATGTTCATCTGAGCCCACGTAATTTACTTTGCTGAGCATCTGTCATGCAATACTGAGGTAAATACCAAGAAATGTTTCAGTATTGCCCCTGCCTCTTAGAACAGGCATTAGGAGGCAACCAACCTTTTACTTGGGATGAAAGAAGAGTGGAAAGGAGGGCTTCATCTGCTCTCTCAAAGCTCAGGGAAAGCATCCCGTCTACACTTGGGGCCATGCAAGGATTAGCTTTGTAATAGGACAGGCAGTATCCTTACATGCCCCCTATAATGTTCAGGAACTGATGCTTAAGATAAAGGAGAGTCATTCTAATGGGCACAGGTTACCTTAGACGTGAGCCATGAGGGCCTTTCTTGGGACATTGCACTTGTCACTGCGTCTCTCATAGCACACATGTTTGTTTTATATTTGTTCTCCTGACAGCTGGGATCTCAGTTCTCCAAATGACAGTTTCTTGAATTCACTCAAATGAAATGGTCAGTATTGTATAAGTCTGATCTGGCTTGCAATACCATCCTATTAATATGAATCCCGAAACAGACTTTCTTTGGCAGCCCAATCATTCAGTGTTTACTCCAGAGTGGCCTTGTTGTTAAACATGTGACAACAACAAGTGAAAAAACTGAAGCGGGACTTAATGCCCTTAGAAAAGATCCCACAGACAAAGCTAATTTTGTGTCTGTCCTGCTGTATCTACAAGAGTGTAATGTTCTGAAAACGTGAAAGATAGCTTAGCACTCTGACTAGCATGGAGAGCTGGGCAATGAGGCTCTTTCTCTGGTTAATCCCTTTGTGGGAAACATGGCCCAAAACTCTCATACTTTAAAGAAAAGGTCCACAAGCTCTGACATGCAACAAATATTTGAATTTTCCACTGACATAACTATGCAACTTGTGTCTTAGTTTACTGAATAAAATTAAAAAGTGGAAAGGCAAGGCCTGTAAGCATACATTCTAAGAAAAGACTTTTTTCCCTGTTTCCCCCCTCACTGAACGTCTATTTCACAATGGACAAGACTGGCAGAGTTTGGGATCCAGCCACGAGGAACTCAGTCCAGCAGCCTGTTTGCTAGGTGGAAGAATCGAGTCATTCAGCATGGCTCTTGCTGATGCCATTAAAATGTATTTATATTAACACAATTGTGCAGTGAGCATAAAGTTTCTAAGGGAAAAGGTCTGCTTCAGTTGCCCTGCTAGTGTGTTTGCATGCACCTGCCAAATAAACAATGTCTCCTGCTGGGTGATTGGAAACAAGTGTAAGAAATTCTGAGTATAGGATGCTAATCCTTCTGGTATAATCTCATCTCTGCTCTACAAAGGCTTCTCTGACCACCAGATCTGACAGGATTACACAGCAAAGCCTGTGGGTTGGCAGTGAAAGCTGGGTGCGCGGCCACCCTGAGATCCTGCCTGGAGCTGGGTTGAGGATGGGAAACTCCTGGAGCTCATGCCCTGCCCATCTGCCTTCTCACACAGAGTCCTGATCTGCACAAAACTTCCAGGCAGTAAATGTGCTATAGAGGGGTATCACAGCCATGGAGAGATGGAAATCCAGGGCACACACATAGCAAATAGTCCCAGGACCCCGTGGGAGAGTCAGCATCACTCCTGCTGCAGCCACACACAGCTGTGCATGGCTGACACTGATGATGAAAATTCAGTGTGCCCCTCACAGCAGCAGTTATGGTGGAGAGGTGCTTGCTGCAAGTGAGGGCTGTCTCCACAGCAGTTGAGATCATGCCAAATCCACCAAACTACCTACAAAGCTGTGAAGTGGACACGCACCAAGTGGCAAAAGCATCATGATTGCAGTTCATGTTTTCTTTTTCTCTCTCCCTCCCACCAAAGAAACCTCCTAAGTTTTGTTCAGAGGTAAATGTAAACCTGAGGGTCAGCAGGAGTCAGCTTTTGGCTTTTGACACCAAGTCCAAGCCAAGCCCTACAATGGACGCGTAGCAGTATTCGCTACCCTTTTCTAATACACAGTATTGCAGAGAAATACCCTTGCTGTGCCTAGACAAGTTTATAGTAACACTAGCTATTAAGGGAAAAAAAAAAAAAAGAAGGGGACAGTACTTGTTAATAAGCTGGAAACAAAAATCATGACCTGAAAACTCTAAGCTTACTCCTTTTCGTTTTGAGGGGTTCACAGTGGTTTACTGTGCATGCTGTGATGAACCTCTGCAACTAGGCAGAAGTTATCTATATTTTACAATTAGTATATGAACTCAAGTGCAGCAGAGCATGGCAAACAAACCTTAATAGCATGGTTTTATTGTATTTGGTGCCCAAATTTCTTTTCTTGCACTCAGTTCTGTCCCAGTCCATTGGGTGGGGACTGATCAAATCTGACATGCTCACTTGCTTGAAGGAAGAATGGTTATGGAAAATTTTTTAAAAGTCTTTTCTATGAAAAGGAACAGGGTGGCTTTCTGTCTTCCCAGTCTCTTTTGGTTACTTTTGTACTTCCATTGCCATCTTCATCCCCGATGCTCCTTATCCATGGGTTTAAGCTAATCCCTTGATACCAGAGGAAAGGAAAACTACATGTACTCCCTGCCCACTCCCTTAAAACATAGAGTAGAAAATTGCCCGAGGCTGGTATGAATATTAAACTGAAAAGCTTCTGGATAGCTCTCCTTGAAGAGGAGTACAGACTTCTGTTGCTCCTTTTGTGCACAAGGCAGATACTACAGTTCATGAAGATAAGTGGGACTGAGGGGCAGAGCAGAGAAATATTAAATAAAACCAAGACCCCCACAACAACCACAAACAGGGCTTGCACTACAGGCAGAGAAGATAGAACAAAACCATTACCAACAGCACAACCTTGCAGCCCCATGCTCCAACCTCTGGGCAGATACAGTCTACCAGCACATGCCTCAGCACTGCACGATCCAGCTGAGCATCCCCTTCCCGGGTGGATGGATAAAAGAAAAATGGGAGAGGCTTGAGGAAGTCAGGACCTGAAATCTGTGTGTGGTCCATTGATGAGTGAAGTGCAGCTGCTGGTCTGCCCTTGGTCCCTTTCACTAAGCAGGGGAATGGGAGAACTAGATGATAGATACTCAGAACTTAAATATGCCTGATACATCCCAGGAGTACTGTTCAAATCACCAAATGATAGGAAGATACCATGAAGGAGGGACATATTGAAGGTCACTTCTTCTGATTTGGCCAGTGCACAAGGAAGAACGCAGGAGCCATAAAACCAGAAGAAAAGCAGAACAAAAGGCACTATGACTCTGTCCCACCACTTGTGTAGCAATGCCATTGCAGCAAAGCTTGAAGCTCACACGTATTCTCACACCTATCTTTTCACTAGCACTAGGATCAGGTACTTTCAGGGTACAGAGGGCAATACACACCAGTCAGCAAGATCTCCTCACACCTCCTCTGGTGCTCGTGGTCCCAGGCTCCACCACATCAATTCTGGATATTCCTAGCTGCAAATCTTCACTCTTCCAGGATGGGAAACATAAAGGTTTGGAAGCTGGCCTGTCAATGGTTGACATAGGAAAACAGTATTCATTCTCCACTGCAAACTAACTTTCTTACTTTCTTTCTTTTTCTTTCTTTCTTTTTTTCTTCCTTCCTTGTCTGTCTTTCTGTCTTTCTACGACTCCAGCCTTCCAGTTCTCAAGGTCCTACCACTCATTTACCACTGTCAGCTCACAGAGTTAGCAATAGGTTCTTCCAAAATAATGATCACTCACTGACAGCCCCAGTGGGATGGCGTTGCTACTCCAGAGCTCTCTTTTTTTGAACCTTACTGCTTTTTTCACAGACTTCAAAGTGGCTGATAATACTGAAGCCAGCGGGTTTGGGAATTTTTTTAGGAATATTTCAGAAGAACCTTCTTGCAGCTCAGAGCTCTTCCAGGGTTCCAGTTCTCCCTGAGATCAGAAATAAGGCCACAACTACACAAAAGCACAGCTAGTAACCTTTAGCTGCTATTGGGAGCTACAGAAATAGCCTATGGGTGTAAGGAAGAGTTTGTTCAGCATTTCACCCTTTTAAACCTTTTTATAGGAGAAGAGCCAGATGCCGCTTCCATATTCAACACTCAACCTCCCCAAAGTGATCATATGGTTCTTGTCCTCGAGTGAACAGTGTGTTTTTACTTTCATAACCCTGCTTGGCAGGCTACCACATGCATTTTTTATTTTCTGCATGACAAAGTGCTTTTCAGTTCAAACTTCTTTCATTCTTTCTTTTCTCCTTGCTTTCTTTCTCTCTTATTCTCTTTCTATTTATCTTTTTCTTTTTTCTTTTTTCTATCTTTCTTTCTCTTTTTTTCTCTCTTTTTCTTTCTTTCTTTCTTTCTCTTTCTTTCTTCTTTCTTTCTTTGTTTTTCTTTCTTTCTTTCTCTTTCTTTCTTTTTCTTCCTTTCTGTCTCTTTCCCTTATATTTATATATTCCCTTATATCTAACTCACCTTTGTGAGGTTGAAGGTAGTAACCAGGGCTCAGGTGATCTTTTCTCTTAATGACTGAAGAGTTTTAAACTCTAAAGGGTGCCTTGATTAGTTGGTAGCTCTTTTTCAAAGCAGACTAAATTTGAATTTCTGTTGAGATGATGCAGTAAGTAATCTTCCTTCCTGACCAGGGAGGCAAAGCACCCAGGCAGGGAGCCATCTGTCAGTGATTCCGTGTTGGGAATTGTGGTTTCTGTGTCTATAACCTGGTTGGTCTGGGCAGAGGTGGCTCGGCTTGGCCAAGGCAGCAGGGATGGCCCCGACTTCAAGGAGGGCTTCATCTGCCGGGCAGAGAGAGCCGGGGCTGGTGTCGGCACCTTGCCCAGGGGCTGTGTGGCCCTGAGCACACCTGCGCTCACCTTCCTCTCCTCATGGCCGTGAGCATGAAGCCCCACGCCTGAACACCCGCCTGCTGGCCAGACTCGCTCCCTGCTGGCGACAGCTGTCAGTGCCCCCTACACACGTGCCAAGGAAAGAGGAAGGGGCTCCTCGTTGTTTGGTTGGATGGGGTAAGATATTTGCTGATCTTTTTCCCATATAGGATTTTTCTTTACACACCAGAAGCAAATGCTTTTTTTCTCAGGGCCCTTTAAATTTATTTTTTTTTTAATTAAAGCTCATAGCTACGGTTGGAAGCAGACATAGGGAAATGGAATAGAGTGAACCCAGCAAAAGGAAATGGTGACTGAAGTGTCCACTCGTGTCCCCTTTGTTTGACAGAGACACTGTTAAAAATTATTCTGCTTTATTTAAAAGTTTGAATAATCATTAGAAGAGTGTCCGCAGTCTGGGGCTGAAGTCCTCACCCAGAGAGTGAGGTAAAAACCCAGCCAGAGATGCTCCTCTCACCTGCTCTAATATGCTCTTTCATCCTCTCCCAAATGCAATTCAGGAGAGAAGTGCATCAAGACAGCTCTCCTCTTCCCTCTCTTCCTTGCTCTTTGACCCTAAAACTCCAGTGGTGAAGATATTTGCTTACTCAGAAGCAGAGGAAAGAGGATTCACCCCTATCTTTCAAAAGGAAGATTTTATCTGCCTGCCTCCATTTGCCAGTGCTACTTGGGAATCAGTATAAGTCCCCTCCCCTCTATATGTCTAAAATGCCCAAATCAGGTTGCTTTCATAAATCCTACATTCATTTTTTAAGTCACCGATCAAATTAATTAAATTACAGCCCTGTTCGTGAACACTTTTAGATCATCTGGAAACAGAGGTTTCAGTGAATAAATAAATAAATCCATGTTAAAAACAAACAAACAAACAAGAAGTGCAATTCCAGACTCTCCCTCACTTTCCGAAAAGCCTGGGTTTCTTACTGTGCCATCTCCTTCTGCTGGCCAGCTCCCCAGGACCCCAGAAGCAGCACTGACTCTGCCAGCCCCAGTAGGCCTAGATTATCCGAGGAACCCAGGGAATAACACAACATTGTTGAGGCCTCTGGATAAGTTTCACTCTTTCTAGGAGCTGGAAAGGTGTGCTGAACATTCACCATCCATTTCTTATTTTACTAGACCCTTAGGGTGAGATTCATTCCATCAGACTTGGAGGGCTACCATATTTGGGCAACTTATTTAGGCTTCCTTTATACAGGTAGGGGAAAGAAATGGGCCCTTCTTGTGACCAGCCCTTCAAAAGACACCATCCTTCACAGAAAGGCTCATGTGGGCTGTATCAATGGTGGCACAGAAATACCCATCTCTTTCCACTGAATCAAACGGAAGCCTGTGAGTAACTTTTCCAAATGCAGACACCACCTTTTGAGATGCTTTACACTTCAGAAAAATTAAATGAATGCTATTTTCAGAGACAGTGCATTTTATGACCCAGTTGCCTGGGTGGGTGCCTACATGCCTTGAATAGTTCTGTGGTCTCTGCAACAGTGTCTGGACGCAGAAACGCTTTCCCCAATAGCAAATGAAGTACAGCAGTGGTTCCCTGTTCCCAGAGATGTTGTAAAAGGACTTACTGATGTCAAAATACTCTTTAATGAGGCTGAGAACCATCTCCACCACTCTGCAGCTCTGTGAGGCTACAGCATTGCACAACGGAGATACTACTTTCTTTTTTATTTTCTTTTAATTAATGCAAAAAGAAGAGAAAGAGAGAGACAGAGAGAGGGAACAAGGTGAGGTTCAGACATCCTGTGTGTTTCCCAGAGGAGAAAGCAGTCCTTGATCCTCTGCCAGACCAGCAACACAGAACAAGCTGATGCTCCAGAAAGGCTGGAATTGAGGTTTTTGACCTTGACCAATGCATGTGAAACAACAAACCCAGTAAAAAACCAGGAAACACCTCCCTCCTCAGACCGTACAAGCACAAATTTCAGTTCATTGAACCACATCATTTCAACAGCACAGAAATTCTGAGCAGCATTAATCTATGCCATGGTGGCAGCCTGGGCTCCCAATGGAGACAGCAGAGTGCTTGAGATTTCAAGTACCCAAGTCAACAGCTGGATTGGCTCAGGTTTGTACCTCAGTCACTCTCAAGTGCTTGGCTGGGCTCCTGCCTGCAGGTTGTAGCACCAAGCCCTGTGGTTGCACAAGCAGCTGAACAGGGTTCACTGGAGGCAGCTGCCAGAGGGGGCAGCCGGTCCCACTCTTCTCCTCTCCCCTTCTCTGACCCTGTCCCTCCTCCCCCTCTGTGCCTACCACTTGTGAAAGCCACTAAGCTGCTTGATTTTATGTGTCTCTTGCACAGGGCAAGTTTTAGCCAGGTCAACAAGCCCCGGAATTTCTCCCACCACTCCAAGAGCTGGTGTTACTGATGGGATAGGAGGCTGGGGAAAAGGGAGAAGGTTCTCCCTCAGCAAAGGAGCACAGTCTCAGAATGGGTGACTCAACAGTGCAATCACATCTTGTTTTAAAAGACAGCAGCAACAGCAATTTTCAAAGTAATATTTTGAAGTCTGTGCTTTTCCGTCTTTCCCTTGGTTGACAGGTTCCCCACCACATCTGGCTTGTACCTAGAGCTGTACTGAATCCTTGAATTTTTTTCTTTCTGCAGCAGAAGAGAGAAGGGCAACCCCTGCTCTGCGGGAAACTCGCAGGCACCTTGTTCTTGGAGCATCCACCTCTCCTGGGCTCACCTGTGAGTGCACCTGGAAGACAACACCTGAGAGGAAGTAATTCAGCCCATCAGGGGGAAGCTATTTACAATCCTAGGTATGAACCAGCATGGTGCAACAGGAAATGACGGGGGAACAGAACCACAGGAGCTTGCTGTGAGGCCTCAAGACCTCCAGAGAAGACCTTCTCTATCACACTCTCCACTGAAGCACAGGCCCATGACCCTTTTGCTAAGGCAGGAATCCTCCTCCCCAGAGAAAAAGAGAAAAAGCTTTGATATCCCCACACTACAGACTTTCCTTGTAAGAGGAGCGTTATGGTATACAAAAGCATGTGTCATAGGAAGAAAGACACTGCAGAGATCTACAATGGGATACCACACACAGATCTATCACCCAACAAAAAACTAGAAACAACCTTTCATGGCTACTTTTCTTGTGAAATGTAGAAAAAAGACATAAAAATTATGTCACTGACTTGAGCTTGGAAAGAAGTACAAACAAAAATTACATTCTTAATCTACTTGTGATAATTCCGCTCTGTCCTGTTCAAGTGAAAATGATACAAATAATGTAATCTTGGCTAGTGTCACTTTAATCCATTGGAATTTATACTATACCTTCTTTTTTTCCAAATAACAGTTTATTGAAATTTGTGCAGACAAGGCTGTCCTCCAGCAGTGGTCTTGTATTTTGGTTTTGTCTTTTGTTTAAACTCCATGTAGATGGTAATATACAGATATTTACAAACATATACAGAGAGAGGTACTGGCAGAGAGCAATCTCTTTATGAAGCTGAGATATCCTTAGACAGCTTTCACTAAAAATGTGCAGGTGCTGCTGTATGTAGAAAGTGTTTTAAAATTAAGAGATTGATATCTAGTGAACATAGTATCTTCTGCAGCAGGATTTACACTATGCCTGGTTTTGAGGATTATTTGGGAGCTAATTCCCTGTAGCAAATCTGTATCAAGCCTGGTATAATAAATACTGAGACAAGATCAAATAGTGAAGATTGCTTGTGAGAGCTCACTTTTTTCCTTCCTTATATACTACAATCATTTTAATTTGGGGTGGACTGCCTTTTTTGGAATAAATTGATACAGCGCTGCTGCAACAACATAGACACAAGAACCTTTTCCTATAAAGTCCCATATCCAGATGGTATTTAGAAAAGCCTTGCAACCAGCAGAAAAGATTGAGATTTTTTCTGCACGCAACATTCATAAAGAACCACAACAGCCAAAGGCCAAATCCTGCCCCTTTCTACTTGGCTTGGTGTTTTTATCTTGTAACTTTATTCGGGAAATGGAGATATGAGAGGAAATGGAGACATGATGGGCAGACTCTTTATATGATGGATTTTAAGCCTCAAACTGAAGTAAAACCTTGGATCTTGTATATTTAAGTAGCATTTGAAGGTGGTCCTTAAGCTCCTAAGCCTTTTACATGTTTTTGACAGAGATACTAAGAATGCAATAAAAACACATTATTTTCCCCATAAACCTTACTTCAAAAAAAGGAGCAAAAAATATGCTCGTTGTTTTACTTAGCTTTTTATTCCATCATTATGGCACAAGATAGAACTTAAAGACAACATTACTGGATATGTCTTCAACTTCATTAAAATTAAGACTAATATGTTTTATAAAATTCTTTTATATGATACATTTTCCCTTATCGAGTGTTAATAAGGATTTTCTCTAGAATACTGCGGCACATTGCCACCTGCTGGTCACAAACCGTTCTGCAACTTAAAACCACAACGTGTATAAAACAGCAACATTAACAACGCAACATACAGGTACTGAGGAAGTATTACTGACCCAGACTTTGGCACAATATTTATAGAAACGCAGTTGTGAGCTTCTCCAAACCACATGTTCATTTCTGAAACTCTGCTTGACTCCCTTTCGTATGTCTGCCTGCATTTTTTTTCCGTTCTCTAACTTTCTTAATGCTGGAGCTTTGTCATTTCAAAGGAAAAGCCATATTCCTTCTCAGTTGTTACACATCTGAATTTATGGGGTTTGGTTTTCTAAAATTTGGATTCCAGTTTATTGTTTTAGAACAATAGATAACATCATACATTTATAAATATATATATTATATCCTGTATATATAACATTGGGTTTCCTTTAGAATGGGAGGGCAGACCTTTGCACTACATCCTTAGTTGGTTTAGGCATGATGCTGCTCTTAGCTGATTCTCTGAGTTGCTTCCTACCAGAATCTAAAATACTTTTACAATCTTGTACCGAATTTTAAATTTTTTTGAAAACATATATATAAGAAAAAAATATTTGGTATTTTTCCCTCTAAGTTCACTACTACCCTTATAAAATATATGGCTTTTCATGTTCCACTCTATTTTAGTGTTTTTCAATAGGCAGTGAAGAGAAGGACAACTTTCCCCTTTAACAGCTTTTTTTTTTTATATATATATATATATATATAAGCACAGAAACCAGCTTGTGCACTTTCTATAGAATTCCAATGCATACCACGGTAATGTAAGTGCAGTGATTTTAAAAAAAAGCAGTCATGATTGATTGACATTTGTATATGAAAACATAATATATGATTATCATACAATACCCATTACAGAATATACAATCATCAAAACTGCAGATATATAAATACATTTTTAGCAACATCAAAGCAACAGTTTTATCTTATACACAGCATATGCATACAGTTATTACACTAAAATTTTCACCTTGTTTTTTTTTCAAAAGTTTGCTGAAAAACAGGAACATACTGTATTTGTAAAGTAACTGCTTGACAGTGCTGTTAGAAAATTAAAGTGAACAAAGTTTTAAAAAAGTATATGCAATTCAGCTGATATAAAACAAACAAGCCCTCCCTGTTTTCCAATGTCACCGCTGTTTTCCTATGAAACGGAGGCACAGGTATGAGTGGCAGCTCTGCAGAGTCAGATCATACAAGGGTTTCTGGGAGAGCATCAGGGTTATCGGCTGATAAGAGCTCCCAAATTTGCCACCTCTCCCTTTGCCACTCATTCCAGTCCGCCTCTGAAACACTTTTACTGTTCTGACTGTGAGGTGCTGTGGAACAGGTGTGACCCGCTTGTGTGTGTGGGGCCGGCCGCTCCTGCCTGGAGGTGGCCTGCTCAGGGGCTCTGGCTGGTGGCCCTCCAGCTGCTCTCGGCCCTGAACCTTTTTCTGGCTGTTGAAGTCTCCACAAAGAGTGCAACGTTGAAGAAACACTCGACTGCTGTGACGAAGCAGGGCTTGGTTTTGCTGGGCCTGGGTAGGGGGGTGGTGGGCGCTCTTTTCTGTAGGATGGCTTGGCTGTGCTTTGCAAACAACCCGCGTTCGAGTCACGCTCACTGAGGTCCTCCACACTGCTTAAAGTCAAGTGCTGCTCCGACTTTGAGTGTGACAGGTCTGAACTCCTGCTGCCAACTTCAATTTGTGCGTTACTGCACATGCGGGACACCATGGGATGGAGCTGACACTCGGGAATGGCAGCTGTCGTTTGGCTCCTTCGCATGACCTGCCTGCCGCTGTCCAACTCCGAGGAGCTGCCCTGCCACCGAGGAGAATACATGGCGAGGTTCCCCTGGGAAAGAGAGCACTGTCCGGGTCGCAGTAAGGTGCTTTCATAAATGTTGCCGTAAGAACCTGGGGGACAGAGTCAGAAAGACAACATGAGTCTGCAGAACCATTTACGTGGCATTAAACAAGTTAATGCTTTTCCCCCTCACCACACTGTAGAAGAGGGATGGGGGCTTTTACCATCAGGCTGTGCCACGGCAGGTATATCAGCCCCACCTCCAGCTGAACCTGGGGACACAGAGCAGCAGCCCTACATGGATCTGAACCACATCTAATATGTTACCTGTTGACTCTAATACTTTGCTCTGTCATAAAGCCTTATGGTACTTAACATCTTTCAAATGAAGAGTGGAGGGGGTTGGGGAGTGTTTTAGTCTCACAGTTCCTCTGTGAGGTGGGTGCAGATGGGAGAAAAACAAAGGCAGGACAGGTCAGGAACTGGCTGGGAACACACTGACTAGCAGGGTCAGCACTGGAGTTGCCAAACTCACAGCCTGTGCTTGTGCCACTGTGGCAGCTGCTCTCAAATCTCCACTGGATGTCCACCTTCCAATAAAGCAAGTCCAGAGGAGGGCCATGAGTTGATAAGGGGACTAGAGCACCTCCCCTATGAAGACAAGCTGAGAAAGTTTGGGCTGTTCAGCCTGGGGAAGAGAAGGCTGCACGGAGACCTCATAGCCACCTTTCAGTATCTGAAGGGGGCCTACAGGGAAGCCAGAGAGGGACTCTTCATCAGAAACCATAGTGACAGGACAAGGAGTGATGGGCACCAATTGAAAGAGGGGAAATTTAGGAAAATTTAGGAAATTTTAGATATTAGGAAGAAATTTTTTACCATGACGGTGGTGAAACACTGGAACAGGTTGCCCAGGGAGGCTGGGGATGCCCCAACCCCAGCAGTGTTCAAGACCAGGTTGGATAAGGCCTTGAGCAACCTGGCCTAGTTGGAGGTGTCCCTGCCCATGGCAGGGGGTTGGACTTAGATAATCTTTAAAGTCCCTTCCAACCCTTAACATTCTATAGTTCTATGACTCTATGACTTTTAAAAGAATATAAAACTATTTATGGAAGTAACTTTAAAATTACTTTTTATATTATCTTTGATAGTTTGAATTGTTGCTGCTTCCCTGTATTCCACTAAATACCAAGAAGTATAATCACTGTGCTTCTCTGTATTCTACTGAAGGGTCACCTTTCAAAAGCCCAACCCTGGACAATATGAATTCTCCTGCTGGTTTTACTGCAATTTCTTGAAACCAAGAAATCGTTTTCGTCTTTGCCAGATTTGGGCTTAAAACTTGAGAAGTAACTGACCTGTCATTGCTGGATCTTTGCAGCCACTTTTCAGCGTTGAATGCCAAGTGCCCCAGATATCAAAATGATCTTCAGAAACATCTAAACAGCAGTAAAAGCAAGGGAAAGATGATGAATCAATCCTCTTAAAGACGTTATTTAGAAATATACCACTGGAATGGTAAAACCTTGTACATGTTATCAGAGTCATTAACATCTGTTAGCATCTTTACTGTGCACCTAACACAAACATCTCAAATGTGAGACCCCACCTGGAGTACTTCATACAGTTCTGGTGTCCCCAGCAAAACGACATGGAACAGTTGGAGCAAGTCCAAAGGAGGGCTGTAAGTTGATAAGAGGACTGGAGCACCTCTCCTATAAAGGCAGGCCGAGAAAGTCCATTCCAACCCCTGAGTATTCTACGTATTTGTTCACAGCTATTTGTTGTTTCAGGCTCAGATCCTGCAACGGATTCAGCGAGCTCTGTGTGGGGAGGGCACCTGAGTTGGCTGAGTCCTTAAGTCCTCTGACTTATTGAAGCCAGAGAATTTGCCACAGGAACAGGAAGATTTGGTCCACAGAAGGTAGTTTCTGGCAAAGTTCCCTCAGGCAGCCCCAGCCCCAGGAGTCACTGTAAGGCATGCTCTATCAACCCAAAGATGCTGCTGGTCTTACATGGAAGTGTAGCCACAAAATAGAGATTTAATGAAGTGCACATAACAGGCATTGTGCTGGATTATAAGCATTTTCATGCCTTCTTCTGGTTCCATTTGTCAGTAGAGGAATTCCCTAATTTGTCATGGCCCACTACCGTTGTGATGGATATTAAAGTGCAAAAGATGGTTAATAAAATAAAACTTCATGTGATTTCCTTTTCATAGCTTAATAGAAATCTGAACAAATGTTTAAACCTATTCAGAGATTTAGATGCTGAATATGAAAGATAAATGCCCACTGGCATTTATAAAGCATATAATTGAGATATTAGTGTAAATCCCATTAATTCCCAAGGGAAGTGCCTAACCAGTACCTCTGAAATAAAACCGTTTCAAAAATACCACCAAACAGTTACGTGCATCCCTAAGCATTGAAAATTCTTTAAGTTTGGTTCACTAAGTATGAATTTCATGGATGACAATTTTTTTAATACATATTTTTATAGGAAAAGCATCTTGAAGTGCTGGTGAGCTATTAGACTAAACCCCAGTTCTTTACCAAAGAAATCATTCAGGTATGCACTCCCTAGGTAGCTACAGAAATTATGTATCCCTGCACTAGTATTGCTTGGTGTGTAATTGGCTGCAGATGTAAAGCTGTGCAGCTCGGCTATGGTCTCCAGTGAGAGGGTGTTGAGGTAAATCTTTACAGCTGGAAAAAATCTGTAGCTTGAAGTCTCAGATTTTTCCAGTCTGGACCATAACCTTGCAGGCATTACAGTCCCACAGATCAGGACTAGACTTTGCCATGTTGTCACAGATAGGCTGAAAAGCAGGACATACATAGTTCTACTTTCCTAAAAATAGCTCCAAGTTTTGAGAAGTGCTATACCAAGAGCATCCCTGACAGTTTGCTGAATTAATGGGGAGGACTCAGCACAAACCCTTTGGGCTCAACACAAAAAAAAGGATGTTGGTCTGCCATTTTTTTGTAAGGTTATTTAACGTGATGGCTCCTCAAATCATGGTAGCTGATAATCCAAACCCAGCACTTTTCAGTTACTTCAAAAATCCCCATCAGTCACTGAGGAGGAGGAACATGAGCAGGAGGCACTATACCTTTTCCAGCCTGTGATGCAGAAGAATTCTCCTTTGGCTTAGGCTGCAAGTGTCCAACCAGCATGTACTGCTCAGGTACCTTGTACAGCTTATCTGGGCTGCGAGCAACTTCTTCTTGTGACGCCAGCAGCGAGCGCTCAGACAGTACCGGGGAGTTGTTGTCATATGGGGAGACATCGCCACTTGAAGCTTTGTTGGAGTCTGTGGAAGAATGTCTTTCTCCTGCAGAGTAGGAACCTTCTGACCGCATCATCTCAGGGCTCCTGATAAATTTTGATAAACAAACTACTATTAATAAAAAATGCTTTATGTTCACAGCTAGAAGTGCAGTTTAACATCAAGACCAGGTTGAATGGGGCTCTGAGCAACCTGGTCTAGCGAAAGGTGTCCCTGCCCAAGGCACGGGGTTTGGAATTAGATGATCTTTAAGATCCCTTCCAACACAAACCATTCTATGATGATACAGATAAAATCAAATACACGAGAATGGTCACAGCTGCTGAAATGAAAACCCTTCAGAAGCAGTTACAGAGGTGGATTTTCCATGAGTAAAACTTTTGTCATGAAATGGCCAGCAGAGGCCACTCAAACTCAAAGGATGTTGCTGTCGAGAACAAAAAAAACCCCACACAGCTGTACAGTAAACCACAGGAAACTAAGCAGTGAATCAATTCCTTATGTTACCTTGACAATTTAGTTTGTTATAGTACTAAAGCTGAGGGCACGATAGGGAAGATTAATTTGATGCTAAGCAATATGCTTAAATAATTTCTTCTATTGTGAAGTTTTGCACAGTCAGTGAAATCAAGCACTCAGCTCACCTCTCATGCTATGAGAATGATTTTCTTCTAGACATATCAGAAGGTAAATATTCTACAGAGGACAAATAGATGTATCTACCGTACTTACGACTGCAGCAACAAGCAACTGGCTCTCCTGATACCTTCTACAACTTCTTTTACCTTTTCACCTTTATATCAGCAACTGCATTTAATTTGGACAAAGAAAGGCAAACAAAGCCCCTGACAAAGTACAGCCAAGGCTCAGAGAGACAACTAATTTTCGAAATGTGTTGGGAACATTGAGGGAGATTTCTTGAACTGTCACAGTTTACTACACAGAACAGGAGGCAAGCTGTGAGTCACTGTGAGTCACCGAACATCACAAAGAATATGGAGAAATACTCTGTAAACAAACATAACTTTTTTCCCTATTTTTCCCTAATTCTCTAATTAATATTTCTCTTACTCATTTTTAATTTCTCTGAACCTTTGTTTTTTACATGCTCATCTTTTCCTTCTCTTGAGTCAAACACTTCTCTGTGTGACCTCTCGTTAGTATCTGTTCTAATTAAATGTGATACAACAGAGGCTCATTCTTGTAAATGTCTGAAAATGCTCAGCCCTTCTCAGAGTCAAATCCAAAGGCAGCTTTAACTGTGTGAGCAGCCAAAACTCATTTCTCATTATGGAACAATAACCCCGTTTCCAGACAAATGAAATAAAACTGCAGAAATAAAGAAAACACACAGCTAGCCATAGAACATTAAATATTAATACAGAAATAATGACAAAACTTAACTTTCAAGCTGTTTTTTTTTTCACCTGGTCAATTTACACATTGTATGTCCCAAAAAATAAAATATATACGCTCAACAGCATGATTATTATGTTAGTCAATATTCATTTTTTTTTCAGTATAAAACAAACCATAAAGTGTTGGGAATTAATTAAATAAGGTTACTTCTCACTAACTCTCAGTGAGAAAACCATCACTGAACTGATCCTATCCTGAACTTTAACTGGGGCTTACTCAAACAAATAGAACTGCTATTTGGCTAAGTAGCTCTGTTCCAGGCTTCCCAGTGCATTAATGTTGAGGAGTCATTAATTTAATTAAAAAAAAAAAGAAAAAAGTCTCAATTAGGTAACCTCCCATCTCAACTTCTCCTCTGAAGATGAGTCCAACACAAATTAATCGATAAACAGCCATACACTGAGGAATTATTGTATTTTAAACATGTATAATTCTATTACAAACCTTTTTTCCCTTTTTTTGCCCCTTACTTCTTTCATCTGCCCTCCTAAGTTCTAAAAAACCCTTGCACAGTGATATGAGATTTAAGTTATGTCTTGGGAATTCAAGAAGAACTAGAAAGACCTCTTAGAAAAGGGGAGAAATATTAGAATCTATAGGTTTTCTATGACCAAATGTCTTTCCAGCTTTCTAGACCGAATATCATCTAAAGCTCACCCTGCCAACTTACAGACATACTTAGCACTAACTGGTGACATTACTGGTGACACCAAAAAGGCTTATCACATCTAAATCTTTGCAGCACCAAAACCTAACTGTACTGCAAAGACAGAGGAAAACCACCACTCAGCCATGGCAAGGTAACACAAGGAACAAGAGAAACAGAAATGGAAATGAAAGAATGTGGGAACATAAATCTGAGCTTTGTGAAACACTGATTTCATGTCTTACCTTGAATGATCTGTTATAGGCTATCTCTTCTCAAGACAGAGCTCCTGCTAAAAATTTACCTGAATGGAAACTTTCAAGTCTTTCAAAAGATTCAAACATTCAAGTTTCTAAACTGATTAACAGTTTCTGCTGTTATATATATATATATATATATATAATAACTTTCAAATTCAAAAATAGCTTTAAAAATCAAAGGACGTGCCTGTGGATTCTGTCAATCTTACTACAAAAAATCATCAAAATGGACTGAGTACTTTAAAGTTGGAAATTGAAGTCATACATTTGCTATGCTCTTCATGAACAAAATAAAACACAACTTGCAAAAGACTTCAGTTTGCATCTTTGCAAAGAACAAATTCTCACAAATTCCTTAAAACAAAACTTTTGTATCTGTTTGCTTTATTGTTTGAGTTCATTAGCAAACAGATGTTTACTAAAATTCAAAATTCTTCTTCCCTTGGATAGTGAGATTCTTTACCCACACACCAGGGAAAAACTAAATTGGGAAGTAAACTTCGCAAGATACCCACTTGTTTATATGCAGTCTGTGAAGAAGGGCAGATTATGGCCCCCACAGAGAATAAATAGATGATTCTGTGCAATCAAATGTGAGAAACGGGAAGCCATGTAAAGTATTTTCCAGTGGTTATGAACTATGTTAAGGAAAATATTTAAAAAGTAGTTAAGTACAAATGGAAAGGTTTGAAAGCTGCAAAATCAACCTATGCCACATGAGTTCAAAAATACCATTTCAGATTCCAAACCAACAGGCATCCTTCTATGAATTTATGCTAGTCACCAGAGTCTACTTGTATGGATAAACTGGTAAAATGTTAATAGTAATACTTACTTCTACTGGGGATATTCCTACTTTTCTATTAGCATCAAAGTCATCAAAACAGAAATCCCTTTCTGTTTCTGGTAGAACCCCTTTTCTGCAATACCTTAAAGTTTCTGAGTGGGAAAACAATTATGCCTTCAAGAGACAAATCATATGGAGTGTGATGGCTTGGTAGCACACAGTAATTTCCACACATATTTGAGCAACACAGGTGCCACCAACAAACCAGATTACTATGGGATTATGATGTGGTTCCTACTGTAACAGGGTCGAGGACTCCAGGATTCACAGAGCCTCTGCAGCTTTGAAAACTGCATTTACACATACTGTATGACCTATGGCTTCAGCTTTGTGCCACAGGTCAAGATGGATTAAAACGCATCATCATACTCCAAAAACATAAAAAAATTCTGTAACTTTGAAACTCATTTACTCTAAAAGGACTACTAACCATTATAAGCAATAAATAATCATAAGAAATAGATTTTATTTTTTGTTAGTTTAAAGATGCTTCATCTTACAGCTGTAAACCCCAAATTCCATTGTCATCAAGCCAACATACAAAAAACTGGGGAGTCATCCACAAAAGCACACTTCACAATTGCTGCCATTTGCAATTAGCGCTTTACCATGAACAACTCTCAAAAATTCCCTGACACACCATTCACAATGCTCAGCTCTTAAGAGAACTAAAAGATGAGAAATATCTGATTTGTCCTCTCTGGGGAGGAAAAGAGATTGTGCCTTCTCTGTTAGACCAGAGCCAAGAAAATATTTATAATGACAGTAAAAGCAGAAATGTGAGGGCAAGTGCAGAAGCAGGACCGTCAAAGCAATTAATGGGACATTAAAGTCTTGAAGCTCATTCTGTACTCTACTATATGCAGCCAACTAGCTCTTCTGATGAAGCCTGTCTCAAGAATATGCAAACTTTTCTGTTCCACAGATCCACATTTGGATCTTGAGTATGTGACCAAGCAATTACCAAGAGCAGTAAGGATGCACTTTGAAGTCTCACTTTTATGAAATCAAGACAAACATCTCCTTGTTGTCTACTGCCTCACATTTCTTGTTGGAAAAATAAGCAACAAATATGTAGCTCCAAAATTGAGATTATGCTCTGAAATAGATTCATCTCTTAAGAGCATCACACTCCTAGCAACAACACTTAAGCAACATTCCCTCTAATTGCCTGGAATATCTTAACCAAGAAGTTGCAATCACAGTGAAAACATATCTCATTAACATTAAAAATAAATCACTTACATGATAGCAGAGTAGAAGAAAAATGACAGATAGTAAGTTTTTCCTATCTCAGTGATATTTATCTGCCCATTACTGAAAACACAATAAATTAGTACTAATGCAGCTATACGTTCCTATTTGGCTTCAGAACCTTTCCTTACAAAATGCCTTTTGTCAGTTGTGACCACCTTTCCACAATAAATCCATTTTCTCCTGTAACTGTGCATGCTGGCTAAAGGTAAGGAAGCTCAAGGAAAGGTCAATTAAGGAAACAGGATCTAACAGTAACCTGTTACATCCACAATGATTTGTGACTATTTATGCTCAATTGATATGTGTAGTCACACGTGAGACACAATTTTACGTCTTTTTATTATATAGACATTGAAATCCAGCATGAAGGTTTGCATTAGTTTGAGTTAGAAATAATATGATCATTCCAAACTGAGGGCTTAAAAAAAGAAGTCTCTACAGACTTTACCTTATATCATGTGATTTGCAGTCTCTCTTAATTGTAGTCCTGGCTCGTGGCAAATGTGAAACAAGTGTAAAAGACAGCTAATGTACTTGTAAACTATCTTGTACTTATTGTGATCTAAATACACACATGTACTTGTCGGTTAGACAAACTAGCTGAAATTATTTCACATAAAGAAAATTACCCCAAATCAGATACCTGTGATAATTTCCTACTCTATGTTATCTGTTCATGTGGTTAAGTTAGCAAACTAATAAAATCCTTTACAACACAATACATTCCGCATATATTTTTATTTCCAAATTTTATAACTGAAGAAAGCTTTTCCCCCAGGTGTTTAAAACTTAACTATTTCTTGCATACCTCTTCCTTTAAAGCCAGGCACACTATTATATTACCTCCAACTATACAATGTTCAGAGGGAGAGAAAAAAAATTATCGCTAACTGACTGTAAAAATTCAATTTAATTATATTCTCAATGCACTAGGCACTTTCCACAAATACAGGAAGACAAAGTCCAATCTGTCCTAGAGAGTTTAGAGCCTAGGAAACCTCTTAAAAAAACCCTTACAGCAAGTCTGGCAAATTTTGTGATTCTTGGGTCTGACATATTGGTATTCAGTAGAATAAAGACAATGACTGTGTGGTCCCATGAGGAAGCCAGGAATCCTGTTAAAATGAATGTACAAACTCATAGCATTAAGGCACAAGGGTGCAGGCATATATACACCATACACAAAGTCAAAATATTACATATATCATAACTGCAAGAGTGATCGGTGTGGGGTTTTTCTCTTCAGATCTTTCACAAAGCATACAATTAAATAATATCCAAAGAGTCTCCATAAACGTGCTGTTGTGGCAGTTGATTTGTTTACAATGTCCTATGTGTATACGATAGGAAAAGAACAACAAACTGGTCAAGCGGCTCACCGGGATGGTGTTAAGGCACTCCAGAGTGTGTTTCAAGGATAGTGGAATAACGCCTCCTGTTACTGAAGACTACAACAAACCCAAGACATAAACCAGCAGATCACTAAAATACATCCTGTCAGTAATAGTGCACTGAATAGTCTTATGTACATGTCACTGTTCTCTGCAGAAGAACACAATCTTTCCTCAGAACTGGGAAACCAGTTTTGTCTTTAGAAAACACTGTACAAGAGTTATAATTTCTTTGGCAGAGTCTGTGTAATGGGGAGAGTAGTTCTACACCACTGTAGACAGTGCAGAAGAGCTGTGGAAAACTGGAACCTTTTGAACACTTCCAGTGGGAGATAGAAATTCCCAGCAGAAACAGGGATGATGAAAAAACAGATTACTCACGATGACTGGGAAGCTTTCCTCCTCAACAAATAGTCCACAACATCTGGGTCAGTCTCTAATAAGCTGATAAGCACTTCATTCTGTAGATCAGGGGAAACCTATGAAGACATCAAAAAATACTCAGCTGGAGATTAATATCCTTTCACCAGTAATTTTGGTACTATGCTTAATCTAAAAGAACAAGCACAATATGTTTACAGAGAGTACATAAAATATTCAGAGGCCTCCTCTTAAAAGAGAAATGTCATGTAACAAAAGATAAAGTAGGACTAAGGATCACTTTGCACAATGTTAAATGCTGATTACTGTTGAATAAACAGTTGGTATCCAGTTGGCTTTTATACCTGGTAATAACAGTGGGATTACTCATGTATCACAATCTCAAAAGCTTCAGTTTAAGGTCCTCACCTTACATCCCTATTGAAAGATCTGTGGACAGACATTTACAAATCTCCATTCCAAGGAACTGTACTTCTCTTCTTCTAGAAACAATGTGAAATGTAATTACAACAGAAGGAGAATGTTTCTTCATATATTCCGTGGCATTTGACTTATTTATGTCCTTCTCTTACGGAAATTTCATGGTAATTGTTCTATCTATGAAGATCTTCAGTTGCTTCATTTCAATGAGGGCTGCCAAAGGTCAGCATTTCTCTAAATGAAGCCTTATAAATATTTAATGTTCAGGTATCCATATGGTCAAATCCTGAGATCTTAGAAGCATTTAAATTCCTGCTTATGCTCAATAAGACCTTGAATAATTACAGAGTTCACCTGCCCATAACTCAGGCTTACAAGTGGGTCCTGCTAGATCTCCAGCCACTCTGAGCAAGAGGCTCAGCTGGAATTTATGTCACCTTCTTTGGAGTCTGGCCTTCTGATTTGTTAACCTTCTCTTTGCACTTTGAATGGAGGTGAACCTTCAAAATCCTTGATAGTTTCAGCAGATGCAGGATACAGCAACGTCTCCTGGGTACGTAGCAGAAATGGCACCCCAAAATCTGCACAAGTAAACTTTATGCTTCCAGCTGCACTTTTCAGGAGTCTTATCAATCCTTAGGTGAGTATGTCTACATCACAGTGGAACATTCAACTCGAACTTCGAAACAATGAAACAGATGAAACCATCCAAAAAACTTGAACTAAGAGCTCAGGTTCACTCATGACAGAACTGGAGACAAGACAATTCCAGCAAGAGGTCATCAACTGTTTTTGGATGCAACTTGTCAGGGCCTGGATATCTTGACCTTCAAGTCACCCCCTGACATTTCCTGGGAAATAGGAATTACTAACAGATTGCCCAGAGGAATACCTCAGTTTGGGAGGTATTTAGGGAGTCAAGTTACAGAAAAGGCCTATTTCTTTAAATAAGGAAATAATTAGAAAACAAATGAAGATATGCATAATTTAATTCAAATTGATCCACAATCTCTATGAGACACTTGTGTAACCACACACTTATTTTTTAAAATTTGTATTCAGTCTCTAAGCCGGAAAAATATCTTACTGATAGTCCCTGATATACTAATCTTTAAATAAATTATTTTATCTTTATAGGAATATGTTTTTGGAAACCTAGTGTGCTGTAACTTCTTCATTTAGACAGCCCTTCTATACTGTAGAATAAACTCCAGATAAAGTTTAAGGGTAAAACAGAATCCACATCTTTCTGTCTGAAACTTACTATTCGGTTTTATATCAAGTAACTTGCAAGAATCTACTGAGAAGACTTTGTCAGTAAAATAAAAATGTTTTCCATTATTAAAAAAAAAAATCAATCTTTCATTCCATCGAAATGATTCTGAAAAAGTTCCAGCTAGAATTTCAGTTCCAACAGAAACCCAAACTTAACAGTTCTGTTGAGTTATAGGGCTTCCATCTGAATGAATGAGGACACATTAATGAATGAATCTTCAACTGGATTTGTACTGATGGTCTCTTTGCTAGCTTTCTACTGGGTTTTATTGCTCCTGTGCAGCAATTTTCTTCAGTTTAGTTAAGTAATTTGGTAAGTGTAGACATGATATGCATGTAATTATAAATTTACAGTTATAGAGAACAATACTGGTATCTCAGGAAGATGTCACAATAACTATTACTGAATTAATTGTTTAACTGGCAGTTGTGTCTGAATAGATGGATGAGAACCTGAAATTTGGGACAGAAGGGAAGCCAAGGCACTGCTGAAATAACAGCTATTGAGAACATACAAGGA
This sequence comes from Chiroxiphia lanceolata, assembly GCF_009829145.1. Taxonomy (NCBI): domain Eukaryota; kingdom Metazoa; phylum Chordata; class Aves; order Passeriformes; family Pipridae; genus Chiroxiphia; species Chiroxiphia lanceolata. The sequence goes on along the minus strand of NC_045638.1, from coordinate 19,918,892 downwards.
TGTATCAGAGGGCTCTGCAGTTGTCAGGACTCCAGTACAGTAGATATTCTGATGTTTGGTGCTGGGTGCTATTATAAGAGTCATAGCTGTTGAGACACAAAAGGTGGAGAGACCCTTGAAGTGCCTCCTTTGTGCTGTCCCCTGCTACTGATGTGGTACAGAAAGGCAGTGTGTGCCTTTCTCTGCAGTGGGGAGGCCACAGTAGCCCCTAACAGTAAAAATAAGAAATTTCATACACTATGTAGTGCTTCTTTGCAGCAGGGCTGGGTTTGGGTGCTAGGAGATGAAAACGCATGACCAAGCTGCTGTTCTCTATCCTCCATGCTGAGTCAAAGCCAAAAAGATGAAGGGTGGTTGAGTTGTGCCTCCTTGCATTGAGCTGCTGGACATAGTTCAGGGACTGGCAAAGAACAGTCCTTTATACATTTCCATAAAACATTTTAATGTATCCCTAAGTTTCACTGAAATGGGTAAGAATTGGATATGAAAGATCTTATCATCACTGACATCTGAAGAAAGGTTAGATTCCATCTTCTATAAGAAATCCACATTTCTTATTCCATATTGATGTTACTGATAGTTGCTTAGTAAAAACAGTGCTCAGTGTCATGAGTTGTTCTGACAAACAGAACCTCCCTGACCACTAATATGTCAGAATCATTCTGATATTGTGGTCTGGGTACCCCAACACATCCTGGTTTCCTAGGTTTTGGTTCACAAATGTAGTTCCAGTTTCAATGCTGAAGCCAATCACAGTTTTATAACCTCCCCATATATAACAACAACAGAAGGAAGAAAAAAAAAAAAGAAAAAAAGAAAACCAAACACAAAAGCACCTTAGTAGAAATACACTATGTTACAGCTGTAGTTGAATGCTTCAGTCCAGATGTTTTTCTTTTTTTAGTAGCATAAATGTCAAGTATAAACAGTAAAAGTTGTTCTGGAAAACAAAAGAAAACTTTTTTCCCACACTTCATTTAACCTTCAGATGAAAGTGCAAGTGCTGAAGAGATAGAGGAAAAAATCTGTCAGAATTAAAAGAGCCCATATGTAGGTTAGTCTAACCTTAGCCCCACCCTTTCCAGAGTGAAAGCTGGAATGTTTGCCTAAGTATTATGCACTGAGATGTGTCTGTGCTGCAAGAAGTTCTTGAAGAGAAGTAGTAAGAAATCTTCAAGTATTGCAAGTATTCTTATTCAAGTATTATTTTAAACTTTATAGGGTCATCTCCACTCTGGGCCAGCAGACCTTCATCCATGAGTGCAGTTCTATCACTTTCTTTTCCTGATGTTGAAGGAAAAATAGCACCTAACATTTCCCTAAACTGTGAAAAGCATTAAAAAAGAAAAAAAAAAAAGATTGTGTCTCAATGATACAAGAATTAAAATATATGCAAAGAAAATCACAAAGAAGTTCATCTGAGGCTAAGATTGATAGGCAGGGCTTCCTGTTGAAATCTGATAGACACCTTCCCCTTACAGTACTACATGGCCATCAGCCCACAGTTCAGGCTTCTCCATCTTCTTCCAACAAGGTCTCCAGCACTCAGTTTTGCTGAAGCACTAAAGAAGGTTTTCAGAGTGTTCTTCTTTCTGCTTTGGGAACTTATCTCCTCAGTGTAACATACAGTGCTGCTTAGTTTCAGGACATAACAACCAAAGCTATTTCCACTTTTTCAAGACTACTGGTTGTGTTAGGATGTGTATGTTTATTAAAATGAAGATAGGATAGTGCACACAGGTCTGACTGGCCTTTGCTACCCCAGAGCAGGGCCCTCTCAGGCACAAGTCATACTGAAGTGGCCTATAATTTTGTACACAAAAAGAGCACAAGGTAAAGCCACAGAATTAACTGTCTAGGTAACTGCTAGGCATTAGGAATGTGATTTAACTAAGCTGCATCTTAAGTAAACAACATGTCCAAATCCAAGGCCATCAGCCTTCTTATGAAGAACTTCCTTGCTTCAGCAAGAGAACAGAAGGGAACTCAGGAACTACACAGATTTATGTTTTACTCCTCTCATCCAACTGAAAAATGAGAAAGCTTTGTCCTTCCACTTCATCCATGCAACAAAATAAGTCTCTGTTTCTTGAATTAACCAAGGATCTCTTAATCCCTGCAGAAAAACTGGCTTCCTGACTTCCAAAGCTGAGATGTGAAAGGTCATTTTCAGTCTTGTCCATGCATTGTTTAGTATACAGCTGAATAGCCAACCCCATCATTTCCACAGACAGAAATCTTCTAAGAAATATACCCTTAATTACACAGAAATCATTCCAGGCAAGGTTTAAGTACACATTTTTAATACTTTTACTTACTGCAAATCATTCTCCTTGATAGAAGACTACTTTTTTTTTAACCGATACTAATAGATCCTAATGTAATGCAGTTTCTACAGTTTATTTCATCTCCTCTACATTAAGACCAACCAGGTATTCTCTCTCTTATCTTAAAAATGTATAGGAGTAATATGAAAAAATATCCACCTACCATGAAAAGGGCTTCATAGTTTTCAATCATCTTTTGTACGACAGCTATAATAGCAGTACTCTCTTCAGCTCGAGCTGAGCTCTGAACCGAGAATTCTTTGTCTGTAGATTTCTGCTTGTGCAACAAGTTAGGGCCAAAGATGGTAGCCAGGTTAAGTGATGTCATTTTGTTCCCAGTAATCTAGAAAACAGAATATAGATGAGGTGGAGTCTCACATGTATACAGACATGTATATACACATATCTACACACATTCAAACCCCTACACACCCACACAAAAACACACACACTCTCTCCTTATTTTCACAGATGTTTTGTTCATCAAAACCAAAACCTAGCACTAAGTCAAGTAAAAAATGAACAATTTTTAGAAATCTTGAAACACCTTGTTTGAACATCTCTGCAACAAGTACTGTGGGTATTCAGGATATATTTTTAAATTAATTGGAGGAGTAGAAGGTGGAAGTACTTCCTGCCCTTAGTTCCCTGGAAGCTCAACAGTGGCATACTTCTGAACTCAGAGAAATCTCCCTCCTACTTCACCATCCCAACATGTTATCGTCTCTTAGGACCAAATACTGAAAACTCCTAGCTTTCTCAAATAGCACTCACAATTTGAAACCTGTACAGTGATACTCTTCCATGTTTAAACACTTTAGATAACTAAGGAACAGGCACGTTATTTTTACTAGTATTTGCCTGCATTTTTGCTTGTTTGCTAGAACATGACATGTTTACTTGTTGGGTGAATTTTTTGGTTTGTTGTATTTTTACCTTTCTTCCTGCTTTTGTAGATCTGTGCTCAAAGAAGCAATAGTAACCTGAATTTTGAGGAAGTAGAAGGCTAGGAATACATACTACACTAGACAAGAATGATCTGAAAAATATGTCATACATTGTTATATCAAAAATTTCATTGTTATATTTGTAATTACACTACTTTTTTTCCCTTCTATTCTTTCAACAGAGCAAAAAGTTGGGGTCATGTTCTTCTTCTCTCTGTCTCCCCTTGGTTGCTACTCTTGGAATGCAGAAGAAAATGTCAACAGTTAAGACTGTAAGTGAATTTTGGCCATTGCACCAGTACTTCTTGCAGGATTATAAAAAAAAAAAAAAATTCATGAGAGTTATTTTTCATTTGTTTCAATTACACTTGAACTAACAATTTTACAAAAGGACATGAAGAGGCACCAAAAAGAGGCAGTAATGGAATTCCAAGGAATGAGTGATACAAAATGGATTTTCTCAAAGTAGTATTTTTAAACTTTTTTTGTAGCTGGTCATTTACTGAATACTCCAGTTAAACTTACAACTGTGCACTGACTATACCTGGTTTATCTTTTACAGAGCTCAACTAGACAGCACAGAGCTGACGGTAAAAAAGAGTTTTTCCTTTTACTGGTGAGACCACTGTGTAATGTTGGAGAGACATCTGCACTAAGTAGGTGGATGGGCAGTCATAGCAAACATGCTGGCTCTTTGTTCAGAGACTCATCCCAGCATGACTGTGAGAACAGCACACTCCCTTATTTGCACACCACCATGCACCCAGCTGTTTTTCGGGTGACCTGCTTTTTAAACTCTGTCTGAGTTTCAAGTCACCAAGGATGCAGAGGCATGTGGTGCCTCCAGTGTGCCAAGGGCAGCCTCTGGCTGTGCCTGGATCTGCATGTGCAGGCTGTTTGTACAAATAGTGAGTCTTTTCTTAGGGGCAGCCTCAGGGCATCCCTTAAAAATGTTGTAAACATATCCACTGAAATGAACTGAATGAGTAATTTTAATAGTTAGTCATCCATCTTCATCTTTGTGAGAGAAGGGCTTTTGAAAGAAATCATGAAGAGGTCCTGTGTGCCAAAGCTTGGCTGTTTTCCTTCCAGTGATAGCAAACAGTCTGATAAAATACTTTCTCTTGCCCTGTATGCCTTTATTCACTTAATTTTTTAATTATTCATAAATGGCTTAAATAACTGTGAGCAGAATACTGTATTATCTATAAAAGGTATCCAGTTGCACATAATATCCCTGATGCTTACAATACTGTCAAGAGAGCTTACATAAATTTGCCTTGCCAAAATACCTGTGGCAGAGCTGATGTACTGTTAAGTGGAATGAAAATGCCTTTAATACAACTGTTGGGCCAACTCAACTCTCTTAAGCAGGATCTCCTAGCCCTGCAATAAGATCCTCTTGGGTACATTCCTGAACCAACAAAGAACTTTTTGCAGGACCAAGGGGACCATGACCTTAGCTGGCTTATACATGTTTTCAAGTACAGTAAAACTGTTACAAGCTGCTCTTTCTAAGTGCTTTCCATCATAGTGGTGTAGTTTTTTACCAACTCCTTGCTAAGAACAAAAATAATACTATTTAAAGTGAATTTAAAAGTGAAATAGGCCTAGAAGTCACATGCAGCACACTGGAAGTTAGGACTTGAGGCAGAAATTAGGAAAAACTTAGTCTCAAAGTGCCAATTGTTAAAACCAGACAACTGCAAAAGGTGTCCAAATTTGATGAAATCAGTAGGGTTTTCCATCTGGAAGACAAAATTCTCTAGGAGTTTCAGAAGAGTCTTAGAAGTAACCTCAGAAGTAGGTTCAGCTGCAGTTCAGAGGACAGAGAAGTCCATCCCACAGATAAACCAGTTCAGTTCTGTTAAGCAGTGACAGACTGTATCCATCCATTCAAAGTTAACACAGTTACCACCTTTTGCAGAGTGGTCTACTAGTCCAAGTCTTTTCCTGGTAGAAATGGGAAGCCTGGATTTTCAGGTCTTCTCTAGTGTGAACGGGCACAGATGCAGACGTGCAAAGCTCTGAAGTGCAGCTCAGCCCCACTGCTATAGGTATTCTTGTATCTGTGGGGTTAGTGCACACCAACCTCTCCACTGAATTTGGTCCAGACTGCAACAGTAAGGAGGCCAGAAGGAAAACAGGTAAAGATGAACACCCTGACTCCAACTAGTGATGAGGTCTCTCAGTTGAAAGGATACAGCTGGAGTTCCTGTCCTTTGTTTTTTTATTTTTCACTACCCAGTGCACACAAGGAAGCTAAAGGAACTAAGAAGTGAACTGCTGTGTCCAAAGGTCATATAAAAAAGTAACAACATAGAACAAAAAGAAAATGAAAAAGCATATTCTTGCATGCCTGACCTCTTCTGAGTACTTTTTCCATAGAACATAATAGGATAAAACAAGGCTAGATGGATAACATTAAGAACAAGGTTGGTTACGCTGTGAAGCAACCAAAGGAAGTCGTAGATGCTTTACTGATTAAGTCATACAAAAATTAAACTTTCACAGCCTTAAGAACATAGTAAACAACCAAATGGCAAAAGTGTAGGCAAGTAGATTAAATGTCTCCCATCTTTCAGGGGTATGCCACTACTGTGAATGTTTCAAGGCTTTAAAGATCTCTTTTCAGACCATCAGTTGAGCAAAGTCAAAGGATACAAGTGACCAGGACTTACCTCTTGGCCATCTTTGTCTCTGGTGTCTTCTGCATGGCCAGCCACTGTGGAGAGGAACTGCAGCAGCCGGTGTAGGGTATCGCAGTTACAAGGAGGTAGAAGATAAATGAGAAGCTGTAAGGTGCTTAGCTGCTCATCTGGCTCTAATACTAAGAGGGGAAAAAATATATTCTAAGAAAATCACTCCAACTAACCTAAAAGAAGAACAAATAGACTGTTCCCAGCCCAAGGGAAGGCATAAGAATAGCTTTGTTTAAGGATCATTTCCCTTACAACGTCAGAAGAAAAAGAGAAAACTTGAAGGAAATATCAAAAGTGCAACAACTACTATTATGAGATTTTTGCCTTGGTTGATCAACATTTCACTCACAAATTCATAGGAACTTTTCTCATTCTATAAGAGAGCAAAATCCATGTTGCACACTCCATTGCTGCAACTGGACTCCAAAATTCTGCTTACTTTTCTATTTACTCCATTCATTTAAGTATACCTACTGGTATATACAGTAGCTGGCAAGCATCCCAGTTGGGTTTCTGTATAGCCATTTTTAATCAGTTTTCTTACAATTTTGCATCTTACAGAGGTCCTGGGAGATTGGAAAAGCAAGTAGAGATATAAAGGATATTCTGCAAACACCATCATTCAAACCACCTAAAGTGCAATGGTAGCCAGTAAGACGAGACAGAGGCAGGATCTCACACATGGGAGCTAGAAAGATTCTGAAGAACACAAACCAGGCAGCAGCTGAAGCTTGAAGGGTCCAACTTTACTTTTTCCTAAATTTGTGAGAGTCTGCACTCAGGCAACACATCGTACTTAATATGATGCCTTTGAGGACCATTAACTATGAAGAAACTTGAATATTTTAAGCTAGGATGGAATTTTGGTCAGTGAACAGCTCTAAAAATTTTAAGATACTGGGATTCAAACTGGAGTCTGTGATCAGGTACTGCTGAACCAATGACAGGGTCAGATTTTAACAGACAACATGAATCGCATCCTATATACAAATGCAAAAATATGTGTAATGAGTGAAATAGTTGCTGTTCTAGTTTTCTGGATTACACTTACACAGTATGAACGCAAAGGAAAAACCTCAGTAAATTTAAACTAAAGGATATACTATATTATTTATATTATATACAATATTATATATATAACATACACTATAGTATAGTATATTATATATAGTATATTAGAATATACTATATTGTTTATAATACATTATACAAATATTTGGAGCAAATCAAGGCTAAAGCCTTAAATGCACAGAATAAAAGAAAATGATTAGTAGAGATAAAAGAATTCGATCAGGTTAGTTTTTCAAAATTGGTAAATAAAGATGCTGCAGAGCTCACAGAGAGTATTGATGAAAGGCGTATAAAGTTCTCTGGTGAGAAGCGGGTCAGGCATGTCACGCAGAAATTCCTTTAACAAAGCAGCAACATCATGAATGCTGTGCTCTTCATCTAATACAACATCTATGCCTCGGTCAAACTCTTCGCGTAACTGGAAAAGAACATGACAGAAAACCACAGTCACTTACTGTTCCAATTAATACATCCCAACATAGAAAATCTTTTAAGAAGTAGATTTACTAATTTTCACTTCTGAGCTTGGGCATGACTAGTTTTTGGTAAGGTCAAAGATATAATTCATGTCTAATTGTTGTTTATTTCATGATACATGACTTAAGGTTTGTACTAGATTGTAATAAAATGTAGTTTTTTCTTTCCAGCTAATATACAACACTCTTACATGAAAAATGTGCCCAAGTATAATTTTTGCAGAAATGCAAGATTCATATCAAAGGCAGAAACCAGGGAGAATAAGGAAAATTGAAAGAAAGGCTTTCTTATACCACCTTACTACATTATCCCTAGAATCAGAAAGACTAAAATTGCATTTCATAACATTTACAATTTTGTACAAAAACACTAATAATAAGATAATGTTAATATCCACCAAACTCACATTTCTCTTGTGATTTAAGACTCTATGTAAGGATAGCAGCAAGCAGACAGGTTTACTCAAACAGCATGGCACTTGTCCACATATACCTTGTTCTGCCTTTTAATTTAGTTATATTCACTAAGTGATCATCATTACGGAGTTAACATTACAAGGTATTGCTACTTTTTTTCCAGCTACAGGCCTCAGACAAATTCTGTATAATTCAAAGGCATCATGCTTCCAAAAGGCAGAAGAAATTCCTCTCCCACATCCAAGATACCTTATGAAGAGATAAAAGCCTGCCCTTCTGGAGAGATTTCCCAGCACCAAGAGCAGAATGCTTTCCTCAGGTTGATAGCTCCACCTTTTACTCTCTTTTCATTTTGAAAAGAGTCAAGATGTTTTAAAACTATTTCCTAGAGAAAATTCATACGTTTGCTAACATTATGAGGTATCACAATCTATCTTCTCGGAGAGTAATTACAGCTAAACCTTACTAAAAAAGGAAATTTGACATATCAGATTTCTTTACCAGGAATATCACAGACGTACCAAAAAGAGGAAAGAAGCTAAGTCACAAGCAAACTATGTGTCTGTGATAATTTGTGGCAAATCCTGACCACGTGCAAACCTATCTTGAGTGTGTACAGCATGAAAATCCTGTGTTTTCAGTTGAAATTGTCTTTCATAATGGCTGTGAAAGGTATTGTCTGAAAACCACAGCCTCCATTCTAATTTATTAGGATTACTTTTAACATTATTCGTATCAGTCATTACTAATAATGAATAATTATGCTACTAAGACCAGAATATGTTCTTTATCTAGTATTATGCTTCCCCCTGCTGATTTGTGGTCAAAGATTTTTCAGTGCCAACTTGAGGACTTCATTCCTGGCTCGATTCTACTCTCCAGACTGGTGGCAAATGCAGAACATCTCCATGGAGTACCATGAATTACCTCAATCCAGAAGATTGCTTCTGCATCTACTGCCCAAAAGCAGCTGAGGAAACAGATTAGCACTGCATCAGGAATTCAGACTTCTCAAATAGCTGTCTAAATCATAAACTGCTGTTACAGCCTTGAATATGGCATTTCTGATATCTAATGAGGCCTATAGAGATGTCCTACGCAGCACAATATAAGTTTTGGTGAGACATAGTCACATTTCCGGCCCAGGTACCACGGCTGTTAAAAGTGTGTATTTTTAAGTTTAAACTTTCGGTCTCTCAGACTCCACTCAGAGGGAATACTTTTGTCTGAAGATACTTATGTTGAACTACAGCATCCACTGGAGCTTATGATATGAGAGATGAGGACATCCATGCTGGGAGAGGGGATGGGAGAGCAGAGCTCCAGCCATGTCACTCTGCAACCTCAGGGTTGAAGCTACCACCAAGTCACCAGGCCCAGCATCGAGGGCTGCCCACCCTAACCTTGGCAAGATCACTCTGCTCAAGCATCTGTATCATTTCTGGGCACAACATGGTACCTGGCACCCCAATGCACCAGACCTACCACCTTGAGCCAACACGAGCTCAGGAATCTTTGTTCTACACCTCACTGAACGTGAAGGAGGAGGTTTGTAATAGGTGCACTTGTTCTAGATTTTCTCTTCCTTATGTATTTATTGCAACAAACTACAGTGGAAACATTACATTTTCTAACTGGGAAAGGAAGGAAAACAAAAATATGCTTACTTTCTAGACAAGGAAAACTAATGAACAGCTGCAAAAGCACACCAAAATCTGAGTCCTGGGTTTGGCTTTCCATGGTTCAGAAAATGAGTGGAATTTTAATTGAATCCAGACTTTCCCATGTGTTCATGTTGACAGCATTTATTATTGTAACTGCAAGGGCCAAGCTGATGCTTCCTTGTTGTTTAATGAAATATATCAGTTTATGTAGTTCAATAAATTAGTCAGTGTAATAGAACACATAGATACCCAAATCTTTTTATTTCCTCACCTTTTGAAAACCACAAGAAAAATTGGTGAAAGTCACTGATGTTCAAAGTAAAGCTTAGTTCACAAGTAAATGATAGAAGCTTTCTGCTTCCAGAGGTATGATGCAATTGTACTCACCCCTAAATGATAATATATGTTTTGACATTAAAGCTTGCAAGGCAACTTCAATACTTTATCTAGTTCAGTGTTGACCTAACAGCTGCCTCTGCAGATCACGAATGTTTTTAGCTTGGTGTTACACCAGCCACTCAACAACAGAAACTGCCAGAGAATAAGCTACAAATCAGCAGGCTATACTGTCCTACCAGCCAAAATCAATTCAGTTTAGATACTCAAGGTAACTTGACATAGTGACAAAACATTACACTGTTTTTGCAACAAAGTACTTCTGGGATCAGATGGAGTCAAGCTTTCTTTTGCTTTTTTTTCTGTTTGATGCTTTTTGTCTTATACTTCCTGGGAGGGGTATTTTTCTGTAACTTTTTATCCCCTCCTTAAGCATCACACAAACATTAATCACTATTTTTTACTGCTCTAACTCAACGTGTATTCCCAACTTCTGGAAATAACAATGCAATATCTAGGGGTGAGGTAACACCCACTTCTGACTTTGTCTCTGAAACCTAATTGTACACCACCTTTGATTTTTCATCATTTGGCTGAAATTAAGACTTGGAAGGACCTGCTCTGACCTTCAAGTTTAGCAGGGGTAAAAGAGAGGTGACATTTAGGAGCAGCAATCTGAGGGTCAAAGAGATTGTTCTGTACTTGCATGTTTTCTCATACCGTGAGTTTTCAAAAAAAGATTTACAATTTGAGTTTACTTTGGGAGCTTCAGCTGTTTCCGAGATGAAACGAACAGCCAAGTTTTTTTTTTTTTCCCCTACAGTGTAACCTTTGGAAAATTTCATCACTGTGGTCTGTTTGGATCTCCAACCCTGTGATACTTTCGCAGAGCAAAACATAACAGACTGTTAACCTGCAGAGAACCTGACAAGGATTTCACCAGATGTAAAAGATACTGGAAATGGCCTGTTATGAGCCATCAAAAAAACAAGTCACTGATCCAGAAACCCTGAATTTCACCAGGTGATGGATAGGGAGGAAATCACAACAAATGGGATCAGATTTGTTTGTATCGTAGCTGGAAGGAAAACCATATCCATATCCACTCACCTGTCGTACTCTCTTTTTTGAGCTTCCAACTCTGAATATTCCTACTGTCTGGAGACCTGCAAGTGTAGCACATCATAGAACTGTTTTATCATTAAATTTTCTCCTGACAATTGCATTCAAACCAAGCAATCTGAACTATATGTGTACTTAAAAGAATAATAAAAAAACTAGTAACATATTTCTCCACAAACTTGTACTTACCAGGCTGAGGCAAGACTCAGTTGTGATTAAGAAGCCATCCACTGTGGTTTTTAAGGACCTCACCTAATCTGCAAAATGGTATCTCTGTGACATTTCTTGTGATGCCATTTTGGTAGTGCCACTGCTGCTGCATGAGGAACAGAGGTATGCAGAGAGTGAGGCACTGCTCAGGGTTTGGAGGTGGCACTTCCAGGACTGTCATCCAAGGGAACAGGTTATAAAATAACTAAACGTGTGAGCATTGAGCTGTGTCTTTGGATACAGGAAGCAGTTGGTGTCTGGGGTTACTCACTGGCTCTATAGTGCCTGTCAAGACAAAGTTGAGTTTCCTTCAAAGGGACATAAATAGTGCACTCAGGCAGACTATGAGAGGCAAGAACTCTACACTGGAGTTGTGCAGTTTATAGGGTAGGAACAGTTTTTATATAGAGGGAAAGCTATAAGGAAGCAAAGTGCAGAAGTGTGCCATTTAGACTTAAAGTGATTTGGAAATGAGTGTTGCGTGCTATTCCGTAAGAAATTAGTTCAAACCTTCATCTAGCCCTGTAGATACCACCAGAGTATCAAACAAACAATAACATGGTTATCAAATGGACATACTTTGCAGACTTAACAGGACCAGAAAAATTTGAGAGTAAATGCTACCCTAGAGATGACATGGCCTTTAGCAATGGCAATGTGAGTGGAAATTTTAGAGCCTTAAGGAGCTGTATACTTAATATAATTTTACAGAGTTGTACATTTGTGCAAAAAGGATGAAATTATCTATAAGCTACACTTATAACGAAGGGATGTGTCACTTTGCAATGGTGTTTGGAGTTGCAGATTTTCATCAGAGAAATTCAGACAGGATTCTGCTTTCTCATTTTTAGTCTCAACATGACACATCACTTCAGATCTTCTGTCTTTGATTAACAGAATATTACACTGATGGGATACCAATTAGTAAACCTAGAGACATTAGCAGGGAATCATCCTAGATGGAGATACACACATTGGGCAAAACCCACAGGCTGGTTATCAGTCCCTGCAAAGACATACAGTATTTGTTCTACACTTGACTCCTACAGGGAGTCAAGCTTTACATCTCTGAGATATGATGTCAGGAAAGACAGGTAAGGTGAACAAGGACAGGAGCTTTTATGGCTAAAAACATTACCATTTTTTGTCATATAATGTTCAAAATTATCGTTTAAAGCATTTATCAGAAAATGCTGATGATTTGTTGCTGAAAAATCAGCCTAAAGGCTTTAGGTTTACTAAGTATTTTCAGAATCAGAAACTTGGTCCATCATGTAGCCTTGAATAATGTTCCTACAGGATTCTTGCTACAACTGGAAGTCCTCTATGACCCCAGGGAGCAAACAGTGATGTCTATCTTTTGCAATCTTTAAATTTCTCTAAGTCATTCAGTCGCAATGACTGTCTTGCGGACAGCAGATTAAACTGAAATGAAGAACATCACTATTTGCCCCAAATTATATCATATTATTGTGGTGTGGGGTACTATAGTGCACTCTTAGACAATTAACAATAACTCATCATAAATTTCCTTTAAGAGAAAACTTTCATGTAAAACAATATTTTAGTAAAGAGTGTTGTACAGAAAAGAATCTTTGTTATGACAGTGGGTTAAGGGGATCAAAAAAATTATCACAGATGATCAAGTGACATAAAATCACAGTATCCAAATGATACTCAGCTGAATGGCTTTTTTGGCTGACACAGATACTTTTATTGTTCTCCAGACTCAGCTATCCTTGCTTAAAGGGATGGAAGTCATTCATCTCAACCTTAATCATCCAACACTTATTCGTCAGCCATGGTATCTAATCTCTGTAAAAGACTAACACTGACTATCTTTTGCAGTGTTCCTTGATATATTTGTAAGCAACATAGTTTTCAATTACAAATTGTGAAAGTTCAGCATTGTTGTTTAAATTGCAGTCCCTCATCTGCAAAAGCCTTTCATTCAGAGTCAGTAAATTATTTCTTTCTGGTGAAATTAGGCATCAAATGCATCATTTGGTGTTGTAGTCACCATTATTTTATGGTTTGTTTATTATCTGACCATGTGATAACTCTGTCTTGCTGCAGCCAAGTTATTTCAATTCTCATTAAAAAACTTTACAAGACTAAGATAGTTTGGCAGAGATGCTGAACAGATACCTTGACTGACTATTGTTTCTGCATTACATAAAGCTGTGGGAGGTTCGTGTCTGGACAACCATGAAGACAGGAGAAGAATACTGGCAGGAGTCTGTAACTCCCTTCGGAGAGAGCAGGCCTGAGCCTTAGGCTGGTCAGGAGGAATCAAGTCAGAGACAAACTGAGTAGTCAGCCTTCAAGCCTTGTAGAGAACAGGGAAAAGCTTCTCAAAGCTTAATATATATTTAGCATGGGATTTTTTCTTTTTCTGAGCCTCTATCTTCAAATATCAGAAGTCTTGCACTGTAGTATAAACAGTTCATTTAGCTCTCACACCATAAGATCCACTGGTTGTGAAGAATGACTCCAGACTGACTGGCACATTTCAAACTTTTATTCTCAAGGTATAGGTAAACCTGTGGGGTGTGAAGAGTCGTTCCTGCAGAGCTGAGCAGTCCAATAAAAGACGAGTGACCTCCAAGAAAATCTCCATCCCCACACTCTATGGACCAGTTTCCAAGCTTGTAGCACAGAGCCCTAGTTAGGGAATTTATCATCTAAGTATGAGACAAGTAAGTCTCATATTGTAAGTGAGACTATCTTTAGCAAGAGGCAAAATAGGAGGGAAAGTGTCTAACTTTCAAAGATGACCTTGCAATTGGAAGCATATAGTTGCTTCTTAAAACATGCATTTATTTATATTATAGTAAAAATACATCTGCCCCAAAATATTCTTACCATGCTTTTCCAAGTGCTGGCAGCAACTATCTACAAGCCGGGGAACCTGCCTGTAAATAGGGTTCAGGCTTAGTTTCTTATCTCTTGCCTTTTCTTTCTTGCTCTGGGCTTCTGCTGGCAAAGACAGCTGTAGAGCCTCCAACAATCGTGACTGATTGTCATCAAGATCTGTAATAGAGTCCACAGACATTGCACCCTGTAAAATACACACACATGAATAATCAGTATGGTTGGAGAAATATAAACGTCATAGGACCTCATCTAACAAAGAATTTGCCTACCTGCATTTTAAACAAACTAATATGAAAATATAATTTGCTACAAAGTTTTTATAAATTAATGAAGTTATAATACCAGTGTAATGGATGGGAAAATCACAATGGTACCAATGCTATTGTTAACATATTACAAGAAATACAAATTAAAATATTGGAAAACCTAAATGCTTTCCACTCATTTGCCACATCTTTTTACTGTTATAAACCTGCACATACTGCAGGACAAGGGTGAATCATGGTCTGTGTGTGTACATCAGCAGTACCATATTTATGTGCATGGAGACAAATACACATCTTTAAACCTCATTCCCTACTTCTTCTGTAGCTTGGACCATTGTATCAGAGAAACTCATGCAAATAGATTTAAAACTATACACTATATACAGTCAAGAGTTAATATCACAAATACATACAGCTGTGGAGTTTGAATTAATCCCACATTATCACAGAACAAAGACACACCAGAGAAGCAGAGGGGTAATATTCTTTAGATAATTCTACTTCATGTATCTTCATATTTCAAAATCATTAAAATTCCAATGAAAGCTTTGAAAGCTATGTTTGGATTACAGCAAGGCACAGAAGTTCAAGCAGTCTGTAAAGGAAAAAGCAGTACAAGCAGTAGGAGGTTTATGGCATGTTTCAATGTTCACACTTGAAAAACAAGTGTTTTTTTTTTCAAACCACAAGACTACTGTCACTTCAAAATTACCAATTTCCTCAACTGTTATTAAACTTATCAGGCAGAAGCATTTTAGAGAACATATAGGCTTACAAACAATAATAAAACAAAAAAAAAAATTTTGGGGGTTTATTCCTATTAAAAATACATTGTAAAGTTTTTTCTTTCTTTCCAAAACATAGTACAAATTTTACAGTAACATAAAAAGTACTGTACAGAGATCCAGTGTGTCATGTAAAGAAGAAAATGTAAATTCCTACTCAAAACTTTGCTGACAACTATAGTTTCTTAAAAGCACACTGTTCTGATGACAGGTATTTTATAGACTGCTATAGTTAGATCTCAATGTGTATTATATGAGAACATTACAGCAGCCTGCAAGGGAATTTCAAGCTCTAGAAGTATTTTCTTCCATCAGCCCAGCCAACCGAACTTTACAAATATTTCCCACTCATAAAAAGCCCAGTGATATTTCAAGTTCATTAGAAGTTTCTAGTTTGTAATGTCTTTTCAAAAAAAGCATTTAACTTACCAGATATAGTTATGTTTCTTATAACTCATGGAAGACATATAAATAAAGCACAGTGAAGTTTTGGTTTTTTGGGTTTTTTTACCCACATTTCTATATACAATTACTAGACCCTTCAGAATGCAACTTTTGACCTTTATTTCTGATGTCTCTCAAAAGTACATCTGCTTGATTCCCTTTACCATTTCCTGTCAAATGGAAACAAAAACAAACAAACAAGCAAACAAAAACCCGAAACCAAACAAGAAACTCAGGCTAGGATCCATCTGTGTTAAATTCCAACTGAACGATTTTTTAATTTTGTTTTTAACAGTTTGGCATTCCAGACATCAAGTTAATTGATTGACACTGAAAATCCTAACACTGCCCTCACTGCTGCAGCTCCCAAGCAGATCCTATACGACACATGCCCTCCTTTATACCCTGCCTTAACTGGTCCTCTCCTGTCTGCAAAGCATCCTCATCTCATGAATCATTATTATCACAGAGTCACTTAAGTCGGATTCAGATCCCTAAAATAGATGTAAATACAGTCAGTTCACTGTTGTCCTTGGGCATTTTATCAAACTTGTGGATTAACTGGAGCTAACTTTAAGAAGGGTGACCTCAAGTTCAGAGACTGAAGTACAGCACTGCTTGGCAATACCAAGTCCAGGCCAGCTCTGATTTTAAACTTCAAAGCGTACAGGAAAACACTACCAACATACTCCATGGATCCAGCTCAGACTCAGCTAGACCTATTAGTTCGGGCTCAGACAGATCTATAGGACAGCTGAGGAACAACGGAGGAGACTGTGCTCACTGCTGCCCACTACTCCAGGACTAGTAACACATACACAGTGATACTTGGAGTGCAGTGCCCAACAATGGAAGAAAAACAAGTTCCATCTGCTAGGCATTACCTGTGTACATAATGGATACCAGTCCCTGCTCCCCCATGACAAGCTCAAAATCTAAATAAGCTGGGCAAGTCTTAAGCTAAACACACAGAAACACAAAGGAAAGTGAAATCTAAAGAGAGGATGGAAAGAGCAAAAAGAAAATCAAGGCCAGAGGAATATGTGTTCAATGAAGGTCAGATGAAGCTTTTCTTTACCATTTTACTTTTTTAGGGTTTTAGAAGGTTTTTCTCTTTTGAAAAGATGAGCAACATTAGAGTCTGCATGGGATCCATTTCAATTCCATACATTACGCTATTTCAGTAGTAAAGCAGTGTGACAACTCCTGATACTTAAATAAATTCTGGTTGTATTATATACATAAAGTATTAACAGAGAGTCAGAATTCTCTACAATAGGCACACAGAAAGTGCTTCGATGATAACCAAGGCCTGAACTTCCAACCACTGGGCAAAAATCATACACAGAAAATGCAGCAACAGTGATTTCTGTGAAGCTCTTGGAGGAGACAGAACCACAGCACTCATACCATGAGTTCTGCAGTCAGCATTACTTTATATCTCTTATTGAAAGTCTCAGCTGAGTGTTTGAAGACTCACTGGAATACACAAAGTGAATGACACAGTAGCAAAGAAGTGAATGGTACAGTGATAAGCAATCCCTCCCATTTATGTTGGAGAGGACTGCACTCCAGGTGTCTGTGCAGCATTTGTGTGATAAACCAGTTGTAACAGTTGCATGTACTAATGAATCATTTTTAATTTTTTTTGTAAGCATTTGTCTTCCTACACTTGAAAATAAACAGTGCAATAGTGCTCAAGAGATAAAAGGTAAGTGCAGGCTTCCTTACCATCCCCTAAAAAAACCTCAAGATAGAGGAGTAAGTACACCGATAAGCAGAATTCTAAAGGCTAAAGACAGGCAAGATATGGCACATGAGTTGATATTAATGTTAAATAATTGACAATTCACAACGTACATTACCTGCATTCCTGACAGAAAATGCCAGCTCCCTCCTGTCACACTGCCCACCTTAGTCTACCTTACTTCTCTGTACGTGAACCATGTGTTACTGCATTCTCATGGCTATGGACTAACGGTTCCATTTCAACACTGTGAAAGCTGCAATCCTGGCATTAACAAACAAAAAAAACCCCAAAACCAAACAGACAAAGCCTCCCCCGGCCCCCCCCCCCCCAAAAAAAAAACCCCAACAAAAAAAAGCAAAACTCTCCCTTTGCTTCTAGGAACTTGGTCCTGATGGATCTCTATCCTTTAGACGTACCAAAGGATCATGTTCCTTCTGCTTCCTGGCTGGTCAAATGCATGTCAAAGATCTTATCACACTTGAAAAGAACAGCAGACGACCCAAATCTGGACATATGAATTATTTTTTACTCAGGTTCTGAAGCTATGGTGAACTTCTATTTTTTGTCACTGACTACGCCAAATTCTGAAAGAAGTTCATGGGTTTCCCTTCACACTTAGTTCAAATGTGCTTTGCACTTTTGTGTGAACACAACTGCCTGTTCATATGGTTTGCACAGATCAAGAGATGTGCATTAATGCATATATTAGAGTGCAAACATCATGTTTTCAGTTATTTGCAGACAGAATATAGACACTTCTAGCTTCAGCTGGCAGCTAGAGTGAACAAACAGCTTCATGATCTGTCTTCTGTCTTCTCTTAATTTGCAATTTACTCCAGTTCTATCCCTCTTAATACTCTGAAGAGCCCTACACAGCATTTCCCTGAATCAGGTTTTATCCTAATGATGAAAGAAGGTGAGGTTCCTAAGATATTTTATTTTCCAGAGTCTGTTCTTATACCCCAAATTCTTGCTTAGATTTCTTAAAAGGGGTTTAATTTAAAGTATTTTATTACGCTTTTTTTTCCTCCCTCCATTGCAAATGAAATCAAAAAAGCAGTAAATGTTAGAACCTCCATCCACGGTAGCAAAGGAAAAAGATTTACTGCTGTTACTGTACTACTGTAAAGTTCAGAGAGTAAAATTTACTTACAAGGAACAGAATCATGCTAACAAATGGTCAACTAGGTACCTATCTTACACGTAGATTAACATTCTGCCCAAAACCACCACATTGTGTTCTGCTGCCAAAGGCATCTTCATAGCCTGTATGCAGAAACATCCTTCAAAGAGCCTGGTACAAATCTACTCTGACAACTTCTTACCTACCACTTAGGACATGATCAGAATTAGAACATGAGGATTTTTATTAATATTAGGATAGGGATTAATAATTAAGACTTACTACCAAGTTTGTAGAGCTAGTTTAACAGAACTGTATCTATAAATATCAGTCACATAGGTTTAGTCTTCTCTAGTATTCTTGGTTGAAGCCAGACGGAATTTGTTAAATCTAAAAGACTTAGATAGAAGGAGGTTGATAAAGGGAACAAACAGGAAGATTTCTAGATAATCTCTCTACCGCTTTGTGATCTGTAACAAACTTACATAATCTGCTCCTACCAGCATCACAGAAAGAAGATTCCCACTACAGTTAAGAGTCTTCTGGTGTTGACCAGGTTGACTTCCACATGAAAAAAACTCCCACTATTTGAAACGCAACAAAAGAGGTATTCCACAATTCATAGACACAACAGGTTTTTCCCTGGTCCAGCTAGACCCTCTGGACCTACTGTCATGCATCCCCTTGTGATGGGTCTACTTACACGCCTCCTTGCTCGTGGCGCTGGCTCAGGTGTGTTAGGAGAAGTGGATTCATTTGGTGTTTCTGAGGTTGAGCTAAGAGATGAGTTACTGCTTGAAAGTTCTTTGTTCTGTCTTTTAGTTCCAAATGGCAAAAGAAAGGCCACAAAATCTGAAACATCTTTTTGCTCTTCTCTCTGAGAGTCTTGCTTGAGTTTGTAGGCCCGGTCATTAGCAATCACTTGGGACAAAGGCATTCCAAAAGCCTGGGGAATAAATTCTGCAACAATAACAACAAAACCCTAATATTTACCAAACATCTGCTATTTATTTATTACAAAAAGAATTAACAGTTAAGCTGTTAAAAAGAAAAGCAATCTGAAGTCCCTTTAAATATATATTAAGTCCAATTAAGTACTAGACTGCATAATAATAACAACAGTGCCAGGTAATTGTAGCCCATGGTATCTGAATCCTGTCTCTAGTTGCATCATGAACGATACACCACACAGAATCTTGGAAAATCACTTGGGAGCAGAACTAATTAAGATCTTCACTTCCACTGAAAGTGAGTCAAGTCAGGCACTTCTGGTTACATCCAGATATTGCAGAGGGGCATCAGAAACTCTGGTAACCTCATCCTGACACTGGGGAGCGTAGCTGGACTGTGCCACAACTCCCTCTCATTTCTCAGAGCCCTTCACCAGGCTTCTTTCTCATAAGTGTTGTAGGGCACCAGAGTCAAGGGGTACCAGTACGTGCAGGGTTTTCATTACAGTTCAGGAGAGTGTGCATCTACCTGTACAGAGAGCTTGTAAGTACATTCACTATTCAGACTAAGCCTTCAAGGATATAGTTTTAAATATACACAAGAACTATACTGTTTTAAATACCGATAAGACTAACCCTGTTTAATAGTGGTGTATCAGTATAAAGGTCCTTTGCAACAGTACAAAAATATACATGGATGTATAGAAATACAGGAGAAAAAATGTTTCTCTCAGTTAACAAAAAGACATAATCCCATCCCACATCAATATAACTGTAATGTACAAAACCAGCATATACTTCAGGTCACTAAAATGCTTAAATATTTTACAAAATAGAAAAATGTTTTACAGTGAATCAGCCAACAACTAACAATAAAATGCTCATCATGAAGTTTCAAATCAGACCTATCTGACATTAGCAGAACCAAAACCATTGGGACAGACTTCCAATTAGAACTGGTTTGTGCTCAAATGGAATGAAAAAAATAGCTATTGATGCTATTCATCCTAATGAAAATGGGTGCAACTTCTACTAGGTTCCAGCTTCAGAACTGCTTGTATCAGGAATAAATATAGCAGCAGAGATCAAAACCTTTTTTTAATTATGAAAAAAAGAACCATAAACCCCCCCAAAAAAACCATAAAAAATCAAAACAAAAAAAAACCAGAAACCGAAAAATTCTTATATGCTCTGCTTCTCTTTTGCCACAATCATGTAAATAATTTAAGGCCAAAGTTCCACCTAGAATTTTAAGTCTGACTATGTCTTTGATGATATTTTCAAATTTTATATAGATTTGCAATATCATTAAGGTTATAGTAAGGTATTGAAAAGAAGAGGTTATTTTATGAATGTTGACTGAGTTCACTACTAGTTTATCACACTAAAGAAACAAGAGCCCATTGTTCCGATTCAGTGTGTAACATTCCTGCTCTTTAGAAGTATGAAATGTTAAAACACCAACTAATGTTGGTGGCCAGACAAAACTAAATCAGGAAGCAGAGCCTCATATATCAAGCAAGTCTGGAGGTGACCTGTGAGTATAATGACATCCAAAACCATCTGCATTTAATTTAGGACAAGAAAGAACATCATCACACGGATATCAAGCAACGCGAGGATTGTCAGTTCCAGGAGTCCCTCCTGTACCCAGTAGAGTGTGTCTGAAAAATTTTGAGAGTACTAGTATTAAATTACTGTTCTGAATTATCTGCCCAGTGAATATTTAAGATGACAAATTTGAAACACACATATATAACATGTCTCCCCTCTTAGCTGTCTAACCGTGTGCTTTGTTATACTCCCAGCACCCCTTTTTATTTGTCCTTCCACAACATTTCCTGAGAAAAGCCACTGAGCCAAATGAAAACCTGAACACAAAATACTTCTCTGGTTTGGGTCAGAGCCACTTGTGTTTCAAATTGGGAGAGGACAGCAATATTTAGCTCATGTGATGCCCATGCTGGTGCCACTGAACCTACAGCACTAGCATCAACTAGGGTAAGATCAGCAGGAGATGAGATCTCAACACTGCTTCATTAAAAGAATTTCATTATAATGACCCTTTCCCTGACTTCATAATGTGAAGATTGATATTCTGAGGTAGGTGTTCCTCCTCCTTGGAAATTCTCAGATGTGGGATTCCAGGTTTTTAATTGCCCTTTCTCAATGTAGCCCAGAGAAAGGACACTGAACCTCTACTTCAGGACACTCTGCTGTAGGCCTCCTCAGAGGACATGAACTGCTTCCCTGATTTCTCAATGCCTGGCAGAGATGGGGAACTGGATGAAAACCAACTGGCTGATTTTCAGACCAAATACAGATGGAAGTGGTGCTGGCTGGTAGTGGTAATTACATTAAAGAGTTGGCAAACCCATTAACTTTTTGCTCATTTGTTGAAATTGAGAGAATCAGTTGGTTCTTTCACAGACTGGCTACAACCCCAAGTTCCCCCTGAAATGCGTGTGTGTGCGTGCGCTGTGGTGGTGGGGAGCATGTCCTACCCACCACTCTTCACAAGCATTCAATCCCAGCAACTTCCTTGTTGGACAGGCAATTAGAGTCAATGTCAGCCCTTCTGACATTTCAGACTCATTAAAAAAGAAGAGTTGTAGTCATGCAAAATAATCAGCAACCCATTGATGGGGGAGAAAGGGCACTAACTCAGACAACAAGAGGCACAGGTTTGAGACTCTGGTCTCACCATCAGTGTAAAAGTATCAACCGCCTCTTTACAGCTGTAGGCTGGGGATCCCCACTGTTGGAGAGGTTTCATTTGTATGAAGAAATGTTCCTTAGAGTAGTGGCTCAGACTTTGATCTGTTGTATATATACTAAGTGAGGGTCAAAGCTACTAAGTCAGTTACTTTCTGTAAACCCAACAAAAATTTGATCACTTATTCAATTAGGAGACTGTACAGTTTAAAAAGAAATTTTGCAGAAAGCACCATATAAAATGTGAAACAACCTGGTAGACAGGGCAATTAGCTTGGAAATGCAGACTCATATCCTTAGCCAGCAGCAATTTTGATACACTTTGGTTTTTAGTGTTTACTGGCAAAGGAGACAATTTACTATTTTGGAGAAATGCATAATTTCTCTTACCAGAAAGTCAATCTCACAGCCGAGGCCAGCTTCTTAACAAAATTTTGATCTCATCTGGTATGTCCTGCAACTGGTAAATCAGCATTTTCTAATAAAAAGCAGCATGTCACAGAAAAAACTCCTAGCCAGATCAAATAAGAGTTTCAGTGATCCCACATCCTTCTCTTTGCTAACCAAATTATAATATCCAGGATGTTGACCCACACAGTTATAGCTTACTTGACCTCATGTTACCCTATCCAAGTACAGCTTAAAAGACCTTTCTGAAGTTTCAGCTGGTGAAAACTGTGGTTTCCATCCCACAAAACATATTAGTCTATTAAGAACCAGTGAGGTCTATATTCTAGACTCTAAGGAGTCTTTCACTGCTAATACAGTAAACAGCAACTTTGGGTTTTTTCTTAAGTACACCTTAAGTGCTAGTTTCGGGCTGCTAAAATCCTGTGACCAAGATGTACTAAGGTGTTGTACCACCTCTATTTAAATTATAGGAATATAGTGGGAGAATAAAATACTTTAAAAGGGATATTTAGATGGGGTCTTTAAGTCAATCTCCCCAGCTAGTCAGACTGGGTAACTGTTTTGCTAACAGAAATTCATTACTTCAGATCTGTAGAGACAGTGACGGAAGCAGAAAACACGGAAAACAGAAACCTCAGTCTGTAATGGAAACAGCAAAACTCCTTCCATCTCAAGGTTCATCAAAACTCGCAGTGACTCCAGGAGACTTGAGATAAGACAATGTTCTCAGCATCAGTTCTGTGGCTAAAAGTCTCTTCTCCAGCTACTCACTTCTGTGGCTGAAAATCTGTTCTCTAGCTACGTGGAGCTCACTGACCTGCAAGGACTGATATAAGGCCCTCCCAATTACTTATGCTATTTCTGTGGGTAGGTCTGGATTTCTTTAAGAAAAGTTAAGAGATTCTTTGGTCCTTCAGTTGACCTCATTACAAAACATGACACATGGTGCTTAAAAAAAACCTTTTGTATGCCCAGAGAGCATGAGAAACATTTTCAAAGTTTTTTTAAAAGCATGGTGGGATGCTGGAAAGGCTTGGAAAAAAAACCCATTTCTGATAAACCATAGTAAAAACCAAACTTCATTCATTCAGCTCTCTCCTTAGGCTGTGCCAAGGTACATGGACATCATGACAGGCTCAAGTACAAATGCAAACATTAAGAAATACATCTTAATTTACTGAGCATGGATGGGAAGTAAACACAGAAGACATTTTCAAGAATTTTGAACTAAAGAAAAATCAAACATCTACTGTTGGATTTGTATATACCACCGAGTTACCATGAAGGCCTTTTCTCAAGAAGTCCAGCACACACAGCAATTCTGCTAAGGTGCCACAGATGAACTTGCTGAATATTTACATTCCACACAGAAACATCAGCAAAAGGGATGATTCTCAGCTGCTTAACCAATCATGTAACAAATAATTATTATTTCTCAGCAGGTCTCTTCTTTCACCTGTAGTGTTTACTGGAACCCAGGCAGAATGGACCTGTTTTACCGATAAAATCTTCTAGGACGAACAATTTCTGGGAAGCATCTCTCTCTGGAATGCCTGTGTGTACTTTAAAAGTGGGCATGCCTACGCTGATACCCATATCACTGGCAGGAGACAGACAAAAGACTGCTTCTGCTGCCGCCAAAATTAGCAGTGAATTTGTAAGGGAACAGTATCCAGCTGACAGCATGCATAGTATCCTGAGAATTTCTTATTCTAAGCAGCATGGACATGTTACTGCTCCTCCACCCTGAGTACTGTCTGTCAGCAGCTAAAGCAATTGTTTGGAGACATATGGAGACAGTAGGATTGAGAGTCATGGCCATTATTAACAAGGAGGCTGGGTAGAGTAAAGCCAAAACACTTGAATGATGGAAGCTGAGAATACTGTTTAAATGTCTGGGTGGAGTGCTGTTCTCCTGTTTAGTCTGTTTACATCCGGTAAGTTTTGCTGTATCCTGCTTCAGTGAGTCACTCAGAGATGTAAAAACAACTGAAAAAAACCACTTGTTTTAGTATTTCTCCCGTTTTAATGATACAATGACAGATGTCAAAAAGGACAAAATAAAGATATGAAACTCATTTAAAGTGCATTCAATTCTACTTTAGTGTCTTTATTGGACTTCAGAAATCTAGTAATTTGCTGAAACTCTCACTTAACAGATAGACAGGTTGACTGACTGATCCATCCAAATAAAATGTGAAGTTTAGAGAGTAAAAACCCCATAGAATAGATTGAATCCTAAAATACAAGTGATTAAATCTCCAAACAGTCCTAGAGAAAATGAGTACATTCCTTTCGGTTATACCTTCTAAGTATAGACACCTGGCGATGTGGGGTGAGGAAGAACAGTCTTGGGATCAGTGCATGTCAGTGCTAAAGGAGAGGGTTTGTCAGGGAAGACCTGCAGCGAGACCTCCATTGTGCATCCCTGGTAATCAGTACAAGTGGCCCTTTTTTTCCATCTCTGTGGCTTCCTGTGCCAGGCGCATCTCTGTTATCTTTGGTTGCATATTCCCCCCCACACAATCCCATGGTACTGCATGATTGTCAGGATTAACCTCCAGGAGTCTATCTTTACAACAGACTTTTCAGGTGGCACATACTCGAGGCAGGACTAAACACATGGCCATCCCAGCTGTTACTTGTCCTGGTATGTGGGAGCTCCCAGGCTGGGATACAGAAAACTCAAAATGTTTGGAATTAATTAAATACTCTTTCAACTGCAACTGTGCTTACAAAAGTGATGCTGAATGGATGGAAATGAAGTCTGCACTAAAGCAGCTACATCTCTGTATGAAGTATCTGGAAATCAGTTTCCTTGCTTCCCCTCCAACATCCTGCGGCCTGGTCTTGTTTTCTTCTTACAGCAGTGCAGTTAGACTAGTTACTAAAAAAACCCACCACAAAACCCCAAAAAGAAAGAGAAGGAAGGCATTTCTTTCACACATGAGAACTAGGGACCTGCCCAGGTGGGGAAGTGTGTGCTCCCAGTCTTTTTTGTGAGCACATCCACGTCCACAGTGAGGAGTGTTTGTTTTGGACTGGTTGTCCAGAAATGGAAGGTACTCTCTTCATAAAACAAGTAGTAGAAATGCTTATTAGAAAACCCAGCATAGAACAGCCCAGGATAACACTTCCAGCTTGCTGTGACACACATGCAGAGGAATGTTTACTCTGACTTTAGGTGACATGGAGAAAATTGCTCAGGGAAGGTGGTGGGGCTCAATTGTGAGCATGGTAGGCTCATCCTTATGGAGGACCAGCAGCACAAGGCCTTATATTTTTCTTTCCAGAGCACCTGAAAGCTGGTGACGCTGTCACTCCTTACTCCTGAGGCTGGGAGAGATGCTGGTTCTGATGATTCCCATGGGAAAATGGTGACCTTTCAACCACTGTGCCAGGCTTACGGTCAACACGGTACAATCCAGCACCACCCTGGTTATTCATCCCCTCTGCTGTCATGCATTAAGAGTCTGCTCAGCAAGTACCTGAGTGGCAGATGATCTTTAATAACTCAGAAGGACAGAGAAAAGCACACCAGAACCAACAATGGCCAGAAAACCTAAGAAGTTGGATGCCATATACTGCTATTCAGGCTATTTTTGCCTAACATTTGCTGTTGGCAACAAATAAGAGTGAATATGGCTTTCTTTTCACTCTGTTGACATAACCTGTTCAGAACCTGACTCCTTCCAATCTCCTGGACCCTTACTGACTAACCCAAGTTCTTCCTGAAGGAAGGAGAGAAATATAGATTCAGCTGTTTGAGAAGACTTGGGGTATTTTCCTTTCAGAGGGTGCTCCTATAATATTTTATAAATTGAGAGAACATGTCAGACATTTCTATAACTGAGAATAAGGCAGTGAAAGATGGGAGAAAAAGGATAAAAGCAGAGTGGTATATACTCGAAAGACCTGAACTTCAAATAAGAAGGAAAAAAGGAATTAAAATTAGGAGAATCAACATAGTGACTTCTAAAAATGCTTGGTATAGTTAACCAGAAGGTATGAGCAATGCTGAAAATAAGGAATATAAATATAAATATATAGGAATATAAGTATAAAGATAAATATAAACAAGGATAAGTATAAAGTGCTGACCTTCACTATGGGCAACTAGTGAGTCCTAAAAGGCAAAGTGCACTCAGAAAACCCTTTGGAATAAAACCAGAAAGTATATCCCCAAAGCTACTAACTGAATAGCTTATAAATGCTCCCATGCAAATAGACAGAAAAGAAAATCCCTGACCAGAAATGTAATAGCAGAAAATAATATTATCTGGAAGTGCTCAATCAATGCATCTAAATTATTGGAAACGGAAGTCAGTGTGGCTGTAAGGAAACTACAAAAGAATACAAGGCAATGTAAGAAAAATTACTGTTTGAAAGATCTCTGACAACAGAGAACTTAGAGGAATAAAGACCAATTCTGAGTTAAGCATCTGTATGCATCACCAAAAGGTGATCACCTTTTGATCACTTCTCAGAGCACCACACTAAAGAGGTATTGGTGGAACTCCAAAAGTGCAATTGTAAAGATCCCCCAGCTTTGGGCGACACAGCAAAATTCTGGCTTTGGTGAATTATCAAAGCAATTTATCATTGTTAAAATCTGCTACAGCAATGAAAAATATGAGAATAAAAAGTTAAAATGTATTTAAACTCTCAAAAGAGCTTCTAAAGAGAAAGTTTCTAAGGAGACTGCCAAAGTCATGCTGCACATAAGAGAAGAAAGATAAAAGCTCAAAAAAAAGAGTAGGATGTGGTCAGCCTTTTCTGATGCAGAAGAGCACCCCACAGGCTGCTATGAAGATCAATATCTGGCAAATGCACTGAAAAGCAAGGAAGGTTTTGCACAGAACTATGTTGCTTTGCACTTTTAGCTGCATGGATGACTAAGGAAGAAATATAGCAACATAATAACTGCTTAATTAGAGTGTAGCCAAACGTAGTGCATTAACAGGAGCACAAAAAAAATTGATTTTTCCCAAAGTGGACTATAAAATTATTGAACCTTTTCCTTAAAGACTCCTTCTGCATGTTGGTTCAGTCCTACATCAAGTGATCTTGTAACAAATAAAAAGTTTGCACTTCCAACGTAACATAGGAGGTCACTGGATTTATCCAAACAAATGTGTCAGGGGACATTCAATGTTAGAAAGATTAATGCAAATATTTTTCATAACCAGTTTTAAATCAAGAAAAGACTAATCACATATTTGAAGTCATGAAACAAATAAAAATTAAAAGAAAAATACTTTCTTCTTGGTAAATATCTAAAGTAACTTTGAAATGGGGATGTTCATTTTTTCAATGGAATATTTAAGTTCCATCCTTCTGCCAAACTAGACTAAAAGCGATAACATCAGAGTAACCAGACCACTTCTCTTGTCATAAATATGTGCATTTCTGTGTGTGTTTGTGAACTGGGATGTCAATACTGTGTCTTACTACCATTTTTCCAGAATGTTTTTCCAGAAGGGAACACAAAATTAGATGCACAACGCAGAAAACTGCAATTTCACAGACATTTTTCAGTGTCTCAGTATTTAGATTTAGTTCAAATGGCTCCAAATTACAGGTCAAGTTCAGGTCTTGGATTAGGACCCAGCCCATAAAGCTGATTAGTGTCCAAACAAAAGAGTACAACCATATCTGTAAATCCATGTCACATGGAGTTTATTAAAATCCAACTGATCAGTAGCACCGAAGCATTTATGTATTTTAAACAATGGCTATTTTCCTAAGGTTAAAGAAAGAAAAGCAAACGAACTGGTTTGCTTGGGCAGTGCTGGGTTCATGGGTTCACGTGCTTTGTAAATTGAAAGAGGAGAGTGCAAATGCAGGTAAATAACTGGATCATGTTATCCAGACCACACTCTGCACTGGATGGTGAAAACAGGGAAAAAAAGAATGGAGAAAAGATGCAGTGCTTTAACACTTCCCTTTCTCCCAGAAAAAAAAAATCTTTCAGTTGAAGAGATATGGGTTACACTAAAGTCAAACAGAAAAGATAAAATGTATTTTTCAGCTCAGCAACATTCTCCTACTCCAAAAAGTATATGTTTAAGACTAAAGAAATTTCATAGGGACACTAAGACCTGATCACTAAGTATATACTCATTTTATTTTACCTTTGTCTCTGTTCTTCTCCTTTCCTAAAGAGTCCAGTTTCTTTCTTAATGATTTCTTCCTCTTTTGTCCATCTGTAGGAGGTAAGAAAAGAAAATAAAAAAAGGAAGTAAATTAAGTGAAATAACACTGAACAATCTGCTGCACAAGCTGTAGGAACATGGAGTGAGAAGGTCACAGCACTTGGAATCAGGAAGGGTGTGGGGATATATTTCACAAAGGCTAGAGAGTGTCACAGTCCCTCAATGGAGAACAAAGCATTTGGCTTTGTTCACCCAAATGCTGAGGTTGCACAGGGGAACCAAAATGTATCCCCCTGCATGCTGCTGGGCACATCTACCCATGTGTGGTCATCCAATTTTGAAGACTTAATAATGGAGTTTCGTTGCTGGATGCTCTTGATAGCAAGGTACCATAAACCTAAAAAGTATTGGTTAGCCTTCATCTGTGGTCACAAGACTGTGATTCAGGTGTGCAGTTGAAGGTAGTATTTGGAAAGAGAGGATTACTAAGCCTCCAGGACAAAGTTCTGCATACCAGTCATACCCATTGACCACCTTCACGTAACCCATCTGATCTGAACTCACTCTGGGAGTTTGCAGTTTGGTACAGCATGTCCAGATTGGTTCAGGTGGATTAGAGTCTCAGAGAAATTATTGTTCTAATAACCTATCTATCATCCAAGTTTTCACTAAGGTATTAAGGACCAAAGTTTTCAAGCAATAGTGGAGGCAAGTTGGTTCTTGAAATGATTATATCAAAAGGCTGGCTATCATTATTTCCTTCAGCAGCATCTTTTATAATGAAAAGTCAACAAAAAAGCATTTTATTAGCTATCAACAAATACCAGGGATTAAGACATGGGCCTGCTTTAACTTGTACCTTTTGAACTTTTTAAGTTCCAAAGCAATATAAAGGGTCTAACATAGGGACTAATACTTTAACATAGACACCACTCCAGATAAAGGTTAATGAACACATACCTTTTCCTTACCAGTTTTGTAACATGGCAAAAACTCAAAACCAAACATACTGTATCTGTTTCATTTTTAGGGCATGAAAGTCACCAAATAATCTGTCTCAACAGGTTTTTCTGGTTATATAAGCCAGTGTTTTACGTGGTCTTTTACAGTAAGGAACATACCACAGAGGAGTGAAGTGGATCTTTGTTGATGAACTCTCATCTTTGCAATTAGGGGTCATGAGAGAACACAAGCCATTTCCCTATACTTTTCCCTCAGCTTCTACTGAAAACCAAATCCAGAACACTACTCAACAGACAGTTCAATAAATTATGACACTTTTTATAGCCAGTTAATATTCTTTTAATTTAAAATTAATATTTCTTTTTACTTTTTGTAACAGTGGCTTGATCAATTCCACTTGCACACTTGCAATCTGCATTTATTTACAGCATACCACAGAATCACAGAATCATTAGGGTTGGAAGGGACCTCTGGAGATCATCTAGTCCAACTCCTCTGCCAAGGCAGGGTCACCTATAGCAGGTAACACAGGAACATGTTCAGGTACGAATTTCTGAATTTTTTAATTTCTCCAGAGAAGGAGACTCCATGACCTCCCTGGGCAGCCTGTTCCAGACTCTGCCACCCTCAATGTACATAAGTTCTTCCTCATATTGAGGTGGAACTTCTGTGGTTTAGTTTATGGCTTTTATATCTTGTCCGGTTTTTGGGCACCACTGAAAAGAGTCTGGCACCATCCTCTTGGCACCCACCTTTGAGATAATTGTATGTATTGATGAGATCCCCTTTGGGTCTTCTGAGGACTAAATAGGCCCAGCTCCCACAGTCTCTCCTCATAAGAGATGCTCCAGACCCCAAATCATCTCTGTGGCCTCCACTGGACCCACTCCAGTAGCTCCTTGTCTTTCTGGTACTGAGGAGCCCAGGACTGGACACAGTATTCCAGATGTGGCCTTACTAGGGCCAGGTAGAGAGGGAGGATCACTATCCTCAACCACCTGGCCACACTCTTCCTGATGGACCCCAGGATACCATGGGCCCTCCTGGCTGCCAGGGCTCCCAGTACTCACTCAACCATGATACTCGAGGTAGAACTGTCATGTGCTGGTTAAGTTAATTCCCTTTTTTTGCACCTGCTCCAGTGAGAATTCATCTCTCTGAAATAAGGCTGATTAGATGGATAAGGTATTCCAGATAAGAGTTCAGCAATATAATGGTAGTAATTCATTGCCTGATATGATTAGGTCTATGATTACATTTTCCTTTTTCTTAGCCACACGACAAGGTTATAACTCAAAGTCATACTTTGATTGATTAATATACCCAGTCTTTTCACACCTTCTGACATTTCCTGTTGCTAAGACTGAGTTTATAAGAGAAATTCTTTCACCTCTTGGCAACATGAACAGTCAGTAGCCTGCTTACAAACACCTGAAAGTACAGCTTGTTTTCACAAGGTTCTCTACTACCACTGTGTTCTGGCTTTATAGATATAAAACAATTTTCAAATTCTTTTTCATGTTATAAATTCAAATTACTGCTTCACAGTAGCATTTTGATAAATGACTTACATTTCTTTGGAGTCATAGAGCCTTATTCTCCAAAGACCAACTTATTGATATTCTGACACCCCACTGAAGTCTACTGAGATACAAAAAAATGAGAAAAAAAGTCGAAATTTGATGTAAAATACAGTGTTTTGCTACAATCATTTACATTCACAGTTTACCCCATGGCAAGAGAAAAAGAGTTGCATATGAAAATAAGACTGAGAGGTATCTCAATGAAAAGCTGAAACTTAGGAGATCTGCCAAGAGGTCTGAGGCCAGTTCAAACTCTCCTCCTCCCCAGAAAAAGATATGATAAATTAGTCTATATTCTGTAAAAATAAATATGTTTTGAAATGACTGTTGAATCAAAGTACATCAGGCATGAACACTGCTGAAATATTCATAACATGCTTAAAGACATGCAATTCTAGCAGTTTTACATATTAAATGAACCCAATTCACAATAACAATGCTTAGTACTTAATAACTGCAGTGTGTTTTGAGAATATAATTAATATCCAAAGCATTCTTGGGAAACAGGCAAAGCATTATTACCCACACCTAATACCAACTGTACATTTTTTAATTAACTAGCAAATATTTGTGCAAAATAGTATTGTATCAGTCCAAAGTACTATTAGATATCAACTGCTATTTTCATTTCCAGTTTGGAAATGTTTAAACCACAAAGTGATAAAAGCTGTAGGGGTTTTATCCAGCCTTTGTGTACACAATTATCACTTTATGTCTTCTTTCTGTAGATCAATGATATACTGCTCCTCCAACAGATTCCACTCAAGAATATTAGCAAGACAAAAGAAACACTCAAAAGACAACAACTGTCAAAGTGAAGGAAGCTGCATTTTTTTTCTTTGCTAACCCATTCTGTTTTTCCTGAAGGACACCTGCCGAGGCAGCTGTGCAGATCAGTTTGTTTTTCAGAAATGGACTTGATCCATTCAATACTTACTAATTTATATGTTTGCTGCATTCTTCACTGCAAGGCATACATCACTCCCTGGGCATCTATGTATTAAGACTAGCACAATGAATATTTAAAAGACCAAGAGTCTATAAATGAACTCCTGAGTGCACATTAAATTGCTATGTGACCTGTTTTTCCAAAGTGGTGAGCACTTCCAGGTTCATTTAATGCCAAAAAGACTTTTCTATTTAAAAAATTAGGTCATCTTTTTAGGACTTTGTCAGTGAACCACACAGCCTACAGAATACAAGAGTATTTGTACTGATCTCCTGACTTTTGACAATCTCAGTTTGACTTCTGAGATTATTTAAGTTTTGATATTTTCAGTTAAGGCTGACATTCACCTGCAGTGTCATCACTAACACCATTTCATTAGCAGTTACACTATCAAATCCCAGATTTTCTACAGACCATTTCAAGGCCTAAATCTCTCTCTATGTGAGACTATGGTTCTACAAATGAGGTAACAAGAAGTCATTTTCATGATGAGGATACATAATTTTCAGCTTTAACAGTTAAAAAAAAAAAAAGAAAGAGAACGTAAAGAACTTTGTAAATTTTTTTAATGACAGATTTTTCTGTTGCTTTGCACAAGACCACCTACCAACACCTCATATGACTCAAAGAGAGAGAGTTCAGGTTGAATCCTGTTACTATTTACTTCCAGCAATTCTTTATTCAATTTATATTTAAGGAAATCAACAGATCTGTTTGGTAGGTAGAGGTGCTGCTCAGCATCAGCTAAAGCATCACAAATTAGGTATAGGGAATTAGTTCAAAATGATACAGTTAGTGGCATACCTAAAGTTAACGTTCAGGAACTGGCCACCAGTTTCATATTATGGCACTTAATAGTCAATATACTGTGAAATCATAATCCAATATGTTTTTCATAATTAATATAATATACAGTAAAAAAGTACAACAGCATCTGAGCCTTATATGTAATTTTTGGCACACTATTACAGTATTAGGCTTCAGGTCATCAAAAAATACCCCATCAAACATGCCTGAAGTGAACATGTAAAAAAAAATAGGATTCTTCAGCACTTTCTTTACTTACACATGGGTTGGTAGATTATCTGTAAGAATCGATGTTCCTTTTATGTTACTTACATGCAAGCGTACTTTTTATTAATCAAAAAAAAATTCATAAATTAATACAGATCCTTTAAACTATTTTAATTCAATGGGGTTTTGACATAAGAGATGATCTGCTGCTTACAGGGTTGTAGAGCAAAGAGAACTCCCATCTATTGGCAGCTTCCTTTGCTTAAAAGAAATGTGTTTTCTTGTCCATTTAGGGAAGAAAGTTGTCTTGTTCTACAATGAAGGGTTATTTTCACACAGTATAAAGAGAGGAGTTATGTGAGAGATTATTATCAGACCCATAGCTCAACTATCAAAACAGAAACCAATAAAAAAGTTGATATTGTGAGATTTCTAAAATACGTTTTCATAGTAATTCTATTCATGGCCATTTTCCAATAATAGCCACTAGTAATTGGATCTAACTGCACTTAAAGAAAAAAAAACACATATCTTCCAAAACTGCAATCAATTTTGTCTTGAAAATTACTACCAATGGCACCACAAAGCAGCAGTTGTTGGTTCACTTCACTCACAAAGAGCAATGTATTTCCCAAGTGCCAGCCTTTCACATCCAGCCTGTGTGCTCAACTGTCAAGCTGCACAACGCCGTGTGCAGTCTCCCTGACCTGTGCAATACTGCAAGGAATCGAGATCTCATATAGAAAACACTTCTAAATTCTGTTGACAGAGCACAATAAAGACAAGACTGCACTTCATTCACTGACAGCTGCACTGTGTTTGTGGTTGAAGTAGCTTCTTTGGGTCACTATACAAAGCAAATTTACTTCTGAAGACACTCGGAGCTGCTCTGCTGAAGAAGAGCGTGCTGGTTTTACTTAGTCTTTTCTGTGACTATAAATGTCCATCTTGAAATATTTAAATAAACTTGTTGAAATGCCCTGTCCCCATGCAGTAACTTCCAAAGCACTGCCAGCTGCAACAAAGATGGAAGATAAAAAATTTCAATGAGAGAAACAGAAGTTACACATTTTGGCACATAAAGCAATATGAAACAGGAAAGGCTGAGCATACAGGTATTTCTCATCACTGTCTCTCTCTTTCACCTGATCTCAGCCATACACATACAGGATCTCCATCAGTGATGCAGATTATTATATTAATTCAGAAGCCTTGGACTATCATCCTGTTTTTCCTTATGGCCTACGTTGCTCTCTTTATTTCACGCTGACTTATATCAGCACTTCTCCATGCTTGTCAGCTAGCCGCTGATGGAAGAAAAGCCATATTCATTCAAGAGTATATCTCAGCTGCAGCCATGACCTTCCAGATGGCAGCTGGTTCACGTATGTTCTCCTCAGCCCACAGAGTCAGGTTCAGACTGTTTGTCACGAGCACCACAAACATAATGGAGGCAGCTTTCCCCTTAAATGCTTCCTCTGAAGCAAACAAGTTTCAGCATTCCCCTTTCTGGGAAGTTCCTGATGAATGTGCTTATGGCAAAAGAAACAGTGTGAAAAGGGCAAAGCTGAAGTCAAAGCTGGTTCCTCAGGAGAAGGACTGTACCTCTCCATGAGCTGTGCACAGGCAGGACCAGGCAGCCCTGGGCAGGAGCACTGCCTGATCCAACCCTTCTAAGGGCAACAGTGAGAAACCAGCTGAGGTCTGGAGAAAGCTGACTGCAGAAAACAACATTCTCAGCAACACGCAGTGTATACAATACCACTACTTAAAAAAACCCACAACCATCACACAAAAATGAGCTTTTCATTCTCTTCTTCTACATTCCAGGAGACTCTCTGGTAATCTGCAGTCAGTGCATCTTCTTCAGACCTAGGCATCAGTCCCTTTGGGCTAAGGCATTTCTGATTGTTAAAATTAAACCCAGAGGAATTACAAAGTCCAGCTGCACAGGTTTAAGTGATGCAGATGCTAGAAGTTTAAAACCTCATTATACACAAGTTTTAAATGCAGAACAGTAAGAATTAAGCCATACTGGTATATAAATTGAACTATTTATCTATGAAGTATTCATACGTTGCCGTGGAACCTGCCTAGAAGGCAAAACTGCTGGAAACCTCACCTACTTGAAAAGAGAGCTGCATTCCCACAGGAACCTCAGCTTTGTTAATGAAATAACACTTTACAATAACTTCCAATAGTTCTGGTATAAATTTAAAAAACAAAAAAACAATCCTTCATAATTTGCTTGCCAGGTATTAATAAATTTTTGATGCACATTTGTTGATACTGCACAGCTATTCTGAAGGCAAAGGTGATATATCAATTTATACTAGTTGAACATAATATCAGTAGACTGTCATGTCTTTTAGGAAAACAAATCTAAAAAGTGTAGTTCCAAACTAGGATGAAATCTAGAAAAATGCACCATTTCTATTGAAACTTACTCTCAGTGTCTATTTCTATCAGAAAGAGCCATGTCCCAACTTGCTGAACAAAAAGTGTTGCATGTTAGAAAACAGCAGGATACAGATTTAGACTGTAACTGTAACCAGATAGGTGTGAACTCTTCTTAAACAAACAAACAAACAAACAAAACCCAAAACCAAACCAAAACAAAAAAAAGCCAAAAAGCAAACCCAAAAAACACCCCACAAAAAATCAAACCAAAACAACTTACTTTGGGTAATGTTCTAATTCAGATGATGAATGCTACTCAATTCCTGTGGCTAGAGGAATCATAAAAACACATGACATTCCCACCCTACTTGCCTACACCTTCCCCAGTGCATTTAAGGATTTAATTAGTCTCCAAGTATATATGTGTGAATAAAATAACTACTTTTGTATTTTCAAATATGTTCTTTCATGATTCTTTGTCATGAAGGACTTGCATTAACTGGTGGGTAAATGCAGGTGCAACGTACCCTAAAAGTGAGAATCAAACCTTAGGAGACAGGGAATAAGGGATTTGGGCTCTGGAGAGAGGTCAGGGCTGCAGAAGCCACAGCTGGAGGGAGGGGATGTCAGCAGAGCCCACCCCTTTGAGAAGAAGAACCAGGAAGGAGCAGCTTTCCAGGCCTTCCCCAGGCCACTGCACCCCTGCTGTGCAGGAAATTTCAGGTCTAACAGATGAACAGGGCACAACTGCACCAGAAGAAACACTTAAGGGAGTACAAAGAGGATGCCTGCCTTCAGTTTGTGCATGTGGTGTATAAATATCCTTAAAATAACAGAATCTTTAATATAGTTTCAGAATTCTTCAAACCACCACACCAAAACTAAGAACAAATTTCCCTATTTTCCTTTTTAATTTGATTTTTTTTTTGTTTAATGTATTCTTTAACCTTTTTGCATTTGGACTCTTGAGTAGAGATAATTGTGTTGGAAAAGTTGGGAAAAAAAATCTCTTCAGTTATTTTGACGTTATTGAATGAAAGCACACGTAGTTTACATAATTTAAATACTTTTAAACTAACAATACATTTAAAATGGCTGCATTACTCTGAGGAACAAGATACTTAGTGAGTTTTAGAATAAATGAAAAATCATAACACTAAATTATAATTGTTTAAGAGCTGATTTGCACTTGCTAAATCTTCAGCTGGACCTAAGGAAAACAACTCATTTTGACATGAAAATAAATAGTTGCTTAAACCCCTTTTTATGCTAGAATGAGGAAAACGGCTGCTGCTGCCATACATAGAAGGGACAATGGAAATAACTCAAAACAAGCATGCAAAACTACCTGGCAGCCTTTAGAGGATTACAAAGGATGGGTCAAATGCCTTTGCATACCCTTTTGCAGCTGTCAGTGGAGAGCAGCAAAAAGCAGGTAAATGCCTGGAAAGGGAGAACAGATAAAGATGCAGAATGTCAGGTCTGACTTCCCTGTGCATAGACAGGCTCGGATTCTCACTTCATAAAAAGGTCTGCTTGCTTCAGTACCTACATTGGTGTAGGATTTTCTGTGTCATAAGAAATCCCAAGCCATAGTAATCTAATAAAATAATAATAAAACCCCCAAACAAACAGCCTAACCAAAACCCCAACCCCACCCCCCAACAAAATCCTTTTAAAAAAAACAACCCTGAGAGAATGGGCCAGGTCTTTTGATGGAGCACATGCCTCGTGTCAATACTGGAAGCAAAAAATGTGTCTAGGCATACTGAAATTAGAGGGAACCACTCCTTCTATGCTTCAGGGCATATTTGCTATATTGACACTGATGACAGGATTCATGAAATAATAATGTCAAGTAGCAGGTGCAAGACAAAATACAGACACTACTTTTTCATACTATAGCAGTATCTACAGTGTGACAAGAGTTTCTAAACTCAAAAGGTAGGCAAGTTCCAGACTTAAACTGACTGTGGTACGTCAGGGACCTTGCTGCTGCCCTTCTCTCTAAGTGGAAGACACTCAGAAACCACAATGATGGGCAGAGGCTTAAAAGCTTTGAGAAGGACTGAACAACATTTCCTTCTTGGAGTGCTTTTATAACTGATGAATAAACTGTCAACACTAAAACAGGTCAAAAACTGTCTACACTAATACATGAAAACAACTACAGTCAATGAAAATATTTTAGATGTACTGAAAAAAATTCAGAACACCAAACAGAAGCCTTGATGCTATAATTTGAGATAGGAAAACTACAAATAACAGCTCTAAAACTGCATTCAGCCCACTGTGGGCAGGGGAAAATTGACTGTCTCCTGGCATCAATAACCTAAATAAAAAGTAATCTTATAATATGGAGGGAATAGAGTAGTTTGATGCTGTTGGTAGTCAAAATATCATCTTTTTTTTGTTTAATAAGAAGGAAAATTAGCTTTAATCCCCACAGTACAGGGTGGGCTAGGGGCAGAATAGACATACAATTGCCACCATGGAACTGGCATTGGACTTACTGAGTACCAATAAAGTGGCCTGCACGCCTGTACTGGCAGGTGAAGTAGCAACCAAGTTTCTTTACATCTCACTCAGATCTTTCCCCCCAGGTTGCTGTCAGTGGGAACATTGGTTGAGCTCTTCAAATGAAGAGGAAATTCCCCTCATGCAGGAATTCAGGAGTCCCACCAGTGGTCACAGAGATGGTTCACAGCATCCAGGTCTAATTAAACTAGTCCATTACAATACTCCTGCTCAGAGCATTGATGAAGAAATTAAATGAGAGAGAAGCCCTCAGCACAAGGGAGTGAAATCATGGTGAAGTAGGTCTCTCCCTGGACAGGCTGGTGGCCCCAATAACTGAGATGATATCCCTTTGAAAACTACAATCAACGGAGCTTCTTTCTAACGATGTCTCTTTGTAATAGTTACTTGTCCTTTGTATCATCAATCATCTAGCTTACATACTTTTTTATTAATAAACAGGAACAGGTGTTGAAAATGTAAACCACACAGATAAAAGACATGAGGAGCTCTGCAGAGAACACTTAGGTCAACTTCCTGCACAGAAATAGAGTCACATGGACATTTGTCTAATCTATTCTTAAAAACCTTCAGCAAGAGATTAGGTCTTCATTAAATCTCAAGGTAGCCTTTTCAGTGTAAAAGCCTAATACAGAGACATATATAGTACCAAAGCTCTGATAAAATAAATCCATTTGGAGTCACTTTATCTTTTCTAATCAGTATTTAGAGACATTACACTTCTGGTACCAACCACAACAACTCTACTTAAATAATGCCTCTGAAAAAACTGTAGAAAACTTTTCTACCTAAGGCAAGAAGAAATCATCAGGAACACTTCCCTAATGCATTTTTGAAAGGAGCAAAACACACAAGATAACAGAAATAAGGTCGACTTTCAAATGAAATTTTTAAATAAGTATACCAGAAGAATACACATTATATTCCTGTTACATGCTGGCAAAGCTCTGCCAAAGGCAAGTAGAACATGGAAACTGCAATTCAGTACTCTATAAAGGTTCAAAAGCTTTTCACATGGGATATATTTATTGGTATTTATTCTTTGGCTTTGAACTATAGTAAAGCACAAATTCTTAAGTCACTGTAGAATCACCAGACAGTTACGTAGATTATTTGCGAAGTACAGAACAGCCTAGTTGTGAATCAAAGGGTCAGTACTACATCAAGTACTAAAGACAAATTTGGCAGGACACAATCAAGAATACCTCTGTTACACTAGTGTTCTCACAAAGATTTAGGAAAAAAAAAATCAAATACACCTAATTTTGCAAAATGTTTTAGAGCCTCTGTATGCGTATTTTGCTTCCCAACACTGGTTCTCTCAGCCACATGTCTCAACCTTTCAATAGAGCCAATGGTCATGAGCAATGTTTTTAAATGAAAGCTGAGATATCCATGTGTAACACTAACACAGACAAAATACCAAATATATTTATATGTACTTAAAATCAATAGCTATTTCAAGTGTACTACTAAGAAAATGACATTAGATAGGATTTTTTTTGTCTCAGAAATAATTTCTAAGTTCAATGGGACTTATCATCAAATATATACATGCAGCAGTCTCTGGATCTGAATTTTTAAGAGCAGTACCCCAAATCCACCAGAGTCAGCATCTAAATAAGCAAGTGCCCTAATAGTGAAGAACTCTGGTCATGACTCCATCTCCAGTAACTATGTCTCACAACATTTGTAAATGAAAATGTGGATTGTAGTATTTCCCTATTTATCTCAGGAATTTCAGCAAGATCTCTTCCCTTCATTGTGAAGGAAACTGAAAGACTCCTGCCTATCCTGCCCAACAAGCTCTACAGCAAAGCATTCCTTCAACATCCATCCCTACCTCCATTCCCTTTCTCCCCCTTCACAAAATACACCTACACAATAGGTAGATTTTCAGAAGTTACACAAATCTTTCTTTTAAACGTGCTGAGTTATACACTCATTTTTCCATGTTTACATTTAGCAGTGGCACTGATTTCCCCAAGAAGCTTAGAGCATTTTCTCCTTCTGTTCTGTGTTCATATAGCACTGAAGAAAATGCATGCTGCTGTTCAACCAAAGCTCCTAGCTATTTACCAGAATACTGTTTAGTAAAAAGACAAACTTTTTTTGTTTGCAGTGAGTTTTGTAATCAGCAAAAACATTTCCTTTTAAACATATTAGCTTGTCTTTAACTGACGAAATAGATATGTTGAATAAAGTTTTCCTGATGTAAACAGACAAGTAAAACCTGGTATGTGATACAAGAAAATCTTGGAAATCAATTTGCTGAGCACTGCGCAGTCTTCTATTAAAAAAAAAAATGCCTCATAGCAAAAATTAAAAAAGAAATAGGGTTCTACAAACTTTTTAAGTTTTGAAGATAGTAAATTATTTTCCCTGTTCCAATGTTGGAAAACCATGTTCTTGCAAGCTTCATGTATTTCCATTTAGTTCTTGTCTCAACAGTGGCACAAAGTTGAATTTGGGAAAAAGAAAAAATGAAAAATTTCAGCAAATTTCCTTACTGGGAGAAAAAAAAAAAAAATAGAAGTTTTCTATTTGCTTTCTTATCTCTCTGCCTGTAAAAGCTCCTGTCACCTTCACTTTGACAAATGCCTGTGTAGCAGAGTGCAAGGCTGTGTCTTACAACCTTTACCCTGTAGCAGCTGGGACTTCTTCTAGCTTAAAACATTAAGTCAATTTTATTTTCTTTTTTTTTTTCCAGACTGAGTGATATTGGGTTTTGTTTTCCAGGGAGGAAAAAAAATCCTCGGAAAAATACATGTTTCCATGAAAAATTTGAATTGGAGGGCACAGGAGGGAAGTTTCAACCTGAAAATCAGAAAGATAAACAGTTTTTACCTCTGACCAGTCTGATACAGTATATCCAAGACTTACTAATTCAGTGTAAAGGACCATATAGGAGACAGTATTTATATGAGAACAATCAGCAGAAGTTGGCATTAAGAGGGGTGGTAATAAGCCTCTTCACTTAAAAGATACAGACTGGATGCTTTTGAGTTGGCATCACTATAAGCCCATAGCTCCACAATGTATATGCTACAGTTTACTTAGATGTTTTCCACTGCTGCAACAACCTATAAAGTATATAACATGGTCAGTGATTAAAAACAATGAGCAGTTTGGAGCCCTCACAAAAAATGCAAGCCCAGATAAAAATCACAGTCACTCTCAGTGTTAAGGAAAATGAATCAAGAAATACAATGGCGAGTAATGTAAGCAAAAAACAGATCCAAAGAGCTACTCCCTGCCAAAATAAACAAGAAGGAGAGAATGTGTAACTGAATTCCCATTTTTATTCGGAGCTTAACTGGAATGTACTGGGGGCAAAGTGCACAAATGAAGAGTAAAAATTCAGAAAGCCCAACTGCGTTTTCTTTCATTTCAGAGATGGGGTTGTCTCAGCTCCCAGTCTGTAATCACACACTTATCCAGCCCCGCTCCTTCAAATTTACCTTACAAGTTGTACAGGAGACAATGGCTCACTTCATTTGAGCAGATGCACAGTGTCATATGCCCGGTGGAATGAGCTACAAATCTTGCATGGAAAAACGTACACCAGCATATGTTCAAGCAGCATCAGTAATACCTTCTCTTGAATGACTGGGACTGCATTTAGGCTTCTAAACCCAACCTTAGATCATATTCATTACAACTAAATGAATGAAACGAGATTTGGCAGTAAAGTTAAAGATTACCTTCTCTCTA
Source organism: Chiroxiphia lanceolata (assembly GCF_009829145.1). Taxonomy (NCBI): domain Eukaryota; kingdom Metazoa; phylum Chordata; class Aves; order Passeriformes; family Pipridae; genus Chiroxiphia; species Chiroxiphia lanceolata. The sequence continues at coordinate 19,876,983 of NC_045638.1, read as the reverse complement.
CCCAAATGTCACAGAATCATCAAGGTTGGAAGAGACCTTCAAGGTCATCTAGTCCAACTGTAAACCCCATAAAAGCCATCTGACTTACCACTTTTTTGTGAAGACCTGCTCTAAAAGCTTAGTTTTTCTCACTACTTGTGTACCGTGACACACAAAGAATTGAAATGTCACCAAAATGTAAGCACACCTAAAGTGAAATCCATCACCTTTGTTTTCTCCCATTACAAAGAGAAGATTTATTTCCCTAAAATGAGAAAAAAACACAGTATGTTCTAAATAGGAACTGTAAAGGAGCATCACCAGAATGGTACTGTTGTACCATTCAAAACATCAGATACTAAATTAAAAATCTTGCACAGAGTAATTGTATTGCACAGAGTAAGAAACCGTGTAATACTCTGCCTGGAAATGCCACCATCCTAGAATCATAAAATCATAGAATCAGCTGGGTTGGAAGGGACCTCCGAGATCATCAAGTCCAGCCCTTGATCCACTACCGCTGACGGTTACTGGACCATGGCACTAAGTGCCACATCCAGTCTCATCTTAAAAACCTCCAGGGACGGAGAATCCATCACTTCCCTGGGCAGCCCATTCCAATGTCTGATTACCCTCTCTGTAAAGAAATTCTTTCTAATATCTAACCTAAACCTCCCCTGGCACAGCTTAAGACCATGCCCTCTTGTCTTACTGATAGCTGCCTGGGAAAAGAGACCAACCCCCACCTGGCTACAACCTCCTTTCAGGGAGTTGTAGAGAGTGATGAGGTCTCCCCTGAGCCTCCTCTTCTCCAGGCTGAACAGCCCCAGCTCCCTCAGCCTCTCCTCATAGGACTTGTGCTCCAGACCCTTCACCAGCCTCGTTGCTCTTCTCTGGACCTGCTCCAGCACCTCAATATCCTTCCTGAACTGAGGGGCCTAGAACTGGACACAGCACTCGAGGTGTGGCCTCATCAGCGCTGAGTACAGGGGAAGAATCACTTCCCTGGTCCTGCTGGCCACACTGTTCCTGATCCAGGCCAGGATGCCATTGGCCTTCTTGGCCACCTGGGCACACTGCTGGCTCATGTTCAGCTTCTTGTCAATTCAAGCTCCCAGGTCCCTCTCTGCCTGGCTGCTCTCCAGCCACTCTGTCCCCAGCCTGTAGCACCTTGCAACTTAACACATTAACCCAGAGAGGATAAATGATTCTTGGTCTAGTTTCTGGTGGCGAATGCAGGAGTGACACAGGAGCAAAAAAGATGATGATTACAGAATCTGAATATATGAGACAGGAAAACAAGAGAACAAGAAATAAATCTGAGGCATCTCTATCATACATATAAAAATACTAACCCTTAACTTGAATTTATTCTAATTACCTACTGCAGTGTAACTGTAGCATATTTGAAATGACATGTTGGTTAAAGAAATTCTTGTGGGAGGTGGTCCCTTCTCTGCAACCACAGGATGTTTTACTAGGAGATGTTAGTAATGTTCTTCATTAATGGTAATGGCTGCAATACCATGAAGGAGAGGGATTACCTGTGAGTTCCTCTACAAGTGTGGGAATAGCCAGATGTGTCCTGGAAGTGTTAGTTGCACTTGCTGTGACAAAGGGGCCTTCTGAGCATGGGAAGACCAAAACATTATGAAGAAGCAACCAGTAACAACATCGCTGTGGTTGTAACGATAAGGCAGATGCTTCTATACTCTGACTAATGTTCCACACATGCATGTTTGGAGCAAACACTTGTTACCCAAGAACAATAAATTTTTACTTTTTACAGTACTTATGCAAGTAAATGTAAATACTCAAATGCCTGCAGGAAGCAAATGTCCAGCAGGCATGTATGTTCTAATGTCATTTTCCAGCAAGTTTTGAAGAATAGTCAAAGACATCCAACTTTTAAAACAGCTTTCTAAATTTTCCAATACATAAATTGTTCCACTAACCTCTACTCACGAATATTTTCATATGGCATTTTCTGACGTAGAAGAGAGTTGTAGAGTACATCTTTCATTTTTCTGGATATCTCCAGACCTAGAGAGCTCCTCCAGCTCTCTCAAACAGACAGTAATAGTTCTACATCTCACTGCTGTGGGTTTGGTTTTTTAAACAGAAAATGTTTAACAGCCTTCAGTCTGTTTTTAACTTGAGGCACAAATGCCTGTGATAGAGTTTTATTTTATTTGTATTCCTGCATGCCCAAAGTGCCCAAGCCAGTTTCACACTGATAAAACTTGAATTCTCCATCTACACAGTCCTGTGATGTTAGCAGATCAACTGGATGGTCACCTGTAATCTCTTACCATACGTTTTCATTCCCCACCATTCAAAAATGATGGGTACATGAGGTGGACTTCAGAGTGTCTCTGCAGAGGGCCTAAGTCAATCTGTAATAATTTAAGAATATAGCAGATTCTTATTCTCCTACCAAAGCACCAGCACACATGCAGCATGATGGACTGACAGTATGATTATTGTATATACCTATTGCAAAATATTATTTATACCTATTGTCAAAATTGGTGACAGACTTAGAAACAGGATGGACAGTTAAAAACTAGATGTACCTTCATTGCCTTCAGTAGATGGTACTACAACATTTTAAAATTCAATTGTAACAGCTATTCCTTCACTCTCCACACCTTAGAATACAGAAAAATTCATAATCTGGTCATTCAAAGTAAGAATGTAAACATGAAATGATTTACCTCTTATCAATAATCTCACCGGTACCTCTAACCTGAAGAGCAGAACTGAATACTTCCCATTCAAACTGAACCAAAAGATACATGAAATGATGAGGCCAGTAGCAGAGATAAAACAGGAGTCCAGAGCTCCTAACTTTGTGAAATACCTTTTATTTTAAGATGTTTAACAAGAATTTATATTCTTATTTAGTTTTTATGCTTAAAATTACACTTTTCAGACTCAATATATCTAAAATTAACTTCATGTTATACATTTATCCATGTATATATGTGCGGTGAAAACAAAAACTGTTCTTGTGTGTGATTCAAATCTGAAAGATTCCCCAGATGGTTGGCCTTTCATGGCAGTCCCAGGAGGAAACAGCAAGAAGAACACAAAAGTAGTACTCACCCTTCACAGCTCAAAGTTTCTGAACATGGCTCAATGCCCAGATGGACACGGGTGACAAGTGCTGTCCCTCAGGGCACCATATTGGGACCAACACTGCCTGACATCTTCATCAGTGACACAGACAGTGATACCAAGTGCACCCTCCGAAAATTTGCAGCTGACACACCTGAGGGATGCGTTGCCATCAGGAGGGACCTGGACAAGCTCGAGAAGTGTGCCCATGGAAACCCAATGAGGTCCTGCACCTGGATCTGGACAGCCACCAGCATCCATACAGGTTGGAGCTGAATGAATTCGAAGTAGCCCTACCAAGAAGAGAAGGACTTGGGGATGCTGGTGGATGAGAGGTTGGACATGAGCTGACAGTGTGTGCTCCCAGCCCAGAAAGCCAACCACATCCTAGGCTGCATCAAAAGTAGTGTGGCCAGCAGGTTGAGGGACATGGTTCTGTCCCTCTACTCTGCTCTGGTGAGACGCCACCTGGAGTGCTGCATCCAGCCCTGGGGTCCCCAGCACAAGAAAGGCATGGACCTGTTAGAGCAGGTCCAGAGGAGGATCATAAAAATGATCAGTGAGCTGGAGCACTTCTACAGAGACAGACTGACAGAGTTGGGGTTGTTCAGCTCAGAGAGAGAAGACTCTGCAGCCTTTTAGTAATGAAAGGGGGGCTTATAAGAAAGATGGAGGCAGACTTTTTAGTAGGGTCTGTTGCAACAGGACAACGGATAATATTTTTAACCCAAAAGAGGGTAGATTTAGACTAGGTATTTAGACCAGGTATGTGTGTATATATATATATATATCTATCTATCTATGTATACAGGGGAGTTAGACTAGATGACCTTTACGGTACCTTCCAAATGAAGCTAATCTATTATTCTATGAATATGTATACTCTATTGTCTTCGATGGTATTACCTCCATTTGTGTATCTTCATCTCCCACTGGAACTGCCTGTGGCAGTTCAGACTGTCAGAAGTTATTGCAGTGCCCTTAGTGATCCAGTTCCTCCTATGAATATCCTGTAAAATTGTTGTCCTATCGATCAAATGTTTTTTGAGGCACCAGGGGAGCTGGTGGGACTTGAAGAAGTTGATTAAATCCATCTCACTACAAACTGATGCCTTGCTGTAATTGGTAAGTTGGACTTTGTTGGTTTTGGCAGGACTTTTCTGCAGATGCTGAAGAGCTGATGAATACACAAGCCTGTCTCTGTCACATTTTTTCTTTCCCACATCATTATTTTCATGGACTGGATGACTTTTTTCCTGCTTAACTTTGACTCATTAGAAAATTGGTCTTGTGGCACACAGCACCTCTGCTCATAGCCAAAGGTGAGAATTCAGTGATCCCTGAATCCCAACTGCAAAGAAACAACAAGAAAGCCAGATTTGCAGATGACTGCACAACAGTTGTCTATGCTATGCTTGATCTCTAACCTACAGGAAACAACAGAAACTTTCTCATTAGTTTTAGTGAGGTTTAGATCTCTTCCACAGTAAACTAAACACACATCCTGCATCAGGATTCTAATAGCTGAGCTTCTCCTTTTCAGTTAACCTCCTGCTTCCTAAGAGTTCAATGTTTTATGCTGAAGATTAACTTGTTCTTTAGGAAATAAACACCACTGTCTTTAGGAAAACTTGGGTAGGATTCATCTTATTTGATGTAAATATCTTCACTCTCCATCTGAACTAGTGATACTTGGCTTCCTTCATAGACAATGCAATACAGAGTGAAAATGCCACTTCTAGGCTATGATCTACCTGATGTACATAGAGCTTTACTTTTGGATGTCAGGAAATGTGAGAAAAGCCTTTCTGCCTCAACTGAGTATCAAGACATCCTAGGATGAATAGGTCTGATTTAGATTATCTACCCTGTAGACATCTGTCCTTGATCAGATGAGCCAATCCCCAGGTGGCCCGAATTGGACACAGCAGACAAACAACTTTACTCATCACTTTTACACAGTGACTATGTTTAAGTAAAACTGAAATAGAAGACAATATCTGAGGAATAAAAAAAAAAATCTAATGTTTATGCCGTGATATGAAATCAGTGGCTTAGCAATCTGAATAGAGACAGTTTATCAAGCCCTTACCTTTGGGGATAGTAATCTGACAGCCCAGGTCACAGTCCTGCTGCAACTGATAAAAAGCCACTTCCTGCAGCCGAGCACGCTCCAGCTCCGAGAGGCTTTGAACGGGAACTGACTTCAGCCGAACACTGCGCCCTGACATGCTGTTCCAAGTGAAATCACCCTACAGGAAATCAAATGGAAAAATATGAAGCATCATATGGTATGCACAGTTTAATAAACAGAACCATCTCTTTTACTGCTAGAAAAAAACAACACAGGTTCTTCGTACTAAAATGCAATTTTCTTGGACACTTCTAACCTTTCAAATATCTTTGTTTTCCCTAGAGTAGCATTCCTTAAAAGGGGTACAGACACGCGAAACAAGAAGTCAATTCTCTCTGAAACCATTTAATCAAGTATTGTTGCAAAAACATTATGATTCCAGTGAAAAAAAGTACAAAGTAGGGGAAAATAAAAAGCAAAAAACAGCCCAAACAACCTTTATCTGCTTTTCCCAGTTTGCTTTCTTTGTACAGTACTTGATCACTTGATCATCACTTCATTCCTTTTCTTGCACTGTCAGTCAGAGATGCAGATCTCCACACCTCCATGGACAACACAGATCTTATCTCCCTCAACTTGCTAATCCAATTCCACCAGACTGTTCAGAGAGTACCCTGGCAGAGCCTCTTTTCTGACACATCCCATCCCCTCCTTATGAGGATACTGTGTTTGGAATACAATTGACTAAAGGACATGTTTTTGAAGAGCTGTAATAACAACGTATGTGTTCACATTTAAAGAGGAAAACAGCGTTAAGATATGCTACATCTCTGCAAGGTACCAATTATTCTCAGAAAGCAAACAAAAAGCTTTAGCTGTTCTATCTCCCACCTGCGAAAAAATATACAAGAAACTATTCTCTGAGTATTTAGCTTGGGTCAGAGAAGTAATCATTACTCAAAGAGAAGAGCAAGCACAAAGACAAGCTTAAAGGGTGACAATTAACTTCAAGCAAGACTTTCAGAATTCATCAAAGCACCATCAAAGAGCACACATTAGCACTACAGGGAAAGAAAGAAAAATTTGTTTTTCATTCTATCCATGTTAAAAAATAAGCATTAGTCTTGTCAGTAGGTATAACCTGATGCACCTGCAGATAATGAAAAGCTCTGATGTACATCTGCTGGGCTGTAACAACAAACTCACCAACCTGCCTTTCATCACAGCATGGCAGATTTACAATGAACAAACTTCACTCTCATTTTCAGCTTGCATTTGAACATCTGTACATTCATTTTTTTCACTGTACACTTATAATTCATCTGTTCTGCACATACACCTGCAAAGGATGTCCATTGACTTTAAAAGATATTGGCTGAAACTCCTTAATATGAAAATCAGTGAATTTTGACTTTACTTAACAGTTATGCATTCTGTTGCATGTAAACATCTTCATTAACAGTCTACATATTTTGCCTATATATGTGCATGTTATTTATATGCATTCATACAACCTGTATATACATTTTTGTATACAAACATATATATGCACACTTATGACTGCCTGTGTGTATGCTCATATAGGTACAAGACAAAAATTATTCACAAATGTGCAGCATCATCTAGCAATATAGATTTAGAATCATTTAGCAATATAGAATTACACAATAAACATTTCTTATGATTCATGAAGAATGTTTGAGTTCATCTAGGAAGATTTTTTGCCACAGTAGTTTTTTTTTAAATCATCGTGCAACCATAATAGATATAGATGTTACCTCAACATGAACAGCTGCACCTCTGCATACTCAGTGGATGTACTATGCTCAATGTCTTTATGATATTTATATACACATGGGCCACATATGCAAACTTCTGTGTTAGCCCAGTATTTATTTGACTACTGGAATTTGTTCCTTCATTTTTTGCCTCTTCACCTCTTCTTGCTCTTCTAGAGCCTTACTGTTGACTAACCAAATTTAGTAATCTCAAACTAAAGGTTTGCACGGTGTCACAAGCCCAGCTGATCAGCTTAACTCAAGCAAAACCAAAGCAGCAAGTCACACAAACCCTATTTGCAAAATTGCAAGTAAACATTTACATTTTTTAAAAAGCTGTTGTCATTTATAGATAAAAGTCATCAAGAACAGAATCCACAACCAAATAATGTATACTATGAAACTAATTCCTTTCCAACCCTGATAATGCAAAAGAAACTTTACAAGTACAGAAAATGCAGTACAATCCTCTGAACACATAATATATAAAATATTCTACAGTCAAAAGAGTACATAGAGACAAATATACATCTTTATGGTGGAGTTTAAGGCTATTTTATCTGAGTTATTTCTCTGACATGAACATTTTCATAAACAAAAATATCACTGATGTCTACCAAAAAAAATTTCAAACTGAAACACTTAAAAGAGGAATGGGAAATAAAAATGATGCTCCTTAGAAGAAGTTGAGCTAATAGAATACTTATACTATTTAGAACATGTCCTGTTTCCTGTAGACCACAAAAACCAAAGGCTGCATGGGACCTTTAGGAATTACCACAAATTAAACAAATGGTCCTTAACTGAATTTTGCACAGACACATAAATTATTCCTCTTTTTCAGACGGATTTGCCTTTGGCAATTTTTAACTCTAGAGGTAACTCCACATCCTCTGAGTTAGCTCTGTAACTGCAAGCAGTGAGCTGTATCACTGCAATGTCCAGTTCTAACATTAGCTCTGCTAAAACAGCTGACCTTGGAGAGATGAGGCTTGCAAGCTGTTGTACAGCTCTGCACTAAGATTCTGCTTTGAGGACTCCAGTAACCCCTGCATAGAGCTGTGCTGGTTTTTTATGAGCAGAGCACCCAACTCAGCACTACCAGGCTAATTTCACCTTCATATGAGAATAACCCATCCTTCTGCCTAGGGAAGTGAGGGGGAGGAGTCACAATTCCTGAAGGTATTTAAAAGAGACGCAGAGGTGGCACTTAGGGATATGGTTTAGTGGTAGACTTGGCAGTGTAGGGTTAATGTTTGGACTCAATGTTCTTTTCCAACATAAATGATTCTATGATTTTTTTAAAATTATTTTTATTCCTTTTTTGGTAGGAGTTCAAGGGCTTAAAACAAACAGAAAGGTGAAAGCACCAAACAAGACTGAGGGTTGTTCCTTTCAACCAGGTTTTTATTCTGGCAGTTTGCCAGCATGCTCCTGGTGCTCACAGTTTAGCTGAAAACTGTGGGATGCAACTTCTGCACCTTACAATGGCATGACAGATTGCTGAGCAACGATAAAGAATGTGGAATCACTGTGCAGTTGCAGTGCACTGAAGAAGACATTCCTCTTCAACACTTGATGGGTTTGATAACAGCTCTGCTAGGTCACATTAACACAGGCTTTTATTATGCTAATGGAACACATGACTAATAAATTAAAACATTTTTGGAGAATCATATGGTAGGTAGGGCCAGTGAAATCTCCTAATCTTTAAAGAAGCTAGAGGCTCAAGAAACATTTCCTCAAAAAAGTCTGTTTCATTTTGCAAATATAAATCAATGTGTTCTATGAGTCAAAACACAGTATTTCATAATTTAAGCTATTAAAATACTCCTATGCTTTATATAACACAAAGTAAATTAAAGGCCTCATCTTCCTCCCAAAGCAGTGCTGAGTTTTACAAACAGACTGTAAATTACTGCAAAATCAAACAAGCTTGGGAGGGAAAAGTCAAGCTCCATTGAAGAATGGGTGCCGGTGTAATTACATCTGCCTGAAGCTATTCTCCACGCTGTGGGGCAACCAAAGGAGGATAAGGGCAGCACAGACATGAAGAATATTTTCTCTCTCCATATGAGAGGCAACACTTCACCAGCCTATTTCAACATCAACCTGATATAGCTCCTTGTGGAAGCTTAAAAGGAGCAGATCATCTTCAAGCAACAAGTCAGAGTGACTTATTTTTTTTGAAGTTCATGCCCAGAACATGTGTTCAGACACAGGTACACAGCTTATTATTTAGATTGTAGGACTGTAGATCTAAATATGACCTGCAAATGACTTCTTCATAACCAAGAAGATAAAAAAGATAACACACAGAAAGAAGAGTGCAAACAGAAATACTGCTCTGGGATAAAGTGATCAGCCTGATAGGACACGAACTGCTAACTGCAAAGCTGTTTTCATAAATGAATTTTATGAAACCTTAATCCAGACTAAAAGCCTTCTCTGGTTTCTTACACCAATCAGTCACGTATTTTTCCTCTCAAGCCTCCAGCTTCAGCTGCATTTTCTCTCTGGCACTCCCACTAACATCTAACATCTTTCCTCCACTCAACCGAGCAGTTCACGTACCAGGTAACTAACTAAAATACCAGAGCAGATGACTCAGCAAAGGAGATGACTGAAAAACTGCATCTTTTGCCTCTGAAGAATCTGTCCATTTTCCCCATACTTCTTGTCCACAGTCATAAGCATATTTTTAATAGGATGCAGACTGCAGTTTTACTAATATATCTTCAGGCATTTTTTTTAATAGGTTGGATGTTTGGTGGCTCCAAAATAAACATTAAGTGGTACATCCTGACTTAAGTAACACTGTGTGCTTAAATTACTCTTAAGCATGTCTAAGCTATTCTTGTGTACCTGACCTCTTTCTCCTGAGACTCCAACACACAGTCTTTCAGATGTCTTTTAATAAAGTCTTGCTCTCCTGTCCTTTGTACAATACAGAAAGCAGCTGACAACTACTGCACAGAATGCTGAATGTGAAACTATGGGCAATGACCAACCTCTGCTGATTTCTGTGGAGTTTTAAGGCTTTGGGAGTATTGTGGATGGTGCATAGGGTGGGAAATAAGAACCCACACACATCATAGTCTTAGAAAACACAAATTTTAATGCAAGATGGAGAAAACAATTTTTATCTTACTGACTTATTGTTACTGTTAATGACTTTGGTCTTTACTCATTAGTTGTCTACTTTTCATTAGTCTTTTGCTCAAATCCATTTGAAGATCAAAACCAATTATGCTTACTTGTTCTTCTCCTATTCTAGCAACTCTTAGCTACGTGCTTGTATTTAGATGGGTGTCCACTGTAAAAGAATTCAGTGGTTTTGCACACTAAAAGATTAAATTGCAAATAACATGGCAAATATAGCATTAGAGTGTCTTAATTCTGTTTGCTTAATTACTTTTTTAAGCTTCATGAAACAACATATAATTGCCACTTTACAACCTTTTGCTTACCCTGGTCATTTATTTCAACTCTCTCTAAAATTATTTCCAGACTCCTCAGGCATAAACTCTCACAGTTTGGCTGTTGGTACAAGTAATCCCTCTCTTCTTCATTTCCCTGGTGTTGCTGTTAGGAAGAACCAAAACCAGTTCTGAAGTGAAAGTCAAGTCACTTCAGTACAGCTAAGTACTCTGTCCTATTGAATCAACATACAGAACACTGTTCCTGGACAGGATGAGAATTAAGGAGAAGGGAGAAATAAACTAAATAAAGTTGCCTTTTTAGCATTACACACAGGTTAAGGACTGCATGTAAACATCTTTGCTATTGCCACCCTAGATAACCACCTGTAGATTAATGAATAGTTAAGAAGAAACAGGATGGTACAAGTGTGCTACAGCCTGCCATCCCATTTCCAGCTGCTCTTCCATAGTCAGTTCAGGGCATTACAGGCAGTGCACTGGTTTCTAGCTGGCATTACAAACTACTGCAACCTAGGATGCTCTGAGATCACACACTTGTCCCCAAGGATCTACTAGTAGCACAAAGCACCTAAACACCATACAAAGAAGCACAAGACTTGCTGCATGACACCAAAGCATTCAGAGGAAGATATCTGAACATGTATGCACCAAGTATGGATGCACAATTAATCTTCATTAAGAAAGACTGACTTCAGTAAGGTTGTTATCTAGGGTGACATCCTGTTCCCCTTGACGTCAGTGGCAAAATTATTAATATAATGTCTCCACTAGGAAAAGAATGCACAGTCCAGATGATCCTGTGTTACAGTTTGAAACCTTGCACTAAAGTGGCCTTATCTCATGCTATATTGCACTTAGGTGTAGTTTTGTCAGAAAGATCACACTTTACAAAAGAAAGATTTTGTTTAGGTTTAGATATCAAAACTATTTAATGGCAGTTTAGTGTTGCCAAAGACAGACACTTCCTTACTCCTAGCTAACATCCTCTCTCATTCCCAAGGCTGGAAATCCATGTACCCAGGATCAATACTGCAAGGCAATCACTGTGGGAACACTGGAAAGCTGGTATTCCACTCAGGGAAGACAGAATTCACATCGACAACAGAAATACTTCACTTAGCAAGATGGCATGAACCCGTGCCCAGGTAAAGATACATATTTCAGAATATTACAGTGGTGATTTCCATTTATCAGAGGGGGAAAAAATAGTCCTTCTAACTTTAGTCTAAGGATAAACAGAGAGCAGAACAATGAGCATGCTTTCACAGCAGTATTAAAATTGTTAAAATAAAGAGAAAAATATTTCCGGAGCAACCTCTCCAAGTTTTCCAAATGCCTCGGGATACTATTTCATGTTTAGAGTATTTAAAAAGCATTCTCTTAAAAAGACTGATGCATAATGGAGATGTATTTAATTTTTTTCTGACATTATTAAACATTAATTATGTTGAAGGTATTACCTAGCAAAATATTCATCCCTAGCATACCCACTCTGTACTGAACTTTTTCAATAGGTCCAGAAAACCAACCTCCAGAAGTTAGGAAACTCCACTGAAATGCATCAAAATACATGATCAGATTTTCAGGATTTCTTACTTCAGCAGATATCAGTATTTCTTAAGGGATTTATCAAGGAGCACCAAAATTAGAGTCAGAAGGTGCAAGTGCTTTTCTAGAAGTGCCAAAATGAAGACAGAACACCTTAAAAAGCCTAGATCCAACTTTAAAATTACAGTTGAAATTTTGTCAGTGTTCACATAAAGATATTTTTGTGAGTAAAAGAGAACGAAGCCATACTGCAATACTCTAAATTTTGCTGCAGGTTGAGGGTACAAGCAGTGCTGCCACAACCCCGAATGCATGCAGTAACAAGCTGAACTGCAGTAATTAAACCATCTGAGGGCACACTAATGGGCTACAGAGGTTTCATCAATCTCAAGACAAAAGATTGGGGTAGCCTGGGTTCATTAAGAGGAGAATTCTTATCCCTTTTATCAGTTCATATAGTGTACATTTTGAGAGGCTGGTGCTATGTTTTTCTCAAGTGTTAAAACAGATTCCTGCTTCATCAGGAGTAACAGGAACTCTGAAAGCTAATGGTAGCTGACAGAAAATCCAACACTACAGCTACAGGATTATCGAATGTGCTTCCAATAGTCCTCAGTTTTAAGGTGCTTGTGAAGCTGAACAAGGAACCACAGCTCACAATATACAGAAGACTGGCATGTCCTCTCTGAGTTTTCCTGTGCCCCAAGTCATGGAAAAGGTGGACTCCATCCTGAGGACAACTTTTACACAATATGCAGGTTTTACAGTACCCATGAATGACATCTATTCAAGCTACGCTCTTACTAAATGTAAAGACTTCCAATTAGATTTTGAATATGAAATAGTGCTCTTTCTCCTAAGCCTAATGAGATTAATGTTAAGCAAATAAAACAGTAAGGCTGAAACTATATGTAAAATGTATTTAAACAATTTGGATGAAACAAATCTAATCACATATCCTATTTGGATATATGGTCCTGAAGTAGTACAAAATGTCCTTACATTTTGAAAACAATGTAGAAACAATAAAGATCTCTGCTAGCACAGCACAAAAGTTAACCATTTCTGCACCCAATAAGTGTCAATGTGACCAGAGCCAATGGTTTGAACCGTTAGGAGCGGCATCTATTTATATTATATTCCTTATAAAAGAAAAAGTGAAACATTTTAGAGAGAAGTAAATTACCTACTATTTGAAAGAGAGAAGGCATGTATGAGGACACACTGTCATTTCCAAGCATGCAAAAACCATATCAGCTTGAGTATTTTATACAAGGCTAGAAATACATATTTGAGTACTTTAGTTTACTTCTTGGATTTTGAGCTTCTAAGACTCATGTAGATTGTATGGTCTGACTAGCATACTGTCAGAATCTCATAATGAAGTTAAAGTCAAATAATTCTGTTACTCCAAGAACTAGGATTTGACTAATAGTGAAGTCTTTAATTCAATATAAACCCCTATTTCTATTGTTTCAAGTGGTTCATGCCAGTATTTTTTTTATATACCTGTACAACTCACAGAAAGGAAAATGAGATCTGTTGCACATATGGAAACAACCATCCAACTACCTACATACCAGCTCTGGTTGGAAAACAATCTAGGGGGTTTTTTCACTTCTTTTGCGGGGGAGAGTGAGGGTGGGTGTGATCTAGTTGATAGGAACAAAATGTAAGACATCTCTAAATATTTACATTTGGAAGTAGAGTGAGAGCTCTCAGTTACTCAGCTAAGACAGAGGACTTGGGAAGAAGTCTGTACTACATGGCTTAGAGCAAAAGCTTGAACAAAGCTTTCACACAATCACAGAATCATTTGGGTTGGAAGAGATCTCCAAGATCAAGTCCAACCTTTGACCAAACACCACCATGTAAACTAGATCACAGCCCTAAGTGTCACTGCAATCAATTCTTGCATAACTCCAGGGATGGTGACTCCACCACCTCCCTGGGCAGTCTGTTCCAATGCTTAACCCTTTCAGTGAAAATATTCCTCCTGATGTCCAACCTGAACCTCCCCAGCTGCAACTTGAGGCTATGTCCTCTTATCCTATCACTGGTTGCCTGGTAGAAAAGGTAGAAAAGGCTGACCCCCACCTAGCTACAATCTCCTTTAAGGTAGTTGTAGAGAGTGATAAGGTCACTCCTGAGCCTCTTCTTCTCCAGAATAAACAACCTCAGCTCCCTCATCTGCTCCTCATCATAGGACTTGTGCTCCAGGTCCTTCAGCAGCTTCATTGCCCTTCTCTGGACTTGGTCCAGCACATCAATGTCTTTCTTGCAGTGAGGAGCACAGAACTGAATACAGTACTCCAGCTATGTCCTCACCAGTGCCAAGTATAGAAGGAAGCTTCCCTCGTCCTGCTGGCCACACTATATTTTATACAAGCCAGGATTCCACTGGCCTTCTTGGCCACCTGACCACACTTCTGGCACATGTTCAGTCACTGTCAACTAGCACCCCCAGGCCCTTTTCCGCTGGGTCTCTTTCCAGCCACTCTTCCCCATGTCTAGAGTGATACATGGGGTTGTTGTGACCAAAGTGCAGGACCTGGCACTTGGTCTTGTCGAACCTCATGCTGTTGGCCTTGGCCCATTGATCCAGCTTTATCCCATCCCAGGCAAATGCCCTAATCAGGAGGCTACCGACTGCTCTAACATCTACTCTGACTACTATACTGAACTTTCCTAAAGATTATCATCCCCCTTCCAGAGCAACCTGCAGACTCATTACATGAATGGCTACTCTCAGAGCTGACTTGAACACCTCCAACAGTGACTACCCACTCACTCTGTACTGTGACTATGTGCACTCTCTCTCATACACATTCTCTCTTTCATAAATTAGTTGAAATAAAGGCTGAAAAAAAAGGTTGAAGAAGCCATTTTCTTATTTAAGGAAGTTTTCTTTGAGTCACGACTTTATATCACCAGTCAGCAGTGCTGCAGTGTCAGTGACACAAGAATTCAACAGATGCCTCTAGGAGGCAGGGACAGGCACATTTCAAACATGCTGAAAGTATGCAATTAGCTTTTAGAGAATAGGATTTTTCATTTCTTTTGCTACATAATCACTCTACACTTCCACTTTGGTTTTATCGCTCTCGCACCATGTTCACAGGTGCAAACACTACCCTGTCCTACACACTTATGTCATGTAGCCTGGGACAAGTCTGTACCACTGAGTCAGTTGCAGTGCTCTGTCAATCTACTCCAGTTTATTGGAATGGTATGTCTTGCTTTGTTTTGATGGGGTTTTTATAAGATCTGGGATATCAAATTCCACCCATACCAGCAGCTGTTTGGATGACTGTTTCTTTCCAGAAGACCCTGCAAAGACAATCCTCCATGGAAAAGATAAGAAAATAAACAAATTCTAATAATAAGGAAAAATACTGCGAGCACAAAGAGGTGCCTTTGCACTCACTAGCATCACGAATACTTTTCATCCATGCAATTACTTCTCTTCTCTCTATGCACTGAAACAGCATGTGCTCCCTTCTTGCAAAGCACAGTACAGGACAATACCTCACCTTATTGTGAAGCACTATTTTATCATTTCTTATAAAAAAAATTACTGTTTGTACACACAGATCTGCTGATTTGCCATTAAGTTATACCAAATACCAAACAAGAGTCTGAATATTTTTCAAGAAATCACCTCAGCTACACTGAAAATATACAAACAGCTCTGAATGTATATATAGCTATAGGTCAGACTGATGGATCAGTGTACATACCTGGAAAGAGTTCTAAAGAGTAGCTTGAAGCTCATCATTGTCTGTTAACATGGAGGCTTGTTAAAAATGTGACTTCCAAAGTAAGAAATGTAAAATGGATCCACACACAAATAAAAACACTGTGCTGCAACATCAGTTTTCAGGAGAAAGGTGTATTTTCTAAACTGCCACTCCAAACTGAAGGACCCCAAGTTCAAACTGTGTGCCTGCCAGACAGTCCACCATTTCTTTTTTTTTAAGCAGCACATTTACTTTGGATGGAAAGGGGGGAAAATAGCCATAAAGTTCCCACTGTTATGAAAAACAGAAACAATTGCTAGAGTTACAAGCTCCTCACAGACAAAGCCAGAAGATGAACAGCTCTTGGTCTCTACTTTCTTGTACGCAGTTAACTTGAATTTAAAAATGCAACAATAAAAGTCATGGCCATAAAACCTGATGCTTACAGAAATTTTTCTGCCAAATTTGCCAAACCGAACCTATGCAACTGCAGCAGTCAGTTTTCAAAAATCCTTTATCCTCAGCATATTTTGCTCACAACTGCCTGGGCTACTTGCCCTTTATGCAAAGAGCATACAAAAAAGGATAAACATGTCACCACAGACTTCAAAGGAAAGCACCTGACGAAGCCACTCAAATACAAATCGGTCTAATTACACAGTTTGGTTCGAAAATGTTAATGCCACTTCTCATTCCACAGTTTCATTCCTCTCAGTCCAGCTATGAAAACAGGTAAGGTCATGAAACTGGTCTGAAAACAAACAGTATATGAGGGCTCTCAGTTTGTTGATGAATTTCCAGAGCACGGTAAGTAGTTGGTAATGCCAGCTTTTTTTCCCCACTGAATCAAAGCTGTTCACTTTTCTTCAAATTCAGCTAAAGTCCAAAAAACTTAAACCCAGTGGCACCCGTGAGCCCCACATTCAGCCCATGTTCTCTATTACACTTACCTCTATCCTATGACATATAAGATGTTTGATTTCTTTACCCATTAACTGAGCTCTCTTGTGTCTTCAGTGTCCTTTAGTATTTGACCAAACTGGACTTGAATTAAGGACCCAGATCCAGATACACCGTTTCGTAAAATAGGAATAAGTTAAGAATGTCATTGACCTGAAGCTGCATACTAAACAGCTGAGAGTGAGCCCAGCTGGAGCAGCTGCGACTCCCAGGACACCTTTTGCTGCCAGACGTCATGAATCTTAAAGAGGAAAAATTATCATTTCCTTTCTCCGCTTTGAAGTGAGCTCAGAGCCAGGCCTAAGGAAAAGCCCAGGCACACAGATAGGTTGTAACTGGGTTCCCTGCTTCTGACTCCAGAGATGTCCTGAGGCAGTGCAAGTGGCAGTGAGGAAGGGGCAAAAATCCCCAAAAATCCTTCAGTCTGGGGCTGTGCAAGCTCAGAACCAACTACCCAACTCTCCCTCTACCAGAACTAGCCTAAAGAGTGCTGGATGCAACTGCCATGGCACTTTGGAGGACAGCGAGGAGCACTCAGCAGCTTCTGCCTGAACTTCTCACGCAGTTTAGAGCTTTTTAAAACACCTTTGAAAACTTACTCAAGCAGGCAGGCCAGCTAAATTTATAACATGATTTCGACAATAGCAACTTAGAAACTGAGCAATTTACACAGTTTGCTAGGGAAAAAAAAGTCCTTGATAAAGGCTCTGCTTCATAAATGATGTCTGTCATGTTCACAGTCCCCATACAGAATTGCTGTCATCTATAATGCGTGGGCAGGGAGCGTAGGAAATCTGTGAGAAACAAACAGTGAATCACCAATTATTTTGATGGCAGCTCTGCCCTACGTGGCATTTCACCAAGTCATTCTTCAGTGACAAGTTTGTTTGTCAGCTGGCACGACTTAGTGCTTCATCAGATTGCTCACAGAACAGGAGAAAAACCATGGGCTAGAATTCATGCCAATGGCAAGGGAGATTATGTAGTGTAATTTTTTTTTAATTTTTTTTCTTTTCAAATATCTATGCAGACACTTCATCCACCTCTAAATCAGCAGACTGAAGAGCCTTCCACCTGCCAGGGTATAAGAGTCCCTGCTCACGGCTCTGAAACACATGCAGCCCTTCCTGACTTGACATCTTGGCCATCAGCCTGGTTCCTGGTAGCACCAAACTCAGACTTCCAATGTCAGATGCTCTGGAGCCCAGGGAAACTGATGCAGAGGCCTCAGCATTTTCAGTGCCTCTTAAATCAGACACCAAATCCTCAAATCATGCAGCTCCTCACCCTCCATTTCCAGTCTTTTTCCATATCACTGCACAGGGCTGAGAGGTGCTAAGGCCAGCCATCATGTTGCACACTAGGCATCAAACCATACAAGGTTTATAAGGCAAAAAACCTGTCTTATCTGCAAAGATAGCTGAATAACCTCAGAAGTACTGTCACTGCTTGTCAAGATGCTGCAGACAAAGATCAGTGTCCTGCTAGTCATCTTGTACTTATGCTGTACATATGCAATCTTTCTTTAAAAATAAGTTTCTTCAGTCCATATATCCCTCGTACCAATATTCTTTGAGTTTCCTCTAATGAGAAAAACTCTGCTATTTATATAACTGGAAATGAGGCTGTGCTTGGAAATGGCAGTTCCTTCATCACATAAAGGGTTCATGAAGGAACTGCCATTTCCAAGCTCTGCACAGCAGCTGCCCTGCAAGTAAAGTATCTAAAAGTCACCAAATTTTCTTGGTGGCCCCACAGAAAGCTAAAATAGAATGGCTGTGAAGTATCCAGCTAGACTGTCCTCCTTTCACTTATGAGCTCCAGAAAAGATTTTTTCCTTTACCTGAGATAAAAAAAAAGGTAGAATGACATTGGAACTATGGGCTCCAATGCAGGTTGACAGAGCTTCTGTCTCAGAAATTGAATTCTGCTTTGAACCAGGGTTCTTCAGGTTGTTCAGTAACTAATAGTGTTCTCTGAAAAAACCAAACCAACAAACAAAAAAAAAAAAAAAAGGAAAAAAACAAACCAAACTAAACAAAAAACCAACCAAACCAAACCAAACAAAAAACCCCCAAAGCAAAACAAACAAAAAACCCAACCCAAAACAAAACAAAAAACCCCCAACAACCAAAAAAAACCGACCACCAAAAAAACCAGGGATGTTTTGGGCACACTGTTTACACTGTCTAGTCGAAATTATCTGTACATAATTTCTATTACATACCAGCACATCTAGGGATTTATTTTTTCCCCATTTCAAACCATTTTTTTCAGTAATGCACAGCTTTATATTTAAAAATATGCTACCAGGATGAAAAGTTCTAACACAAAGTGTTCATGGCTTATGGAGAGGTTATACAAAATGTACCTTATAAGCAACAAAAAGGAAAAAAATGAACTTCAGTTGTCTACTTTGGATTAATTTCTTCCCAGAGCACTCAAAAATATTAATCTTCAAACTTTGAACTGAGCTAGGTCTAAAGTCTCATTAAGAAATTGGTTAAGCCCATCTGACACCGTAACTTTCTATTCACAGCTAAGTAGCATGGGACTTTTAATTTGTTTCTTAATTATGCAAAATTCCAAGGACTCATTCTCACTCTGGAGAGGCGCAGGATTAGGAGAACCAAATTAGCAGGCAGCTGAGAATTCCTCTGGTTGCTCTCTTGTTACATCAATGACCAATTCTAGACACAAATCTGTCACAGGACTGTCAAAAATAGCTTCAGAAACAGAACTGACCTAAAATCTCATTTTTGCAGTGGACCAAAAAAAAAAAGATATGTTTCCTGTGGGGAAAAAAATGATGGTTTGGCCAAAAAGTTAAAAAATGTTTGCAGCTAAGAAAGATGTTTTCAGTCCAAAATGTGCTGGTGTGCCTCACAGGAGCTACCTTTCCCCTTGTGAGCAGGAGTTCCTGTGACAGACTCTTCCCATCATCTCCAGGGATGGCACTGCACCACCAAAGCCCCTTCAGGCTCATTAAAAAGAATCTGGAGTATAAAAACCCCTACACAATAGCTTCCAGGAGACACGGCAGAGCTATTTTGAATACAAACACATTCGATCTTTGCCTTTCCATGAAAAGTAATTGAAAAACACTGACTAGTTTAGACTTTCCTGTATTCTTTTTCAACTCTTACCAGGGAGCCTGAGAGACAGACTGAGCACTGACAGTCATACAAGGTTATATACATTAGGCTCAGCTGAAACAGCTCACTGAGAAATAAAAATAAGTAAGAGAAGTAAAACAAGATCTATTAAATTTACGCTTCATATGATCCTAAGACCTATGATCCTATTCTGAAAATACAGAAGTGGTTGCAGGTTGCATATGCAAAAAAGGCACTTTAATTATATCTGAGCTGTCTGGTCCAGTAACCACAAAACACCCATCTGCTCCAGAGATTGTCTGCCTGTGCCTCACAATTTCTAAAAAGCAGAAAGCAAACAAAACCCAATTAAATATATTTAACTTGGGCTTTTTTATCTCATAATTTTAACTGCTATCCACTACCAGAAACTGATGACTCCAAAAGAGATGATGTAAGTACTCTGAGACGTTATATTAGACTTTAATAAAAGCCCATACATTGAGACAGATAAGGAAAGAACATGCAACATCATTCCTGTTTCTAGAAAAGGAAAACATCAGAGGGATTTGCAGAGACTTTGGTTAGCTGATGAAGAGTAAAAAGGCAATGCTGGAGGAACCAAAGCTGGGTTTGCTCAGACATGCTGGTGGTGCTGCTGCTGTAATCTCCAAGAAGAGTATGCCCTATATTTTCTCAAAGACTCTTAAAAGCATTCAAACATATTCTGAGTCATTGCAACATCCTGAAAACCCCACTTTACAGCTTTACTTTTATAAAGCCACAAAGCAGATTTCATCTTTATTGTAGTTCCAAAATCCAGGTGCAACAAGCAACATTAGGTACAGCCCATACCTCACAGGTGCTTGAATCACAAGGACAACTCCTGTCTTTAGGAGTGTTTAGATTTCTCGCCTGCAGAACTATGGATACAACTGATATTTTGGAAAATGCTGCTCTAGATTTTAAGCATATTCAGTGAGAAGAGGGTGCACTGAGGTTGTCGTCCAGCCTTCAGAGGTAGCAGCATGGCCAGGGAGAAGCTTGCAGCAGCTCCCCAAATGTGCAATCAAGGCTCCAAGTCCTGTTCCTGAAACTAAAATCTTAAAGAGCAGAAGCCCTACACTCAAAGCATTTGAAAAGACATGTCTTTATCCACAGTCTCCAAAGGAAAGATAAACATAAACAAACTCAGAGGCAGACTGGAAACCTATTTTTAGATGAATGAAGAGCACAAAAGCTTTCCAATGTCCTCTTCTTACCCCCTCTTCTATTTCTTCTCCTCCCCTTATCCCCTGTATGCTTTGGCTGGTGACTGCCAAATGCTCTCTGCTCCTATTTAAAATTTTTAATGGCAATCTAGCAGACATCCCCAATCCAATTATTTTAATCTGTCTGTGTTAAGTGGCCAGAGCAGCTGTTCACCTCCTCTTATTGACATTATTAATACTGTAATTAAAATATATGTTAGTCAGCTGAAAGATCCACATAAACCTCTGAATTTTACTTTTCATTATTGATTGAGTAAAGTGCTTAGTGAAAAAAGAAGGAACCAAGAGGGTGGGCTTTGCTCTTGCTAAAAAAAGGCATGTAGGCACAGGAAGTTAAAGAGCTTTCACTGCAATATCCTTGGTTTCGGACATGTATATTACTTTTGAACTTTTATCAAACTCCACTAACATCAAAATATCACAGCATTTCGGCTTACTATTAAAGATTTCCAGTAACATACAGGTCTACAGAGCAGATTAATTGATTAGTTTTGAGGTTTTCGAGGTTTAAAGAGTTCTTTTCTACATTATGCCTTTCAATGACCTAAATAAGATTATTTGATACAGGTCATTAATAATCACAAAGAGTATTCAAGGGAAACTCAAGCCATAAACCTATATTTTGAAACAAGAGGAATTATATACACTTAAGTATCATTGCAACGTGCTTCTAACAGGCTGCGGATGTGCTTTAGTTGATTGCCTTAGACATGCTCTTTGTTCTTCAGATCCCCAGGGATCCCCTACAGGAGCTTCTGCACTAAGGGGGAGAGTCTACCACATGCCAACCTCTTTCAGAAGTTACACTCACTTTAATGTAATTGCACATAACTACTCATGTAAGAGTCCAGCTCTTCAGAGATGACATTCGGAGATGTGCTGGCAAAGCAGCAAGACTTCAACAGCTTAGTTGCACTGTGACAGTTTCCAATAGCTGAAGTTGTTGCTATTTGTTCAGAACTAGAGCAGGACAGAAAAAAACTTATATAAATAAGGCTTTTTAAGAGCCTTTACTCAAGTCTGAAGAATTCAACAGCTGCATCCCATTCAAAAAAATGGAACAGAATAAATATCCTCAGCTACAAGAATGACTTCCAGGGGCCAAGCTGAAAATCTTGGCCCCTGAGAATCATTTCTAAAAGACAACGTTGATTTTAAAGGCATTTGCAACACTTTCATGGTATTTTTACAAGTTAACTTCGTGGTATTTTGGTATTTGCTTTAAAGCCTTATCTCCAGGAGGTACGTGGAAGTCCAGGCACATCTCACTGTATGTATTTACATAAGGAATACATAAAACTCGAGTTGTTGCAGAGAGAAGCCTGCAGGTATGCTCTCTGTACTTTTGCAAAGTGAGAACCTGAGAAAAGAAACTCAAATGTATTTTTTAATTCTGTCTGATGATTTTAAAGCTATTTTTATTATTCTGCTTTTCTCAGGATCCAGGTGATTCTTCCTTTGAAACATGCAGCTACAATTCCTGGTATTAGGAAAACCACTGGCAGCTGCCCGAGCTGCTCCTTCCAAAGGGGTAAATGGGCTGTG
Organism: Chiroxiphia lanceolata; assembly: GCF_009829145.1. Classification (NCBI taxonomy): domain Eukaryota; kingdom Metazoa; phylum Chordata; class Aves; order Passeriformes; family Pipridae; genus Chiroxiphia; species Chiroxiphia lanceolata. Next base: position 19,854,430 of record NC_045638.1, on the reverse strand, counting down.
GCAGGAGGGAGCCAGCACATTTCTGCTGGTGGCAGACATCTAGGGTAACACATCCTAACTGCTCTCACCCCTGTCTGAACTTCTGCATTTGAGTTCCCAGTTATCCACACAATGCAAATTGTATTTCCTCCTAGTAGAGCTCTGAGTCATACAGAAGCATTTGGTATCTCACCGGACTGAGAACTGATGAAATATGTGAACCTAGCTGATGAAATTATATACACTATATACAAGAGATGTTTTGGTAAAGATGGATACAACTAGCCAGTAATGCTTGCAGATGGAAACTGAAGGAATAATAAAGAACAAAGCATCTGTTAAATGTATAACTTTGTGTTTATTATTCCACAGAAGGCTACTTCCCTTACACTTCTCCATTCAAACCCTCCACTGAATAAACATTAAACATGTTTTTCCTCTATGACTTTTCACACAGTACAGAATAAATGAAAGAATATATTACTAGTGTTATTACTTTTATCATCATTATTATTACCCATACATAATTCATTACAGAATGAACTGGTTTATCCTTGAGGAATCCCTCAGACTTTTGAAACTTCACTCTTTCCATTTGACAGAGAAACTAAAGCTGGTAATGACAAAAGTGAAGGCTAATTATGGATGTTTCAACTGCTGACACATCAGCTGGGGGGCAGACCAGACCTACAGTGGGATTGCTTTTGAAATACTGCCATCTCTATCTAACTAGACATTTTAAGTATCACTTCGAAACAGCAGTGAGAAACAGGAACTTTTGGGGAAGCAATTAATTTCGTTTGGTTTACACAGATAAGAATGAAACTCCAGAAATACCTTTTTCCTCACTCCTCCCATGCAGGGAGGGAGTGCACAGTATACAGAAGTATATGCCTACGCTGTGGCTAAACAGCAAACATACAGTAAAAGAACTGAATTCCCTTCTTACAAACCATTTTCCCTTGTTGCTGAGCACTAAGTTTCCTCCAAGTTCTGACCTTTGCTAGTAAGGTAGCAGATGAAGATGCTTATCAATGGCCATCTCCACAGATGCTTGATAAAACATGGGATTTTGTGGCAAACTTGCCAACAAGTTTCCCAAGGCTGACCATTTGTCCCTCCTGCAGTCCTCTAAAAGAAGTCAGACAACCACAGCCTTCAAGGCACCAACTCATCCCTACAGAGTCCAAACCATGGACACGAAGCTGCAGACCTTGCAGTGTCCAGAAAACAGCTCGAGGCTATAGTTCATTTTATTACTTTCATGTCCAACAGTGAAAATGGAAGCTGCAGATGAACCTGACATTGCTTAGCTCGTTGCCTGCTGTAATTCCCCGAAGTCCAATTGCCATTTATAGCTATGGGGCTGGGTGGAGCATCCCTGGGAAGGAGGAGATTCACAGGCTGCATTCTTCAGCTGCTGCAAGAGTCTTTTCCCCTAGGAACTGGGCATACACTGTGCTATTATGAAAAAAACAACAGTCGGTCAGAGTTTTCAGTTACACGACTACTACTGGTTTTCAACTGATTTGGGGGCAACCTCCAAAAGAATGATTTCCAGCAGTACAAAAATTCATCCTGAAAATCGGCCCAGTGAGTTCTGTTACTGAGGATGTGAACTCTTAACAAAAATGAACTATAGTACAGATAATTAAATATCAGATGAAGCAATAATGTACTCATCATGAATTCTGATGCACAGTGGTGTAATATAACTAATAAAAAGTATTATAAACCAATACAAATTAATAATGCCTTAAACTTCTCTGCCCTTTATTGTCTTCACTCAAAAAAAAACATCTTTAGCTAACAACAGGAAAACAGTGAAAACTCTTTCAAGTCCATTAGGGACTTGCTATTGCCAGTCTGTCCTGCACAGGAGGCATTCGGGCTACCAGGTACTACACAAAGTAGCATGCAACAGAGAAACACAAAGAGCATCCACAGATTGCAATGATATAGTTAATACTGTCTTCCTCTCTTGTCTTTTCCAAAAGGCTAAAACTGCCTTCTATCTGAAAGCAAACCAGAAGACAATAGTACAAATACCATCCATGGTTCACACTTGCAAGAGTGCTCTGTTTAAAATCAAATAATCTCCTAAACGGCTTTCCAAAAAAAGATCCTTTTTTTTCTACTAGTTAATAATTACAAAAGAATTTTCTCTAATTTATTGATGGTGGGAAAGAGAAGTGCAGTTAGAATGTTATTTCTTGTAGAGAACTGAAATAACATTTTTTCCAGATTTCCACAGAGATGTTCAGTGGAAAAATGCCCAGTATCCTGAAACACTTCTCTCTGGAAATTAATTTCACTCTTTCCTTCCCATATAGTCTTTTATGGATGTGCTGAAAAGCACACAATAAAACAATACACAGCCTTTAAAAACACACTGAAATATTCATTTCTGATATTTGAAATGTCTAGCTGTGAGTTTATTATACAGTATTACAACTCGATAAAGATTTTCTACCAATCTAGAAAGTCTTTTTTAAATATTGTTTCCTGCCTTTGCACCTGATGAGAATCAGCAAGTTCTATTTGGATTAGTTATTTTACATAAATAGGTGCATAACAAAGACAGGACTGAACTTTTGTATCTAAACCTTAAGCTCTAAGGTAAGATGCCAACTATTCAAGCATGTCTGCCCGTCTCAAGTTCTCATTTATTTTCAATTCTTCTGGTAGTTACAGAAGTAATTTCATAGAGTCATCCATCACATCCTCCTGATGAAGATATCTTTACAAAACATGCCTACTTGTTTTTTTCACTGTACCATGGGTGAGAGGATAAGAAGCACTGCAGAATGTGCAAGATGAACTGTTTTTTTAGACTTTAGATTACCCAGACAAAAACTTTCTCAGAAACATAGGCGAGAAAGAGGGCAGGATAGGGTAGAAAGAAGAGGGAAGAGGAACTGACCCAGCTCATTCATCTCACTTCCAAACGAGGTAATCATTTCAGTCCTATCACCTCAAAAACGAATTTAAGTTTGCCTCGCCTTTTGACATAGGAACTAATATGTGATAAGTGCTACTGAACTCAGCCATGAGCCATCCCTTCCACCACATTGTCACTGTCCCTGCAAGAGACCACAGGGCTCCTCTCCAGGGGGGAGAGCTGACAGAGGTGGGTCTGCAGCCACAGCCTTCAGCTCAGCGTCCTTCCCCCTAAAAGTGCTCACCTCCACCGCTGGGACTCAGCCGTGAGCTGAGGGGAAAGTCCTGAAGACATACAGTCAACTTCAGCTGGCACCAGTTTAGGTTTCTAACATGTTCGCCTATTTTTCTTCAGAGCTTTTCTCTAGTCCTATTGCTTTGTGGTAACTACTCCCCCTCCTGCCCTTCAGCCCTGCAGGACTACCAGAAAAGGAAAACAAATGCTGTACAGTACAGAGGCAAACGACAAACTAAACAGCTATTAACATCACAAAAGAATACAACAACAAATCAGAGGGATGAGGAGGGAAAAGGACTGTCATTTATCTTCTGCTTAATGCCTCTTCTGTATTACAGCACATACAGTATTTCAGAAGCAGTATGATTTTAAAGACAACTATCCTTTGTAAACTGTGTTCCCTGTTTACCCACCTGTGATGAATTATTTGAGGCCAACTCTAGAAAATGACAGCCCAAGTTACATCCCACTGGCCAGGCTGTGCCCCAAGGGATGACTCTGTCCTGCTCCCTAACACTTCTCTCATCGAATACCACAGCCTCTCAGCAGACAACTCTTTTGCTGTCTAATGTAGCCCCTCTTCTAGACAACACCATGGATTGCCTTTGCAATGCCTAGAGTAAAAAAAAATTACATTAAAACCAAAAATTTATTTGCCCTTACTGAAATACGATGCACAAAAAGCATTTGATAGTCTACTGATCTGTGTACCTACAGCTGCTTAGATTTACACTATGCTGGCATAAAATCAGTGCAGTTATGCGTGAAATAAATACAGGACCCTTTTTTCTTAACAAAATAATTGAAAGGTCAGCTTGTAGTACAGTGCTGTTGAAGAAAACATTATTAATCGAGATGTTACCTCGTGTTTTTATTTGAGTATCATGTTTCATAATTTAGGATCCACATTTTGAATGCAAAAAATTATAGTGTTTGTTTCCTACTGACCTTACCACCAGATTTGCACATTCCAGTTTGAATTAATAAGGCCATTAAATCACTTAGCATTTGTCTTCATGTAAACAGTCAGAATCTGGTCCTCCACTCTCGGTCACATAACACAGCTCACAGACTTTTCTTTGTATAGAAGGTATTCTCTGTATAAAGAGATGCATTCTGCATAGAAGATAAACTCCAAACAGCAGACATTTACCTTGCCAGTAGTACTGTGTTACTATCTAAAGCCAAGGATGGGAGAATTTATTGGCTCTGCTGACAGTCACCATAGATTTTAAAACTCCACAAGCCAAGAAACATTCATCTAAGTCATCTTGTGGGCTTTGTGCTGTGTTGAATTTAGACCTGTTTTCTAAATCTTGGAGTCTGCCTCACCAGTAAAACAACCCAGGGGAAACCAGTGCAGCACACAGATACAGCTGGAGCCCCACAGAAGCTGTAAGGATATCAACACAAAACATGGAAGAAGATATGTGTGTGTTTGCATTGCAGTTACGGGTTGGTAGTTTAAGAGAAAAATACCACATATTAAGAACAATTTATTAACAAAATAGTAATAACAGAATGAGAACACTTAGTTGTTCTGGGTTAAGAGGTAGGGGAAAAAAAAAGCTATTAGAAGGATGAAGACTTTGTAGCTTTCTCCTGTGCCCCCCATTTCCCACTCAGGCTGAGTTCCTTTACGCCTCTATGTGCTTGAGCAGCCCACAAAATTCCCACTTTGCCCAGCTGATGAATTAGCAAACAAAACTGAAAAAAATAAACAAAAAAAACTAACAAAAAACCTCCACCTACTGAAAACTTGTAACATGCTGTAACAATTAATTACCTGTTTTAATCTGCTATATATTTAAAAAGTTTCCATACAAAGGGATGTAACCTACCAAAAGGGCCTAAGCATAAAGAAAGCCATGTAGGATACAGTTACACGGCCTTTTATAAGGTGGAGTGCTTTCCAGTGGGCTAAGAGCGAACCTCACCTTGCTAAATTCTACTGTGATAGTGAATATTCCTGACTGTTCTTGTCTTTATGGCACTATGCAATGAAGATTTTTATGAAGGTTTCTCAGTACTGGGGGAGACGGACCCCACTGTCCCCAGAGGAGGTTGCAGAGGCCCAGAGAAGCTGGCTTTAGTCACGGGGTGGATTGCAGTGGTCACAGAGGAGCCAGCCCTGACTAGAGAGCAAGCACATCTTCATGTACATCAATGACAGATGCTTATATTTTATAAATATTTATCAGAAGGTGTTTTACTTTGTCTCTACACTTGGGGGGACACACCATGGTGCCTGCCCCACTCAGATAGTGCTGATGGAGAAGCTGCAGGGTCTTACCTAGATTCCCATCTGATCCATCCACCCAGGTTTCTCTGCAGGGAGGGGGCTGGTGCACGGCCAAACCATGCCCCAGAACCCACATGAGGGAGTCAAGATGTGCCCTTGGTCTGCTAGTACAGCTGGAGCCTTCAGCAGCTGTGCACGCACAGGGGAAAGACACAGAACCCTATAGCCAAGGAGCTTGTACATGACCAACTTTATGCAGCTAAACAAGTGACAACACATCAACAGCAATGCAATTACTACCTGTGGTAGCACTGCTAACTTGCAGCTAAGGAAAGACACCATGTGCTAGCTTATGAACACGATGGAAGTTAAAATGAATGTATTTACAAAGCGTTTTTCCAGTCAAAGAGTGCACATGTGGTTAGCTAACTTAGCTCTGCCATCTGCTAAGCTTCAGCAGCCCTGGGATGCTCCCCATACCGTGGCTTATCACTGCTGACACAGACAGTTGACCAAACGGTTCTCTTGCTCAGGGCTTAGGCTGAAGAGCTGTGTTGTCGCGTGATTTCAATTTAGGATGGAGAAAACCACAAACCCATAACCAAAGGCTGAAATGTATACTGGCAAACTACACATGTCTGGGCTCGTGCGCTGGCAGTGACCCAGCTGGCAGGGAACAGCCTTAATCCACACTATTAAACTGCCTATCCCTGCAGAGCAGCCACGTCGAAATGGTCTGTCAGAAATAACTCCCGGCCTGTGGTAACTATATGCCAACAGCACAGATGATTAAATCCCAGCACCAGAGGATGCTCCTTGACATGGCTCACATGGCTGTGTAGACATAGCCCAAGAAATCAGAGCAGGAGGCAGAAAGGCAGCACCTGCAGTCAGGGCACTGAGGTATCTCTAAGAAAGTTACTCATGCTCTGCAATATGCCCTAAGCAAGAGAAGATATGAAGCTGTACTGTCAAGAGTAAGGCAAAGGGGGAGAGAGAGAAGCATATCCTTGGTTTACATCTCCTTTCATGGTTGTGCTAGACCTGTGCTGCCTACTGCCTCACCTTCAGAATGCAAATGATAAAGAGAAAGAGATTCTGGCCCATGACTGAGCAGGTCAGTTCTTCAAACCTGCACAAAAAAAGTAATACTACATTTTGTGATTTATTTTTCCTGCCCAAGCTATATGAAATATTTGTTGTAAGAGTGACCTTGTGTGTATACTAAGAAGTTTTAACTAACTACAAGAAATAACCAACATTATCATTAACATCAGTGCTATACATTAATTAACATTTTGCCCACATTAGGATAGTCTTTCCAAGGTACTCTCAGTCCTACTGACAGGATCACACTACTCTTAAAGCAGCACCAAGCTTCACCTGAGCCTCAACTAGATTCAGATCAAGTGACAGAGAATTCAGTGTACCCCCAAGTCCGGTCGATTCATATGTTTGTTATCATTTGATGCTGTTTTCTACAAAGTGGACACTGGGATTGCTTCTCTGAAATTACATAGGAAGTTGTTAATAAAGACAGCTGAAGCTATTAGTATTATTTGCAGACAGTAGTAAGTACTTCTTTCACCTACTCGCCAACCCACACCACATTCAGTGGGACCTTGCATACAAGCAGTTAAGCACAAGATGACGCGTCCTGTTCGATGACAGCCAAATCAGTAAATCTTTGAAAATACAAACGATATTTTTCCTTTGGCCATCCTGTTGTATTTGACTTGCAACAAATTTGACTGCTGGCAGTCTTTAGCTCTGCAAGAGCTTAGTAACAGTGCTGTCTTCATTGCACATTTTAAACCAGATTTGTCAGCTCAGTATATTTTTTTCCTATTTTCACTCCTGCACAATTCTTCAGATTGTAGAACAAAAACAAAACAAAACAAACCCATGAAGGACTAATTAGTTCTGACACAGTGGGTTCCCTGATGGCTGCAGTTTCCCAGTTCCTAAGAAGAGATCCCACTGTCTCCAAGCCCCCCTTTCCTGTTCTCCTGGGACAAGAGAACAGTTTGACATTTTCCTCAGCTTTGGAAAGGCAAATGAAATAAGGAGACCTATGATCTATCAGATTTATTTTCCTACTTTGAGAAGCCTAAGCTATTGCAGCCTATTAATCTTTTCCTTTTAGCCCAGGGAAAATGATCTTTCCAAAGGAAAGGAGCTATTCCCTCCACTCTATGGCAGGATAGCAGGTGATCCCATTACTCCTTGAGAAGCAATAGCAGAAGGGATATTCTCCCCTCCATAATAAAACACTAACAGAGCTCTGTGCAAATTGAGCAGAGTAGAGCAGGAAGTTCAGGCAGCACAAGGATTTTCTTTAGATTTTAGTTGTTCCAGCTAAAGAGGTACTTGTCATTTCCCTGTCTGAGCATTTTTCACTCCATTTTACTTCAGCTAATGACTATCCAACCAAACTACTGTTCATCTTTCTTCTCCCACTTAATGCAGAATATTAACATTAGCTTCTAATTAAAGAATTGTCACAGAATATAGAAACTGTAAGCCACACAAAATATTTGGGTGGATTTACACCATTATTGCATTTTTTTTTTCATGGTATGAAAAAACAATTGTAATCTACTGAGCCTTACTCAGCATTTCCGCAATGTTCTTCCTTAGTGGGACTTCAGTAAGGTTAATGGAAATAAAAATGAAAACATCACTTAAAAATTAGTGTATTAGCCTAACTTCTACCACCATGAAAACTCTGAATCCTTTTGTTCTGAAACTTCACAACAGGACAGAAGAAACACCATATCTGGTTCACAAAATACATACCTAAATACTTGAGAAGGCAGGAGCTCTATACATGAAAATTGAAATTTTAGTAATACAATTTTGTTTTCTGAAATTATTTCTGAAGATTATCGAACAACACAGTTAAGTTTATTTTCATAACCTGACACAGCACTACTAACACAGAATATGAACTAAATTGGCTTATTAGAAAAAAAGGAAAATACTTTACTTCTCTTCAACTCCCAATTGTGATGATGTGAATGATGGAAGACCTCAAAGCCTTATTTGTAAAGGCATAAAGTCATTAGGGGCTAAGAACTGGAAAACCTTTCAGAATGTTATCCAAAGCAGGAATTCACCCATCTACTCTGTTTCTCCTCTTCACTAGGGTGAGCAAGGATATTCCCTGTAGGAAGATCTGGTTGCTCACTCCCTGGGTAAACGCATGGATGACAGTTCTGTGACTGCTTAAAACTATGTGCAAATAGATACTAATCCTCCTTCTCCAATACTGAATCTTGAGCTGTGAAATCTTTTCACTGAAAACCTATTATTTCTTAATTCTATGAGAATGGGACAAATTCTTGCAGTGGAAATATCAACTCCTCCCAGATTCTTAGCTCTGCTAATGACAGCATGTTGAAGGCATGACCTCCTTAACTTTGATGTACCTCTCTGAAGAGAGGTCACTTCAGCTAATACTTTGAGCAAGACAAATGCACCACACCATTATAATAAAAAACATTATGAGAAATTGGCACAAAATTCTATATTTTGTGAACAAAGTTACATTAAGATAGATAAAACAGCCAGGAAAAGGAGAAAAAACTGTAATTCTATCAAGGGAGTGGTCTTCAAGACAGCTGTTAAGTAAATATTTTTATCAATTTTTTTAAAGTCTTCTGTGAGGTTTCTCAAAGAAAAAAATGCAAACATCAATCCCCAAAAAATCATGAGAGCAAAAACTCAACACAGTAAGAAGGGATCATGCACAGCTCTCGAATATTTTTGCAGATTCTCCAGTTGCTAAAGCTTATTGTTGTTTTTTTAAGGCTATGACTGCTCCCACATTCCTCTCTCAGGATCTACTAAAGCTGTGCTGTTGGCAAGTATTGCTACATTACTTTTAAATGACATTTAGTCCTTTCGCTCTTGGTACTCATGAACAGGGCTTCAAAATTAAAGGGAACTGCCCTCAGAGACTGCAGAAACAATGAAGATCAAAACCAAAAAAAAACTCAAACATTTGCATTCTGTCTTAAGATAAATTCCAAACTCCAAAAGAATTTTATCTCCAGTTTGCTGTTCCCACTAAACACTTAATAATAAATGAACCAACTTACCAAGCTGACAGCAGAAGATCTGTCCCTGACATCTACAGATTGTAAAGCTGGTCTGTATACTAAACACTCTGACTGGAATTAATTTTAGTAGACCTCTTGGGAATGCTTTGTCTGATCCATGAGACAGTGCCATTGTCTGGGGAAGGTAGAAGCCTTGGTGCTGAGAGCTGTCCTCGTACCAGGTGGGACCCCTTCAGATCAAGGACCCTCCTAAACCCCCACAGTTCCTCATGGCATCAAGTTCAGGTGGCTGGTTCAGTCAGTGGTCAGGGAGATGAAGAGCCTCAGCACAGCTCCACACAGAGATTCCCAGCATGCATAGGGGAGTGTTAAGGAAGAGACACCCACCTTGGTCTTAGAGGTAACACACGGCATTTGGCAGCTCTATGCCATTACCGCTTTCAGAAGACTAAACTACTTCCATGAACAGCAAAGGGAAAAGATTAGTACAGCAAATGAAAACTCGCTTACCTGACATCTGGAATACTATTTGGTGTGCCATGGCATGATGTTACACAATTGGCAGCTGTTCCAGGCCAAAGGGCAGGATTTCTTTTCCAAACTCCTTCAATCTTATTAATCTTTCCGTAGGAATGAAGTAGAGATAGCAACACTGTTTTGACCGATAATGCTTCATGTAAAAATAAGCTCCTAACAACTTCAGACAGAAGGTAAATTTGCCAGTCAGCAAAACATTGAAGTACATGCTTAGTTTAAGAAGTTTTGCCATCTATTGTGTGCAACTACTCTCTTGGATCACAGATGTGGGCTCAGTTTTGTATGAGTGAACTTGAGCTATTTCGCAAATCATCTCACCCATCCTGGCATCCCTCGACCGAAAGAGGAGCTCAATCTTTCTGTCAGCTACAGTGAGGTACAAGACAATTGCCTTATATGTTTAACTGGTGGATGAGAAAGCTCATGCTTGAAAAATCCTGACCTTAGTGGCTTACCAGTAACTCAGCAAGACAAATCCATCACCGCTATATTCATTATATGAAGTCAAAGTCTGCCAGCAAGACCCAGGCCAAGACCTATGGTACTTCTGAGTAATTTTACTTCATAACACCAAGGCAAACAAAATACATCTTACAGTTTCCTTTTTTAGCTACCTCCATCCAACACAACCTGGTTTTATCAACTTCAGCTAAAAAGTAAAATATTTTCATCCTTCTGACACACTCATTCACTTTAAAATACCTGACAGCAGGAAGACAGTGATTCATTATTAAGTTACATTAGTGTCAACCAATGATGCAAAATCAGAGCACTGCAAAGGGAACCTGACTCACTGGATCTTCAGACAGAGAGGATCCATTTCAAAACAAGTTCAGAAGATGAAAACACACAACTATAAGGAATATCTTCAAGTGTCAGTCCTGGTTTATCAGTCCAGAAAGTTGTTTTGAACATGGAAGTTCATGCAGCAAATTAAATTCTGAGTTTGCTATATTGTATGACAAAGGAATTTGCCTAAAAATGGGAGGTGTTCATGCATATGAATTCAGGCAACTCCACAATCATAAAAGCCCATTATATCCTTTAAATGGAGGGGGAAAAATAGAAAACAAAAATCTTGTTTTCTTCAGGGAGCTTTTTTTTTCCTAATCAGAAAAGTTCAGAAGTGTTTAATATTTGGAAAAGGTTATCTCTGTAAGAGAAAACGTGATCATTACATTAGGAAAAGAGAATTGCAGATTTTGGAAACTATGATATCTGCTTTTCCCCTGCTTTAGTGTTTTAGCTAGTACAAAGATATTTCCCATTCCTCTAAGACCAGATGGCTTAAAGTTTTAACATTGTGGACTGCAGCAGCAAAGTTGAAACAGAACTGGAAACACAGAGGTTTTCATTCTCATGCAAACGATAATGGTTTAAAAATTTAGTTTCAGCTCACGAGGTCCATAACAAAACTTTGAAAATGTGTTACAGCAGGAGGCTCTGCATTGGGAAAAAAGACAGAGAAAAGTTTACCAGAGGGTCTCCGTCTGCCTTTTCACCTAGCAAATTTGGGACTTCTCAAATTTTATGACTTTGGGCCAGTGTCTCCATGTAGGAGGCAACTCCAGACCAGAAACTTCAGCACTTCCAGACTCACCTGAAAAAAACATTGTAGTAGACCCTGTGGTCTGCATCAAAAATTTTCATCTTTGAATTGCCAGAAATTAATAAAACTCTAAGTTTTGTCACACAAAGTTTGAGTCTTTTTTTCATGGAATTATTTTCCTCAAATTGTTCTATCTTATACTGCTGTTCAGCACTCAGAGGATACTGAAAACCTTTTCTAGAAAATGGTGCCATCATAGGTATTACAACTGACTCAGAGCTTAACAGCACCATCAATACAATGCTTGGCTCTGCCATGTGTTCTCATACAAGGAAATATGCTAAGATAGCATACCTATGGATTATCATTGACTCCTTTTCTTTATTGGATGAAGGAATACCTTCTTTGGGGCGTAGCAACACCTTGGCCTCGAGACCTGAGGCAACACATTTCCATTTTCTTCTGCTTTTGTCTGTATATGCAAAATCTCCATCACAGACAGACTGGCATCGACACCAACTGCCTATGAGTATGTGTACAGAGGCATATTACTGCAGCACTAGCTCTTACATTTGTTACACAAAAACCCAAATGCCAAGCATTTAAAAGTGCTGTGTCAAGGCATCTGGAAAATGAAGCACCCAAGTACCCTCACGGGGACATAAGTTAGGAGAAAGCAACAGAAACTTCCTTCTTGCATGCTCAAGAGCTGGAATTCAAACACAAGGGAAGATAATATATGAGGCCATACTCCACAAAGACAGATACAGCACAGTATTGTGGTGTGGAGGCACTTTTCCTTTTAACATCCCACATGAATAAGTATCTTGCATTTTTCTTCTATTATCATAGAATCATAGACTGGTTTGGGTTGGAAGGGATCTTAAACATCATCTACTTTCAACCCAAGGGCAGGGACATCTTCCACTAGACCAGGTTGCTCCATCCAACCTAGCTCAGAACACTTTCAGGGATGGGGCATCCACAGCTTCTCTGGACTACCTGTTTCAGTGCCTCACCACCCTTACACCAAAAGATTTCCTCCTAGTATCTAATCTAAACCTACTCTCTTTTCAGTTTAAAGCCATCACTCCTTGTCCTATCACTACACACTTATGCTTCTATTATATTATCCTCCCACTTGAGGAAAGGGAATATTGATAAAAGAACAAAATCCCCTTTTTGGAAAAGAGTGTTCTTCTGTGGTTTGGAAAGATGTGTACCATCAAATCACAGAAGGACAAAATGTGGTTCAAGAGCTTTTATTATATAGACTGCACAGAATAACGGGCCATCCTCAAGAGTCTCTATGTGCCACTAGAGTATACATGCTAAATAGCAGCAAGAACACAATAAAATTGTGCATTCATCCAATGGCTATGATTCAATGGGAACTGGCTGCGTTGCCAACCACCACCGACAGATGCAGAGCCTACCACCTCTTCAACACAGACTCTACAGTATTCCAGCACCAGCTGATGCAAATCCCGATGCTGTATCATTTCACCAGCAGCACAGCACCAGCCAAGCCTGCCAATGCCAAGTCAATCTGCACAACTGCAGGTGGTAAACAACCAAACCTACAAAAGCAGCTTCAGCATCCCATAAATTCCAGCCAAACTATGCGCCCTAACAGCAGGGGAATCCTCACCTGCCCACGTATCCCATGAACCCACCATCCTGACTGTTCCTGGACTAACCTCTGGAGCCACAGCAGTTCACTGACAAGGAAAAGCAAGAGGCAATAAGAAAAAAGCTTCTCTCTCATCCCCTCCTCCCCTCAGCCAGAGACTGTGCTAAATCACTATATCTGTCTCTGGGCAATCATAGTCTTATCAGGTTGGATTGACTTCTATCAATGTACCTTCTGTCAGATTGGACCAAAAGATCAAATTTTAAACAAATTTGTAATTAAGTCAGATATTTGATTGGACAGTCATCTCTCTTACAGCAGAATTAACATATCGATACAGCCTCAAGTCTGTCCTGTCAAAGTTCATGAAGTTACATGGAATGTCAGACGAAGAAATGTGTGTTAGCAAACTATGCAATGCTGTATGAGGACTACACTTAGCAGGACCTTGCATCCTAGGAAAACATAAAAAACCTAAAATTGTGGCCTTTGCAAAAGGTAGTTAATAACATGTCCTTTTATGTTTAGAAGAAAATAAGCATGCAATATAATACATGCTCACTAAGTGATTCAGAAGGCATGAAGATTATAAGAGCTTCTAACAGTGCAACTAGCTTACACAATTTTTAGCTTGTTGCTCTTCTCCCCATTTTATACTTTAAGCTCACTAATGCTTTTACTCGTGTAAAAGCTGCAAATCTCATTCTTTCAGTATCTTTGAACTCATTTCTTATCACCACTGGAAAAGAGACAAAACACAAACCTCATCAGTGCTGCACGAGAGCTCTTTGTAAGGCTGGTTTTAATTTCATTTTTTTTCTTTCTCCTTCAGGATTAAAGACCAGGAAATCAGAAAAAAAATCTAAAGCATGTTAGGCATTTTCACTTGCTTTCAAAAATCAATCCATCTCCTGTAGTCAGCAGTGCATACCTCCATTAACTCTCCTCCTCAGTGAGCACTCTAACTGGAAAAACAAAAGTGTGTAACTAGCAGAGAATAAAAATACTTTCAGAAAAACAAAACAAAAGCCCAAACAAACAAACAAAAAAACCCCAACAATTCTTTTGTTGAACTTGGGATTTAAAAGATGAGCTTGAAGTGTTACACTTTGTACCAAAAACAGCTCAGTGACTGCACAGAATAAACACGCTATCCTGAAAAATGATCACACTGTGGTTTGAAAAGCTACGATATACCAAATTATAAAGACTATCTGATAACTTTAATCTGAAAAAAGTACTTAAAAATACAGACATAATTAATCCACACCATGAACTCTTATTGTAATTGAACTTGACCTTAGATAGTGAGAACACGACCCTGTTGCAAAGTACTTTGCACTTCTAGTAAAAACATAGAGAATTAAATCTCCATGGACTGTTTCTAGTTTTGTTTTTGCAAATTATCTGAGAACACAAGGCCATATCTTATTCCTTCCCTTATTAATGAGAAAAGAAAGAATATTTTTTTTTTTGTTCTGAGAGAACTGAACTTATTAAAAACATTTTATTAAAATCAGTGGCTTAACTAGTTCCATTTTACAACAGAGTCTAAACCATTTACACTTCTGTTAATAGGCACACAAGCAGGGAGTTATTAACTATAATATCCTTAAATTAAGTTTGACAGGCTTATACCACAAAAGTTAGCACTATTAAAGGCACAGTGCCAGTTCGCAGGCTATATAAGCAACCTCAACGGTAAGAGAAAAGCATGAGAGAGGTATTTGCTATCAATGCCATGAGTTGGCATTCTGGGGGAGGATTTACACCACAATTGTCAGAATTCACTTTCCCAAAGAGCCACAAAAACACAGAAACAGGCTTAGTTTTTTTTTAGTTAAAAAAAAAGATCTCCTCCCTGGCCTGACTCATGGAAGCCAGCACTACGCTCCCTGTCAGCCTCAACTGACAGCAGGAGTGCTGCTGGAGCTCCCCTGGAGAAAGGGAGAAGAGCTTGCGATGAGAAAGCAATGATTCAGCCACCAGCAGTAAAAAGTGGCTGCTAGGAAATCCCCAAAACGTGTCCCAACAGTGAGCGCAGTCTGAGCCTGGGTGAGGTACACCCCAAGCACACGGCTCCCAGCTCTGCTGCTGGCCAGGGTTGTGCTCACTGGGCACTCATGCCTCCACAGATGTCCACTGAGACTTGCAGACACACTGTACTTAAACATCTCTAATCTTTCATTTTGCTTTATTCAACAGGAACAAAACCACACAGAAGTGAAGGGGCTTCACCTGAACTATCTGTCTCCATGTCAAACTTCCTACAGAGGCATTGCCAGCTGCAGCATCAACACAAGCTGCCTACACTGCCTGGCTTTAGGTCCAGGCATCAAACCCCGGCCCTCTTCAGCATCACAGACAAAACCACTCTTCCAGGAATAATCTCTTCTCCTTTAAGCACGATGCTACACCTGCTGAAAATTAGCTCTTATTGGCTTAGTCATCAGGGCCATCTCCTAAAAGCCAACAGAAAGTCAGAATTCTACTAGCAAACCCACTCTTCATCCAAAATAGTCTGTATTTTTAGAATGCATAGCCAATTTAAAAAAAAATAATTTTACTCTTTTTTTCTGTTTTAAAGGCCAAAGAAAATTAATTTACTATTAAATTTAATAGTAACCACTTAGAAAGAGAAGGGAGAAAAAAGCTTTAGTTGACTCTAAAACAACTTACTGTTTGCTTTTCTAACCAAAGCAAAAGTCAACCTCTAGACTGTGCTGCCCATACACTGAGATTTTTCTTCTACATATTGGCAATGTCCCTCTGCATGGATGTTTGCTCTAGAAAATCATAAATGGTATTGCACATCACAAAAAAACCTGTATGGCAAGTGCTGTTGTTTAAAAAGAAAGGATTTTGTACACTACACTGGATGCTTTGCAGAGCCCCATTATGAGGTAACTCCTTAGTGTCCACTCCAGCCCTAGGACACTACACCAGCTCATCGCAAAGTACCACGGAGAAGAAATACAGACAACTGGAAAGGAGCTACTGCAGCACTTGGCATCATGCACTTCAATTCATCTCTAACCACTGTGCAGGACTGCCCCAGCACATGAACAGAAGAGTTTAAATCTCAAGCTGCCTCCCTTGGAGTGATCCTGTAGCTGCCTCTGGATCTCAAAGAATCGCTTACAGCAACTAATGTTTGCACACAAAACACAGGAAACACAGTTCACAAGAAGAAAAATGCAGCAGCAGCAATGGGTGGGGGAAGAAAAATCTCCTTTCCACAAGAGATTCCTCGGTAAAAAATTAAAGAAAGCAAAGATAGAGGAAGACAAAAAAAAAAAAAGAACAGTGTTGGTAGGGGAAATGGGAACAATAAGCAGCATTTGACAGACAAAACTCTGCATACTGATTAAAAAGTTACTAACCTTTCAGCACAAGCAGAAGAAAGAACACTGAATTCAAGTGGAAAACACTCAGCTTAATCTGTTCTTAAAGCTAATTTGCAAATTAAGACCACAGTGATTGCCTTCATTTGTTTTTGAGAACCAAAGTGAGACTTTTAGAGAAACGAGAATCAGGAAGTGGCATCAGAAAAAGGAAGATACAAAACCAGTTCATTTGAAAAAACCTAGGAAAAAACCTAAGGCAACAGCCCTCGGCAGGTAGGCCGAGGGGCACTGAAGGGCACCCAAAACCTTGCATATCAACCTTTTGAGGGACCTCTACACCTTCTTACCTGTTGTATTACCATGAGCAGACTTTCAAGGCTGCAAATGATAACTCAGAGCCACAGTCCACTGGGAAGCACATCGGCACATTAACCATTTGCAAACACAAGAAATGCTTATCTTTGACTCCATGCTTCTGAAAACCTGTTTCCTAAGATGAAGATTTTGTAAGAGCAAGTCCACTGTCAGCTAGATGCCCATGTATTACCACCTTGCAATGACTTATAGCTGTCATTTATCATTTCATAAAGGTCCATTTTTTTGATTACCCTGACAAAAGACATGAAGCAACAAGAGAATGATAAGAGCAAACAATCTTTTCCCTTCACAAATAGTCCACTTCTATAAAAACACAGCCCACTAGTCTGATGTCACTTGTTCCAGAATTCCTCCCCCATGTATTTACCACTTTTAAATTTTAAAAGCAGCATTACCCAATTCACTAGCTCACACCTGACAGAGAATTATTCCCTCATTTCCTCACATATAAATAAGGAAAACCAAAAGATAAGCTCAACTGACCATAATGCAACATACCCACTAGCTTTGCATTCCCTTCTCAGACAGAAAGTTACAGACCTGGATTTAAGTCCTATTCCCTGACCTTTACCTTTGCTATACAGCCTTTCATAGAGGAAGAACGCATACATGCATAACATGGAAAAGACAACTTGAGGAAAATCACCTGCATCTTGCTGAGATCCTTTTTCTTCCTACTGCTACTGACTTACTGCTGGGGAAAAAGCATAACCTCTATAAATACACGACATATTTGGCATAGGGCACTGCTGGAAATCAAGGAAGAGATAAGCAATGCTTCATTTTCTTTAGCCACAGCCAACTGGCTTTTGCAAGCCAATTAACTGGGAAAAAAATCCCATAAGAGACTTAAAGGGACAGACTGGGAAAGAAAACCAAGAGGGAAAAGAATGACAAGAAAAGAATTAGTGGAAACCTCCAGCAGATTGCAGGGTACATCACATTACCAACTTGCAACCTGAGAGAAGATGGAGGAGTTTTCTAAGGTACAGATTCAAGTTGGGCTGAGAGTGTGAGATGTATTGAATATCCCACTAGAAACAAGTGGAAAAAGTAGATGAAACTTCAGGGAAAGCAAAGGCAAACTGGTGTAAAGCAAAGAATAAAACAGAGAAGGAGAACTTACAAAATGAAGATAAAAATCAACGTGAGACCACATGAAATTAATTGAAATTCATCTAGAAAGCAAAACAGTTATTTCCCCTAAGGGATATTTCTCTTGATACAAGTTCACATGCAAAGACTATTTATTATTGTTGCCTAAAAATTCCAGCAAAGTAAATTATTCTCAAGTCCAAAGCATCCATGGGAAATTTCTCTTCTTGACAGCTAAACCAACCAAATTCGTAGTTTCAAATATCATAACACGATGAAAAAGAACAGCATGAAGTGTCTCAGGTATTTTTTTCAGCACTTCCATTCTACCATCAAAGCCATGTAAAACGACTGAAAAACATTCTCTGAAAAACAACAGAGTTAAGAATTTTTTTGGGGGCCCACAGGGATTCCCAGCAGCTCAGAGCTGTTTGTGGAATGCAGCCACCCTGGGAGGCTTCAATCTCTTAGCCAAGCAGGAGCAAAGGGATTCCATCAGATACTAATTGTCCATAGATAACATTACCAGCATTAAAATCAATCAGAAAATGATCTCCCGAGAGAAGTTTTGTGCCATTAACTTGAATGAGTCTGCATGTTATCATACATTAAAGAGTGGAAAGTTTCCACAGAACTTAAAAACCTAGTGCTTATAGTTCATTTCAAACCCTGTAAAGTGATTAGGGCCTTGATTAATGGAGAGAGAGGAATGATTTTGAAGGCCTCTGAGGTACAAAACACTCCTCTGCAGCTGAGAAAGAGAGCAGCCCATAGCTGGAGCAAACAGTGAAGAGCCCAATTGGAACCTACTGCTTTGAAAGAGGCAATTAACAGACTTTGACTGCAAGGTCAGCCACCCTCTTGATTCCTCCCACCATAAAGGTTCCCCTCCCAAACCTTCCCAACCACGTGGGAAGCCCAGAAGACAGCAGTGGTCCATGCACGTGCAATATCTCCAAAGAGAACCATTGGTAAGATTAGGAATATGGAGATTGCTATACACAGGCTCTTCTTTCATGATTTAGTCTTCTGTGTCTGCACAATGAGTGTTATTTTAGACCCAAGTGAGCTTCTCCTTAAGTTAATGGTTATGAACACACTGTGATCAAAAAGCATGCCTGCTATTATTATCAGATCATATTTTCTCTCACATCTAGTTGCGCAAAGCATAAACTTAGATCAAAGTTAAACACGGCACCTGGGAAAATGATTTTAATAGTAAAGGCTAAATGGAGGGGGCAGAAGAGACCAGAAACAGGAAGAGTACGGTTGAGGAAGGAACAGGAAATTCACACCTGTAGGTGGAATTCCTCTGGCCCTCGTGAATGTCAAGGGGTGTGAATCAAGCTCCCCTTGATCACATTTTGCAGAGACATGTAAGGTACTTCTTTCTTTCCTGAGCAGCCCAGGATGCACCCCAGCCACTTAAATAGTGTCTTCCTTTATCTTCTTCCACAGATGCTCTGGCAAGATAAAACTGGTGTCGTTCAAACATCCATAAAATGAGAGAGGAGCCTTCCAGAGAAGAAATGGGGCAGGAAGAAAAGTTAGTTCACATTACAGCCTACAAACAAAGGCAGACAGGTAAATTAATATCTTCATTCCTCCTCAGTACAGGGCAAGATGTGGCTAATAAGACTCCCACTCAGTTATCAAATATTTCCTCTTTGGAACTGGAACAAATATGTTCTGTGCCTCATTGAGCTCTCCTAATAAACAGACACCTCTCATCAGAATATGGGTAAATTATCTCAGTAACATTTCTGGCTTGGTGTAAAATGCTAATCTGTAATAAGAGAACTGTACATATCGCTGTCGTCTTCAAAGCCCCACACAAATAATAATTACCTGATCAATGAACACTGCACTGGGGAGTGCTAACATGGGATTAATGTGTTCATAGGTACATAGGCAGCTAATGTGTATGGTCAGTGTTTAATTTGTGTGCCTGATTTCACCTTCCAAGAAAGGTTGCTCCCTTAAGGCAGGTCATCTGTCTGCCTGCAAGGGAAGGGTGAGAACCAGGAAGCAGCTGCTGACTCGGTGCCAGACCCCGCCTGACAGTGGAAAAAGCAGCTTCAGAAAAGCCTGGAAAGATCCCAAAGCCTCCCCGCCTCCTGAGCCAAGTGAAGAGAGGAAGAGAAAACTTTACAACTTAGGCGGGTTAACGCCGGAGGTGGTTGACATTTCAAACAATAGCATACTAAATTGGAAAAGTAAACCTTGGGACACAAAGCAGATCTGAGGCAACACTGTGACAGTTGTGCTAAAATTTTATTTTGCACTGCAGCATCTTGCAAGCACCCAGAGGAAGAGTGGAGATGGGCAGGAGAGCACCGAATGTTCTCCTCTCAAGCCGTACATTATTCCATGTGTTCAGGCCATCAGTGCCAAAGAAATCCATTAGCCATGGCACCACCTCAGCCAATGTGCCAGATTTATTATCATCTTGAGAACCTGATAATCTGGCTGATAAGATCCTGAAAGGTAACAAATACAGGCAATGCAGCACTATCTCTCTATGGATAAGCAGCTCCAGTCATTACATCCCTATGAGCACAACTACAGCCTGAGATGGATGATCCATGAGTGGCCAGTCTTAAACCACAAAAAGACTATGTTAATAAGCCTCTAGATTGACACCATGCATAGCAAATCAAGATTTTCTTTGTAATCCCATTAACTGAGAGCTTTCCAGTTTATCTTTCCCCAACCTGCCACAGCCATAACCCTCTTTCCAACCACAGCTTGCTTACCCATTTTTGAGGTCCAATCTGAGCAGATAGGCCATTCCACTGCCAAGCAGATGTTTCGTAACAGCAAGGTAAGTGCACAGGATTATTACCTAGATGTAAAACCTTCGCTGGTGAAAGGTCTTGCACTTTTACTACCAGAAAAAAAACCTCTCCACTTTCTGTTTTCAATTGAACACCTCCTATATAACATGCCTATTAGCAAGGTTTAGCAACAAACAAATAGTATAGAAACAGGGCAGCTTTGACCCACACACACCAGAAGAGGAATCTCAATGCAAGTAGCATAGGTATTTCCATGCCCACCTTTGCTTCTGCAGAAAAAGCAATGCCTTGGCAGTATGGAAGCCCTCAAAAGTTGAGGGCTGCTACACTCTGCTGCAGTCTGCTTGATTTTTACCTCTGAGGAAGTTACCACCCAAATCAATCATGAGTTCATAACAGTACGATTAATTAATAGTTATTTGGGGGGGAAAGATAGTATTCTGACAATGTGTCAGAATTTGGCTTTTCTAACACAGATGGCCCATGGCACACCCATGTAGGAATGGGTGAACGAATGGCTGCTATTCTTCTGTAACTTGTGTTATGAGTTTGCACTTTCAAATTTAGGTGGCAGAAGCTGGGTTTGAGCTTTAAAAGTACAGTTGTTGCTGCCTATTTTGGCTCCTTATTTTGGCCTATCTGGTTTCGCTAATACAATTCCCAATGAATGAGTGTCTACACCAGCTTCTCCTAACAGAGGTGTTATATATTCTTAAATAGATGGATATATCATCTATATAGCCACCCAGGCTGCACACACAGCAGCGAGAGCTATGGAAATTCTTTCACTCTGAGACTTCATGTGTGCACAGTTCAGACCCCTCACCACCACCACACAGGCAAGGTGGCAGTGATAAACCCACTGCTTGGCCAGGATACATGGGAAACAGCAGAAATACAAAATAGGATGAAAGGCTTGTCAAACCCAGGAACGTAAACAAGCACAGCTGTAAAGAAGTGACAGCCCCTACACAAGTGCTGCTGTTACATTAGATGTTAAACACACCTCCTTGTAAAACTGCATGTAACTATCAATATTCCTGGCAATGTAGATTAAATAAATACTTAGAAACAAAGGCCAGGCCTCACTGAAAACTCTCCAAATGTCTTTGGGTTAAGAAATACTGCAGCCCTTTGTTCTGCAAGGTTGGACTCGCATTTAACACTCAGGGATATCATATATCAAAGAAAGCTTCTTCCTTCAAAGAGCCAAGGGCCTGTCTTAGAAAGCTACCAGAACTACTTTCCTTCTTTTTTTGGCAGTCTCACATGACCAAAAGTTATCATATGCAGACATTAGGCAACAGAAATAACACTTCATAACTCTCCATATACTGGGCCACGTCCTGGGTAACAAGATCTACTGCAACTGGTCCAAACAAGGCTGGAACTGTCAGAAGTATCACTCTCAGACTATGACCACAGCTGATTCAATAAATTCAAACCCAACTCCTTTTAGCAGAGCATCAATTATTCAATAACAAAAGTCAAGTATCTCAGTCACTCCTTATCTGCAGCTAACTCTCTAACTAGACTCTTACGTAAGGCTACAGCTTTCTCATTGACTCGCCAGGTTTCACATAAGAGCTATCTCTAGAGGCTCCAGTGATACAGTGCCATGTTCTGGCATCCCAAGCTGGATTCCCATGTACCAGGTGCCCCCCGGATATCTCTGTCAGGAGGCCCCATGTAGGAGGATGGCCACAGTGCAACCCCGATGTTGCCAAGGGGGTGTTTCTTCACAGGATGAGATCAAGGGATGCTCAAGGGAGTCCTTGGAAAATGCACATCCTCCTTGCAGCAGCCTCAGAGTGCAACCTCTGTGTTAGCCACAAGATAAGGAGCCCACTGCAAGATGCCCCGCTTCTTAGGTAAGGGAACCGGTTAGGAAGGGGTTGTACTCAGCAGTGTCCGCCCGGGAGAAGCCCCGCCCAAGGTCTGCAGAGGATTTCCTCAGCGTGTCCCTGAGCCTTCCCAGCCTGGCAGCATTTGCACTGACACCTCGAGCATCGCAGCCGCTGACTCAGCTCCCTCCCTCTCCTGCCGGCGGAGGGTTTAGCATCTCTCTTTGATGTTAGGCTCAGACTTGGACAGGATAGCCTGCATGGAGCCAGCCAGGAGACATCTCTTATGTTCACTGCTACAAATCCTACAGATTGCACAATCTCCCTGCTTTTGCTTTTGTTTTGTTTTGAATATAACAACCTATTTACCTCTCAATTTAAATCTGTGTCTTTAGGGGTGCACTAGAACAAAACTACAGCATGGAAACTCAGTCATATCTACAACTTTTATACATATCTCCACAGGAATTGCATGACCTTGTTAATTGAGTAAAATCAGTAGAACCTAAATTGGATTTTCCTTCTACCTTATAAAATACAGTGGTGCCTCAGGTGAGCTCGTGCATCTACCTTAGAGAAAGGCAAGGGCATTGGGAAAAAAAATCCTATCATAGCAATGTGAATCTGAGCCAGGTCAGTTTTCATTTCAAAGACACAGAATTTTGCCTACTAAATTTAATGTTTGTGGATAATTTTGCATATGGAGCCTCCCACTATTAACAGTTGAGCACCTGTTTTCATTAAAGAACCACAGAGAACCATTTACTGGAAAACATGGAACTATACTGTTCGATTTCCCAAATAAGAGTTTTCTATCTTTAAAAAATGGTGCTTTTTGACAATAAGATACTATCATCATTTGCATAAAGTGGGCTTCAGTTCAACTCCTTTGGTCTGTAATTCCATCAATATGAAGGCAGAAAATTCTTTGGTTTAATGCTACTTTTGAATACTTTATAGTAGCTATTTCTAACCATTTAGCAAAAATTCACTTTCAAGACAACTGCGAATAACTTCCTGTCATTTTTGATCTGGAGAAAAAAATAAATAAAAAGAGGATAGTGCTTTTCCTTTAAGTTTGATAGGAAAAAAAATACATGTGTAAAATCCATGCCTGAAAGGCTTTTAAATAACACTCGTTGAGGTTACTAAATTAAACTGGATAAGATTCTTCTGAATATCCTCATACATTTGTCTCAAGCTTCTTAAATTTTTTACTGATGCCAGTGATGACCAATTAGTCTTACAAACTGTAAGTAACCTGCTTTTGCTTTCAGATTATATCATTTCTTCAGGTGAGAAAATTCAGTTTATCTAAAGAAAAGTCTGAAGAGATTGGCTAAATGAGACACTAACATATTCCAGTTACTCAGTAAATCTCAAAGTTTAGTAGTTCAGACCATTTACAAGTGTGCTGCATGCCTACAGCTGCCGGCAGCATTGCACACTCCAGCTGAGTGCCCATGAATCAGAGACCCAAAAAATGTATAGAAAAGCAATAGCATACCTAGTTTTGGGAAAAAGGGGGGGAAAAAAAAAAAATCAAGTAAATACCTGCATGTTCTTCCATGCCAGAGCATAATTAAGCGGGAGGCTTATCTGCAACACAGTTAAATACAGCTGAGAGGAGAAACCCTTAACTTAAAAGGTATGGGAGGTTTGCACTCTGTGTGTAATTACTGTGTAATTTCTCCCTGACCGTCACATTTTCTCAACAATTTTTTACCTACTTTGAAACAAGCATAAAAATGTTAGCATCTTCTGTTACATATAGTTCTTCATAACACAGGCATCCTTATCTGTTTTCTAGAAAATCACTCCACAATTCACTAACAATTCAGTGGAGCTGAAAGGCTTCCATTTTGTGTGACCTAAAGAGCAGAAACAATGCACATTGATCAAGTGCAAGTTCTGCTGGTGTCCCTCTACTAACACTGTGCTATTTGGTAGGCACAGGATGCTGGATAAGGGCAGTCAGGTGCCATGGAAAGGATGAGAGCCAGCCTAGAAGTCCTGATGGAAATGAAGAAAAGTATTTCAAGTATCTGAATCAATCAATTTGACAAGAAAACAAGAAAGAAGATGGGCAGCAGTTGGAATAGCTCAAGCTTCTTAAAATGAGAGAGACGAAAGCTAGTTTGTCTCACTGAGGAAAAGATGGTGAGACATAAAGGAGAATATTGGAGCCTGAAGGAGTGAGAGTAAAAGAGATTTGAAGATGGGGTTGTGTCACTGGGGCAAGTGAATGAGAGAAGGAAAAATGAGTCATCTCAAGGTCTGGGGAAGGATGCAGGAGGAGAGTGTTGTGTAGGAGGAAGAAAACCACAGACAGGATGCTATGGGGAGGAAGACATTTATGGTACAGATTTCAAATGTTGCAAATTTCTCATAAATACTAGTCACTAACGCATGAATATCTAAAAAGAGATCTTTTTGTCAGTCTTTTCTTTACTTCAGTTACTTCAGTTATCTCTGATCTCATGTGAATCCACAAAACGACTTACTGAATGCAAGAAGGTAGTAACTAGTCCTTTACTAAGATTTAAAATACATAAAATTGGTAGCAAAGGTTTATTACTTTCTCATCCATGAAAAAAATGTGTGCATGCTTCATGCACTGCTTCTCAGCAACTCAAGAGTAGTGAACTTATTCCAGCTAAATACCTCAGTGTCATTCACTTGAAAACTGACTCTTAGTTCAGTCATAATTTTTAGTAAATGCACAGCATAAAGTTGTTGTGAATCATATTGAAGGTAATCTAATTTTTTTTTAAACTGCAAAATGAAACACAGGATTCAAACCTACAAACCTGGGAGTTCTGGGTATGAGTGGTTAATGCTCAAAATATTAGCAAGGACATCTGTAAAATAAATCTTAGTTCTAAAGAGCTAGGTAAACATTTGGTTCACAGGGCTTTAAAACTAGTGTAAGAACTGCAAAAATCTGTATTTAAGGTTCTAAAATAGTTCATATTTATGACTCATTTACAAATATGCTTAATGGTTTAATATCTACTCTTTAATTAAAATCAGTAGCTCTAGCTCAGAATTAATTCTGATCTTGCATAAAGAACCCAAGAGGGAGGCAAAGTGCTATATAAGTGACCCTTTGCAACCTAAGACTTCCAGTGAGATTTCAAAGAACAAGAGTATTAGCCAAATCCTCTTCCCCTAATATTCAGCTGTAAAATGCCCCCACATTTCACTAGTAAAACTGAAACTACCACTAAATTAAAATATGTAACCTTAAACTAGTGAACAAACACTCAGGTTAGACACCTTTTTGAATATTAAAAGTGAGTGTCTGTATGCCTGCAATGTGATGTGTGTTTTCCACTCACGTATCATTCTTCCCAGCTGTTAGCAGCCAGCTGGGTCCTAAAGGATTAGAAGCGTTAAAGTCTCTCCCTGGGCAGCAGTTATTGAATAACATCTATGACAGGGTTGCTTCTGCAACACTGCTGCAGAGAAAGCCAGCAGAATTCCCCTCCTGCCCCAAGTTTGCATCATCTTTCATTTACTCTACAATACATCAGCATTCCTCCATTAAAAAAGAACTCCATGGTAACCAAAGAGAGTTTAAAAAACTTTGCAAAAAAATAATCATGGTTGGGAGGAACGGAGAGGATGAGAAGAAAGGAAGCTATGAGATGAAAAAGGCTTGTCCTAGTGACATCCACATCTAACAAAAATTTCTTCAGGCAGAACAAGGAGTGCATTTGTCCCTTGAAAAGTATACTTTTCAGAGATGCTTGAATCTCTGCTTTCCGTTATGTAAATAATTTCTTCTGTGCTGTCTCCGTAAAGATCATGCAGTCCTGCAAATAAGGCTGAGCTGGGCAAACACAGAGCCATTTCTCAGCCGAAGTCATAAATTACTTATTGTTTTAATATACTGGAAAATTGGCAGGAAGCGGGGGAAGGTACGTCAGTTACACAAGACTTTATACCATCACTTATCCTTGCCTTCCATTAAAAAAACGTTAGTTGCTGTAGCAACTGTCAAACCACACTCCAGTTCCTCTTCCTCCAAGATACAGAACTTCTCCAAAACACTCACACACAACACAGCTCTCCACCATCCAAAGGACAGCTTTCTGGCACTTTTGCATTGTTTAGAAAGAAAGACGCTCTCCAATGAGCTGACAAATCCCTTGTAGGGGTTTTGCTCCAAGGTACGCTTCCGTAAAGACACTTACTTGAAATCCTTGCAATTCTTACTTTTTTCCCATACCTCTACCCTCTTTTTTTCCTCCTCTTCCTTTTTTCCCCCCTTCTTTTCTCTGCATTACAGAGAATGTCCATGCAGCTTATTTCACCATTACATCTTCCAGCATTACACAAAATGCCTACAAGTCTCTCAGATGTCCCTCCCTCCTCATGGGAAAGGCACAAGTAATAGGGACAACGTCACGTAAGACATCTTGCTTTTCCTGACCTAGAGATGCTGCAAAGTCAAAGACAGGTCTCCTACCCAACACCTAAAGAGACAATCCCTCTCCACAACCAGCACTTCTCAGTCATTCCCAGGGAATCCCTGCTCTACCACCAGGGAGAACAAGCCTCTTCTCACCAGCTGAAGTTCTACTCAACAGGACAGATTTGAACAGGCTACAGAAACCGAAAAAAAAAAAAAACAAAACGAACCAGAGACAGGAAAAGAAGGCATGAAGAGAACCCTTGAGAAAGCTCTGTCAGAAACAGGACAAAATCACACACTACTGAAGAAAATGTCATGAGAAAGTGAAAACATATTCCTCCCCTTTGTGCAGCATGCCAATATTAACGATAAGCAAAGATCCCTGGGAAGCTCTTACATGTTCAAGGACACTAGCCAGGGCAGGATGTTTGCACAGTAAAAGAGAGGGCTTACCCACTTTCTTACCTCCTTCAATCCCCAGCAGCTCCATTATTTTCTAACCAGAATTTGATGCTTAAAAAATTTTCATGCCTAGATGTTTTCGGGTTTAGGAACTCTTAACGCAAACAAATCTGTTCTTGTACCTAATGGGATGATTATATTTTTAAATGCTGTCTAGAAAAGAGAGCATTGTAGTATTGCACAGATTGTATTCAGGAACATAAGCAAATTTTACTCTTTCAAAACAATTTCATATTTGGATATACTTACCTTTTTCTATTATAGTAGTTTTATAATGATTTTTCTGAAGTGTCTTGTAAAATGGGGCATTAATGGTTCCACATAAAATTATTTTTTGTTCCTCTAGAAAGATTTGAGCTTCCCAGCCACTTCACCTTGCAGTTTTGTTTCTTCAGTGACATAAGCATCACTTTCATTCCTTTCTAACCCACCCACTTGTTTCTCTGACAGAGCAAAAATGAACTGAAAATGTACAGCGCACTTCTGCTACAGCAGCAAAAAGCTCTGAGGCAGCTACGGGAGGACGGGTTTGCGTGTGTGTCCATACAAAATTAATTGCAAAGTAATATGCATAAGCATACTCTGAAAACAGCTTTCTGCAAGTTTACAGTGGAAACAGCTGCACACTGGCCCAGCTAAATAGCATAAACAAGGTCACTTCACTACTGGGAGCAGTGACACACCACCACCAGTTTGAACCACAGGCAAACAGCAATCATTCCCTGCAGGCAAGTGAGAAGCACTGAGGGATGTCCTTACTCATTCCCAGCTCTGCCCACCAAGAGCAGTAGCTGATAATAAGTATTGGTGGCTGCTCTATCAAAAAATCTCAAACTAGCCAATATGTTTTTTCCTGTACTTAAGATTGCTGGACTGTATCAAATCATAGTTGAGGGGATTTTTTCCTATTATCCCTATGCAAAATTGTCCAGTTTACACAAATCTCTTCACTTTAAATGTGACAGTCAGCTGACAGAGCCAGCCATCTATCAAGAGGCTTCTTAATATTCCCTTAAATAATTCCTTTAGTATACAGATTTATGTTACATGTTACTTTGTTAGTTGTAATACCTATTTTTAACTGCTTCAATAGTTGTAAAGCTGATCTCACTTTCAGTACCACACCTATTTAATCTGAATTCTTTTAGTTTAGAATGATAATGTAGGACAAGTAGCTCTGCTTCCTCAAATAGTAAAAGTTGTTGCAAAGGGACACATGTTCAAGCCAAGTTTTGCCCACATATAAATAAGGTGACACTTTAAAAGCAGAATTTATAAAATGTGGAACAGGTTCTAACTTGGCTACAGACATAGATTTTAAAATACTTTCATGTTTTTTATAACTTCAGGTTTTTAACTTTAAAACATTATCTCAGTCTGCCTCTAATTAATGAAACGAACCTGTTCCTTAGAACAAGCAAATATAACGTTTTCTTCTGAGTTCTGCTTTATCTACAAACCAAAACAGACCTCTTATTCCACATATCCCACTCCTGGAGCTGATTACTAGAAACTCATCTCTCTTCCAATTTAAAAAACCAAACCAAAAAAAAAAAACCAAAACAAAAAATCAACCAACAAAAACCCCAAACCAACCAACCAAACAAAAAAAACACCCAAAAAACCCCCACCAAAAAAACAACAAAAAATAGGGACTGAGGAGGAGAGAAAGAAGCTCATACCCATTTCCCGAGACAGGAAGTCTGAGTGAATATGGCCTGATAAAAGGAGGGAAAAAAAGCCCTCAAATGTCTGAGTCTAGTAGCTTGGCTACTTCTGAATATGTACCAGGATACAGCAAGTTCCTCCTTCTAAAAAAAAACCTAATTAGTCATACACTATAGCACAAACCCTTAGGGGGTTTTTTTGTATTTTTGTTTTTAAGTTTCTAAACAAAAAGTTTCATAGCAATAGAGAGGAATAAACAGCCTCAGGAGAGTGCAAGGAAACATAAGAAATCTTAGACTAGGAGAGATTTTCCCATGTGACCACCTGTGATGGTACCAAAAAAACAAAGAAAGTCAATTTCTTGAGAAAGAAGGATTTTTTTTCCTTTCGTTCTTTCAATTTTCATTCTCTCCGTTTACATGAGGAGCTACAGTTGCTTAAAACTGATTTGTGCTCTGCAATTGTACAAAGAGCTTCTACTCAATCTCCTTCAAACGCAGTTTGTAAACCTCCTTTTCCCCCCCCAAAAAATCCTACAAGGCCCCTACTTCCCTTACCAACTTAAACATTTTTAAAGTAACGAAAATAATTTTGCAGATATCAACTACCATTAGAATATAGACGTCTCCAGAATAAAAAAAAAAAAAAAAGAAAAGAAAAACCTGCATCAACTAAGTGCAGTATAATCACATTCTAATAATAAACTCAACATTATGATGTAGAAAACCACCATGAGACTGCAAAATTTACTGAAGGACTACAGAACAGTAATAGTTAAATAAGTCAATTCTTTCTCTTCAGAGCAAGGAATCCAGCTCCGAGCTATGGTTAGGACATAACTACAATACTAGTTCCTAAAATATCAGTCTTAATCAACAGAGAATTTCCCCAGCCAAATTTAATTTACTACGGTGAGAAGACAAAAGGCTGACTGTAGCTTACAGAAATACCATGACATCTATGTATGGATTTGTCCATGTTTGTAACTGCACATAAAAGCCCAGAAGCTCAGGCTACAACAGTTTGGATATGGCCTGCCCAAAAACATGTTTGGATTACTAGCCTTTTTTTTTAGTTCTGCTCCATCTTCTGGAAGCTCTACAGTCCCCTCCCAGCCACATGTCTGGAATAATCCCTCTTACATGACAAAATGCCACCTTCCCCCCATCAAGTCTGTAGTGCACATCTGTTCAGTTAAGTGCACAGGAGTGCCTGTGACCACTGGCTCAAAGTCAGGGCTGCCTCAGCATCCATCCCACCCTACAGCTAGGTGTGTTCCCATTCCATGACCACGATGTTGGTGTCCCCAATAGAATCACTAGCTATATTCCCAAGGAGAAATGTCTACACTTTGTTACTGTGATGGAAACACTGCTGGTCATGCAACGGAAACCTCCATTTGTCCTTGGAAAAGACAAAAGATCAGGCACAACTGAGGTACAGGGCCTGAATCTGGTAGTACTGAGACTGACAATTATGAGGAGAAAGGGCAGAGAAAGGACAGTAGGCTTGGAAGAGAAGGAGGGGGAATGGTCTTAGAGACGTGACTCATGATTAAGTTTCACTAAAATGAAAATACAGCTTTAAAAAACCAAAGGGAAAATCCCCCACTATCTTATACAGAAGTTAGCTAACAAAATGTTACTCAGTAATTAAAACTGTTACCTGGTTATCTGAGTGCAGAACTTGACCCATGCAGGAAACATCCAGGTGAGCCAGGTAGGCAATCAGAAATGAATGACTACATGAAGTCTTGAGATATTCAAGTATGATTAGCATTTGTTAAATGTGAAAGGAGAAAGGAAGGTGAAACAACACCATTCTTATCCTAACATATAATTTGTGTCAAGCTGTGATGTCACTTGCGATATCAAGATGTGGCCTACTCATACATGCACTCAAAAAACCTAACACATTCTGAGCAGAATTTACTTTATAAATGCCCTTACTAAGCATGATTCCAGCAGTCTTAAATTCACTCTAAAATGATATACGATGCATAATAAGTCCTGCTTTTTCTTTATAAGGAACCTCGGAATATATTGCAAATAAAATTCAACAAAAATTTACCAGTCAGATTCATGTATATTGCTCTGTCTTGTCCCCACACCCACACAGATAAGTACCAAAACACCAAAAAAAATAGCTGCTTGTGAGAAACAAGCAAAGGCTAATTTCCAGAAATAACATTATTCTTGAAACTTAAGCAAATCTACTTTTTCAGTTGTTTGTCTGTAATTGTCCCCCCTCGTCAATAATCATCACCCCAAAGACTGACTCACACTTCACATGATTTTTACAAAAAAATCGGTTTTGTTAAACTATGCATGCATATACTTGTACAACATGCCACATTTACATACATAGCTAATACATCTGCGCATGTTTAAAGGGGTAATGATTTTCTGATCATTCCCTGTTCCCTACTGGACATCTGTTGTTGGCAGCTGACATCAACAACTGACAGCTGTTGTTGGCATCTTCTTTTCTTTCTGTTTCAGTTGCTATTACAAGTTACAGTTACCATTTGAATTACTATCATAGATCAGGTCAATATAAGTAAGTTGTTGTCATGCTTAACAACAATAATAGTACTAATAATAACAGTCTCTGCTGCAAGCAATAAAATTTTCGAGCATTTTTCACATCTATATGGAGACATACCATGCATTTCTATGCAAAACACAGTAATCTTGGAAGCCATGAGGCAGATTCAGAGCCACACAAGCCTAGCAATATATTTGAGCTAAATTTCCTGTCTAAACACCACCAGTTCTGTCAGACAGAGATATCAGCAGAGGCAGCAGAGCAGAGTCTGGTCCCAGTAAACACCCCACCAGAGCAGGAACAAGAAAAGCACCAGCAGCTGGACACAGCTGAGCAGATGGAAGACCAGAGGAACAATGAGGCTGTAGTGGCCAGCACAGCTGGCCAAGATATGAGTGAGGCAAAGCATGGGGGAGAAAGGAAAGACTTTTACTTATCAGGGTCCCAGCCAACATCATCTGCCATTGCTTACCTGTTCTGTTAAAAACTGTATGATTCCTGTCATTTTAATTCAATTTTTCCATGCTAGCACAAAAACAACTCCAAGAGGTTTCTAAGTGCCCAGAAAGCATCAATCCACAGCAATTTCCAATGCCAGTTAGCTTTGATGAAGCAACCCCATTTAATGAAAAGCTATTATGGTCTCAGATTACAAAAGAGTGACATTCGTGAGAAAGGTTCTCTCTTTTGCTACAGCAGATTGTCTGAAAGGTTATTGCATTTCATAACCAACCTTTCCTAACACTGAAGGTATGAACACATACATATGCTCCTATTAGAACTCTAGAATTCTCCTAAATTCTTCTCTGGGGCGATAAGACAAAAAAAAAAAAAAAAAGGAACAAAAGTAAACAATAGGGAAAAGCATCATCCAGAGAAAGAGAAGCAGTAACAAGTACTGGAAGGCTGCAATAAGGTCTCTCTGGAGCCTTCTCTTTTCCAGGCTGAACAACCCCAGCTCACTCAGTCTGTCTTCACAGGAGATGTGCTTCAGGCCTCTGATCATCTTTGTGACCTCCTCTCCTCCAACAAGTCCATGTCTTTCTTGTGCTGAGGACCACGGACCTGGAGGCAACACTCAAGGTGAGGTCTCACAAGGGCAGAGTAAAGGGGTAAATCATCTCCCTTGACCTGCTGGCCACCCTTCTTTTGATGCAGCCTAGGCTGTGGTTGGCTTTCTGGGCTGTGAGTGCACACTGTTGGCCATACTCAGCTTTTCGTCTATAAGAACTCTTAAATCCTTCTCCACAGGGCTGCTTTCAATGACTTCTTCATCCAGTCTGTGCTTATGCCTGGGATTGCCCTGAGCCACGTGCTGCGCCTTGGACTTGTTGAACCTCAGGAGGTTCTCACAGGCTCACTTCTCAAGTTAGTACAGCTCCCCCTGGATGGCATCCCATCCTTTTGTTGTGCCAGCTGCACCACTCAGCACCGTGTCATCTGCAAACTCAACGGGAGTGCATCAATCCCATTGTCTGTGTCACTGGGGAAGATACTACAGAGTGCCAGTCCCAAGACAGAGCCCTGAGGGACATCACTCATCACCGACCTCCACCTGGACACAGGGTCATTGACTGCAACTCTGTGTCCATCCAGCCAATTTCTTATCCAGGAATAGTCCACCCTTCAAATCCACGTCTCTCCAAATTGGAGATGACGATGTTGTGTGGGCCAGGTCAAAGGTGTTACAGAAGTCTAAGTAGATGACATTGGTAGGTGTACCCTTGTTGACCGCTGCAGTCATTTCATCATAGAAGGCCATCAGATTGCTCAGGCATAACTTGCCCTTAGTGAAGCTGTGCTGGCTGTCTTGGATCACCTCCTTGTCTTGTATGTGCCTTAACATTGCTTCCATGAGGATCTGCTCCATGATCTTCCCCGGCACAGAGATGAGGCTCACCAGTCTGTAGTTCCCCAGGTCTTCCTTTCTCCCCTTTTTTAAAAACGGGAGCAATGTTTCCTTTTTTTCCAGTCACCAGCGATTTTGCCTGACTGCTATGACTTTTCAAATATGGAGAAATATATTCAATTATTGAAGTAATTGAATATTTAAATGACTAGGCTGCACATTCACATTTTATCTTTGTGTACATGTGTAAACCTTTTCAAGGTAAACAGGGGGGACATTAGGGGAGGGTAGTGGATTTTATCTTAATAGAAAATGTCATAGAAAAATTTACTTCAGTAGCCATCCTGCTGGACTCATTAAACTACATGCAAGTCAGTTTTATAAATGCATAGCTCTTGAGGAGATGGGTTCTTACAACACTTCTATAAATATGCTTTGTAAAATGTTTATGTGGGCTCAGTGTGTGGGCAAATTCACAAAGAGATGAGCTAACTCCTTTCTGCCTGATGACCAATAACCAGAAGAGGAAAAAGAAGAGATCCCTTTTAGAAGAATAGTCTAGACAGTTCAAAAATAGCCTCTGTGCCCTTGCCAGGTGCACAGAAAACTGAAAAAGCAGGAAGCATGGTGCTTACTGAAACCAGAGTGCTGTTCTGACTGTATTTTTCATCCACCCTCAATCTTCTGGATTTCAGCAAGGAGATTCATACTCATTCAGCTCCCAAAGAAGGCCACTTCATCCTAAGGCTTAACTAAGAAGAACCATCATCAGGTTTCCAGGTGGCCTTCATACAGTGCAAAATCCTGAACATTAGGAGTGTTTGTGATGCAAAGTGGCAAGAGGCTTCAAAAGCTGAGATGTCTTCAGGGCTTTAGCTCATCCTTTGCCCGTTTGTTCCAATAAAACTCTTTTTGCTTGTTTGCTTGGCCTGGGGAAGGAAGGTAGTAAGGGAAATTGCATTCCCTCTTTCCTGTCTTCACTTTTCAGAGAAAATAGCAAAGAGTTACTTATTCTTTCAAGCCAATGTGCATGTTCTGTGCACTCAGGATGACATTCTCTCAGTGGAGACATGTGGAGATGTAGAGTTAGATAACATCAATTTATATTAAATAATCTTAAAATAGAAACACATACAGTGCTGTTTTAAAATGTACTAGATAATGCTTTCACATAGTCTGATTCTGCACTTTAGTTTTTGTTTTCTTTCAGTGTGTGGGAGATATTATCTCATGTCCTAATGGATGTGGTCATTTTCTCTCTGTGGCCAAGTTTATAGATTCTTGAAGGTTCTGCTCCCATAGCTGGGGACTCTACATTTCCCTCAAGATCCTGGGTCAGCAGGAATCTATAAAACTCCACTCTGCCAGTGAGCCTTCACAAACCTGAAGTGACTGAAACTAGAGAGCCCAGGGACAGCAAGGGCTGCTGCAGGAAGATTTATCACGCAATGGTCTAGGATGTTAAAGACTTCAGTTCTCTAAGCAGAGTGCTAATGCTGCATGCACACATTTCATCATATAATAAAGTAAGGTTGTGGCCATCAGATCATATCATAGCTCAACCAATTTGAATTCACATTAACTGAATTATACATTACTATATGCTCAATACCACCAAACTTCAGGCCTGTAAACACTAACTCCGCTCTTACTAGCTGCTATAAATTTGCCATTAGAAACTTAGTACTGTAGAGAGATTGAAGATTAATTGCTTTTTATCTTCTCTTCACAAAGTTTTAAGTTATGACACTGTAGATATGAAAACAGTTCTGCAAGCCAAAAACTAATGAAGTTACCAAGATGCTAAAGGCTGAGCTGCCATTACCTGGATCTACTTGATGCTTCTCCTGCCATAGCCAGCATCCTGTTTAACTGCTCCTTTCCCAGTCTGCCAGGATGTTGTAAGCTTGGCCACTAGCTAAGTAGCAAACAAAACATACTATACAGAAGGCAAAGAAGAGATTAGGCTTGAAAACACCAGCACAACTAGAAAAAGAGAAAGTGTGTCTAAATTTAACAGGTTTTGGTTTATGCCTACTTTTCCCTTGCCCCTGCTTCCTTAACTTCATGGTATACATCAGCTTTAACATCTTTCCCAAGGCACACCACCAAAGTCACTGTCAGTCTCTGGCCTTAATTTCCCACAGCATGCATGCAAGTCCCTAAACTCAAAAGCATTACAAGTGGGAAACATCAATGCTGGATAGAGTCCAGATCTGATGATACAAAGTACAATTAAAGGCTCGGCAAATTAACAAACGACAGCAGCTGCCTAACCACATTAAGAAACACCTTACAACACACATGCTTCGAGGGACATTTTCTGAAGCTTTATAAATACTCTGTTTCTTGCAATTTACACTCTCCAAAGAGCTACTATAAAGAGTTCCTATAAAGCACTGCACATACAAACCAGATTAATTAAATGCTGCAGTCAAAGGTGATTACCCCCAACTCCAGGTTTACACTGC
Source organism: Chiroxiphia lanceolata (assembly GCF_009829145.1). Classification (NCBI taxonomy): domain Eukaryota; kingdom Metazoa; phylum Chordata; class Aves; order Passeriformes; family Pipridae; genus Chiroxiphia; species Chiroxiphia lanceolata. The sequence goes on along the minus strand of NC_045638.1, from coordinate 19,818,369 downwards.
TGAACTGCTGATGCATTTTGCAACACTGCATGGAAGGAAAGAAAACCAGTACACTCAGAAAATCTTACTCTTTTTACAAGACCCATTTTAAGAGAGTAAGGAAATAAGAGTGCCTATGATATATTTGTTTAATGTAAAGATGCTAGTGCTTTACTCTGTGATGAAAGTCAAGCAAGAAGCAAAAGAAAAGGAAATGAGAAAATTAATGAACTGGAAAAAGAATTCTTGTTCCTTAGTAGACTACCTAACTTCATTTAAAAATTACAGCTGCCTGAATGTTGCTCTAATAAGCATAAAAAGTTCATACTTGCTTGGCCTAGTGAGTGAAAATAGCAACTATTTTCTAAACTGACAAATCATTATGAATGGAACTTCATTTTTAAACTGCAAATCATCTCAAGTATAGATTGAATCCTAACTTTGATTGAAGGTGTCACACTACTATATTTATTTGAATTGCTACATCATATAAGGAAACTCAATACAACACAATTTTCATAAAGCAGGCTTATAGAAATAACCTGAGGTAACAAAATAGGGTAATTCTGAAGGGACTAAAGCAAATCTTTCCAAGTCAATAAAAGCTTACAGCAGACTTGCAATCTATCTCACAAGCACCAGACTTCCTTAAAAAGCTGGTATTCATCATACAAATCTTAGGCTGCAGAAAAAAACGGTATATATACAGTATCACACTAACAGAGAAACAAGCAAAGAAAAAAAAATGTTTTGACCCAGCCATCTGCCCCATGATCTTGATCTGTTATTTATTCAGCCAAGCACATCACAATCACCCCCAAAACTACTGCTGCACTTTTGCTGCCAGTTAACAGGGAAATGGCATTTTGGCACCTAGTTCATAGGGCCATAACAGATGATCTTTTCTGTTTCAGAGATGAGTATTCCTCCATCTTCCTGACAGGTGTTAGACTGCAGCAAGTCAGCCACAATGATGTCTTTCAGACAAACCTGAGATTCATTCACAACCCCCTCCCATGACACAGTGCTCAAAATGGCACTTCAAAATCTCAGAGAGGCTTCTCATAATGTGGAGTTTAGACTCAGAATCAGACAGCTCTGGCAATTCAGCATCAAACCAAAAAACCAGATGAGTTACTGAAGTGTTTTTGTTCCTGCAACAGGAATGGCAGGAATGAAGATGAATACTGATCATGTGCATGGTCCCTTGCATTTCTAGGTCTTCATGCTGGTACTTCACTTAAGGTTTTGTATTTTTTCAGTCAGACTGGAGAGTTCCCAAAGCACTGCTCACTTCTAAAATACATGAACTGGCTTCCCTGGAAATAGCACTCAGCTGTAAAAGAACAAGAATTATAAAAGTAAAGACTGCACCAGGGAATATGAGATAAAAATCCTTTGCATTTACAGTTTGAATTTATGAAGTACTTTGTTAACGTCAAAATTTGCATAGCAATAAGAAAGTCTTGGTGGGCAGACTGAAGAAAAGCCAGTTCTGACAGCCTGGTTTTCCTTTTATTCTATGATTCTACCATTTCCCCTACCTTTTGGTCATTCCTTCCCATCATCCATACCTTTAATCCTTACTCTACTGCCCACATCACCTTACAGAATCAGAAGCACTCTGAACAACCTGATACTGCATTATCCTGTAGACAGAAAGTTCAGTTTTCCATAAGGCCAGACTGGGGTGGTGGAAGACACGTTATCCAAAAGCCTAGACATTTCCAGAAAAACCTTTGCTAACAGCCAGTCATAATTCCCTGAGAAAGGTGCACTAATTAGAACATGAGTACATTTTTGCAACTTCTTTAAAACTTCATCTCAAGAGCTCCTTGATTTTTCACGAGGAATAAAAATCTCTTCCTGCTTTTTTTCAACAAGACCTTTAAATGTACTGTTTCCTTCAGATAACTTTTTCTACAGCCAAGAACATAATATTTCCTTACATTGTTACTGATGCTCTAATTATGAGTTCAGCATTTGCCCTGGAAATATAATAGGAACTCATAGATTACATTATCCAAATTTTTCTCCCCACTCACTTGGACACTATCCCACGTAAAGCCTAATACACAGTTTACAGTTCATGCCCACTGAGGACTATCTTAACAGCAGCAGATTAGCATGCATGTAAATGCATCACAATTCTATACTGTCAGAGCTTTTGGTTACAGAATCACAGAATATTCTGTTGGAAGGGACCCACGAGGATCATGGAGTCCAACTCTGAAGTGAATGGCCCATATAGGATATGATTGAACCTGTGACCTTGGTATTATTACCACCAAGTTTTAATCAACTGAGCTAATCTCAGGGCTGATGGACACTTGGACATTTTGCAATAAACTCTGTGACCTGCAGTTAAGGTCCTACGTTTTTAAGACCAACACATGGAGATTTCTGCTTCACATTTTATTCTGCCTCTTAAAGCAGGGTTTGTGCCCTCATATTTGGAAATATGTGAATGTTTAGAAAAGTCAAAAGAACGAACAAGTACATATTTTTAAAAATCCATCTCTATATTTTTCAATCCATCTCATGATTTCTGTATTCTCCAGAGTGGACAGTCTGGCTGCAGTGGAAGGCATTTTACAGACATTTAAAAGAAAGAAGTATGACAAGCTACAGGAGGGATGTAAATACATGCATAGTTTCCTCTCTGTCAAACTAGGATTTGCAGACCTTCTAATTTAAAAGGCAGCTGCAAAGTAAAACATTTCTAGGGATTATTAACTGTAGAATTAATTTTCTGTTAGTTTGGTCGTTTGTGAATCTTATAGATATACTCCCATATGAGAGAGGTAGCAAATTAAGAACTTCTGTTGTTTACAGTGCTTGAATGGGAGAGTCCTAGTGTACTACATCTAGAAATTAATATGTTCCCCTGTGCTCCAAGTAAATGAATGTTCCCCTCTATTTTCCAGGATTTTACATCTTCCTCTCAGAAATATAAAAAAATATAACAGTCAGAAAAAAAATCTTAAGTTATTTGCAAAGTAGATTCACTGAGGAATTATATTGGATTGACACTACCATCACATTTCCTTCTGACATTCTGTAGTCTACTGTATTTAGTCAGAATCAGTATTTATATTGCATAACTTTGATACACATCAGATAGCATGTCACGGCTCTAACATTATTCTCAGTGTAGGCAGTTTCCACTTCTTAGGATAACAATTCAGTCAAACATAACATTAAATAAGATTTTAAGACAGCAGATGGCATCACTTAGTTATTTTTAACTGTTGCACACTGACCATTTACCATGCAGCATAACCCATCTCTGAAGATTAGTTAATGGAGCTCTATGGACAGCACAGAAAAGTGACATTTCAAATAAAAAAAAAAAATTACCATTTTACCGATCTGGTTGTTTTGATCTTTACTGAGTTTCATGCAAGCATCTTAAAAGAGCCCAGAATTTCCCACAGCTGCAGTTGCTCTTCTTTGGGTTCACCAGGTACTTCCATGCCCCTAGCTGAAGGCATTCTTATCTGCAAAAGCAGTGGCTGGCTTTCAGCAACCTGTCAGCTCTGACTACAGCTTAGTGGGAATTCATGCACTTTTCCTCGTTTTTTCCCACTAGGATTGCTGTTAGAGCTACACTGCACCATCAGGCACAAAATCACAAAGTATTTCAAAACACTATTAGAGAAGTTGCCCGTTCAACAAATCAGAGTTAACAAAAGTGGTGAATGCCACAAAGGCTCCTCACGCCCATACAGCATGACACAGGAAATAATAGCCGGGATGAAGAGAGACCTGGCTCTGAGCTTTGTGAGGAACTGCAAAACTAGATCTGCTATTCCATCTTCCTTTTATAATTTCTTTTGCAATGTTCCTTGTATAATATCTAGAATTATGTGAATTCAGATGATACATGTATTTGAAAAGGTAAACTTTAAAAACAAAGGTGTCTGTGCACAAGCACAAACTGCCTGGGGAAATGGGAATTCAGAGAAAGCAATGTACCAAATCATTTTTCTGATCCCTTTTCAGCACAATAAAAACATAATGTTCTACTCAGGATATTTAAGAAAGTGCCTGTCACAGTAGTTAGGTGTTACAGTCAGAGTTTGTGATCAAAGAGGTGTATTTTTCCATGTACCACTCAGAATGGATGCAGGAATGCACTGTGGAGATCTTGAGCTTGCAGTGCCACTAGGGAACAGTCAAGTGGACGACCTTCAGCAGGCTGCATGGCCAGACTTGTAAAATCAAAGTGATGGATAAGTGCACATGCCCAATGGTATTCATGCTTAGTATTTTGTGGGCATTTTACAGCAGCCAGGAGCTCGACCTGAGCATCTTCTGTAGGCATTAATAGATTTTCAATGAAGAATGAATTATGAAAATCAACAAGGTAAAGCTATTTGTGAAAAAGCTATAGATTTCTTCAGAAAAGAAAAAAATACTACAGAGAATACTGAAAACAAACATTAGAACTAATGAAGAGGTTATAAAATCTTTTCATTTTATACCTTCATAAAGATCTGTTTTCTCTCGCAGTGTTCAGATCAGCATTGCACTACCAAAGCACTCATCCTTTCTACTCTTAGCCTAGGGCAGAAATAAGCCTTTTCACTCAGAGCATGACATTATACTTCCAGAAAGCAAACAGAGCTCCAAGAGCTGTGAGGAACAGAGGTGAGAAGAAGGGAAAATGTCAACCTCTGATACAATAAATAACTCAAATATTTTTATAAAGTCACTTTCTAAAGTGTTGGCAGTCTGCATTAGACAATTTTTTTTTCCCCCAAGGGTTAATTTTTTTTTCCAACCTGCTAGTAATACAAATTGAATGCAATTTTCCCTCTGTAATAGAATTAATTAGACATGTATATCTAACAATAATGTGAACCCAAACTAGCAGCACAATTACTAATGTCACGATAATTAGTATTGATACTCACTGTAGCCAAATGCTTCCTGCTGAGTCACATTTGAAATACCAGTTCAAAAGGTAGCAGACTGAAGATAGAAGACTATATTCCTAGAGGTCACCAAATAGTTGGTTATGTTATTTGTAGTGAAGGTCACTACCATAATGAGAAGAATCACACAATGCAGTTGCCTACAGTTGCAGTGGTCAGCCTCAAATGATCCCGCTCTGTCCAATCTTACAGCTGCAGCTCAACAAAACACAATATAGACACAGTAGCTAAAAACCACAAGACACTAGCTCAAGAGGTCTGTACTAAATGTCGTAAGTGACATTGGGTAGACTTCAAATTCTAGGTGAAGCATATTCATTTAAATATAAGACCATACTTTAGCATTATTTATAGGTCTAAAATGACACAGAGATCTACCAGGGTTTTCTAAAACAGAAGCAAGTCATTTGCCTAAGCCCTGTTGCATTCAGTAGCTGTTTAAATACTGTAAAATGCCACAGAAGACTTCCCCTATATGTATGTGTGCTTAGGCATTTCCAAGCATCTGGTCAATAGGTACATGTGAAGTGAAGCCCTTTAAACTTCCCCATTATGTAAGCCATTCTGCCCTATTTGATGAATTTTATGGTGACTATCATAATCAAACTGCATATTGTATTCTTTATGCAGAGGCACACATACATAGATAAAAAACAGTTTTTAGAATCACAGGGAAAGTTCTGTAGACATGCCTACATTATTTCACAGTCAGCTACAGTGAGCTTTTGAGCTAACCTATGTAAACGAAGCACTATATTCTCCCCAGCTTACTCCTGGCAGGCATAAACAGGTCTCCAGAGCTCCACCAATTCCTATGATGTACCCCTTCCTGCACCTTCAGAATTACTTCCTTCCCAAATCCTTCTTCTAGACTAGCCTTCCCAGCTAAATTCTGAATTTAAATAAGCAGTTAAGAATAGCTGGTTTCTCAAGTGCATAACAATCTACTTACCCTTTTATCCCAATCTCAGCTGTCCTAGGTGGTTTGCAGACACCTGTGCAGCAAATGCCAAGGGACTGGCTATCTCCTCACTTCCTTTAGCACAGTTTACCTCTGAAAACGTGAAAAATTACCTCTTTTCTGTCTTCAACAGCACTTTTAAAGTGGTGGTGGGAGGAGTAGAAAGTCTCCCTATCTTGCAGTGTAAGAAAAAGCTAAAATTCCCATCAGAAGTGACTCACCAACATTAATCATATATACACCAGATTGAAAGGCACTCAGAACATGAAGCTTGAATCCCATCCTCAGTTAAGCAAATGAGAAGCAAATTGCTCAGTACTATCACATTATTTCAACTGCTGTATCTGTACAATTTTGCACAATGAAGCTGATTAATATAAATTTATTGTTTCTAGCACTGAATTTCTACAGAAAACTGCTGCTGAATCTTTTGGAAGAACAAACAGCTGAGTAGCATGCAACTTCCTTTATCTTGAAATGAAAAAGTGTCAATGTAAAATATTTTCATATGCAAGACATTCACATCACTTACCACCTGGTTTATGCATTACAATGAATATCATTATTGCTTAACCAAGCAGATGCACATCAGAGTTTTCAGTAACCAAATTACACTGCAGCTTGAGATATTGCATCTTCTGCTTACTTCTCTCGGAAAGTATTGTGAGTTTTTATTCAATAATATCAAATCCAAGTACAAAAATCCACAGAGTACTGTTTAGACTCAAGATTACAGATAAATGTTGGGAGTGAGGGAGGATGAAAAAAAAGAGAAAAACAGTAGGAAAAAGTCCTACTGTCTCCAAAGTGAAGCTTGAGAATGAGAGGATGTATTTTCTTATTTAAAAAAAGACAACAAAGTCACATTTGGAAATACACACATGCCACGGAGTCTACAAAGCAGGGAATTTTCCCATTCATACTATGTACTCAATACCGCTCTATGTTCTTCGTAAACTGGACTCAGGCTTTTTGCCTTTCTAGTGTTTTTAATTCTGCCTAGTACCATTATCCAGCCCTCACAGCACTATACCCAGAATTGTATGTGAAGAATATTTTATTAACCATAAAAAACAACAGTAGAATTATAAAAAGTGAACTACACTCCTTCTATTTTTCAGGGAAGTAGTCTAATGCCCAGGAACCAGATTACAATCTGACACCATCTTGTAAATTCAGGATAAATCAAGTGCTGCTTTAACAATACTTTGGCATAAAAGCAATCAAGACCTCACTGCAATAAAGTGCTTGAGCTACTGCCAAGTTAGTAATTTCTATTGGCATTTAATTATAGTGCATTTCCTGAAGCTAAGGCACAACTTTACCATGAGCAGGGCTACTCTGAGCAAGAGACCGTTCTGTTCAAATCAACACTCATCTGACAAATAGGTTTAATATGTAGCAATGTGTGACATAGAAAACCAGGTAAGGCTGTAAATTTAGCTCCTCACTGAATGTTAGAGAATATTCAACCCAGAAATTATAATTATCAATGTAAATAATAACAATACTTAAGTACATCCTACTTATGTTTGCAAATGTAAGCGCGAAACAGTCAGATTTCCTTCTGGGTAGAGGTATTTAAAAGAGTCCTGGTCAAAAATTGGGTTCTGATATACCTTACACACTTATACACCTCTAGAGAAAATGTCTGCATAACATTCTAATTTTTGGTGACTAGGCTTTTTCACAGTATTTTTAACAGTCTTTTTTTGACATATTCAAAAAGAAGCACTCTACAGAAAGGCCTAGAGACATCCTGAGCTGCAAATATCCCCGAAGAATATGTTCACCAGAATATGCCCTCCAGGTAATGTTTTTATGTAATAAATAACAAGAAAGTCTTTTAATAAAGTGATTTAAAATTGCTACTGATGGTCCCAATGCCATCAGTATTGTAGTCTGGGGTACAAAAGAGTGCAAGACCTCGAAAAGTCATATTAATAATGTAGAAAAGTTCAGTCTAAGGACTAACACATTGGTTGCTACACAAGATCCTACACAGAGAAAAATCAAAATAAGGTAAGCCTTTGTTTCTTGATAGATTTTGAGAGCATAAAGAATGACTTCTTGATTTTACTTTGAAAATGAACATCTCTAGTCTCACAAAAAAGAGCAGTGTTAGAAATCAAGTGGGAATAATACCTCACATCGTTTGAGACTTGTGACTAGTAAGAACAAAATCTACCATGATTAAGTTTACAATGTTCATAATGACATATACAGCATACTGAATCCAAAGCAGCAGAGGGGACCAATCCATATCCCTGTGAAATGTCCAGCTCTCAATAATCACTCCAATTTACATGTGAGATGATCAAAATGAAAGGTTTGTGTTAGATGGTTAACAGAGACTGTACATAGGCATTTAAATTCAGGCCAGGAAAATTGCCCAGGCTTCTACAGCCATTCTGGCATGGTCAGTGAAATGTCAGTTTACAATCAATCCTCCATACCTCAGCCCTGCCACGCTGCCCTAAGGTCCACACAGCAGTGATTGAACAGGCAGGAAGTTCAGGAGGTGGTCTTCCAGAGGTACATATAAAAGGTAATGTGTTTACAGGAACAAGTGATGACCACAGCTTTCATTCCAAGACATGGAACTAGGCTCTTCTGTAAAAGAAAAGCTTCATGGCCAGAATACTAAGCAGATGTGGGAATATATTTCTGGGGAAAAAAAAACACCCAAAACAAAACTAAGAAAAGAGCGAAGGAAAAAAAACCCAAAACCCTCAAACCAAAGCCAAAAAACAGCCGTCACCACCACCACTATTAAAAAAAAAAAAGAAACAACAAACCAAAAACCAAAGCAAAGACATAATCAACTAGTGCAAACATAAGACAAACAAAGGAATTCCTGATTTTAGGTTATTCTCTAACCTAGTGGCTTATAGCTCTTTCAAGAAACTGGAGTTTGAACCTCCTGCCAGGCCACGCTGGAGAACAGTGAACCCATGTCTTCTGGGTCCTGTGCAGCCCTGTCTGGCATCACAGCAGGTCTATGATACAGCACCTGCTTCTTCTTTCCATTGCATAGTGAGCTCAGGCACGCACTCAAGGATGTAGTTTCCCCTCCAGAAAAAGCCAAGCATTTCAAAGGTCTGTTACAACTTTGCAGTTTGACACTTCCTTCCCTATTTTAATTTAGTCCCAAGGAAATTGTTTAAGGTCAGCTTCGTAGAAGCAGGAATAGAAGTCCAGCACCAGTCTCAGATGTGGACCACACCCTGATGTTCACTGCCCAAGTATGAGTGCATCGTTCAAGATCCAGGGCTTAATCCTTTCTCTTCTCCAGATGCTTCACAGCAACTGTTGTCACTCAGGCCGGAACACAGTGTGAAGAGTGCTACATTTCAAGTACATTTATGCACTCTTATGACTCTTGACTCCTCTTTCTTGTCTGTTTAGAAACATATTGGGGTAACATACACCATTAAATAAAACAAATGTCTTTGAAGAAGGCCTCAGGAAGATGTTCAGAAAGTCTCTTGCAGTTTATGATTCAATCTGTCTCCTCTTGAGTTTGACCTGATGTGTTGGCCTGTTACAATCTGTGTGGTGCTTCAGATATTTTCAGTAAGTCTTAATAAGACAAATTCCTGCCCCCCGATTTAGACTAAATTGGAGTTTTCATCAATGTTATCTGAAATTTTTTGTTGATCAGAGAAGTAGTCCTAAATTGACAATGCATTGATATGGGCAAAATAGAAAGGGGCTACTCTGAATACAGATAGTCAGAAATCGCAAGGTTATGTAAATAGAGAACTCACATGAAATTTGAGTCTGAGTCAAGGGAGAGATTTTAACTTTTACACTTATAATTAATTTCTAGCCTTGTTAAGCACACAAAAATATATGCTTGCCTTTCTTTCTACCTAAGCATACAAGAGTTTCAGAAAATTATACTGGTAAACAGGAACAATGACAAGTCTTGATTCCGATATAAAGAGAAAGGAACAAAAGCAGGGTCATGAAAAATTGTAGAAGCAAGCATTGAATACCTGAAGGGAATAATTCATGGGAAGTTAATGAGTACCCAATATGAGACTGAGCAGGAAAGCAACAGAGTCAGAGACCTTTGGAGGAAAAGCAGCAAATGTAAACAAGGAGAACACAGAATGAAATAAGGTGTTGACAACAGGCAAATGAAAATTCAGATTATTAGAAAATTAGGAGAACTGAAATGAGCAATCAGATGCAGGAAGGCAGGAAAGAAAAAGAAAAAGGCCAAAAGAGTAATGAATAATTTCAAAAAATAATGCACTATTGAAAAAGAATAACAACGTGCTATACAAATCTTGGCAGCTTGTCAAATTTTAATTATCTTTTCAATTACTAATTAGGTCTTCTCATTGATTCAATGAGAAGACAAACTTTCAAGAGTTTTAATGTTATCTTTTTTGTCAACCTCTATGATCTGCTCATCACAGTGAAGATCTGCCCATCAAAGAGCAGAATAGGAGATTTGCTACAAGACAATCTCTGTCCCTTAATACTACAGAAACCCTGAGTAAACATCTATCCTAAATGAAGAACAAGGCAGAAATTTCAATTACACCAGTGGAATACAATTTTATGTGTGTTTTTGACAAATAAGCCTTTCTGAGAAAGCAACCTGTCTTAAATGGAAATTAATTTTTTTTGTAGTTTTGATTGGAATAATTACTTAAGCATATGAGCATCAAAGAGGAGGCAGCTGATGACCATTAGCAGGCACACACGATGCACAGGAGTGGTACCTGCACATGATCATACCGAGTGCACCTCCATTTCTTTTTAACTGCTACCAGACTGATTTCCTTTTAATCGAATAAGAGAGAGAAAGACACTGCCTGGCCCAAAGCCAGCATTACCACTTCCAGGCCACCTTCTCTCCCTCCTCTGTAGGTATCAACACTGGAACATAGGGAGGGCATGAGGAAAGCCAGGAATTTCCCCTGAAGCCTTGAAAGGAATAGCAGCGCCTAGAGCAGGACAAAACTCTTACAGTTACTGCTGGAAACTAATGCTGGGCCCAAAGTGCAAAGAAAGGTACCTGGAACTTTGTTCCTGCTCCTTTATGGATAGTACACAGAATGTGTTGTTATTTACAAGCTACAGAGAAAAATCCAGTTGCACTCCTTTCTTTTATGATGTCTTTCAACTATGTATGTTAAATCTTAAAAATTATATAAATTAAGGTGCATTACCCAGGGGAACATTAATTCATTTTTGTATTACTGCTTTTCCTAAAATACTTCAATAGGTATTCATTTCAGATTGAGCCTTAAGTCTTTTTGCCCAAATTCAATGGGAATATTTGTGCAATACATGTCTTAGTGAAATTAACGTGCATTAAAAACTGCTCCACTGTCAGTCATGAATCTTGCATGAGACAATATATATACAGTAGTGCTTACTCTGGAGTAACCTGGGAAGGCATCTTTTATCTCTTCTTTGATTTTAATGAATCTGACATAAATAAAAATGCTTTTTCAGAACAGCTGTTGTTAGAGATTAGGTATAATTAATACGATGTTGAAAATGGAAAAAATCTGAATTAAACTGATTCTGTACATCTAGGGAACTCTGATAAAGTAAAAACTCCTGTTCACAGTTTTGTGAGAACAGAAAGTTTTCTGTATATTGGAGATGCACACAAAGTGCACTAGAGAAAACAGAAAGATTAATTGCTGTACTCTAAAATAAGCTAAGTCCAAAAAAGACATGCACTGACTTCTGTCCTCATGGTCACTAAAAGGTAAGGACAAATTTTACAGATTTTACAGAACAACACTGGGTTTGAATCGGGTCAGAGTATCTGAAATTCTGCTGGAAACGAGAGAAAAGTTCAAAGGCAAGCAAACTTCCATTTTTTGCAGCAGAGAAGGCAGCAGTGAGAAAATTAATCTTGTGCATTAATCTTAGCATTCCTCACAAGTGACTCAGGCCTACAGAAGAAAACATTCCCACTATCTGGTTAGGAAACATCATGTTTCCCACATGGAAGAGAGGAGAGGAGCTCAAGCAGTGCTGTTTTTACTACTTTCACCCTGGTTAATTTGCTTGCAGACCCTTCTGCTGCTCAGAGTCCCAAACTGTTAAGGAATATAGTTCCCATTTACCAACAAAAATTAAACTAGTCCTCATGTGTATAATAAGCTTGAGTCAGAGCATTTCTAAACAATTATTTAACTATTTATAATTTATTATAATAATCCTTGGTAAAAACATCTTAGAATGACAATCAGCAGCAAAATAGAAGATTGGCTAATAAACTCCATAGCAATATCTGTTTACACACTTAAGAGTTATAAAAACATTAAGTGGTGACATGCATAATAAAGAGCCCATTGAGCAATGAAGAGTAAAAAACACCCTTGGAGAGCTGGAGAAGTCAGAGAGGTCAGAAAGCTACCTCCAGCACCTCAACCTCCACCACTTCTTGTGTCTGAGCCACATGTCTCAGTTAGAGGTGAAATCCCAATTCTGTCAGAAGCACTGACCACACACAGTTCTTATGCACCTCCGCAAAAGCCAGTGCAGTTATCAACTGGGAGAAAAATACATTTTTGCAAAATGGTTTGCAAAAAGGACAGTCAGTCCTGATATTTTGCTCTTAAACCCTTGAAGCTTGCAACAGAAACCAGAGCACCCCACTGGGAAGGGCAGTTACAGCCGACCACTTCCAGAACCGCCTGCGTGTGGAGCGAGCAGCTCCTCAGACCAACCCCAAAGGAGCGGCAGATGCCTATGTCCCAACTTACATCCCTTCAGAGTGCTGAATGGCTACACTCAACACCTAGAAGAGGCCTGTATCATGCCAACTCTAGGCCTGCTCACCCTGCGCAGGCCACGAGTGCCAGCATGGAAATTGCGACACACAGAGCGAGCAGGAGGCCAGCTGCACCAGAGGTGGGTGCCCAGGGTGCCTGCCCCAGGATCCTCCACCTCACCCAGGGTGAGGTGTTCCTCAGCAGCACCACCTCTCACCCACATCCTGCAGGACTCAAGAGAGACTCCAGGTGGATTTGAAGATTGGATTGGCAGGACAAGCAGCTGAGCACTGAAACCTAATTTACTGTCTTGATAAAACATATGGGACAGCAAGACAGAAGACTCAAAAATACCTCCAGTTAAAACAGGTAAAAACCACCAAATTTTAACTGCTTGCAAAACAAGAAGGAATCAATGTGAAACAATTAAACTATACAGAACACTTATACAGATTGCTATTTACGAATCTTAAAAGTATTTCCCATACATTTACTCAACTGAGCTTCTGATTTGTTTTGTATTTGTGTGACATGAAGGTTCAATTCAGAATGATTTTTCTCTATTTTTATTTACACATGGGAACCATTTACGATTCCAAAGCAATTTTTTACTGTGTCTCTGATTGAAAATTATCAGTTTGGACTGAATAGTTTTTCTGTACCAGGTTAGGTCTTTCAGTTATTGCTTTTTCACAATACAATATACTAAAAAAGGATTGAGACTGCTGAAAATAATTGTATTGGCAAGCAAGGAAGGCAAATTACTAAGGGCAAATATTTCAAGTTTTTAAAGCCAAGTCCTCCTATTACAAATTCTATGTTCAACTCTCTTCCACTTTTCTTTATGAAATATTTTATTATATTCTACCAGACAGAAATGTTGTACAAGGACATAAAATATGCTTTAAATGTTTTCCCTCTCTCTCTGTATCTTGCATGTTTGGTCAGTTGTCCCACTTCACAGCTTAGCTGAAAACCTGTAATAAAAAAATTGAGGTAAAATACATTTGAAGAATGCCACAGTAAAACATGGAAATCTTTGCTGTTTCAGTGAAACTCAAGGAGTTTTTCCACTTGTCACGCTATGGTAAGGGATGTCAGGAAAAAGGATTGAATTCAAGTTATTAACAGATTTTTCCATTTCTCTCCTGTATCTCACTGTGGTTTACAACATCCTTAGTCATGTTTGAGTTTTTTGTTGTTAGAGGAGTGGTTTTGGTTGCTTTTGAGTTTGGCACAGACAAAGATGAAGTGCCTCCAAGTCATGACCTATTAGAAGCTTTTATATGAAAAAATAAAATAAAAGCTTATTACTAGCTAAGTGTTCACTTTAATCTGTCAACAAGTGTGCAATAGCATAAAGAATTATAATATATCAACTACATTTGACTGATGAGTTTCCAAGGTGATTTTAAAAATTAATACTTTAAGAAAATGCATATATTAGAGACTTTGTAGTACATACATGAAAATGAGACTATAGCAGTTATTTCAAGACAGAATACAACACAGGAAGGTGGTACTTATGTTCTTATAACAAAGTTATGGACTTCAACAACTTCCTTCCCCTCCTGTCACCTAATGCTTAACAATTCACCAAAAGGAACACCAAGTAGGCATCCTCCACACTTACTCATTTTTTCATCCATCCATAGCCCGCTAATTATCGTAATCTGCATACATGCTAATATTCATATTGACTAACTTGTTATAAGCACCTTTCATACATACACCGTACACTGAGGTACACTTCGGGAAAGATTAAAAAAAAACTTCATAAAGAAATGTACTGACTAATTTAATGTCTGACAGTTTCACTAAAAGATTTCACTGGAAAAATACAATCCAGCAATAGAAATCCTAAACCTAGTTAACATTAGCACAGTAGGGCAGAAACAGCAGATATTTGTTTTGTATGGAATGACTGCTGTTCTAATGCTTTAGAGCATCTCAACTATATAAGAAAGGCCATCTCTCAAAGTCACTCACATTCATCACCTACAAAAACAGTAATAAAGAAAGCTGTTGATCTCTAATAACTGAAACAATGAGAATGCCAGATATTCTCAAAATCAACAGAAAAACGGGGGAACTCAGATTACTAAGAAGTGAAGTAACATGCCACAAAAGTCAGTAAAAGAGAAGGAAGAACATACAGTTATACTGACATGTTATATTGGCCTCAGAATGCAAGATTCTACCTCAAAGAAGTCAAAAAGTTTAAGTTAGGACAACTATAATTTAAGATTTGTCATAATGCCATTATTCTCTATAAAAAAAATTAAATTCTGTGATTTCTTTGATCCCTATTTTAAACAACAAGCTAGAATGCAGAGAATTGTAAATGTCAAAAAAGCAATCCCTATATAGCTTCAGATCTTAAAATGCAAATTTTTTAAAAGAGCTCTTCAGGTATATTTCATGCTGTCAGTTTGGTTAGTAAGATAGTGAAAGCTTAAGAGTAGAAATACTCTGCTGAAGGCAGTGGGACTGCACAAACTGAATTCAGTCACACAGGATTTTATCTTAATCTTTAATGCTGATTCTCCAAAACTGCCCATGTAACTATCTTCATGGTAGACAAAGAAGAAAAACATAACACACATCCTTTATGACTGTAGTTAACCATTACTCACTTCTTTAATTCAATGAAGATTTACTTCTTGATCTACAAAATCTTCTGGTCACCTGTCAAAACATGACCTATTTTCTCAACTGCTTATTAAGGATCTTCCTCAGGAGTCATTTGACCTGCCCCTCATCGATCTTGTCCCTTTCCCTACAATACTTGTCTTCTAATCCACCTAATCTGCCTGGATGAACTCTACATTGTCCCTTCCCCATTTCCTCCCCTTAGACTTTCTGACTCTCTTTAGCATATCTTCTTCCTCACTTTTTTTTATGTCCATACTGTATACTAGCAATGCATTAACAAAAAAGGACAATGACTGTGAATACAGGTGCATTAATCTCTCAATCAGCCCCACTACTACATTGCTTTGCCTGCTTCTACTCTTCTTACTCAAACAGCATTCATTAGTAGTTGTCTGATTCCTTCTTAGCTTGAAACATAGGCAGATCAGGCAGCTGCTGCAGCATTGCCACTGGGTTAACTCTGTGATAAGACTACAGCTGAGAAGACTCCACTCACACAGCAACTCCACAACCAATATGAACTACATCTCCCTTTAGAGGCAAAAGAACAAGCCATTTTTTGTGTATCACGGAGTAAGAGCATTTGTAATGCTCAGAAACTTAACAGGCGATATGCAGCAAACTAGCATTTACCTTGATGTAACTTGCTTACATTTCCAGAATGTAAACTCTTTGGGAAAGCTGTTTCAAGTCTTGCTGTCCCATCAGGTATCTTCAGAGTATATATATTCTCCCACTATTAGCTGCTTTACATAGTCAGAGAAATGTAAAGGAACATTATTGCAAGTGACAATCAAGCCTTTTAAGCTATATGTAATAGAAAATGTGGCAGAACATATCCACGTGATAAAAAAATCCTCCATCTGAGTAAGAGTCCATGAAACCTCTCTAAAAGCCCTGTTTCTGATATTTATTTTTACCTTGCAGAATTTTGGTGGGTTTTTTTTATATGAAGGAGACTAAAAATTCTTCTCTTATAAATAATGCAATAGAACCACATTGTACATACACTGTAAAGCAACTAAGGATGTTTAATCACTTTTTTTCCTAGGATTCTCCCTTAATTTGACATTTCAAAAGTAGTACAGCACATCAGCAAAAATAATGCACTGATGTGAATATTCTGACAGAAACACAGACATCTGCCACTGCCACATGGAAAGTAATTTTTAAACAAATAAAAAGCTACAAGGCCAAAAAGAACATTTAACCACAAAACTATAATTTATTTTCTAATACATCTTCATATGTGGTAACTAGTCCCTGTCTCTTACTGTTGAGAAGGTATTAGACAACTTGGCAACTAGATGACAATAAAACAAAATTTAAAAAGGTCTGCAGATGTTCAGCCCTGTATAGGTCTGAGCATGAGAAAGGTGAGAGGTTCCCCAGACGCTTAATGCTTAACAAGAACTTTCCATATCTCCTGAGACCAAGCCTTAAAGAGCTTTTTATTTTTTGGTGCCCGCCTGTTTAGTATAAGCCTATCTCCTTGATTATGTGTATTCTGGGAAATGAGAGCAGTGTACTGGTTTTAAATAAATCTTTACCTTTTCAAGCCACACAGCTCTTGATACCTTTTTAGCCATATACTCCTACAGCTCACTTTGCATGAATTAATGTGACTTTCCCGTAAAAGCTGGCTTTAACATCATAAATAACTGACAAGTGTTAAATAAACTCCTCGGAAAGGAAAGCTCAGGATGAGATGGAGAGTCCCTGCAGGCACCCCACCTGGCAGCAAGAAAGCAGAGGCCACCGCAGCTGCTAGTCCACACCACCCCAAAGCTTACTGGGACATTCCAAGGCAGCAGCTCTTGTAAATATTTTGAATGTTGCATTCACGAGGAACATAACTGGGCAAACTGAGTGCACCACCAGTATGGAAGTTACTCTGAGAAGATGCAGATTTTATTAGAGACAATGCTTTCAGCTTCCCTGCTCGTGAAAAACCCAGGGCTAGCATATAGCCAAATTTTCACTGTTTTTCTCTCATTTTTTCAGGTGACAGAGCAACACATGTGTAGTACATCCTAAAAATAAGGCAGAAGACAAGCAGTTTACAAGCACTTCTGACAGCACTAGCCTAATAAGCCTGTGGTCATCCCTAAGCTTCCCTCAAACTGTACCAAAGTAGGTCGTCCACATTTTCTCTTGAGCAAGTGCAGCAGCTTCAGACCAACTATATTTTTCTGCCCTTCTCACTCTTCTCAGGTTGTGCTTTACATTTGCTCTTACATACCACTGTCTGCCATTTTCCTTAGCCTGCTATCTATCCTTGGTGCCTTTACACCACACACCAGTACATCAGCCCTTTCACTTCCACTCGTGTGGTGCCATCTCACTGTGTCTGTGTAGAAACCTACCGTGCCCTGGCTCCCTAAACCCTTACACGTATGCAACCCTGCTGAGGGCAGAAGGAAATCAGGGGGCCTGAGGGGAACCATCAAGGACTGTTCTAAAAGACGATTAAGCAACACACATTTCCAGCGTAGCGGCTCTGTGCGTGCATTCACCAGGTCCAGGGAGATAACACATCTGAGGAAGATGGAGTCTCCGCTGGTTGGGGAGGCCGTCTGGAGGACGAATTACAGGGCAAGGACAGGACTCTCCCTCAGCACTGGGCCTCTGCCAAGGCAATGAGATGAAAGGACTTGACCTCTGAAACTTGCCCAAGGATTAAACGAGCTTCTTCACATTGCGTACGAATGCAACTGTTTTGATTGTGGTTTGCCATCCTACTAGACTGTAATAAGAGTTTTTCTCTCAGCATAAACCAATTACATCAACAGTCCAAGGCGTTGTGGGACAGCATGTACACGCACACTTCCTCCATGAGCATCTCCCCTGTGTGACACACAACCATCGCACAAATCACTCTTTTTAACAGGGAGGATCAACCCTTCTGGCCCACAGGCAGGGCAGGCCATCATAAGGCAGATCCTTGCTGGATACTGTCATGGTGCTCAGTCAGGTCAATATAAAAAGAGACATTCTTATTACATGTAAAAATTTAATATGAGAAAAACCCTTCAAATAAGTCTTTAAAATAACCTCATTCTCTTCCCTAACATGGCTGTCATCAGTGGCGTCTTCTCAACGTCTAATGTGAAGATGACAAAGGGCTCCAATACTTTTACAAAAGAAAATAAAGGTGCATGAGGAGACTTATTTTGTAGCTTCTAATAATATTTTAAGTAATGGAGAGTTAAAAGCAGATATGAAAATACCAATTGATAAAAATGCAGCACTTTCTGAAGAACAAGTACTGATTACCTTAAATGAAAACAGATGGGTCTGATATCTTCACCCAAGGTAACAAGGCACAAGGAGAGAGCATTTCACCTTTTCAGCACCCCACCTCAAACACTACAGTCAGTTACACTAACAAAATTTATATTGCCATCAGACACTCAACAATGGGCTCCTGTTGTGCTAGCTTCCCACCTCAGAAATGTCTCAGGAGGGAGTTACCCCTCTCATTCGTACCATGGCAGGTGACATGCAAGAACAGCGGCACACACCTGTCCATTTACCACACAAAGTACATCCTACCTGCTGCCCCTCAAAGGCCCCACACCTTACTTCTCAGTAGTACCAGTACTGTCTGTTACTGAACCTGGGCCTGTTATAATCACATACACTGCCAGGGATAAGAGGATTTTGTGTACATGACAATCAGCTTGGTAACCTTGAGTGAGACATTGAGGGAACCGTAGGGAAACAAAAAAAGGTGTAAAGCCTTCTGTAAAGATAAAGTGGAAGAGTTAGTATGTCATCTCTAATATTCATTTCATCCTACTGATGAAGAGTTTCTCTGATGGACTGGGGAACACAGACACAGACTCCAGAGAGCAGCTCCCCAAAAGGGACAGACCTAGTAGGTTTCCATTTTAAACTCCAAGAGGACACTGGCACTGCAACAAATTAACCTCTGTGAGCTTCCAAATACCCAGTGGGATGTTTGTGTTTAGCAATACAACAAAACATTAATGCCTCCCAAATACTAACAATGTGACACTTCTTGCTACTGACAGTCAAACAAACTCACTCTTTCCCAGCTAGAAAGTATTATTAAATTCTAGCTCCTAAGAATTAAAGGACAGATAGGTACACAGGTAATTAATTCAGTCAAGATCTTTTAGGGATTCTTCTACTGAGGAGTATTAGCAGTTCAGTCCAAAAACTTCATGCACATCACATAAGATGAATACTGCTCACAGTGAGTAGAAACAGCCACTGTTACAAAAGGAGACTCCCAAATCATTAATCATTTCCACAACAGCATACATAGTCCAGGCACGTTCCTTGTTCTTGCGCACCTCCAAGAGCATACATTCACAGTCCAAAGGAAAGCTACAAAGCAATGACAAATCACCTCACACTATAAACACAAATATCTGGCTAACTGACTGGTTCTGAGAAGCATCCAAAATAATAGAAAAGTCATTTTCTCTTTTCTGCTAAAAAGTTCAGCCCTCTTCTTCTTCTTCCCCCTTTCCTTTCACGGACTGAAGATGGTTGGTCCAGCTGGTTTTATCTCAGTGACTTCAGAACTGGTTCATTCTCTTGCAACAGCTGGCGCTCTTCTTCCCTACAGGTAACATATGGCTCATCACAACAGTCTGGAAGATACTACCAGTCTTCCATGGGACCTTACTACCAATGTAAATACTTTTTAACTCTCATTTCAAAGTCTATCAGGTTTTTCAATCAAACTTATTTTTCCAGAACTTATCAAAAAAGCATTTCTCTGTTCTGTTCCTTATTTAGTAGCTACCATGTAAGACCACTTGTTGAAGAACACCTAAAGGCAAGTTTAATTCTTCAATGTTCTGGTGAACGTGTGGAGCAAACCAAGTAACTGCTTTGGAATTTTCATCCTCCAAGGTATCCTTGCAAGGCAACATGCATTTTCAGGATGACACTAACACTAAGAGCCTAAAAATGATAAATCCTTTCAAATGCTGTACATCTTTGGGATAAAAAATATCTACTGTCAGCAAGTCAAGGGGAGGGGGAGTTTTACATAGGACTTTCATACTCATTTATTTACCTTGGCTTCAAATATAGAGGTAATATTAGGTATTTTCATCACTGATACAAGGTCATACGATTTGGAAAAAAAAAAAAGAAAAAAATCAAATTGTTCTCTTGACATCATACTTCCTCTTCAAGCTGGGCTTCAAGGCTTCAGAATTTTTGAGTGTTTGCCTATTAAAGCAATTAATTCTTTCATGTACTGGCATTATACGGATATTAAGTTTTCCTTGCTTAGAGGAAGAAAAGTGTTAACTGGATAACCAGGATTATAATTCTGGCAGTCTTATGCATTCAGAAAGATAGAATTGCATCTTTTCATCTGACAAAAAAAATACTTAATGCCTTTACAAAATTATTGTGGTGTAAAGTTGTGAAGAAAATGTTAGGGGTCTTTGACTTCCTTGCTTTTGTTTCAAAATATTATTCCTGTTTGATAAAGATTTTGCAAGATGCATTAAGTCCACATGCAGGACTTCTTGGCCCTGAACCATGCATAAAGCTTTCCAGCTTCTTTAATTTCATACACATGAAAACTCAAGGAGTGGTGACTTGCAATCCAGTATAACTAAAACAGGAACCCAAGACTAGTGACAGGTACCATGTCTGCTCCTGAATCTTACTGTTTTGTTGGTTTACATCCAAGTTTTTTCCTTAATGTGAGTGAAAGATCCACACTAAAAAGAGAGAAGGCTTGCATCTACAAACCACTCAGGGAAAGTGGGTATGTAATAATAACAGATCTACACCAGCTTTTGAGGACAAGACCAATTCTCTCTGTGCCAAAACCTTTCAGATGCCAGCTCACATTTTGGTGTAAGGTAGAGACATGAAACTACCAACAACAGAGAAAACTTAATGCAGAACCAAGCTCATGTATTTCTGTCCACACTGTGTGAACAAACTGAGCACATGGTATTGATTCCCCCCTTGGGACCATGCTTCCCAGCAGACCACTGCAGTTATGTCAAGCAGCCATCATAAGGTTCACAAGCCAGCTACAGTTGTCAAATGCTGCAGAGTTAATGGGCGTGCAGACTGCCTGTGGTACCTGCAGGACAGGGCAGGCATGCTGCACAAAGGTACACAAACCTAATGACAAGGTCACCTCTCAGGCCCACATCACATCCAACCTGCCAGACCTCTAGGGAAATTTGGGTGTAACACCAGAACTGCCCAGCATACAAGCCAAATATAGCAGGGCCACCAAGCTGGAAAATAACTTTGCAGAAGAGTTCCTGGTTCTGAAATTGAGCCAGCAGTGCATCCTCACAGAAAAGAAGGCCATCAGCTTCCTAGGCTGCATAAGCTGCATTAGAAAAAATGTCACCAGCAGGTTAAGGGAGAGGATCCTTCCCCTCTGCTCAGTATGGCTGAGGCATACTTGGAATGCAGGGTCAAGCTCTGGAGAGACAGGGACTTACTGCAACAAGTTCTCAAGCAAAGGGCCACAAAGATGACTAAGGAATAGGAGCATCTCTCTTACAAGGGAAGGTTGAAAGAGCTGGAGAGCAGATGCCTTAGGAGAGTCTTATTCATGTGTAGAAAAACCTGATTGGGGGGGAGAAGTAAAGACTCTTCTCTGTAGTGCCCAGTCACCAGACGAGACAGTGGGCACAGACTGAAATTCCACTAAAACATAAGAAGACACTTCTACCGTGAGGGTGGTCAAACACTGGCACTGGATGCCCACACACGCTGTGTAGTCTCTGTCCACAAAGATACCCATAACACAACTGGACACAGCCCTGAGCAATAGCTGACCCTGCTCTGAGCAGGGGTTGGACTAGTCTATCTCCAGAGGTACCCTTCCAATCTTAACTATTCTCTATAGCTGTAAAAAATGAAGAGAAAAAAACCAGATAACTTCTAATCTTTTCATGGTAAAAGTCATATTAGATAGCACTCATAAAACGAGCAAGAATGCATATACAGAAGTATGGCTTTTTTAACTGACAGTGTCATTCATTGAAGCTTATCAGTAGACCCAAGAGAGTTATTACTTTCATTCTCCAACCTTCACAGAAGAAATAAAAACTGTTTTAACCCCATAAAAATTCTTCCGTCAGATAAACGAAACTTATCTACAGTAGTTTACCAACCAGCTGAGAAAATAAGTGGCAAAATAGTATTTAAAAAAACAAATTAGTACATAATGCTATTTTCCCCAAACCTTCACCG